>NC_052152.1:56042946-57276696 GCF_902713615.1 Scyliorhinus canicula
CCCCCCCCCCCCCCCCCAAGTTGCCACCGTGAACCGCTGCAGTATACCCACAGTGTTGTCAAGGAGGGAATTCCAGGATTTTGACACCTCTACAGTGAAGGAACAGTGATAAAGTTCCAAGTCAGGATGGTGAGTGACTTTGAGGGGAACCCCCATAGAGCATAGAACAGTACAGCACAGAACAGGCCCCTCGGCCCTCAATGTTGTGCCGAGCAATGATCACCCCACTCAAACCCACGTATCCACCCTATACCCATAACCCAACAACCCCCCCCTTAACCTTACTTTTTAGGACACTACGGGCAATTTAGCATGGCCAATCCACCTAACCCGCACATCTTTGGACTGTGGGAGGAAACCGGAGCACCCGGAGGAAACCCATGCACACACGGGGAGGACGTGCAGACTCCACACAGACAGTGACCCAGCCGGGAATCGAACCTGGGACCCTGGAGCTGTGAAGCATTTATGCTAACCACCATGCTACCGTGCTGCCCCTGTGATGGGGTTCCCAGGTATCATCTGCTCTGTCCATTTAGATGGTAGTGATCATGGGTTTGGAAGATGCTGGCTCGGGAACCTTGGTGAATTCCCGCAGTGCATCTTGCAGATGCATGGCTGCCACTGTTCGTTGCTGGTGGAGGGATTGAAAGGAGTAGTAATCAAGTGGGCTGCTTTGTCCCACAAGGTGTTGAGCTTCTTGAGTGTTGTTAGAGTTGCACTTGTCCAGGCAAGTGGAATGTAGAACATAGAACAGTACAGCACAGTACAGGCCCTTCGGCCCACGATGTTGTGCTGACCACTTATCCTAATCTAAGATCAACCTAACGTACACCCCTTCAATTTCCTGCTGTCCATGTGCCTGTCCAAGAGTCGCTTAAATGTCCCTAATGACTCTGACTCCATCACTTCTAGCAGTGTATTCCACACACCCACCACTCTGTGTAAAGAACCGACCTCTGACTATACTCTCCTCCAATTACCTTAAAATTATGTCCCCTCGTGACAACCATTTCCGCCCTGGGACAAAGTCTCTGGCTATTCACTCTATCCATGTCTCTCATCGCCTTGTACACCTCTATCATGCTGCCTCTCTTCCTTCTTTGCTCCAGTGAGAAAAGCCCTAGCTCCCTCAACTTTTCTCTATAAGACATGCCCACCAGTCCAGGCAGCATCCTGGTAAATCTCCTCTGCACCCATGTGTATTCCATTACACTCCTGACTTGTGCCCTGTAGATGGTGGACAGACTTTGGCGTTCAGGGGATGGGTGGGCTGCTTGCCACAGGAATCCTAGCCTTTGACCTGTTCTGGTAGCCACAGTATTTATATGGCTAGTCTAGTTCAATTTCTGGTCATTAGTAACCCCTAGAATGTTCATAATGGGGGATTCAGTGACGGTAGTGCCATTGAATGTCATGGGGCAATGGTTAGATGGTTGTTGGAGATGGTTCTTGCCTGGCAGTTGTGTGGTGTTAATGTTACTTGCCATTTGCCAGCACAAGCTTCGATATTGTCTGGGCCTTGCTGCATTTGGACATCAGTAAGTGAAGAGTTGCAGATGGTGTTTAACATTGTAGCCACCTGCAAACATCCCCACTTCTGACATTATGGTGGAAGGAAGGCCATTGGTGAAACAGCTAAAGGTGGTTGGGCCCAGGATGTTACATTGAGGAACTCCTGCAGTGATGTCCTGGAGCTGTGATGATCAACCTTCAGTCGCCACAACCATCTTCCTTTGAGCTAGGTATGACTCCAACCAGTGGGGAGTTTTCCCCTTTAGTCTCATTGGCTCCAATTTTGTTAGGGCTCCTTGATGCCTTACTCGAACAAATGGTGCCTTGATGTCAAGGGCAGTCACTCAGTTGCACTGAATAAAGTACTTCAGCATGACTGAATAATTGACTCATAGAATCCCTACAATGCAGAAGAATGCCATTCGGCCCATTGAGCCTGCACCGACCCTTGGAAAGAGCACCTTACCAAGGCCCACACCCTATCCCTATAACCCAGTATCTCCACCTGACCCTTTGGAAACTAACGGACAATTTAGCATGGTCAATCCACCTAACCACATCTTTGAACTGTGGGAGGAAACCGGAGCACCCGTGCAGACACGGGGAGAAAGTACAAACTCCACAAAGTCACCCAAGGCCGAATTGAACCCGGGTCCCTGGTAGTGTGAGGCCGCAGTGCTAGCCACTGTGCCACCCCATTCTTTTTACTTAGAATATTAAAATTTTAGTCAAATCGATAAACATATCAAAAGCTTCCTTCACTATTGCTGGGTCAAATACCAGGAAATCGCTTCCTAGGTACTGTGGGTATACACTGCAGTGGTTTCAAAAGGCAACTCCTCACCACCTTTAGGAAAATCAGAGAGGACATTTACCAGGATGTTGCCTGGTATGGAGGGAAGATCTTATGAGGGAAAGCTGAGGGACTTGAGGCTGTATTCATTAGAGAGAAGAAGGTTAAGAGGTGACTTAATTGAGGCATACAAGATGATCAGAGGATTAGATAGGGTGGACATTGAGAGCCTTTTTCCTCGGATGGTGATGTCTAGCACGAGGGGACATAGCTTTAAATTGAGGGAAGATCGATATGGGACAGATGTCGGAGGTAGGTTCTTTACTCCGAGAGTAGTATGGGCGTGGAATGCCCTGCCTGCAACAGTAGTGGACTCGCCAACACTAAATGCATTCAAATGGTCATTGGATAGGCATATGGACGATAAGGGAATAGTGTAGATGGACTTTAGAGGGGTTTTACAGGTCGGCGCAACATCGAGGGCCGAAGGGCCTGTACTGCGCTGTAATGTTCTATGACAACAAATGCTAGTCTTGCCAATGATGCTGACATCCCATGAACAATTTAATGAAGAGTTGCGTGAATGGTTCAGCAAATAGAAGGAATCTTTAGGAGCAGTTCCATCTTTGATTATATATTTGCGAATCCGCCCTTAAGTCTGGGAAAATTCAATAACGGACGCAACCAATCAGAGAAAAGTCCCTCTCATACATGGAAGAGGCAGAATCTGAGAGGAATTGTTCCTTCAATCACAGGCTGTTTTTTACCCATGTTTGCTCCCTATAGGTACACTAGTAATAGCCTGTGATTGGAGGAGCAACAGGCAGTGCGACGATGAGTCGCGGTGGTGAGTGAAGCTGCCGAGGCCATTGGGCAAGGAGGTGGAATGAGGCATGGGGTAGGGAGGGGAGTGAGGCCGTCCAGATCAGTGGGGGCAGACACAATGAGCAGTTTTGTCAACAAAGGAATAACTGGAAGCCAGGAAAGCTCAAAATCACTGATTTAATGAATGTGGAGTCTGAAGCTTACGGTTGCATATGTTCAGGAGCTCCTACATGGGTAAAACATGTAGTGGATGCAATTGAACATGCTCAATTGGATAATTTAATATCGAACAGTTTTATTTCGTAACTAAGGTTTACATTTGTGTTGTCATCAAGCATTTCACACACTGTGAATTAGTTAAGCAAAGTGACAGTGTTAGACAAGCATAGACGGCAATTTTTCTGTGTGACTGCATCACCTACAAAGAAGTTAATGATGATGAAAAACGAGCCTCTGAAAACCAAAAATTAGCCTTCAGAAATGGAAAAGTAGCCCTCAGGAAAATCAGAAGAATCTATGGAATAAAAAGATAACTAAGGCTTCCAAATCAAAAATGGAAAGTACAGCAACATTGGGAAGTGAATTTAACATTATTACCTATATGCTGGTTTCCTAGTTTATCATTCAGATAAATTCAGAATATCCTTTACCAGTAAATCATTGTTAGGATACAATTACTCCTATGTAATCATGAAATACTCCAATTTTATTCAGCAATTACATTTACCACGCAAGTAATGTACAACAGTAATTTTATATCACCCAGTACTTTGGGCTCATGACATTTTTAACTTCCTATTGAAATTCTTTATTATATAGACAGTAAACATGTTTTAGTAGTTCATTTTAAAATACTGTTATTTGACTTAGCATTGTGAGATGATGGCATTTTTATGGCTAACTAGTCTATTTTTTCTGGTCGGTCTTGTTTAGGCAATGGCAGTCTTGTTGTCAAATTTCGTTATTATCACAACAGCTCTTCTCTTCAGAGTTGTTCTAAAGTAAGTTGATTAAGTAATTCATGTTGCATCTTGTTAATTGGAGGGATAGCCTAACGCATTTATTTAAGGTAGCACAGAGATCTCATATCCACTTTGTACTGCAAAGAGGTTGCCACAATCAGAGCCCCGTGCACAAGTCCATGTTATGAGATTTCAGTACAGCTGTAGTTGGCTTTCACTGGAGCTATTTGACCACCATGATTACTTTTTGGTTCAGTTACACAACTGCTAATTCCACACTAATTTGCATTGCTGGCTACATGAGGTCGAATGGAACAGATTTGGCCACATGTACTTTTGAAAGGGTCCTAACATGAAATTTACCATAGAACATCAACAACGTATGTTTGTATAGCACCCTTAATGTAATAAGATATTCCAAGGTGCTTCACAGCAGCATTTTAAAACAAAATATGACACTGAAGGAAATACTAGATCAGATGACCAAAAACCTGGTCAGAGGTAGGTTTTCTGGAGTATCATAAAGGAGGGGCCGTGAGGTTGGGAGGCAAAGAGGTGTAGGGAGGAAATTCCAGAGTTTGAAACCTTGGAAACTGAAGGCACAGTCATCAATGGTGGTGCAGTTAAGATTGGGGATACTCATGAGGCCAGATTGGGCGGGCACAGATATCGTGGAGCATTATGGGGCTGAAGGGTGAGGCCAAGGAGAAATTTGAAAACTTTGATCAGGAATCAATAAAAGCAAGCATAAAAATGATCAATGAATGAGACTTAGTGTGAATTAATACATAGACAGTAGTGTTGGATGACCTCAAGTTTACGGAGGATAGAATGTGCGAGATCAGACAGGAGTGCACTGGCTTGGTCAACTTTGGAGGCGGAAGAAGCATGGGATGAGAGTTTTGGCAGCAGACAACTAAATGGGATGAAGTCGAGCGATGTTACTCAGGTGGAAATAGAAGGTCTTTGTAATAACATAAAAATGTGGTTGGAAACTCATCATGGGGTCAAATATGACACCAAGGCAATGAAGAACAGACTATTTCATTATCAAACTGTTGCCAAGGTGAGGGACAGAGTCTGTAGCTAGGAATCTGAGTTTGGAGAGGATACCTAGAACACTCCAGTCTTCGATATTTAATTGGAAGAAATTTTTGCTCGCCCCATACTGAATGTATGATAATCGGTCTGATAATTTAGCAACAATGGACAAGTTGGGAGAGAGGTGTTGATGAGGTAGCACTGGGTGCCATCAGAAAACATGTGAAAATTCGCTCTTTGCTTTAAGATGTGTCATCAAGGGGCAACATCTAGATGGGAAATAGGGGGCGATAAATGTTTGGGAGACACCAGAGGGAACAATACATAAATTACTTCAATTTTTAAAAAAATGTATGTGAAAAAGGTTTCTCTCTGAGTTCATGTATTGTTTAGTTAATCAATATAAACTCCTCCATATAAAACAAATGCTTTTTGTCTCCTGCTGATATTGAGTTCTTACCAAATTAAGTCAAATTCCAATTTTTAAAAAATTGATGTAATCTATTTACTATTTCCTCTGGCGTTCCCCATGGAGTTGTCCTTTGTCTCCCATTTAAACTAACCTGTTGTTGTTTTGTTAGTGAACCAATTATTTTTGGCAATAGTGTTGTATTCTGTGTTTTAAGATAGCATTCGGGACAAAGAATTTGGTTGTACAGTAACCATTTAGATTTGACACTGAATTGATTTTGGGTAAATTATATTAATTTTCCTTACCACACAATTCTGCTCAAATGTCAGCACAAATCAATTTTAAACATTTTGAATGAATATCAATTCAATTAATTCAAAGGCACGTGCAGTTTATAATGATGCAAACTATTTCCACAAAATAGATAACTCCAAACTTTGTAGAAACATTAATTTTTGCATAAACCCACTGAATTGATACAAGATATAATAATTCAAGAAGGGCATATGATTAATTAATAAGATGAAAAAAATTCGCAAATTTCATTTTATACTTAAAATGTTAGAAATATACGCCAAGTCGGTTAGAATTTGTCCAGCGAACCTACTGTTTGTTTCCAACATATTTGAAACTTTATCCTTCTGATTTCTAGCTCCATGAAATCATTCTGAAGTCTTTGGAAAATTAGTGTGCTTTGCAAATGACAGTTTTACAAAATGTTGGACCAAACTGCTTTAATTTAATGAACAGATTGGCTATGTTAAAAACAGTATTAAAGCTGTTAGAAAATTCAGATTTTTCTTGAGGTAAAAATATTTTTTACAAGATACAGATAGCGATGGGAGAAGGAATAACTTTTCTCATCCCTGACTTTTGTTATGTTCTTTCACCACGTCATGCAAAGCGTAAAATGTAATACTGTTATTTTTCTGCTTTCCACTAGGCGGCGCCTGTCCACAGTGCAGTGGGCCTCAATCGTGATTTTATTCCTTTCCATTGTAGCACTCATAGCAGGGACTGGAGTAGCCCAAAATGTGACAAAGCACACGTTTAATCGCAGCATACATCCCAGCGCTTCCAATAGCTGCATTCCGTTCATAACATCTCAGGATAAAACTTTACAACACCAGATGAAGATTAATTCCACAACAATGTTATTACCAGGTTTGAAATGGGACATAAGTTCATTAAAAAGCCTTAACATTGGTTTTGGCCATCTCCTTATAATCATACAGTGTTTTATTTCTTCAATGGCTAACATTTATAATGAAAAAATGCTGAAAGAAGGAGATCAGCTAACTGAAAGTATTTTTATTCAGAATAGTAAGCTATACGTTTTTGGAGTTATATTCAATAGTCTGATATTACTGCTTCGGTCTGAATCTCGCACCCACATCCAAAACTGTGGGTTTTTCTATGGACACAATTTGTTTTCTGTGTCTTTAATTTTTATTACTGCTGCCTTTGGACTGTCTGTGGCTTTTATTCTGAAATTCAGAGACAACATGTTTCATGTCCTCACTGCCCAAGTAATAACTGTTATCATTACTGCAGTATCTACCTTTATATTTGACTTTAATCCTTCGTTGAGCTTCTTACTAGAAGTCCCTGTGATATTCCTGGCAATATTTATTTACAACGCCAGCAAGATAAATGACCCTGCGTATATGCTACAGCGAGAAAGACTCAAAGTTATAAATGGTGAACTTCTGGAACGTTCCAGTGGGGTAAGTAGTCCATGTGTTCAAAAAGTACCTACTATTCGAAGTAATCACAAAAGAAATAAAACCACTGTTCATAGATGCATTATTTACGTTTTCTCATGCACTGATGTGTGCTAACCAAACTTACAGCAATTTGCACTCATAGCACATTAATGTTATAACTGATGATTTACAATGTGAAGTTAAGAAATAGTTAAATACTATGATATGGGCTGAAAATTGTGTCTGTATGTGTATTCTGTGCAATAGCTGGTGATCCATGGTTGTTGGCTTTGTATTTAGAATGATTTTTATATTTGCCTAGAACGCAATTTTAATTATTTTCCATAACCACTGCTGAAGCTTGATAAATTGAGTCACACAAAAGGCAGGGGGCTGACATATGAAACTGCCACAAAAGAGGGTAAAGTCAAAGCAAGTCAACTCGTATCCGTGTTGGGCACTTCCTCATGGACAGTTACATTTCACAAATAAAAATGAAGAAACCTGCAAAGTGTTGTCAGACGGAACACAAAAAAGAAGCTTTTTTGCTTCTGATATCTCCCTTTTTTCTGCCGCGAGTATCAGTTTTTACATTTTAGCACGTTTCTACCACTTCACTGAAATATTTTATCTCATCTGACAGTTTTCTATTAAGTGCTGCAATTCATTAAATCCTTTAACTTGCTCTGTGATTGGAGTGTCTGTTAATTCTCTTTGTCGCATTCCTTTCTCAGCTTATCTTTCAGTTGTCAGTTCTAATGAAGGTTGTGCCAGAAACATTAACCTGGCAATTTTTCATATAGATTTGACTAAGCTGTTTTGTATTTGTAGGATTTTCTATTTCAGCGTTTCATGGCAGAAACTGGAAACAGGTTGCCTGCATCCATGATCAAAGAATAGCATTAGATGTTGGTACAGAATGAAAAGTCTGTCCAATTTTCATTGGTGTCTTGAATGACTTCAGCCAGCTAATTAAAGAATGACAGTTGTTTTACTCGTCAACAATGAACTGCTTTGTGTGATGCTCAAATATGTGCAATGCAAATAAAATCATTTAATTGGGGTTCCAGATGAAACACAATTGACTGGTTCTCATGGAGTTTGCAATAACAGTGAGGATGCTTAAAATGTAACATTTGCTGCTGCATGTCGTTCTGATTTTTGACCAAGCAGGCAGAAATCCAATAAAGGCTTCTGCCAATTGACTGTCAAATCATGTATTAGCTGCTTGAAACTGAAATGAGTCAACTAGTCCTTATTTTACCACCTACCTGCCAAGGTCACAGATCTTTTCTGTGCTTTGTATTTTTTTAAATAAATTTAGAGTACCCAATTCTTTTTTTTCCAATTAAGGGGCAATTTAGTGTGGCCAATTCACCCACTCTGCACATCTTTGTGTTGTGGGGGTGAGACCCATGCAGACACGGGGAGAATGTGCAAACTCCACATGGGCAGTGACCCAGGGCTGGGATTGAACCCAGGTCCTCGGCACCGTGAGGCAGCAGTGCTAACTACTGCGCCACGTGCCCCCCTTTTTCTGTGTTTTGGATGTGGCTCATTTTACCATGCTTGCTGTACACTTTTTGAAGTTTCAGCTATGAGTGGAATAAAAAGTTTACCATAAACAAGCTGTATTATTTTACAAATTTGATAAGCATTGATTACATAAATAATTCTACGTGGTAAACATAAGACCATCGAACTACGCATCTTATTTTTAATTTCTCATTGAAAATCTCTGACTGCAAGTACGGAACTTTGTCCTTCAGTTTCAAAAACAAGTAAAACCACATTCACTGCCTGATCCCCAAACAACACTAAGTAATTACCTAAAAAATGGCATACTGTTAATCTGCTCAAATTTAAAACTTGAAATGAGAAATTTACAAAGACAAATATGGAGTTTTACCATCTTATTTGTTTGAATTTTTTAAGCCCTTATTCCCATGCAGTGTGTGATGCTACAACAGATGTACACAAAATTACTTGTGAAGAAAGCCATTTGATCACCTTAGCTCATCTGAACAAAATAACACCAAATTCCTCTCTGTCCCCCCCAGCACTCCCACCCAAGAGTTATGTCACAGTTCCTGATCTATCCCAGATTCACTACTTTAACTGGAAGTCACAAGTTGCTAACTCATCGTGTGACAACCAAACTTCATATGCCATTGCTCTTGGTGAGATACAGGAGTTATAAGAATAGGGTGTAATCAGTAAATGTGATAGGGAAAATTTTACCTGGATTAAACATGATAGTTTTAATATTGAAATGTGAAATTCTGCAGACGGTGAAAGCCTGAACGAAACAGAAAATGTTGGAAATACTCGGCAAACCTAGCAACATCCCTGGAGAGGCAAACAGTGTGAACATTTCGAGTTGATGACCTTTTGCCAAAATTAAAACGTTTAACTCTCTCTCTCTCCATGCTGTCAGAACTGAATATTTCCAAGATATTCTGCTTTTCCTTTTTATTTGTGCGTAGGTACAGACACATGTGCACACACATATGCAGTGTGTATGATAAATTAAGTTACAAAAAGTCTTGATTTTATTTAATCTACAAAAGAGATTTTTTATTTCTTCACCTCTTTCCCCCCCCCCCCCCCGTTTGACTTTTAGGATGGTGAGGAGCTGGAAAGATTGACGAAACCAAACACAGATTCTGAAACAGAAGAAGATTCCTTCTAGACATTTTTTTAAGTTTACTTCACAAATTAATAATTTTTATAAAATATGAATTAGTACTTAATTTCATTTTTGCATTGTTTAAGAAATGCAAGTGAGCCATTCCTCTATGTCCACATTGGTAACCCTTTCTAGAAACCTTTCGCCTCCGAAACCAGATAGATGTGCATTAATAACATTGCGCTTTCCCGGCCTGGTTACATAATAGTTGGACTAGCTTGTAAAAACCATTGAATTATATCGATTCAGATTTAGCAGCCAGCGCTGAAGGTACTATGTCCATCCTCCATTAAGCTTACAACTGCCTCAGTCCTTTTGTGGGATTTTTGAGTGGGAACTTAATGTTACTAGAGACTCTATATAGTGTGTCACCCTTTTATAAAGGTTCTGGGACCTGTAAGAGCAAGTAAGCAGCACCAAGCCTCTTTAACCAATCCAACTGAAGAATCCTTAATGAGACATAGAGCTTAAACGAGGAAGTATTTTCACAAATATAATAAATGTAAGATTATGTACAGAAAGCAAAATAAAAGAAGGGAAGAAATATAGAGTTCAGAGAGAGAAAGACGAGATATAGAAATACAAAATAAAGGAAAGCACTTAATTCTTAAAAGTTTTTAATAATTAAAATCAGAGTTTCTTTGACATTAGTTAAAATTTACCACTGTTAAGTCACTCAAATCTGATGCCGTTACTAGTGGCAAGTACCATAACTTAAGACCCTCTGTGTACTTGTCTCTTGGCAAGGTACAGTTTGATGAAGCTTATGGAGTCTGTGTTTTGCTGCTCATGTACTAACACCAGAAGATGCTGCAAAAAATACCAGTGAGCTGTGATCTCAGCCATTATATATTCTCTATACTATAGTTATTCTATCTTTAAAAGAAATGGTGTTTCCTGTTATTTCATTGTAACAATCATTTGAACGATACCTAAATTTTAAACAAATCATGAAAGAATGACTGAACTACACCTAAAGAGCAAGTATTTTATCTGGTTCTATGAAGTAACATTGAAAAAATGTACTTAATTGTGCAAATATACTGCTCGAAGATATTGTGAGGTAGTTTAATACTCATTCCATTCTCCTCATCTTTCCTGTCTTTGTATAGTTTGATGGCCTTTCTAATCTCTGTCAGTTCTGAAGCAAATTTTTTTGTGCAATAATAAATCAGATGATACAATCCTTGAATTCATCAGAAGAATGCAGGGTTGTTTATTAATGGAATGTGCCACTATATTGAGTAATTCTGAAATGTTTTATATGAAATGTTAACTGGATTAAATTGAAAATGAAAAGTAAAGTTAAAAGCTACATGCGTTTTTTAATAAGTACATGCAAACCTAATTCAAAGCTGAAATGGATTTTAACTTTAAATTAAATGAACGTGATGAGAGTGCTTTGAGTATTATAAATGTTTTTTGGTTAATGTACGTGGTCATTGTTAGTGAACACTGTGAATTTACATTTGTAATACTTACATTTACATGGAACTGTTAATTGAAAGATTTGTGTGAATAGTTCTTATTTGCTGACTTATAAGATGTAGAAGTAGGTCTTGTGGCACAGATGTAACATATCTACCTCACTTGATGGCCGTGGAAGGTGTGCGCATCACATGACCAAACAGATTAATTATCAGACTAAATTCTTCCAATATGCCTGATGGCAGGCAGTTAAGAGCGGGCGAGTTTCCTGGGTAGTCATACTGTCAAAGGCAACGCCAACTCAATGGAAGTTGCCAATGCCCTCTTAAGACATCGTGCCTGAAAGAGGTGGAATGGATGCATCCACTACCAACTACTATCATACGAATCAAACAAATGCATTTGACAAATGCATACAAGCCTAATAGCTTCTGAATAGACTTGGACTGAAAAATCTGAAACATTAACAATGCCAGAAATACTCAGCCAGTTTGGCAGCATCTGGGGATAGAGACCTCAATGTTCATATTTCACACTCCAAAGTGCATGTGTGACAGGGTTAGCATAGCTCAACAGGTGAAGAGTTTGGAATCTTGTCTCGGGTGAATTATCTACAATGCATAGCCCATAATTGGGTTTCTTTTATATTGACAAAGATGCTAAAATAGTGTACACTACCATGAACATCACATTACACTGATATATAATTGACAACATTTTGGAGGATGCACTTGTTCTGGACTTAGTTTCATGCAGTAAAATCATATGATGGCACTTTGGGCATAGTCTTATTTGAATCAAAAGGTTAGTATGCAGTTTCAATAAGTGATTTGGAAGGTAAATGAAGTGTTGCCATTTATTGTGAGGGCAATAGAGTATAAAAGTAGGGAAGTGTTGCAGCAGCTTTGCAGGTCCTTCAACCTCATTGGGTGTACTGTACAGTTTTGTTCTCCTTAAAGAATATAATTTGTATTGGGAGCAGTTTGGAAAGGGTTCATGTGACTGATTCCTGGAAAGAAGGGGTATCTTATGAAGAAAGGTTGAGTATGTTGGTCCTGTACGCATTGGAGTTTAGATGAGTTTGGGCTAATCTTGTTGCAACACACAAGATCCTTAGGTGACTTAACAGGGTGGATGTTATAGAATCAAAGAATTATAGAATTTACAGTGCAGAAGGAGGCCATTTGGCCCATCGAGTCTGCACCGGCTCTTAGAAAGAGCGCCCTACTTGAGCTCATGCCTCCACCCTATCCCAGTAACCCCAACTCGCCTTTTTGGACACGAAGGGCAATTTATCACGGCCAATCCACCTAACCTGCACATCTTTGGATTGTGGGAGGAAACCGGAGCACCCGGAGGAAACCCACGCAGACACGGGGAGAACGTGCAAACTCCGCACAGACAGTGACACAAGCCAGGAATCGAGAGATGTTGAGAGGGTGCTTCCCTTTATTGGGAGGGGGGTTCTAGAACAAAGAACAGTACAGCACAGGAACAGGCTCTTCGGCCCTCCAAGCCTGCGCCAATCACGTGTCCTATCTAGACCAACCACCTATATCCTTCTATATCCCTATTCATGTGTCTATCTAGTTGAGTCTTAAAGGTCACTTGCGTATCTGCCACAACCACCTCACTTGGCAGTGCATTCCAGGCCACCACTACCCTTTGTAAAAAACCTTCCCCCGCACATCCCCACTGAACCTATCCCCCCTCACCTTGAACTTGTGCCCCCTTGTAATTGTCATTTTTGTCCTGGGAAAAGGCCTCTAACTGTTCACCCCATCTATACCAATCAGTATTTTATAAACTTCTATCTGGTCGATCCTCAGCCCCGTCTTTCTAGGGAGAACAATCCCTCCTCATAGCTAATACCCTCAATACCAAGCAACATCCTGGTACTCTCTCCAAAGCCTTCCGCGCGGCCTGCTGATAGTGTGGTGACCAGAAGTGGACACAGTGTTCCAAATGTGGCCTAACCAATGTTCTAAATAACTAACATAATTTTCAAGCTTTTATACTCAGTGCCCCGTCTGATGAAGGCAAGCATGCCGTATGCTTTCTTTATCACCATTTTCACCTGTGCTGCCACTTTTAAGGATCTGTAGACCTGCACAGATCTCTATGTCTATGCCCCTGATGGTTCTGCTATTTATTTTATAGCTCCCACCTGAATTGGATCTACCAAAATGCATCACATCGCATTTGTCCAGGTTAAATTCCATCTGCCATTTCTCCGCCCAATTTTGCAGACCTCTATTTGGAAAAACACCCTTCCACTGCTATCCTCTGTCTTCTATGGCCAAGCCAGTTCTGAATCAATCTAGCTAGTTTACTTCTGACCCCATGTCATTTAATTTTTGCGCCAACCTGCTGAGAGGAATGTTTTACTAAAGTCCATGTAGACCACAGCCCATCCCTCGCCAATCATTTTTGTCGTCACCTCAAAAAAAACTCAATTTAATTAGTGAGACATAATCTCCCTTAAACAAAACCATGTTGTCTGTCGCTAATAACGTAGAACGTACAGTACAGAAGGAGGCCATTCGGCCCATTGAGTCTGCACCGACCCACTCAAGCCCTCACTTCCACCCCATCCCCGTAACCCAATAACCCCTCCTAACCTTTTTCTTTTGGTCACTAAGGGCAATTTATTATGGCCAATCCACCTAACCACGTCTTTGGACTGTGGGAGGAAACCGGAGCACCCGGAGGAAACCCACCCACACACGGGGAGAACATGCAGACTCTGCACAGACAGTGACCAGCAGGGAATCGAACCTGGGACCCTGGCGCTGTGAAGCAACAGTGCTATCCACTTGTGCTACCATGCTGCCCAATAAGATCATTCACTTCCAAATGTTCATTGATCCTATCTCTGAGAATCTTTTCCAACAATTTCACTATCACTGACATCAAGCACATTGGCCTATAATTACCTGGGTTATCCTTGCTTACCCAAAACAATGGGACAATATTTGTAGTCTCCCTTTTAAGACTGAGAGGAGAATTGTTTGAATTGTTTTTCCTCTGAGGGCCATTAATCTACAATTCTTTTCTCCAAAAGTTGTGGAGATTAGGTATTTGAATATATTCAAGGCGAGGTTAGATTGTTGATCAACAGGGAGTGTAGGGTTATGGGGGAGAAGACAGGAAAGTGGAGATCAGCCATGATCTTATTGATTGGCGAAGCAGGCTCAAAGGGCCAAATGGCCTACTCCAACTTCTAGTTCTTCAGTTTTTCTGTTTGTACTTTCAGCATGAAGTGGCACAATATGAACTTGAGCATTTTACACAGGAGCAAATTAGAAAATGGTCTGGAAAACAAGTTAAAAAGAAAATGAAATGCAAATTATCAAACTGCCCTGTATTTTGTTTCTCAAATCTTTTTTGGCAGTCAGTTTAAATAGGCAAGATTCAAAATAAATTTTCTAACAAAAATGTTTCTTAAATTACTTACTTTGCAATAAAATAATTAAAATGACATAATTTGCCACCTGTCTTTAATTGTGATGTTCAAAATGTTTTGCAATTCTTTGTCTCTTCCAAAAGCCTGGTGTTGGAATTGACATTTCTCCCATCCACACTGTAACTTCACTCTGAGCCATGTGTCACAGTTAATCTAAGGAACGCTCCACCAGCCCTTGCGTACTGTTGGCCATCAGCAGCAGAATTGTATACCAGTACAATCTAACATACCCTTAACTTCTCTATCAAGCCAGGTGATCAACTGTCGACCAATGAGGGCTGCAAGAGCAGCATTGAGCATCCTGAAAATGAGATGCTAACCAGGTGAGATTACAGCATAATTGTATGCATGCAATGCATTGCATAGACAAAGATAAGCAATCCCACAACCAACAAATCATGTGAAATAAAAAAATGCTGGAAGTACTCAGCAAGTTGGCAGCACCTGGTGAAAAGAAAGTTAACTTGAAATGTTAATTTTTTTTGTTTTTTTACTGATGCTGCCTGACATACGTGCATTTCCAGCATTTTCTGCTTTTTATTTCAGATTTAATGTTTTATTTTTGGATTGTGTGAAAGCTTTGCTGTCAGTCCATAAGCTACTGAAAGTTGAATAATTTGGAACCTATGGGAGAAGGAGAGTCCATGAGCGTCTTCCTCAACTAGGACTTGGGTGCATATTTGCAACCATCATCAGACAGAAATGTTGATTGGATAAACTTCATTGCCAGCAAATTAAGGCAAGACCCAATATGCCAGATCCCAGCCTTGTGTTGTAGTTTCTAGGATTGCCATGTTGTGTGGAGTTATTGAACAATATGCTTAGGAGTACATGCTTTGCAAGACTTTGGAGGCAGCAGGTGTATGGTTGGCAAGAAAATAAAGGATTTTTGATGTCTTTCATCGTTATGACCATGGGTTATTGAAAACCATCACCTTCAAATGGCATTGACAATCTTTTTTGGCAGTCAGTTTAAATAGGCAAGATTCAAAATAAATTTTCTAACAAAAATGTTTCTTAAATTACTTACTTTGCAATAAAATAATTAAAATGACATAATTTGCCACCTGTCTTTAATTGTGATGTTCAATATGTTTTGCAATTCTTTGTCTCTTCCAAAAGCCTGGTGTTGGAATTGACACGGTAGCACTGTTGCTTCACAGCGCCGGGTCCCTGTTTCGATTCCCGGCTTGGGTCACTGTCTCTGCGCACGTTCTCCTCGTGTCTGAGTGAGTTTCCTCTGGGTGCTCTGATTTCCTCACACAAAACCCTTGTTAGGTTAATTGGACATTCTGAATTCCTCTTCAGTGTACTAGAACAGGTGCTGCAATGTGGCGACTAGGAGATTTTTACAGTAACCTCATTGCAGTGTTAATGTAAGCCTACTTGTGACAAATAAAAGATTATTAGAATATTATTAGTATCCAGTGGAACAAAAAAATGTATCGCTTGTGAATTGTAATACTGTCTAGAATTCAGTAGGTGGCACTAAATTATGTTTCTAAAGTGGCTAAATTTACTATGTAGAAAACTAATCTAGATTCCCAGACACCAAAGACGTCAAGGGGTATGGGGAGAGAGCAGGAGGATGGTGTTGAGATCGAAAATCAGTCATGATCATTTAAAATGCCAGTGCAAGCTCACAGGACTCAATGATCTACTCCTATTTTCTATGTTTCTAAACTTTTCTGTATTGCACTGATTGTGATAGACATTGGAATGCATTTTATCCGTTTTCTCATTTGTGTTAAAGTGGAGCAAGAGTGCTTCTTTCTCCACAACAGCACCCCGCAGTTCTGTGTTTTACACCTACAGCCCCAGGACATATCTGAAAGTTGCTGCCAGAGAATGAGCACAGAAATGGATATTAGTCTGGTAAACCATATGGCCTAATCTCACTGGTCTGCTCGCTCCCCATTCCCTTCACTTTTTCCCCCCTTTCTTTGTCACAAAGCACATTGTGTGGGATTCTCCGTCAGCTGACAGCAGAATCTGAAAACGTGATTGCGTAGAAAATTGGTTTTGTCGGCGTAATCGTGATGGGCACATGTCTCACGCCAAATCGTAATTATCCGTCGTCCCGACAACGGTGTCAATGCGTTCCACTCCGCATGTACAGTAAACACTGTTGGCATATCATTGACGGGCTTGACCCAGTATTCTCCAGGGCCTCCACGATTCTCCACCTCCACCGGGGCGAATTCCTGATGGCAAGGTTCACCTGTACTTTTAAATATCGAGAAGGCAATGTGGCTGATGAGAGAGGAGGTAGCATGGAGAGGTGCGACCATGGGCTGCCGGTCCTGACACTGGCTGGGTGTGATGGGGGAAGGGTCATAGGGCCAGGGTGACCCCCCCCCCCCCTTGGAACTGGGGCGGTGTCCATGCATGGACAGCCATTGCTGCAACCCGAAAGGCAGCCATCATGCTGCATACCCCACTGACCATCCACCTTGGCCCCTAGTACTGCAAATGGCCAACGGCTGTATGGGAGCTCCCACCCCCGCATCTGTTGGAATTCTTTGGAGATGTAACTATTATAGTTAACCAGGGGAGCCAGTCGATGTGGTATATTTGGGCTTTCAGAAGGCTTTTGACAATGTCCCACATAAGACATTATTGTGCAAGATTAAAGCTCATGGGATTGGTGGAACTGTATTGAGGTGGATAGAAAACTGGTTGGCAGAGAGGAAACAAAGAGCAGGGATTAAAGGGTCCTTTTCAAATTGGCAGGCAGTGACTAATGGGGTGCCACAGGGACCGGTGCTGGGACCCCAGCTATTCACAATGTATGTTAATGATTTGGATGAGGGAACAAAATGTAAATCACAAAGTTAGCAGATGATACCAAGTTGGATGGGAGGGTGAACTGTGATGAGGATGCAGAGATCATGCAGCATGATGTGGACAGGTTGGGCGAGTGGGAAAATTAATGGCAGATGCAGTATAATTTGTATAAGTGTGAGGTTATATTGGAAGCAAAAACAGAAAGGCAGATTACTACCTGAATGGTTGTAAATTGGGAGAGGGGAGTGTGCAGCGGGACCTGGGTGTCCTTGTGCACCGATTGCTGAAGATAAGCATGCAGGTGCAGCTGGCGGTAAAGAAGGCTAATGGTATGTTCGCCTTCATTGGCTGGTTTAGCTCACAAAGCTAAATCACTGGCTTTTAAAGCAGGCCAGCAGCACAGTTCGATTTCCGTACCAGCCTCCCCGGACAGGCGCCGGAATGTGGCGACTAGGGGTTTTTCACAGTAACTTCATTGAAGCCTACTCGTGACAATAAGCGATTTTCATTTCATTTCATTGCGAGAGATTTCGAGTACAGAAGCAGGGATGCGTTGCTGTATTTGGGCAGGGCCTTGGTGAGGCCACACCTCGAATATTGTATGCAGTTTTGGTCTTCATTTCTGAGGAAGGATGTTCTTGCTCTTGAGGGAATTTCAGCGAAGGTTTATCAGACTGATTCGAGGGATGGTGCAACTGTCATATGAGGAGAGATTCACTAGGTTAGGATTGTTCTCACTGGAGTTCAGAAGAATGTGGTGGTGGTGGGGGGGGGGGGGGGTGGATCTTATAGAGACTCATAACATTCTACTGGACTAGACAGGGTAGATTCAGGGAAGATGTTCCCAATGATGGGTGTGTCCAGAACCAGGGGTCACAGTGTGAGGATTCGGGGTGAACTATTTTGGGCAGAGATTAGATATTTCTTCACCCAAAGAGTGGCGCGCCTGTGGAATTCATTATCACAGGAAGTAGTTGATGCTAAAACATTGAATATATTCAAGAAGCGGCCAGGTTTAGCACTTGGGCCGAATGGGATCAAAGGCTATGGAGAGAAAGTAGGATTAGGCTATTGATCATGGCCACATCAACCAGTGACTGCGCCATTTCCCTCTGGGACTGGGCCACCTCCCTCTGGATCTGTGCCATGTCAGCTGGTGCCTGAGCAATGCCGCCGATACTCTCAGGCATGGCCTGCTGGGAATGGGCCATGCTGAGGAGCACCGCTGCAATGTTAGGTAGCTCTGGCAAATGGCTGCCTGAGAGAGAGGAGCCCTGTCCTGCACCTTGGCCAACACCTGCACAGATTGCCCCAGGCAATTGTCACGGGGAAACGCAACTCAGCAGTGTCTCTCTTCCATGCCCGAGGCCAATCTCCACCCCGAAAAATGTTTTTTCCTTGGGCCTGCCGACCACGTCCAGGGCCCTTTGCTCTGCCACGGTGAGGGGCCGCAACTCCACTGGTCCCCCTCCAGTCTTCTCCTGCTCCTAATGGCTATGTGCCTCCTTGGGGGGGGGGGGGGGGGGGATAAACAGAAAACATAGTGTTAGACAGTCTGTCGCATGCAGCCCTGGAGGTGGGTAGCTGGTGGCTTCAGTGGCCAGAGCACTCGGCCATGGCGGCCCAGATGGGTGCCGGCATGTGGTGCAGGGTGGGTGTTCAGCCACCGTCCGGGTAGGGGGTGGTAGGATTCTAGGTTTGGGGAATGGGGGTTGGTGCAAACTGCACAGTGCTGCCTACTCACCGTGACCATCCTGAGGCAGTTGTGCAGTTTCTTGAGGCACTGCTGGTCGGTCTGGATGGTGTTGTTTGTGGCGCTGCCACCTGCACCCAGGTGTATACAGCGGCGTCTGGCAGCTAGGGTACAGGGTCGCCCGCCACTTCTCCAAGGTGCCCAGGAGGGTATCAAGCTCTGTGTCTGTGAATGTTGGGCTGCTCTCCTTGCTGCCACCTTGTTGGCTGGGATGGTGTGTGTGGGAGAGTGAAGTGTGTATATGCGGCTGCAACTTTCAGTCTCCTGAGTGTCAATTGCGATTCCAGCCAATCGGGCACCTTTCCTCATTGAAATCGCTTGTGTTCCCCATGGCGCCGGTGCTAGCCCCTCAACCATAACATTAGAAATAAGGTAAAGTTTTAAAGTGGATTTAAATTAATGTTTGAGAGGGTTGGGTAGCTCAGTTGGCTGGATGATTGGTTCGTTATGTGGAGTGAAACCAACAGCGTGGGTTCAATTCCCATACCCGCTGAGGTTATTTACGAAGGCCCCGTCTTCTCAGGCTTCATTCTGTGCCTGGAAGGGTAAAACCTATATTTAGATTCATCTTGGACAAAAGTATTTGTATGTGTTGGGGTTGGTTTCAATTCCAACTGTGACTCTATTGTGTTTTGAGAGGGCTATGGCATGAAGGGGAAATAAACTAGCAGTGGTCGCTTAGCAACTGGGGCCTTGTAAGGTGAAGAAGCTTTTAAGTTTCAGTAAAGCTAATTTGATTGCAGTTGGAGATGGGTAGTGAGCGAGAAGGCAGCTTTGCTAGAAGCAGTTGGTGCTAGAAGCTAAATAGGGAACATCTCTTTCTTCGCTGGAAGAAAAGCTACACTATGGAGTAATGGTTAAGAAAACCGATGGCAGGAACCAAAAGTCTAGCTGGTTAAGGAAATTAGAGAAATGAAGAACCCAAGAAGTCTGGAGTTCACAAAACAGAGGTAACTGAGAAGCAGAACAGATTACTATTCAGTAAAGTCACAGAGTTGAAAGGCTTTGGATTGTGAGAAGCCAGAAAGATATCTGCATTATTGAAATGAAAAGCGCTTATTGTCACGAGTAGGCTTCAATGAAGTTACTGTGAAAAGCCCCTAGTCGCCACATTCCGGCGCCTGTTCGGGAAGGCTGTTACAGGTTGATAAGGTTTGTGAGAAATTAGTACACTTTGGTAGACATTATTTTAAATAATTGTTGTAATCAGTGGCTGTACCTCTGAGTTTGTGTTAAAACCTTTACGACAAAGGAAAACTGAAGGGAATGATGCAAAATCTGGAAGTGAACCCTTGATGGAAGCAGCAGAGGGAAAGCATAATTTAAAAGAAGGTTTTAAAGTGTGACTGGTGAAAATGGAATTTGAAATCATTCATAGTTCAGTGAGACGAGGTGGCTCACAGTATAAGAATCATCTGGTGGGTCGTGGGAGATCAAAGGAGAAATCCATAGACATTCACTTGGGTTCAGAGGAGTGTGTCTTATCATAGTCATCCTGTGTACTTAAAAGGGACTTAGTGTGTTAATGAGACAATTGTACCTTAAGATGTACTTTGTAATCTGCGTTAATCTTAAAATCTCTGTTAAAGTAAGAGGGGAGCAAAGGTGTATTGTATCATAATTCAATTTTTTCATACTTAACAAATGTTTTTTTTCTTGTTAAAACTAATTAGCGGTGTTGTGAGTGTTCTTCCACGATTTACAAAAAAAGGTTACGGAGCCAGTGTTCCAATCTGGGATTTTTCGTCCAGTTTTAACACTAACTGAGATCGTGACATCACCAACTTCATTCCTCTCCCTGGCAAGTCTCTGAGGCTCAACCAGACCATTCACAACCTTAATAATAATAATAATAATAATAATCTTTATTGTCACAAGTAGGCTTGCATTAACCCTAGGGGATCACAAAGCCACCATCACTAAGACCACCGACTTTCTGCTCCACAATATTGACCAACTCCTCCACTGTCTCATCTGTTCTGCTGCAGAAACGTTCATCCATGCCTTTGTTGCCTCTAGACTTGACTGTTCCAACACACTCCTGACTGGCCTTCTATCTTCCCATCTCCCACAGGGAATGTTGAAGATGCCAGCATGTAAACCTAAGCCTTGTAAGGCACTGATGCTCACACATGTCGAGGAAGCTGTGGACCCTGAGTTGGGAGCCTAACCTCCATGGAGCTGCATCTTGATATCTGTCCCCTTTTCCCAGTGGAGTGACTTGTGGTTGAGGAGAAAGCAGCTGCTGCTGGAACCAGAGTTGCTCCTGCTGCCTGTAGAGCTGATGGTGTTGAGGTTTTTTCTTTTGTTTTTCATCCAAGATGCAAAGTCGAACTGCATTAGCTGCTCTCCTGACATAGCGAAAGCTGACAGCAGGGAAGTGCAGCTGAAGGCGGGTGAAGTGTAAGGCAGGTGATAAGAGGAATTTGGCAATCACCTGTCAAGCAGTGAAGGCAGTCCCTGAGAAGGAATGCTGTGAGCAGCAGCCTCTCACTTGGGCATGGCAAGGGCTCTCCAGTTTGACTGATCAGAGCCTTCGGCCTGTTAAATTCAATGTTGTGCATTCGCCTGGTTGACCTTGGTGAGTTGCTGACAGCTCAGGAAATGGGTTGGGTGACTGTTAAAGCCACAAAGTGGAATTGAAGAGACATTTAATTTACTTTTTGCATAATCTAATTGCCTTTCCAACAACTCCAAGGGAGTTCCCCACCTAAATTCACCTGGATGAAACTGTTGGGATGATGTCAGGATTCCCACGCGACTGCACTTTTAGGGCATTTACTTCTCCAAAGAGACCCAAACGTGCCTCTCCTTCACAGTTAAAAATTCCGTCCTCTTGTTTTTCTACTATTCTTCGACTTCTCCTGCATTGACCATCTCTAGACCTCTCTCTAACCTTGGAATAAGTCAAGTGCAGTTATTCTCATTTATTCTCTGCTGACCTTGTTACAATTATCAAACAAGCAGATTCTTGCCATAAGGGCAAGGCATTTTACTGAGAAGAAACAAAAATCCAAAAGTTAAGAAAAGAAATGAACTAATCTTGGGGGTGATGGAGAGGATGGGCATGGTGGATCCATGGTGTTTCAGAACCCAGGGGAAGGGAGTATTCCTTTTCACGTGTCTATAAGGTGTATTCGAGGATTGATTACATTGTAGTGAGTCAGGAGATTTTGGTTGGGGTGGAGGGGGCAGAGTATGCGGGGATAGTTATCTCGGACCATGCACCCCACTGGCTGGATATTCGGTTCAGTACAGGAAGAGCAGAGGCCGGGGTGGAGGTTTGACTCGGGGTTGTTGGCGGATGGAGGTTTTTGTAATAACGTGCGGTTGGTGATTAGGGATTATGTGGAGTTCAATCAGAATGGGGAGGTGTCGGCGGGCATTTTTTGGGAAGCACTGAAGGCAGTGGTCCGGGGAGAAATTATCTAATTTACGGTTCGTGCGAATCAGGAAAGGAGGGTGGAACATGACCGTCTAGTGAGTGAGATAGTGGAGGTAGACAGGGAATATTAGACGGTGCCCACCGTGGAGGGATTGGCGAGGAGGAAAGAGTTGCAGGGGCAATTTGACAGGCTGACAATGGGGAGGGTGGTAGGGCAACTGCGTAGGGCAAGAGGGGTGGTAGGGCAACTGCGTAGGGCAAGAGGGGTGCAATACGAATATGAGGGGAAGGCGAGCCGCATGCTGGCGCACCAGCTGCGGAGGCAGGCTGTGTCCAGGGAAATATTGAAAATCCGGTATGTGGTGTCAGAGCCAGAGAAGATAAATGAGACATTTAGAGAGTATTACCAGAGACTTTATGAGGCAGACCCAGGAGGAGAGGAGGCGGACATGGGGTGGTTTCTGAATGAGCTGGAATTTCCCCAGATGGAGGAAGCAAAGAGCAGGCATTGGAGGAGCCCCTGGGGCTGAGGGAGGTGCTGGATAGTATCAGGGTATGAAGTCGGGGAAGGCCCCTGGGCCGGATGGGTACCCGGCAGAATTTTATAAGGAATTTGCGACGGACCTGGCACCACATCTGTTGGGAGCGTTTAATGAAACACTGGAGAAGGTGGAGTTGCCGGAGTCGATGAAGCAGGCAGTAATCACACTGATCCCAAAAAAAGGGAAGGATCCGGTGGAATGTGGGTCGTATAGACCCATATCACTATTGAACACGGATGTGAAAGTATTGGCTAATTTGTTGGCGGGAGGATGGAGGATTGTGTCCCGGGGGTGGTAGCAGAAGATCAAACAGGCTTCCTGAAGGTCAGTCAGCTCGCGAGTAATATAAGACGGCTGTTGAATGTGGTGATGAATCCATCGAGAGCTCTGGTACCGGAGGTGGTGGTGTCCATGGACGCGGAGAAAGCATTTGATCGGGTGGAGTGGCGGTACTTGTTCGAGGGTTTGGGTTCAGGCCGAGATTTGTGGCATGGGTGCGGTTGCTATATGTGGCGCCAAGAGCGAGGATGAGGACGAATGATATGAGCTCACGAAGCTTTGACTTGCACAGGGGTACGAGGCAGGGTGTCCATTGTCGCCGCTGCTGTTTGCGCTGGCCATAGAGCCGTTGGTGATGGCTCTCAGGGGGTCAGCACAGTGGCAGGGGATAATGAGGGGACAGAGGGAGCATCGGGTGTCGCTCTATGCCGATGACATCTTGCTGTATGTTTCGGATCCGTTGGAGAGTATGGGAAGGATTATGGGCCTGTTGGGGAGGTTTGGAGGGTTCGCAGGGTACAAGCTGAATATAGGGAAAAGTGAGGTATTCCTGGTGAGTGAGCTGGCACAGCGGGCTCATTTAGGGAGGGTGCCATTTACGGTAGCGAGGGATAGGTTTAGGTACATGGGGATTCATGTAGTGAGGGAATGGACTGGGCTCCATAAGTGGAACTTAACAAAGCTGGTGGAGGAGGCCTGGGAGGATCAAAAGAGGTGGGATACACTGTACTTAACGTTGGTGGGGAGGGTCCAAGTGGTGAAAATGAATATTTGGCCCAGGTACTTGTTTATCTTTTAGGCTCTCCCGATATTTATACCAAAGGCCTTTTTTCGGAAAGTGGACACAATCATCTCTGACTTTGTACGGGCGGTGAATGTGCCGAGGGTGGGGAGGATCCTGCTACAGAGGCAGAGGCAGCAGGGGGGGTTAGTGTTGCCAAACTTGCTTCATTATTATTGGGCGGCGAATGTGGGCAAGGTGCAGCGGTGGTGGGAAGGAGAAGGGGTAGAGTGGGTTAGGATGGAGGAGGAATCTTGTAAGGGGTTTAGTTTGAGGGCTATGGTGATGGCAGCATTGCCAATGGTTCCAAGTAGGTATTCAGGGAGCCCAGTGGTGCAGTCCATGGTGAAGATATCAAATCGGCTGAGGAAGCATTTTAGGGTGGAAGGGATGTCGATGTTAACGCCGCAGTGCAAGAATCATGGGTTTGAGCCGGGGAGATGGATAGTGTATACAGGAGGTGGAGGGAAGTGGGGCTGGTCAAGGTGAGGGATTTGTATTTGGAGGAAGGGTTCGCCAGTCTGGAGGAGCTAAGGGAGAGGGTAGAGCTGCCGAGGGTTAGTGAGTTCGGGTATCTACAGTTTAGGGATTTTGCACAAAAGGTCTGGAAGGGGTTCCCTAGATTGCCGGGATACTCCCTGCTGGAGCGACTGCTGCTTCCGGATGTGGAAGGGAAGAATTGGGGATATATATAAGTGGCTGGGGGAGCAGGGAGGCGAGCGGGTGGTGAAGATCAAGGAGAAATGGGAAGCGGAGTTGGAAATAGAGATCAATTGGGGAGTATGAAGTGAGGCACTGCGAAGGGTAAACGGGACCTCCTCTTGTGCAAGGTTGAGCCTGATACAGTTTAAGGTGGTGAATAGGGTGTATATGACTCGGGCGAGAATGGTTGGGTTCTTTCAGGGGCAGCAGATGAGTGTGAGAGGTGTGGGCGGGGCCAGCGAATCATGCGCCCATGTTTTGGGTTGTGAAAAATTGGGAAGATTCTGGGCGGGAGTGTTCGCGGTCTTAGCCAGGATAGTGGAGGAGGGAATGGACCCGGACCCTTTGGTGGCGGTATTTGGGGTTTCAGAGAAGCCGGAGCTCATGGGGAGGAGGAAGGCCGATGTCATGGCCTTCGCCTCTCTGATTGCACGGCAGCGAATTTTACTGGAGTGGCGGTCGGCATCGCCACCGGGGTCAGCGGCTTGGTTAGGTGACCTGTACAACTTCCTGCGATTAGTGAAGATAAAGTATGAGTCAAGGGGCTCAGCATGGGAGTTTGAGAAAAGGTGGGGGATGTTTGTGACCGTGTTTGAGGAGCTGTTCGTCGTTGGGGGGGGGGGGGGGGGGGGGAAGAGATGAAAAAGGAGGAAAATCTGTACAAACTGTATAGGTGATTGTTGGGAAGAATGTTTCCGGGGTGTTTATTTGCTGTAACCTACTTTGATACAAGTTTGAATAAAATGGGTTTGAAAAATAACTAAATAAATAAAATTCCCATTCGGCAGCTGATGGTTAGATTGCCCTTCTTGACTCGAGGCAAAGCTTTGAACCAGAGATTGCAAGAAACTGCAGAGTGTGGTGAACTCAACTCAGCGCATCACACAAGCTTGCCACCCTCCTATTGATTCTGTATACACCTCCCGCTGCCTCAGGAAGGCAGACAGCATTGTCAGAGACCCCCTCCCACCCAGGCATTGCCTTCTTCCAGACCCTTCCGTCAGGCAGAAGGTACAGAAGTCTGAAGACTCGCACATCCAGACATAGGAACAGCTTCTTCCCCACAGCTACAACACTCCTCAACGACCCCCCCTCGGACTGATCTGTTCCCTGTAAGAACACTATTCACGATGCCCTATGCTGCTCTTGCTCATGTATTTGCTTTGTTTGCCCCTTGTTCCGCACTGTATCCAATCACTGTTTGTTGATGTACCATTTGTCAATGTTCTCTGTTGATTATTCTTTTGTCTACTATGTACGTACTGTCTACGTTCCCTCGACCGCAGAAAAATACTTTTCACTGTACTTCGGTACATGTGACAATAAATCAAATCAATCAATCAATCAGAGAATTTTGCTTGCCTGAAATGCTCCATGATGGGTAGTAGTACAAAGTGCAGCAGATTGCTGAATCAAAACACTCGCTAAATGATTGGCAGCATGTTAGCTGTCAGGACACTAGCCTGTGAATTTATGCACATATAAATATTTTTAAAATGTTGTTTGCAAAGAGCTATACCAGTAAAATATAGCAACTATTGCACGTGACTGCAGATTTGTAACTTTTGCATTCATGTGAAGAAATTCCAATTAAGCATTGATATGAAAGATCCTGAATTACTCAAAAATAGAATCCACAGTCCGATTGAGAAGTACGTTAAAGCAAGTGATGTAAAACCATCTCAAGTAGATAATCTCACACCCTCCACACCCTTTGGAATTTGCAGCATAACTCTAGTTCAAGGTGACACAGGCAGGCAGTTCACTAGATTAATTTGTGTGTATTAAAGTTAGAAATTGCTACAGAGTACTTTATTATCGTAGCACACTCAAGGCCATGCTACCATTCCTATCCTCCAAGGAAATAGCCTTGATTCAAATTAGATTGATAATTTGTCTTAAATTTCATAAATATGCAGTAAGATTCTGATTTAAAGATTTGATGTGTGTCTCTTATTTTTTTCAAAGTTATTTGTGTGGTTGTATAGTGTATTAGCTAAACCCGACCTCTTTCAGTGTCTGAATTGATTCCTGGGTGAGCTGAAGAATTGTACTGGCTTTAAAAGAAACTTTAAGCGAGAAAATGTACTTAGACCTGACTGGACATGAGGGCACTGTAATTATCCCCTCAGTATTACAAATATGCTTGAAAGTGTTCATGTTGGCGAGATGCTGCAGTGAATTTTGTTTTCAGATACCTTCACAATGTGTAGAACACAAAACGTGTTGGAAAGGTTTGCTGTACAACCTCTTTATCAGTTGATGCCACATGTTTCTTTGTGAATGGTGAGTTGCGGTTTCATTGATTCCAGTACCGCTTTCTTCATGCACTCATCCGTTTATTGATTTCTTTACAAATTGCAGAAAAATGTGATTAAAAAGGTAAACACACTTGGCTTTCAGCAGAGAACCTAGAATAAGACAACTTGACAGAAGGACTCAACCCAATGGTCCTATTTTTTCAATTAGCCATCCTTTGTCAGTACAGAACATGAGAATGTCTGTTGTGCACATTCAAGAATTGTTCGGAAATGTGCTACTGGTATCTTTTGTTACGGTGGAGCTTTTAGAGGATTGACTTATTGAAAATATTTATCGTAAATAAGATGAACTGATCTTGCCTTCAATGTGTAGAACAGAAAACATGATGGAAAGGTTTGGTGTACAGCTTCTTGGCCAGTTGATGCCACATTGTGAATATTGCAACAGTTATCAATGAGATATATTATCAAAATGCTACCCTGTTGTAAAACGGATTGGTCACCTATCATAGGAACCTCCCAGTTTTTATCAATTGGTTTCACCAGTAAAAGGAGGTTTCAATAACAGGCAGCTGACACATTTTGTGGGGGAGGTGTATACAGTATCAATATGAAGGTGGCAACATTTTGTGTCAGCTTCCTGGCTGGAAGTTGAAAATCTACCACATTGCTTGAAAGATAGGACATCATCAAGTCCCAGGGTTTCATCACTAAGGATAATAATAGTATTTTGCCATTAGCAATATTTGACTGTTAGCAATATTTGACGGGGCTGAGAAAGTTACGAATAGTCAATTTTTTCCAGTTTTCTCAAATGAGCTCATTGATAAAAATTAATATGGAAACGATCAGATCCAGAGAGCAGACAGTTGAAAATTGAATGTTTCATATTTCATCGGATGAAAACAATCAAAGAAGAATGTCCGAACAGGGGACAAGTTTCTGAAAGATTTTAAAAGGCACTTCAGTCCATTAATAGCCTTTATCGAGGTAGAAGTGACGGCATTACGTGACAGACAAAAATAAAGGAGGCTGCTATATCTTTATGTAAGATTGGTGAAATCTGTACACCTTCACAGATCCTCAGCCAGAGCTACGTACTCAATCTGGAGAAGAACCAAATGTGTTTTAAGTTTGTAATATATGGTTCTGCAGAATGATGAAGTGGGATGGTTGAATATTTTCAGTGTAAAAACTATTAACAGAAAATTTTACCAAAGTAGTCAACATTGCTGTTAGTTATCTTTGGCCCTTTGCATCTGTTTTCTCCACTTACTTTCAAAAAATTGTATTTCTTAAAGTTACAAAGTCAATGCACAGAGTGTATGAGGCAAATTCTTAATCCATCTCCTTGCTTGCTTAAAAAACAATTAAAATTCAAATTTAATCCAATTCATGGTCCCAAGAGGGACATACTAGATTACACCTGATCTTATGTTTGATCTTACGTTGGATCTTAACCAAAAGGTGATACATCTTTTTTCAGGTGTTGACATGTTGTTGTATGGTTCCAAAGGTGCAGGTTGCCCAAGTGGCTTTCATTCACATATGCACCTCCACAGTGAGCAGTGGAAAACATCTGATTGTAGATGGTGTCATAACTGAGCTCAATCCAACCCACAACACTAGGGCAAATATGCAAGCATCCGGCAGGGATTGGCGAGTAGAGATCAGAAAACCTGGATATCCTGCGTCACACACAGCTGAGCTTCATCTGTTCTGGTTGAGAACAACTAAGTCAGACTTGTGATCAAACCGAGGACTTCCTTCGCCTGGTTCAACCTAATGAAATGGGTGGCGAGCAATTCTGTGCTACAAGATAGAATCATAGAATTTACAGTGCAGAAGACGGCAATTTGGCCCATCGAGTTTGCACAGGCTCTTGGAAAGAGCACCCTAACCCTGTAACCCCACCTAACCTTTTTGAACACGAAGGGCAACTAATCATGGTCAATCCACCTAATTTGTACATCTTTCGACTTGGGAGGAAACTGGAGCACCCAGAGGAAACCCACGCAGACAAGGGGAGAGCGTGCATACTCTGCAGTCAGTGACCCAATCCGAGAATAGAACCTGGGACACTGGAGCTGTGAAGCAACTGTGCTAACCACTGTGTTGCTGTGCTGCCCATGGGAACCATGAACGTTTCTGTCCCTTGGGAAATGGAGGAGCAATTCAATATCCAAACCAAGAACCAACTCGTGTTTATTCTCAGATCGGTATCTTCTACTTTGTACATTACAAATTTTTGATTTTATAGATGTTAAGGATTGTAAGGTGCAAATTGGATTCAACATTTATGCAGTTAAAATGGTATAATGCTTATTGTAAGAAACAGCAGCTTGCCCTGATGGGAAAGGTGAGAGGGCAATATTTACTTTTGGGTAGGTTGAGCCGAAAGCAACTGTGAAGTAAAGCAAAGATGAAAATTGAAATTATAAATGCTCAAAATATAAAGCACTTGAGGAAAAAAAGGGTTAATCTTTTGAATAGAGACCTTTGATCAAAATCTTCAGATAAATGGACTCTACCTGAAACATTAACATGCATTTTCCTTGCTCAGGTACTAATGAACCTATTGCGTAATTCTACTATTTTCTATTTTTCTGTACCTTTTAAAATATTTTTCATTTTCATTATTAGGAAAAAATTTTTTATCGTGTTGCTGTACCACTCCAGTAAAATAAATGCACTATTCAGTCAGGAAATTGTTGGTGTTATTATTGTTTATCCAAATAAAAATTATCCAGTATTTTGTACATTTCAGAATACTACATTGATACCAAATGAAAGGATAAGACAAATTGTGGCTAAAGTTACTGTCCCGGTTGATCAGGTTTTCAATTCATAGGATGCTGTAACAAATAAAACTGAAAGCAGTGCTTATTTTCTACAACTTAATACATGTTTAAATTCTAAGTAACTCTAGGGTCACCGGTTGTGAAGTACAGTACACACCCTGGCTTACTAAATATTCTCTGTGGAATTTCTCAGCACATTTCCAAAAATGAAGTAAACTACATTCCCATTTTATTCAATGCCAGATAATTTTCTGAATTATTTCTGTTCTAAATCCGTGACTAGAAATGTTGTATCATAATATATTGTGTAACAATGCCATTGAGCTTTACAAACACATATCCCCCTCCTTATATCCATACCTTTCTGACTGTTAATGAGAAATGTTAGTTCAATCTGTCTCATTTCCAGAACTTGGCAGCAGTCCACAAAAATAAAGACTTGCATTAATATAGCATGTTTTGTGACCTCCGAACACTGCAAAGCACTTTACAGCCAATTAAGCACTTTTAAGTGCAGGCAGTGCTGTAATGTAGGAAATGAAGCAAACAATTTGTGCACAGCAAGGTCCCACAAACAACAAAATGATCAATATTGGCCAGGGCGAATTGTAACATATCTATATTTAAAAAAATATTTAATGCTTTTGTTCCAGCCCACCCATAGAAATTCAGAAAAGGTGAATCAACTCCCTCAAATGGCCTCCTGTGTTTATTCTCTAATGCCAGCCAAAGTGTAATGGGAGGTTGTACTCAAAATACTGACCTACGCATACTTTGTTCAGACCTTGCTTTGTAAATATGTGTGAGATGTGATGCAAGGTCAGAGGTTCAGCATTACAGCACCCCTTCAAACCTCTCTTACCATCACTACAAATTGACAACATAGTTACCTTCATTGTCCACAGCACTTGTTTGTTCCTCCTTGGTCGGGTGGAAAAAAGTAATTTTTATCATGAGTGATCTCTGTAACTAATGCAAAGTTAATTTCAAATGTACTTTTGTAATGCCTTGCATCTTTTGTTTTGTGACTGTTCAAACATGTTCTGCTGCAGCATTTCACAACATCATGTTAAATAGTTGGTCCTAATACTTCATTTATTTGTGTTAGACTCCTTTGCCTTTTTAGTTTCAGTGGTGATGCATCTGTAGATTAGGAAGAACATTTCCTCTTAATATCTCTGGATGGTGTCTGATGGATACGTGATGAGACTACTCTTACAGTTGATGCAAGTCTTTCTCTCTTTGATACACAATAAATATGCTAAATTAAACAAGCATCCCTTATGAATATGCACACTTTCCACGCTAAGCATCAGCTGCACAAACTTTCTTTCAAAAAAGTTGACTATAGTATAGCTTCGAAAATTAAAGTTTGTTCTTTATGTCAGCAGAATGTTCAGTGATTAGTCTTTAAATAGTTCCAAAATACAACTGAAAATTGCCATTTTTCTCAATAGCTGTAGTAGAGTATTTTCTGAAGCCTTTTTTCAGTAATTATGCAAAAAAATTCTCAAATTGGTATCCAATGTGATTTTTAGATTGCTGTTAAAATGTTAACTTTGGTGTTTGCAGCATTTACACCAAAATGCCATAATTTATTATTTTTTGTAATGGTATCCACCGTAGTGACCCTGTTGGTGATATCCATCTTGGTAACCATGGTAACTATATCCGTATTCATCCTCTGGGCAACGCATACCCAAGGATTGTTGAATAGCCATTTCCTGTCGTCGAAGTTGCATGGAGTCAACAAGGTCATAAACGATGGCCATATTCCACATTGGAGTTGGGTACCATGACTTGACATTTCCATCCTTCCCAACCAGTAACATTGAGAAATACTCCGGGCTTACTTGGAAATAATTCCGTATATCTTCTACCAAGGATTGGGAGAGGTCCTCGCGATCAACAGTTGCACTTCCTGTCGGTAGAGCAACCAAAGCCAATAAACTTGTTTTATCAAACGGAAGTTTTAAAAAGTTTCTTCATTTGAAACATAATTTCTGTGAAACTGCCATTTACAAATATATCCTTCTTATAATACCAAATTAATTGTTAAACTACCATGTTTTACTGAAGATCTAAAGATTATTAGACAACAAAATAAATAGTACCTATATAATTTTTTTAATGGTCATTTACACTGTACTAAGAATAGACTTCAGCATTTAAATGATATTCATACAAGTTATTTTGTGTCGCAATTGGATTACTATATGAAAAGATTCAAAAGTTCAAATGCAGCCAAAATATATTAATATGATCAATGTGTAAAAATATTTACTTTTTTTATTCACTCCATTTGATGTGTCATAAAATAAATTTCATACAGATGTCCAAATTTGTTCTGCCATTTTCACTATAGTTGAAGCTATGATTGAGAAGCCTGCCAGGCTTTGGATCTTGAACCTTATTTTCTTTCATTATGATACTTTTATATGCTACTATTTTAGTCATTCGAAAATACTATTTTAGTCATTCTGGCAATTCAGCAGTTTTGATATCATTGTTGAGAATAAGAAGCCTTGTATCCTTTCCTAGAAATATATTCTGTAAGCTTACCTGGTTAGAACTGACTGGCTGAGCTAAGATTGCAATACTACACAGGATTATTTTACCATTTCCACCACCCAGTATCCCATTACATGGGAAACAGATCTCTCATTGGACTTCTGAGTTAAAATTTGCTGCATTCTTGAGTTTTGTCTTACGCACCAAAAATTGACAGCACTCAAAGTAGCAAAGCAGAAACGCAAACTTTGAAAACTGCCACATCTAAGAAAAAAATTCCTTGTGGAGTTTGAGAGTTTTTTAATGAATAAAACAGAACTCCAATGTCATATTCTGGAGACAATAGCTGCATTTATGTAAAATGTATGTCTCCACAGGGACTGGACACTTTTTAATTGACAAAACATGGAACTGTGGGATAATGCATTCACAAAACTACTAAATACTTTTGGGCAAATCCCTGTTACAATTCCACCAAACATTTGTGATTTAGAACATTTTAAAATCTGTTGCAAACTACATAAGAGACTGGTGGGGTTAGATACCTAAAATAAAGCAATTCTGGGAAAGAGAAAGCAATACAGCATAGTTCATTTCATTTCTGTATTTGTAAGATTTCATATATTTTACATTAATCAATTTAAACATCGGTCCTTAAATATGGAACTTATACATTCCCGTGCATTTTGCAATTTCTCTCTTGGACTTTGTGTGTTGCACACCATTTCTTACAGGTGGATAGGAAGATGACCCATCCCTGGATATCACTGAATAATATATACCCACCATGTGCTCGGAGGAGGGTGAGTGCAGTGAGTATTAATACAATCTTACACATAAACAGCCTGCCTGAGGAACATAGCTGATGCCTGTACACCATGCCCCCCGGCTTGGCAAAGACTGGGAAATTCCAATGTGACAATTTACAGTCACAAATCCATTCCACTGGTACAGCTTGTTATTAGGATAACCAACTGGCTATGCTGTTGATGTGCACAATCGTTACAACTTTCAGTTCTGCCTTGAATATTCTCTTGGGCATGGCAAAGCTGGTCATTTAAATAAATGGTTGTTTCTTATGTTTAGGGGTACGCCACACTACCCAATACCTTCACACCAATCAACTTAACCCAGGAAGATACCTTTCTGATCTAAATTGGGTATTGTCTTTTATACATGTGCGCTTTTTGAAGCTGAACTGAAACAGTTTCAGAGAGCACATCTGCTGTAAACGGTCCAAGTTGCTTAATTTTACAGACAGAAAGTGAAAGTGCTGAACAAGAGCAGCTATTCAATTCTCACCTCTGTTCAGCCAAATACAGAATCATCCTCAGGAACAATATCCCTATTAGAGGACTTATTTCGCTTTTGCTTGATCACCTTTCTGATTTTGAATGGTCTATATCCCAGTTGTAGAGTTGAAAGTCCGCACATCAGAATTAGCTGCCTGCCCCCAACCCCTCTGCCCATTCCACCAACCCTAACCTTAATTCTGCCAAGCTATTCTACTGCAGGTATCACATCGGCATTTATACACATGTAGACATTATCCAGGTAAATTCTATACACAAAGACAAATGCTGTAATGTGAATTCCTTGCAAATTCTTTGCATCTCAATTAAGGTTATGGTTGTGCACTTATTTACACAAGTATTATAGCTTCCATTTTACTGAGTGTTGAAAAGTACCAAGGAGCTGAAGAGAGAAGTGGGCCTTTATGAAGCTTGGCGAGAACTCAGAGATGTAAAAGAACTCAGAGATATAGAAAGCAAAGAGTTGGGATAAATGGGTGTTTCTCTGGTTGGCAATCAGTAGCTAGTGGTGTCCCTCAGGGATCAGTGTTGGGCCCACAATTGTTCACAATTTACATTGATGATTTGGAGTTGGGGACCAAGGGCAATGTGTCCAAGTTTGCAGATGACACTAAGATGAGTGGTAAAGCAAAAAGTGCAGAGGATACCGTAAGTCTGCAGAGGGATTTGGATAGGTTAAGTGAATGGGCTCGGGTCTGGCAGATGGAATACAATGTTGACAAATGTGAGGTTATCCATTTTGGTAGGAATAACAGCAAACGGGATTATTATTTAAACGATAAAATATTAAAGCATGCCGCTGTTCAGAGAGACTTGGGTGTGCTAGTGCATGAGTCACAGAAGGTTGGTTTACAAGTGCAACAGGTGATTAAGAAGGCAAATGGAATTTTGTCCTTCATTGCTAGAGGGATGGAGTTTAAGACTAGGGAGGTTATGTTGCAATTGTATAAGGTGTTAGTGCGGCCACACCTGGAATATTGTGTTCAGTTTTGGTCTCCTTACTTGAGAAAGGACGTACTGGCGCTGGAGGGTGTGCAGAGGAGATTCACTAGGTTAATCCCAGAGCTGAAGGGGTTGGATTATGAGGAGAGGTTGAGTAGACTGGGACTGTACTCGTTGGAATTTAGAAAGATGAGGGGGGATCTTATAGAAACATTTAAAATTATGAAGGGAATAGATAGGATAGATGCGGGCAGGTTGTTTCCACTGGCGGGTGACAGCAGAACTAGGGGGCATAGCCTCAAAATAAGGGGAAGTAGATTTAGGACTGAGTTTAGGAGGAACTTCTTCACCCAAAGGGTTGTGAATCTATGGAATTCCTTGCCCAGTGAAGCAGTTGAGGCTCCTTCATTACATGTTTTTAAGGTAAAGATAGATAGTTTTTTGAAGAATAAAGGGATTAAGGGTTATGGTGTTCGGGCCGGAAAGTGGAGCTGAGTCCACAAAAGATCAGCCATGATCTAATTGAATGGCGGAGCAGGCTCGAGGGGCCAGATGGCCTACTCCTGCTCCTAGTTCTTATGTTCTTATGTTCTTATGTTCTGTAAATTATTCAAATGACAAGTTAAAGTTCAGGTAAAATTATTGGCTTGAAGTTTTAGGACGGCAGAGACTCGACCCCTGACATCCTGAGAGTTTACACTCTTAACGGGCGTTGACTGGAGCAGGCGGGAGGTCCGTCCTCACTTGGATGGAAGTCCTGCCTTGGAGAGGTGTTAGCCAATCGGATTTACCACTAGCCAGAAGAGGCACTGCAACAATATGCCTGGGACTTAGTGCTGGGACATGGAGGCTAGTTAAGTGGCAGGGACCCCAGGGAGGGGATGGTATGGAACTTCCCGACCGAGATTTAGGATTTGAAAATGGTCTATTCCTTCGCCTCCCCCCCCCCCCCCCCCCACCCCCCCCTCCGATCTCCCGCCCCCGATCTATCCGATACCTGCCAATGGCCACTTAAGGGCCTTAATAGGGACAAGAGCATGCTCCTCCCCCGCCCCCCCCCCCCCACCCCGCCCTGCCCCTGAGGCTCTGCCCACCCCACCGTAAAACTGCTTCCTGATTGGGATGGGTAAGATCCCAGAGGGAATCCCGTACATGCAATTTCATGATCCCCCCACCACAAAACCTGCCAGCGGCAGGAAGTGGAAAATTGAGGGCACTCTCTGGAAAAAGGATTGCTTTTGACATTTTTCTGAAGCACATCTGTGAAGCAGAGGAGGAATCAAAGACACAAAAAGTAAATTCTGAAGCAATGCAGATGACAAGAGTGATCTCTCTACTGTCAGAGGGAATTCTGTGTCTAATGTGCAACACAATAAAAAATTCCCCCTCCAGCAGTCCCAATTCCCCAGACATTTCACGTTCCCAGCACAATATATGGCAGAACCAACTACTGAAACAGAACTTCAAGTCACTTTCTTGTGACCTAATTTATGATATGAAAAACAAAATAAAAATTGTTACTTGTATTGTAGTTCATAATTTATTTTAAATTGGTTATGATCCAAGTGGATTTATGGATTTATCATAGCTTTTTCTAAAAAAAAAGGAACTCCTACAGGATCATCTTTCAGGTAGGCTCTTGTGAAAGGAAGATTAGAAGTCACTATTATAACATTTATTAAAAACTCACAATGAGAATAAAGGGGATCATGTAATATTGCAAAGTCTCTCACTTCTTAAACTTCTCCTCGGGGCACAAGCATTATTTACTTAAAGAATAGTGCCATATTTATACTGCAATATGTTGTCTGTCATCACCAGATATAGTTTCATCTCTCATAGCAGCATAAGTATTTTTAAATATATCTAATCATAATGAAAATACTCTTACCGTTAATTGGATAGAGTTCCAAAACTCCTCCAACATCAATACCCACACCCATCAACTTCAGAACAGCCAAATGACGTAAACCTTGAAAGAGAGATTTATTCTGAAGTTAGTCTTATGGAATAATGTGCAGACCACAATAAATTGGGTAAATGCTACAAAAGAAACTTGAAGCTCTGGTATTATGTTTCTACAATGTTTCTCTTTCCAGTTTAGGCTCAGAAGTCCCAGATAAACCAATGAGCTGAGTAGGTTAGTTTGGAAGCAAACTCTAAGGTTCATTGGCTTTGTAAATAACGTATACTGGAATGAATTGACATGGAAGAGCCATGAGTTGACATGGAAAATATGGGGGGCCACAGCGACTGAATGGGGGAATATGAGTTGGCATGGGGGCTATTAAAGTGCTATCGGTTTGGATGGAGGGCATAAGTTGGCATGGGGGTGATATAGCAAGTGGGCCAGGAGGTGAGGGCTGAAAGACTTGGCAATCTTTAAAACAACTGAAAGAAAATTTGAGAGAAGCGAGAGGGGCATTCTCATCAGCCCGCCTCAGCACTTGGCAACCTCAATGACTACCTATGCTCTGCTTCTGAAGTCAGTGAACAACCACCCATTGTCCAAAGCAAAGATCGGGACATTTTGGGGCCGTGGAAAATCCAGCCTTCTGCTTTTTTTTTTGCGTGTGACCCTCCCATCTTGCCCTTTGTTCTGCACTGTCCTGTCATAAAAGCAGTTGTCTATAATAGCTTGAAATTTTTGGGGTCAGGGTTATACCTGAAATATGAACATATTCCTTTCTCCACAGGTGCTGCCTGACATGTTGCACGGTTCCAGCATTATCGGTTTTTAGGCCAACATGTTCACTCATTATTAACAATTTTTTAAGTGGAGCACCAATTCTCAATTGTCTGATTTATATTTTCCATATTATGGATCGAGCAGACTCGCTCTACATTTTGCTTCAATGTTACCATGGCTGTCTTCAAGTACACGCACAGGGAGTAGACAGGGAGCAGAATCCGTTTAGCCCATTAGAAAACTATCCCAAATCAGATTTTTAGATGCAAAATATATGACAACATTAATAAATGAACAGAATAGACATATAATTGGTAAGTGAGTTTCAATGTAGGTAAGTACAAGGCAGTGGGTTTTGGTGGGAAGAACAAGGAGATGGGATATTCCTTGGAAATTAAGAGTCACAATTTGGTGGATGAGCAAAGGGAATTGGGGATTCAGATACACAATTCATTAAAGGTAACCATGTAAATTAATAATAATAAGGCGGACTTCCGGTGGCGGCGATGACGTAGGCAGCCACACATTTGGGACCTCCCGTTCTAAACGGACTTCGGCTCTTTTTAGAGCCCAAAACGGAAATTTTTTGACATCTCCCGGTGGGAGGTGGTGTGCTGATCGACTTTCCCCACAGTCCATGACTCGAACTCGGAGTGGAAAGGGGGAAAAAAACGGCAGCAGCTCCCCAGAAAAAACGGGGGAAGGAATCCAAGATGGCGGCCGGCGGAGCTCCAGAGGAGTGGAAGCAGTGGGCCCAGGAGCAACAAGCTGGTCTCCTGCGCTGTTTTGCAGACTTCAAGGCTGAGGTACTGAGCTCTCTGCAGGAAATGAACAGAAGGCTCTTGGAGATTCAGACGACCCAGGGTGCTGCCATCAAGGAGTTGCAGACGCAGGCCACTGAACGAGAGGAGGAGGCCGGGATCCTCGTGAATAAGGTGGAGGGACACGAGGCATTCCACAAGAAGTGGCAGGAACGCTTCGAGGAGCTTGATCACCGCATGAGGCGGAAAAATCTGCGGATCTTGGGCCTGGCGGAGGGGCTGGAGGGGTCGGACCTGACAACCTACGTGGCTACGATGCTGAACTCGCTAGTGGGGGCCGGGTCTTTCCATCTGCCCTTGGAGCTGGAGGGAGCACACAGAGTACTGGCCAGGAGGCCTAAGGAGAATGAACCCCCGCGTGCGGTGCTGTTGAGGTTCCACCGGTTCAGTGATCGGGAGTGTGTGCTGCGCTGGGCCAAGAAGGTGAAGAGCAGCAATTGGGAGAATGGGGTAGTACGGATCTACCAGGATTGGAGTGCGGAGGTGGCTAAGCGGCGGTCCGGATTTAATTGGACGAAAGAGGTGCTTTACAGGAAAAAGATAAAGTTCGGAATGTTGCAGCCCGCACGCCTGTGGGTAACTTATTCGGACCGGCATTATTATTTTGATTCCCCGGAGGAGGCGTGGGCCTTCGTGCGGACGGAGAAACTGGACTTGAACTGGGGGTTGCGGGGTCTGTTGTAATATTTTATTGCTGGACTCTGCTGTTGCTGTGTTCCCTTTTTTTTGTACTTTTGCAATTTTGATATGGTTATTTATGGGGGTGCTCTGTTATTTTTTTTTGCTGTGGGGCACTGTTTGAGTTTTGTATCTTGCGGGGAGGGTTGGGGGGTTTGTTGTATTCTATGTCGGGTTGGGGGTATGGAGTGGGGCTGGTATTTGGGAGCTGCGTCAGAAGGGTGTGGTGGGGCAGTGCGAAAGCGCGGGCTTTCCTCTGGTTTCCCGCGCTGCGGAGCTGGGGGGTGGAGACGATGATGGGGGGAGGCAGGGCCTTAACTGGTTCTTCCCCGCGCTGGAGCGGTGCCTGGAGGAGGGATAGATTGGGGGATGATCCCACTTTGGAAGGGGTCGGGTTATTGGCGGGAGTTTCCGGGGTCAGCAGAAGTTAGCTGACCCACGGAAGTACAATGGAGGACGGTTCGCGGCTAGGAGGGTTCCTAGCCTGGGGGGGAAAGGGGAATACCGGGTTGCTGCTGGTAGGGTCAGGAAGGAGCTGGTGGGGGCTGGGGGGACAGAGGTGAGGTGTTGTCGTTGTGGGGGCTGGGTCGGACAGGGGGTGCTGGCCTGGGGCGGGCAGTCGACGGGCTATGGCTAGTCGATGGGGGAGGGGGGCAGGACGCCCTCTGATTCGGTTGGTCACCTGGAATGCGAGAGCATTGAATGGGCCGGTGAAGCGGTCGAGGGTACTTGCTCATCTGAAGGGGCTAAAGGCAGATGTGGCAATGCTTCAGGAGACCCACCTGAGGGTGGCGGACCAGGTCCGCCTGAGGAAGGGATGGGTGGGGCAGGTTTTCCACTCTGGGTTGGATGTGAAGAACCGGGGAGTGGCGATTCTGGTGGGGAAAAATGTGTCGTTTGAGGCATCGGAGGTGGTGGCGGATAAGGGGGGTAGGTATGTTATGGTTAGGGGCAGGCTACAAGGAGAGAAGGTGGTACTGGCTAGTGTGTATGCCCCAAATTGGGACGATGCGGGCTTTATGAGGCGTATGTTGGGACGGGTCCCGGATCTGGAGGCGGGAGGTCTGATCATGGGGGGGGGAACTTCAATACGGTGTTGGATCCTTCACTGGATCAGTCCAGCTCTAGGACGGGTAGGAGGCCAGCGGCGGCCAAGGTACTGAGAGGGTTTATGGATCAGATGGGAGTGGTGGATCCATGGAGGTTTGTGAGGCCGAGGGCACGCGAGTACTCTTTCTTCTCCCACGTACATAGGGTCTACTCTTGGATAGACTTCTTCATGGTGAGTAGGGGACTGATTCCGAGAGTGGAGGAGGCCGAGTATTCGGCCATTGCAATCTCCGACCACGCTCCACATTGGATAGAGTTGGAGATGGGGGAGGTGCGGGACCAGCGCCCGTTGTGGCGGTTGGATATGGGGTTGTTGGCGGAGGAGGAGATGTGTAGGAGGGTCCGGGCAAGTATTGAGGGGTACCTCGAGGTGAATGATACGGGGGAGGTTCAGTTGGGGGTGGTCTGGGAAGCCCTGAAGGCAGTGATTCGTGGGGAGCTGATATCCATCCGGGCACACAGAGAGGAGCGAGAGGGATAGACTGGTGGGAAAGATGCTGGAGGTGGACAGGAGGTACGCAGAGGCACCAGAGGAGGGACTGTTGGGGGAGAGGCGCAGCCTGCAGGCTAAATTTGATTTGCTGACCACTAGAAAGGCGGAGGTACAGTGGAGGAAGGCACAAGGGGCAGTGTACGAACATGGTGAAAAGGCGAGTAGGATGCTGGCTCATCAGCTCGGGATGCGGCTAAGGAAATTGCTGGAGTGAGAGACAAGAGTGGGAATGTGGTGCAGAAGGGGGTAGAGTTGAATGAGGTCTTCAAGGACTTTTACAGGGAACTGTACCGGTCGGAGCAAACGGGGGAGAGGGGTAGGGTGCGCCAATTGAGCTGGAGGAGCTAGTTAAGGGGATCGGGCAGATGCAGTCAGGGAAGGCACCGGGGCCAGATGGGTTCCCGGTGGAATTTTATTAAAAGTTTGTGGACCTAGTGGGCCCCTTGCTGGTGCGGACACTTAATGAAGCGTGGGAAGGGGGGACTTTGCCCCCGACGATGTCGCCGGCGCTGATCTCGTTAATGTTAAAGAGGGACAAGGACCCCCAACAGTGTGGTTCATACAGGCCCATATCTCTCCTCAACGTAGATGCCAAGGTGCTGGCAAAAATCCTGGCCACCAGGATAGAGGACTGTGTGCCAGGGGTTGTACACGAGGACCAGACAGGTTTTGTGAAGGGAAGGCAGCTGAACACGAATGTGCGGAGATTGTTGAATGTCATCATGATGCCGGTGATTGAGGGGGAGGCAGAGATAGTGGTGGCGCTGGATGCGGAGAAGGCCTTCGATAGAGTGGAGTGGGGGTACTTATGGGAGGTGTTGGGGAGGTTTGGATTCGTGAAGGGTTCATTAGATGGGTAAGGCTGCTATATGAGGCCCCGATGGCGTGCGTGGCCACGAATGGAAGGAGGTCGGAGTACTTCCGGCTTTACCGAGGGACTAGGCAGGGTTGCCCCCTGTTCCCTTGTTGTTTGCACTGGCGATGGCGTTGAGGGATTCAGAGAGGTGGAGAGGTTTGGTGCGAGGTGGGGAGGAACATAGGGTGTCGTTGTATGCCGATGACCTGTTACTGTATGTGGCGGACCCGGTGGGAGGGATGCCGGGGGTGATGGAGCTGCTAGCTGAGTTTGGGACCTTTTCAGGTTATAAACTAAATTTAGGCAAGAGTGAGGTGTTTGTGGTGCACCCTGGAGACCAGGAGGAAGGAATTGGTAGGCTCCCGCTTAGGCGAGCAGGGGAGAGCTTTAGGTACCTGGGGGTGCAGATGGCCAGGGACTGGGGGACTCTTCACAAACATAATTTCACCAGACTTATAGATCAGATGGAGGAGGAGTTCAAGAGGTGGGACATGCTGCCGTTGTCGTTGGCGGGGAGGGTGCAGTCCGTCAAAATGACGGTGCTTCCGAGGTTCTTGTTCCTCTTTCAGTGCCTGCCCATCTTTATCCCCAGGGCCTTCTTTAGGAGAGTGACTAGCAGTATTTTGAGCTTTGTGTGGGCACATGGGACTCCGAGAATGAAGAGGGTGTTCCTGGAGCGAGGGAGGGATAGAGGCGGGCTGGCGCTGCCCAACCTTCTGGGGTACTATTGGGCGGCCAATGTGTCAATGGTGCGTAAATGGGTGATGGAGGGGGGAGGGGCGGCGTGGAAAAGAATGGAGATGGCGTCATGTAGAGGTACGAGCCTGGGGCCACGGTAACGGCGCCGTTGCCGCTCTCCCCTAAGAGGTTTACCACGAGCCCGGTGGTGGCGGCGACCCTAAGAATCTGGGCGACAGGTAGAGGGATTCCCTTTGCTGCCCTCGCGGGGGACGATGGACAGAGTGCTTTTGGGGGTGTGGGTCAAGGGTGGTTGGATCCAGGGTCAAACCAGGGTGGGGACTCGCGATTTTTGGAGTTGCGGTAGAGTCGGGAGTGCAGGAAGGCAAAGAGGCCGGTGTCCTGGCCTTTGCGTCCCTAGTAGCCCGGAGGATCTTGCTGTAGTGGAAGGATGCGAGGCCCCCAAGCGTGGAGACCTGGATCAGTGACATGGCGGGATTTATAAAATTGGAAAGGGTCAAATTTGCCCTGAGAGGATCAATACAAGGGTTCTATAAAAGATGGCAGCCTTTTCTGGACTTCCTGGCTCAAAGATAGGTATCTTGGTCAATAGCAGCAGCAACCCGGGAGGGGGGGGTGTTCCTTATTGTAGTTTCTATTATGTAACTTAATATTGTGTTAATTTGCATTGTTGTTAAAATGCTGTGTTGTTCATGGAGGTGGGGCGAATGTTTATGATTGCTAATATTATTGTTATTTTTGGTATTTTATTATGGTTTGTTGTATAAATTCAAAATTTTTCAATAAAAATTTTTTCAAAAAAATAAAATAATAATAAGGCGGTAAAAAAAGTTAACCACGTACAGGGGTTCATTTCTAAAACTGAAACACAGAGAATTTATGTTAAACTTGTACAGAATTTTGATTATAGGATTCTCGGAGTACTCTCGACAGACCGGAGGCGTGATTTAATGGCCACGTTGCAATTAAGCGAGAGCACGACGAGGCCTTTAGATCGCGGGAGACGCCGAAAATGAGAGCCGCATCGGCGTTGATCTGTTTGCAATCTAACCGGCCCCCTCCTGTTGACGAAATCAGGATCCTGCCGTAGTGTGGCGAGAATCCAATAATCACCACTTAAGGCCAATCTCCATACAATTAACGGGCACGAGCCCCTATCTAACGGTCTCCCGTAAACTAACTGCCTCCCCAGCAAGCGATCACGTGGGCGCCAATTAGTACACCTTTTTAAAACAGTGAAGCTGGCAGAAGGGCCGTCGTGGGAGCCAGAGGAGGTGAGTAGCCACGGTTTAAGTGCTGCTCTCCCTTGTTGGTTGGGGCTGGCTTCTGTAGGTAAATTGCACAGTACCTTACAAACTATCTCCTACTGGGGATCAGTATGGTGATTGACTATCCATTTAAATTGTTGGTGTACAGTTAATTCTGGGCTGGCCCCACTCAGTTGCAATCGGATTAATGGTATGTGCTTTCTCCCATTCTGAATGAAACAAATGATGGTTAAGCAATAATACTCTCAGAAATGCATTCCTAATGGCTCTGCTCATTGAGACACAATATTACACATATTGGCCTGTAAAGATGCTGCATCTCACCCAGATTGCAAGCTTGTGAATTTAAGGCATAAAGCTGATGTTGATAGGCCCATTCTTCATCGGTGGGCGTAGAAATAATAAATAAACGTCTCCTCCAACGGAATCTGAGGAAAAGAAACAAAAGAAATGAAAACAATTCCAGCCAGATGGTGGACAGAGGCCCTGAAGCTTGCTCAGTTTCCCTTGCCATCAACAGGGAGAGGCAGAAATGTTTTGTTTACCACACCGATGTTAAAACAGATTAGCAATTGCTTAAAAAAAATACCAGTTCAATTTTCTTTCTGAGGATCATGACACTTTAAGGAAGTAAATGTGGAGAACAGCAGAAAGGAAAACACATTCATATATAAATGGAATTTGTGTCAGCTATTCATGCGAGGGAAAATCCTGGAGAGAGATCTGAGTTAACCTAATTCTCTTTTATTTGACTGGGCTGTGGAGGAACGAACGGGATGTTTTCACCCAACATTTTCTGATGAAAGATTTCTGTCAAACAAAACTTTGGTTTAAATCATGATCTAACCACTTGTGCATTTTTTAAACCTACCAATACTTGGTGTAGAAATTTGTATTTTAATCCAATCTTTGATTACTTATAATGAAAAAGTGAACTGGATTGTTCATTGGCTTGAACACTGGCTTTCACATCTGCAATCTCGGTTTAAATTCAACCCAGACTGCCGCGGTGAAAATTTACTCAGCCTGCTGGGTGTAACAGATATTGGACGACCATAGCCTAACTATTAGTAGTTAAAGACCCATAGCACAAAACTCCAATATAAAATAACAACTTCACTCACAAAAGGATGGCTGGTGTGGAAAATGGAAAAAAATGTTATATTGGAGCCCTAGGGATAAGGTTTGCTATTGGGATAGAGGAGGTTTCTTACTGAATACCAATAAACTACTTCTGGAACTACTTAAGGAGGGGAGTCAATATTAATTAGGTAGAATGTTATAGTGCTGTAGAGGGATGTCCTGGAGGGGTCAAGGACAGAATCAATTTGGTTAGTGTTAAGAAACAATTGAGGCACCATAATTCTATTTGGTATATTCTATAGCACACCAGATAGTGGGACTGACTTGGAGGAGCAATTTTGCAGGGCTGTGAGGAAACGGAAGGGAGAGTGAGGCTAGCCGAGTTGTTCTTACAGACAGTTGACATGGACAGGGCAGGCTGAAAGGCCCCCTTTTGTGCTGTAGCCATTCTAGGTTTCTGTGGTGCTTATCAACCCACCTGACTAAACCTATGAGAAACTCTAAAGATTGGCATATGGCTCAGTCAATATTCTTAGCTCTGTGAGTTGGAATTGCGTCACCCATGATCCAGTGAGTAAGTCAGGCTTAGATATGTGACTTCAGTCTGAGAGGGCAAGCAACAAGAGAAAGGTTGAATTTACAGACCAGCAAAAATGAATTGTGCTATTGGCAACTGAGGAATACAATAACATCATTGATGCCAGGTCCTAATCCGATACTGACAGATATGTGCTTGAGTTTAGTCAGCAATCTTTGTGTCTTTGAGTTGTTACAAACGCCATGGGCGGGATTCTCTGATCCTGAGGCTGTGTTCACGCCGTCGGAAACGCCGTCGCGTTTCCCGATGGTGTCAACACGGCCCCTGGATCAGCAATTCTGGTCCCGACGAGGTGCCAGCAGGACACTGGAGTGGTTCACGCCGCTCCTGCTGCTGATCCGGCTGTGGAATGGGCGCCGGGGGATGTGCGCATGTGCAGTGGGTCCAGCGCGAACCCATGCATGCGCAGTCCCACTGGCGCGATTTCCGTGCATGCGCGGTGTCTCCCTTGTCCGCGCCCGCCCTGACCCAACATGGCGCAGGAGTACAGGCTCCGGCACGGAGGAAAGGTGGTCGGGAGACAGAGAGGGTCCCGATTGCGGGCCAGGCCGCATCAGAGGCCCCCACGGGGTTCGGACCCCCCCCACACAGGCCGCCTCCGGACTCTTCAATGCCAAGGTCCTGCCGACTCAGAGCATGTTAGAATGGCACCTGCAGGACATGGGTTTTTTTTTATGGCTGCTCAGCCCATCCAGGCCGGAGAATCGTGGGGGTGCCGCGTAGAGTGGTCCCCGACCGGCGCTGCGCGGACCACGCTGGCCCCAATTCTCCGCCCTGTGGAGAATCATGTCTCGGCGTCGGGGTGCGATTCGCGAGGCCCCCGGTGATTCTCCGACCCGGCACGGGGTCAGAGAATCCCGCCCCATGTTAACAAGACTGTTACATTTTGGGACTGTATCTTTACATTATGGAAAATGGAGGAATGAAGGGGTCAGGTGACCTGTTCTGAATTCTACTGGAAACCAACCGGGTAGCATGTTTGTTAGTGGTTGTTTTCCTGGGAAGAAGGTGCGGTATATTTACACCTGTAAACAATGAGCTGGGCAGTTGTCATGAAGGTGGATAGGCTGTTGGGCCTGGAAAGACTGGAGTAATTTAAAAATGGCTTCCCAATTCTGGGGATCCTGGTCTCATTTCCAGTTCTCTCAGCGCTCAGACTCAGAAGGGCATGGAGGCGTCATGGGGAGTGCGGGTGATGGGGTGTGAGGAGTGAAGGCTAGAGGGCCTAAAATGTAACCAAATGACTGGGACAGCCTGCCTCAGCATTCGACCTGTTGCTACCTCTAATCTGTTCCCAGGGGTGGTGGGCTCAACTGCACCTGCCAGCATTCCCCCTCCAACCTCCACCCACCCTGGCACAAATATCACAGCATTGTGTGTCTTTCTATTGAGACGGGTGTGGTGAGCTGGGAATTTCACCAACTAGAGTTACCCGCCTCGGTTGCGAACCTCCAAAATAATTGGGTAACTTAAAGTAACGGCAAAAGTAAAGTCGCTATAGTCCCAGATGATCATAGGCAGCTTTCCCCTTTGAGGGGGAGAGCTGACTGGTGGTGATTTAACCTGAGAATCACCACACCTCAGGCGAGGGACAAGGTTGAGAAGGCGGGGCCTTCATGAATAACCTGGTACGGGAATTGAACCCGCGCTATAGGCCTCGCTCTGCATCACGAACCAGCTGTCTAGCTAACTGAACATAAAAGCACCTTAAAATGTTAATATAAATAAACCTGTTTCAATTTTATTGCTCTTTCGTTTTAAAATTTTACATACCTGGATAAGAAATTTTCCAATGATCTAGGTTTGTCTTCTGTCTTGCATGGTGTACCATCTCTCTTCTGTTTCTCCATCTCTTTTATTCTTGATGTGAAGGTGTCAATCAAATTGAACACAGCCTTCATTGCTATTGGCACTTCATAGTGTTGCTGTCAATACAGAAAGCCATGGTTATCTTTTCTGTAATTTTATTTGCAAGATTCGATTATATGTGAACACAAAAAATTGTTGCTACATAATATCCAGAACTTGGACATGTTAAAGTTGCGTTCTGTATGTTCCCATTCCAGCTGCTCTCCAATAATAACTTGCCTTTATGCAGCTTCTTTAACATAATAGAACACCTCAATGATCTTTACAGGGGCATAATCAGACCACGAGAAGCTATTCGGAAAAGTAACCAAAGGCTCGTAGAAGAGGTAGGTTTTAAGGAGCATCCGGAGGAGATGGAGGTGATATGGAGGAGAGGAAGGTGATGTGGAGGAGAGGGAGGTGATGTGGAGGAATCTTAATATTTCTTCTCATTTTATTATTTGTTTCCACTGAATTTTGTGCAAACAAGTGTCAATGACATGACGAAGCTCCTAGGGCAAGTTGTTGAGCTCTGTCCCATGATGCAGGAGAATTACCTCACTGTTTAAGGCAGAAGTATCCAGCAAAGCCACGATGAGATGCGGCAACCTATCAGGCATAGCTTTGAACCCCATTAAAATAGGATATCCTAAATTAAAGAATTGAACACTTTAAATTAAAGACTGTCCAACCTCAGGCAAGCTGTTGAAATTCTGAGACCAAAGTCATTCCCATGGCCGCAGAAAATTACTTTTCACTGTACTTCGATACATGGGACAATAAATCAATCAATCAATAATTAACAAGTGCACTGGAAGAATTGAAAATTATACGCTCCTGGGATATTATTACAAGAGCACCAATTAAGGTAAGAGGCAGATATTCTACCATATGTCATTAGAAAAGAAGTTTCAGGTGTCTTGATCTTGATTGTACAACGCTAAGTGTAATGATGTGATTATTGGGTGAGAGCAGGATTGGGTGTGACTTGTGACTACATTATCAGCCTTAGGCTCTCACATCAACAATACAAAATGGACAAGGTTGTAAAGACTGCCCGTGGTACTATCCTAAGTCAACACCTCAAAGGAAAGGGCAGAGCAGTGGAAAAAATAAATTGGACACCGTTAATATGTTGCCAAATTACTTAGGCTGTTAATCTGTTCAAACTGCTGAATGTACAAAGACCATTTTAATTGCACTGGTGCCCCATATCGATAGATATATTGAATGTTGCCCATAAAAAAATCTGTTTCTCGTACCTTGACTTTCATATCTAAATCGGTTAGCACCATGAAGAACTCATTTTCAGTTATCCCATATTCCTTGCGAAGTTCAGTAATGAGGTCCTGATCCAAGTCATTGGGTCTTATATCTTTCACTGGTTTCTCATTATCTTAAGATAATAAAACACATTACCAGTTAATATCTTCTAAAATAAAGAAATCACCAAACTTATATTCCTACATAAAAGAGGTCATTCACATTAAAAAACAAATATCTGGCATCAACAAACTACCCGTGAAGCAATTCTGGCTGACCAAAGTGCCGTAGCATTCCAGCAATATTTTTTATCGCAAGATCTACCTAATATTGGAAGCACACCATTTGCACTCTGTTGATAGCCTGGTTAAGTTAAATTCAGAAAATTGTGGCTGCTATCCTCCAGGGATGTTGATAATTTAGGCTTTTTTGTTTCTGTTGCATTAAAAGGACTAATAAAATATATCCAGAGGTGACTTTAACAAGGACTATGTCTAGTAGAACTGCACACGAGTCATCTTGAAACCTGTATTAGGCTTGAGTGCACAGTGCAACCTATGTAGACCTGTGCTAAGAGTGCTCAAGGTCAGAGAAGTCTTCAATCTATCAATTTGGACTAATCTGACATCAGTTTCCAGAGATCTGCCATCAAGATCTAATTCTATGGTGGCACGGTGGTTAGCACTGCTGCCTCACAGCGCTGAGGACCCGGGTTCGATCCCAGCCCTGGGCTACTGTCCGTGTGCAGTCTCACCCCACACAACCCAAAGATGTGCAGAGTAGGTGGATTGGCCCTTAATTGGAAAAAAATAATTGGGTACTCTAAATTTGAAAAAAAATCTAATTCTAATGTGCATATGAATGTAGTGCCAACTATATATGTGAAGCTTTGTAGGTAGTAGCTACACTGGTTTCTCACATCACTTTGGGGACACAGCGATAAATAGGGCTCTGGTGGTGCAAACTCAAATACACAGAACCTTTTTACTTCCAATTTCTATCAGCAAGAACACTCAGGGGACACTCAGCTTTTCTACAATCTGTAGAAACTTAGCAGAAAGATACAAGGCTACCAGGACTTTAAACAAATGATAAAAAGTAGTTTTGTGTTTGCTGAAGTACACAGATTGAGACACATTTCCACGAAATGCATTTGCATCTTTACATCCGTAATTAACAGAATTTTTATTTCCAACTTACACCCCAAAACTTAAGACTCAAGAAACCTTAAATGAGTTAAATAGCACCTTGTTGATTTTGGAGCAGTGTTCAGAATGTTTTAGCTATGGCCCATAACTTTCGGGTTCCCCAGCATCCCCTTATAATACACTGGGAATTCCTCGAGGCAGTTCCCACGTAAGGGTTTACCTGGCAGTTGCCCAGAAGTGCTGACTTCCTCTGGACAATTGCGCTGGGCTGGGAACCATCCGACACAAGCAATTTAAATTGTTACCGTTGGATGGTTCTGCCAGTTTTACCCTGAAAGAGTTAGAAAGAAAAAAAACCTTCTAACTCCAGTGTAACTATTTAAACACCTGGACCCAACCTCACATGAGACACCCCGCACAAACACTACACCCCCCCGTACCCAACCCTCCCCCTCCACGCCAGCCCTCCGCCCCTCCCAGACCCAAACTCCTTCTGGCCAACTGACCCGCTCCCCCCTCACCAGGGTCCAACCTACCCACCCTCCACAGCCCGGTCCGCCCACACCTCCCTTCCCCCATTCCTTAAACTTTATAACTTACCTGTAAATTGTCCCTTTAACACTCCCCTTTGGAGTGACTACCTCTCAGAGCCCCAGTTACTCCACGCCAATGCTGCCGGGGATGAGCTTCGCTGCTCCTGTCTCACCCAGCCTGAGTGAGGAAGGTTGGGCAACGCAACGGCTTCGCAATCCCAGCGTGGTAACTCTGACGAGAGCGGCAATCCGTCGGAGATTGCCACTCTGTGGAAGTTACATGACATTGACTTTTTTTCCCCTGGGTTCTTGCCTTCCCTCTGTTAATTTTTTAATAAATTTAGAGTACCCTATTAATTTTTTCCAATTAATGGGCAATTTAGTGTCACCAATCCACCTACCCTGCACATCTTTGGGTTGTGGGGGCGAAACCCACCCAAACACGGGGAGAATGTGCAAACTCCACACGGACAGTGACCCAGAGCCGGGATCGAACCTGGAACCTCCAGTGCCAACCACTGTGCCACCGAGCTGCCCACCTGCCCTCTGTTTTGATCTACTTTCTCATCTTTTGTTTTCATTTTGACAATGACCCACTATCCCCAAAGCCGGCTTAATTTTTTTCTTTTTCAAAAAGAAATTCCCAGTTTTTTTTCTACTTGTCTCTGCTCTTCAATTAATTTGCTCTGTCTTCACTGAGGCCCACCCACGCAGGAATAGCGAGTGTCAGATGTAATACAATAACTGGAGCCAACACGAGGCTTCCAGAAACCAATATTCTGACACACTGCAACCTTTTCCCAGCTTGACTATGATCCACACTCATTCCCTCAGTAAACATTTGCATGTCATAGAGTCATAGAGTTGTACAGAACAGAAAGAGGCGCTTTGGCTCATCGTGTCTCTGCTGGACATCAAGCACCTATCTATTTTAATCCCATTATCCAGCAATGTGAAACAAGATACACACAATTGGCTCTCTTCTTTCTGTCATAACATGGAGCTTCAGTGCAATTGGGTACGTTCACAAATAAGGATAACAAATGTGGCTCCAAATATCAAGTGTTGCTCTAACCTTTGGAGAAACCTGTGGCAATTATATACAGGGAAATATGGGCATCACTAACAGCAATGCCATAAGGGGCACTGGTAAAATAATGAATAACATGTTAAAAATCTCAACCGTGAGTCCAAAATATGGAAGCAAACAAGAGACATTAATTTCATAAGGGAAGGGAAGAGAAAGGATGAAATACTGACCCAGCTGGTAATGATCAATTTTTATTGTGCTGTTATTCAAAGGCCCAAAAATGTCGATAATTGAGATTTTTCTTAATGCCATTTCACAGACGTGCTCTAAATACTCATCTCGTTGTTGTTCGTACATGTTGTTTCTGTCATTGGGAGAGGTGATAAGCTACGAATAAGAAGAAGTTCATATCGAGAAAGTAAAATTATCTGATGTTTTTGAAGTCAAATAATGTTCTTGTGTATATTAAGACAAAACCACATTGCTTCTTAGCTGTAAAATGTTCTCAAACCATATGCATAGTCACAATTTAATGGACTAGCCTGTGTTGCCACATCACAGTATTATCATCTTGTATCAAACTCTTATGAACGTCAGCGACAACAGTCTGCAGATGCATATTTTACCATTTCTGTATCAGTGCAAAGTGGTTTTATATACTCAGCAGCGAAAGTAGTATTATAACCTGGCTGGATAGTAAGTGCACTGAAGCCCTGAAGCATGAGAATAGTCCACTTTCGTTTCACAATGGGTGCAGTATAGTTTGAACTTTAAAACTGCAAGAAAAAGCTGCGTTGAAGGAAAAACAAAGGTGAACATTTGCAAAATTGGTAACACAGATCATTGAAGACAACACACCTGACTTGCTTAAATATGATCATTCTGTAAAATGGCTGGATGTTATTAAAGTCTGAAAATCAAAAAGTAAACTGTGTCCAATATTTACGTCAGGCTCTTTGAAATCTGTTAAAGTGAACCACAATTTATTTTTTTTTAAATCATAAAAATGGAATTGTTTTTAAGCGCTGTGGGTTGAAGCTATCGATCCATATCACTGTTGAACTGTGTTGACAATGCTGCAATCATTATATCATTTGTGATGTGATGGTGCCTGAGTGTGAGTAAACAGCAAAGCATCATTGTAGACTAGTAGAAATGCCTATTTTAATAACAAAATCAGTGTCTATAGTAGAGGAAAGAGCTGTAAAAGAATAAGCCAGGCAATTTGAAACATGCTATTGTATACAAAGCAGTGATATGATGTGGGCAGCAGAGGAGCTGAAATTTACAAAAGGTGGACTGCGATCCAAGAAAGCATTAGGATGTTGATATCTATACTCATAAGTTCATAAGATATAGGAGCAGAATTAGGCCATTTGGCCCATCGAGTCTGCTCCACCATTCGATCACGGCAGAACTCATTCTGGCACTTAACTCCATCATCCTGCCCATTCTCCATAACCCTTCAACTCATTACCAATTAAAAATCTGTCTAAATCCTCCTTAAATTTGCTCACTGTTCCAGTATCCACTGCAATCTAGGCTAGCGAATACCACAGATTCACAACGTTTTGGGAGAAGCAGGGCTGGATTCTCTGATTTGAAGACTAAGTTCTGACGCCGGCTTGGGAACAATGGCGTTTTATGCCAGAAAAATTGGTACAAAAGCTGCATCGATCCTCCGTCTGGTGGGGGGCTAGCAGGCACACAACGTAAAGTCCCCGGCTTTACCTGCGGATACGGCTGAGAATTGCCAGGTCCATGGTGGCGCGTGCGCACAGTGGCGGCCTGTGGCGGGCGCGCAGTGCAACATGGCGCAGGGTGCGCACGGACCCGGCCTGCCACAAACCGTCCCTCAGTAACCCCCTCGCCACCTGCAGACCACCCCCCACTAGTGCCCCAGCTCCCGCCGAAGCCCCCTCTGCCGCGGAATGGCTCCCCCTGACTGTGGCAGCGCTGGACTCAGTCTACAGCCGCCACGCTGGCTTCACGAAAAGAGATAGCATTAGTGACCCACGCCGTTGAGAACTCGGCACATTTTGGGGGGGGGGGGGGGGGGGGGGGGAGCATTGGGGGAGGGCCTCAGGTGACGTACTGAGGCTGTCCATTTGGCATGCGGTCCTTTTTGAGGGGGCAGGGCATCGCAAAAGGAGCGCCGCCCTCGATTTTGGCACAAACCGGGATTCTCCGGCCAATCGCCGAACGCGATTTCGGTGTCGCCGACCGGAGAATCCCGCCCGTAGTTTATCCTCAACTCCAGTTTAAATTGTCTACCTCTTATTCTAAGAACCTCTCGTTCTAATATATATACATAAAATTTTCTAATAAACTCATAGATTGCAACATTGCATTTTGTACATTTTTGTCGAGCTTCATTCATGAAGACAATTATATTCTGTAACTAATAGTCCCTGGGCACGATTCTCCCAGCCCCGCGCTGGGCCGGAGAATTGCTACAACCGCGCCACGCCACCCAGACGATGGCGCGCGATTCTCCGTGTTGCGGACGCGCCGGTCGCGGGTCGTCGATTCTCCGGCCCAGATGGGCCGAGCGGCCGCATGGAAACGGCAGAGTCCCGCCGGCACCGTTCACCCTGGTTGCTGCCGGCGGGAGCTCTGCGCGAAGGGTCGGGGGGTGGCCTGTGGGGCGGGGAAAAGCGTTCCTTCACTGGCGGCGGGACGGGGAGGGGGGGAGGATGGGGCGGGGGGGGGGCCTCCGATGGGGTCTGGCCCGTGATCGGGGCTTACCAATCGGCGGGCTGGCCTCTTCCCCCCCCCCCCGGGCCTACTTTGTTCTGCTTCCGGCCCCAGAACCCCCGCGCCATGTTGCGTCGGGGCCGGAGCGTTCCGTGAGTCTACCGCGCATGCATCGGTTGGCGCTTCGCCACTGCGCATGTGCGGGTTGGTGCCGGCCCCAGTCCCCGCCAGGATGTAAGGCTGGAGCGACGTGAACCGCTCCAGCGACGACGCGGACACTTAGTCCCGTGATCGGTGAATCGTGCCCCCTATCTTTTCACTCACTAAAGTCCCACTTAATAGTTTTTAATAATGTTACAAGTAGGCTTACATTAACACTGCAATGAAGTTACTGTGAAAATCCTCTAGTCGCCACACTCCGGCGCCTGTTTGGGTACAGAGGCACTATTCAGAATGTCAAATTCACCTAACAAGCACGTCTTTCGGGACTTGTGGAAGGAAACCGGCGCACCCGGAGGAAAACCCACGCAGACACAGGGAGAACGTGCAGCCTCTGCACAGACAATGACCCAAGCAGGATTCGAACCTGGGACCCTGGTGCTGTGAAGCAACAGTGCTAACCACTATGCTACTGTGCAAGCCCTTGTTAAACAATCCGATGAAGTGTAATAAAATATACTTTCTTCATAAGAAGACTTTTTTCTATTAACTTTCAAGTTGTGTCAACTAGTTTATTATCAGTTGTAGTAACAAGTGTGAAACCTCCAGTTATATTTTCTTAAATAACTCGCAGCTATTGGGAATCCTACAAACAGTTCATGAGCTTTCATTCGTTAAAAACCGGACTGATCTGTAAGAGATTCTCCCGATATAATAGTGGTTCCTTAGTGATGTTTGACACCACAATGTGCATTTTATTTCACAAATTCATGTGCTACTCAGCACGGAACATTTGGGAATTATGTGGTAGGTACAGACTAGAGGCCCGAGTGATTGATGGTAAATCAGAGCCACGTCATTATTTTATTCGGCTCTGTTTTCCATTGTGCTAATTTTTGCATTCATCAGACTGAGTGACGTTGTTGCTGAGAATGAACAATTTTACTCAGGTGCCCAATGGCACAAACTCTTGCAACCAAGCTGGTGCCAAACGTCATCTTTGCTATCCTTTAACTCAAACAGGGAGGTGCATAGGGGGACCTTGACTCAGCCCAGGGTCTCCATAAATTGTGCCCAGACTTGCGCTTTGGTGAGGACATGTGGCTCGCTGCAGAATGTTAACACAACAGTGAAGGCCTCAATTACGAGCCATCAACCCGATTTGATTGGCATGGAGAATGGCGGCCGCGGGGGGGGGGGGGGGGGGGGAGTCATGTAGCCCACTATTAGCAAAGGGCTGACCCGCATGGTCCATTTGCTTCAATGGTGCTTGGAGCTTAAAGTCTTCGCTCAACAGGTTGCTGGTAGCCATCGCAGCAGACTCACCTTCTCAGCCCACTGTCTTCCTCTGCAGTGGAGACTACCATGCCAGAGCAAACCAGGCAATGCAGAGTTGACCACCATAGCCCAAACCATCATCTTATGAGACAGAAGGTCGCCACCTGGTGCCACAATTGCACTCTGAGGTCAGCTGCAGAACAGAGTACTCCATCCGCATTATAATAATAATAAATCGCTTATTGTCACGAGTAGGCTTCAATGAAGTTACTGTGAAAAGCCCCTAGTCGCCACATTCCGGCGCCTGTCCGGGGAGGCTGATACGGGAATTGAACCGTGCTGCTGGCCTGCTTAGTCTGCTTTAAAAGCCAGCGATTTAGCCCAGTGAGCTAACTCAGCCCCAAACAAGGGCTCGTCCAGGATTTGAACCCGGGACCTCTCGCACCCTAAGCGAGAATCATACCCCTAGACCAACGAGCCGGCTATCCCTCATAGTCACCTTCAGAACAGCACCAATATGGAAGTTTTTCATTTTCACACTATCCATCCTGTGATCTTAATGACTAGGACTGTGAGGTTAATGTCAGCGAATACCGAAGTATGGGTTGTTTTGAGCTGTAAGCCAATAACTACTAGGAACTGCATTGAGATTGTCCAACTTCTTACAGCCAATAAAACTTTCATCATATTAATCCCAGAATACCATTGCCTAACCATGCCACTCTTGAGCACTTCACACATACTAATTTCACTAGCTATGGTCTGGAAAGTTGTCCTGCCTTTACTAATTGATGTAGGGTTAGGGTGAAGAATTAAATTACTCTCAGAGAAATGGATTTATCTTCGATTTAGTCCCTCCATGGCAATTTAAATTGATGGCACAGGCCCCCAAGCATCTCAGGTAGCTCTCCCAGCTATCCCTTCTTCATGAATCTAGACAGTGAGTGTTTGCAGACCAAGGGAGCATCATGGTTGAGTCAATCGTGCATTCATCTGATGTCTGAACCCTTGGTGTTTTCAGAAGAGGCTACTGGCAGCAATCAAGAGAAGGTGGTCTGTTTGACTTTCCCCCATCCTAGCTCAGAGTGCCAAAGTCGGTTGTAACATCCTGACTAAGATTCACTCTGAATGGTAAATCTGTGATCTTTTGATGTGTATGGCTCAGTACCAAATTGTGCCTGAGCTTTACATATTAAACTATATGGGGAGCTGTTATATGACTAATTGTATTAATTAATAGTTTCCATGTTCTGCATCAGATATCATCAACATTCTGGGGTTACATTAACCAAAAACATAACTGGACCAGCCATATAAATACTCGGGTTACAAGAGCTGGTCAGAGGTTGGGAATTGTATGGCGATGCTCAATTCCTAACTGCCCAAAACCAGTCCACAAATACAAGGCACAAGTCAGGAAGGTGATGGAATATTCCCCACTTGTCTAGATGAGTGCAGCTCCAATATCACTCAAAATCCTCGACACCAAACAAAACAAAGTAGCCCACTTGGTAAGTACTCCATCCACCACCTTAAGCATTCACTCCCTTCAGCACCAATGGGCAACAGTGGTTGGCACTGCTGCCTCACAGTGCCAGGGACCCGGATTCAATACCAGCCTTGGGTCACTGTCTGTGAGGAGTTTGCACTTTCTACCCCCATGTCTGCGTGGGTTTCCTCCAGGTGCTCCGGTTTCCTCTCTCAGTCCAAAGATGTGCAGGTTAGGTGGATCAGGCATGCTAGATTACCCCTTAGTGTCCAACAATGTGTAATTTAGGTGGAGTTATGAGGGTAGGGCAGGGGAGTGGGCCTCGGTAGGATGCTCTTTCAGAGCGTTGATGCAGACTCGATGGGCTGAATGGCCTCCTTCTGCACTGTACGAGTTCTATTCTAACGCAAAGTGGCAGTAGTGTGTACCATCTACAAGATACACTGCAACAACTCACCAAGCCCTCTTCAACAATATGTTCCAAACATATAACCTCTACCGCCTAGAAGGACGAGGACAGAAGATGCATGGGAACATCATCGTTGGCAGGTTCCCCTCCGGAACTATATCACTTTTCATTCATTGTTGTTGGGTCAAAAACCTGGACTGTCTTCTTAAGAACACTTTTGATGTACCTACACGAGATGAACTGTAGTGATTCAAGAAGGCAGCTCATCACCACATTCGCAACGACAATTATGGATGGGTAATAAATGCTAGCATAAGCCAATGACACTCACAGCCCATGAAAGATTATTTTAAACTCTTACAACCAATCTCTGCAATTCTATCCTATCAAACCCCCAATCTGCACACAGATCTGGAGACATTAGTATGAAAAGATATAACACCTCAGCAACAGAGAGTGTAATCTGAGGTGTTATTTAGTTATACTAACATTATTAAACTTAAAATTAACTCACTTTGAGGGCATTGCAGGCTTAAATCTTACTGGGCTAAGTTTCCCAAACTACAATATAAAAATGAGCTCATTTGATGGAACAGATATCATCTTACACATAAACTACAGGCTTTGTTTGAGCATTTCCAAAGAATTGTCCTGAGAATTATAAAGTTAAAAAGCACTACTGCTGAAATATTAAAAAAGTATCTGTCTACCATTAGCAGTTCAACGGTTAACCAGTTGGAACAACATTTGATTCAGTCCCATAACTGTTAGCAGCTGTACAGCATGTGATGTAATGTAAACAAACAATGCAAGAATGTGTTCTGAAATGCAACCTTTCAAATTTTAGCATGCTGGAGCATCGGCATTGATCTACATGAGTGTGAAAGACATCACGAATACAGCAGGCATCAATTAAGTTCCAATAAAAGTCTTGCTTTTTAGTGAGAGAACAATTGGCACACACCTTCCCTTTTCATTCTGCCATTATCTTTCGGTAAATTTAATTTGCCTTCTGTAGCACAGACTATTAGTTGACAATTATAAATTTTGATAGTGAATTACCAAAATACCAAGCAACAAAAGGTGTACTGGTAATAACGGCCTGGAGCTATGTCAACCTCAGGTTGCTATTTATTGAACTGACAAATGTTAACAGATCTGTGGCAGTCCATTTTCTAAAGATAAGAAAAGTAAAGTTGTTTATCTTTTCTATTTTCTGAGTTGTTGGGAGGTTGGGTGGAAATCCTAGAATCCTTACAGAGCCCTTGGAAAGAACACGCTACTTAAGCCCACACCTCCACCCTATTACTGTAACCCAGTAATCCTACCTAAACTTTGTGAAGTTAAGGGCAATTTAGCATGGGCAATCCACCTAACCGGCACATCTTTGGGCTATGGGAGGTAACCAGAGTACCCGGAGGAAACCCACTCAGACACGGGGAGAAAGTGCAAACTCCGCACAGGTAGTCATCTGAGGCTGGAATTGAACCTGGGAACCTCGAGCCGTGAGGCATGGAGACAGTCCCTGTTAGTGGCATTATAGAATGATCCAGCAGGGAGGGGAGGCTCCATTTCATATGGCACCCAGTAACTTACAAAACAAAATTCAAATACATTTTGACGAGTGATCATTTATCTGTAAAAATGTACCAAAGTATTTTGAATAAAATGTATCCCATTAACCAGCTCTTTCCTCATTTCATTGAATTTCTGGCATGTTATGCTATCAGAAAGCAATGAACATGATGTGAACTGAGGTGCTTTCTGTGGTGAGTTTCTTTCAACTTACTATTTACAGGTTCTTGTTACCTGAATATTTGATGTTTATATCAGCACTCTATTATGAGTCTGTGCAGCCTTACAACAGACATCATATTTTAGTGACCAGCATTGGTTTTGAGCCTGCCAACACTGACATGTACTGAAATGTGTTACTGCTACGAACAAACGGCACTGTGTCACTTGAGTGTAATGTAATTGTGATAAAAACAATGTACAGCTGCTTTTCCTTGCTAGCAGTACTGACTTTAATAGTTTGGAGGACTTACTATCAGACGTCGTCTATTTTCAAAGTAGCTGAGAATAGATGCCAATGTTTTTGGCATTCCTGGAATCTTCTTAGGCTGCTTGAAGATCCCTTTCTTGGTTGTCTTCTTGGGTTTCTTATGGCTGTTTTCCTTCAGGGGTTTAATTTTGGCCACAGGTTTGACTTTCTTCCCTTTTTTCTCTTTCTTCACAGGCTTCTTCTTCTTTTCATTCTTGACAGGTTTGGCATGCTTTTTCTGCTCTTTCCTTCTTTTCTGAGGTACACGCGGCATTTCAACCTCCCGGCCGGTGTTTGGAGCTGAGGTTTTCTCGGGGTCAAACTTATCCTCGTATTCATTGGTCAGGATTTTATTATTTGTGGTTTTGGATTTTGGTGCTCTGACTTGGGGAGGCTTGCGGTGGGTCAGTGTCACCACTGGGCCGTTCTGCCGATAGCTCCCCTCTTTCTTGTCTGTACGGTTATACTTGTGACGGCTTGTCTGTTCTTTTGTGTAATCTGGACTGGCTGTCGTGGATTGAGGGGTAGGCACGGGAGGATAGAAGCGGAGAGTTTTTGAGGATTTATCCGTCGTGTGAGATTTCTTCACATCAGTTTTGCTCAGCCCCCGATGTCTATCTCTGTACGTGCCGCCCCGTGCGACTGGGGCGTCAGTCTTGGTTGTTGGTCTTGCTGGAGTTTCAAAGACAACTGCTGGCTTGAGAAACTTTGGTGAAGATGGTGACAATATTACATGGGATCTTGTGGAGAGCGAGGTGCCAGCTTGTCTCTCATTAACAGATGATACTATTGTGATGGCAGGTGTTGTGGTGGGGGACGTAGTAGTTGGTCTTGTGGTGCCAGCTGTGGTAGTTGGCGTGGTTGGCACTGCGGTTGCCCTAACTATTCTTGAGCCACCGCGTGTGTTCAGCGATATCCTAAAAGGCTTCCGAGTGATAACTTTTTTCTTTTTCTCAAACACCTTTTCTTCTCTGGTCTCCTTTGGACTTGGCGCCTGGGGATTCTCATTCTTCAGGGTAGGCCTGGGCTCTTCCTCTTTCTTCTTCTCTGGCACATTGGGTCCAACCACTTGCCCTTCTAAACCAGCCTGTTTGCATTTCTCCACAAACCCTTTCTGCCTCAACCTCTCGATTTTCCTAATTGGGGCCTGGTCAATCACTTCGTACATTGCCTCCAGTCTCACAGGGTAAGGGTAGGTCTCTTCCTGCTGAAGGTTTTTCCTGAGGAGGACCATACTGAATTTACCTTTCTCCAGTTTCAGAAAATCCAACAGTTTGAGGGCAGTCCTGGCGTCCAGAGCTTCCTCCAAGATTTCCCCCTGGTTGGTGATCTTCCTGACTTTGCCTCCCTCCTCCCCTTCCTGGTGGAACAGGACGAGCTGGTAGATGTGCCTCTCGGCTAGCTCGCAGTACACATCGTCCTTCAGGAGGCTGAGCATCAGGCGGTAGTAGCCATCCGAGGCGTGCGGGGCTGAGATGACCCAGAGCCTCTGTCTGCCAGCCATCCCGGCCAGCAGGCTGGGGGTGGCGGCGGAGGAGGAGGGGACGCGAACCTTGCGGCTCCTGGCCGTGTCCCTCACCATCCCCGCCGGGCGAGAGCCGCGGGCGGGAATCCCGCCGCCCCCTCGGATTCTCCTGCCTCTGATGGGGGAGAGGGGGCGGGAAATCCTCCCCGGCCCCCGAGCTGCGCTCACTGACCCATTGTGCAGCCTGACCAGCCTCAGGAAGCTTCTCCCTCCAAGTCTCTGCGTTTCCGAGGGTGCCCCGGACTCACACAGCAAACACAACAGCGCCAGCAGCAAGGCGAGGGCCAGCAAGACAGTCCCCTTCATAGTCCAACAACCTTCCTCTTACACCGGCTCAGGCACACAAATCAATATTGGGCTGAAGTCTTATCCAAAGGTTAGTGTGGGATGAGCAAGCCCCCTCTGCAATGGGACATCCGAGCACCTCTTGTTGCAGACAGCACCGTGGACTCGGTCTTAAAGAAAGGATCGAAACAAAGTCCTCACCCTGGCGCCCCGAGACTTGCCCAGACTCCAGGGACTGGCTGCTGCTCCGGGACGCAGCTGCACAGATGCACTCTCCCAAGGAACTGCTCCAGTTTCTTTCAAACAGAATACAAGTTGCAGGAATGTGCGGTGGGTGAGGGTTTAACAATTTCACCAGAGCCCAGCAGAGAGCGGCCCCTGGGGGGTTATTGCTGCCTCCGTGCAGTTGGTGGCGATGTGAATTCCCCCCTCGGGCCGGACAGTTGTGTACATTTCTCTCCCGCTGCAGCCCGTTCACTTTCAGGTCGCCATGATCAACTGGTGTTCCATTTCTCTCCCGCCTCTCCCGGACTGTCTGAAAAGAAAGCGATTTCTGAGGGGAAAAGGTATCCTCCCGTTTTGTCCAGCGACCCTCAGGAGAACTTTGAACGATTTGGAATGGGGAAGGACAGCAGGAAGCCAGGGAGGGAAGCAGATTGAAATTCCTCCTTTTCCTTGGGTCTGATGTTCTTGGGGGGGCGGGTGGGAAGAGGGAGGTGAGGACAGCCGCCACTCACAAAGCGCAAGATCACCCACTCAAACTCTAGTGAATTAGCAGCCCTGGCTCAGCACCGCCCCCCTCTCCTTTCACACGGAAGGCTGCAGCCTGCAAAAACACAGCTCACACATTTACAGGGTCATCTTTCTTCCAGGCTCCCCAGGCAACACCTCACACACCAGCCCACCCTGTCACATGTGCTGGCGTTCATTTCATCTCAGGTTTAATATGGAGTGAATTCGTTAGCACTTGAAATATGTCTCTCTTTTTTAATTCCTGTCTCTCTTTGCGGGGTGAGCGACTGTGATCTGGAATTGATGCTGATGTGATGGGCTCACTCTGTGGGTGTACCTACACCACATAGACTGCAACGCCTCACCGCCCATTTTCTCAAGGGCAATGAGGGGTGGGCTATAAATGCTGACCTGTCCAGCCAAGCCAACATCCCGAGAAAGAATAAAAACTCCTTTCTGAGCATCATTGCATTTTTCATTCATTGTCCAACCTTCAGCCTCTGTGCTCTAAGTTCGTTCACTATGTGACAGAAAAAGACCCAGCTTTATAATGGGCCATTCATTTCCATTTTGTGTCTCCCAAAAACTCCCAATCTTCCTACTGATATTTTCCAGCTAACTTTTTCAACATCATGATGTGGCGATGCCGGCGTTGGACTGGGGTGAGCACAGTAAGAAGTCTTACAACACCAGGTTAAAGTCTAACATGTTTATTTCAAACACTAGCTTTCGGAGCACTGCTCCTTCCACAGGTGAATCAGGATTGTAAGACTTCTTACTGTTTTTCAACATCACCAGTGCAGGAATGTTCCCTCTCCCACTGGGAAGGCACTGGCCCTGATCTACTGAGGACCTGACAGCAAGGGTGACCCCACTCCCCTCAAAATATCATTCACTATATCTTTTTTTATACATTTTGAGTACCCAATTATTTTTACTCCAGCTGAGGGGCAATTTAGTGTGGCCAGTCCATCTACCCTGCATATCTTTGGGTTGTGGGGGCAAAACCCACGCAGACACAGGGAGAATGTGCAAACTCCACATGGACAGTGACCCCGGGCCGGGATTCGAACCCGGGTCCTCAGCGCCGTAGTCCCAGTGCTAACCACTGCGTCACCATGCTGCCCAACATTCACTATATCTGACTATTTTTGTTACTGCCCATAAAATAATTTCAGAGTAAAAATATTTCTGTGTAGAATGGGCCAATCATCAATGGTATCTATCTGTAAAGAGACGGATACTTACGATGGGCAGCTTGGGATGTACCCAGTTAGATTTATTCAGTCATGTTTAAGTTCAAAATAAAAACTGGAAAGAATGCACCCTTGCTTAGTTTAGTGTTTCCTTAATAATGCATGGAGAAGTGGAGCTCAGCAAAATTAATATAGACAAGAAAACACTACGAGAAAACAAGACCCTGACAAATTCCCAGGGCCCAATATTTTCCCCGAGGCTCTTATTGTAGGTTAGGAAATTGCAAATTCTTTAGTCATGAACCCATCTTAATTCAGGACTTCACGCTCTTGATTGGAAAATGACAAATACAACTCCAATAGTTAAGGTGAGGAAATAATTAAAGTAGTGGACAGGGAAATATCTATGGATGTAATTTATATGGGCTTGCAGAAAGAATTCCATAAGGTTCTACATAAGATGCAGTTAACTAAAAATTAAAGATCATTAAGTTGGTGACAAATAATTGAGCTGGTTAGAAGGTTGGTTAGGCAGTAGAATATAATATAGATAATGAGTATATGTTTAAATTGCAAATAAGTGGCTTGTGGTCACCCACAAGAATTTGTGCTGGGGCCTCAGTTTTCACTATGTTTATTAATAACTTGGATAAAACAATAGAGAACTGTATATCCAAGTTTGCCAATGCATCAAATATTGATGGTGCAGTATGTTTTGTAGATGGAAGCATTAAATTACAAAGAGGCATTGCTGGGGCAAGCGAGTGTTCAAAACTAACAGACGGATTTCAATGCAGGTAAATGTGTGGTCATTCATTTTGGATCAAATAAACACATAGATCGGAGCATTATTTACATTGTGAAAAACTAAGAACAGTGGAGGTCCAAAGAAACGTTGGAGTCCATGCACACAGATTACATAAATGTAGGAGTCAGATGCAAACAAGAATCAAAAAGGCTATTGGAATGTTACAATTATAATTAGAGGACTAGAATCTAGAGGACGCTATACTTAGGTGGACTGCATCAGGCATTTTGTGTTCGGCCTTGAGCATCGCACCTTAGAAAGGATATATTGCCCTAGGAGGACTGCAACTTTATCTGAATATTACCAGAGGTTTAAGGTTTCGGTTTTGACAAGAGGTTATCAACAATACTTGTTGGAATAGGTTAAAGGTGATTTGATTTACTTTTTTATGATTTTGAAAGGAATTGTGAGGGTAAAGAAAAACTTATTTGCTCATGGGGGAGCCTCGGACTGGAGGGCATGACCTTTAAGCCAGAGCCAGGTCATTCAGGGGAGAAGTTAGGAAACGCTCAATTACACAATAGATGTGAAAAATGTGAAACATTGTCCCACAAACAGATTGATAACTAGCTATTGGTATTAAGGGACATGAGCTAAGGTGGGTGGACGCAATTAGGATTCATCAGTTTGTTGGGGGAAGGAAAGGGGTAAAATACAATTTACTCAAACCTAAAAAATTATAATAATAGCTGCTAATATAATTTACTAGTTTAATGGAAACCAGGGTGCTAGACAATAAGTTAGTTAACAGCAACAAACAAGTGATGACAAGCATAGAGTGGAAGATTGTAAGATGTAAATGAGTGACAATCAGCATGTGTCTTTTATCCTGAAATATCCGGAAATGTGGTGACTGAAATATCTCAAGTTATTATGTCATTGAATGGTGGAATAGGCTTGAAGGGCTAGGCGGCCTACCCCGATTCCCATGTTTCAATAAAATATTTATATCACAAACTTGTTGAAAGTGCTTGTTGATAATGGTACAGTGAGGGTAACAGGGCATTGAGAACCTTGGCGAGCAATGGGACAGACAATGGGCTAGATTCTCCGCTCTAGAGACTAAATCCCAATGCCGGCTTGAAAACGGTGGTGTTGCACACTGAAAAAGTCATCGGGAAACAGCCACCAATTCCCTGTTCCGGTCTGGAGAATGTACGTGTACGTGGCCGCGCATGCGCACGATGGCAGCCTGTAGCAGCCGCCACGTGCTTCATGGCGGATGCCGCTCACGGACCCAGCCGCAAAATAGTCCCCTCCTTTGGCCAGCTCGCGTGCCCCGGACCGCCCCACCACAGTGCCCCAGCCCCGAATATCTACCCCCCTGATTGGCGCTCGCCCAACTGTGGCGGTGCTGGACTGAGTCCGCAGCCGCCACACTGAGTTCCTGACGGGCGAAACCACACATGTCCCATGCTGTCGGGAACTCGGCCGGTCGAGGGCGGAGCATCAGGGGGCGGGCCTCAGCCAACGTATTGAGGCCATGGATACGGCATGCAGCACACTCTGCGAGTACGCAGCTTTTCAGGGGGTGGAGCATCGCGAAAGCGGCGCTGCCCAGAATTTTGGCGTCATCATTGATTTCTTCGCCCCATCGCTGAACGTGATTTCGGCGTTGGGGATCGGAGAATCCAGCCCAATGTATTTTCCGAGCCAGTGCGATTCATGGATTAAGAAATATACATAGGAAAGACTGAGCGAGAGGGTGAATTTAATTTCACATAAGATACAGGAAGAGAAGTAAAGAGAGGCACATTAAGACTGGATTAAGTGGGGGAGAGAGACAAAAGAGACAGAAAGGAAAAGTAAGAATGGGCGGCATAGAATCATAGTCATTGAACATATAGTGCAGAAGGAGGCCATTCGGCCCATCGAGTCTGCACTGATCCACTTAAGCCCTCACTTCCACCCTATCCCCGTAACCCAATAACCCCTCCTAACCTTTTTGGTAACTAAGGGCAATTTATCATGGCCAATCCACCTGGATGTCTTTTGACTGTGGGAAGAAACCGGAGCACCCGGAGGAAACCCACGCAGACATGGGGAGAAGGTGCAGACTCCGCACAGAGAGTGACCCAGCAGGGAATCGAACCTGGGACCCTGTCGCTTTGAAGCCACAGTGCTATCCACTTGTGCTACCGTGCTGCCACGGCATGGTGGCACCATGGCATGGTGGCACAGTGGTTAGCACTGCTGCCTCACAGCTCCAGGTTCAATTCCAGCCTTGGGTGACTGTCAGTGTGGAATCTACACGTTCTCCCCGTGTCTGCGTGGGTTTCCTCCGGGTGCTCCGGTTTCCTCCCACAGTCCAAAGATGTGCAGGTTAGATGGATTGGCTAGGTTAAATTGCCCCGAGTGTCCAAAAGGTTGGGGGGGTTATTGGGATAGGGTGGAAGCGTGGGATAAGTAGGGTGCTCTTTCCGAGGGCCGGTGCAGACTCGATGATCCGAATGGCCTCATTCTGCACTGTAGGGATTCTATGATTCTGTGAAAAGTAATTTCACGTTTTTAAAATCTCCAAAGCAATTCATAACTGAAAGAATGAAACAGCACATAATTGTTTAACTTTCTTGTCAAAATGGGCTGTTTGTACCTCATTAATTATCATGCTGTTAAAAGGGTTACTTATGCAATTCATTACTATGGTTAACCTCTTAATTCATTCAAATCATGGGTAAGTGTAAGATGCTGTTTTTGCACAGCTAATTGCAGGACAGCACCAGAGACCAGTAACTTGGGTGGGAGGGGTGCAGGGGAACAATTCATAATTCATGGCTGTCTGGCCCTCACTGCAAGTTTCTGGACAATTTGCATGTTAATAACAGAGTGAATTGTCCCGATGAGATATTTTTAGCAAAATCTGATCCACTGATTTATATTCCGATGAAAATATCCCTTGAACAGTCACATGGCAAAAGGTAAAAATCCCTCTCATTTTGTGGCAATTTTTAGACTCATCCAATTTCATGCTTGTTTACTGTCTGCCTGTCTCTTCTCCCATTGTACCATTGGTTGCAGAAACCGTTACACATTAAATTCCTATACTGAAATCCTCCTCCTAAACCTCTCCTTAGTGCCTTTAAATCTATTTCTTCATTATATCTCTTATCATTGCCTATTTCCTGGAGCACCCATCACCCCCACCCACCACATTTCTCATCACCCCAACAAATTCTTCTTTTCCTGCGCAGTCTCTGTGAAGCACCATAGGTTATCCTGCTAGATTAATGGAACTACATAAGTGTTGCATTTTTAAAAAAATATTCCTTTCTCAGAGTTACAAAGCCAATATGCAGAGCTGACAGGGAAAGCCCTTAATCCACCTCCTTGCTTGCTCCAAAGTCTAGTTCAAATCCAAAGTGAATCCAAATTCACGGTCCCCACAAGAGACACACACTAGATCCAAGCTGACAAGAACAGGCATTGCACCTAATCTTTGGCTTGATCCTACACTTGATCTTAGCCAAAAGGTCAAGGTGGGTTGTTACTCTCGTTGAACTCATTTAAGCCAGAAGGCAATTCACGTTTCTAGTTAAACCAGATTGCATCCCTTCGTTCTCCCTCTGACAACACGTTTCCACCTCATTTAACACTGCATTCTGTACTGGTCAATTCATGTCCCATCGTGTGCTAAACACTCTCAGTCAACGTCTGTTACTTTCAGTGACTGACTTTTGAGTATCAATGGAAAATTATGTATTGACCTAACTTTTCGCTAAGTGCCAGCTGAGGATGCCTGCCATGCCTTATGTCAATGCAACAGGGCAAAGGATAAAGTTCAGCGATTACAGTATAAAAGTAATTAAAATATGGCCATTGACCAATTGATATTGACGTTTATCTTTTCCACAAGAAGGGGACCTAATCATATCCCCCTTCATGTCCCTTCTTTTCATCACCAATCTTTTTCCTTGTTTGCATTTATTTAAAGCAGGCAATACTCTACTCAGCCTGTGTTGTGCCCTTTCCACTGCCTCAGGTCTTTCTTAAAGTGGAGAGTTCAAATTACACAGTACTCTGACTGTGTTCTTACTGTGGTTTTATATAGATTCATAATACAGCTTGACTTTAATATTCTATGTTTCTTGCCAGCAGCATTTTCCATTTCCAAGTGTGCATTATCTCCTTGGGGTGGTCTTGTGGTGCAGTGGATACTGTCCCCAGCCTCTGAGCTCATAAACCCAGGGTTTAAGTTCCACTCCAAGGCTTGATGGACACTGAAGGTGTGTTCACAACGCAGCCAAACAGGTTGATTATCAACCTGCAAATCCTTTCAACATACCTGATGCACTATCAATTACGACGAGACGAGAATAGAGTAATCGAGGCTTTATTACGCAGAGATGTGGAGCCTCCCGCAGCTGCTGCCGAAATGGCTGCAGCTCGGAGAGCCCACACATTTATACTCCGCCTACTGGGTGGAGCCAGCAGGCAGGGATCTACCCCCGTACTTGTAGTACAGGGGCTTTACCGTAATACCCACGTATACAGTATACAATACAACAGTGGTGACTACCACAATACCTATAGCCAGTAGTAAGAGCAGGAGAAGACCCCCTGGTCAGATATGCTTGATGTGGAGTGGCAGCACTCAAGTTATAGCCCATATGTACCCATGTGCTTCACTTGCCTCACGTGTCTCGAGATGCAGGACGTCTTCTAAGTTTTATCTACTTGAGATGCTACTTTAAATTTATATGAACTCGAATTCCCAATTCTTCTTCTCTTCCACATCGAACAGCCTTGTTCCATTCAAAGTACTTATTTTTGTAACCAAACTGTTCTATCTCATGTTTCCTGACATTGAACAATTGTTGCCATTCCCACAACTGCATCAGTATCTTCTTATAGCTTTCTTTGGTTCTCAGGATTAGAATTCAGGATCTATTTGAGTATTATATATAGTCTTGAGCATCACTCTTTCCAACTTTATATTCAAATCAAAATTTTCTGCTGAGCTCAAAGTTCACCGATAAAAACAAATCTTAACTCACCAATTGGTCTCTTCTGGTTAATGGTATGGTTTCCATCAGGTTTGTCCTGGCGGAGAAGCCAGCACTGCTTCCCACTCAAGCCTCGGGTTAAATTGATAGATTGGGCCTTGCTTACATCATTCAGAGATGGATCTGCATCTTTAAAGAGGACCCCCACTTGATCCAGACAAGCAGTATTAGGCAGGCAGACTCGGACTCCTTTTCCAGCCTCCTCTTGCTATTGGCTGTCCTTGAAGAATTGTCTTATCTCAATCAGTAAGTCCCTCCAAACTGGTATCTTCTGATCATAGGTCTCCCAGGCGTTAACGTCAATGTTGCATTTCTTGAGGTAAGCCTTCAGGAAATCAAATGGAAACACGTCTTTCTGAGCTACATCAATGCATGTATTAGGATTAGGAGGAGGCACACAGTCAGAAATACATTCATCAGCAATGTGGCCCCCTCATATTAATCCATGATCACTCCACCCCCTTGACCCCTTACCATTTAAAAAAAATTCCAATTACGGGCAGTTTAGCGTGGCCAATCCACCTAACCCTGCACATCTATTGGGTTGTGGGGGTGAGACCCACACACATCTATTGGGTTGTGGGGGTGAGACCCACGCAGTCTCCACACGGACAATGATCCGGGGCCGGGTTTGAACCTGTGACCTTGGTGCCATGAGGCAGAGCCAGCAGTGCTAGCCACTGTGCCACCGTGCTGCCCTCTGACCCCTTAACATTAACCCCTGGACGTAGTACCCGCTTTAGGAGTGGGTAATCTAAAAATTATCTTATTAAAATAAATGTAAGTCTTACATTTGTCATTTTTAATAGAAGTGATGGCAGACAGACTCATATCGGACACATACCCTCTCTCTCATGCACACACACTCTCAAGTCTCCCTCTCACGCACACACATCTCCCTCTCGCACACACACACAACCATGTCTCCCTTTCACTCACACACTCATGACTCCCTCTCACACACAAACACCCATGTCTCCCTCTCTCACACACACTCCCAGCTAGTCGCCCTCTCTCACACCCACACTCACATCTCCCTCTCCCACTCACTCACATCTCTCTCTCACACATACATGTCTCCCTCTTCCACACACACTCACATCTCCCTCACACACAAATCTCCCCCTCCTCTCTCTCTCTCTCTCCCTCTCTCTCTCACACACACATCCATGTCTCCCTCTCTCACACACACTCACAGCTATGTCTCACAGACACACACTCACATCTCCCTCACATACACATCTCCCCCTCCTCTCTCTCTCTCCCTCTCTCTCTCACACACACAACGATGTCTCCCTTTCACACACACACTCATGACTCCCTCTCACACACAAACACCCTGTAGCGCTAACAATTATACTCAAAGCCGAGAGACTAGTACAATAGAGGCTTTATTGTTGTACGATGTTGTCCCTCCATCTGCAACTGTAGACTAAGGGTCTGAGTGGCTCTCATACATTTATACACAAGCTCCCTGTGGGCGGAGCTAGCCGACAGGGGCTTACCGGAGGAACCTGTATTACAGGTACAGGCATACAACCCCCTACAGCAAGTACACATAACTACAGTGGTTATCACCACATTCACCCCCTGTCAAAAAATGAGTCCGGCGGGGGTGACATGTAACTCGAATACAAAGGATGCTATTTACAAGAGGGTCCAACAAGGAAAATCAAGAGTCCATCCGGTTAGCAGGTTACAGGTTGAGCCGAACTGGTGGTCGAACGTTCCGCTGTGATCGGCGTAGCTGTGGTGGTGACGTCGGCACAGGCGGTGATGGCAACAATGGTGCTGGTGCTGGCTGCTGGCAGGATGACTCCGAGAGCAAGTCGAAATCTTCCGTGCCCTCCAGGGTGGGCAGGGGGATGAGGGATGGACCTGGTGGGGACAAATAGGGGGGCGCCGGGGTTGGCGCGGGAAGAGAAAGGGGTGTGGGCATGGGATCGGCACCTGAGGGAGCCAGGTCCCGGAGCGAGACTGTGTCCTGGCGGCCATCGGGGAACTCCACGTAGGCATACTGAGGGTTGGCGTGGAGAAGGCGTACTTTGTCCACCAGGGGTTCCGCCTTGTGGTGCCGTACATGCCTACGGAGAAGGACTGGGCCCGGAGTCGTGAGCCACGTTGGGAGTGACACCCCTGATGTGGACTTCCTGGGGAAGGCAAAAACACGTTCATGGGGTGTACTGTTCGTTGCGGTACACAGTAGCGACTGAATGGAATGGAGTGCATCAGGGAGGACCTGCTGCCAGCGAGCGGCTGGGAGGTTCCTGGACCGTAGGGCCAGCTGGACGGCCCTCCATACCGTCCCGTTCTCCCTCTCTACCTGCCCGTTACCCCGGGGGTTGTAGCTGGTCGTCCTGCTGGAGGCGATACCCCTGCTGAGCAGGAACTGACGCAGCTCATCGCTCATGAATGAGGATCCCCTGTCACTGTGGATATAGTCGGGGAAACCGAACAGGGCGAAAATGGAATCCAGGGCCTTGATGACGGTGGCAGACGTCATATCTGGGCATGGGATGGCGAATGGGAACCTAGAAAATTCATCGACCACACTAAGGATGTAGGTGTTGCGGTCGGTGGAGGGAAGGGGCCCTTTGAAGTCCACGCTGAGGCGTTCAAAGGGGCGGGACGCTTTTACCAGGCGCGCGCGATCTGGCCGGTAGAAGTGCAGCTTGCACTCCGCACAGATCTGGCAGTCTCTGGTGACTGTCCGTACTTCCTCGACGGAGTAGGGCAGATTGCGAGCTTTGATCAGATGGTACAAGCGAGTGACCCCCGGATGGCAAAGGCTCTCGTGCAAGGCACGGAGCTGGTGCACTTGTGCGCTGGCACATGTACCTTGCGAGAGGGCATCTGGGGGCTCGTTGAGCTTGCCGGGGCGATACAAGATCTCGTAGTTAAAGGTGGAGAGCTCGATTCTCCACCGCAGGATTTTGTCATTCTTGATCTTGCCCCGCTGCGTGTTGTTGAACATGAAGGCTACCGACCGTTGGTAAGTGAGGAGAGTGAATCTCCTGCCGGCCAGGTAATGCCTCCAGTGCCGCATCGCTTCAACAATTGCCTGGTCCTCCTTTTCAACAGAGGAATGCCGGATTTCGGAGGCGTGGAGGGTGCGTGAAAAGAATGCCACGGGTCTGCCGGCCTGATTCAGCGTGGCGGCAACTGCGACATCTGAAGCGTCACTCTCTACTTGGATAGGCAGTGTCTCGTCTACTGCGTGCATCTCCGCCCTGGCTATGTCAGATCGAATGCAGGCGAAGGCCTGTTGTGCCTCGGCCGAGAGGGGAAATTGCGTGGACTGGATAAGTGGCCGGGCCTAGTCCACGTATTGTGGGACCCACTGTGCGTAATAAGAAAAAAACCCAAGGCAGCGTTTGAGGGCCTTGGGGCAGTGGGGGATTGGGAGCTCCATGAGGGGGCACATGCGGTCGGGATCGGGCCCCAGGAGTCCGTTTTGGACTACGTAGCCAAGGATGGCTAAGCGGTCTGTGCGGAACACGCATTTCTCCTTGTTGTACGTGAGATTAAGGAGAGATGCGGCGTGGAGGAATTTATAAAGGTTGGCATCATGGTCCTGCTGGTCATGGCCGCAGATGGTGACATTGTCGAGGTACGGGAAGGTGGCCTGCAGTCCGTACCGGTCAACCATTCGGTCCATTTCTCGCTGAAATACCGAGACTCCATTCGTGACGCCGAAGGGAACCCTAAGAAATTGGTGCAGACGACCGTCTGCCTCGAAGGCAGTGTAGGGACGGTCTGATTTACGGATGGGGAGCTGGTGGTAGGCGGATTTCAGGTCAATAGTAGAGAAGACCCGGTACTGTGCAATCTGATTGACCATATCAGAAATGCGGGGGAGGGGGTATGCGTCGAGCTGCGTGTACCGGTTGATGGTCTGGCTGTAGTCCACGACCATCCTGTGCTTCTCCCCGGTCTTAACCACTACCACCTGGGCTCTCCAAGGGCTGTTGCTGGCCTCGATGATACCCTCCCGAAGCAGCCGCTGGACTTTGGACCTGATGAAGGCCTTGTCCTGGGTGCTGTACCGTCTGCTCCTGGTGGCGACGGGCTTGCAATCTGTGGTCAGATTGGCAAAGAGTGAGGGAGGCTCGACCTTGAGGGTCGCGAGGCCGCAAACGGTGAGGGGAGGTAGGGGTCCACCGAATTTGAGGGTGAGGCTCTGGAGATTGCACTGGAAATCCAGGGCTAGTAAGAGTGAAGCGCAGAGGTTGGGGAGAATGTACAGACGGAAACGGTCGAATTCCACGCCCTGTACAGTAAGTTTAACCAGGCAGAAACCCTGGATCGGGACAGAGTGGGACCCGGAGGCGAGAGAGATCTGCCGGTTGGCGGGATGGACCGCAAGGGAATAGCGCCTTACCGTGTCCGGGTGGACGAAGCTCTCGGTGCTCCCGGAGTCGATGAGGCAGGAGGTCACGTGGCCGTTGACCAGCACCAATGTGGAAGAGGGTGCCAGGTTGCGAGGTCGGGACTGGTCGAGCGTAACGGAGGCGAGCAGCGGTTGATCGGCGGTTGAGTCAGATGAGTCTGACGAGGAGCGATAGCGACCCATGTCCCGTGGCCCCATCCCGGGGAGAGGACAAAATGGCGGCATCTGGAGACAAGATGGCGGCATCTGCAGTACCTGTGGGTAAATGGCGGCGTCCATGGGGCGCACGTTGTGGGGTCGGAACAAAATGGCGGCGCCCATGGAACGCACATGGCGGGGCGGCAAAAGATGTCGGCGCCCACTGATCGCACGTGGGGTCGGGGGAAGCGGACGGCGGGGCACATTGAGGGAGCGGCTGAGGCGAGGGGACCTGGAGTGCGATAGCGGTGACCATCCGGGACTGACACACCGCTGCAAAGTGGCCTTTCTTGCCACAAGCTTTGCAGGTCGCTGTGCGGGCCGGGCAGCGTTGGCGAGGGTGCTTCTGTTGACCGCAGAAGTAACAGTGGGGACCCCCAGGGGGTGCGGTGCGGCGGGCAGCGCAGGCATAGTGCGCGGGGGTGGCTGCTGGGGGGGCCGTTTGCGGGGTCCACGAGGGGTAGGACGGATGGGCCTGGGGGGCCGTTTGCGGGGTCCACGAGGGGTAGGATGGGTGGGCCGAGTGGCTAGCAGAGTAAGTTTGCGCACTACGGGAGGCGGCCGTCATGGAAAGCGCCAGGCCTTTGCGGCCGCGGGGTCGGGGGCGGCCCCTTCCAGCAGTCGTTGCCGGATGGGGTCCGATGCAATGCCTGTAACAAAGGCATCGCGCATGAGTAAATCAGAATGTTCCGTGGCTGTGAGGGCCCGGCAGTCGCAGTCTCGTACCAGAGGTATAAGGGCCCTCCAGAAGTCCTCAATCGACTCACCCGGCTGCTGGACGCGAGTAGAGAGTTGATGCCTCGCAAACAGGGTGTTCGCCGATGGTCAATAGTTCTCCTTGAGCAGTTCCATAGCTGTGGTGTAGTCAGTCGCATCTGGAATTAGTGGAAAGACACTGGAGCTAAGTCTGGAGTACAGGAGTTGCTTTTTCTGAGCCTCCGTCGGGGGAGGGTCTGCTGAAGAGATGTAGGCCTCGAAGACTGCGAGCCAGTGAACAAAGTCTTTTCTGGCGTGAGGCGACTGCGGATCTAGCTGCAGACGGTCAGGCTTGATTCTGATGTCCATGGTGAATGGGAAATCGTACAACAATAAATTGTAGCGCTAACAATTATACTCAAAGCCGAGAGACTAGTACAATAGAGGCTTTATTGTTGTACGATGTTGTCCCTCCATCTGCAACTGTAGACTAAGGGTCTGAGCAGCTCTCACACATTTATACACAAGCTCCCTGTGGGCGGAGCTAGCCGGCAGGGGCTGACCGGAGGAACCTGTATTACAGGTACAGGCATACAACCCCCTACAGCAAGTACGCATAACTACAGTGGTTATCACCACACACCCATGTCTCCCTCTCTCACACACACTCCCAGATAGTCGCCCTCTCTCACACCCACACTCACATCTCCCTCTCCCACACACTCACATATCTCTCTCACACATACGAGCCTCCCTCTTCCACACACACTCACATCTCCCTCACACACACATCTCCCCCTCCTCTCTCTCTCTCCCTCTCTCTCTCACACACACACTCACATCTCCCTCTCCCACACACTCACATCTCTCTCCCACACACACTCACATCTCCCTCACACACACATCTCTTCCTCCTCTCTCTCTCTCTCACACACATATCCATGTCTCCCTCTCTCACACACACTCACAGCTATGTCTCACAGACACACACTCACATCTCCCTCACACTCCCCCATGTCTCCCTCTCTCTCTCAGACACACACACTCACATCTCTCTCACACACGCACACACTCACACCTCTCTCTCTCACACACAGTCACGTCTTCCTCTTCCACACACAAACACCCATGTCTCCCTCTTTCACACACACTCATATCTCTCTCTCTCTCGCACACACACTCACATCTATCTCCCTCACACACACTCATGTCTTCCTCTTCCATATAAACTCACACCTCCCTCACACACACATATCTCCCCCTCCTCTCTCTCTCTCTCCCTCTCTCACACACACACAATCTCCCCCTCCCCTCTCTCTCTCTCTCTCACACACACACTCACATCTCTCTCCCACACACACAATCATGTCTCCCTCTTCCGCACACACTCACACCTCCCTCACACACACACATCTCTCTCTCCCTCTCTCCCTCTCTCTCACACACACTCACACCTCCCTCACACACACATCTCTCTCTCCCTCTCTCACACACACACTTGCACATCTCCCTTTCTCACACACACTCACAGCTGTGTCTCTCTCTAACAGCTCTCTCTCACAAACCCCCATGTCTCCCTCTCTCTCATACACACACACTCACATCTCGCTCTCTCACTCTCTCACACTGTGGTAGTCACCATTGATGTATATATTCTATATATAGGTGCTTTATGGTAAGGCACCTACAGGCACCTACCCGTACTACAGGTACGGAGGTAGATCTCTGCCTGCTGGCTCCGCCCAGTACGCAGAGTATAAATATGTGTGCTCCCCATACAGCAGCCATTTCGTCAGCTGCTGTAGGAGGCCACACATCTCAGTGTAATAAAGCCTCGATTACATCCAACTCTCGTCTTTGCGTAATTGATAGTGCATCAATTTATTACACTGAGATTTTTCAGAGATGGACCTCCGCATCAAGCCGGATCGCCTGCAGCTGCATCCTCAAGCAGACAACGCCAAAAAGGACTTCGAACATTGGCTAGCTTGCTTTGAAGCGGACATTGGGTCTGCGCCAGACACAATCCCAGAAGCACAGAAGCTCCAGATCCTTTACACCCGGCTGAGCTCCGACATCTTTCCACTCGTCCAGGACACACCGACCTACGCAAAGGCCATGGCGCTACTGAAGGAAAACTGCTCAGCAGACTAACAAAATCTACGCCAGGCACCTCCTCTCCACGTGGCACCAATTTCTCGGTGAGTTGGTGGAAAATTTCTGGCGCGCCGTTTCGGCCAGGGAACACTCAAATTTGTTAATGAGAGACGCATTTGTTATGGGCATAAGGTCTGACTACATCCGGCAGTGCCTCTTAGAAGGGACCACGCTCGACCTTGCGGCGACCAAAAAACTAACGCTCTCACTTATGGTCGCATCACGCAACATTCAGGCCTATGCCCCCAACCGTGCAGTCCACCCCCCCTGTGCATCGTGGACTCCGCAGATGGCTGCCCCATCATGGACCCCATCAGCGACCGTCCTCAGCCAACCCCACGTTGCGCCGCGCGACAGCCAACCAACCCCAGGAGACCCAAATGCTACTTCTGTGAACAGACAATACACCCCCGGCAGTGCTGCCTGGTGCGGACGCCCTCTGCAAGGCCTGTGGCAAGAATGGACATTTTGCTACAGTGTGCCAGGCCCGCTCGATCGCCGCTATTGTCCCGGCACCCCTCCACCTACAGCCAGTGGGCGCCGCGATCTTCCCCTCCTCGGACCACGTGCGGTGTGACAAAGAGAATTGAGTGTGTGTGCAAAAGGGAGTTGAGTGTGCACGAGAGAGGGGTGGGTATGTGTGAGAGAGGGTAAGTGTGCATGAGAGATGAGTGAGTGTTTGTGATGGAGAGGTGTGTGTAAGAGAGGTGTGTGTGTGTGACAGGGAGGCATGGCTGTGTAAGAGAAGGAGACATGGGTGGGTGTGCGTGTGAGAGAGGGAGATATGAGAGTGTGTTTGAGAAGGGAGATTTGAGTGTGTGTGAGAGAGGAAGACGTGAATGTGTGTGTGTATGAGAGGGAGATGTGTGTGTGAGAGTGAGAGGGAGATGTGAGTGTGTGTGTGAGGGGTAGGTGTGAGTGCGTGTGTGAGAGTTAGATGTGAGTGCGTGTATGAGAGGGAGATGTGAGTGTGAGAGAGAGAGAGGGATATGTGAGTGTGTGTGTGATGCACTATCAATTACGCAAAGACGAGAGTAGGATGTAATCGAGGCTTTATTACACTGAGATAGAACATAGAACAGTACAGCACAGAACAGAACAGGCCCTTCGGCCCTCGATGTTGTGCCGAGGAATGATCACCCTACTCAAACCCACGTATCCACCCTATACCCGTAACCCAACAACCTTACTTTTTAGGACACTACGGGCAATTTAACATGGCCAATCCACCTAACCTGCACATCTTTGGACTGTGGGAGGAAACCGGAGCACCCGGAGGAAACCCACGCACACACGGGGAGGATGTGCAGACTCCGCACAGGCAGTGACCCAGCCAGGAACCGAACCTGGGACCCTGGAGCTGTGAAGCATTTATGCTAACCACCATCCTACCGTGTGGCCTCTTACAGCAGCTGGCGAAATGGCTGCTGTACGGGGAGCACACATATTTATACTCTGCCTACTGGGTGGAACCAGCAGGCAGGGATCTACCCCCGTACCTGTAGTACAGGGGCCTTACTGTAAAACCCATATATTCACTATAATACAGGGGTGGGCAAACTATGGCAACCAAGTCATTAAAAAAACAAAAACAAAAAAAAAAATTTTTTTTAAACATTTTTTTTGTTGTAATTTTTAATTATTTTTTTTAAGGTTAATGGGGGGGGGGGGCTGTTGGGTTACTTACTGGTATAGGGTGGATACATTGACTTGAGTAGGGTGATCATTGCTCGGCACAACGTCGAGGGCCGAAGGGCCTGTTCTGTGCTGTACTGTTCTATGTTCTATATGAGGCGCCCAGAATCATAACCGGGTGAAGTAATTATTTTACTTAATATACTATGCGGCCCTTTAAAATTGTGAATTTCTGAATGTGGCCCTTGCACGGAAAAGTTTGCCCACCCCTGCTATAATACATCAGTGGCGACTACCACACACATACCCACTCCTCTCTCATGTACACTCAACCCCCTTTTGCACACACAATCGATTCTCTTTTTCACACACACTCAATCGAAGGGGCGCTCTTCCCATCACTCCCCTTCCACACCCTAATAGAGATTTGAGTTTTATGCTGTCCCCAGCTCGTCCAATCAGAGGCTGACTTCTCCACAATTAAGCCAGCCTCTGATTGGACAAGTAGCTCTGCAGCATTTTTCAAACATTATAACTGAGGCTGTCCTGCTGCGGACCGCCTGGGAGGCTCCCGCTGACCGCCTGGGAGGCTCCCGCTGACCCCCCGGGAGGCTCCCGCTGACTGCCTGGGAGGCTCCCGCTGACCGCCTGGGAGGCTCCCGCTGACCCATTGGGAGGCTCCCGCTGACCGCCTGGGAGGCTCCCGCTGACCCCCCGGGAGGCTCCCGCTGACTGCCTGGGAGGCTCCCGCTGACCGCCTGGGAGGCTCCCGCTGACCCATTGGGAGGCTCCCGCTGACCGCCTGGGAGGCTCCCGCTGACCCATTGGGAGGCTCCCGCTGACCCATTGGGAGGCTCCCGCTGACCCCCTGGGAGGCTCCTGCGGACCCATTGGGAGGCTCCCGCTGACCCCCTGGGAGGCTCCCGCTGACCGCCTGGGAGGCTCCCGCTGACCGCCTGGGAGGCTCCCGCTGACCCATTGGGAGGCTCCCGCTGACCGCCTGGGAGGCTCCCGCTGACCCATTGGGAGGCTCCCGCTGACCCATTGGGAGGCTCCCGCTGACCCATTGGGAGGCTCCCGCTGACCCCCTGGGAAGCTCCTGCGGACCCATTGGGAGGCTCCCGCTGACCCCCTGGGAGGCTCCCGCTGACCCCCTAGGAGGCTCCCGCTGACCCCCTGGGAGGCTCCTGCTGACCGCCTGGGAGGCTCCCGCTGACCCCCTGGGAGGCTCCCGCTGACCCACTGGGAGGCTCCCGCTGACCCATTGGGAGGCTCCCGCTGACCCCCTGGGAGACTCCCGCTGACCCCCTGGGAGGCTCCCGCTGACCGCCTGGGAGGCTCCCGCTGACCCCCTGGGAGGCTCCCGCTGACCCCCCGGGAGGCTCCCGCTGACCCATTGGGAGGCTCCCGCTGACCCCCTGGGAGGCTCCCGCGGACCCATTGGGAGGCTCCCGCTGACCCCCCGGGAGGCTCCCGCTGACCCCTGGGAGGCTCCCGCTGACCCATTGGGAGGCTCCCGCTGACCCCCTGGGATGCTCCCGCTGACCCCCTGGGAGGCTCCCGCTGACCCTCTGGGAGGCTCCCGCTGACCCCTGGGAGGCTCCCGCTGACCCCCTGGGAGGCTCCCGCTGACCCATTGGGAGGCTCCCGCTGACCCATTGGGAGGCTCCCGCTGACCCATTGGGAGGCTCCAGCTGACCCCCTGAGAGGCTCCCGCCGACCCCTGGGAGGCTTCCGCCGACCCCTGGGAGGCTCCCGCTGACCCCCTGGGAGGCTCCCGCTGAACCCCTGGGAGGCTCCCGCTGACCCCCTGGGAGGCTCCCGCTGACCCTCTGGGAGGCTCCCGCTGACCCCCTGGGAGGCTCCCGCTGACCCCCTGGGATGCTCCCGCTGACCCCCTGGGAGGCTCCCGCTGACCCTCTGGGAGGCTCCCGCTGACCCCTGGGAGGCTCCCGCTGACCCCCTGGGAGGCTCCCGCTGACCCATTGGGAGGCTCCCGCTGACCCATTGGGAGGCTCCCGCTGACCCATTGGGAGGCTCCAGCTGACCCCCTGAGAGGCTCCCGCTGACCCCCTGGGAGGCTCCCGCTGACCCCTGGGAGGCTCCCGCTGACCCATTGGGAGGCTCCCGCTGACCCCCTGGGAGGCTCCCGCTGAACCCCTGGGAGGCTCCCGCTGACCCCCTGGGAGGCTCCCGCTGACCCTCTGGGAGGCTCCCGCTGACCCCCTGGGAGGCTCCCGGTGACCCCCTGGGAGGCTCCCGCTGACCGCCTGGGAGGCTCCCGCTGACCCCCTGGGAGGCTCCTGCTGACCGCCTGGGAGGCTCCCGCTGACCCCCTGCGAGGCTCCCGCTGACCCATTGGGAGGCTCACGCTGACCGCCTGGGAGGGTCCCGCTGACCCATTGGGAGGCTCCTGCTGACCGCCTGGGAGGCTCCCGTGGACCCATTGGGAGGCTCCCACTGACCCCCTGGGAGGCTCCTGCTGACCCCCTGGGAGGCTCCTGCAGACCGCCTGGGAGGCTCCCGCGGACCCATTGGGAGGCTCCTGCTGACCCCCTGGGAGGCTCCCGCTGACCCCCTGGGAGGCTCCCGCTGACCCCCTGCGAGGCTCCCGCTGACCCATTGGGAGGCTCCTGCTGACCGCCTGGGAAGCTCCCGCGGACCCATTGGGAGGCTCCCGCTGACCCCCTGGGAGGCTCCTGCTGACCCCCTGGGAGGCTCCCGCTGACCCCCTGGGAGGCTCCCGCTGACCCCCTGCGAGGCTCCCGCTGACCGCCTGGGAGGCTCCCGCTGACCCCTGCGAGGCTCCCGCTGACCCCCTGGGAGGCTCCCGCTGACCCCCTGGGAGGCTCCCGCTGACCCATTGGGAGGCTCCCGCTGACCCCCCGGGAGACTCCCGCTGACCCCCCGGGAGGCTCCCGCTGACCCCCTGGGAGGCTCCCGCTGACCCCCTGGGAGGCTCCCGCTGACCCCCTGGGAGGCTCCCGCTGACCCCCTGGGAGGCTCCCGCTGACCCCCTGGGAGGCTCCCGCTGACCCATTGGGAGGCTCCAGGCAGAACCCCTGGGAGTTTCCGGCGGAACACCTGGGATCTGCAGAGGGCAGTTTGGAAATACCTTGTATAACCTCATTGCCTGGGGAAAATAGATGCAACTCTCATTCATCAGCCAGTACTAGTTTCAGTGGTATGAACACAGCTGGGGGAAGAGACATACCAGCTGACCGCAAACTCCATCAAAAGCAGCCTGAAAGCCCAGAAAAGAAATGTTAGATTTAGGAGGGGTTTCTTTTTGGACATTGGAGCCATATGTTATGTGTTTCATTATATAATGACATTTCTGTTACAAAACAGTGTAGCCTTCAACTCAGCATTAGTGTTGCCACTGCCTGGAGAGCCACTAGTATTTTGTATCTCAGTGGGGGCTGGTTTAGCTCACCAGGCTAAATCGCTGGCTTTTAAAGCAGACCAAGCAGGCCAGCAGCACGGTTCGATTCCCGTACCAGCCACCCCGGACAGGTGCCGGAATGTGGCGACTAGGGGCTTTTCACTGAAGCCTACTCGTGACAATAAGCGATTTTCATTTCATGAGCGGGCACACTCTTCATGTGGGATCCGTTGCCACAGTTGGAGCAGACAGCAAACCACAGTGTGAGCTGGTAACACAAGTAAGGGAAGAACAGAGGAAAAGTAATACTTTCAAAATGGAATTTTGGCTAGAGTAGGAATTAAGAACAGGGAGCAAAGGGAGGGGTAGAGGATTTTAATTGAAACATAAGTAGATAAAGACTATAAATTTAAAACTTCATTATGATTATACTGTACCATTTATAACCAGCATGTAACTGGCTAAACTGTGCCAGGAGAGGGTGGGTAAACCGCTCCCCTTTGTACCAAGCAGAGGGAGTTAGAACTGAGTCCTCAATTTGAAGGACTGAATTTTCTTACATATATAGTCAAATAGACATGCACGTTTCACAAAAAGCAAAGTCTGGGTTTGGCTGTTTATTAAAAAATTTCTCCATTTCGACTTGTTTACAGAAGAACTGTTCAATTAGGAGTTGGCAGAACCTAACAATTAATGCCCTCTTCCTGAACTGTTTAAATACACAATTGACAGTATTAAAAATAAGTATTTTAAAGTTGACAAACATTCAAATCAGTGGCCAACCAGTCCAGGCGTACGTGTTTTGATACTGAAGTGAGGAGAGATGTGTATTTTGTTCATATTTTCGGCATTAAGAATGGACACAATCAGAACTGAGTTTTTGTGAACAGAAGGATTCTTGCTCAGACGGATTTACTGTTGTGCTTGTGATTATATTTGTTGGAAGCTTGGTGGATTATCATGGTTGGCGGCTTAATCATATAGTGTGTGCGGCCTCCGAGTACATCAACCTCGACCAGGGAAATGATGCTCTGTTTTGTTCATCTGTTAACAGTTTAGTTCTGAATATCGCAGGAATAAATGAAACTTTGTAACCAGCCCTTATTCCAAAGTAAGACACAGTAACTGCTCTGTTAGCTCGCTCAGTAATGTCGCTGACATTTACTTTCACAAAAGTATATCTTTTGAAACAGTAGGGGCAGGATTCTCCCTTCTGGGGACTAAGTCCCCACACCCGCCGGAAAACGGACGGGAATCACTCCGGACTTTTTCCTAGAAAGTCCGGGGTGATTCTCCGTCTTCAAAGGCCCCTCCCCTCCCACCAGGACGGCCCCCGCAGACAGAACTCCGAGGTCCCGCTGGGTGGGACCACATGTGAACCACGCCGGAGGGACTCGATGGAACTCGGCAGCCACTCAGCCGATTGAGCCTGGAGAATTGCCGCGGGAGCTTTCAACAGCACCAACCAGCGTCGCGGCGATCGCGTGTGACTGGCGGCGATTCTCTGGCCGTCGGAGAATTGCATGCCGGTGTGGGAGCCTATTTTGGATAATTCTCCGCCCAGCGCATTTTTGGCACGGAGGGTTGGAGAATCCCCAGATGTGTATCAAAGATAACTGAATTTTTTCTAATTTTGGTAGTGAGTGGGGATCACTGGGTGTCTCCCGATGGCCGTCCCGGTGAGGCCGTCACCGGTAGCTAGCGTTGATTAGGTCACTTAATGATGCTCCACGGGCTTCACGCCATGAATGACTGCCCGCCAGCTGATTCACCGGCACCGTGTCTGGCAGCTCCCTGGTAATGAAGGGGGAGCAGCACTTGAATCGATCCCGCAGAGCAAACTCCAGCCAGCACGCAGACCAGCTCCACAATTCGGAGATGCCGACCTGTCCAGACTGATGGATGTGGTTGAGTCCAGACGGGATACATTGTTCTCCCGAGGGGGTTGGAGGTGAGCCGTAGGTCAGCCAGTGCTGCCTGGGAGGAATTGGCAGTGGCCGTCAGCATTGGGAGTATGACAAGGAACGCCGCCCACCACCCAGTGCTGCAAGAAGCTCAATGACCTCCACTGGGCCACACGGGTGAGTTGGCATCGGCTCCCTGGCACCGGACCCACCTGCTACCCTCCAACACCCCTGCGCCTGGCACCGATCGCCCCCAGCCCAGTACCGCAACATGCCCCAACACGCCCTTGCATCCACCAGAACACCCCATTCATGCCCAGCAGTGGTGCACTTGCTTGTCACCCACCATGCCATCCCACCCTCGATGCCTGAAGCGCACGGCTCGCGATGCCCCTCTGTGTTCCCGTGGGAGAAGTTGGCCCATTGATGTACCATCAATTGGACTCGAGTCGTGAAGAAGTTCCATATATCAGGCTTTAATGAACTAGTTGTGTGCCCGGCAGTCGACTTACAGAGAAAGGCCGACTGCCGGGCCCTACGGGTTCTTATACCCCACCTCGTAGACAGGACTACTTGCCTCTCGGCCAATGGATGAGCAGTCACATGACTAGCCTCAACCAATCAGCAGAGAGGCACATGACCAATCTGAGCCAATGGGCAGCGAGTGCTCTGCACCAATGGCAGATAGGTACCGTAAACCTCCTAGTTATACCACCACACCCATAACAGATGGAAGAGGGCCCAGATGGGTGCCAGGGTACGGGACCTCAGGGTCCTCCCTCCCTATGAAGAACAGGCCCTGGAGGTTGCAGGGGTGGCCGAGGACAGAGTATTCACCGATATCGAACATGGGCTGCACGACTGAGGGGAATATCCACCGGCCCCCACCCAGAGGACCTGTCACATGTGACTTGTTCATGACCATGATGTCCATTCTCCTGCTGGATTTCCATCTGATGGCGCCAGCCCATCCGACGTGGCCCCTTCACTTGCCATCCAAGAAAACTCCTTGGAGGAGAGCTCTGAGGATGCCATTATCGGGGGGGGGGGGGGGGGGGGGGTCTCAGCTATCACCCCCACCTTCCACTAGTTCAGAGACACACACCCCGGTGGACGAAAGTAGTCGACAGGCTTCTGGGGCACAATCTGGTGAGTACCACACAGCTGCAGATGCACATCATAGGGAGGCATGAATGTCTAGGGGAGACATCAGGCGGAGGTCTACTGGATCGTATGACCCTGCTGAGTCGCAGTCAGATGCTGGACCTCTCGGCCAGGCAATCCCAGAGCTGGTGCAGATGCTCGGGTGTGGCTGTGAGATTCAGAGGGGAATGTCAGCGACACAGGTCCCACAGGTCCATAAATGTTTGGAGGAGTCCCAAAGTTTATGGGTGCAGCAGTTAGTGCTGGCAATGCATGGCATCGAGGCCAACACTGCTTGGGTCATGGCGGCACAGCGGCGCAGTGGTTAGCACTGCTGTCTCACGGTGCTGAGAACCCGGGTTCAATCCCAGCCCCGGGTCACTGTCTGTGTAGAGTTTGCACATTCTCCCCGTGTCTGCGTGGGTCTCACCCCCACAACCCAAAGATGTGCAGGGTAGATGTATTGGCCATGCTAAATTGCCCTTAATTGGAAAAAAAAACTGCTGTGGTGGCTATCACAGTGGAGAGCCTGGAGTACAATGTCAGCATCATGGCTTCCACACCGGAACCCTCAGATCCCCCACGAGCCCCCTCCCTCACATCCCTGCCATCCCTCAGGGTGCCATCCAACACGCCTTGCACTGCACCCTCAGCCTCAGCAGTGGTGCCTAGACACTGGACAGCAGGCCTTGTACCTCAGACACCCGCTGGAAACGTAACCTGGACTGGGCACTGGTTCCCTTCTGGTCCACACACCCACTCTCTGGTTGTGGAGATGTTCAGGGCTGAGGCCCAGATCTTGGGTGTTGTAATGTTGGCTGTTGCCTCTATGCTGTTGATCTTCTGGAGGTCAGGACAAGATTCCAGGCCTCGTGGTCTGTTTGGGATGCTCGGCTGTAACAACTCTCTGCTCTTGGCACGTGCACCATCGGAATCCACTCGGGAGCTGTGAAAAAATGAAATGAAAATAAAAATGAAATTAAATGAAAATGCCAGCACTGTGAAGTGCTGCATTACTCGAACTGCCAATTCCCCATCAGCAATAGCCTTCAGCCACCATCTGTCATGGTTAGTGGGTGTTAAAGTGATCATCACCATATTACCACAGACGGACTCTGTCACAGGGGTGTTTGGTGGGATGGACAAGCAGCAGCTGCCCCCGCTATGGGTATACACGATCCAGGGGGTGGCATGGCCCCTCACACCCGAGACCGGGACAACCCCTCTAAAAATGGTGGCCCCCTTCACCGAGCACTGGGGCAGCGGCCCCGGTGCCCCTGGGTTGAGTGCCCGATTCCAAAGGTGACTACTCACCTCCTGGATCCCCACAGCAGCCATGGAGCTAGCTTCACATTTTTAAATAGGTGTGCTGAGTGACCATGGGGAGATCTTGGGCGGCCGTTCAATCGGGGGTCCTTCCCGTTAATGGGATGGAGATTTGTCTTAATTGGTGATCATTGGTTTCTCGCCTCGCCTCTGCGTGATCTGTATCTCGCCAACGGGAGCGCGCCGGTTAGATTTGAAAACGATTGGCACCCGGCGTGGTTCCCTATTTTGGCCTCTCCCGCTACCTAATCAGTGTGACATGGGTGGTAGACCGTGTCAAAAATATATCGGCCTTCCCTTTCCTTTTTAACTTCTAAAAAATATATTTTTAAAATCTGTGCAATTATATTGTAAAGTAAGACGCTATGTCGTACTGTACTGAATTAACAGTGCTCCTCTGATTTATGTTAGAAAGCCTTCTCACCACTAGGTCAGGTAAGAGAAAAGTTTGTTTTATATATCTTTGAAAGTATCTATGTAATTGAGTGAATGTACATGTGGGAGTGAATGAACAAGTCAGTATGAGTGAGTGAGTGAGTGAATGACTGAGAATGAGAGTATGAGAGGGCTGGATTATGAGAGTATGAGAGGGCTGGAATTTCCATCTTGGATGAGGAATCGGATGTCCAGTAGGTTTATGGATCTGAGGTCAAGGACAGTAAGCACAATGATATTGAAATGCAAAGAGCTAATTGGTCCAGGGGCAGGGCTGCAAGTGGGCCCTAGAAATGGCAGCCCAGTGGCCATTACTGGCACTGCCCTTTGCAGAGAAAATGGCACAAGTAGGTATGCAAGCATCCATAGACGACCTCAAGACCCTTTGACACCACTCCTGCGGCGTTCATTAACTGAGGCAGTCGCTGAGATGTGAGAGATAATAAGGTAGACATCCTTACTCCTATACTCAAAACATCTTGTAATAAAGGCCAGCATTCCATTTGCCTCATTAATGGCTTGAACAACAATATCCAAGTCTCTTTGAAGTTCAGCACTTCCCCGCCTTTCACTATTTAAGAAATACTCAGGGTGAGATCTACCCGAAAGATAGCGTGGCGCAACACGGCAGGTAGATGCTGGGTGATCCCTCTTCCGGGATCTAACCAGCTTGCCACACCTCGTGAGATCTAACGCAATCTTGCGAGATGTCGTGGTGTGAATCCTGCCCATCGCATTTTGGCAAAGCTGCATACTGGAGTGAGACAGCTAGCGTCACTTTAATCTGCACTCACACGATCTACCCAAGGCATGGAATCTAACTCCCTCACCTTGGAGATCTCTAGTGAATGCCATTCAGTGCTGGTGCCCACAAACGGGGGACCAGACAGACCAGCACTCTTGGGGGTCTCCCAGGGAAGCAGATGCCTCAAGGTGCTTGCTCTCTGAGCAGTGTGGCACACTGGCACTGTCCATGCTAACTGGGCACCTTGGCATGGCACCCTGGCAGTACCAGCCTGGCACTGCCCTGGTGGCACTGCAGGCTGACAGGGACACTGGCAGGGTGCTAGGCCGGCATTTTCCCCAAGCTGTTGATTGGTGTGGGGGTTTGGGCCTGAGGACCCCCTTATCGGTGTGTTGGAGGTTGGGGGGAGGATTCAAGTGGGGGGTGGGATCTCTCCCTGCAGTGAGGAGTTCCAGCGAGCAGAGCCTGTCAGTGCAGAAAATGGGACTAAATGCGGCCTTAGCTGCATGTCCCCTGCTCAGGCCCTCAAACTATCCAAATAGCCGTTTGATAGCGTGGTGTTTCTCGGCACTCTGAATGCTGGGAAACACCCGGTTAATTTCACGGTATGGGACTCTGTTCCGATTTAGGTAGGTTGTGTCCTCTATTTCTGTTTTTCCGACCAAAGTGAATGACATCATATTTCTCCTCATTGTATTCCCACTGCCAATTTCTTGCCCACTCGCTTAGCTTCTCCAGACCCCCTTGAAGAGTCTTTGCGTTCTCTTCAAAACTCACACTTCCACCTAGTTTTGTGTCATCTCAGGACCTGGGTTTGAATCCCAGCCCTGGGTCACTGTCTCCATGGAGTTTGTACATTCTCCCTGTGTCTGCTTGGGTTTCACCCCCACAAACCTAAGATGTGCATGATAAGTGGATTGGCCATGCTAAATTGCCCCTTAATTGGAAACAATAATTGGGTACTCTAAATTTAAAAAAAACATTAAGTTCCCACATCCAACTCATTGATATATATTGTGAATAGCTGGGGCCAAAGCTCTGACCTTAGTAGATCAGTGGACCACTTGTGAACCATTAGTCTGATGTCAAGCTGAATGTGACCCTTATATTCCTACTTGGTATCTTCTGTCTGCTAACCAATTCTCAACCTATGCCAGTATATTACCCCAAACCCATGTGCTCTAATTTTGATTACTAATCACTTATGTGGGACTTTATCAAAAGCTTTCTGAAAAACTAAATATACCACGTCCAGTGGTTGTCCCTTATCTATTCTGCTGGTTACATCTCAAAAAAATGTTAACAAGTTTGTTAAAACTGATTTCCCTTTCATAAATTCATGTTGACTCTGCCCAATCCTACCATTATTTTCTAAGTGTCCTGTTGTCACATCCTTTATTATAGATTTTAACAACACTCCTACTACTGATATCATGCTATCATCTTTTTTCTCGCTCCTTTCTCAAATATTGGGGTAAAATTTTGCTCCTTCCAATTTGCAGGCATTTTGAAAGATGATCACCAATGCAGTGAGTGGTGAATTTTAGTCAGAGGGTGGTGAATCTTTGGAATGATCCCAGAGGACTGCGGAGGCTCAGTCAGCGAGTATGCTGAAAGCACAGGTGAAAGGAGGTTAATGTGGTGGAGGGTGAACACCAGCATGGACCTATTCGGCCAAATGGCCTGTGTGTGGGGCAGGCAGCCTTCTCTTCAGATGGTGGTTTGAACCATGGTTGGCAATTCTGCACTTAACATTACCTGGTGGGGCCCAGGCACTCCACTCTGGCTTGGAAGTCGTGGCCGTGTTTACTGCAGAGGAAGACAGTGGGCTGAGAAAGTGCACAAATCTGCTGGTCTCTGTTGAACCGCCAGCTTTCTGTTTCTGCCTGCCTCTTCTAATTCCCTTCCAAACCATCAGCTTCTCGAGGTCACTGGGGCCATTAGTGACTATCTCCCAGTTGTCTGTGTCAATCCATCAAATTCATATCGCTCTACCAGCAGTCTTTGTAAGGATGTTCAGCGAGGTCGGGATTTAGTGGCCAATTCTCCGTGCAGAAGGTTTTTTGGGTATATGGCTAGCATTCATCATTCATAAATGTGGCCAAGCCAGCGCAGATGTCGTTGTATTAGTGTACGCCGATGGAATTAACACACTCCTTTGAGCTGGTGGCCTTGTCCTACCAAGATATCCTGCGGATACATCTGAGACAGTGAAGGTGGAAACTGTTCAACCTTTTCTCCTGCCTAGTGTATGTGGTCCAGATCTCACCACTGTCGAGGAGTGCACTGAGAATGCAGGCTTGGCAGATTCGGAGTTTGGTGTTCGCACTCAGGTGGCTGTTGTTCCAAACTGTCTCGGCTTGGACATAAAGCGGGAGGCTACGGAGGGCGAGTGAGCAATGAGGGCGGACAGGAGGGTGTGTGGGGAGTAAGGGTGGGCTGGAGTGAAAAAACAAATCCCTTACAGACTGAAACAGGAGACCGTCTAATGGGGAACAAAGAAATGGTAGACCAACTAAGTACATACTTATGAGGACACAAACAACACACCAGAAATGTTGGGGAACACAGGGTTTAGAGAGAGGAAGGAACTGAAGGAAATCACTATTAGTAAAGAAATGGTATTGGGCAAATTGATGGGATTGAAGGCCAATAAAGCGCCAGGGCCTGATAATCTAGATCCCAGAGTACTTAAGGAAGCATCCCTACAAATAATGGATACATTGGTGGTCACCTTCCAAGATTCTACAGACTCTGGAACAGTTTCTCCAGATTGGAGGGTAGCTAATGTAAGCCCACTATTTAAAAAGGTAGTAGAGAGAAAACGGAAATATAGACCAGTAAGCCTGACATTGGTAGTGGGAAAAATTCTAGAATCCATTATGGAATATTTATATAGCAGAGCATTTGGAAAACAGTGGCAGGATCAGCATGAATTTATGAAAGAAAAATCAGGCTTGACAAATTCACTGGAATTTTTAGAGGATGTAACTTGTAGAGTTGATGAGGGGGAGCCAGTGGATGTGGTTTATTTGGACTTTGAGAACGCTTTCAACAAACTCCCACAAAAGAGATTAGCATATAAAATTAAAATGCATGAGATTGGGGTAGTGTATTGAGATGGCAGATGGCAAACAAAGAGTAGGAATAAATGGGTCTTTTTCCAAATGGCAAACCAGTGACTAGTGGGGAACCACAGGGGTCGGTTCTGGGACCCCAGCTATTCACAATATATATTAATGATTTAGATGAGGGAACAAAATGTTGAATTTCCAAATGACGCAAAGCTGGTGGGGGTGGTAGGAGGGGGTGGAGGGGTGAGCTGTGAAGAGGATGCAGAGATCCTTCAGTGTGATTTGGACAAGTTGTGTAAGTGGGCAAACAAATGGCAGATGCAGTATAATTTGGATAAATGTGAGGTTATCCACTTTGGTAGCAAAAATGGGACAGCAGATTATTTTCTGAATGGCCATACATTAGGAGATGGAAATGTGCAACAAGAATGGGGTGCTTCGTATATCAATCGCTGAAGGCAAGCATACTGGTGCAGCAGGCGGTAAAGAAGGGAAATGGTATGTTGGCCTTCATTGCGAGAGGTTTTGGGTACAGGAGCAGGGATGTCATTCTGCAATTATACAAGGGGCTGGTTTAGCACAAAGGGGCTGGTTTAACACAGGGCGAAATTGCTGGCTCTGATAGCAGACCAAGGCAGGCTAGTAGCACGGTTCACTTCCCATACCAGCCTCCCCGAACAGGCACCGGAATGTGGCGACTAGAGGCATTTCACAGTAACTTAATTTGAAGCCTACTTGTGACAATAAGCAATTTTCATTTCATTTCATTTACAGGGACTTGATGAGGTGACACCTGGAATATTGTGAGCAGTTTTGGTCTCCTTATCTGAGAAAGGATGTTATTGCTATAGAAGGAGTGCAGAGAAAGTTTACCAGACTGATTCCTGGGATGGCAGGATTGGCATAAGAACATAAGAACTAGGAGCAGGAGTAGGCCATCTGGCCCCTCGAGCCTGCTCCGCCATTCAATGAGATCATGGCTGATCTTTTGTGGACTCAGCTCCACTTTCCGGCCCGAACACCATAACCCTTAATCCCTTTATTCTTCAATTGAGTCGGTTAGGATTGTATTCACTGGAGTTCAGAAGAATGAGGGGGCATCTCATAGAAAACTATACAATTCTAACAGGACTAGAATGGTAGGTGCAAGAAGGATGTTCCTGATGTTGGGGGTGCCCAGAACCAGGGGTCACAGTCTGAGGATATGTGGTAGACCATATAGGACCGAGATGGGGAGAAATTGCTTCATCCAGAGAGTGGTGAGCCGGTGGAATTCGCTACCACAGAATGTAATTAAGGCCAAAACACTTTGGGCGGGATTCTCCGTCCTTCCGCACCAGTTTTCTGCTGTGGCGCACCCACTGGTGGCGGGGGGATTCTCCGCCCGCCAGCCGGCAAATGGGGTTTCCCATTGTGGGCATCCCCATGCCATCGGGAAATCCCTGGGCGTGAGGGCACTGCTGGCGCAAGGGAGGATCCCAACAGTAGAGAATCCAGCCCTGTATATTTACAAGAAGCAGTTAGAAATAACACTTTGTGTGAAGGATATCAATGGATATGGGGGGAAGGTTGGACTAGGCTATTGAATTGGATGATCAGCCACGATCATAATTATTGGCGGAGCAGGCTTAAAAGGCCAAATGTCCTCCTCCTGCTCCTGTTTTCTATGTTTCTCTATTTCTATAACCAGCTACGGCCTTTGCAATACATGTGTTGATTTCAGCATTAAGTGACAGATTGCTGATGAGTATGGAGCCTAGATATGTGAAGCTGTCAACAAGTTTGAGGGTCACATTGTCAATGCTGATAGAAGGCGGTATGGCAACATCCTCGACCATGACATTCCTCTTCCTAATGCTGATGGTCAACAAAACTTTGCACAGGCATGAGAGAGACTGCCCATTTGCTGCTGCAGGTGTTCCTCAGTATGGAATGCTAATGTGGGGTCATCTTTTTTTTAGATTCATTCACGGGATGTGGGCGTCACTGGTTAGGCCAGCACTTATTGCCAATCCCTAGTTGCCTTTAAGAAAGTGGTGATGAGCTGCCTTCTTGAACCACTGCAGTCCTTCAGGTGTTGGTACACCCACTGTGCTGTTAGGGAGAGAATTCCAGGATTTTGCCCCAGCGACAGTGAAGGAACGGTGACATATTTCCAAGTTGGTGTGGTGAGTGACTTGGAGGGGGATCTCAATGTATCTGCTGCTCTTGTCCTTCTAGATGGTAGTGGTCGAAGGTTTTGAAGGTGCTGTCTAAGGAATCTTGGTGAGTTACTGCAGTGCATCTTGGAGATGGAACACACAGCTGCCACTGATCGTCAGTGTGGAGGGTTTGAATGTTTTTGGAAGGAGGAGCAATCAAGCAGGCTGCTTTGTCCCGGATGGTGTCGAGCTTCTTGAGTGTTGTTGGAACTGCACTCAAGTGGAGAGTATTCCATTACACTGCTGACTTATGCCTTGTAGATGGTTGGCAGGCTTTGGGGGATCAGGAGGTGAGTTACTTGCCGTAGTCTTCCTAACCTTTGACCTGGCCTGGTAACCACAGTATTAATGTGGCTAGTCCAGTTCAGTTTCTGATCAATGGTAACCCCCAGGATGTTGATTGTGAGGGATTCAGTGATGGTAATGCCATTGACTGTCAAGGGGCGATGGTCAGATCCTCTCTTGTAGGAGATGGTCATTGCCTGGCACTTGTGTGGCACGAATGTAACTTGGTACTTGTCAGTCCAAGTGTGGATATTGTCCAGGTCTTGCTGCATTTGGACATGACTGCTTCATTATCTGAGGAGTCGCGAATTGTACTGAACATTGTGGAGTCATCTGCAAACATCCCTACTTCTGACTTTATGATGGAAGGGAGGTCATTGATGAAGCAGCTGAAGTTGGTTGGGCCGAGGATACCACCCTGAAGAACTCCTGCAGTGATGTCCTGGACTGAGATGATTGACCTCCAACCACCACAACCATCTTCCTTTGTGCCAGGTATGACTCCAACCAGCTGAGAGATTCCGCCTGATTCCCACTGACTCCAGTTTAGCTAGAAATCCTTGATGCCATACTCGGTCAAATACTGCCTTGATGCCAAGGGCAGTCACTCTCACCTCCGGCATTCAGCTCTTTTGTCCATGTTTGAACCAAGGCTGTAATGAGGTCAGGAACTGAGTGACCCTGGCGGAACGCAAATGAAGTGTCCGTGAGCAGGTTATTGTCGAGTAAGCGCCGCTTGACAGCACTGTTGATGACTCCTTTGATTACTTTGCTGATCATGGAGAGTAGACTGATAGGGCGGTAATTGGCTGGGTTGGATTTGTCCTATTTCTTGTGTACAGGACACACCTGGGCAATTTTCCACATTTCCGGGTAGATGCCAGTGTTTTTAGCTGTACTGGAACAGCTTGGCTATGGGGGGGGGGGGGGGGGGGGGGGGGGGGGGGGCGGCAAGTTCTGGAACACAAGTCTTCAGTACTATTCCTGGAATATTGTCAGGACCCATAGCCTTTGCAGTATCCAGTGCCTTCAGCCATTTATTTTTTAAAAATGAATTTAGTGTAGCCAATTAATTTTTTCCAATTAAGGGGCAATTTAGCATGATCAATCCACCTACCCTGCACATCTTTTAGGTCTGGGGGCAAAACCCATGCAAACACAGGGAGAATGTGCAAACTCCACATGGACAGTGACCCAGAGCTGGGATCGAATCTGGAACCTCGGCGCCGTAAGGCAGCAATGCTAACCACTGTGCCACGGTGTTGTCCTTCCTTCAGCCATTTCTTGATATCATGTGGAGTAAATTATATTGGCTGAAGACAGACATCTGTGATGCTGGGGACCTCTGGAGGAGACCAAGATGGATAATCCGCTCAGCACTTCTGGCTGAAGATTGTTACAAATGCCTCAGGCTTGTCTTTTGCACATACGTGCCGGGCTCCTCCACCATTGAGGATGGGGATATTTGGAGAGACTCTTCCTCCAATGAGTTGTTTAATAGTCCACCACCATTCACAGCTGGATGTGACAGGATTACAGAGTTTAGATCTAATGCGTTCATTGTGGAATCGCTTAGCTCTGTCCACTACTTATGCTGTTTGGCAAACAAGTAGTCCTGTGTTGTAGCTTCACCAGGTTGACACCTCATTTTTCGGCATGCCTGATGTTGCTCCTGGAATACCCTCCTTCACTCTTCATTGAACCAGGGTTGATCCCCTGGCTTGGAGGTAATGGTAGAGTGGGGGATATGCCGGGCCATGAGGTTGCAGATTGTGGTTGAATACAATTCTGCTGCTGCTGGTGGTCCACAGCGCCTCAAGAATGTCCAGTCTTGAGTCGCTTGATCTTTTAAAAATATATTCCATTTAGCACGGTGGTAGTGCCAAACAACGCTATGGGGCGTATCCTCAATGTGAAGGTGGCACTTTGTCTTATCAAGGACTGTGCGGTGGTCACTTCTATCGATACTGCCATGGAGAGATGCATCTGAAGCAGGCAGATTGGTGATGATGAGGTCAAGTACGTTTTTCCTTCTTGTTGGTTCCCTCACCACCTGCTGCAGTCCCAGTCTTGCAGCTTTGTCCTTTAGGACCCAGCCAGCTTGGTCTGTGGTGATACTACTGAGCCACTCTTGGTGATGGACATTGAAGTCCCCCACCCAGAGCATATTCTGCACCCTTGCCAACCTCAGTGCTTCCTCCAAGTGGTGTTCAACATGGAGGAACACTGATTCATCAGCTGATGGTGGTCGGTACGCGCAAAGTGGTTTCCTTGCCCATGTTTAACCTGAAGCCATGAGACTTCAGCATAGGGCAACTCTCTGATGAGGACTTGCTGCCGTGGATCTCAGGTGAGCAAGGCTGAACAGCTATCCACCAGCTCTGGTATATAAGTAGAGAACCTCTGCAGATGATCTAAAGGCATATGACAGCAGCAAAGAGAAGAACTTGCCAAAGAGTCTCAGTGCAAGAACACAAGCTGTTTAACACCAATGCGCATCTCAAAGGGTTCTGATGTTGCCCGGTCAAACTGACCTTATCCATCTTGTTGTCATTGGAAAGAGGAAATCACATTGTGCAGCTTGGGTGGGAGGCTAATTTTCTCCAGCAGCTTTCACAGACCTCCTCTGTTCACATGGTTGAATGCCCTAGTGTGATCAATGAAGGCAATACACAGTGGTCTCCTTTGTTCATGGCATCTACCTTGCAGCTGCAGGACTGAGAAGACCATGTCAATTGTGGACCTACCAGTTCTGGAATCACACTGATATTTTGGGCAGATGATCAGGCAAGATTGTAGACAAAAGTGGCATGGGTAAATATTTTTCCCATGATGCTCGTCAGGGAGATGCCCCAATGATTGTTGTAATCGCTGTAGTCACTCTTGTTCTTGAACAGGGTCACAATCTTCGCATCAAGCATATCCTGGAGCACTGTCCCCTCCCTCCAGCAGAGACAGAGAAGTTCAGGAAAAAACTGCAGGAGTGTCCGTTTCCCATGCTTAATGAGTTTGAGTGGTATAGCATCAGCACCTGGAGCTTTGCCCAGTAGTCAATTGCTTTGCTAAGCTCCTCCGCTGTGTGTTCAATATCCAAATCTACCATGAGCTTCCTTGGTGACAGTGTGCTTCCTAGAGTGCAACACAAGGTAGTACGACATCCATCTCGCCAACTGTTTATTGCAGTCGGTGATGGGCTCAACTACCTTTGTTATCTATAGAGCCATTTTCTTTGCTGATCGACCCATTACATTTTTGATGACTTCATACATGCTCCTGGCAATCCCTGTGTCAAAGCATATTTGATATTCTGACAGAGTTGTAAGCAGTAGTCACTTGTCCACCACGCAGCAGTTGTTGGACTTTACTTCAGCTTCTCTTTGTGCATTCAGCACTTATTCGCCTTGATGTCTTTTAGAATTAATGAGCGTGAACTGCTTAGCTTCATTGTTAGAATTTTTTGAGGAAGTAAAAAGGATTGATAAGGGTAGTGTAGTGGATGTTGTCTACATGGAGTTCAGTAAGGCATTTGACAAGGTCTCTCATGGCATAATAGTCAGATAAATGAGATCTCACAGGATACAGGGGAAGGTGGCAGATTGGATCCAAAATTGGCTCATTGACACGAAACAAAGGGTAATGGTTTGCGAATGGAAAACGGTTTCCAGTGATGATCCACAGGTCTCAGTGTTGGGGCTCTTGCTATTTGTTGTACATGTTAATGATTTAGACTTAAATGTAGGAGACGTGAGTGTGAAATTTGACAATGGTATAAAAATTGGAATTCAATCCGGAAAAGTGTGAGGTAATGTATTTCGGGAGAGCAAACAAAGCAAGGGATTACTCGATAAATGGGAAAATATTGAGAGAGGTTGAGGAAGTGAGAGACCTTGGAATGCATGTCCACAGGTCCTTGAAGATGGCAGGAAAGATGGTCAAGGTGGTCAAGAAGGCTGATGGAATGCTTTCCTTTATTGGGCGTGGTGTTGAATACAAAAGCAGGGATGTAATGATAGAACTGTATCACATGCTGTTTAGGCCACAGCTGGAATTGTGTACAGTTCTGGTCATCACATTACAGGAAGGACATAATTGCTCTGGAGAAAGTGCGTAGGAGATTTACAAGCGAGTTGAAAATTTCAGCTATGAGGACAGGTTGGATAGGCTATGGTTGTTTTCCTTACAACAGCTGAGAACCAAGAGGGCTAAGGGGTGACCTAATTGAGGTGTACAAAATTGAGGAGCCAAGACAGGATAGGCAGAAAAGCTAGTTTCCCCCTAGCTGAGGGGATCAGTTACAGGGGGTATATATTTAAGATTGATTGGTAGAAGGATTAGAGGGAGCATGAGGAAAAGCTTTCTCACTTAGTAGGGGGTCTGGAATTCACTGCCTGAGTTGGTGGTTGAGGTGAAACGCTCAATTCGTTTAAAAGTACCTGAATCTGCATCTGAAGATCTGCAAGGCTACGGACCAGGTGCTGGAAAGTGGGATTAAAATGAGTGGCTAGTTCCTTTTTCCGCTTTTTCGGCTGGTGCAGTCACAATGGGCCGAATGGCCTCTTTCTGCACCTTAACTTTTCTCTGGTTCTACCACAGTGATTAGCTTTGAACAAATCATATTTTTCTGCTCTTGCTTCCCATATGTTGAGAGTCTGATATTGTTTATGGTGTTTCAAAGTATATTCCATTTTGCTTCTGCATTCTGTGTGGGAATGACAGAGTCCTTGTTCAATCAAATTGACGAACTGTTGTTTATTATCTGGGATAGGATAGTGTGGCTGATGTTGATACGAGGATGGCATTTCTGCTTTGAATGAAAAAGCTTCAAAAGTTCCTAACCCTGGACCACACCAGAGAGTGATCTATATCATAGTCAGCTCTGTGGTAGCTGTGCATGTTCAGAATGATCAGAACCAGCTAGGGTGCCAATGCCCTGATCTGCTCACCAGTGGTGGGGGCTGAAAATGAGAAGCAAACTAGCATACAGAAAGCAGAAAGCATGCCGTTCTCACCGACATGTTAGGTATATAAAACGGACCGATTGGCCTATAACAGTGCTTAAATTACATATAAGCATTAAAAGATAGAAAGTTAATCCTCAAAATAGAATCAACAGGTATTACCCACTATTCATTTTACCTCGAGCAAGAAAATATGCTTGTGACAATTTTGACAAGCAATGCATTCCTCGCCATCAAACAGCATGTACTGGCTCGTTCACAATAGGATACACTATAGAAGACCTTCAGTTAACTTTATTCTAAAGTTGCTGTGTGCACTCTGTAAAGATGCGGCTTCAGTGGATTGTGATTTAAATAACATGTTTGAACAGAATCTCTATGGGATCTTAATTTACTTACATCTGTTTGGAGTTACTGGGAGCCAGGCCAGTCTTTGATCTGCTTCTGCTTTTTCTTTTATGACTCCACATACAAACTGCAAATGCAGCGCTTTCAAATTTAACATCAAACTAAATGATGTCCTGCGTACCTTCTTAATTTTGAAGTGAAACAGCACAAATACCTTTTGCTCAACATATTTCAGATAAAAGGGCCTCCTTTTGTTTTTGATGTGGTTTGCCTCTTAATTCCAGTTTAAATTCACGCTGTTTTATGCTTCATGTGAACAAATGAAGGAAATCAAAGCTCTATAACTGCTGAGCAAAAGGCCATCCCAGTTTCTAATGTGAAGCTACATCAGTGTTACTTGTTTACACACCTGCATCAGGAAAAGGTAGGCAATGGAAGAAGCATTAACTATATCTGCTCTGCAATTCAGCATGTTCCTGAACCACGAGATTACATGTAGAAAATTAATCTAGGAAGAATATGTAATATCCTGCATGTTTGATGATAGTCCCCATGTGGCTCAAGGAGTATGCACTCCCCTGTCAACTATGGTGCGGGGTCTGTTGTATATAGGGTCAAACTGGCTAGCACAGGCCTCCAGAGAGAAAGGACCCAGAAACCCTAACCGAGTCCCGTGTGTGTATATCTATGTTTCTGCTGTGAACAAACCAGTGCTTTATTTTTACTCCACTGACTCCGTTACCTTTACTAAAGAAACAGGTGTGGAATTCTCCGACCCCCCCCCCCCCCGTAGCTTTGGGGAGGCCCGACGCCGGAGTGGTTGGTGCCACTCCGCTATGCTGGGACCACCCGCCCCGCCGGGTAGGGGAGAATCCCGGCCCAGGTCTTTATTTGGAGTATACTGTGTCAATCAATAATTTATCTAAATTCTCCCTCCATGTACCCGAACAGGCGCCGGTATGTGCCGACTAGGGGCTTTTCACATTCATTTAATTGCAGTGTTAATATAAGCCTACTTGTGACAAGGATAAAGATTACTGGGCGGCATGTGGTGCAGTGGTTAGCACTGGGACTGTAGCGCTGAGGACCCGGGTTCGAATCATGGCGCTGGGTCACTGTCTGTGTGGAGTTTGCACATTCTCCCCAGGTCTGCGTGGGTTTCACCCCCACAACCCAAAGATGTGCAGGTCAGGTGGATTGCCCATGCTAAATTGACCCTTAATTGTAAAACAATAATCACAATTGGGCACTCTAAATTTATTTTATAAAATAAAGATTATTATTACTATTAGAGCACCTCACTTTGCAGTGGATTCCAGGCCACCACGACCTTCTGTGTAAAAATTTCCCCCCACACAACTCCACTGAACCTATCCCCCCTCACCTTGAACTTGTGTCCCCTTGTAATTGCCATTTCCGCCCTGGGACAAAGCCACAAACTGTTCACCCTATCTAAACCCCTCCTAATTTTATAAACTTCTATCAGGTCGCCCCTCAGCCTCCGTCTTTCTAGGGAGAACAATCCCAGTTTATTCAATCTCTCCTCATAGCTAATACCTTCCATACCAGGCAACATCCTGGTAAACCTTTTCTGTACTCTCTCCAAAGCCTTCCGCGCGGCCCGCTGATAGTGTGGTGACCATAAATGGACAAATATTCCAAATGTGGCCTAACCAACGTTTTATATAACTAACATAATTTTCGAGCTTTTATACCCGATACCCAGTCCAATGAAGGCAAACATGCCATATGCTTTCTTCACCACCATTTCCGCCAGTGCTGCCACTTTTAATGAACTGTGGACCTGCATGCCCAGATCCCTGATGGCTTTGCCATTTATTTTATAGCTCCCACCTGAATTGGATTTATCAAAATGCATCACCTCGCATTTGTCCGGGTTAAATTCTATCTGCCATTTCTCAGTCCAATTTTGCAGCCTATCTATATCCTGCTGTATTCTCTGACAATCTTCATCATTATCCGCAACTCCTGCAATCTTAGTATCATCCATAAACTTGCTAATCAGACATTTTCTTCCAAGTTATTTATATTTTACAAACAACAGAGGTCCCAGTACTGATCCCTGTAGAAATAGACCCCCGCGGCGATTCTCCGTGGGCGAAGGGCCAAACTCCCGCCGAGTCTCGCCGGCGTGGTTCCAAACTGGTACCACCCGGCGGGAGCTCAGACCCGCAGCTGCATTGTACATCCTGGTGGGGGGTTGGGGGGGGGGGGGGGGGGGGGGGGGGGAGATCTGACTCCGGGGGGGCCTCCACGGGATAGAGGCCTGAGATCGGGGGCTGGCGATCGGCCGCAATCTGGAGGGGACCTACCTCCTTCCGCGCGGCCCGCTGTAAGGTCCCCGACATGTTGCTCTGTGCCGGTGTGGAGACCGCAACCACGCGCATGTGCCGGCGTGAGACGCCAACCACATGCAGGTCGTCTCCGTCTCCAACAATTTCATTTTCACTGATGTCAAGCTCACTGGCCTATAATTACCCGGGTTATCCTTGCTACCCTTCTTAAATAACGGGACAACATTGGCTATCCTCAAATCCTCTTGAAGCTCACCTGTGGCTAACGAGGAAACAAAGATTTCTGTTGAGGCCCAGCGATTGCATCTCTTGTCTCCCTCAGCAATCTGGAATAGATACCATCTGGCCTTGGAGTTTTGTCCACCTCAATGCTTTTTAACACACTTAACACTTTCTCCCTTCTAATAACGACCTGTTCTAAAATATTTACATGTCCCTCTGAGGCACCACCAATCAACGTGTCCCTCTCCTTTGTGAACACCGAAGCAAAATACTCATTAAGGATGTCACCTACTTTCTTTGGTTCTGCGCATAATTTCCCTCCTTTGTCCTTGAGTGGACCAACTTTTTCTCTAGCTACCCTCTTGTTCCTAATCTACGCATAAAATGCCATGGGATTCTCCTTAATTCTGTCTGCCTAGGACATTTTGTGGCCGGTTTTTGCCCTCCTAATTCCCTGCATGAGCTCTTTTCTACTTTCCTTGTATTCTTCAAGTGCTTCATCTGTTTTTAGTTGCCTAGACTTCATGTATGCATCCTTTTTCTTTTTGACTAGACTCGCAATTTCCTTGATCATCCATGTTTCGTGAATCCTGCCTTTCCTGTCTTTCCTTTTCATCGATACATGTCTGTCTTCCACTCCCATCAACTGCTCCTTAAAAGACTCCCACATGCCAAATGTGGATTTACCCTCAAACAGCCTCCCCCAAACAACGGCCTCCAAATCCTGCCTAATCTGGTTGTAGTTAGCATTCCCCCAATTTAGCACCTTAACCCTAGGACAACACTCATCCTTTTCCATGAAAGGTGCTTTAAGATACTTAAACTGAAAGTTCTTTCAAGAGTTTTGAAGTTTCTTTACTGCTCTTGTGCTGCATTGTGCGGGTCAAGGGGAATTTTCATTTCAGGTTGCATTTTGGAATTCTCTTTCAACATGTCAGTCTGTACCACCAGGTCCTGTGGATACCATTGCTCCATTTGCCCAGCACCTTGAATTAAAATCCATCCTTATTTCCTCTTGTTGGATAAATTACCGACAAAGAGCGGCATGGTGGCACAGTGGTTAGCACTGCTGCATCACAGCTCCCGGGTCCTGGGTTCAATTACATCCTTGGGTGACTGTCTGTATGGAGTTTGCACTTTCTCCCCGTGTTTATGTGGGTTTCCTCCGGGTGCTCTGGTTTCCTCCACAGTCCATAGATGTTCAGGTTAGGTGGATTGGCCATGCTAACTTGACCCTTAGTTTCCAAAAGCTAGGTGGGGTTCAGGGGATAGGGTGGAGGTGTGAGCTTACATAGGGTGCTCTTTCCAAGGGCTGGTGCAGACCCAATGGGCCGAATGGCCTCCTTTTGCATTGTAAATTCTATGATTCTAAAGTATTGTCAATTGAGAATCACCACCAAGAAAGTGAAGCGAGAGCTGAGGAGAAATTTCTTGACTATTGACTGTCATGACTATTGCTGAGCACGGCAGTGGATGTTGTACCATTCAAGTGTCATGTTGTGACATCAGAGGCTTCACTAATATAGTGAAACTGAGCTCCCATGGTGCAATTGGAAGCCTGACTTAAAATTCACTGCTGCAGCCTGGTTTTCCCGGGGTCGGGAATGCTGCCAATGAATTGATTAGGAAGTTAGAGGTCAGTAAAGAAGCAGCAACTAAAGCCAGTAAGGTACGAGACAATAAACTCAATGTGACTAAGGGGAAGAGTAGACAGGGAAGAGATGATGAACGCAAAGGTGGTCTGAGGTGCATTTGTTTTAATGTGAGAAGTGTAGCAGGTAAGGTAGATGAACTTAGGGCTTGGATCAGTACCTGGAAATATGATGTTATTGGTATTACTGAGACTTGGTTGAGGGAAGGGCAGGACTGGCAACTGAATATCCCAGGGTATAGATGCTTCAGGAGGGATGGAGAGGGAGGTAGAAGGGGTGGAGGAGTTGCATTACTCGTCAGAGATGATATCACAGCTGTGATTAAGGAGGGCACGATGGAGGATTCGAGCACTGAGGCAATATGGGTGGAGCTGAGAAATAGGAAGAGTGCAGTAACATTGTTGGGACTTTACTACAGGCCTCCCAAAAGCGAGCATGAAGTAGAGGTACAAATATGCAGACAGATTATAGAAAAATGTAGGAGCAATAGGGTGGTTGTGATAGGAGATTTTAACTTCTCCAACACTGAATGGGATTCGTGTAGTGTTGGAGGCGTAGATGGAGCAGAGTTTGTAAGGAGCATCCAGGAGAGTTTTTTAGAGCAGTATGTAAATAGTCCAACTCGGGAAGGGGCCATACTGGACCTGGTATTGGGGAATGATCCCGGCCAGGTGGTTGATGTTTCAGTCGGTGATTACTTTGGGAATAGCGATCACAATTCCATAAGTTTTAGAATACTCATGGACAAGGAAAAGAGGGGTCCGAAAGGAAGAGTACTAAATTGGGGAAAGGCAGAGTATAATAAAATTCGGCAGGAGCTAGGGAATGTGGATTGGAAGCAGCTGTTTAAGGGTAAATCCACATTTGAAATGTGGAAGTCTTTTAAGGAAAGGTTGATTAGAGTGCAGGACAGACATGTTCCTGTGAAAATGAAAGATAGAAATGGCAAGATTAGGGAACCATGGATGACGAGTGAAATTGTGAGACCAGCTAAGATGAAAAAGGAAGCATACATAGGATCGAGGCAACTCAAAACTGATGACGCTTTGGAGGAATATCGGGAAGGTAGGACGAATCTCAAACGCGCAATAAAGAGGGCTAAAAGGGGTCATGAAATATCTTTGGCTAACAGGGTTAAGGAAAATCCCAAAGCATTTTATTCGTATATAAGGAGCAAGAGGGTAACTAGAGAAAGGATTGGCCCACTTAAAGACAAAAGAGGGAATTTATGCATGGACTCAAAGGAAATAGGTGAGATTCTTAATGAGTACTTTGCATCGCTATTCACAAAGGAGAGGGACAAGATGGACGTTGAGGCTAGGGATGGATGTTTAAATACTCTCGGTCAAGTTGTCATACGGAAGGGGGAAGTTTTGGGTATTCTGAAAGACATTAAGGTGGACAAGTCCCCAGGACCGGATGGGATCTATCCCAGGTTACTGAGGGAAGCGAGGGTCGAAATAGCTGGGGCCTTAACAGATATCTTTGCAGCATCCTTGAGCACGGGTGAGGTCCCGGAGGACTGGAGAATTGCTAATGTTGTCCCTTTGTTTAAGAAGGGTAGCAGGGATAATCCAGGGAATTATAGACCTGTGAGCTTGACGTCAGTGGTAGGCAAACTGTTGGAGAAGATACTGAGGGATAGGATCTATTCACATCTGGAAGAAAATAGACTTATCAGTGATAGGCAGCATGGTTTTGTGCAGGGAAGGTCATGTCTTACAAACCTAATAGAATTCTTTGAGGAAGTGACAAAGTTAATTGATGAGGGAAGGGCTGTAGATGTCGTATACATGGACTTTAGTAAGGCGTTTGATAAGGTTTCCCATGACAGGTTGATGGAAAAAGTGAAGTCGTATGGGGTTCAGGGTGTACTAGCTAGATGGATAAAGAACTGGCTGGGCAACAGGAGACAGAGAGTAGTGGTGGAAGGGAGTGTCTCAAAATGGAGAAGGGTGACTAGTGGTGTTCCACAGGGATCCGTGCTTGGACCACTGATGTTTGTGATCTACATAAATGACCTGGAGGAAGGTATAGGTGGTCTGATTAGCAAGTTTGCAGATGATACTAAGATTGGTGGAGTTGCAGATAGCGAGGAGGACTGTCAGAGAATACAACAAAATATAGATAGATTGGAGAGTTGGGCAGAGAAATGGCAGATGGAGTTCAATCCAGGCAAATGCGAGGTGATGCATTTTGGAAGATCAAATTCAAGAGCGGACTATATGGTCAATGGAAGGGTCTTGGGGAAAATTGATGTGCAGAGAGATCTGGGAGTTCAGGTCCATTGTACCCTGAAGGTGGCAACGCAGGTTGATAGAGTGGTCAAGAAGGCATACAGCATGCTTGCCTTCATCGGACGGGGTATTGAGTACAAGAGTTGGCAGGTCATGTTACAGTTGTATAGGACTTTGGTCCGGCCACATTTGGAATACTGCATGCAGTTCTGGTCGCCACATTACCAGAAGGATGTGGATGCCTTGGAGAGGGTGCAGAGGAGGTTCACCAGGATGTTGCCTGGTATGGAGGGTGCTAGCTATGAAGAAAGGTTGAGTAGATTAGGATTGTTTTCATTGGAAAGATGGAGGTTGAGGGGGGACCTGATTGAGGTCTACAAAATTATGAGAGGTATGGACAGGGTGGATAGCAACAAGCTTTTCCCAAGAGTGGGGGTGTCAGTTACAAGGGGTCATGATTTCAAGGTGAGAGGGGAAAAGTTTAAGGGAGATGTGCGTGGAAAGTTTTTTATGCAGAGGGTTGTGGGTGCCTGGAACACTTTACCAGCAGAGGTGGTAGAGGCGGGCACGATAGCATCATTTAAGAAGCATCTAGACAGTTATATGAATGGGCAGGAACAGAGGGAAGTAGACCTTGGAAAATAGGAGACAGGTTTAGATAAAGGATCTGGATCGGCGCAGACTGGGAGGGCCGAAGGGCCTGTTCCTGTGCTGTCATTTTCTTTGTTCTTTGTTCTTTGTTGAATGGGAGGTTGGAGCCAACAGCTCTATAAGATGTCTTTTTCAGCACTCCTGGTGAGCTAGAGGCAGGAGTCGACAATCTAAAGAACGAGTCGAGTAATCTTTAAAATGTATTCAAATGGCAATAATATTGGAAAACAAGACAGAACCAAGGCAGGGTGGCACAATGGCACAGTGGTTAGCACTGCTGCCTCACAGACGCAAATTCAATTCCAGCTTTGGTGACTGTCTGTGTGGAGTTTGCACTTTCTCCACGTGTCTACCTGGGATTTGTCCCACAGTCCAAAGATGTTCCGATTAGGTGGGGTTACTGTTAAGGTGGGGCCTAGGTAGGGTGCTCTTTCAGAGAGTAGGTGCAGACTTGATGGGTCAAATGGCCTCCTTCTGCACTGTAGGAATATTCTATTCTATCAAATGTTAAATTAATAATGGAAAAGCAGATTTAAACACCTTTTAAAGGTTTTTACAAATAAGCTGTTAATAGTACTTTCTCACAAGTATAAGGTTAACAAAGGTTTAAGAAAATGGAACAAGTCATTTAATTATGATCAAAATGGGTATGATCCATCGAGGAGCTGCATGAGTCCCTAAAAAGCCGTTCTAGAGCTTCAGGTTGCCCAGGTTTGGAGGAGCAACAGTGCTCCAACCTTTTCTGGCCTCCTCCTGTCGTTCACTGCCTCTCTCTCCAGCACCAACCGCCCCCCCCCCCCCCCCCCCCCCCCCCCCCCACACACCCACACATTTGCTGACCTTCTTCCTCTATTGCCGTGATATCTGACCTACCCTCCTGCTGTTGCATTTCCCAGCCTGCCAAGTTGTTGTGAAGCCACATCAATATTTGCACTTAGACTAGCTGAGCATAGCTGGGATTTCAAACCAGAACAAACACCCATAGCAAGAGTTTTGAAGGCTGGAGATGAATTTCCTCCTTGTTTAAATTGACTCTGGATTAAAAGATGCATTTTTTGTTGTTTGTTTTTAGTACAGGTGAATATCTGTAATTGGTGTGTGTATTTGGGCCTTGATGTTTGTTGCTTCTGGCCACAGTCACTTACCTTCGTCAAAAACAACCTTGTTAACAGAAGTTCTTTCATCAAATGAGTTCACATTAAGGGGAAGCAGGCTGTGCCGGACTGATGGGAAGATTTAGCAAGGTTTGTTCTGCCACTTGTTTAACCTTTCACTTGCCAGTTCTGGCCTTGTGGATATGCTTTGAGTGGTACAAAGTCCCAGACGTTGTGCAATTATAGGGACCAACAAACGGGAAAAGACCAGCGAGTCCGCCAGTCTGTGCCACCCGGCACAGTGCAACCTTCACACATCATGGAGGCGTCGGCTCCCCTCCACTCCAGTCACACAATCCCCTGGAAGAGACGGGAAAAACAAAAGTGAAACCTTTGACGCATGTGGGAAAATTAGGTGCTCCGTCGGGAAATTCAGCACAGCCCTCTTTCTGAGTTGCCAGTACAAACATAACTGCAGAGGTCTATTATTTTGGACATTCAGGACTTAAACGACCTGGAAAATATTTAATTCCCAACATTCCCACGAGGCATACATCAGTTCCATAAAATCAATTAACTCGAAAACATTGGAAATACCAAAAATGACAAATGGCAGTGCTAAGATGAAACTTATATAATAGTGGGAAAATGCTCGAATCTCCAAAGGCAATGTCACAGATTTAAGTATACCATTAACATCGTCCAATTAAAAAAATGTTTTTAGAGTACTCAATACCTTTTGCCAATTAAGGGGCAATTTAGCATGTCCAATTCACCTACCCTGCACATCTTTGGGTTGTGGGAGTGAGACCCATGTAGACATGGGGAGAATGTACAAACTCCACGCAGACAGTGACCCGGGGCCGGGATCAAACCCGGGTCCTTGGCGTGTGAGGCAGCAGTTCTAACCACTGCGCCACCATGCCACTCTGTTAACATTGTCTAATGAGAATCACTGCTGATACCTATAATTCAGTGGTAATTCACTGCTTATTGCTTCTTTATTCATTATTTGATAGCAAAATAATTTTATATTTCTTCTTTGCATGGTCAATTTCTTTATTCTTCCTTATCCTCACAAAACTGTTGCCCATGCAACATGCTCTCTTGGCCCCCATGTCAGTCTATTTTGTTAATGTTTTCTTTTCAGGAGAAGAGAGAGTGCAGGATGGCAGGGAGAGGCCAAGAAACAAGGGTGGCTGTCCCATTGGTAGCCAATCTGACTGCTGGTGTGGAGGAGGACACTGGCACGAGAGCAGGTTGCATGGCTGTTAACAATGGAGAGATGGAGGTTGCCCAGATACCTGGTGGCAAAATTAGAAATCGCGCTGCCACTTGGCACATTGTCGCTGCTATCCTTCGATTCAAGTATAACATCTACTCAAAGTTACGAGTTTCTGCCTTGGCTCTTCATGTGACTGAATAGACCGATTCCTAGCCCAAGTATCTTTGGGAATGTGGGACAGGAATGTCCAGTGAGATAATAGGATCCAGAATACAGGATTGGCTTCCTTTCCTTTCCTTCTCTGCTCTTGCTCTGCATCATTATTAACGTGCCTTGACTCAAAATGCGATGCAGCTTGATGGATAAGTTGTTGCCTTTCTGAATTTATAGTAATCTCCCCTCTTCCATGAATATCAATGTGGCCGGCTTCGAGGAGCGTCACAGTGTCTTTGAGACCTTCGGTGGGATTCTCCGTTCCTGAGACTAAGTGTTGACGCCGGGGCAGGATTCGTGAACTTCCAGAACAGCAAAACTGGCTCCGCACCTGGGACCATTCAGCTACTGTTGAGGGGCTAGCACCAGTGCCACGTGAAACACAATTGATTCCAATGAAAAACTGTGCCAGATTCGCCAGGAACGAGATTGACGAGGGTGACAAACTGCAGCTGCATATACACACTGCACACTCCACACAAACACCATCCCAGCCAACAAGATGGCAGCAAGATGCATGGCACCACGTTTCACCAACGCTGAGCTGGAGACCCTCGTGGATGCAGTGGAGGAGGGGCAATTGACCCTGTACCCCGGCCCAGGAAGGAGGCTGCCAACAGTTGCTGTTTGCTGTGCCTGGGCACAGGTGGCAGAGGCGGTGTGAGCCACCCGCAACACTGCCCAGGCTGGCCACAGTGCCGGAAAAAACTGCACAACCTCCTCAGGGCGGCCAGGGTGGATAGGCAGCACTGTGCCCCTGGCACAAACCCCTGTCCCACACACTCATAATCCGACCCACACCCCAGCCGGTGGATGGCCAAGCCCCCACCCTGCACCTCATGCCAGCATCCATACCGGCCGCCATGGCCGCCTGCCCTGGCCACTGTGGCCACCAGCTACTCCCACCCTGGGCTGCATGACTTGGACTGTCTAACACTGTTGTTTTCTGTTTACCCCCTCGAGGAGAAGGCCGGCCATAACTGCCGGGTATGAGAAGACTAGAGAGGGATCGCCGGAATTGCGGCCCCTCACCGTGGTAGAGCAGAAGGCCCTGGACGTGGTCAGCTGGCCAGAGGAAAGGATGGTCACCGGGGTGGAGTCTGCCGCCAGCAAGGAAGAGAAACCCTGCTGAGTTGCGGTTCCCCGTGACACCCTCACCCTTGCCCAAACACTCAACCCCACACCGCCCTCACCCTCACCATCATCCTCACCCCAACCCTCACCATCACCTTCACCATCAACCTCACCCCACAGCCCCCCCCCCCCCTCCCCCCCCCTGGCCCCCCGGGCCCACAGTTTAATCATGTGTCTTGTCTTGCGTCTTGCAGAACATGCTGGAGATGGGGCGGACCCATCCGGTGTCCGCCGCCCGCAGCCAGTGCCACAGCCGGAGCCCCCCCCATGAGCCCAGCAGTGCCGAGAAGAGCAGCTCGGACACCAGTCCTTGGCCCGAGACTCTGGGCCCCCGGGAGCTCGATTCCGATGTTGACACAGATTTCCCATCACAGCTGGGAATAACACCCTCCACCACCCCAGAGACACTCACCTCGGTCGGGCTCTTTTGTGAAGGGGCTCCTGGGACACTCTCTGATGAGCACCGTACACTTGTTCTGGTACATCAGGTGGAGGTATGAACGCCCGAGGGGGAGGATGGTTGGAGTGCAGGCTGACCCCAGGGACTAGCTGCCGTCCAGATGGGTTTTGTGCTACTGGAGCGGACAATCTCATTGATTGTGGAGATGCAGTCGCAGAGCCAGGGACTACATGAGGGGTTGTCAGCGAGCATCCAGTACCTGCAGGAGCAGTTGGAGGGGTCCAACTGGGTACAGGAGCAGAAGGTGGTGCCGACCATGTGTGTCAGCAAGGCCACTACCGCATGGCTGGCGTCTGCGGTGTAGGCATTGGGGGTGATGGTTTTGGCTATGGATTAGCATGTCCAAGGCCTAGGGCATTCTGTGCAGACGTTGGCTGAGGCCCAGGACAGGGCTGCTGCCTCATAGGCAGCCATGTGCAAAAGCCACCTAGAAATTGCAACGGGGCTCCTGAGCATTGCCCAGTCACAGCAAACTCCCGACCCTAGTGCATCTGGTGGGCAGCGGGCAGAACAAGGAGGCACTATGCCACCTGGGACACTCGACCAGCAGCTGGGCCCACCCAGGCCCGGTGGCCCCAGAAGACAGCCACCAATGGGGACCCACGTCGCATGGCAGAAATCACAGCAGGCCGCCTCCACCCCTAATGTACCACCTGGGGATCCACCTAGATGTAGCGTTAGGGCCCATAAGGCCAGAATGTTAGACACCAGTTAAGTTGGGATGGGTGCAGGGCACACTATTGTGCCTCGGGCACAAATCTGTATATATGTTTTCACATGAAATACATGTTCACAGCGTTACAACCTGCCTTGGCGCTCTGACAGAAGGGCGTGAGGGGTGGGCTGGTCTGGGCTGGCCGGGGGAGGAAATGGGTGGACGTTGGGTGGGGTGGGAGTGGGCAGACGCTGTGGGTGGCCCGTGCTCACCACCGCCACCCCAGGGATCCGAAGGGACCGTGCAATGGAATGGCCAGCTCGCATGCACGGATCACCCAGGTGATAAGTGAAAAGTGCTACCATGGGCGGGAGTCAGATGTTATCAAATGATGAGGACCACCAGAGCTCATCATGAGGAAGTGAGCAAACGAATATGATGGACAGTAGGACCCTGAGGGTAATGTGTTCACAGACAAAGGACAAAGGAATTTAGCAAAGCCTGGCTAGAGACCCTTGGGGGAGGGTAGCCTCATGGTGAGGATGGTGAAAAGGATGCTGGATAACAATGCAAAGTGACCAATTAGGATATAGGGCCAGGCCAGGAGGTGTGTAAAATGACCAATGGGAAGTTTGTATGCGAATCTTGATGTAATTTGAAGTATATCTCTAGTGTTCCTTTGTTTGAGGTTCTCTTTATCCTGGGATGCTGCAGAAGACAGTATGTGTGTCCTGTGGCCCTATGGATTGAGTCAGCCTTGCAAGTTAGTTATTATTAAATGATATGATACCTGCAAATCCATCTCAGATTTTATTGAATCTAGACTGACAGCAAATTAATCAGGGATTAACATTTGGTGCCGAAACCCGGGATTCTCGAGATCCTTGCCTTTCATCTGCGAAATCAGAATTGGACTGCTCTCAGAAGGGGAAAGAGGAAATGGGCCCACGATATGACTAGATAAAACTTGCATTATCTATTTTCCTCTGTCTCGTATTCTGCTAACAGTCTAATCACTCGCATTTGATCAAGTGAGATTGTCTCGACGAAATCAAAGGTCAGTCTGATGGATTAGAAGATTTGATTTCAGTCACTGCAGGTACGGCTCAGTTTTGGAATGAGGCTAACAGTTCAGTTGGAGTCTGATGGGATGTTGCCTGGTCACTCAGTTGCATGTGAGTAGCAAATTAAAAATTGGTTCTATTAAATTATACTTTAATTCGGTTAAGGTCTTTAACGGATTGATGTGATGTCGCTAAAACAGTTCAGTAAAAGACCGCTGATGGAATGTTGGCGGACAATTCAATTCCGTTCAATTCGAATTTGGCTAAAATTGGTTAAGGTCTGTATCGGGTTGATGTGATGTCGCGAAACAGTTCAGTGAAAGACCGCTGATGGAATGTTTGCGGACAGTTCAATTCCGTTCAAATATAGTTTCGGGAAGATATGGGTTGTTTGAATGAAACAGAATTGGGTTATAAATGACAGGGGGAACCAGAGGCAAACTTGTGTATTGATGAATGAACGTATAAGGATTTGAATTCCTTTTGTCTGAATGGAGATCTCCAATGAATGAATGAGTCTGTTTAATAAGAATGTGCTATCCTCTGTTCCTAGTTTTGTGAAATGTTGTGTTTTAGGAGGTATTAAAGTGAGATTTAAAACGGGGTAAGTATTTGAAAGTTCTTCAGTAACTTAGTAATAATGCTTAACATTGTGGGAGTTAAGTAGAACATAATTCTCAGGAAGAAAACAAAAAGTGAAATCAAAATGTATAAATTGGGATTTGTAAATGATTAGTTGCAACTCGGCATAGTCTTGGCTGCTAAAAAAAATAATAATACAATAGTTTCACATCACTTAGAAGTTATAAATGGCAGGCAAGAAATGTGCTCAGCACTAAATTGGTCTTCTAAATTGGTCTTCGCATAAACAGAAAGAGAAGTTTTACTTCCAAGCAGTCAGCACAGCTCCACCAGGGTCCTAGTGCCCGATGCATTGATTAAAAAGTTACTAGCAGAAGAAATGAAGTTTAGAGTGTTGAATACATTGTAGAAGGAGCTTTAAGGAATGAAGATATTAGACCAGAAGTTAGAGATTACATTATAGAGGGGGTATCAGACAATAGAAACATTAGACCTGAAGTTGGATTAGGAGAATTACTTGCAGTATCAGGAAATAAGAATCTGATGACAGGGAAAGATTTAATAAAATTAAGATGATGCAGGAAAAAAAAGAGGATATTAAAACCAATTGACGACAGAGAGGAAGTGTGGGTGAAACTGCCGAATAAAACCACAGGTAAAGTAATCATAAAAAAAAAAAAATTTGGGGTGAACATATTAGAGAACCAAGGCGTCTGGAGCAAAAGAAATTATGTCAGAATTTAAAAATCTGGTCAAATTGAACAAATACAGAGGAATTATGATACTCCATCGGCAGCCTATGGGGAATGAGCGTAGGAATGTAATCAGTAAAGATTTAAATGTATGGAATGATAGAACAAGGGCGGTGATTAATGGCCCTCAGTTTAAAATGGTTCACAGTGAGCATCGGGAAACCACAAATCAGGATTGTGGGGCATTCTGTAGCCCGATTGTTTGGACTGGTAGTAGTCATATGAAACCCAGGAGACGGTCAGATACTGGGTATTCAGGAGAATTGATAATGCATTTGCAAAGACAGCGATGGGATGCTGCAGCCCCAGGGAGATTTGGGGCATTCAGGTTTGTCATGATTGTTTTGTGGAATATCAGGCAACTTTAATGATTGAGGTTTGTGACCACAGGGGGGATTTTGAATCCAAGAAGTGTCAGTGTAAGTGGGATAGATTAATGACAACGTGCAATTACTGCAAGGATAATTTGGCCAACAACAATGTGACTCTAAAAGGCTGTGCAAGTTTGTAGACAAGTGACGGACTTATGGTATCGATTTGTGAGGAAGCACGTGGTTTATGCTGTTGGGAAGACCTGGAGATGGTACTTCTGGAATATCCAAGCACGGATAGGAAGATACAAATTAAGAACTAGGGCCCTCTCCGCCTTTGACCTGTTCATTTTAGTTTCAGATGAAGCAACAATAATACAGATGAAGAACCTGAACAACACTCTGCAGAAGAATGTTTCAGACAGTATGGGAAAAAAACTAATGATACAATTGGCTACATGTTTGAAGGAATTGAATGATAGAGCCTGGAAGAAAAACCTTACGGGTTAGCAACAAATCAAAATATCAAATTATTACTGAATACTGAAACCTCCGGTCAGACATCTCTCACGGGACGTTAGCTGATGGGTGATCTGTGGTCTCCAGGAGGGACGTGTTACGCGGAGGAGTTATTAAGGGTCTCGGCAGACAGCAGCGACTGACGAGGAACCCCCGTATTTTAAATGACAATAGTCTAGAACAGTGCATCTCAAACTATCTGATGTGGCGTACCGGCAGTTTTTTCCAATGTGCCAGGGACCGGTGAGCGAAACAAGCCAATCCAGGATTACTGTCTCTTTCTTTTCTGGAAACACTCCAAGTACCGGCAGACAATGGCTCGCATACTGGCACCGGTACGCGTACCACACTTTGAGAAGCACTGGTCTAGAATATTGGCAGCTTGCTGCCGCGAGGGGAAATTTGTAACCAATATAGCATTGGAGAGTATAACAGTTATTACAGATTAAATGTCCTGTAAGTTGTTAGGGACTGTTATGTATAAATTCAATTGGGTTGTAACCACAAGACGTTAACTGTACTAAGTGTGTGAGTGGTGTTTAACAAAAAAACAAATAATGGCAAGTATACACTCCATGCGGTAAGGAAAATGATAACAGACAACAGGGGGTTGGAGAAAACGGAGCTATTGTCTCAAGTAAGCCAGGGCTGGCAGGCTACATGATTCAGTACAATGTTCGACGTCAGAGTCAGGAAGTCAGGAATAGAAACAGGATTGGTTGAAGCTCCTGCAATTAATAAAGCAAGATAATCAGTGCATGATACAAAATATCATCAGTTACCATTCCTATGGGAAACGGAAAGCACTTCCTACAGAAAAAAAAAAACCCCGGTGAGGGATAAGGACCTTTTGGTCGCTGATGGACTGAGTTGTGTGCTGCTTCTAAGGGACATGAGGAAGCTTTTATGGTGCTACTACCCCGAGGTAGTCAGATGCCTTGGCGGTAGTGGAACAACCGGAATGGCTATTGTGTTACCTTCCTGAGCGGCGCCAGCTATGGTTCACGGTGATTGGACTTGAGGAAAGCACATCACAAAGGGTCTATCGACACTGGTCTGCGAGATGGATGCATTTACCATTGATTTTCCTGCACAGTTTACAAATCATGACATGTAAACACGAATGACAAGGCTGCGGGATAGTTGCTAGTCAGTATAACTATAAGAAGGATATAAATCCGAAGGGCAACACGGTAGTATTGAGGATGGCTATCTATCTAGTCGGATTCAGCTCGGGGTTATCTCTCATAGCTTGGTCATGGGGTTTTACCTGATGCATGGATTGATAATACTTGTTATTATAATTGTATTCTGCACAATCATTGGATGCCTTAATATGTGTTGTACGCTGGCTAGGGCTTGGATGCTGCCAATAGGCTTGGCCCATCATTATTCACCAAAGAGGACATCTCGTTACTGGTGACCATCACACCAGACGGAAGCTGGACGGAGAGCCAGAGGCTGTAAAAATGTGATGAGGTGTTTATGTACGGAATACCGGCTCAGTTAAGTTCTGATAACGGGCCTCATTTTATTGGACAGATTAACAAGGAGTTCTGCTCCCAGTTGGGCATACGCCAGCAGCTAGACTGTGCGTACAGACCGCAGGCGGCCGGGTTGGTTGAGAGACGCAATCAGACCCTCAAAACTAAATTGGCTAAATTAAGAACGGACACGGGACTGACATGGCTTAAGTTGCTCCCCGTTGCCCTCATTCAGCTGTAGGTCACACCTGCAGGATCGGCCTGGCTCTTTCCTGCCGAGTCTTTTACGGCAGGCCCATTAGAACACCCTGGAACCTGCCTGTTCCCAGACTGATCCAGTTTCACCATCTGACTAAAGAAAGGACTAACTATGTTCTAGCCCTCACTAACGCCCTCAAGGAGCTCCATGGCCAGGTCTGCGCAGCTTACTCGTCACCGTCCCTATCACATAGCTTGCTCTCAGTGCAGCCTGGTAGTTATGTCATGGTCAAAAAATTGGACTCGGAAAGGGTCAGAGCCACGATGGGAGGGGCCTTTCCAAGTTCTCCTTACCACCCCCACTGCAGTTAAAGTGGAGGGGCGGAGTGTTTGGGTCCACCTCCAGCACTGTAAAAGGTCGGTGACTAACCTGCCTCCCTTCCCCAGCGCTATTTTACAGGTGTGAAGCAGGTGGGGCAGCACGGTAGGATTGTGGATAGCACAATCGCTTCACAGCTCCAGGGTCCCAGGTTCGATTCCGGCTTGGGTCACTGCCTGTGCGGAGTCTGCATGTTCTCCCCGTGTGTGCGTGGGTTTCCTCCGGATGCTCCAGTTTCCTCCCACAGTCCAAAGATGTGCAGGTTAGGTGGATTGGCCATGATAAATTGCCCTTAGAGTCCAAAATTGCCCTTAGTGTTGAGTGGGGTTACTGGGTTATGGGGATAGGGTGGAGTTGTTGACCTTGGGTAAGGTGCTCTTTCCAAGAGCCGGTGCAGACTCGATGGGCTGAATGGCCTCCTTTTGCACTGTAAATTCTATGAAATGATGGGGTGGCTACACACCACCTGTGTGATCTTTGGCATCGCCTCGCTCGGAGTGACATCGGCGGCGGAAATGGAACAGGGGAATATCATCTACATCTGTAACCCCAACCGAAGTACCCGGACATTTCACCTCTGCAAAGGTGACGTTCTTTGCTGCCTCCATATACGAGGACGTGGTATCGACTCATGGAAGGTCATCAGGTTAACGGACCATGCAGGACTTATGAAGCAATTGCACCGGTCCCAACAATGGGAAGGGAAGACTGCATGGACATTGCCTTGTTCTTGGAGTATATGTAAATTTGATTTTGGATGTGTTAACCTTGGTGCCTTACAGGTAAAATCAGACTGTGAGGAGGGGGTAGGAAGAGGTTGTGAGAGAGAGAGAGGGTCAAGACAGAGGAAGGGCTGTGTAAGGAGGGAGGTACAACTAGACGTAGGTTATCAGGAGATGTACTTAATTTATTTAGGACCCGGAATGAGGGTAACCTGGACAGTATGAATCTCTTCTACTAGATCTACCACCGCTTGTATGGCCAGGGACGGGTTGTCTGCTACCCAAACCCCACATCGGTGTCTAGGTTATTTTCTGTTTCACCGCTTTGGGGCACTCCCCAAACTGTGGTTCATTGTCAGAGTTCCGAGCCACCGCCTGAGCAAGTTACTCTTCCTTACGATCCGGGTTCGGCCCCACCAGCTATTCGCCTTCCCCTTCCTCGGGATAATTCCCACTCACAGTATGATAAGCTTCGACGGTGGAGGGCGTATATACCTAGCCACTTCACTCCCAATAGAGACTCCAGGTCGTGCGAGAATTGTTTCAGCAGTGAGAGGTACGGCTGTTTGCTGGTAGAGATGAAAATGAATATAACATGTCTGTTCTCCACTTGTACTGATCCAAAGTGTTGCATAACCCTGACATCAGGTCAATGCGCCTGTTACAATGCCACTTGTGTCCCGCTGACGCTAGGCATCCAGCTCCTTTGTAGCTGGGTGAATGTCTCTCATATCACTGTTGGAACTAGGGCTTTCCGCATTGCTATGAGGCCCAAATGGGCGTTCCAAAGCTGGATGAAATGTGCTACTGGGGGTTCCCTGCTCAATCAATATACTGATTGTGATGCTAGCCTGTACACGGAGCAGGGATACTACTTTTTCTTTAATGGTACAGCGACCAATGTTTTGTCACCCCCATTTCCCCGCCAAATTGCTATCGGGACTCTAGTCCCCACCACAGTCCCCTGCCCCACTGAGTGGATACTGCACCATAAATTGGCGTGCCGGTCAGTCTCAGCCGAATTCTGTGAAGGCTGGAAGAAACCTCAGGTCCTAGCACCCAACCGGGGCCACTCAGCCGGATGGGGAATTCTGAGCGCCTTGACACTGGGGGGTGTGGGGGGTTCCTTGGCGGTCAACGATAGGAATTATTTTATTTGTGGCCTTACCATCCTGGGCAACGAAACCTTAGGGGCCCTCGGGGCAATAACCAGGGAATTATCTCAACTCGGGCTGTTTGCCATGCAGAACCGGTATGCTCTTGACTATCTCGCATCTTTGTGGGCCTGGCCATCCTTAAATGCGTGATGGGTAAAATGCAGGGTGCGCTGGAACAGATAGCCGCCCCTAGAGTCTTGACTGTTAGGATCCACGAGCATGCAGCGGCCGATGAGGTGCTGTAATAGGATTTAGAAATGCAGCAACGAGTTTTCTTAGCTGAGGGGCCATAACTACAGCTAGGAATGATGGGTTATCATGAATAAAAGGAGGGAATGAGGAAGTGAGCAAACAAATATGATGGACAGTAGGACCCTGAGGGTAATGTGTTCACAGACAAAGGACAAAGGAATTTAGCAAAGCCTGGCTAGAGACCCTTGGGGGAGGGTAGCCTCATGGTGAGGATGGTGAAAAGGATGCTGGGTAACAATGCAAAGTGACCAATTAGGATATAGGGCCAGGTCAGGAGGTGTGTAAAATGACCAATGGGAAGTTTGTATGCGAATCTTGATGTAATTTGAAGTATATCTCCAGTGTTCCTTTGTTTGAGGTTCTCTTTATCCTGGGGTGCTGCAGAAGACAGTATGTGTGTCCTGTAGCCCTATGGATTGAGTCAGCCTTGCAAGTTAGTTATTATTAAATGATATGATACCTACAAATCCATCTCAGATTTTATTGAATCTAGACTGACAGCAAATTAATCAGGGATTAACAATCACAGGGGAGGTGGTCATCATCCTCCATCCCATGGACTAGATCCGGTGTTTTGCCAACCCAGGACCCGCAACACATCTTGCGGCAGGTATGTATCATGGAGGGGGTTGCGGTGGGGGGGAGGGGGGCTGCGGTGTCCGTTCGCCTGGCCAGTTTCCCCCTCCCCAGTCAGTGAACCTGGAGGTGATCAGAGCGTCCTGTGCGCGTTGGCCCTGGCGCGCACATCGTGCGGCCTCCTGTGCCTGCCTGGGTCCCACCTCCTACCCACCCTCCCCCTTCCCTGCATCCTCCTCGTCGGACGAGGCCTGTCGTTCATCCTCCTCCCCCAACGCGTCGCCCCTCAGCTGCGCGATGTTGTGGAGGATGCAGCAGGCTGCCATGATGCGGGAAACCCTCTCAGCGTCATAATGGGGGGTCCTTCCAGAGTGGTCCAGACATCTGAACCGCATCTTCAGGGGCTGGAGCACCATTTGATGAGACCCCTGGTCGCTGCATAGGCTTCGTTGTAGCGGGTCTCCGCATCAGTATGTGGCCTTTGGAAAGGGGTCATCAGCCACGATCACAGTGGTTAACCCTTATCGCCCAGGCAGCAATCCCCCAGCCGGGGTGGGGGTGTCTTGAACATGTCCCGTATCGTTGAGTTTTGCCAGGATGAAGGTGTCCTGCATACCTCTTGGGTATCGGGCACAGACGTGCATGATGCTCAGCTGATGGTCACATATGAGCTGCACGTTCATTGAGTGGAACCCCTTTGTGTTTGTGTAGAGCGGCCTGTCATCTGCAGGTGCCCCGTAGTGGGACATATACCCTGCTGATCACCCCTTGTACCTGGGGCTTGTTGGCAGTGGTGGCAAGCTCCACAGCCCGGGCATCCTGGTGGGCTCGGTCCACAATGAAGTGATGATTGTGCCAACTGGGCTTATCGGGCCTCCGTGATGGCGTGGAGGCACCTATGCACCATGCAAGCCCCCATTCAGTGACTGGAAGGACCCCGTCGCTTAAAAGCTTATGGCGACTGTCACCTTGATGGCCACATGGAGCAGTGGCCTCCCCCATTCCCCCGCAGTGTCAGGTGCACCATGATCTGGCAGATATGTTGCACTGTTTCCCCCTGCTCAGCCGGAGTCTTCAAGGCCATGCCCGGTATGTCCGGTCCTCGAATGACAGGCGCTGCAGGTACACACGAGGCCTCATGTGGGGCCTCTTTTGCACCTCCTCATGTGGGGCCTGTTGTTCCTCTGGGGCACGTTCCACTGCTGCAGCTTCTTCCTCCTCCTCAAGCAGCGCCAGCTCATACAGCCGCAGAGCATTTCCCAGGGCTGCGGTGACTAGCAGGAAGGCCACCATTGCTGGTGGAAATCCAATATCCATTGTCTGCAGGGGGTGAAAGGCCGACTTGTTAGAATGGTGCATACCATGTGCCCAACCATGTCCAACGGGCTACACGGTTGGCACTGCAGGCTCTGCCCACGCATGCCCCCCCCCCATCCATCTCCGCACCCCTGGCCCTGACGTAGCCTAGCATCATGGGTGCCTCTGGCACTGGCACCCGTCCCTGCTGCCAGGGGTGCCGTCAGATGGCACTGCCCTGGCATTTCCCTTGAATGGGCATTTCCCTTGAATGGGCTGTGTGATGCACTGCAGGCGGGTGGCGGCCGAGTCTGTATGGCGGAGGGTGGAGTGCGGGGGTATAGAGGTGGGGGCACCCATACGGCTGGTGTCACTCTGCAGAACCAGGGGCCACGGTAGGTGGTCAGTGGGGTGCGCAGCAAGGTGGCTGCCTTGCAGGCTGCGGCAATGGTGGTCCGTGACTGGACACCGTCCCAGTCCCATTGGAGGTCACTGCGGCCACACGGCTCATTCCCTGGTAATTCCCCCTCTTCCCCCTGCCCTGACAAGGTCCCCCCACACCCCAGCCAGCCTGATCAGTGTCCGGCCTGGCTGCCCACAGTCGTGCCTCTCTCTGTCCTAAGTCCTCTCTCTGCCTCATCAGCCACGACGCCAGTTTCACGATTTTCAAGAGAATCACAGAGGCCCCGGAGAATATCGGGTCAGGCCCGCTAATGATAAAAATGATGTTTACTGTATGTGCGTTCCAGAACACATTGATGCCGCTGTCGAGGTGACAGAGAATTGCGATTTGCTGTCAATTCATCGGCCGCTGTGATTCCGGTGTGATGAATAATTCACCCGTATACTGTGTTGCATTATACCAAGCTATTAACCCTGTGGGCTCCATCTATGGGCCACTGTGTGACTTCACCCACAGGGGCAGATGTGGAGCATGTACGGGCTCTGCCCATGGCTCCGCCCCTTATAGGAAGTATAAGAGCAGCTGACCTGCGGGACCGCCTTCAGCAATGTACCAGTCGCAGGCGGGCAAAGTTGTAAGCTGATTAAAACCACTGTTTACTTCCACTCGAGTCTCCGAGTGAATTGATGGTCGCATCATCCGGCGACAGAACCATTTCTCTGCCCAATTGCGTTTCCCGATTCAGGCGTCAGGCGACAGAGAATCCTGCCCTCCTCTGGAAAATTGGCCATTTTAGAGAGGGGAAAACATGACCTCACGGGGGTGACACTTCTCAGCCAATCAGCCTGAATCAATTCAGCCCTGATCTTACTAGATGGTGAAGCATGCTCAATAGGGTCAAAAGGCCTCATTCTGCTTCTCTTTCTTATGTTAAACTTTTACAAAACACTGCTGAGGCCACAGATGGAAGATTGTATCCAAGCAGTTTGGAAAAGATGCCAATGTCTTAGTGAAGGTGCAGAAGAGATTTATGACAATAGTGACAGGGATGAAAGATTTCAATTACATGGACAAATTGGAGAAACTACTTTTTTCTCCATAAAATTAGGAGGAGATTTGAAAGAGGTATTCAAATCATGAGGGGTTTTGATACAGTAAACAAGAGGGAAACTGTTTCCAATGATAGTCAGGCTGGTACCCATAGGGCACAGAGTTGAAGTAATTGGCAAAAGAAGCAGAGGCTTCATGGCAAAAAAAGATGAGCAGCAAGTCATGATCTGGAAGGCACTGCCTGAAAGGGTTTTGGAAGCAGATTTGATCATTGCTTTCAAACTGAAATAGGTGGAACATTTTTCAGGGGAAATGGCAGGGGAGTGGGCCTAATTTGATTGTCCTTTCAAAATGCTAAAATTTTCTGGATGGGCCGAATAGCCTTTTTCTATTCTGCATAATTGTATGATTTAATGAAAGATGGATAAAGGAAGTTAAGGGAGAAATCAACCATGATCTAACTGAATAGGGGATCAGGCTAAAGGGGCAGAGCGGCCTGCAAATGAACCGATGTTCCCTATGCTTTAATCTGGAAAATACATCTGGGCTGCATAAAACTATGTCAAGCATGGTAAAAACATTAAAACCAAAGCCGAACAACTGAAAACATTTTAAAATCTAAATTGCATTTTTTCTCTTTAAGTTTCATTGAGGGAGGTCTCTCTTGGTGCCAATGTCAAATGCTCTGACAAAGGGTCAACCTAAAACCTTAACTCTGTTCCAATTCCCAACAGATGCTGAGTATTTCACCATTTTCTGCTTTCATTCCAATGGCCCTGGATTTTCCAGTGTCAGACTGGTCTTATGTGGGAACGTTGTGAGCCGAAACTAACATTCCCAAAAGAACAATGTTATAAATGGGAGAATGGCTCCTTCACCAAGGCCCAATATTTTCACCAAAATAACCTAGAATTTTGTACTCAATCAAGTATAAAAAAGTAATATAACAATAAGGGTAGAGGGGTCAATTACTAGGGGGCATAGCTTTAAGGTGAGAGGGGCAAGGTTTAGAGGAGATGTGCGAGGCAATGTTTTTACACAGAGGGTAGTGGGTGCCTGGAACTTGCTGCCGGAGGAGTTAGTGGAAGCAGGGACGATCGTGACGTTTAAGGGGCATCTTGATAAATACATGAATAGGATGGGAATAGAGGGATACGGACCCCGGAAGTGTAGAAGAGTTTAGTTTAAACGGGCAGCATGGTCGGCACAGGCTTGGAGGGCCGAAGGGCCTGTTCCTGTGCTGTACTTTTCTTTGTTCTTTGTTTGTAAATTAATATTATAATATATATCTTTTAGGATGAAGTTTGGAAACATAAAGTTTCACTAAGTCAGAATAAGTTGGCAAAGCAACAGAATACCTTGAGTTGGGGACATAGGCAGCATAGAACGTTGATGTGCTTGTATAAATGTTTGAGCTTGCTCACTGGTGTTGTGTTGGAAAGTCGAAACCGACATTGTAAATTTGAAACAGAGTGTCAATTTATGAATGTTGTAAATGACATTTGTCGTAACACGAACATCGTAAAGGCAAACTGTCTAACTGGAGAGAGGTGAGACTTCATTAAAGAGCAAAGAGAGAGGTGAGACTTCATTAAAGAACAGAGAGAGAGGCGAGACTTCATTAAAGAGCAGAGAGAGAGGCGAAACTTCATTAAAGAGCAGAGAGAGAGGCGAGACTTCATTTAAGAGCAGAGAGAGAGGCGAGACTTCATTGAAGAACGCGGAGAGAGAGGCGAGGCTTCATTAAAGAGCAAAGAGAGAGGCGAGACTTCATTAAAGAATGAGGAGAGAGAGGCGAGACTTCATTCAAGAGCAGAGAGAGAGGTGAGACTTCATTAAAGAGCAGAGAGAGAGGCGAGACTTCATTAAAGAGCAGAGAGAGAGGCAAGACTTCATTTAAGAGCAGAGAGAGAGGCGAGACTTAATTGAAGAACACGGAGAGAGAGGCAAGACTTCATTTAAGAGCAGGGAGAGAGGCGACACTTCATTGAAGAACGCGGAAAGAGAGGCGAGACTTCATTAAAGGGCACTGGGGAAAAGGCAGGACTTCTCTTGGGAGCAGTCTCGGAGGACGGAGTATCGGAGAGGTGAGTACTGGGGATTCCACTGAAGCTGAAAATACTGACATCACAGGAAAACTGTGACCTAATTGGCTAGTCGGGAATCTATGCTAAATTTTTCAAAACTGCAAAACTAATTAATTAGTTGATTAATAGAGATGGCTGGGCAGGTGATGTGCTGTAGCTACATGATGTGGGAGCTGGCAGATCCTATTGAGAACAACAGTGACCACATCTGCAGCAAATGTTTGTTGCTTGAGGAATTTTGGCTCAGATTTAATGAGCTGGTGTCTGAGCTTCAGACACTGCGGCACATCCAGAAGGGGGAAGAGTTACCTGGAGGAGGTCACACTTCAAATTCGTCCAGTAGTCCGGGACAGCAGAGTGTGACTGCGAGTGAGGCAGGTAGGTGATCCTGAATTCAGAAATGGAGGAGCCTCAGCTCTTGGCCTTGTCAAACAGGTATGAGTGCTTTCTCCCTGTGTGGATGAGAGAAAGGACTGTAGGGAGGTTGAGCCAGCTGACCACTGCCCTGTAGTGCAAGAGGCCATTCAAACGGTTGGGGGGGGGGGGGGGGGGGGGGGGGGGGGGGAGAGAGAGAGAGAGAGAGAAAAAACAAGTTGTAGTTGTAGGGGATTCTATAGTTAGGGGAACCGATAGCATCCTTTGCAAACAGGACCGAGAGTCCCGCTTGGTATGTTGCATGCCTGGTGCCAGGGAGAGGGACATCTCCAACCAGCTTGAAAGGATATTGGAGTGGGAGGGGAGGATGTGCTGTGGTCCACATTGGGTCAAACAACATTGGCAAGACTAGGAAAGAGGACCTGTTTGGGGATTATTAGTAATAAAATTAAAGAACTGGTCCTCAAGAGTTAAAATCTCTGGATTATTACCAGAGTCACATTGTTACGGGAGAGGTGTTTTCAGAACCACAAAATGTATCATGACGTTCCACCAACCCCCACCTTTAATGGATTGTTGCTTTTGAAGCACACGGCTTGCTCCCCAGGTGTAGTATTACAATTATGGACACGTGGTTTTTAAAACAAAACAATGAACTCAAATTAACCTTTTAAATAAACATTGGATCTCTCAACATCCGTTACTTCAAAGATAACCCCAAAATGAATACAACACTACCCAATCCTGCAAACTGTTCCTTTACACATCCAAAAGACTTATCAAATCCTTCAAACAGAAGCACATTAGATTTATATTCAATACTGAGACCTTTTTACAATTCCGATTTCACCAAAGGATTAAGAGATAGTCCTTCATGGCAGAGATCACCAGCAATGCAGCTCACAGCCACACCCAAGCTTGCTTCAAACTGAAACTAAAACTCCCAAAAAGCAGAAGTGAGCTCAGCCCCCCCCCCGTGACATCACTTGAGTAATATGATCAGCTTTATTTCTTAAAGGTACATTTCTTAAACATCCAACTCTTAAAGGCACTCTCACATGACAACATGCAAATTGACATAGGGATGAGAAAATTAGGGAAGTAACCATGTGGCTAAAGGAATGGTGGGGACACTGGCATCAGTATTGGGACAGGAGGTATCTGTACTGTTGGGATGTTCTCCACCTGAACCAATCTGGTTCTGGTTCCAGTGTTCTAGGGGAAAGGATAAATAGGGTGGGCACAAGGACTTGAAACTAGCAACTTGGGGGTTGGGGGGGGGGATGGTAAAACTACAAGAAGTATCATGCTTAATGGGAACCAAAGCAGCAGGTCAGCATGTGAGGAGAAGGTAGAGGTTAATAGGATGAGCAGGCAGGGCCAGTCTAACGACTACGGAGGGAAAAGGGAAAGATACAAAATTAAAATATGAGGAGACCCAGACAATGAAAGTTGGGGATGAGGCTGAGTGTTATCAGAGATTAATAAAGGAGGTCAGAATGTGTGAAAAGTGTAGTGCACAAAAAAAGCCTGCAAGGGAAAGACAAATCAGGAGGACATATTTAAAAATCTTGTACCCAAATGCACGCAGTATTCAGTATAAGGCACAAATAGAGACAGATGGGTATGATTTGGTGGGGATCACTGAAACATGGTTGCAGGAGGACCAGGACTGGGAATTCAATGGTCAAGGGTACTCAGTATTCTAAGTGGATAGACAGGATGGAACAGGAGGTGGAGTTGCTTTATTGGTTAAAGATGACATCAAGGCTGTATTAAGAAATTATATTGGCACTCAGGGCCAAGGTGATGAATTGATCTGGGTGGAAATAAAAAAACAAGGGAATAAAACTCCTTGCTAGGAGTAATTTTCAGGCCCACTAGAAATACTTCCAAAGTGGGGCACAGTATAAACCAAGAAATAATGAGGGCTTGTGAGAAGGCACTATGGTAACCATGGTTGATTTTAATATGCATATGGACTGGATTAATCAAACTGACAAGGGTAGCCTTGAGGGAGATTTCATAGAGCGTATGAGGAATTGTTTCTCAGAGCAATATGTTATGGGGCCATCCAGGGAGCAGATTTAGATTTTAGATTTAGTATTATGTAATGAAGAAGGGTTGATAAATAGTCTTGCCATAAAGTATCCCTTTGGAAGGAGTGATCACAGCATGCTAGAATTTCAAATTCAGATTGACGAGAGAAGACAGAGTCATACTGGTGTCCTAGCATTGGGCAGAGGTAACTATACAGGCCTGAGGAAAGAGTTGGCCAAAGTAGACTGGGGACAGATAATTGAGGGTAGCACAGTTAACAATTCCGCATATTCAGGCAGATATTAAATACCACTCAATTAAAGTGTATTCCTGAGAGAAAGAGGAATTGTAAAAGGGAGAAAACCTTTCCATGACTAAACAAGGAAGTCAAGGAAGATATAAAGGCAAAAACTAGGCCATACCATACTGTGAAAACTAGTGGTAAGCTGGAGGATTGGGAGAACTTTAAGGATCAGCAAGATGGTACTAAAAATCAAATCAAAAGAGATACGAAAGGAAACTAGCAGAAGACATAAGCACCAATACCAAAAGCTTTTATAAGTATATAAGGAGGAAGAGAATAGCAAAAGTAAATATTGGCCCTTTAGAGGACGGTACTGGTGAGGTAATAGTGGGGAACACAAATATGGTGGAGGCACTGACCAATATTTTGCCTCTGTTTTCACACTGGAAGATAATACAACATTTCCAAAAACTACAGTTAATGCAGATGGTGCAATAACCATCACTAGGGAGACGGTATTGAATAAACTACTGAGATTAAAGACAGATAAGTCTCCGGGACCTGATGGCCTGTACCCTTAGGGGAGGTAGCAGCAGAGAAAGTGGATGCATTGGTTATGATATTTCAGAATTTCCTGAATTATGGAAGGATCCCACTGGATTGGGAACATGCTAATGAGATGCCCCGGTTCAAAAAGGAAGAGATGCAAAAAGCAGGAAACTATAAGCCGGTTAGCTTGACCTTTGTGGTGGGAAAATTGCTGGAATCAATCATTATGGAAGAAATGACTGAACATTTGGAAAGACATAGCTCAATCCACCAGTGTCAGCATGATTTTATGAAGGGTAAGTCATGCTTGACAAACTTGCTTGAATTCTTTGAGGACACAACCAGGCAGGTGGTATATCTAGAAAGTGTTTCACAAGGTGTTCATAAAACCCTCATCCATAAGGCGAGATCGAAGAGGATTGGGGGTAGAGTATTACATTAGATTGAGGATTGGCTGACTGATAGAAAGCAGAGGGTCGGGATAAATGGGTCCTTCTCTGGCTGGTGATCTGTAATTAGCGGGGTGCCGCAGGGGTCAGTCCTAAACTGTTTACAATCTATATAAATGATCTGCAAGTACGGACAGAGTGTAACATAGCAACATTTTCAGATGATACTAAAATAGATAGGTAAGCAGGCAGTGAAGAGGAGATAAAGATTTTACAGACAGATATAGATAGGCTACGAGATTGGGCCAAAATTTGGCAGATGTAGTTTAATGTAGATAAGTATGAGGTTATCCATTTTGGCTGAAAAAATAGAAAGGCAAATTATCTAAATGGAGAGGAGATTCATATTGTGGCTGCGCAGAGGGATCTGGGTGCCTTTGTTCACCAATCGCAGAAAATCAGAATGCAGGTACAGCATGTAATAAAATGGAATATTAGCATTTATTGCAAAAGGACCAGAGTATAAAAGTAGGGAACTGTTGTTGCAATTGTATAGGGTTTGGTGAGACCACATCTGGAATATTGTGTCCAGTTTTGAGAAAGGATGTGGTGGCATTGGGGGAAGTTCAGAGGAGATTTACTAGATTGATTCTGGGGATTAAAGGGTCAATGTATGAAGAGAGATTAAACAGTTGGGTTTATACTCGCTGGAGTTTAGAAGGATGAGAGGGAATCTGATCAAGGTATATAAGATACTAAAGGGATTGATAAAGTAAATATAGATCAAATGTTCCCCGTTGTAGAATGAGAGGTCAAAGATATTGTTAGAGGAGAAAATATTCACACGTAGGCCTGTTTGAGTAAATAAAGAAGCAGTTTATTATTTCAGATCTGGGAGAAAGATTTCGAGACTACGCAGTCTCGCAATCCTCTTTCTCACTTGAGCTAAGGTTCACATTGGGTTAATGTACAGATTCAAGGGGCGGAATTAGTTGTATTCTCATTTACATACAATCAATCAACTATATTCGCGTCACAATCCATTACATGTAGTCAATCAATTTTCCCAGTTATCACATGTATGGTTAAAGTGGATGTTGTCTTACCCGCCCCTAACTTCATACAGAAGTCATTCAAAACTAACACAAGATACGGCGGGGGACCTTGAGCTTATACATTGCATTCCTTGTTCTGTGAGGCTGTTATCAGCAGCTGTTGAGATATTCCCTAGGTTCTCATGAGGTAGTTTTACCCAGTTTGTAACTTATTGTTCAGGAATGTTGCTAGTTCGGCCATTTTGTGTCTTCAGTATTGCTTTAATAGCTAACAGCCATTTTGTGCCCTTTCTTATATTAACAAGCATTGTGTATACACTATCTATTTCTATGAATTGCCTCTTCTAAACAGGCATCTAAGCCAATGAGTACCTTTCGTCTCAGCAGAACTATTCACAAGTAATATAGGAGCAAAATATAGTAATATAGGAGCAAAAATGTAGTTACAGAGCCACCTATAATTTATATCATAGTCCAGTATCACAAAATGTCCCCCAACAGATATAGGTTGAGAGGCGGTAGGTTTAGAACTGAGATGAGGAGGAATTACGTCACACGGAGGGTGGTGAATTTATGGAACTTACTGCCCCATAGTGCGGTGGAATCTGAGTCATTAAATAGTTTCAAGAAGGAGATAGATATATTTCTGATTAAAAATGGGTTAAAGGGATATGGGGATCAGGTAGGGAGGTGGCTTTGAGACCAGCAAGAGATCAGCCATGATCTGATTGAATGGCGGAGTAGACTCAAAGGGCTGAATTGTCTACTTCTGCTCCTAATCCCTAACTTCCTATGTCTGTATGATTGTCCCTCTCCAAATTCAGGTGGTCGAGAAGTGAACTGGCAAGAGAAAGATGGGATGATTTTCCGTCAAGTCCTCATCTTGATTTTCAATAGGCGTCCCGGTTGAGAGTTACAAATCTTAGACTGCCGCGAAAAATTGAATGCAAATTGCAGCTGAAGGAGCCAAGGTTCTTCCCGACAAACAGCAACGTAACATTTTCTGGACAGATGATTGTTAAAAGATGCTTTTTGACAAGTAGCATTTTAAAATTAATTCTCAGAATTTAGGCCTCACTAGGAAGGCCATCATTTATTGCCCGAGAATCTTGTAATGCCCCTTCAATGGTCAGTCAACCGCGTTGGTGCAGGACTAACTGGAATCAGACATCGTCTAGGTCAAGTATGCTTCCATAATGGTATTCCAGCACGGTAGCCTTGTGGATAGCACAATTGCTTCACAGCTCCAGAGCCCCAGGTTCGATTCCCCGCTGGGTCACTGTCTGTGTGGAGTCTGCACCTTCTCCCCGTGTCTGCATGGGTTTCCTCCGGGTGCTCCGTTTTCCTCCCACAGTCCAAAGATGTGCAGGTTAGGTGGATTGGCCATGATAAATTGCCCTTAGTGTCCAAAATTGCCCTTAGTGTTGGGTGGGGTTACTGAGTTATGGGGATAATGTGGAGGTGTTGACCTTGGGTAGGGCGCTCTTTCCAAGAGCCGGTGCAGACTCGATGGGCCGAATGGCCTCCTTCTGCACTGCAAATTCTATGATATAACGGAATTTGCTTGGGCAAAGATTAGAACATCATTTTAAACACAATTGAATAAGTATTTGAAAAGAAAGAATAGAAAATAATAGAAGACAATGGATGGGAAAATTAGAATAAATAGCTCTGGTGCAAAAGGCAGCACAGCACAGGCATGACGGACTAAATGATTTCCTTCTAGGCTGCAATTGCTATGAATCTGTAAATCCAGTCATTTATCATTTAACTGTTAAAGCTGTGTGGCACCATTCAAGGAAATCAGTGTTCTGCAAAGAATATGATTTATTCTGTGATATATAAACACAACACAGCATAAATCAGCTAAAAAAATAGCTCTTTGCCAGCAATCATGTCCTGAAGATGGAATAGTGAATGTTTCCACCAGTTAGTTCATCTCTTGTTGTCTCTGACATTTGCATACATGCATTGTGTTGCGACATCCTGGGCTAGTGCACGGTCACTGGACCCAAAGTCGCAACACAATTGAAGTAACCAATAATTCTTATAAAAATAACCGAGTCTTTGGCCCTTGCCCACCCAATAATTACAGTCACTAGGTTTGTAAATTTAAACACAATTGCTTTTTATTTATAACAAGAACTATAATGAAATATGAAGCCAATACAACTGGTTAACTGTTATCTAATTCCTAACCCCCCCCCCCCCCTTTTAACTTTCCCCCACCCTCTGCACACACACACACATACAGGACAGACAAACACAGAGGGGAGGAGAGGGATGCAAATAATAAGTGAAAGGGAAAATCATCTTTGTTTCACATGGTTGTCTTTAAACAGACCTTTATTCAAAGTAAATTTTCAGATCCAGGTCTCTGCAGCCTGTAATGATTTCACTTCTCCCCGTGCCTTTCCAGAATGCTCTTTGCTCCAATACAATTAGATCATAGGGTGGAATGATGCCACCAAATGGAGTTACTAATGGCCACTCAGCAGGCTGTCCACAGGGTCAATTTCCCGGTGCATTGTTTGTATGGAACCTTGTCTCCTCAAAACATTTGATCCATGAGCAGAACTGATGATCTCCTATTGGGTGATTGATTTATCAGCCATATGAATAGTGCCAATTGTCTCTTGATTGGGTGACTGATAGTGCAGGCTCAGACATGCCCTGGCAGTTTGTCTGTGCTAGTGTATTCAAATTGGCCAAGCTCGAATTCCCATCAGCCTGCCTGGAATTGACTGTGGTTGATTTAAAATGTCCCATTTTTAATTGAAAGTGTCCAATTTTATCAGGCCTAAAATCCAGGCCGTTATCCACATTACCACACTACTCTGAGACCACAGTGCCAAATTGAGTTGCTCTGAAGTGGAGAAGGAGCTCGGTCTGGTCCACTGACGTTTTCCTGTCGAAGATGTGGCCCAACAAGAGGTCCACATGTAAAAGGTAAGTAAAAATGTCTTTGACAACCTTATTTAGAGCCAGACGAAGAAGGACTGTTCCTTATGGCTCCTGATGGCCAACGCCAACCAGCCAACAGAGTGGCCAAAGCTGATGACAAGCTGGAGGAGGGACTGGTACCAGCAACTTAGCCAAACGTCCTCAAATGATGCCTAATGTCCAACTTAGGGTGTGCCTTGTGCAGGTGATAAACAATAAACAAATTCCTATTGTTGTATTAAAAAGGTATCTTGTCAGGGTTAGATTACCTCAAGAATCATACTGGAATTATTAACAGCAGCTGATCGGAAAAAGAGGGCTTCAATCCAAATGGTGAGACAGTACTATTTGATGAATCATTTCATGTACTTTGAATGTTTTCAATGGAAAATGGTCAAGAAGAAGTTGCTATTTTTGTTCTGCTTTATACACGAGAGGATTGCAGATGTTTGGATTTAAGTTCAACGCTATGTAATGAGTCCACAGTACCTGCAGCATTGTAACATAAACCTGGATCCAAAATCTGCTTCAGTGCGAATGGCACAAACTCAAATATCTGTGGGGAAAAATTAAATCATAGGTTTTTCCATCGTAGCAACACACTAATCTTTCTTCCAAAAAAAGGAAAATGTTCTCACTGGCTATTGCAGCTTTGATTGCTTGCATTTCCTGAAACCTGCACTGTATTTATATTAAAGAGAGAACTGCAAAGATAAAGTGGCATCACAGCTCCTGGTAACAAACAATATTACCTCAAGAGGGACCAGTGGCAATTTGTTTTATCCTGCAGAGGGAGAAATGACAAAGAACCCTTTGCACATAGCTTCCACCCTGTTTGCAGTAGACGTGTATTTCCAGTCAGGTTTGGCAGCGGAAAATGAACTGTGCCTGAAACTGGGTCTGAGAATTGAATAACACTGCAGAAGTGTAATTGTTGTAATTCTGGCTGCTTACAGGTCAGGTGCTAATGGCATAAGTACACTCAAGACATTTTCATTCTCCAGTCTGCTTTTGATATCTGGAGCTACCAAGTGGACCAACTAACTTATGATACAGGTGATGGCCTCGCCGGGAAGCTTGTCGCAGTTCTCACTCGCTACCACACTTCAGAAACCTTTCCATTAAATTGCGCCTTTAAACGCCATTAGATTGCACCCATGGAGGGTCACTGAATCTGCCCAGTAGACCCCACAAGCAAAAAATAAATCTGCATTTTGCAAGTCTCACAAGGAGGTCTCTTATTTTAATTCAATGTTTTGCAGATCAATCCTACCATGAACCCACAGATTAATTTCACCTCCTTTCAGGGTATTTACCTTCACAATGCGGCTATTGCAGAAATCTGCTAGGGCCTTTGCTCTGCACTATTCCCATTAATGATCTAGATTTTGGTGTTGGGAGAATGATGAGCAAGTTTGGCTACAAATAAGTTTGTGCGAATTAGGACTGCTAAAGATGCTCAACATCTGCTCCTCCTGGCTCAGCTACAGAAAGTGTTTGATATACCCCAGAGGACATCTCTTCTTCCTTTTCAGGTATTAATGAATAGGGTGCCTATTAGAGATGCCTCGCTCTGTAGGCTTTACAATGCCACCTAATGGAGCCCCACTTTGCGTGCTGCCTATAAAAAAAACACATGTGAAAAATGAAGGCGAGTAGGAATTGGGTGCAAATGTGACCTTAAGTACTCACAGACCACTTTAACTCCACACATGCCCAGTTCATGTTAAACATGCTGGGTTAAATTTTCTTCCTGGCAAATTAAGCGACAGTGGACATTCTGGTCAGGGCTACTCAGAAACAGAATTAGAGCAAAAGATAGCATTCATTATTCCTTTACATTGCTCCTGTTTACTGGGCAGTAGAAAATTGACCCTGGTCTCAAAGAGCTGGATGGGAACTGCCCAAGCTCATTTCACAGGAGTAAACTAGCTCTCGGAGATAGCAGGACAGTGTGACAACACACTCATGTCCAAGAATTCTGCAGCTTCTTTATAGATCCCATTCCATTTGAGCAGATAAAAAAAATGAAAAATCAGACAAAATTTCATTGGTTCATATCCTGTTTATTTCTCGTATGAAAATAATTTCACTCCATGGTTATTAGAATGAGTAATTATGAGGGCCATGCATCATGTGCAGCTCATTCCCTTGCATCCCAATCACACCTTGATGCCTGGGCACTGTGCCTGAACACTGCGGGTGGCAACTTTACACACACAGCAGACAGCACCAGGGGACGCAGCTCCAGGGACATGTCCATGGCCAGAGGGTGGGCGAGTGCCACGGGGAGGGGGTGCTTGGAGAGATGGGCCAAGGGTTCGGAGTTCGGCACGCATTGCGGAACAAAGTGACACAAGCATCATACTAGTTGTGCACAAAGGTGTTTATTGTGTTTTACAATTCCCCCCCGACCGATTGTGCTGCCCCCTCCCCCACCCCTAGCCCCCTACCTACCCACTTCAATCCCCTGCCTTCGTCCCCATGTGCTCTCAGTGATCCTCCTAGCTTTACCACTACCTCTAGATGTGTCCCCAGGATGTGCATCTCAAGTGGAGGCAGCCAGCTGCTTACTACAACCTGTGGCCTTCGATGCCCATGTGAGCATCCTCTGGGAGTTCTGGGACCAGAGGGGCCCGGCTCACCTGTCGGCAGCACATGCACGACTGTGCCACCCTGTCCTGTGTGCTGGCTGGGATTCCTCCAAGCGGCTATGGATCTGCTGGAGTGATGCTGACATCTCCCTGCTGCACTCTCACATCTCCATCAGCTCCGGGATGACCCCTTCCAGTAGTTCTGCATCATTCTTTGACCCAGCTGGGTCGTGAGATCCAGCAGACCTCGGACTACTGTCTCACCTGGGGGTTCCTGGCTCCACCTGATGTGCAGCAGCAGCTGTGTGGTGCTCACCAGATTGTGCCCAAGATGTTTGACCACTAACATTTCCCACCGAAGTGCGTGTATCTGCGCTGGTGGAGGGTGGGGGTGATGCGACTATTACGGTGGTATCCTCAGAGCTCTCCTCCAAAGTGGTCTCGTGGGAGATTGGAGAGGGGGCCACCCGGGATGGGCCTGCGTTGTTGGCTGGAGGACCTGTGGGAGAATGGATATGTGGTCAGTGGGAGGGATGGGTCAATCAGTAAGGCAATATCAACTCATGTTTGACAGTTCCTTTGGCTGGGGCCCGGTGGTTCCTCACCTCTGCGGCATCTGCCAGCCTCCGCATTGGTGACCGCCCTGTCCTCGGCCATACCAGTCACCTCCAGGGCACGCTCCTCGAAGGTGGTGAGGATACTGATGTCCGGCAAACCACCGCCAGTCTGGGCCCTCTCCCAGCGATTGTGGGAGAGCTTTTCCTGAGGAGATACAGAGGAGGCATCGTTAGCCACACGCATGGTTCACAGTGGTGGGTTGGGGATGTGTGTGAAGAAGCGTTGGGTAGGGTGAAAGGGGAGAGGGATGGAGGGAGGGTTAGGGGTCGCATGGAGAGTTGAGGGTGGATGCTCCCATAGGGACGGAAAGATCTCGGGAGGGGGTGGGTGGGGTAGTTGCATTGGTGTCTACCCACTCGTTCTGCCTGGTGCAGGTCATTGACCTTTATTCTTCACTGGAGGCCAGTCCTCCTGGTCACACTCTTGGCGCTCACAGCCGCGGCCAACTCATCCCAGGCTGGCTGCCCTATGGCTAACCCTCCTGGACTTTTGGGGGAACAGGACATCCCTCCTGGCCTCCACAGCATCTAGCAGCTTCCCCAGGTCTATGTCCCGAATATTGGGCTTGTCTCCTGGGCATCATTGTTGTGAGCTGGCTGGGGTTGGCTGAGCAAGTGCAGCTTAAGTGCTGCTCGACCTTGTTAGTGGGGGGCTGGTGAGCAGGGTGCTGCCGAATCGGCTGGCGAGCCTTCATTTGAGGTGCAAAGCCCGTAAAACCTCATTAAGTGGACCAATTAAAGCTGAATAGCGTTGCCAGCATAGCCAGGCTGAGCGACGGGAAGTTTGTGGCAGTTCCTGCTTGCTACAACATTTAGGAATCTTGTGCAGAAAATTGCACCCTGAGGAAATGGAAGTATGGTAGAAAGCTCCCAGGTGGATTGCAATAACCAATCAAAATCAGGTTGACTAATGAAACTTCAGAAATTGTATGGAGTCAAACACATGGCTAAGACAAAGGTTGAATGCTCCCTCTCAGTCCTGATGCACCTTCACCCACCTCCATTTTAATTGACAGGTTTTCAGTGAGTAAGGTCTTTATTCATACTTAAATGTCAGAGTGCTGGGGTCCTTTGATACAATTAGCACTCTGACATGGTGTACCCTATATTCATGACAGATATGCAGAGTGCTGAACTTGTCAGTAAAGCTCGGGTGATGCTCGACTAGAAGAAGGCCACAAAGTTAGTAAAATCAACCTTCTTTTGGTTTTCTCACAGATTGATGGATCTGAAGTGTTCCTTCTGTCTTTAGGTCTATCCTACCTGGGACTTCACTGCCCTTCCCCTCACTATGGGCAACCCCAACTCACTACTTAACGTTTATGCTCAGGACAATGCATTCAGCTCTTTGGCAGTGAAACTAACAAGATACTGCGAAGCCTGGATAGAGTAGACATGGAGAGGATGTTTCCACTTGTAGGAAGAACTAGAACCAGTGGACACCATCTCAGACAAAAACAGAGATGAGGAGAAATTTCTTCAGCCAGAGGGTGGTGAATCTGTGGAACTCTTTGCCGCAGAAGGCTGTGTAGGCCAATTCACTGAGTGTCTTTAAGACAGAGATAGGTGGGTTCTTGATTAATAAAGGGGATCAGGGGTTATGGGGAGAAGGCAGGAGAATGGGGATGAGAAAATATCAGCCATGATTGAATGGCGGAGCAGACTCAATGGGCCGAATGACTTAATTCTGCTCCTATGTCTTATGGTCTTATTCCTGCCACCCCCTCCCATCCAAAATCCCACTCCTTCCTGCAAACAGGTAACAATTCCAGTCTGGTTTGGGGAGCAATCCAATTTCCAAGATGGAAATGAGACCTGGGATAAAATTTTCCATATCCTCACATCGTGAAGGGTGAGCAGACAGTTTCCCAACCACCACACAAACTCCCACATAAATTCCAGGCTTCTCCATGTGCACGATGATTGACTTTGGCTGCAGTGTGGGTTTTTTTGGTGCCTTTTGCCGGCAGGCCACACAGTTGTCAATTAACTTACAATCAATTAACACACAATGGGGAAAAATTAGAATAAATATAAATTCCCAGGAAAAAGAAATATTGTGCAGTATTTTGAGGTTTATTTTAACTTTACACAATCTTTTTAAAAAATAAATTTAGAGTATCCAATTAATTTTTTTCAATTAAGGGTCAATTTAGCATGGTCAATCTACCTACCCTGCACATTTTTGGGTTGATGGGGCACACACAGGGAGAATGTGCAAACTCCACACGGGCAGTGACCCAGAGCTGGGATTGAACCTGGGACCTCAGCGCCGTGCGACTGCAGTGCTACTCACTGCGCCACCGTGCTGCCCTCACTTTACACGATCCTAAACTCTAATTCAACTGATACATTAGAAAGGAGCTGAACCTGGCCTTGTTCATCAACTGGGATCAACGGTGAGAAAATATATAGCATTGAAATACATTACATTTAATAGTCAATGCTTGATGAATGAATCAGAGTAAGCTGCCAGCCTTAAACTTTGGAATTTCCTCCCTGAACCTCTCCGTGCTCTACCTCGCATTCTTCTTTCAAGACTCTCCTTCAAACCTACTGATTTGACCAAATTCTTGACCATCTGTCCTCATACTCCTTACATGGCTCAGTGTTACATTTTGTTTTATATTGCCCCGTGAAGATCTTTTATCGTGTTAAAAGCGTCAAATAAATTGTTATTGCCGTACGTCACAAGGTTACCTTATATCTGCAGTCAGACTTTAGATAACTTCGTACTTGTGCTTTCTTAATCATTCAACAGCATTTCCAATCTCTCCCATACTGATGCAATTAGATAACTCACTTTAGAAGCAATTCAAGGCAATGACTTCACTCATTAAAAAGAACGACAGGTCATAAATATTACAAGGTCAGGCCAGTAATACAGATTTCATTTTCCCGGTAACCCTGTTTAGTACAAAGAAGTTGACTCCAGGGCATTAAATGGAATAATGGAATAATCCATTACACAATAGCCAGCTTGTAATGTAATTGTGCGTACATCATCAATCACTTTCGCCAACCTAAATCATGTAATTCTGGATTTTAATGTGTGAAATTCATCATGGAACAATTTTGCTGTCTCTGTAATTGAGAGCCTTGTTCTGCCTTCTTTATTTGAAAAAGACTTGCATGACTTTCACGATCGCCGGACATCCCAAAGTGCTTTACCCCAGCGATTACTATCAAAGTTTAGTTGCTTTTGTAATATGGGGAACACAGCAGCCAATTTCACTACAGCAAGATCCTACAAAGCACAATGCAATAATATTTTGTGTGATATTGATTGAGGGATAAATATTGTCCAGGATACCAGTGATAACTCCCTGGTTCTTTTTCAAATAGTGTCATGGAGTCTTTTACATCACAGTAACTTGATTTCAGTGTTACTGTAAGCCTACTTGTGACACTGATAAAGATTATAATTATAATCTGTGAAATTGACTGGGACCTCAATAAAAATGATTCACCTCAGCAGTGTAGCATTTTCTCAATAATGCAATAAATATCAGCCTAGACGTTTGGATCAAAGAATCCAGAGTGGGAGTAATAATCTGATTCAATGGTAAATGTTACAAATTGTAAAATATAAATTTGATTTTTGTTTTACAGAACAAACATTTACAGATGTAGTTTTCATTAAAGCGGGCTGTCCAAACTATGGCCACATGCCTAGCGATCTGACCCATGAAGCTCAGAAAATGCATAAAGGATTTCTGGATGGACAATTCCATTTGAGCTGGATGTCAAAGTGGGAGGGCGATGTTGTGGAAAACTTCATTAAATTTCTGTGGAAAGGTCAAGGGAGGGATTGTAGTACACAGTCACAGAGGATGTTGGTCCTAATTGTGGTTACGTCATTAGGAGGGAAAGACCTAGAACGTAAGATCCATTTTTATGCTACTAACACAGACCAACTTCATCCACATTGTCACAATTTTTCTCCTTCAATCATACGATTCTTGCATTTGATCTTTGAGGTGCAGGTGGATATGGCAAGTTTAAAGGAGTCAGTTAATCATGTTGAACTAATTCATGTTTTTATTGTAACTCGCCATAAAATAGATTTCACAAAAACTGAAATTGGGGACAAATTAGGGACCCTGAGGCAGGCAGGCCGAGTGGGAACCATAGACTGAATTTTCCGCCGGTGGGAATTTCCGTTCCACCGCAGTGCAACCCCACCTGCGAGTCTCCCAGCAGCGTGGGTTGGCTACAATGGGAAATTCCATTGGTCATCGGCGGGAACGGAAAATTCCACTGCCACTGACAGCGTCGCCGGGGGACATGTGGCTGGGGAATGTTTTTGGTTGTCACAACTTAATTTTCAATAGAATTTTTAGAAAAAGCAAAGCTAACTCCTCATACTCTCCTGTTGATTTTTCAAAACCAGCAGAATGGTGAATGCCTTTTAATTCAATTTGTTTTTAGTGTATTACATTTTTAGTGGTTTGTGGAATCGGAACCAGGTACCTTATTGTTGCTATAAATGTAGTTATAGACTTAAGGGTTGACTTGCTTTCAAATATTTACTGAACTGTGTTTAATTTATTCATTTCTCTTGGATTCAAACAGGGATCCTGAAGCTGAAAGCATAGTGTTCTGACCCATTGCACCACTCAATACCAAGGACAACTTTTGATATTCAAGATTCTGTCCAACGGTCCAAATGAAGTACCAAATCGTTTCATATATTTTAAAAGAAATGTTCACAACTCCCAGTAGTTGGGTTAACAACAGAGATCATACAGGCTTTGTCATAACACCCGATGAGGACCACAGGGAAAACATTATTGATGTCCCTGCGGGACTCATGGAGTACGAGCTTCCTGGGTAGGGGGCGGAGGCCAACCATCTGGGGCTTGTTATGAACTAACATAAAAGCAGGAACTGGTGAAAATATTAGAAAACCAGTATACACCAAAGCCCTTGATTATTGCAGAGATGTTTCATTTTCATCAAAGGAATTAGTTAGAAAGTGGCAGTATAGCGCAGTTTGTTACAACCCTCAAGCGACTTGCAGAGTTGTGGGAATTTGGTGATTCATTAGATGACACAATTAGAGATCGTTAAGTGTGTGGTTTGAAAAATGAGGGCAATCAAAGAAAGTTATTAATGGAATGTGATCTAAGCCTGAATATAGTATTATATATTGTTGCTTCAATGCAGCTCACAGCTAAGGAGACTCTTGAGCTCAGAGCGAGCACGAGGATCCATAAACTGGCTGCCACCCACAAGAAGTCCATCCAGCAAGACCCGTGCCATCGCTCTGCAAAATTGGTCCATTCACAGCCTAATAAAAATTGTGGTAGGACTGGCCACACAGCAGGAGCTTGCTGGGATAAAATAACTTCTCCAGAGAATAATACTACAAGGAAGACACAGAACTCATTCAAAGGAAGAAACAAAACAAATTCAACTAAGAAAATTCATAATGTGGAAGAAAAGAATAAGAACCACAATGGGAATATAACAATTCATTACAATGACGAATTAAAGGTAAACGTGTTATCAGTCCAGGTGAGTCATACCATTTTTGAGTCGTGCCAAAGTTGAATGGGCAACCTATTAAAATGGAGGTCAATACAGGGGCTGCCTTATTTCGGAGACAATCTACGAATGGAAATTTAACAACTTGCTTAAAAACCAGCAAATGTGATCTTAGGAGATATACTAAAGAGACAATACCGCTGAGAGGTTACATCACAGTCGAAGTTCAGCTCAGTGGAGAATCCGCACAGTTACCAATCCACATGGTGTGAGGAAGTTTTCCAGCTCTCTTTGGCCGCTCTTGACTGGAAAGGATTAAATTGAATTGGAGCACTGTCAACAACCTAGTTGATTAAAAGTCAAACTTACAGGCCATGATGGAAACATTTAGTAGTGTTTTAAATGCACACTGGGGTCCATGAAAGACATACACGTGTCTCTGAAGATTAAGGAAAATAGCCAGCTGAATTGTCTCCAGGTTAGAGCTGTACCTTATGCAATAAGCCTGAACGTTGAATCTAAATTACCGAGACTTGTGGAAACAGGAGTCTTAGAACCTGTCACTACTAGTGACTGGGCAACCCCTATTTGATAATCATGAAGGAGTCTGTAAAGGATATAATCACCGCATAGGTGTATGGTTTTGTCAGGTTTTAGTACCAGGACTACCAACGCTGCCCAATCAGCAAACCATAATGGACGGAATACTGAGGCCTTTCAGTTGGCTGAGTTCATCCTCGACCTACTCCAGCAGTGCATAGGGGACCGGGCAGCCCAGAGATACTTAGGTTGGGCCTCTGGGTCCACATATATCTTGACCATGTCGCCTTTAATTTTTCCCAGGCCCTCCTGGAAGACTTCTGATTACTTACCCAAAACTTCATTAAGGCTCCAGTGCTCATCTGGAAGATCTGTTGCCAGTCCAGCAGGGGGTGCTGTAGCCAGTCATGGCCCAGCAGACTCGGTCTGGGGCCCAGCAGACTATTATTAATGGCAGCCTAATGGACTGCTTCCCATAAGTAACCAGGGTCATCGTTGTGCCCATTGTGGCTAAGGGTACCGCCATGTAGGTAGCTAGCCTTGCCTCGGTGCCCTGAAAACCCAACTGTTGAACTCCAGTCCTGGTTTTCTCGAAGGTCTGCCTCCCTATACCCGAAACTGTGGCACCCGTGCCCAACTCCAATTTTATCAGATGGCCATTCGCCTGGATGGTAATCCTGAGGGGCCGACTCGTGGTGCTACAATGCAATTGCACACACCTCCTCATCAGGTTGTTCTCAGTGGAGGGTCTGGACTCTGGGCTGGTGTCTCCATCGAATAGGGTGGCAAGTTTGCTGACTGATCTATGGTTTCCTATCCCTGTAGTTTTGTCGGCCACAAGTACAGCACTGCCTTGGATTATCCTCCATTGATTCCGGGGAAGTGTCCCACCTGGCTGTAGCGGCTCTTGGCCAATGGGCTTGAGTGGGATTCCAGGGATTCCAGTCCTAGGGGGATCTGTGTGCCAGAATCGGAGTGTCTTATACTGTTTAGCTCCTTCAGTGACATCCCCAGCAATCTCTCCTGGTTTGCCATATTATTTACTCCGTACACAAGGCGGTCCCATAGCCTCTCGGGCAGGGGTGGCTCACAGTTGCAAAACTCGCTAATTTGCACAATTGTACCAAACAAATTGGTAATGAACTCTCCTGGGGTCCTCTCGTCTGTATTAACTCGAGACCTCTGTACGATAACCAGTGGTTTAGGGTCATAGTGGTTTGCCATGAGCGCCAGTAGCTCTTCGAACGTCTTGAGGTCTGGGGCCCCGGAGTATGTTAGGCTGAAAGTGGGAGCCCCACAGGCGGTCAGATCAATTACAGTCTGGCGACCATCCCCAACAATAGCATTTTTCTTAAAGAAATAGTAGTTCCACTTTATCCTTATCGCCAATTTAGCAGTCATGGAGGCGTCTGGAAAGGAGAGTCAAAAAATGGTTTATTTCTAAAAGTGAAGTATTTGCCAGTTACAGTCCCATTCGGGACTATTCTGCAGCTCAGCTCCTACCTGGGCCAGCCTTTATGGTACTGAGTTAGCTAGCCCGCTGATCGGCCTCTGTTCCTCAGCAGGGGAGCTCGCAATCGATCATGGGGCGACTAATTGGGTGGTCCGCATGGGTCTTGTGGGGGTTATATCACCCTGTTGCACCTGTCAGGAAACAGGATGGTACAATACGTATCTGGGGAGGTTTTAAGACAACAATCATTCCGCGGGGCAGACTTGAGTCTGTGGCCCACCCTCTCTCAGAAAGAATGTTCCCGATGGTGGGGAAGTCCATAACTACAGTTCATAGTTTGAGGATAAATCTTTTAGGACTGCGGTGAGGAGAAATTTCTTCACCCAGAGAGTGGTGAATCTGTGGAATTCGCCACGGCAGAAAGTCGTTGAGGCCAAAACATTGTGTAATTTTAAGAAGGAATTAGATATAGCTCTTGGTGCTAAAGGGATCAAGGAATATGGGGGGGAAGACAGGATCAGGATATTGAACTTGATGATCAGCCATGATCATAATGAATGGCGGAGCAGGTTCGAGGGGCTGAATGGCCTCCTCCTGCTTCTATTTTCTATTATCCTCTTCATGCAGCCAGGGTAAGCCTGCCTTATGTCTGCCTTCCCACACCCATCACTCCTCCACAGTGATCTCTATTCAAGCCGCCTCACGGGGTCCTAGAACTTGTCACGTCGCCCTCCACTCCACCCCTGCATGATCCCCCAGTACCTCCTCGGCTCCTCGCGTTCCCGCTTCTTCTCACCTCCCACACATGCCAGACTCGATTGCCATCAGACCAGGCATGAGTCCTGCTTACACTTTCCCCATCTGTCTCATTGCAGGACAAACTCAACCAGTGCGAGTGGGAGCAGCTTGTTAGAGTTATGCTCCATCTCAAGACCCGAACCCACTTTGAGGAAAGAGCTAGCTGATGAGTAGCAGGACTGCATCTGTGCAGAGGGTGAGGTGGGGGCAAGAGACAAAAGTGAACATATCTAGCCATGGTGCAAGCCTCACGTGAATTATCTTTCTTTTATCAGCCTGCCTGTGTCATGTACTAATGCCATCTCGCTTCCCTTGCAGGTCGATCAGTGGACCAGCGCAGACCATCCTTGCACCCTCTGGAGACCACAGACCCAGGCAGCTCCAAGAGCAACAACTCTGAGACGAGCATCGAGGAGGCATTATAGCTGTTACCCTCCACCAGCGGAGATCCTCACATCTTGGTGGGAATAAGTAGTAGGCAGGCGACTGGTGAGCACTTCACAGCTGATGGTGTACAGCAGGTGGAGGCAGGGATGTCCCAGGGATCGTTCAGTCACACCATCTCATTTCCTGCGCATTGAGAGCGATCAAGACAATGATCTCCTGCTGGTAGAGCACAAGTCCTAATTATCTCACACCCAATGTTGGGGGTGGGGGGGGGGGGGGGGGGGGCAAATATGGCCACACTAGTCTTCCCCAAAGCAGGGGGAATCAGGGCGCCCCTAGCCTTGCATCCAATTCGGGTCCAGGTCCTTCCTCCACCTCCCCTGGGTGTTGACCATTATCACCCCCCTCGACCTCCTTCTCATCTGAGAGATGTGGTGCTCCTCCATCTCCTCCTCAACCAGCACCTCGCCCCAGTGCAGTGCCAGGTTGTGCAGAGCGCAGCAGACCATTATAATGCACAACATCATCTGGGGATCCCCTCGACCAGTCCAGGCATCGGAACCATATCTTTAGCAGGCCAACAGGAGATCATCATCTTGATCGCTAGTGCTTCAGAACATGCCGCACCCCTAGTCAAGCTGTTTCAGGACAGCCACAACACTGGCATCTGCCCGGAAATGTGGAAAATTGCCCACATGTGTCATGTACACAAAAAACAGGTTGAATCCAGCCCACCAAAGCACTAGCCTTCAGTACAATTGCAGGAATATTGTCAGGGCCCATAGCCTTTGCAGTATCCAGTGCCTTCAGCCGTTTCTTGATAACACGTGGAGTGACTCATATCGGCTGAAGACTGACATCTGTGATGTTGAGGATCTTCAGAGGAGACAGAGGTGGATCATCCACTTGGCACATCTGGCTGAAGATTGTTGCCAGTGCTTCAGCCTTGTCTTTTGCACGAATGTGCTGGACTCCTCCATCATTGAGGGTGGGGATATCTGTGGAGCCTCCTCCTCCAGTGAGTTGTTTAAGTGTTCACCACCATTCACGGCTGGATGTGGCAGAACTGTAGAGCTTAGATCTGATGCGTACCTTGTGGAATCGCTTATTGATCATTTATTACTTGCTGCTTATGCTGTTTGGAAAAAAATGAGTAGTCCTGAGTTGTAGCTTCATCAGGTTGGCACCTAATATTTCCGTATGCCTGATGTTGCTCCTGGCATGCTCTCCTGGACTGTTCATTGAACCAGGGTTGATCCCCTGACTTGGTGGTACTGGTAGAGTGGGGGATATACCGAACCAGGAGGTTGTAGATTCTGGTTGAATACAATTCTGCTGCTGCTGATGGCCCACAGCACCTCATCGATGCCCAGTCTTGAGTTGCTAGATCTGTTTGAAGTCTGTCCTGTTTGGCAGGGTGGCAGTGCCACACAACACGACGGAGGGTATCCTCAATGTGAAGACGGGACTTTGGCTCCACAAGTAATGTGCGTTGGTCACTTCTTCCGATACTGTCATAGATGTGAGAATCGCATTTGCCGACTAGCAGGATTTTGTGCCCTGATTTACGCTGACAGCTAATGTGGGCTCAGAATTCTGCCTTGCGTGTTTTCATGTGATTTTACTGCAGTGAAATTCAGGCATGGTGACTGGAATGGTGCTGCACTTTGTGGAACAGGACGAACAGCTGCTGCTCAGCACAACAGATGATAAATTAATTTGCTCCCACGTAGGATGTTCGGCTTATTCTTAACACTCTTCACTCTGGAAACGATGTGGGACGCGATTCAGTGGCCTCGTTGTGCTCGACTTGTGTTGGGTCCAGGCTGTTGAATCTCACGATAGGCCTTCATCGACAATTGGAGTGTTTGAAATGTCTCCTGCAATTCAATGCAATCTCGTGGCCGGCTGTGACTTGGATCTCGCTCTCACTGGGCGAGATTGAAGTGTGCATATTTAAATGGGCCATTAGACTCACTTAAACATATGCTCGCCCAATTCACCCGGAGCTTGGGACTCACCAAACTTGCCAGCGAGGATCAACTGGGCGCCATTTGGTTCAAGTCCACAAAGTCATGAACTAGTCATGATGGCACCTCGGGGAGGGGGGGGGGGGGTTGAGTTGAGGCTCCTGGGTGGTCGGGACAGGGCAGGCTGGCACCCTGGCACTCCTCTTGGCATCTGTGCAACTTGGCACTGCCACCTGGGCACCGTGGCACTGCTAGGCTGGCAAGGATACTGCCAGGGTGCCAGGATGGCAGTTCCAAGGTGCCGAGGTCTTGCCCATAAGAGGTGGGGTGAAGGAGAACCCTGGAAGTTGGGCAAAGTTGGGTTCCTGAAGCCACAGTGGATGTCAAAATATCGAGGCTGCCTTTACAAATGGACGTGGAGAAGTGACGTGGAGAGTAGCCTCGGTGGGGTGTTCTTGCCCAGGCAACAAAACTGGCAAAGTGCCGTTGAATAGCAGGGTCTTTCTCGGTGCTAAGCGTGCCATTCAGCCGACTTTAACTTGAGTCCGCTGAATTGCACCCGTGATTTTTGATCTAGCTCATTCTGTACTGCGAGCTTCAAGCTGAAATCTACGGCAGAAAATGCAGGATATTCACAGTCGGGAGGCAAACGAAAAAAGGAATAAATTGGTAAGTGAATCAAAAACCTGCCTTTTTGTTCAGATTGATGGGCAGCACGGGTAGAACAAGTGGATAGCACTGTGGCTTCACAGCGTCAGGGCCCCAGGTTTGATTCCCTGCTGGGCCACTGTCTATGCGGAGTCTGCACGTTCTCCCAGGTCTGCGTGGGTTTCCTCCGGGTGCTCCGGTTTCCTCCCACAGTCCAAAGATGTGCACATTAGGTGGATTGGCCATGATAAATTGCCCTTAGTGACCAAAAAGGCTTGGAGGGATTATTGGGTTACGGGGATAGGGTGGAAGTGAGGGCTTAAGTGGGTCAGTGCAGACTCGATGGGCCGAACGGCCTCCTTCTGCACTGTATGTTCTATGTTCTATCTCTATGTATTGACGTGGTGATTTGCAGCATTTCAGGTTTCAGTTCTGCTTTCAACCTTTGATCTTTCCCGTTTCGCAACTGCCTCACTCCAAGTGGGCACGGAGAAAAGGAGAGAGAAGAAAACAGTTGTTCATGTTGGGAGAAAGTGTCTGGAAAGAACAGATTATATTGGCACAATCAACAAAATAGCATGAAAAGTAATTTATTGAACAGCATATTAAATAGAAACCATGACATTGAAATCTAAGCATCTCAGACACCCTGAGGCTGAAAAACACCATGAAAGTATTATGTAGCCAAATTTAAGTGACAGTATAAATCTGATGTATTTTTTAACCAGACATAACTGTTATGGGACAGAGATTCAGTGATACATTCTTGTTTACTTTGTATGACCACACACTGTATTAATCATTGACTTAATCTATGGCGTGAAGATTGTTTAGCAGAATTTAATCCCACCAGAATCCAGTTCCCAGGATCTCCACAAATGATTTTGCTGAGGCTGTGTATTCTCTCTATCCTCACACGTTTACACAGGAGTACCTAGAGTAAACAGAAACTTAGAGGCGGCTTATAACTTGGAGTGGGTAGTGTACAGAGAGCAAGGAAATTCAAAGAGTTCATTTTAACTCCCAGGCTTCATTTAAGCGCTGCAGCATCTCAAACTGGCAAAAATAATGTCAAAAGTTAATTGCAGGAGCAAAAATTAGGAGAGGAACTCAAGGAGGTTTGGGTAAGGTTACATTTATATACAGTAAATCCTAATTAATCTTGCGGTCGCAATCCTGAAAATCCTGCAACTTTAAGTGAAATGACTTGAAGTGAATCGCAGCTTCTAATCGGGATGAATGGAAAGACGGGAGTTAGGTTCCGTCAGACATTTCTCACCGGGATAAACAACGTACAGGTTGAAATACTGCATTCTACATGTGCAGTACTGTGCATTTTTAGCTGAAATAACGTGAAAAATAAAATAAAGCACTAAATATAAAATTAATACTGTAGGTTAGGCATTTTTCACAGCGAACAAAAATGAATACAATCAAAGTTAAAATGCTGCAATTCTTAAATGCCTACATTCATGAATGAAATAACCTTCAAAAAATAAATTTAGAAATATAAATCAAATACAAATAACTGTAAATATAAATAAATGTAAAAACAACTTACACTCACCTGGGGCGGGATTCTCCGACCCCCCGCCGGGTTGGAGAATCGCCCAGGGCCGGGGTCAATCCCGCCCCCGCCGTGTCCCAAATTCTCCGCCAACCGATATTTGGCGGGGACGGGAATCGTGCTGCGCCGGTCGGCGGGCCCCCCGCGGCGATTCTCCAGCCCGCGATGGGCCGAAGTCCCGCTGCTGACAAGCCTCTCCCGCTGGCGTGGATTAAACCACCTACCTGACCGGCGGGAGCAGGCAGCGCGGGTGGGGTCCGGGTCCTGGGGGGGGACGCGGGGCGATCTGACCCCGGGGAGTGCCCCGCCCCGGTGGCCTGGCCCGCGATCGGGGCCCACCAATCGGCGGGCGGGCCTGTGCCGTGGGAGCACTCTTTTTCTTCGCCTTCGCCATGGTCTTCACCATGGCGGAGGCGGAAGAGACCCCCACCCCGGCGCATGCGCGGACTTACGGCGGCCGGCGAAGTCCTTTCGGCCCCGGCAGGCGAGGCGCTAAAGGCCGTTCACGCCAGCCGGCGGAGCGGGAACCACTGCGGCGCGGGCCTAGCCCCTCAATGTGAGGGCTTGGGCCCTAAAGGTGTGGAGACTTCCGCACCTTTGGGGCGGTCCAACGCTGGAGTGGTTCACGCCACTCCAACATGCCGGGACCCCCCGCCCCGCCGGGTAGGGGAGAATCCCGGCCCATATGCGCATGCAGACCACAAAACAGGAAGTCTATGGCAAATGATGCTCAAGTGAAACTTGCAATGTTTAAGGGATATATTGTCACTGCTTTATTTACGACGTTAAAGCAAAACAACATTAAATGAGCCAACCTTAAGTGTGGGTGTACTCTATTTACCTTGGCATTTCTGCCATTCCTTTGATTTCCAGCAGGGTGTGCAGCTGGATGTAGCCCTGTGCATGCCTCCAGAAACCTTTAGTTAAATTAACATTCTGAAACTAAGAACACCATCAGGTTGCAATATTTCCGTATAAAGTAGGGCTTTGTCTTGCCGGAATGGTTGGCTCTCCTCTTCCTGTTTTGAGGTGAGTTAAGATGTTGGGAAACAGGAAACTGCTCTGAACACACCACAGCGTCCTGCCGCCTTAAACCCTACCCAGTAACTCTTGCATTGAGTGTGGAGGAGTAAACTGATCATTTAATATCCCCTTCAGATGACAGTGAGACAAATTGATTTGCAAGTCTCTGTTTTTCAGGCAGGAAAGTGTTGAAATGTCCAATTCACAGGACATGCACATGCTTATTTCATGCTGTATATGTATCACTTGGTAGTTTTACTAGTGCCCTGCAGTTGATCAGGGCTCCCAAGTGAACCTAGAGCTAGGTCCACTGCCTCTGCCTAAACCCTGTTTCAGGCCCCTTGACAAAATTAGATACTGACTGCAACCAATCACTAAACTTTAAAGGAACTTCTCCGGTTCCATATTAACAGTACAAACAATCTGTACAGCCTCTCCCTTCACAACTGATTGCCTCCCTCCCAGATATATTTTACATTGACATCTGAGCTAGCTGATATCACCTCCCCCCACCACCTCTCCCCACCGCCCCACAGGCCAACCATCTCTGGCAAACTGTCTAAGGGCAGTGACTGGCACCCTCAGCTCACTGTACCAGACTAATGTGGCCACGAGCTTTCAGTGAGTGCAGCATGCATCCCACTCAAATTGTGCCCCAGTTCAGTTTGGCAACACCTCAATTTTATAATAACTTCCCTTGTGTTCACATCCATCCATGGGCTTGCCCCTCCCTATTTCTGTATCTGCCTCCAACCTGACAACGTCCGAGATCTCGGCCTTCCTACAATTCTGGCCTTCATGATTGGCAGACATGCCTGCAGCTGCCTAGCCACTAAACTTTGACTAAGCTTTTCAAAATGCTGGGCGCAACCGGCTTTCAAAAATGCTCGCTGTCCCTTGCAGGCGTGCCCCCTCAGCCGAATGTAGCAGTACGCAGGCCAGGAGCCCAGCGGGGCAGACCACATCCTCCGTACGTCAGCGTGCTGTCTCAGGAGAAGATTAATTAAAAAAATTGATGGAGTCTTCCTGCCAGAAGCGGCAGCAGAGAGCATGTCATGCATCCGGAACACTGACATCATGTGCTCGGGGCACGCACAAAATTACTGAGGTGTGCTCCCTCCATTTTGTAGCTGCCAGCAAGCAAGCAACAGGGCTATGTGAAGAACTGAAGATGGATCTTTTTGGACTAAGGAAGAGATGACCAGAGACACAAACAGACCAGAATCTCAACAGAATCTGCTGAGGAGAGCGGCTCAGGAGAATCCATAGCAGTGCTGGTGTGAGCTCCATGACCTCTGATGAACACCCATACAGAAATGTAACAATGAATGACAGCAAGTGAGATTGTGAGGACCAAACAGGTTCACCTGTCGCATTAAAGATAAGCACAAATGGTGGGTCCTGTAGGTTGGCCGGTTGGTAAAAATGGGCCCCCTTTTTTTTCCAATTAAGGGGCAATTTAGGGTAGCCAGTCCACCTACCCTGCACATCCTTGGGTTGTGGGGGTGAGACCCACGCAGACACAGGGAGAATGTGCAAACTCCACATGGACAGTGACCTGGGGCCGGGATCAAACCCAGGTCCTCGGCGCCGTGAGGTAGCAGTGCTAACCACTGCGTCACTGTGCCAGCCCCTTTGATCAACTAACCTAATCTCTTTATGTTACTTTGTGGGAATTTTTGTATGATATATATTAATATAAGTTGTTTTTGATTCACAGCGCAATCTAATTTTTCGGCTGCTTTCTGATAAACTTCCTTATCCATTGGGATCTTCTTGTGCATGAACGGAAGAACAGGCACTGTGCTGAACTTTTATCAGTTTCATGTTGGAAATGCTGATGACTCATAGAGATGACAGCATGACAGATATGGAACAAACTGCGCCCAATCAGACTAAGCTTCAAAGAACCCAACCATTATCTGGCATTCCATCCATCTTAGATGTGACACCCTGTGATCTATGAAAAACAGCTGCTACATTGCCTATTTAGACGTCGAAAGAAGGAGAAAAATGAGCTCCCTGTATGCCAAGCCCCATTTCTGATTTCTATTCATTCGTGAGAAAAATCCCCACAATATAGTCGTCTCCGGTTAAACACATATCAGAAAAGGAGTGTTCCAACAAGTCAAATCATTTCACATCACGATAGATTACATGGCTTTTTTTTTTCACAGTGATTGAAATGACAATCTAAGAATGTAACCAAATTGTTCACATTGGACTTTGGCAGTGTGCCATGCCACTCTCTTATATCTCCTTTTTTAATAAAACATTAGTTGAAAGAGTGACATGTTTTAAAGGGATATTGTCTCATGAGAAGTGTTTGACATTTTCTTTGAAAGAAAGAGAAGTCAGATTTCTTTCACCACCATTCTCTCCTGAAGACACTCACTCATATTACTGTGTAGTTCCACACGTACTGATCAACTTTCAGCGCAATATTTTGTTCAACTGGCCATTCTGGATGATGGATGCAATTGCCAAAAAGCTAATAATACCTGGGGCATCGTTGTTAAGCTTGAGTCCAGTCTTTACTGAACAGGGACATGTGTACATTTTCAGCTGATGCTACTGGATAGCAACTTGACCTGGAACTGTAATTATGTTTTCTTCTCCCTGGCTCAGGGCACTGAAGTATCATTACTGTCAGGTTATAAATCATGATATCAACTCACTCTGGGAAACAAGCCAAACACTTTGTCATGACATTGATGTCCCTTTAATGGAAAATAATTTACACTATGGATAATTTGATTCCACATTTTTGTTTCTCAACTACATACCATTGAACTCAATGACCTGATCTAAACAGTTCAATGCTGTTTAATGTTACCCGCCTACCTTTGAATCCTGGCTGGAGCTTGCCTAAGTTACGCAAACAAGCAACAGCTCTCACACTGACGAAATACGAAGGTCTGTTCAGATAATTGGCGAGAGCTCTTTATTGCCAGGAGCTCGATAAACAAAAATTACGGTCCACTTCTGTTTAATGTGAGCACGGATATATGAAAACTACAGCTTCCATTCAGGTGTCAGAATTCCAACTAAATGAACAATACCCAAGCCCCAAGCCACAGATACCAGAAGGTTAAATTTCTTACAGGCTTCTCGTAGTGACTTATTTTCTGTGCTGCCTGAGTGATTTTTCACAATATTCTTTCTCATTTGCTAGTTTCAATGTAACTGCATACACTCACTTGAGTGAAGGAAGAAAATGGTATCTGAAAATTTCTGTGTTAAGTGAATAATTTGATTGGTCTGTTTGGCGGTACCTACTTGCTTGTCAGTAAGTGACAGCTGAAAACATTTGAGAAATGTGATTTTTGTTTGCTGAGTGTTTGTTACTCATTAGTGCTTTTTATTGCTATTTGACTCATTATATTTAGTTAATCTAATAATTGATTGACGTTTATTAGGTTAATGATGGTTAGAGCATATGGTGGTTTTGAGTTTTGGGTTAGGACTCCAATGTCAGGATCAACTGGAGATCATGACCTCAAACTGTGGGGAAGTCATTCTTCCCCAAGAGACTGGTAGGTGGGGTCTTGAAGCTGAAGGGTTCTGAAGAATCTGCAGCTTCCCATTTTAGGTAAGAGAAGCATAGGTGTCTCCATCCTGAAATGCATGTTGTATTTTGAGATATAACTGTGTGCCATCTCTGCATATCTCCGAGGCATAAAATGAATGCAGTGGTGCCATTCCAACAACATTAACAAACTTGAAATTAAAAAATAGCCATAGCAGCTGGGCCATCATTGTGGGGGAGGAACATTTCCATTGGTTGGCCTGCACCTTGCAGCTGTGAACAAATAGGCGGTGAAGACCCTGGAAGCTGTCTAAAATGTTTGCCTGTCCAGTCTGCCAGCGGGAAGCAGTCTCCAGGCAGCTGGGGGGCTCACTTGCTGACTGAAAAATCTTCTGATAATTGGCCTTCAATTGGCTACCTCTATTTGCAGATGGGTTGCCCGGCTGAACCTGGCCCTGCTGCTGGTGGGATTGGCTGGTGGGGTGAAATTACATTGCACATGTCTCCATCCTTGTCCCCATATTGGAGTGAAAATTCAGCCCTCTGTTGGCCCCACAGATTCCTGATTCTTTTGAGGTGATTTGGATGTGGGGAACCCTATTAGATGTATAGGGCTGGATTCTCCGACTCTGAGACTATGTCTGGAGCATGTGTCTGGTCTTACGACCAAAACGCGGTGCTGCCCCCGCACCAATACTCCGCCCGTTTTGGGGGGAGGGGAGGGGGCGAGCAGCCGTGCCACATAAAGCCCGCGGTTTTACCTGCAGATATGAATAGAAAACTGCAGGTTCTTTGGTGGCCATGCCGTACAGCATGGCACCAGCCCTGCATGGTGAGCCTGCCAGATAGTGGCTCCCTGTAGCCACCCCTCGCCACCCCTGGACCACCCCCCACCGGTCCCCCCAGCCCCCACTCAAGCCCCCTGGCCAATGGAACACCCCCCCCCCTCACCCCGACTGGCACCGTCCACAGCTGCCATGCGACGTCCCTGAAAACTGTGAGCACACGTGACCGACGCCGTTGGGAAGTCGGCCCATTGAGGGACGGCCTCTGGTGACGTCCTGAGGTCGTCTCAACAGCGTGCGGTGAATACAGCGATTATGCTGTTTTTGAGGGGGCCGAGCATCCGAAAAATGGTGCCGCCGCCCCCAATTTTGGCGTAAGAATAGTTTCTCTGGCCAATCATCGAATGCGATTTCGGCATCGGCAATCGGAGAATCCCGCCAATAGTTTTTTCATGATATGGATTGTACAGAGAGGGTCAGGATGGTACAATAGTCTTTAGTAAACTGTCCTTTGATCTTTGCACCAAAATCAAAGTCAGGCTTAGACTAGTAGAATGTAAGGCCCAAATTTGACACTCCCCTCCTCAACCCACTGTGTGATTTCCCACCACTGCCATCTTCCACATAATTTGTGTCAGTTTTGATCAGGAGTCTGGGTTTCAACAATGTTAATGAGATTGATGGCCTGGTCTCGTGTCAGAGAGTGGGAGCGAGTCTGTTAATCGCTTTGCTACGCCCATACTGAACTCTCGACCCAGATAGATTTGGGACTTTAAAATCCAAAGCAGTGTGAATTTTTGAGTCCCTCAACTTAGTTCTTATTTCTGCAGAACTGTGGAACAAAACCACCCATAGCTTGGCACAAATTCACATTGATTTATTAGATAAACTAAGAGACTTTTTCAACCTTTATTGGGTCATGACACTTTGAAGTCATTTACACATCTTTGATCTGGGGTTAGTACGTGCTGAGCTATATGGAGAAATAAATTCAAAGTAATAACCAAACAACAATTTAATGTCTGTTTCTGTGCTAATTCCCTCTTCCTACTAACAGCTACGTTTCCAGGAGATTCTGCCAATCAAAGTAATTTTTCGTTTTTGACCATCAGTTGACCATTAGGTTTCCCAACTTGTCTATTTAAATGTTTAGATGAAGAGGAGGACAAGCAGAAGATTCCAGATAGATCAAGCTGCACAAGACAATCTCAATGACTAGTATCTGCATGCCTGCAACTGCAAACAAAGAGAAAGCAACCTCAGTCTATCAAATGATTCATTCATTTTGAGGTTTGGCTCTCAAGATAGGTGTGAGTACAACTCCAATGGCCTCACCAACCACTATGCCGACTACTTCTTCAAGGCATACCAGCCACAGCATCTCCTGCTTTATACATCAAAAAGTCAAAAATCCATGCCCTGGTGATCATTGTCAGCAGCGCCTGATTTAATGCACTCATCAAGATATCACAAATTGTACTTGCAGAGATTTTGACATTTATGGATACAGCTCCCAGGGTCCAAATCAGCAAGGAGCCAGATACAGGGCTACACCATTTGCTGTAAGGATACTTGTCTTATATGTCTTACAGATCTGGCACAGCCAATGAACGTACTGGATAGTTATGGCCTTATTCGGACTCTATCTTCTTCCAGGTATGTTGCAATTCAGCCTCATTGAGGCAGCGCCATGGAGTGGCATGAAGTAGAGCCCTCCTTTCATCCATTCCCACCTCCGCTTCAGCAAGCATCAAATAGTACTTGCCTGTGTCCTCAGGCCTGGTAAATAGTGTTTAAGTTTCCTTCATATTATTTATCTCTTCTTAATACCCTGCCCCTTCAGATTTGACGAAGGCGGCTAATGGTTTAGGAATCATCTTGAGCCTTTCTAAATGCTTTCATAATTTCTGTCTCCTGTTATGATACTTTAATTGTCCCATTCCTTTCAAATTTACTTGCACGCAATTTTCTATTCCCTTGACGATAATGCTCCACGCATCCATTGAAATCTCCATCTGCATCTGGAAATAATTATGCAAGAGGCTATCTCATGAAGTTTGAGTGCTTTGAACATATTACTGTTCTGGCAAGCTTAGCGTCTATTCTTAACCATTTAACCTAACTAATGTTTGGAGATGAAAAGTGGAAAAATACCCTACTGCATTGACACTCTCACATTAATGAGCATTAAAATTCATAACATTGTACATTTGAGGGGCAAGAAAAGGCCATTTGGATCAACGGGCAAGCTGTCGTGATGTCGAGAATAACATGCAGTCAAATGCCAATGAAATAAATGACCAAATAATGTGCTTTAGTGATGTAGGTGGAGGAATAAATGTCAGTCAGGATACCAGAGCAAACTTTCTTACTGTTCTTCACCTTTTATGTCCATCTCGAGAGCCACACAGGGCCTTGATTTAACGTGTCATCTGGAAGACGGTGTTGTGTTCTATGGCTCTCCTGATCATGAAGGCACACATAGAACATGAAGATGTGGTTGTAATAAGTATTTGTTCTTGATACGCAGAATGGTAACCATGCAATTCTATATTCACAAACAATTGTGTCTACGTTACTGTGAAGCTTAAGGAGAGATGTGCCTCTCCTGTTGTCCGTCCTACTACCAAGTGCCCCTTCCTTGTCCGTCCCCTGTCTGTATGGGTGTCTGGTTCCACTTACTGGTGGGAGGTCATAACTGTCACTACATGTATTAATCAATGGTTGCGTTCACTTATGCTGTTAAATACAAATATATACATCGGTGAAACTATATACAGTTATACATAGATATGCCTGTGCGCAAATCACCATAGATGGCACCTCTGACAGTGTAACATTCACTCAGTACTGCACTGCTCAACTTCCTGGGCTGAGTTTTTAACATATCACAGTCTGACTCAGAGCTGACAGTGCTACCACTGTATCATAGCTGATAATTAGTTTTGTTCTGAAATGCGATAATTGCGGACAATTGATCATCAAATTATGAGAAATGCTCTATTTAATGACCAAGGTCAGTATTTATTGTAACCCCTGGAGCTCACCATTATTTTGTTTTTTTTTAATAAATTTAGATTACCCAATTATTTTTTCCAATTAAGGGGCAATTTTAGCGTGGCCAATCCACCTACTCTGCACATTTTTGGGTTGTGGGGGTGAAACCCACGCAGACACGGGGAGAATGTGCAAACTCCACACGGACAGTGACCCAGAGCCGGGATCGAACCTGGGACCTCAGCGCCATGAGGCGGTTGTGCTAACCACTAGGCCACCGTGCTGCCCGAGCTCACCATTATAATCACATTTTAGGAAGGGAACTACTTAGAATCATAGAATTTACAGTGCAGAAAGAGGCCATTCGGCCCATTGAGTCTACACCGGCTCCTGAAAGAGCACCCTACCTAAGCCCACACCTTACCCTATCCCTGTAACCCAGCAACCCTACCTAACGTTTGGGCACTACGGGGCAATTTTAGCGTAACCAATCCACCTAACCTGCACATCTTTGGACCGTGGGAGGACACTGGAGCACCCGGAGGAAACCCACAGACACAGGGAGAACATGCAGACTCTGCACAATGACCCAAACCACGAATTGAATCCGGGTCCCTGGCGCTGTGAAGCAACAGTGCTAACCACTGTGCTACCGTGCCGCCCATAAAGAAGGAAATAAAGTTAAAGCCTGAATATTTACTATAAAATATCAATGGGTGACATACACAAACTCCAAAAAAGGAAAAAGCGTTTCTGCTAAAATCAATTCAGTTTACCTGATAATATACTTTTTAATAGTCATGTAATAGTTGTCTGTGATGATATGATGAACCAATGGTTTTCAAACATGTCTGCTTGCAGAGTTCTACAAGGGGCATCAGAGTTTATTCTAACTTCCAAAACAAGGACCATATCTCACAGTGGCTTGAGTGGTTAAGCCTGGATCTTGATTGTTTGTTGAGTCGATGGGAGTGCACCCCCTCGGCACACAGATACCACAGCAGATTTTCCCCTGTCACCTGCTGGCTGATGGTGATGGAAGGAGTGGGCCATGTCTTCTCACCATCACACTGATGTCCTTCTTGGCCCTGTCTTACAGGCTGTATTAAAGATCCAACCTGCTTTTCTTTTGGAAATAACTGTGAGATCTTCTGTACACCTCACCTCATTGGGCTTAACACCCTCCAATTTGGAATCATCTACTGCAAATGGCAATTAATGCTTGGTGAATTGTGAAATTTAAAGCTGAGATTGATAGTATTCTGTTAAGCAAAGTTGTTGAGGGAAATGAGGCAAAGGTGTGTATATCGAGTTAGGTTGCAGATCAGCCATGATCTCATCACTCAAGGAGTTAAATGACCTACTCCTGTTTCTATCTTCCCTTGTGTCCGAAATTAGACAATGGATATTCCCAGTGTAGGATGTCCCTGCCCCAGGCTCTGGCTCCTTGCCATCCTTTGCCTTGTTAGGACCAGAAAGGGAATCTTCCCTTTACAAAGATTGACACATTGAAAATAACAGTAAACAGCATGGCCCTAGCTCAGCCCACCCAGGTCTTTGATAATTTCAGGTGATTCCACTGGCGTGCTTCTCTGTAAGATTGATGGAATACCAACTCCTAGCTACCACGCACCCCCGAACAACGCCACATGAAAGTCCACACTACCTAAAAGAAAATAGTATGCAAGTGTGTGCACCAATAGAAAGTACATGCTCGTAAGTCAAAAAATGCAGAATAATGCACAGAATACAGCATTGGCAAGATACTGGGAATGAATTTCGGTTTATTGCAGTGGAGTAAAGCTGATATTTTGGTCCAGGTGCCCATTATAGAAACTGTCCTCTACTTTGTCCTTGGTTGATGATCACATGCTGAAGTGTATATTACAGTAATAATTTATTCCTAATTGTTTTACTAGTGATAATTGATGCCTGCAGCACAGATGTTGTTGTGCGATTTGTTCCCAGCGTTTCCTTTAATAATCTGACCGAAGTTACTTCTGAAACCGCCTCCAAAGTATTCTAATTGCTTTTTCTTGTTTTGGGTTGTTGACCTGCATATTTTAGCCATGGTTACTGGCCTGATAAAGGGAACATCCCTTTCCTTTGGAATTTAATCGGCGTTGAGTATGTTTGCTCTGTTCAGAAAGGAAAAAATGGCATGAAGGGAGTGTCTATGAGCTAGTGGCTGCAGTCATTTGTTCTCTGCCTTGCATCTCCTCCCTGGCAGCCAGCAACAAAGACTTCCTCTGTGTTCCAGAGTCATAAACACATTTACCAATCTTTTAAGTGCCCTTATTTTTTGCTGCACATAGCACAGAGAGGTTTTTTATGCACGTTCAATCCTTGATATAGCCCTATTTTAATTGGACACTTACAACATCAGGCACTCTTTCAGCAGCACAAACCTATCCTTTGATCTTGAACAAACCATTTGATGGAAGGTACTCGTTTACACTTCTGTTTGCACTTCTTGCGCAATAAATTGTCAGGATCACTTCACATTTTATGAATAAAGTGCATGCAATTTAGAGAAAAATTAATTCAGGGCGAGCCACCATTTAGATATATTATGAGTCCACATTTTCAAAAGGAAGCACATTGACTTGGGCAACCTCTCTGGTAGCCCAGCAAACATCCTGCTCCTCGGCTTCCAAGTTTGAGACACCCAGGTGAAACAGGGTTAACTTACCTTCATTCATTCTCCCCCTTATTTCAGTCTTTAACTATCCAAAGCTGGTTTAGCACAGGGCTAAAGAGCTGGCTTTGAAAGCAGACCAAGGCAGGCCAGCAGCACGGTTCAATTCCCGTACCAGTCTCCCCGAACAGGTGCTGGAATGTGGCGACTAGGGGCTTTTCACAGTAACTTCATTTGAAGCCTACTTGTGACAATAAGCCATTTTCATTTCATTGCAGGCTGCAGTAGATGCTACTGAAACACGAACACAGTTGTGTTCAAATCAACTGCAAGTTGCAGTTAGATTTAAGAAAGAAGAAAACATTTGCAGTGTATAAAACATTCCTCGAGAAGAACTATTTGGTTTATACCTAATTTTTAAATTATGTTTTCCCCTATTATTTATACCATCTTTCATCCCAAAGAATAATTGCGGATTTATGGCTATTTTAGCCTTTTTGGCAGAAATCTAAAGATGGTTTTATTATTCCAATAGCCAAGATTTTAAAGTGTTTTCCAGAGTAAAGTCTGCAGCTGGTCGATTTTGGCAGCAATTTGCACATTTTATTAATTTCTGTGACTTTTTATTAATGATAAGGGCCAACGATCTGGCTGATATTCTAAACAGACCTTCCTGATGAATCCGAGATGTTTATGCTTTCCTTGCCCAGTGTGACTGCCAGGAAAAATAGCAGTCTGTGTTGGTTCTGCTGCTTAGATCATCCAAAGGCATTCTGGGGCTATTTGGGGAGGGGAAGGAAGGGGCTGAATATAAAGCCCATCCAATTTATAAAGTTAAGCAGACGCAGTTTTAAAAATACGATCAGCTACAGGAAACTCCAGATATCTTATGGAGTCAAAAACAATATCGGTGTACAAGATGAATTCTTCGTCATAAAGAGACAGTCAGGTAAACCAAGGAATCCCAGGACTTGTTGGACATGGAATAACTGAATACCTGTCAGTTTAGAGTGGAAAAGGCAATATGGACTACATCCAAGTCTTCGAATGGGTTCCAAGATTAATTTTAATGACAATATGGAAAGAAACATTATTTGATAGAAACCCAAATTGTCACGTTGCCATTGAACTGCAGGAGAGAAGGGTATTTTTATTAGTTCAAGTTAAATAGAAGACTGCATTCAGTTAAACCTGAGCTGAACTTTGGTGTTCCCACATTCCAAACGTAGAGCTTGAGGTGTTTACAGAATTCCTGAGCCAGTCTCCTTTAGATCCTTAATTATCTCACTTCAGCCAACACAACATTCAAAACTATTTAGCAGTGTCACACCTTAATCTTTCCCAGTTGTAATATAACTGCATTAATATCCCATTATTCTTCTATCCATTCATGGGCCTTGTACCTTGCTATCTCTGTAACCTCCTCCAGCCCCATTACCCTTTGTAATCTTAGTGTTCCTCAAATTATATTGCTGGCTAAAGAGGAGATTAACACAATAGTGAGGACGGATATGAGTCACGATTCTCCCAAAAGAATGACTAAGGGCGTGATCCAATGGCTACGCTGCATCTGAAAAGCAGCTCACTGTGGCGCTGCCTGGCTGATAAAAGCTGGGAGACCCGCTCCTGGGATTTACTCGACTCGCAACGCCTCGCGTGATCCAATGCGATCTTGTGAGACATTGTGATGCAAATCCTGCCCAATGTGGGCGGGATCACTTTTTGGCAAATCTGCATATTAGAGCGAGGCAGCTGGTCTCACTCTAATGTGCAGATTCCCGCAGTACCTGAGGCTTTGGGATTCATCCCCTTCACCTCGGAAACCTCTGGCGAGTGTCGTTCAGCACTGGTCTCCAAAAATGGGGAGCAGGTGGAACAACACTCGTGGGGTTCTCCAAGGGAATGGATGCCTCAACTGCATGTCTTTTGGGTAGGGTGGTGACATGGTGCTGCTGGTGCCACCTGGGCACCCTGGCAGTGCAACCTGGGTGTCAGCCTGGCACTGCTAAGGTACCCAGGTGGCACTGCTGGCTGTCAGCAGCGCTGCCAGGGTGCCAGGTTGGCACCACACAATCCCACCCATGGTCAGCGTGATTCCCCGTAGTCTTGGGAAACACCCCCAACAATCAACTCAGGAGGAGCAACCTCCCACACAAAACTAAAAGTTATCATGAGCCCCCCCAACCCTCCCCCCTCCCCCTCAAGCCTGAGGGTGACTCAGCCCAACACCCATCAATCGGGACATAGCCCCTCCCAAGTGAGAAAACCCTGCTATGGGGTCACTGAAGCCCCCCCCCCTCCCACCTTTAGGTTGGCACTGTCATGGTGCCAGGTTGAAATTGTCCAGGTGCCAGGAGCACAGCCCTTCCCTGACAACCTCGTGGGCTCCAATGGTCTCCCAGCCCCCCCCCCCCCCCCATTTTTGGAGACCAGTACAAATTCCTGCCTGTGTGGCCTCAAACGGGTGGTGAGACAGTGGCCTCAAACGGGCGGTGTATATTTTAATGAACCTAATTGCTAATTTAAATATGATTATTTGGATCAAACCTAGCAAGGGTGTTAACCAGATCGTGCCAGGCATAGCGGATCGGGTGCAGCGCGCTCCGCTCAGCACGAAAACTATTTTGGGTATCTCCTGCTCTGCACCCGGTACGACAGGATCGGCACCAGGCGGAACGCCATGGGAGAATATTGCCCATTTCCTCCGACGGTGCGGAATTTGAATGGGTAGAACTGAGAACATCCAGGAACAAAAAATGTTAACGGGGTTGGCATACAGACTCCTAAATTGTTGTGGTGATTTTGGAGATAGCATTAAACAGTAATTAGAGATGCATGCGATAAACTAACATCTGTAATTTTGGGTGACTTTAATCTGCATTTAGAACATAGAACATAGAACATTACAGCGCAGTACAGGCCCTTCGGCCCTCGATGTTGCGCCGACCTGTGAAACCCCTCTAAAGCCCATCTACACTATTCCTCATGGCGCCGAGGTCCCAGGTTCGATCCCAGATCTGGGTCACTATCCACAAAGAGTTTGCACATTCTCCCCGTGTTGACGTGGGTTTTGCCCCCACAGCCCAAAGATGTGCAGGGTAGGTGAATTGGCCATGCTAAATTGCCCATTAATTGGAAAAAATGAATTGGGTACTCTAAGTTAAAAAAAATAGAAATAGGCCAAGCTTAAGACGCTCTTAAGGGAAATGATTATTTAGGAGGAATATAAAGATTTGTTACCTGCAGTAACGAGAATTCAAGCGGGAGAGCTCAGGGTTAAAACTGCTAGAGAGGCAGCAGGAATGGCAGATGATGTTGAGAAATTCAATCTAGTAACAATATTGTGCAGGAGGAATTCCGGGAGTGTGTGCAGAATGGTTTTCTGGACAAATATGTTGAGGAAGCAACTAGAGAACATCCTAGACTGGGTATTGCATGATTAAAAAGGAATAATTGGCAATCGAGTTGTATGAAGCACCTTGGGGATGAGCAACCATAACATGATAGAATTTTTCATTAAGGTGGAGAGTGATGAAGTTGATTCTGAGATTAGGGTCGTGAATCTAAATAAAGGGAACTACCACAGAAACAATGATATTGGATGTGAGTTGGCAATTATGGCTTGGGGAATGTTACTTACAGGGATAATGGTAGGCAATGGCAAACATTCAAAGTGTGCGTGGGTGAACTGCAACAATTGTTAATTCCTGTCTGGCGCAAAAATAAAACAGGAAACGGGACAAACCATGACTTACAAAGGAAATTAGAGATAGTATTAGATCCAAGGAAGAGACCAAATTGGCCAGGAAAAGGGGGACACAAATAAGTACCAGAAATGTTGGGAACACAGAGTTTAGTGAAAGGGAGGAACTGAAAGTAATCAATATTAATAGGGAAATGGTGTTGAGGAAATTGATAGCATTGGAGGCCGATAAATCCCTGGAGCCTGATAATCTACATTCCTGAGTCCTTAAGGAAGTAGCCCTAGAAATAGTGGATGCATTGGTGGTCATCTTCCAAAATTCTAGAGACTCTGGAACGGTTCCTACAGATTGGAGGGTGGCTAATGTAAGCCCACTATTTAAAAAGGAAGGACAGAGAAAGTAGGGAATTATAGGCCAGTCAGCCTGATGTTGGTAGTAGGGAAAATGCTGGAGTCCGTTATAAAAGATTTAATAGCAGAGCACTTGGAAAACAGTGGTTGAATCAGAGAGAGTCAGCATGGATTTAAGGAAGGGAAATCATGCTTGACAAATCTACTGGAACTCTTTGGGGATATAACTAGTAGAATTGATGAGGGGGAGCCAGTAGATATTGTTTATTTTGACTTTCAGAAGGCTTTTGACAAGATCCCACGGGCGTGGCCCGAATTCGCAGCACCCCGGGAATCCCCCGTGGCAATTCTCCGGCCCGCAATGGCCGAAGTCCCGCCGCTAACAGGCCGTTCCCGCCGGCGGGAATCAAAGCACGTCTGGTGCCGGCGGGATTGGCGGCGCGGGGGGGGCGCCGGGGTCCTGGGGGGCGCGGGGCGATCTGGCCCCAGGGGGTGCCCCCACGTTGGCCTGGCCCGCGGTCGGGGCCCACCGATCGGTGGGCGGGCCTGCGTCGTGGGGGCACTCTTTTTCTACCGCCCCACCATGGCCTTCACCATGGCGGGGGTGGAAGAGAACCCCCTCCACTGCACATGCGCGGTATGACATCAGCAGCCGCTGACGCACCGGCGCATGCGCGGACTTCCGCCGGCCGGCAAAGGCCTTTCGGTCCCACCTGGTGGGGAGCCAATGGCCGTTCGTGCCGGGCGGCGGAGCGGGAGCCACTCTAGCGTGGGCCTAGCCCCTAAAGGTGCACCTATGGGGAGGCCCGACGTTGGAGTGGTTCACGCCGCTCCATCCCGCCGGGACCCCCCGCCCCGCCGGGTAGGCGTGAATCCGGGCCCACATAAGCGATTAGTATGTAAGATTGAAATGTGTGAGACGGGGGGTAGAGTATTGTGATGGATAGAAAACTGGCCCGCAGACAGGAAACAAAGAGTAGGTAAAAATGGGTCTTTTCCAAGTGACAGACAGTGGCTAGTGGGGTACCGCAGGAATCAGTGCTGGGATCCCAGCTATTCACAAAGTATATTCATGATATAGATGAGGGAACTAAATGTAATACCTCCTAATTTGCAGAAGACACAAAGTTGGGTGGGTGGGTAAGCTGTCAGGAGGATACAGAGATGCTTCACTGTGAGCTAGACAAGTTGGATGAGTGGGCAAATGCATGGCAGACGCAGTATAATGTGGATAAATGTGAGGTTATCCACTTTGGTAGCAAAACCAGGAAGGCAGATTACTTTCTTAATGGCATCCCCAGTCCATGGGATGGGTCTGTGTTGGCACCCAGCACCCCCTCCTCCCGCTTGGTGCCCATATAGCCCTGGGGTTCACCACAGGGTGGAGGGGCAGCTGCTTCGAGCTGGTTTCTACAGCTTAGTGCTCATCTCTTATTTAATTTTTTCCACCATTTGTCGACCGGGGCACTCAGCTCTGGAATTCCTACCCTGAACCTTGCTTCCTCTTTCCCTCTCTGTTCTCCTTTAATATGCTCCTTAAAACCTACAATTTTGAGCAATCCTCTTGTTATCTGCTCTACTATCTCCTTCTGCGTTTCATTGTCAAGTTGTTTTGATGACGCTACTGTGAATATTTTGAGCCATTTCGTTATGTTAAAGCTGTTATAGAATGCTAGTGGTTGTTATGAACTTGGCTGGTTCTTGTCGTGTTAAGCACACTGAGATAACACGGGCTGCAACTGGATGCAGCTTTAACTGAAAGATACTCCAGACCTTGAAGTTAGTTCAATTTGATTTATTGAACCTGTCACACAGTTAGCACAGTTCTCTGTGAGTTTGACTCTGCTAACTTAAGTGTGGTTACATGTCTGCATATCATGACAGTAATGATCAAAATCAGGGAATTTGCAGTTTTTATTTCCATGTGCCAGCGGTGAAGGAAAGGATTAAAAGGTCCTCAGGGTCCCTGGAACCAATACGTTCTTCACCTCTTCAGCACAGAATCTGGGAATGGCTAGAGCAGAGAAGGAGGCCATTTGGCTTGTTGAGTCTGTGTTGGCTCTCTGCAAGGCCAACATAACTAGTTCCATGCCCGGGCCACATTGTTCCAATTAATAGAGGAATTTGCAGAAGCAGTGTAAATCCAGGACATTTCTGTGTATTGGAGCAGAGTTGCAATGCAGTTCTGAGTTCCGATGGGGTAAGATTACTGTTAAAAAGATTGAGAACATTTTCGTTTAGCACAGCAAGAGGGTCAAAGTGAAATCTTCCTGGATACTTTTCATCACAATCATGCTGTCACACTGATGTAGCGACCAAAGCTTATAAGAAATTTCTACCTCACCCTTACATGAGGACATTTGACAAATTACCCAGCTGACAGGAAATCCCAGAATTGTTTTCCAGCATGTTCTGCCAGGTTCCTGTTGGAATGGCTAGGGCAGTGCGGTGAAACCTCCTGCAGAAATTCAGGATCCATGTCAGCAAAACATTTACCGGGAACCAAAAAGGGATGTCTCTGTAGCAAGTGGAAGTAATTGCATCCCGACAGGGTTTACTGTTACTGAAAACGCAGACTCAAGTACAATAGACTGGCAATTGTAACAAAAACAGAAAATACTGCCCAATCTCAGCAGATCTGGCAGCATCTGTGGAGAGAGAACGGAGCAAACGTTTTGAGTCTGGATGACCCTTGGTAATTGAATTTGTTGATCATTTTCTGTGGACAATTGGAACCAACAATGATTGAAATTGATACAACCTGAATGAATGCTGTTACCCTTGGCTCACTGTCGATTACTGAATTGATGGTGTTCTATCCCGACGTGGTGAATAAATACAGATCGGTCTGGATTCTTCATTCTGGAGACTGCTGCTGCCAGTGGAGAATCGCAATAAAAACATGCTGCCACTAGGAGCACCGGCGAAGAACATGAATCACGCAAATGGCCTGGCATGCAGCCCACTTGCAGCCCACCTGAGTCCCATCTCGCCCAGGCGTCTGATTCACTGGGGTAGGGATTCGCGTTCAGAGCTTGACAAGCTGGAGCTGCTTTGAAGTGATCCACCCAGCACAGACTGTCACTCCAGCCAGGAAGATGGCTGCTAAATGACCTGCACCAAGGCACCTGGAAGCTGAGATTGAATGCATGCTGGACGCCGTTGAGGAGAAGAGGGACACCCTCTTCCCCAGGATGGGGCAGCGACTCAAGCCCTGAACTTTACTGAACTAGGCCTGGGGTGAGGTGACAGAGGCTCAGTGTTGGCTGCCTCACCAAAAGGACTGGCATGCAATGCCATAAGGAAGATGAACAACCTCTTTTGGGCAGCTCAGGGGAGTAACCACCTCTGTGCCCCTGGCATCACTCCCATCCTTCACTCCTCACATCTGCCCCTATCCCCTGGAGGCCAACAACAACCCACCAACCTGTATCTCCCTTACAACCCCTACAACATGTTCTTTATTTTAGTTTAGACGGACAGCATGGTCGGCGCAGGCTTGGAGGGTCGAAGATCCTGTTCCTGTACTGTACTTTTCTTTATTCTTTGTTCTTTGTAACCCACCCTCCACGGACTCCAAATACATGTATCACCCTCTTGGGCCAGGAGCCTTGCACACAGATTCCCCAGCTACAAACCCCCCATTAGACTCACGTCACAGTGTTTCACTATGTCCTTTCTGTGCCCCAAGGATAAAGTGGGCGATAATCACTGGGAACGCCAGAAGACAAGAGGGGGCATCCCAGATATTTGGGTTCACATCCCCTCTGAGGAAAGGGCCCTATGGGAGGGAGGCCGAGGAGAGGGCAGTGGCAAGAATGGTGTTCGGCATGTACCAAACAAGTGAGAGTCCAATGGAACACAGATGTCCCTATAGCAAATGAGTCAGCCCTCTCCCACATCCAAACATCTCAGCCCTTATCTTTGTCTTGCAAGATCCCCCATCACACCAGGGTGGGCTGTTCGGGGTTGCTGCCCCCCCCATCCAGATCCTCAGAACACCCCAGAGCACCAATCCGGGGAAGACACGGATGTCTCGCCACTGCTTTCACCTGCATTATCCACCATCGCAGAGACTATCACCTCAGTGGGTAATGTTAGTGATCAGGCTCCTGGGTCACCCTCTGGTGAGCACCACGTACATGCTGCAGCACATCAGGTGGATGCAGGGACTCCCGAGGGAGTGGACGGTTGGAGGGCTGCCCAATCCCAGTGAACAACTGTCACCCAGACAGATGTTGCACTTCTGGAAAGATGATTCCATCACTGGTGCAGATGCAGAAGCACAACCAGAATCTACAGGAGGGAGTGTCAGCGACTTTCCAACACCTGCAAGTACAGCTGGAGCAGTCCACTTGCCTTCAGGCACAGGAGATGTTGCTGACAACGCGTGGCACCCCGGGGAGCACTGAAAGGCCAGCGTCCTCGGTGGAAGGCCTGAGCCATGTGTCGAGACTTGGAACTGCTGCTCTTTAATCTTTATTAGCAATAACCACATGATGCAAGTATGTTCTGTGTATTGGGTAAATAACCCCACAACCAGTTTATTAGTTCAATTATTGTTTATTATTACAGTAAGAAGTCTTACAACACCAGGTTAAAGTCCAACAGGTTTGTTTCAAACACGAGCTTTCGGAGCGCAGCTCCTTCCTCAGGTGAATCATGTTGAACCTGTTGGACTTTAACCTGGTGTTGTAAGACTTCTTATTCTGCTCACCCCAGTCCAACGCCAGCATCTCCACATCATGTTTATTATTAAACATAGGTTTGGTTCTATGCGTAATAATCTACTCATGGCTACACATTAAACTATACCTTTTAAAAAATAAATTTAGAGTACCCAATTAATTTTTTCCAATTAATGGGCAATTTAGTGTGGCCAATCCACTTACCCTGCACATTTTTGGGTTGTGGGGGCGAAACCCATGCAAACACGGGGAGAATGTGCAAACTCCATACGGACAGTGACCCAGAGCCGGGATGGAACCTGGGACCTCAGCGCCGTGAGGCCGCAGTGCTAACCCACTGCGCCACCGTGCTGCCCCCACATTAAACTATACCTAACAACTTAAATGACCTTTATTTAACTTTCAAGTGACCGGCTCTGTGCAGGTTAGTTAAGGCCTTTATCTGAATCCCCACATGTGGCGGCTGGAAGTCGTCAGGTACGTCGAGGCTGTGGCTCGTCCTTCAGGTAGCGATCACGGGTCCTTGAACTTGGCTGGTCGATGTGCTGCAGTTGGTGGGGCAGAGGCCGGTCCCAAAAGAGACAGAATATTGGTCGTGCAGTTCTTCTTATCCTCCGATCTTTCACGCTCTTTTTGGCGGGATCCAATGGATCGATAGGGTTTCGATCACCCTTATCGATTCTAGCCAATTAGGGGCATGTACCTCGATGGCTGGGCAGGTCCTAGCTGCTGTTGTCCAAGGCATGTATGCACTCCCAAATAAGGTAAATAGGTGCCCCTGAGTCTGTTGCTTCTGCTGTGATTCAATCTGTGTCCCATTATCCTGGGGAAATCGGTGATAGACCTTCAGCAGGAATGAGTTTCTGTACAGGTCTGGTTTTCTTCTGCACAATATACAGTGGCTGTGTATCGTCTGTGTTCCAACCTAACCACAATTCCCATTATTCTTTGCGGGCGGCCATTTTAGATGGCCACAGGGCACACTGTGGTGTCCATGGCTGAGGCACAGGACATGCCCCAGGTGCAGATGGACATTGCTGCAGCGCTCCAGGGCTTGGCCCATTCACAAATGGTCACAGTTGAGACCATCGAGTGTTAACTTAGTTCGACTGAGGTTTTGGCTTCATGTCTGTCTAGTTGATAGAAATCTGGGGCTGAATTTTCAGTCAGGATGACTTGGGAGCCTTTTTAAAATGGCAGGTGGAACCTATTCCGGGACTCCCGACCCCATTCCCAGGGAGTCTGATTTTCAGATGTGCTCAAAGGTTGTGGACTGGTTCCTGTCGAAAGCTCGCAACAGGCATTCCTGACCTGGCTGTCTCCATTGCAGAGAAACTCCTCCACAATATTCCTGGTGTTGGCCAAGTTTTTAAGTCATGGTTCACGGCTTCTCAGCAGTGCTTGAAAGAATAGTCTACATGAGGGGACTATTAGAAAGGTAATTTCAAAAGCATACAAAGTGGTGAGGAGTAGTGGGAAACCAGAGGATTGGTAAGATTTTAAAAGCGAGCAGAGAACATCTAAAAAAGTAATAAGGGGGGAGAAGATGAAGTATGAGTGCAAGCTAGCTAGTAATATAAAGGAAGATAGGAAGAGATTTTTTCAATATAAAGAAGGTAAGAGAGAGGCAGAAATGGACATTGGACCACAAGAAAATGTGGCTGGAGAAGTAATAATAGGAAACAAAGAAATGGCAGACAAACTGAATAGATACTTTGCATAAATCTTCACGGTGGAAGACACCAGTGGGATGCCAGAGCTCCAGGAGAATCAGCGGGCAGAGGTGAGTGCAGTGACCATTACTAAGGAGAAGGTTCTGGGGAAACGGAAAGGTCTGAAGGTGGATAAGTCACGTGGACCGGATGGACTACACCCCAGGGGCCTAAAAGAGATAGGTGAGGAAATTGTGGAGGCATTGGTGATGATCTTTCAGGAATCACTGGAGGCAGGAAGGGTCCCAGAGGACTGGAAGGTGGCTAATGTAATACCACTGGTTAAGAAGGGAGGGAGGCAGAAGACGGGAAATTATTGGCCGGTTAGCCTGACTTCGGTCATTGGTAAGATTTTAGAGTCTGTTATTAAAGATGAGATCGCGAAGCACTTGCAAGTGCATGATAAAATAGGACTGAGTCAGCACGGCTTTGTCAAAGGGAGGTCGTGTCTAACAAATCTGTTAGAGTTCTTTGAGGAGGTAACAAGCAAGCTAGACAAAGGAGAATCAGTGGATGTGAGTTATTTAGATTTCCAGAAGGCCTTTACAAGGTGCTGCATAGGAGACTGTTAAATAAGTTAAAAGCCAATGGTGTTAAGAGTTAAGATCCTGGCATAGATAGAGGATTGGCTGACTAGCAGAAGGCAAAGAGTGGGGTTAAAGGGGTCTTTTTCAGGATGGCAGCCGATGACTAGTGGTGTGCCTCAGGGATCTGTGCTCGGACCACAACATTTTACAATATACATTAATGATCTGGAAGAAGGTACTGAAGGCACTGTTGCTAAGTTTGCAGATGATACAAAGATCTGTAGAGGGACAGGTAGTATTGAGGAAGCAAGGAGGCTGCAGAAGGACTTGGACAAGCTAGGAGAATGGGCAATGAAGTGGCAAATGAAATACAATGTGGAAAAGTGTGAGGTTATGCACTTTGGAAGGAGGAATCTAGGCACAGACTATTTCCTAAATGGGGAAATGCTTCGGAAAGCAGAAGCACAAAGGGACTTGGGAGTCCTTGTTCATGATTCTCTTAAGGTTAATGTGCAGGTTCAGTCGGCAGTTAAGAAGGAAAATGCAATGTTAGCATTCATGTCAAGAGGGCTAGAATACAAGACCAGGGATGTACTTCTGAGGCTGTATAAGCCTCTGGTCAGACCCCGTTTGGAGTATTGTGAGCAGTTTTGGGCCCCATATCTAAGGAAGGATGTGCTTGCCTTGGGGAAGGTCCAGAGGAGGTTCACAAGAATGATCCCTAGGATGAAGAACTTGTCGTGTGAGGAACGTTTGAGGACTCTGGATCTGTACTTGTTAGAGTTTAGAATGATGAGGGGGGATCTTATTGAATCTTATTGAGAGGATACTGCGAGGCCTGGATAGAGTGGACGTGGAGAGGATGTTTCCACTTGTAGGAAAAACTAGAACCAGAGGACACCTCAGATTAAAGGGATGATCCTTTAAAACAGAGATGAGGAGGAATTTTTTCAGCCACAGGGTGGTGAATCCGTGGAACTCTTTGCCGCAGAAGGCTGTGGAGGCCAATTAACTGAGTGTCTTTAAGACAGGGATAGATAGGATCTTGATTAATAAGAGGATCAGGGATTATGGGGAGAAGGCAGGAGAATGGGGATGAGAAACTATCAGCCATGATTGAATGGTGGAGCAGACTCGATGAGCCAAGTGGCCTAATTCTGCTCCTATGTCTTATGGTCCTCCTCATGCCCCTCATATCCACCCAACCCCATAGCCGCTAATGCCCCAATGCCAAGCTCTGGCCTTCCATCCCACTATAGCATATCATTGTTAATGCTACAATCCTGTCACAATTTAATATGTGTGCTAACTAATGAGAGCTGCTGTCACTAATTGGGAAAAGCTTAGGCCATTATTCTAAGGTATATTTTAGAACTAACTTCCACCTGTGTTCATATCTATGTTCTCTGGGTTTTGTGAACAAACCTATGATGAAGACACAAAGATAGGTGGGAAAGTAAATTGTGAAGAGGACATCAGGAGACTCCGAAGGGTCGTAGATAGGTTAGGTGAGTGGGAAAAGATCTAGCAAATGGACAATAGTGTGGGTAAATGTGAAAATGTCTATTTTGACAGGATGAATAAATGAGAAGTATATTATCTAAATGGTGAGAGATTGCAGAGCTCCTAGATTCAGAGGGATCCGTGTCCTAGTGAATGAATCACAAAAGGGTAATATGCAGGAGCAACAAGTAATTTGGAAAACTATTAGAACGTTATTGTTTGTTGCAAGGGGAATTGAAGCAAAGGTGAGGAGGCTATGCTTCAGTTGTACAGGGCACTGGGGATATCATGGGCTGGATTCTCCGGTCGCCGACTGCGAAATCGCATTCAGCGAATGGCCGGTGAATCAAAGCTCCTAACCGAATCGGGGGCGCCGCTGCTTTCGCAATGCCCTGCCGCCTCCAAAGTAGCGTACTCGCAGAGTACACCGCGGTATGTATCGACGGCCTCAGGACATTACCTGAGGCCCGCCCCAATGCTTCGCCCCCATCCGGCCGAGTTCCCAACGGCGTGGGTCTCTCATGGTCTCATCCATCGGGAACTCATCATGGCGGCTGCGGACATAGTCCAGCGGCGACCCAGTTGGGGGAGAGTCGATCCGCAGGCAGAGGGGTACATTATAGAGGCTGGGGGCACTGTGGGGGGATGGTCTGGGGCGCGCAAGCTGGCCGAAGGGGGGGGACTATTTCACAGGCCGGGTCCGCCATTGGCCTCTGCCATGAAGCATGGTGCGGCCTCTGCTTGCTGCCACCGTGCACATGCGCTGCCACGGTGATTCTCCGGGGCGTATTGGCAGCCAGAACCGGGAGCTCTACGCTGTCGGCATGCTAGCTCCCAGCTACGCGGGGAATCGTGGCCATTTTGCGCAGGTTTTCCTGCGTAAACGGCCACCATTCCCACACCGGCGTGGGGCCATAGCCCCAGAATCGGTGAATCGAGCCCCACATCTGAAGTTTTGTGTACAATATTGGACTCCTGGTTTAAGAAAGAATGAAAATGAGTTAGAAGCAGCTCAGAGAAGGTTTACTGGACTAATGCCACGAATGGGCATGTTGTCTTATGAGGAAAGGTTGGATTGGCTTTGTGAGGACTACCTTGTGACTCCTGCTACCCATCTCAGGCATACAAAATTCAGGCCTTATCAAATGCCTTTTGGAACTCCTGATACACCACATCGACAGGTTCCATGTTGCTCCACATTACTGGAGTGCGATAAATATGAAAAGGGAACATTCATTTCTGTCATTTAAAATATAAGCTGCCAATAAAAATAGTGACCGCAATCAAACAAACACGTTGCACCTGAAAAGCAGCACGCTGCGGCTCAACATGTCCGATAGAAGCTGGGTGACTCTGCTCCCAGGATCTATCTGGATCGCAATGCCTCCTGAGATCTAACACGACCTTGTGAGATGTTGCGATGTAAATCCTGCCCATTGTAGCAGGATAATTTTTTGGCACATCTGCAAATTAGAGAGAGAGAGCTAACCCCACTCTAATATGCAGTTTCCTGAGGCACCCGAGGTGTTGGGATCTATCCCCTTAACCTCAGAGACCTCGGCAAGCGCCGTTCAGTCACCACAAATGGAGACCAGCGGAACGGCACTCGTGGGGGTCTCCCAAGGGATCGGAGGAGTCAGGTATAATGCCCTTTGGGCAGGGTGGTACCCTGGCAGTGCCAGCCTGGCACTATCAAGGTAGGTGGGTGCGGGGGGCTTGGTAACTCCCTCATAGTGAGTTGGATCTGGAGGGGTGTTATGGGTCACGTCCCGATCTCTCGCTACACTGAGGAGTTCCGGTGAGTGGAGCTCTTGGGTACAGAAAACGGGGCTATGTGTGGCCTTGGCCGTGTGTTCGCCACTGAGACCCCCTATCTAACCGGAGTGCCGTTCGGTAGCACTGTATTTCTCACTGCTGTGAGCGCCGGGAAACACATGGTTAAACGCGCTCGCTATAGTTAAATCGCGCCCAGTGTTTTAGTCATTTTAAAAGAAATTTGCTCATGGCATGTGGGCGTCGCTGTCTGGGCCATCATTTATTGCCCATCCCTAATTGCCCTTGAGGGGACAGTTAAGAGCCAACCATGTTGCTGTAGATCTGGAGTCATGTGTAGGCCGGACCACGTAAGGACAGCAGCTTTCCTTCTCTAACGGACATTAATGAACCAGATGGGTTTTTACGACAATTAACGATGGTGTCATGGTCATCATTATTTTTATTGAATGCAAATTTGACCACTTGCAGTCATGGGATTTGAACTTGGGTCCCCAGCACCTTACACTGGGTCTCTGGTTTACTAGTCTAGCTACAATACTACTATGCCACCACCTCCCTTCTTGTTACAGTAAAAGAGTGTGATGAACGGTATTAATAACTGCCGTAAACGGTACCTGACCTTTAATACCTTGCCCCTTTAAGAGGCTTGGAACCCTCTGGCTACGCCCCCAGGAAACGGTATATAGGATAAGGCTCCATGTGGCGAGCACACTTCTCTCGAATGCTGTCCTGTTCTCCGTATATTAAAGCTTTTTGATTACCGACTTCGCTCTCGCGTCGTAATTGAGGGTGCCTCAAAGAGTTTGTCAATTCTTTCCTGATATGTATACCCATAACTGGGCACAATACTTTTAAGAATGTCCTAACCAAAATTCGGCACGGTAGCACAGTGGTTAGCACAGTTGTTTCACAGCGTCATGGTCCTGGGTTCGATTCCCGCTTGGGTCACTGTCTGTGCGGAGTCTGCACATTCTCCCTGTGTCTGCGTGGGTTTCCTCCGGGTGCTCCGGTTTCCTCCCACAGTCCAAAGATGTGCAGGTTAGGTGGATTGGCCATGCTAAATTGCCCTTGGCGTCCAAAAAAGTTTAGGTGGGGTTACTGGGTTATGTGGATAGGGTGGAGGTATGGGCTTATGTAGGGTGCCCTTTCCAAGGGCCGATGCAGACTCGATGGGTCGAATGGCCTCCTTCTGCACTGTAAATTCTATGAAATTCGATACAGGTTGAACATAACTTCTCTACTTTTATTCTAGCCCTTAACAAATAAAGGCAATGGCTTAGTGGCAGGAGGAAGCCATTCAGTCCATTGAATTTGCTCTGCCATCTAGTATGATCATCCACCTCAATGTCTTTTTCCCAAACCATCATCATATCCCTTGATAACATTGATATTTAGAAATTTATGGCCTTGTTAACTTGTGGTGCACCCTTTTGTGATTGTTGTATCTGTTCTCCGAAATCTCTTTGTTCCTCTATCCCACAAACATGGACTCCAATAATGTTGCCTCCCTATTCTGCCCACCAAACTGTACTACCTCGTATTTATTCACGGAGAACATTATTTGCAAAAATGGTTATGCACTCTGCAAGTTTATTACTGTCCTCCTGTAAATTGTTGGAGTCTTCCTCAGTACTGCCTATCGCCCACAATTTGTCACCATTTGCAAATTATGAAATTGTGTTTTTTATTTCAACGTCCAAATCATTAATGTAAATTGTGAACGGCAGTGGTCTCAGCACTGATCCTTGTGGAACGCCACCACCCTTCTGCCACTCTGAATATACTCACTCCCACTCTCTGTTTCTTGTCCTGAAGCCAGCTAACAATCAATTCCACGTTGATGTATTGGACACGCTAGATCTGTGACTATTGGCCAATTACAGACATGCACGTGCCAACAGTTAAGAAAAGCTCATGTAACGTCCAGGCGTTAATCAGATTTATACAATCAGGGCACAGAAACAGAAACATGACATTGTGATACAAAACAGGGACCTCACGCCCCAGCATAAATTCCAGGGGCACCCTCACCTCCGCTTGGCTGGTTTTCCCCGCACTAATTTAATTGTCACCAGGCCATTAATTGGCTGGGGAGGTGGGGGTGGGGTGGGGGTGGGGGGGGGGGGGGGTGGGGGGGGGGGGGGGGGCTTTCTTCCCCCATTGGGGCTGTGGTGAAGAAGCCTGGGGGAACCGGGGGGGGGGGGGGGGGGGTGCCTCTGGTAGACACAGAGGCCCTAAAAGGGCACATTGCTTGTCCAGCCCTCAGCCTGTCCAGCCAAATGTGGCTGGCTGGGCAGTTATCATTGGCCTCTCCATACTGCAGGTATAATCACAATGGTGGCAGTTCAATTAGCCTGTGGGGAGGCAAGCCTCTCGATACTTACCCTGACACTGCCAAAATGGCAGCAGGGGACCAGGGGTGCGGGTAGTGGGTAAGTACTACATGTATAAAACAGCTCAGGGTTAGCTCTTATAATTTCTGACATTATTAGACAGTAGATTTTCTTTCTGGACAGTGAATAATGGGAATTTGGGCATGGGGGCCATCAGGACCTGAAGGATTGTGGTTGCGACAGAAACTAAGTTGACATTGAACTTTCAATTGGATGAAGGGTAACGGGAATGAAGGGATCTGGGAACAGGATGCGTAATTGTGATTGGAATTCTTTGCTTGCGTGGGGCTAAATGCTGTCACAAATTGGCTGGGGCCAAATGGGCTGCATCTCTGTTGCAATTTCTATGATTTTCCTTCCGTTAAAATAACCTACCCACCTGAAATCTCAATATAGGATCCTGGCACTTGCCACCCATGTCTTGAGCGCAATTTAAAAAACTTATCGAGTCCAAGTCCTCTGTTTTTCTCCAGCCCTTCCACACTCCCCCACTTGTACATTATTGTATTTTGATCATCTGCTCACCAGAATAAAATTAGCTAGGCCTTGAAGCCTCCTCATTTACTCATGATTCCTTGTGCCTTGAGAACTTATTCCCAGCGCATGAAAGTTGGAAAACATCAGGGCAACCGACGATAAAGATCCAGCAGAAACACAGCACACTTCAACATCTTGAGTCTTTTTAGAGGAAATAAAAATATGGCATGAACTATCACAGTCATAAGTAACGGGAATCATGGGCGCGATTCTCCGCACCCGTGGAAAATCGCGAAGTCGGCCGTTTTGCGACGGCCTGACACGGCCCCGTTCCCGACGTATTCACGTCCAGGAAATGGGCTAGGAACGGGGCCGCGTCAATCACGACACGGACACGCCCATGTGAGGCCGCCCGACGCCGTAAAAAGGCGCGGGCGAGCACAGAAACTGTAGGCCAAGATGTCGGAGCTCAGGAGAGCAGCCCTGCGATTCGTTGAGGCTGACGTGGAGACGCTGCTCGAATCAATCGAGCAGAGGAGGGGCATCATCTGCCCGCGTAGAGGGCATCGGCACACTGCCAGCGCGGTGCGCCAGGCCTGGCGTGAGGTGGCTGCTGCCATCAGTGCTGTGGGGCAGGCCCCTCGCTCTGCAGAGCAATGTCGGAAAAAGATGCACGACCTCACCAGGGCTGCCAGGGTAAGTGCCAAGAAGGTGCTCCCGGGTCACAACCATCCCTCCCCCCTTTACTTAATCACCCACCTCCCCCCCCGGCACGGGGGGTGGAGGGGGATTGGGGCAGAGTGAGTTGAGGGTGGTTCACAAAGTAGTCACAGACCCAGCACTCTGGCCCCCGTGGAGAGATGCAATGGTCTTATTGCAACTTGACCCCCAAACTGTGCCAGTATCTGACCGGCCTGCTGATACCTGCCGTATTGTAATGATCTACCTATGCCCCCTCCCCCAACAGGACAAGACTGCTCACAACACTCGTGAGCGGAACAAGACTGGAGGGGGTTCGCCCATCCTGCACCCCCTCACCACGTTTGAGAAGAGGGCACTGGACCTTGTTGGGGGATCTGCCACCTGGGAGATCGCGCAATGCGAGGTTGGCGGAGCTGCAACAAGTGAGACAACCCTGCATGACAAACACCCCCCCCCCCCCCTCCCCCATCCTCTTCACACTCTGCCCACTGGAACACCTCCCCATCCTCCGTCCCTTCACACACCCTGCCCACTTGGACACCTCCCCCATCCTCTGTCCCTTCCACACACCCTGCCCACTTGGACACCTCCCCCAATCCTCTGTCCCTTCACACCCTACCCGGACCTCGAGCTTGCGGCACAGCTATCTCCCACACCATCCACCATCCCAGAGACACTCACCCCGGCTGGCCTATTTAGTGATGAGGCTCCTGGGTCACAGTCTGGGTCGCACATCACAGCTGAGCAGGTACAGCAGGTGGAGGTCGGAGCAGCCGAGGGCCCGGACTGGCGTAGGGCAGGCCAGGCCCAGCATCCAGCTGGCTCCCAGACGTTTTCCGATTTCCTGGAGTTTCTCAACCCACCCGCACAGCCGATGCATCAAGAAACCCAGGGACACGATGACAGGATGAGGGCTGTCTTCCAGACTCTGCAGACGCTGTTAGAGGAGTCGAACCGCGTCCACGAGCAGGGAGTGGTGCCGCTCATGGCAGCAACCCAGGCCGACACCGCACGGGTGGCATCTGCGGTGGAGGCAATGGGTCAGGCTATGCAAGGCGTTGGGCTTAATGTGCACGCGTCATCCTCGGCCCTGGACAGGGTTGCCCTCTCACAGGCAGCAATGCGCCAGAGCCAACATGACATTGCCGGCGCGCTGCGGGCCTTGGCCGCATCTCAGCAGGTCATGGCCCAGTCGCAGTACGCCATGGCACAGTCACAGCAGGTCATGGCCCAGTCGCAGTACGCCATGGCACAGTCACAGCAGGTCATGGCCCAGTCGCAGTACGCCATGGCACAGTCTCAGCAGTCGATGGCACAGTCCCAGCAGTCGATGGCACAGTCCCAGCAGTCAGTCGCGGAGAGCATCAACCGCCTGACACATGTGCTGGATGGCGTTCTGCACTCACAGGTTGAGATCGTACAGTCCCTGGCGGGAATGTCTAACTCCCTGGACTCCGTCTCTGCAAACCTTCGGATCCTGGTGGATGCCGTTGCAGGCCTCCAGGACTGGCAGCGCCAGGTGTCGGTGGCGCGACGGGGCAACTCCCCGCTCGCACCTCTGTCCCAAAGTGAGGCCCGGGGGCCACCAGGCTCCCCGAGGGAGGAGGAGGTTTCGGGGCCCGTCCCATTAACTCCATCACGCGACGTCCCGGAAATCTCGGCCTCTCCCCGTCCCATCCCTGGTGCATCGGGTGGGCAGCAGGCAGAGCAGGGTGGCACAACGTCACCCGAGACGCCCGCAGAGCAGCCTGGCCCATCAAGACCGGGTCGGCCCAGAAAACGCTTGCCGAAGGAGAAACGAGTCGAAGGGGGCGATTCGCAGCAGTCCTCCTCCACTCCTGCTGTATCACCTGGGGAATCACTTAGACGTAGTGGTAGGGCCCGTAAGGCAACAAAGAGAGACACTGAGTAAGTTGGCACGGGTGAAGGGCACAGTTTAGTTGTAGGGGCTAGGGCACCTGTAAATTATTGTTAACATTAAACGCACTGTTCCACCTTACTTGTAATACCGCGTGATTGTTCCACAGCCACAGGAATCGTGATGGTGACCGAGTGTCGCTGGGGTTGATGAGCGGTGAAACTTCGGTGCTGGGTGTGCAGTCCCTGCCCCTCCCCCAACCCCCTCCCACAGCTAGCCCACACGGGCACATGATGGAGTGTCCGTGACGAACTCAGCGGCCACCAAGGTGGATGGTTCAGCTATTGCCATGGGTCAGACTCTCTCTAATGATTCTGAGCTCACAGCTCATCGCAGAGCGGGCTGTCATCATTCCACATGGCACTGATCACACCCGCTGACACGGCCATCAATGTTGTGCCATACCGTCTGGACCCAGTGGTAAGGGTGATGTCGAAGTGGAGCAGTGTACACTGAGAGGGGGTGGGGGGGGGGGGGGGGGGGGGGGGGGGGGGGTTGTGGTTGTGGCAGTTTTGTGTTGACCCTCTGCACGACTAGCAATGCAGGTGGTGGTTTGGTGTTCAGCGGGGACGTCGCATGCGACGCGTGAACCGTGCTGCCACCAAGGCGTTGTGTGCCCGCCGTCCTCGCCGGGTCCATCGTGCTGCCTCCTGGACATCACCAGTACCTGGGTCGTGTCTGCGTGCTGCGCCCGCCACTCCACCAGCCTCCTCCTCCTCCTCCTCTGTGCTGGCACCACTGCCACTGGCTTCTCCCTCCGCCTCCTGCAGCAGGTCATCTCCCCTCTGCATCGCGATGTTGTGCAGCGCACAGCAGACCACTGCAATGCGAGCGACCCTGTCGGGCTGGTACTGCAGGGCCCCTCCGGAGCGGTCCAGGCACCTGAATCTCATCTTCAGGAGTGTAGCGCTAACAATTATACTCAAAGCCGAGAGACTAGTACAATAGAGGCTTTATTGTTGTACGATGTTGTCCCTTCATCTGCAACTGTAGACTGAGGGTCTGAGTGGCTCTCATACATTTATACACAAGCTCCCTGTGGGCGGAGCTAGCCGGCAGGGGCTTACCAGAGGAACCTGTATTACAAGTACAGGCATACAACCCCCTACTGCAAGTACGCATAACTACAGTAGTTATCATCACATTCACCCCCTGTCAAAAAATGAGTCCGGCGGGGGTGACATGTAACTCTAATACAAAGGATGCTATTTACAAGAGGGTCCAAACAAGGAAAATCAAGAGTCCATCCGGTTAGCAGGTTACAGGTTGAGCCGAACCGGTGGTCGAACGTTCCGCTGTGATCGGCGTAGCTGTGGTGGTGACGTCGGCACAGGCGGTGATGGCAACAATGGTGCTGGTGCTGGTTGCTGGCGGGATGACTCTGAGAGCGAGTCGAAATCTTCCGTGTCCTCCAGGGTGGGCAGGGGGATGAGGGATGGACCTGGTGGGGACGAATAGGGGGGCGCCGGGGTTGGCGCGGGAAGAGAAAGGGGTGTGGGCATGGGATCGGCACCTGAGGGAGCCAGGTCCCGGAGCGAGACTGTGTCCTGGCGGCCGTCGGGGAACTCCACGTAGGCATACTGAGGGTTGGCGTGGAGAAGGCGTACTTTGTCCACCGGGGTTCCGCCTTGTGGTGCCGGACATGCCTACGGAGAAGGACTGGGCCCGGAGTCGTGAGCCACGTTGGGCGTGACACTCCGGATGTGGACTTCCTGGGGAAGGCAAAAACACGATCATGGGGTGTACTGTTCGTTGCGGTACACAGTAGCGACCGAATGGAATGGAGCACATCAGGGAGGACCTGCTGCCAGCGAGCGGCTGGGAGGCTCCTGGACCGTAGGGCCAGCTGGACGGCCCTCCATACTGTCCCGTTCTCCCTCTCTACCTGCCCGTTTCCCCGGGGGTTGTAGCTGGTCGTCCTGCTGGAGGCGATACCCCTGCTGAGCAGGAATGGACACAGCTCATCGCTCATGAACGAGGATCCCCTGTCGCTGTGGATGTAGTCGGGGAAACCGAACAGGGCGAAAATGGAATCAGGGCCTTGATGACGGTGGCAGACGTCATATCTGGGCATGGGATGGCGAATGGGAACCTAGAAAATTCATCGACCACACTAAGGATGTAGGTGTTGCGGTCGGTGGAGGGAAGGGGCCCTTTGAAGTCCACGCTGAGGCGTTCAAAGGGGCGGGACGCTTTTACCAGGCGCGCGCGATCTGGCCAGTAGAAGTGCGGCTTGCACTCCGCACAGATCTGGCAGTCTCTGGTGACTGTCCGTACTTCCTCGACGGAGTAGGGCAGATTGCGAGCTTTGATCAGATGGTATAAGCGAGTGACCCCCGGATGGCAAAGGCTCTCGTGCAAGGCACGGAGCTGGTTCACTTGTGCGCTGGCACATGTACCTCGGGAGAGGGCGTCTGGGGGCTCGTTGAGCTTGCTGGGGCGATACAAGATCTCGTAGTTAAAGGTGGAGAGCTCGATTCTCCACTGCAAGATTTTGTCATTCTTGATCTTGCCCCGCTGCGTGTTGTTGAACATGAAGGCTACCGACCGTTGGTCAGTGAGGAGAGTGAATCTCCTGCCGGCCAGGTAATGCCTCCAGTGCCGCACCGCTTCAACGATTGCCTGGGCCTCCTTTTCAACAGAGGAATGTCGAATTGCGGAGGCGTGGAGGGTGCGTGAAAAGAATGCCACGGGTCTACCTGCCTGGGATGGGTAGCCAAGGATGGCTAAGCGGTCTGTGCGGAACACGCATTTCTCCTTGTTGTACGTGAGATTAAGGAGAGATGCCGTGTGGAGGAATTTATAAAGGTTGGCATCATGGTCCTGCTGGTCATGGCCGCAGATGGTGACATTGTCGAGGTACGGGAAGGTGGCCTGCAGTCCGTACCGGTCAACCATTCGGTCCATTTCTCGCTGAAATACCGAGACTCCATTCGTGACGCCGAAGGGAACCCTAAGAAATTGGTACAGACGACCGTCCGCCTCAAAGGCAGTGTAGGGACGGTCCGATTTACGGATGGGGAGCTGGTGGTAGGCGGATTTCAGGTCAATAGTAGAGAAGACCCGGTACTCTGCAATCTGATTGACCATATCAGAAATGCGGGGGAGGGGGTACGCGTCGAGCTGTGTGTACCGGTGATGGTCTGGCCGTAGTCCACAACCATCCTGTGCTTCTCCCCGGTCTTAACCACTACCACCTGGGCTCTCCAAGGGCTGTTGCTGGCCTCGATGATACCCTCCCGAAGCAGCCGCTGGACTTCGGACCTGATGAAGGCCTTGTCCTGGGTGCTGTACCGTCTGCTCCTGGTGGCGACGGGCTTGCAATCTGTGGTCAGATTGGCAAAGAGTGAGGGGGGCTCGACCTTGAGGGTCGCGAGGCCGCAAACGGTGAGGGGAGGTAGGGGTCCACCGAATTTGAGGGTGAGGCTCTGGAGATTGCACTGGAAATCCAGGCCTAGTAAGAGTGAAGCGCAGAGGTTGGGGAGAATGTACAGACGGAAACGGTCAAATTCCACGCCCTGTACAGTAAGTTTAACCAGGCAGAAACCCTGGATCGGGACAGAGTGGGACCCGGAGGCGAGAGAGATCTGCCGGTTGGCGGGATGGACCGCAAGGGAATAGCGCCTTACCGTGTCTGGGTGGACGAAGCTCTCGGTGCTCCCGGAGTCGATGAGGCAGGAGGTCACGTGGCCGTTGACCAGCACCGATGTGGAAGAGGGTGCCAGGTTGCGAGGTCGGGACTGGTCGAGTGTAACGGAGGCGAGCAGCGGTTGATCGGCGGTTGAGTCAGATGAGTCCGACGAGGAGCGGTAGCGACCCATGGCCCGTGGCCCCATCCCGGGGAGAGGACAAAATGGCGGCATCTGGAGACAAGATGGCGGCATCTGCAGTACCTGTGGGTAAAATGGCGGCGCCCATGGAACGCACATGGCGGTGGTGGATGAAGATGGCGGCGCCCATGGAGCGCATGTGGCGGGGCAGGCAAAAGATAGCGGCGCCCACTGATCGCACGTGGGGTCAGGGGAAGCGGACGGCGGGGCCCATTGAGGGAGCGGCTGAGGCGAGGGGATCTGGGGCGCGATAGCAGCGACCGTCCGGGACTGACACACTGCTGCAAAGTGGCCTTTCTTGCCACAAGCTTTGCAGGTCGCTGTGCGGGCCGGGCAGCGTTGGCGAGGGTGCTTCTGTTGACCGCAGAAGTAACAGTGGGGACCCCCAGGGGGTGCGGTGCGGCGGGCAGCGCAGGCATATTGCGCGGGGTGGCTGCTGGGGGGGCCGTTTGCAGGGTCCACGAGGGGTAGGATGGATGGGCCTGGGGGGCCGTTTGCAGGGTCCACGAGGGGGTAGGATGGGTGGGCCGAGTGGCTAGCGGAGTAAGTTCGCGCACTACGGGAGGCGGCCGTCATGGAAAGCGCCAGGGCCTTTGCGGCCGCGAGGTCGGGGGCGGCCCCTTCCAGCAGTCGTTGCCGGATGGGGTCCGATGCAATGCCTGTAACAAAGGCATCGCGCATGAGTAAATCAGAATGTTCCGTGGCTGTGAGGGCCCGGCAGTCGCAGTCTCGTACCAGAGGTATAAGGGCCCGCCAGAAGTCCTCAATCGACTCACCCGGCTGCTGGACGCGAGTAGAAAGTTGATGCCTCGCAAACAGGGTGTTCGCCGATGGTGAATAGTTCTCCTTGAGCAGTTCCATAGCTGTGGTGTAGTCAGTCGCATCTCGAATTAGCGGAAAGACACTGGAGCTAAGTCTGGAGTACAGGAGTTGCTTTTCTGAGCCTCCGTCGGGGGAGGGTCCGCTGAAGAGACGTAGGCCTCAAAGACTGCAAGCCAGTGAACAAAGTCTTTTCTGGCGTGAGGCGACTGCGGATCCAGCTGCAGACGGTCAGGCTTGATTCTGATGTCCATGGTGAATGGGAAATCGTACAACAATAAATTGTAGCGCTAACAATTATACTCAAAGCCGAGAGACTGGTTCAATAGAGGCTTTATTGTTGTACGATGTTGTCCCTTCATCTGCAACTGTAGACTGAGGTTCTGAGTGGCTCTCATACATTTATACACAAGCTCCCTGTGGGCGGAGCTAGCCGGCAGGGGCTTACCGGAGGAACCTGTATTACAGGTACAGGCATACAACCCCCTACAGCAAGTACACATCACTACAGTGGTTATCACCACAAGGAGGCCAAGGCAGCGCTCCACCACACCCCTGGTTGCTGCATGGGCCTCGTTGTATCGGGTTTCCGCATTGGTCTGAGGCCTCCGTATAGGCGTCATCAGCCAAGACCTCAGCAGATAACCCCTGTCGCCTAGCAACCAGCCCCTCAGCCGGGGGGGGACATCCCTCAAACATCGCAGGGATGAACGACTGCGCCAGTATGTAGGAGTCATGCACACTCCCTGGGAACCTTGCACAGACGTTCATGAACGTCATGTGGGGGTCGCATACCACCTGGATATTCATGGAGTATGTCCCCCTCCTGTTTGTGAACACCTCCCTGTCCCCTGCAGGCGGGCGCATGGGGACGTGAACACAATCGATTGCCCCCTGCACCATCGGTATCCCGGCCACGCTGGCAAATCCACGAGCTCGTGAGTCTTGAGTTGCTCGGTCCTCGGGAAAGGTGATGTAGCGGTCCGCGATGGCATAGAGGGCGTCGGTCACATCCCGGATGCACCTGTGGACCGATGACTGGGAGATCCCGGAGACGTCCCCGCTCGGAGACTGGAAGGAGCCGGTCGCATAGAAGTTAAGAGCGACCGTCACCTTGATGGCAACCGGGATCGCGTGTCCTCCCCCCGTTCCACGTGGGGCGAGGTGCGCCACGAGGTGACAGATATGTATCACCGTCCGCCTACTCAGCCGGAGTCTCCTCCTGCAGGTGATGTCCGTCATTGTTAGGAAAGAGATCCGGACACGGTACACTCTCGGCCTTGGTCATCGCCTCTGGTGTCGTGGCTGCACCCTCACTCTCTCCTCCTCCCCCTCCTCCTCTCCCCCCCCCCCCCCCCCCCCCCCCCCCCCCCCCCATGCTGCTCGACGACTGGCAACTCCTCTGCCCTTCCCTCTGCTGCTGCAGCTGACCCTGCATCCACTGCGGGTTGTGGCTGTGGATGCTGCTCCATCTCCAAATGCAGTGCAGCGGCCCCAACCACTGCGCAGAACATAGCCGTTCTGTTCGCAGACATTGTGCTAACCTACAGAAGGGTGGTGGGGGCAGAGAAACGGGACATGTTAGACGGAGGTTAGTCTACACCTCGGCAGCCGCCTGCCACGGGATACCTGTGTGTCCCGGTGGCCTGGTCGCGCTGCTGACACGCGGGCAGCCTAACCCCTGGTCACTTTCTACATCCAACGGGCAGTTAACTACGTCCTCTTCACCGGTGCGTCAGTGGCCTGTGGCCGTAAGCCACAGGGCAACCAGCGGCCGTGTCCTCGTGACCGGCACGCCATGGCATGGTGGCAGACATTTTGTAACTGGGGTTGGACGGGTCACTCGCTCACTCTCTCCCTACCCCCCCCCCACTCTCACTCTCCCCGTCTCCCCCACTCCCCCCTCCGTCTCCCCCACTCCCCCCTCAGTCTCCCCCACTCCCCCCTCAGTCTTCCCCACTCCCCCTCCGTCTCCCCACTCCCCCCTCAGTCTCCCCCCCTCCCCCCCTCAGTCTCCCCAACTCCCCCTCCGTCTCCCCCACTCCCCCCTCCGTCTCCCCCACTCCCCCTCAGTCCTCCCCACTCCCCCCTCAGTCTCCCCCCTCCCCCCCTCAGTCTCCCCACTCCCCCCTCAGTCTCCCCACGTCACCCCCCCTAGCTCCCCACTCCCCCCTCCATCTCCCCCACTCCCCCCTCCGTCTCCCCACTCCCCCCTCCGTCTCCCCCACTCCCCCCCTCAGTCTCCCCCACTCCCCCCCTCAGTCTCCCCCACTCCCCCCCACTCCCCCTCAGTCTCCCCCACTCCCCCCTCCGTCTCCCCCCCCTCCCCCCTCCATCTCCCCCACTCCCCCCTCCGTCTCCCCCACTCCCCCCTCAGTCTCCCCCACTCCCCCCTCAGTCTCCCCCACTCTCCCCTCAGTCACCCCCACTCCCCCCCCCCCCGCTCTGGACCCCCTCCCGTTCTCGGGGATGCCTTCCCCGTTGTGGCCAGACTCCAGCAGTGCGCTGGGCGGTGCGCTGACCCCCTCGAAGCTCTCGTCAGCCGGCACGACTGGTTGACGAACTTCAAAAGCAGGTGTGTTGTCCGGCGTGAAAACATGGCGTGAGAACGTCGGGACTTTGGCCCATCCGGGCCGGAGAATAGCGGGGGGCCAATAAGTCGGGATTCTGGTCGTGTCGGGGGGTCTTTCGAGGCCTTTGCCGGGAATGCCGACGTGTAGCTTGTGCGGGGTTCGGAGAATAGCGGGAGGGCGTCGGACCGGCGTCGCCGTGAAAAAATGCGCGGCCCGCTATTCTCCGAACTGGCGTGAGAGCGGAGAATCGCGCCCCATATCTTAAAATCAACAGCAAAATGACAACGTACATCCATAGAGCACCATTAACATAGTAAAAGGTCCAAGGCATACATGGAAGTAACGTTAAGGTACATGAAATGAGGAAATGTTCAGGTACACCAGCAACTTGTCCTTTGCATCTTTGTTTTTGGCTGCGTTGTGGGTTGGTGTTGTGGCCTGGTTACTGTGATCCAGTGATCACAAACAGTAGGCAGTGACTCGGAGCGTAGAACTGTGTGGGCATTATGCCTCATTTCAGCGAATTTAATCAATTAAGTATTGAGGAACTGAAGAGAGAGAGCATTAAAACTGTACAAGATTGTGAGATTGAATGGTGTAGTCGTCAGAACAATGTCCATTCATGTCTGTGACATTTTGATTCCAATGCAGACAGATGTCTTCCCTCTACTGAAAATAAAGGTCACATGATAGACTCTGGGCAATAGAAAGATATTTCCCATCAGAAGGCCCCACAATGGAAAAATTGCCCAGAATCCAGGAGAAATTGGCAGGCTCACTGAGAAAGGTTACAAGGCTGCTGTGTGGGAAATGAAAATATCTGGTGCAATAAAGATTCTTGAGGATAGGGTTAACTTTAATGGGACAGGGTAAATAATCCATTACTTTGAAAATTTGATGATATATGTGAACTGGCAGTACTTGATTCATATTTAATACCTGAAATCTTCCTCGACTGATACGCTGCAGCTGGTGATAAATCTTAACCCCATCTTCACCCTGTCTTAATATAAACACTTTGATCAAAATTAATATTAATTGTAGCACCACTAACTAGCTTTGTTTAACTTACTCAGTAGAAGAGTCAATTCCTTTTCGAGGAAGTTCAATTTGCTACAGAAATGTATTTTAAGGAAATGCTTTAAATCGGAATATTCTGCTCCTGTTCACTGATCCCAGTTTGTGATTCCTGGGGGTAAATTGCTTCTCAACCATTTATTTGGAATGCCGCAGCCAAAAACTAGGACCCAACGCAATGATTTTTGTAAATCTGCAGCAAAGTCCATCAAACAAAGGCTTACTGCTAAGACAATCAGAGTTTCATCAAAACTTTTGTATTGGGATTGAGAGGAAATGAGAAACTCCATGCACTTAACAGGAACTTCATTATATTCTGGTCCAGAATTGAAGCCTACACTAATCAGAATTGTAGGTTGGCCTCTCCTATCGCATTAATATGAACTGCAAGCCTGAAGAGAAAAGAGTCAAAAATCTCTGGAGGGTTTTGGCACTGGGCAGAAAATTGTAGGAAAAACTGACAGCATTCAACTTGTATAACATGGTCCAAGTGCAACATTAGAATCCTCTGTTGTAAAGGTAGACAATCTTCATGTACTTTGTTCTTCAAAACGCCTATGTATGTTTTATTTATTTGTAATGTTAGTTTTATCATTCCTCCTGCAGGGAAAATTTACTTTTTATTTTAGCTTAAAAATCAATCATCCAATTCTGCCTCTTATCATCCCATCTGTAAGGGGTCAAAGAGCAATTTCTAACCGCAATGAGTTCAATATGTCTTTGAGTGTACTACAAGCCAGCTGGAAAACAGGATATGATACATTGACTGGAAATGTCCATGTTATTAGCAACTTTATATTTAGTATTGACACTAATCAATTGTCCATGGTGCTGCACATGAGAAATAAAGGTCAAGTGAAGTCTTCAGGAGCAGCAGGATTAGAAGGCAGAAGGGAACACAGATATTATTGACTACCCACGTCAGTCATTCTGACCTTATTTTGATATTATTTGTAGTTAAATAGCAAAATGTCATGCAATCTGCAATGAAGAGACATAAAGTTAGTTGGAGTACAGAGTTTCTGTGCAGTATGAGCTAAGTATCTGGAAGGTACAGATATAACACTAATGCATTACAGTGACACCATTGGTGGGAGGGATTAATTACAATGCAGGAAGTTTACACAAGCAGTTTTCGTTATAAATGGAAGCATAATGTTACGGAAAAGAGGTGAGGTGAATTTAAACACCCCTCATTTATTTTCTCACTACCCTCAAGTTAATGGAAAGGTGATTTTTTGTTTTGCTTTTTGTATTCCCCCCTTTATAAGTGAAGGCTTGTTTCCCCAACCCTAATTTTCGAGTGTTCCAACATTGTATCAATAACTTGCATAGCAAACTCGAGGTAAGATAAAATAAAAGGGGTTGGATTATTTCACACAAACACAACATGGGAGTGTATCTCAGCAAGGTCCATGGGAGTGTATCTCAGCAAGGTCCATGGGAGTGTATCTCAGCAAGGTCCATGGGAGTGTATCTCAGCAAGGTCCATGGGAGTGTATCTCAGCAAGGTCCATGGGAGTGTATCTCAGCAAGGTCCATGGGAGTGTATCTCAGCAAGGTCCATGGGAGTGTATCTCAGCAAGGCCCATGGGAGTGTATCTCAGCAAGGCCCATCGGAGTGTATCGCAGCAAGGTCCATGGGAGTGTATCGCAGCAAAGCCCATGGGAGTGTATCGCAGCAAGGCCCATGGGAGTGTATCTCAGCAAGGTCCATGGGAGTGTATCTCAGCAAGGTCCATGGGAGCGTATCTCAGCAAGGCCCATGGGAGTGTATCTCAGCAAGGTCCATGGGACTGTATCTCAGCAATGCTGATGGGAGTGTATCTCAGCAAGGCAAGGCCCATGGGAGTGTACCTCTGCAATGCCTATGGGAGTGTATCTCAGCAAGGCCCATCGGAGTGTATCTCAGCAAGGTCCATGGGAGTGTATCTCAGCAAGGTCCATGGGAGCGTATCTCAGCAAGGCCCATGGGAGTGTATCTCAGCAAGGTCCATGGGATTGTATCTCAGCAATGCTGATGGGAGTGTATCTCAGCAAGGCAAGGCCCATGGGAGTGTACCTCTGCAATGCCTATGGGAGCTTATCTCAGCAAGGTCCATGGAAGTGTATCTCAGCAAGGTCCATGGAAGTGTATCTCAGCAAGGTCCATGGAAGTGTATCTCAGCAAGGCACATGGGAGTGTATCCCAGCAAGGTCCATGGGAGTGTATCTCTGCAATGCCTATGGGAGTGTATCTCAGCAAGGTCCATGGGAGTGTATCTCAGCAAGGCCTATGGGAGCTTATCTCAGCAAGGTCCATGGAAGTGTTTCTCACCAAGGTCCATGGGAGTGTATCTCAGCAAAGCCCATGGGAGTGTATCTCAGCAAAGCCCATGGGAGTGTATCTCAGCAAGGTCCATGGGAGTGTATCTCAGCAAGGTCCATGGGACTGTATTCAGCAAGGTCCATGGGAGTGTATCTCAGCAAGGTCCATGGGAGTGTATCTCAGCAAGGCCCATGGGAGTGTATCTCAGCAAGGCCCATGGGACTGTATCTCAGCAAGGCCCATGGGAGCGTATCTCAGCAAGGCCCATGGGAGTGTATCTCAGCAAGGTCCATGGGAGTGTATCTCAGCACGGTCCATGGGAGTGTATCTCAGCAAGGCCCATGGGAGTGTATCTCAGCAAGGCCCATGGGAGTGTATCTCAGCAAGGTCCATGGGAGTGTATCTCAGCAAGGCCCATGGGAGTGTATCTCAGCAAGGCCCATGGGAGTGTATCTCAGCAAGGCCCATGGGTGTGTATCTCAGCAAGGGCCATGGGAGTGTATCTCAGCAAGGCCCATGGGTGTGTATCTCAGCAAGGGCCATGGGATTGTATCTCAGCAAGGTCCATGGGACTGTATCTCAGCAAGGTCCATGAGAGTGTATCTCAGCAAGGCCCATGGGACTGTATCCCGGCAAGTTCCATGGGAGTGTATCTCAGCAAGTTCCATGGGAGTGTATCTCAGCAAGTTCCATGGGACTGTATCTCAGCAAGGTCCATGGGAGTGTATCTCAGCAAAGTCCATGGGACTGTATCTCAGCAAAGCCCATGGGAGTGTATCTCAGCAAGGCCATAGGGGGGCATCTCGCTGAAGCTCGAGGGAGTGTGCCTCACCAAGACCATGGGACTGCATCTCAGCAAGGCCCATAGGATATGAAATGAAAATCGCTTATTGTCACGAGTAGGCTTCAATGAAGTTACTGTGAAAAGCACCTAGTCGCCACATTCCGGCGCCTGTCCAGGGAGGCTGGTACGGGAATCGAACCGTGCTGCTGGCCTGCTTTAAAAGCCAGCGAGAAGTGTATCTCAGCAAGGTCCATGGAAGTGTATCTCAGTAAGGCACATGGGAGTGTATCTCTGCAATGCCTATGGGAGTGTATCTCAGCAAGGTCCATGGGAGTGTATCTCAGCAAAGCCCATGGGAGTGTATCTCAGCAAGGCCCATGGGAGTGTATCTCAGCAAGGCCCATGGGAGTGTATCTCAGCAAGGTCCATGGGACTGTATCTCAGCAAGGTCCATGGGACTGTATCGCAGCAAGGCCTATGGGAGTGTATCTCAGCAAGGTCCATGGGACTGTATCGCAGCAAGGTCCATGGGAGTGTATCTCAGCAAGGCCCATGGGAGTGTATCTCAGCAAGGTCCATGGGACTGTATCTCAGCAAGGTCCATGGGAGTGTATCTCAGCAAGGCCTATGGGAATGTATCTCAGCAAGGCCCATCGGAGTGTATCGCAGCAAAGCCCATGTTGTGTATCTCAGCAAGGTCCATGGGAGTGTATCTCAGCAAGGTCCATGGGAGTGTATCTCAGCAAGGCCCATGGGAGTGTATCTCAGCAAGGCCCATGGGACTGTATCTCAGCAAGGCCCATGGGAGCGTATCTCAGCAAGGTCCATGGGAGTGTATCTCAGCAAGGTCCATGGGAGTGTATCTCAGCAAGGTCCATGGGAGTGTATCTCAGCAAGGCCCATGCGAGTGTATCTCAGCAAGGCCCATGGGAGTGTATCTCAGCAAGGTCCATGGGAGTGTATCTCAGCAAGGCCCATGGGAGTGTATCTCAGCAAGGCCCATGGGAGTGTATCTCAGCAAGGCCCATGGGTGTGTATCTCAGCAAGGTCCATGGGACTGTATCTCAGCAATGCCCATGGGAGTGTATCTCAGCAAGGCAAGGCCCATCGGAGTGTACCTCTGCAATGCCTATGGGAGAGTATCTCAGCAAGGTCCATGGGAGTGTATCTCAGCAAGGTCCATGGGAGTGTATCTCAGCAAGGACCATGGGACTGTATCTCAGCAAGGCCCATGGGACTGTATCTCAGCAATGCCCATGGGAGTGTATCTCAGCAAGGCAAGGCCCATCGGAGTGTACCTCTGCAATGCCTATGGGAGCGTATCTCAGCAAGGTCCATGGGAGTGTATCTCAGCAAGGTCCATGGGAGTGTATCTCAGCAAGGCCCATGGGACTGTATCTCAGCAAGGCCCATGGGAGTGTATCTCAGCAAGGCCCATGGGAGTGTATCTCAGCATGCCCATGGGAGTGTATCATAGCAAGGTCCACAGTGTGGTGTTCTTTATGTTGCTAATTTGAGGATGGTTGGTGTAGTGTTCACAAAGACCACAAATAGCTTTAAAATGAACAAAGCTATACATTTATTGACATTACTTATATGGATTCAACACCTACTCCTATATAATTCACAGCTGATATTAAACATATAATCTACACTCATCTACTACTAATCTTGACACTATTAAATATGATCTGCTCTCACTCACACTATCCTTTCTTTAGTCTGTTCTCTAGCATTCTCCTCAACCTCTCCCCATCAATGCCTTATATATTTGTACATATAGCTCCCTCTAGTGATTGATTTAGACATTACATTAACCCTTGCAATTCTTACATTGATGATAATGTCACACACGGGGGTGTATCACACCAAGGCCCATGGGGGTGTATCTCAGCAAGGTCCCTGGAGTGTACCACAGCAAGGCGCATGGGAGTGTATCTCACTGAGGCTCGAGGGAGTGTATCTCATCAATGCTCGAGGCAGTGTACCTCACCAAGCTCATGTGAGTGACATTACAAAGGTCCATGAGAAAGTATCTCAGCAGGTTCCATGGAGGTGTCTCTCAGAATTGCCCATAGACTGTACTATCAGCAAGACACATGGACTGTACCATTAGCAAGGCACATGGACTGTATCTCAGCAAGACCAAGCAAATCTATCTCAGGAAGACCCTAGAAGTGTGCTTCAAGAAAATCCATGACGGCCCTTGAACATAGAGATTAATAATGAAATCATCCAATTTGTTAATTTCTCTATTACAACTCATTTCATCAATTCTATGCCTTGGAGTTTGGCTGAACTATTAAAATGTGAAAATTGTCATCCATTTTGCAATTTATTCTGAAGAGAATAAAATGGAAGTGCTGAACATAAAGATCCATCGTACACAAGATGATTAGATTTTAAAATCATCCCTGGCAGTGGATACACCATATTTAGTGTGTTTAGCATTCAAAAGCAGATATTTAGAGAACATTTAGTGCTTGGCTTGAAATCTGTATATCAGTGTTATGCTTGGATCAGGTTTTGTACATAATGGGTGAATGGAGATGTGTTTGATACACTGGAATTCTATGCTTGCATCAGAGTTACGCTTCGACTGGCTATGAGTTTATTTGGAATTGACTGTATTCCAGACTCAACTGACGCTCAGACACTTAGCAATCCACATAAACTAAAACCTATTGACCGGCAATTCTAGCAAGTTCTATTTTTAGGTACGGTAAAAGGGGCCACACAGTGGTACAGTGGTTAATACTGCTGCTTCACAGCACCAGTGACTGTCTGCGAGGAGTTTGCACCTTTTCTGCTACCATGGGGCAGCACGGTAGCACAGTGGTTAGCACTGTTGCTTCACAATGCCAGTGACTGTCTGTGAGGAATTTGCACCTTTTCCGCCACCATGGGGCAGCATGGTAGCACAGTGGTTAGCACGGTTGCTTCACAGCACCAGTGTCTGTGAGGAGTTTGCACCTTCTCCCCGTGTCTTCATGGGATTCCTCCGGGTGCTCCTGTAGATCAAAGATGTGCAGGTTAATTGGATTGGTCATAATCAATGTGCCGGGTTATGGGGACTGAGAAGGGGAGTGGGCCGAGGTAGAGTGCTCTTTCGGAGGGTCACTGTGCACTTGATGAGCCAAATGGCCTCTTTCTGCACTGTAGGGATTCTATGGAAAAGCACTTCTGAAATTTTACTGGGTCAACAATATTTCTCTTTGTTTGAAAATGAGTGGACAGCAGATTTTGTGTAGATCTGTATAGTTGTATACTCAGATGAAAACATATAGTAATGGGTATAGATCATATTTCCCAGTTTTTTTGTAAACCTTAGCCTGAGGAGTTAAGCCCAAAGAAATGAGTATAATTCATTATTTGAAGACTTTTTTTTCATGTGGAAACAGAACCGAGCTCACTAGGGTGCCCGAGGAGCAGGGTTTGCTGCCATTGTCGGGATGCACCGGGCTCAGGGGGTGATCAACAGGATGCACCTACAGCTGACAGGCCGCTCTACACAAACCGAAAGTGGTTCCACTCGATGAACAGGCAGTGTCAATACCCAGGCAGTGTGCACAACACCTTCATCCTGGCACATTCGATGATCCCTAACTTGTTCAAGATGTCCCCCCCCCCCCTATCCGGAGGCCACACACCGACACCGAGACCCATTACAATGATGCCCAAGCAGTGACCACGGCATGACCGAGGGTGATTCGACCGTCTAAAGATGTGGTTCAGGTGCCTAGGCCGCTCTGGAAGAGGCCCTCCAGAATGATGCTAAGAGGGCCGCTGCACCGTGGTGGCCTTCTGCATCCTCCACAACATCGTGCAGCAGAGGGGTGATCTGCTGGAGGCGGAGGATTTTGTGCACTAAGGAGCTCCACTCGCCGGAACTCTTCAGTGTAATGAGAGATCGGGACATCAGTTACAAATGGCATGCCGATCTCTGGAGCTCCCGAAGCAATCCCTAACCCCCCACCTCCAAGCCCCATTGCACTATGGGAGGATCACTCAGCCTCCTCCAACAGCCGCACAAGGCACCCCCAGGTGAATCGCCACCATGCAAAAATTGCCAGCTTGGCTGTGCCAACCTGGCATCCTGGCAGTGCCCCTTCCAGCTGGCAGTGCCACCTGGGCACCTTGGCAGGGCCATGCTGGCATCCAGTTAACACTGCTAGGCTGCCTGGTTCCCAGGTAGCATCAGCAGTGCCAGGGTACCACCTTGCCCAAAGGGCACGCAGCTGGGGGTCTCCAATCCCCTGGGAGACCCCCACGAGTGCCGTTCTGTCTTCCCCGTTTATGGAGACCAGTACTGAACTGCACTCACCCGAGGTCTCCAAGGCAAAGGGGATAGATCCTAAAGTCTCGGGTACCTCGGGAATCTGAACATTAAAATGGGACTAACTGTCCTGCTTGAATATGCAGATTTGCCAAAAGGTGATCCCCATAATGGGCAGGATTCACATTGCTGCAACATGCGAGATCGTGTTAGATCTCGTGAGGCACTGCGAGCCAGGTAGATCCCGGGAGGAGGGCGTCCCGGCTTCTATTGGCCACGCTAAGCCATACGTGCTGCTTTTCATCCTTGGATAGGTTGACTGAGTGTGAAAAAGTGTGAGAAAATGTAAACTTTCTATTTCGGCAGAAAAGAATAGAAAAACAATCAATTATTTAAATAGAAAGAAATTGCAGAAATCTGAGATACACAGGAATCTGGGTGGCCTGGTACATGAATCAGGAGAAGGTAGTATGCAGGTACAGCACATGATTAGGAAACAATAGAATGTTGTTGTTTATTGCAAAGGAAATGGAATACAAAAGTATAAATGTTCTACTACAGTTGTACAGGGCACACATTTGGAGTACTGTATAGAGTTTGGTGTCATTATTTACGAAAGGATATAAATGTGTTACAAGCTGTTTGACAGATACCTGGATGGGAGGAGGAACAATCTTATGAGGAAAGGTTGGACAGGCTGGGCATGTATCCATTGGCATTTAGAGGAATAAGAAGTGATCTTGTTAGCAACATGGAAAATAGGAACAAGGGGAGGCCATTCAGCCCTTTGAGCCTGCTCTGCAATTCATTATGATCATTATGATTATTGAAACATACAAGACCCTGACGCTACGTGGTCGGGTGGATGCTAGAACTAGGGGACACCATTTAAAAATAAGGGGTCACCCATTTCGAACGAATAAGAGAAGAGAAATGTTTTTCTCTCAGAGGATCGAGAATCTTTGGTACTCTCTTCTCCAGAGAGCGGTGGAGGCAGGGTCAATGAGAATTTTTAAGGCAGGGGTAGATAGATTTTTGACTAACAAGGGAGTCAAAGATTATCAGGGGTTGGCACAATGTGGAGTTTAGGCCAGAATCAGGTCAGCCATAAACGTCTTGAATGGAAGAGCAGGCTCAAGGGGAATTATGGCCTACTCCTGCTCTTAATTTGGAGATTCGCATATTCAAATACAACCAGTTCCAGTTTTAATGGAAGTGGGGCGACGGACTGCTGACCAACAGGCTCGAAGTAGGTAGGTTGGTTATTTAAATGCTTCTATGAGATTGTCATGCTTATATTTTAACAGCGATTCCATTTTTATCCACAGTCAGCTAAGTTTCCCAGGTCTTGGGAAACCCAACAGATGAATGAAGATATGAAGGGTTGAATCCTTACAGTAAATGTTTCTATAGCACTGCACATGGACCTGGAGGAATAGTGTTTCCATCAAGCTGCTGTAGGAGGTTACTGAATTCAGCAAACTTTGTTCAAAACCGATCGTAAATCAATTGGCCTTGGCAGATTGCAGGTGGGTCATTGGTGCCCAAACACATGGACATTGCCTGACCAATCAATGGCAGACAATTGATCGTGTTACTGTGACCTTGGGAATCCCCTGCTCACACATAGACACTAGGAAACAAGAAACTGCTGAGATGGCAAAAAAAGCATGGTCAAAAACAATGCTGTGATAATGCAACCATGACTCTATATAAGATAGGCCTCTTTCCAAGCAAAGAAGGAAAAATAAGAAGACATCAAGAAGATATCATGTCGGCAGACAAGCTGGAAGCGACAGCATGCTGGGTAGCTATTGACACGGAATTCCATTGCTGTCAGACAGCCCAAGCAGGTAGTCGTAAACATATATATTAGGGAACTTGATTTAATTAAAGAATTTGCACTGTGTTATAAGGAACAATACATTAGATATTTATTGAACCAATCTAATCTGTGCAATCTACATTTGATCCTGTGCACCTTGGTAGTAATTCTAGTATCCAAGAACACTTGAGACATATTGGCCTTCACTGCCCAGTAAACACCCAACCTGACTCCTCTTCCCGGGGCAGATTATTATCCCCTGACCCCCATCTAACCGCTTCCCTGGAATCAGGCCCTACCCCATGATTGCAACTCCACCTCTGCAATCAGATTCCAGCCCTTGACTTCCAACCCTCCTGTTCTCCCCCCGCCGCAGCTCCCCACCCCCCACTTCCCCCAACTGGACCTACTTACTCTCAGCTCACTTGTCTGTGTCCTTCTGCTGCAGGATTTCCTGTCTGACAAGCAGCCGATTTGTCAAGGGAAACATACAGGGGGAAAAAATAAATACATCCTACCGTTATGTAGTTAAAAACTGTGGGAAGTTTTGGAAACCTGTCCTTCCAGGTCTGCGGAACTCAAAGCAGGCCATCAATCCCTATGAAGCTATGAGGCAGAACAAGCATGTGTTACATGTTGCATTTGATTGTCCTCCTGTTACTGTGCCCTCAAACTGACATTGTCATTATAATGGTCGGAAATGCTTCTGCTTAACAGAAGCAGTGGATGAACAGGAGTCCAATTGGCAACTTTGAAATCCAACAGATACTTGTAGGCTTGGCCAATGAGAGGTACTGGCAGCAAAAAGTCAACAAATCCTAGGCATTTTTGAACATAGAGCCACATTTAAGAATACAAAGCAGAGTTCAAATCTTTATTCTCACTCAGATCTGTTTTCTACCTCAGGTTTATTGATTTAATTGGCATTATTTTTTCTAATGCGTTGCTGAGTCATCATTCTTTCCTTATATATGCAAATATAAAGCAACAACGTCTCCTCTAAAACAGAGTTAATCTTAACTGCCCACTCCATTCTTAATTTGTGTCATTTTCCATTAAATATACACATTTATGTCTGTCCGAAAGTAATTTATTGCCAGTTTTAGAATTTGGAGTAAAGGATTACCATTCCCTATTTTGCTTGTTTATGCCATTTATTATTTGATTTATTATTTGGACAGTTGATTTACTAGTAATCATTTCCAAGCATTTAATGAAAATCCTGCAGTAATTTGTAATTTTGTTCCATGAGTATTATCAGAAAGTGATGGCATGTACTGCTGGTGTGACAAGACAAGAAATACTGTTATATAAAATTGACACCGTTTAATGACAAATAATGAGGCTTACCAGGAAACAATTTCAAGGCTGGAACCTCATTTTGTGATTCAGATGATATTATGAAGTGATTAAACTTTGCATTGATGGTTTATGACATAATTTAAAGTCCTCAAGATCTGATTACTCTAAGAGCATCGTCAGGCTTCTGCTATTCTCAATGTGGCACAGGGCCGAAGAAGGATTAGGGAGATGCCCAAGGTTCATCAGTATTTAAACAGAACAGGAATTGAAAATTGTTTTTTTTTTAAACTTCACATACCTTTTGCTACTCCTTCATGACAATCTGAAACGCAAGTTTTGAGAACGGAATGGAAAATTTTAAAGGAATAATCTCTTCATCAAATATGAAAGCAGTGAGCTCAATCCCCTCAGTGCTGGAAGGCAATAGCAAGGAGAGAAATAGGATATATTTTTCTCAAGCCAAGTGCTTTCTTTTTCTCTGTTTCACATCCAAAACATGCTTACATTGGCACACAGCAATAGCCCAGTGAAGTAATACAGATACTTGCCAACTGAAACTCAAAGTAACGGTGTACTATGTTTAAAACAAGTCGTCGATGTTGACACAAAGCTGTGTTTGCCAGATCCTTAACCATAGTAAATGTTATTCTGTACAATTAAGACTTCTTTTCTTAAAAGTGATGTGGAGATGCCGGCGTTGGACTGGGGTGAGCACAGTAAGAAGTCTTACAACACCAGGTTAAAGTCCAACAGGTTTGTTTCAAACACGAGCTTTCGGAGCACGGCTCCTTCACCTGAAGAAGGAGCCGTGCTCCGAAAGCTCGTGTTTGAAACAAACCTGTTGGACTTCAACCTGGTGTTGTAAGACTTCTTACTGTCTTTCTTAAAAGTGTAAGCTTCCAAATATTTTACCTCCTCAGAACAGACGATATTTTATCCATCAATATTTTTAATCTACCATGCAGTTATTCCCTTTAGAGCTGTGTCGACATGTCGAATTTGCAGTCTCTTGAAAGGCATGTTTAAACTATGTGAAATTTCAGGTAAAGCGATGCTCAAAAGCTTGGTAATTACAACAGAGGCGAATATGTCAAAGGAATTTAGCAAAGGATTTTTCAGTAATATTTGATTAAATATTTCTAATCCATAAAAATAGAATAAAGAAAACGAGGAGTGAAGGGATGGAAAAGGAGAAAGGCTCATCGTTGTAAGGGTGCTGTTAATTTGGTAACTGGGGTGAAGCATCAAAGTCCATTGTGTGCCAACAAGAAGACATATAATAATTGAAAGCAAGTTGTTCGATACTAACAGCCTTATGTTTTAAAGTTCTGAAGTAAAGGAAATTGGAAAGATGTTATGTTTCTCGGCCCAATCATCTTCAGCCATTTCATCAATGACCTCCCCTCCATCATAAGACTAGAAGTGGTGATGGTCACCAATGACTCCTCAGATTATGAAGGAGTCCTTTATATGCAACACGACCTGGCAATATTTAGGCTTGGACTGATAAGTGTCAAGTATATGTGCCACACAAGTGCCAAGCAAGGACCATCTCCAACAAGAGCGGCACGGTGGCACAATTTTTAGCATTGCTGCCTCGCAGTGCCAGGGACCCAGGTTCAATTCCGGCATTGGGTCACTCTCTGTGGAGTTTGTACATTCTCCCCGTGTCTGCGTGGGTTTCCTCCTGCTGCTCCAGTTTCCTACTACAGTCCAAGGATGTGCAGGTTAGGTGGATTGGCCATGCAAAATTGCCTATTAGTGTCCAAAAAGAATAAAGATGTGTAGGTTAGGTTAGGGGGTTATTAGGATCGGGCGGGGGAGTAAGCTTGGGTGGAGTGCCCTTTCAGAGAGTTGGTCTAGACTTAATGGGCGAATGGCCTCCTTCTGCACTGTAGGGATTCTATGAAGAGAGAATCTAATCATCTCCCTTTGACTTTCAATGGCATTACCATTACTGAATTCCCCACTAACAACATCCTGAATGTTACCATTGACAAGAAACAAACTGGAACAGCCATGTGAATATTGTGGCAACAAGAGCAGGTCAGAGGCTGGGAATTCTGCAATGGGTAACTCATCTCCTCACTTCCCAAAGTCTTTCCACAATATACACAACACTAGTCAGGAGTGTAATGGCATACTCTCCACTTGCCTGGATGAGTGCAACTCCAACAATACTTACAAAAGCTGATACCAGACTTCCAGTGACGACACCTGAGAGCAAGTCACACAAAAGGTGGCCCTGTCAGGATCCTTGCATATTGATCCCTTATGCCCGCTTTTTCAGGAGATTGTGTTCCAACCCAGCAGGTTGGTGTGGATAATGGATAGTCGACCAAAGAATGTCAAAAGCCTTTTGGCGAAAAAGGCCACGGGAAAGAAACCACCAGCTGGTAGCCCGACAAAGGAATCCGGGGGAGGAAAGATGGCAGAGGGGGCAGTGCCCACCATGTTGGAAATGCTGGTGGGGGCAATGGTGCAGGAGTTGGAGAAGTTTGGAAGACAGATGGATGGACAATTTGCGAGGAAAGGAAAGGAGATTAAAGCCACCATTGAGGAGTGTTGCCCTCAAGTGGGCAAGATGGCTAAAGCTGTGAAGAAGCAAGGCGAGACGCTGAAAGTCATGGAGGAGGCCTTGTCGAGGCATGGTGGTCAGCTTGGCTCAGAGGCTGAAATGCTGCTTGTGAAAGAGAGGAATTAGGGCCTGAGTGTTAAAGTTGGGGATCTGGAGAACAGATCGAGGCGCCTGAATCTCAGAGAGGTGGGTTTGCTGGAGGGAGTGGAGGGCTCGAGACACCGAAACAAAGAAAATAGGAGCAGGAGGAGGCCATTCAGCCCTCTGAGACTGCTCCGCCATTCATCATGATCATGTTTGATCATCCAAATCAATAGCCCAATCCCGCTTCCCCCATATCCTTTGATCCTCTATTCCTAGGTGCTATATCTAACTGCCTCTTGAAAATACACAATGTTTTGGCATCAACTACTTCCTGTGGTAACAAATTCCACAGGCCTACCCCCACTGTCTGGGGTCAAAGAAGTATCTCTGCATCTCTGCCCTAAATGGTCTACCCCGGTATCCTCAGACTGTGACCTTTTGTCTGGACACAGTCACCACCGAGAACATCCTTCCAGCATCTACCCTGTCCAGTCCTGTTAGAATTTTAAAGGTTTCTATGAGATCCCCCCTCATTGTTCTGAACTCCAATGAATACAATCCTAACCGACTCAATCTCTCCTCATACGTCAGTTCCGCCATCCCAGGAATCAGTCTGGTAAACCTTCGCTGTACTCTCTCTGTTGTGTTATGTACTCTGGGATAACACAGGCTGCAACTCGATGCAGCTTTGACCAAAAGATACTCCAGACTTTGAAGTAAGTTCAATGTGATTTATTGAACCATTAGCGCAGTTCTCTATGAGTTCGACTCTCCTGCTAATCTTGCTGTAGTAACTCAGTCTAACTAACCAGTCAGCTCTAAGCCACGTGGTGGGTGTGATGCTTCTGATCTTCCCCTTTCCTACTCTAAGTGTCGCCTGTGGAAAGAGACAGAGCATGTGTGCCCTGTCCTTATATATGGGTTATGTAATGCCCCCTTGTGGTAGTGTCACCTCTGGTTGTCTTGACTGCCCATTGTTCGTGTCCTATTCTATGTGTTAATTAGCTGTATGTCTGCATGTCATGATATCTCTGGTGCTCCCTCTAGTGTTTACTTAGTCATAGTGTATTTGCAGTAACCCCTTGTGTATTTACAGTGATGTATATCACTACTCCCTCCAGAGCAAGAACATCTTTCATCATAAAGGAGACCAAAACTGCACACAATATTCCAGGTGTAGCCTCACCAAGGCCCTGTATAATTTCAGCAAGATATCCCTGTTCCTGTACTCGAATCACTCGCTATGAAGACCAACATATCAATTTCCTTCTTTAGCACCTGCTGTACCTGCATGCTTTCCTTCAGTGACAGGTGTTCAAGGACACCCAGGTCTCATTGCACATTACCCTCACCTAATTTATAGCCATTCAGATAATAGTCTACCTTCTCATTTTTGCTACCAAAGTGGATAACCTTGCATTTATCCAAGTTATACTGCAGCTGCCATTCCTTTGCCCACTTACTCAACTTGTCCAAATCACATTGAAGGATCTCTGCATCCTCCTCACAACTCACCTTCCCACCCAATTTGGTGTCATCTGCAAATTGGGAGAGGTTGTCTCCGTTGGTGGGAGGGGGGGGGGGGGGGGGGGGGTGAAGTGTGCACCCCTTCGGAATTGGACAGGGCTCATCAAACAGAAGCCGCGTCTGAATAAGCTACCATGGGCGGTGATTGTCTGCTTTCACAGTTTTCAGCGGGAGGAGCAAGTCCTGGGGTGGGTCAGGAAGAATCAGCACATTGACAGGGACAGGCACAAGGTGTGCATTTATCGGGATGCTGGTACAAAACTGCCGAAGCGGCGGACAGCCTTAAATAAGATAAAGGTGGTACTGTAGAAACAAGGGTGCAGTTCATGGTGGTGTACCAGCGAGACTGAGAGTCACGATGGACTTGAAGGATCACTACATTGACACGCAGGCAAAGACCTTCATAAAGGATAAAGGACTGGGATTGGATTGAGTGTGGAAGGATTGTGTGTGGAATTTGGGTTGGGTGGTTTATAAATATTGCAATATATTGTGTTATGTTCTTGTTCTTCTTTTTCTTGGCGGTTGGTGGAGGACTTTTTCTCTTGTGGCCAGGGTCATGGGGGATGGTAAAGAGGGTGGATTGATATGATAATTGGAGGGGAAGGGGAGCGTGGTAAGTATGCTGGGATTTGAACAAGGGACTAGGGAGGGTGGGCCAGGAGAATGGTATCATTTTTGGGCAAGACCTTGGGTTGGGGGGGCTGCACCTTACTAGCACTAAGGGATAGGCTAGTAAACGAGAATAGTGTGGAGGAGGGGGTGTGGCTTGTTGAGACAGTTTGGTGAGGCTCGATGAGGCTAGAATGTTTGTTTGGGAGGGGGAGGGTTTAGTTGAGAAGGTAGTCTGCTAGCTAACATAAAAACATACATAGAAAATAGAAGCAGGGGGAGACCGTTTGATCCTTGGCTGATCATCAAGTTCAATACCCTGATCCCGCCTTCCCCCCCATATCCCTTGATCCCTTTAGCCCCAAGAGCTGAATCTAATTCCTTCTTGAAATTACACAGTGTTTTTTGCCATTTTCTGCAGGAGTGAATTCCACAGATTCATCACTCTCTGGGTGAAGAAATATCTCCTCACTTCAGTCCTAAAAGGTTTACCCCTTATCCTCAAACTATGACCCCTAGTTCTGGACTCCACTACCATCGCGAACATTGTTTCTGAATCTATCCTTTTTAGTCCTGTTAAAATTTTATAAGTTTCTCTGAGATCTCCTTTCACTCTTCTAAACTCCAATGAATATAAGTTTATTAAGTCTCTCCTCATATGGGCTACCACCGAGAAAGGGGCTGGTTTAGCTCAGTTGTTTGGACAGTTGGTTCGTGATGCAGAGCAAGGCAAAAAGTGCAGGTTCAATTCCTGTACCTGCTGAGGTTATTCATGAAGGCCCCACCTCCTAAACTTTGCCCCTTGCCTAAGGTGTGGTGATCCTCAGGATAAATCACCATTAGTCAGCTCTGTGCCAAGGGGAAACCAGCCTATGGTCATCTGACAACTTTATTCTGCTTATCACCTGGAAGGACAAGGGCAACAGATGCATGGGCACATCATCACCTGCAAGTACACTCCAAGCACCAGACCACCTTCACTGTCACTGAGCCAAAATCCTGGAACTCACTCCCTAACAGCACAGTGGATGGACCTCCACCACGTGAATTGCAGCGGTTCAAGAAAGCAACACACCAGGACCTTCTCAAAGTCAATTACGGATGGGCAACAAATGCCAATGCCAACAATGCTCACATCCCATGAGAGAGAAAATATCAATTCAAATGCAAGGAATGTAGCTGAAAGATAATAATGAGAAACTGAAGGATATTTCTTTAAAATATTTGTACTTCCTGAGGTCAAAGTGCGCAATTGTTCAATTTGCAATTGTAGCAATTCAAGCTGTAAAATGTGAATGGTCATGCCTGCCTTAGCAATTCTGGACATCAGCTATGTGGTGCCATCGTGCATTGCCAATGCATTCGTTGTTGCTGTGGTGATGGTGTTTATGCAATTTATTACCAGAGTAGTACTCCGATTGGAGAGGACCTCTCAATGTTTGGAGGTCAGCAAGTCAGTATGGGCACATGTTTCTGAAAAAGACATTGTAGGAATGTTCAGTTTCCAAATAGATCTAGTCCACAGCACACCCCTCCCTAGGCTAGCTGCATTTTTTGCTGAGACGACACAATGCCAAGCAAGGCTTCATTGTTTATAACTTGTTCCAACATTCCGTGTTACAGCGGATCTGCACATTGCACCAAATGATTTGCCACTTGTCTTTTGCTTATGCTCTTTCAGCAGATTAAAGCAGAACTTAGTAAAAGTAGGGAAAAGAAATACAAATCAATTGGTGAGATTTTAATGGTACATGGTACACGGAGGTACTTGACATTACAGAGTGTTATGTTGTGACTGATAGGGATAGATTGTTTCCCTGATTGCTGAGAAGGTAAAATTATTAGGAAGAATCTGAATGGGAAGTTAATACACAGAAAGCAGCGAGAATGTGGAATTCTCTGTCACAAACATCTATTGAAATAGAATCCTAAATTCTTTCAAAAGGGAATTAGATATTTGTTTGACAAAGATGAATATTAAAGAACATACACAAATGAAATTGAATAGGGGCTAATAGAGGTGACAGAGGTCTTGCCTGCTGGCTGGAGAACTGACGGGAGTTTTGCTTGCTGCCTTTCGAGATGACCTGCCAAATTAAATGCCACTCAGGTACTTAACTGGCCAGTGGTGGGGCATCCCCAGATCAAGGACCCTGGGGCAGATATTTCACCTTCTGAGTGCTCCTCGCCAATCAGAGGTGCAGTCCGAAGCTGCTAGCCAATCAGAGGTGCAGTCCGAAGCTGCTAGCCAATCAGAGGTACAGTCCGAGGCTGCTAGCCAATCAGCGGTGCAATCCGATGATGCTAGCCAATCAGAGGTACAGTCTGAGGCTGCCGGCCAATCAGAGTTATAGTCCGAGGCTGCTGGCCAATCAAAGGTACAGTCCGTGGCGGTGGGTACAACATCCACTGGGCCTATCAGGTGCCGGGTGTGGATCTGGGTAGTGGGGAATCATCTGAGTAAACCCTGGAATTGTTGGGACTGGCTCTGTGTTGGAGTTGTGTCATTCTGTATATGTAAAGTTCTTCCTTTGTTAATAAATCACTGTTGTGATTGAACTCTGCCTTGTCGTATTGACCTGCGCTACTACACTCTACTATCACTATCCACAGTTCCGGACTACAACATGCATGTAAATAGTGCATGTCACCACAGCAACTTGGACTCGCTGAGTGAACTATAACACACCGCCATAATCTAGTCTGTTACTTTGCAACCTGCCTCAGTGCTGGTACTCAAGATCCACAAATATTCAACAGTGCACAGATGACTTATGAATGCATGGAGACCGGGGCAGTGTGGTTGTTTAAATATTGGCAATGTAAATGTGCTCACTCTGCTGGCCGATGTGCAATGCATTCAGGGTCAATCCCTACACCAAAAGATTGTACAAAGCTGTCAAGCTGAAATGCAAGGGCTGCAGGATGGTTCATGTGAGAAACAGAGAAGTGTTGTATTGCTGTAGTGGAAAACATTTTTCTGAGATTAAACATGATGCCAACAGTGAATGCCTGAAATGCAGCCAATAAAGAATGTTGGAAGTTTGGTCATTGTTCTACTTTACAAAATGCAGCTGCCAGTTTGACAAACTGCAAACAGCAACGTGATAATTAACAGATCATTTGTTTTAGGGATGTTAGCTGAGGGATAAATATTGGCCAGGACTATAGGAAAATTGCCCCTTCTCTTCTTTGAATAGTGTCGTAAGATCTTTAATGTCCACCTAAAAGTGTCGCTGTGACCTTGCTTCACCATTTTATCTGAAAGACAGTAGTGCCTTTGACATGCAGCAATTTCTCAGTGCAGAACTGAAGAATGGAATCTTGCACTCACCCCCACAGTATGTTTGGTGGAAAGGGGGAATTTAATCAGGTGGGAGGGTGTTGGGTGGTGATCACGCTACCTACCTACCTCCACCTTGATGAATACTTGACGGGAAGGCAATTATTGACAACTTTAAGGCACTCATCTCACGCTGCTGGTATGAACCCAGAGGTGAATTGGGAGGAGGGGGGATGAGGGCCAACCTCTTCCCACCCTCGACACCCACCCTGCAATATTCTCCCAGCATCACTCACCTGCGGCTTGTGTTTTTGAAGCATTGTCAGGGTCTAAATCCGCGCTTTAGGGTGTTGTCTATTTTCCAAAGTATGCTCCTTGAATTTGTAGTTTCTGAAAATGATTACTCTTTGTTTACAGAAAATATAGATACATAGAAAATAGAAGCAGGAGGAGCCCATTCAGCCCTTCGAGTCTGCTCCGCCATTCATTATGATCATGGCTGATCAGCAAGTTCAGTACCTTGATCCTGCCTTCCGCCCATATCCCTTGATCCCTTTAGCCCCCAAAGCTATTTCTAACTCCTTTTTGAAGTTACACAACATGGCAGGGGGAGTTGGCCAACCCCCTAGTTCTGGATTCCCACACCATCGGGAACACTCTCTCTGAATCTACCTGTCTAATCCTAAGTTTCTATGAGATCTCTTCTCGCTCTTCCAAACTCCAATGAATATAATCCTAACCGATTTAGTCTCTCCTCATATGGCAGTCCTGCCATCCCAGGAATGAGCCGAGTGAACAAACCGTTGCTGCACTCCCTCCATAGCAAGAACATCCGTCAATGTTACGCCTGCATCCTGTAATCAGGACTGCTCTGATTCTGCAATCATGCTCTTCTCTTCTGCAGCCATGTATAAGTATGCCGTCCGTTTAGTATATCACTCCTTCCATGCTTTCTACAGTGTGGGACATTGTTCTCTGGAAAATGTCTGGAGCAAACGTTATGCGGAATTTATTGAAGCAATAACAACAGAATGGCATTATAAATGTGGTCAGCAATCTGGATTCTTTGTCCAGAGGCAACTGCCAAAATCCACTGTTCGTATCCAATTTGGTAAAGAAAGACCTCTTGGTTAATTTGACTTTCATACACTGAGGCCATCAGATAGCACATTCCCCTCATTTATTTATTTCCATTAAATCCATGCATATTCTTATAGAGTTATTTGGTGTTATGTTCTTTGCTGCAGCCGTAAAGAGAAGAATCGGAGGTGGCACATGCCAAGTTCACATAACATGGTGAAAGGGTTTAATGACACGGTGCTGTTCAAACAGGGTACAATAGTGAACTCCACAAAATCCCACACAATGCTATTGAGTAAAACAGGACATTACATCAGCCAATGGTGTTACTCTGATAGATAACACTCCTCCCTCTTTACTCTTTTATTGTCCCCGCCATTTTTACTCAAACACTTTAACACAGATTTAGCACATTATGCCATAAGTAACATTGTTGTGCTATCGATACATATGTACATTAGTAATACAGTCTCTTGGGTGGACCTCTGTCTCGCTTTGGCAGAACACAATGTTCAGGAACTTGGCTCTTAGGGCCATGAGGAGTGTCTTGCTGTACACTGCTCAGCATTACATCTGGCAAAACCAATTTAGGAACTGTCTCTGGTTGTATGGATTATTCTGTCATAACAGATTCTGTAATTTCAGCAGTTATAGTCCTCAGTCTGGCATGTCGATGTCCATACTCTCTGTGGTGAAAATATCTGGTACAGATTCCATACTCTCAATACATGCAGACATTAATTGGTCAGCGTGCCAATGCCAAATTTCATCATCAGATTGTACAGTATATGAAATCAGACCCGTTTTGGTTAGTACATTTTCTGGAGCCCATTTTTCACCTGAGGTGTAATTTGTCGCAATAACACGTTCCCCATGGCCCCAGGCACTGCCTTGGAATGTTATTCCCTTCTAGCCACTTGCGTCTGGTGCTTACCATCTCTGAAGTTGAAGGGGGAGTCTAAAGGTCAAGCTGTGTGCGGTTTTCTTCTGAACATCAGTACAGCCAATGAGCATTGTGTGGGGAATGTTGTGTGTCTGTATGCCATAAGAAAGCTATTGACACATTTAGGTAGACAGCCCTCATCCCTCGAAAACTTCACTACATGCTTGAATGATTGTTTGAATGATTGTACGAAACATTCAGCTGGATGGTAGGGGATAAATTTGATATGGTGGATGCCACACTCCTTCAGTTAGTCTTTGAGTTCAACAGATCTGGATTGAGCACAGTTATCGTTCACGAGTTGTTCAGGTTGCCTGAATCTTGCAAAAACCTCATCAAGCCTGTCTATGGTCTGTTTCGTACGGTTGATTTCATGATGGCAACCTCTGGCCACTTTGAATGTGCACCAACCATGACTAAAAACATGTGTCCTTTGACTGGTCCTGCATAAATGGCTTGGATTTTTTGCCATGGCCTTGTAGGTCATTCGCATCGGTGCAAAGGTTGTGGTGGAGGTACATGAGGGCTGGTTTAGCTCACTTGGCGAGGCAGCTGGTTCGTGAAGGCCAGCATCGCAGGTTAAATTCCCGTACCAGCAGTGGTTATTCATGAAGGCCTTGTCTTCTCAATCTTGCCCCTCGCCTGAGATGTGACAATCCTCAGGTTAAATCACCACCAGTCAGCTCTCCCCCTTAAAGTGTAAAGCAGCCTATGGTCATCTGGGACTATGGCGACTTTACATTTAGCTAATGGAAGTACATTTTTGAACATAGTGCAGGATTGGCATAACCCCAACTTCTCCTCTATTTGGACATCCAACCTGGGCCACCAGAGGTAGCTTCTCACCAACTCCTTCACTCTAACTACACCGGGATGGCCCTTGTGCAGCTGGTCCAGGATTCTACTTCGTAGACACGGCGGAATGATTACTCTACTACCCCTGAGCAATACTCCATTTTGTACTGTCAACTCAAGATATCTGGTGTGAAAGGGTTTAAGATCTGGATTCTTTCTGTGTTCTTGTGTTAGAGTGCCTTTTTGAATCATGCACAACACCTTCCCCATCAATGGATCTGTTCTGGTAACTTTTCACACCTAAGAAGATGTTACCAGAACATTTTCCACATGAGACAAATTAAATATGTAGTTGAAGTGTTCATCAGATTAGTGCTTGAGTTTTTGGACTTGTTGATCTTGCAGCAACAGTCTAGACAAATCATTCACATTTGCATGCTGTTCAGACCTACGATATTCAATGATATAATCGTGTGCCAACAAGATTAACACCCAATGTTGTAATCGACTAGCAGCGAACGAATATTGTAGTTAAGGGATGATGATTGGTCAGTACAATAAATTGATGGCCAAATACAAAATGGTGGAACCTTTGAATACCAAAAATAATGCAGAGAGCTTCTTTCTCAAGTTGAGCATAGCTGGATTCAGCCCTTGTCAACGTCCGGGAAGCAAATGCTACCGGTCGCTCTTCGCCTGAAGGCATTATATGTGAGACAACTGCTCAAACCCAAAGGGTGATGCGTCATAAGCAAGGTGCAGCTGCAGCTTTGGGTTATAATGGACCAATAACTCAGACTCCTGTAAAATCTGTTTAACATTTCGGTAAACATCCTCACAATCTTTCATCCAGATCCAAGCTTGCTTGTTATAAAGTGTGGTGAATATAACTCCGTAATTCACACTGTATTGTATATACATGAGACCATGCATTTGTAAGCGCAGTTGCGTTGCCCGACCACTAGGGGGAGTAGCGCTGGGAATGCTTAGGAGTTTGTACAGGGCTCCTCCCTTGGCTTCGCCCATGACTCCTCTCCCTGGACTGCTGTATAAATACCAATGCTCAGAGCCAGTCGTTCAGTTCATCGAGAGTTCAACGCGGAACAGGCTGGCTCTGTTGTCAGTAGATTAAAACCACTGTTCATATCTTAAAGCACGTGTCTAGTGAATTGATGGTTCCATCACAAAGCAAAGTATGTAAAGCATCCAGCCTTGTTGTTAAATAGTAAAGGAACATCGGAACAGGAGTAGGCCATTCAGCCCCTCAAGCCTGTCCCACAATTTAATGAGATCATGGCTGATCTGTGGCCGAACTCCATATACCTGCCTTTGGCCCATATCCCTTATTATATTTGCTAAACAAAAATCTATCTATCTCAGATTTAAAATTAATAACTGTGCGAGCTTCAACTGTTGTTTGTGGGAGAGAGTTCCAAACCTCTCCCATCCTGAGTGAAGAAGTGCTCCCTAACCTGTATCCTGAATGGTCAAACCCTAGTTTTAGAATCTCCAACCAGTGGAAATAGTTTATCCTTTAACACAAACCAATAATCAATAAATTAAACTAACAAAAGGGACCGACATTTTAACTAAACTAAAATGTCAAAAGGAAACTTAACTAACTAAACTATCATTACCGGGGGTGATGATGCACCCAGCCCCTGTGGCTGCAGATATGTATCGGTAGACATAGAACATAGAACAGTACAGCACAGAACAGGCCCTTCGGCCCTCAATGTTGTGCCGAGCCATGATCACCCTACTCAACCCACGTATCCACCCTATACCCGTAACCCAACAACCCCCCCCTTAACCTTACTTTTATTAGGACACTACGGGCAATTTAGCATGGCCAATCCACCTAACCCGCACATCTTTGGACTGTGGGAGGAAACCGGAGCACCCGGAGGAAACCCACGCACACAGGGGGAGGACGTGCAGACTCCACACAGACAGTGACCCAGCCGGGAATCGAACCTGGGACCCTGGAGGTATGAAGCATTTATGCTAACCACCATGCTACCTTGCTGACCCTGTTGCCCACATTGCGTGCTCCCTCACCACAGCGGGTGATCCCGCCTTGGAAATATTCAACTCCTTTCAGTTCGCTGAAGACCAGGACAAGACAAAGTTTCAGACCATCCTGGACAAGTTTGACAGCCACTGTGAGGTGGACACCAACAAAATCTTCGAGCGCTACATATCCCAGCAGCGATTGCAATGTAAAGATGAATCCTTCAACTCACATTTAACAGGGCCCCGCTAATCACGTTCATATGTTTTGGTCCTGTCCAAAGCTTGGGGAGTACTGGAAGGTGGTGCATGTGAAGCTGGACCCGGGTCCCCAGGAGGCCATATTCGGGGTGTCGGATCAGCCAGGGTTGGAAACGGGTGCGGAGGCAGATATCGTAGCCTTCACCTCGTTGATCGCCTGAAGGCGGATCCTGCTGGGAAGGAGAGCGGCCTCTCCACCCTGTGCCCTGGCGTGGCGAGGGGACCTGTTGGAATACTTGACCCTTGAGAAGGTTAAGTTTGAACTGAGGGGAAGCTCGGAGGGGTTCTACAAGTCATGGGCACTATTTATTATGCACTTTCAAGAACTGGATAACATCGAACATTAGTTGGGGGGGGGGGGAGGGTGGGTGGGGTGCAGGGGGAGGGGGGCTGTGTATGTTGATGATGGCTATGGGTAATCCCTGATTCCTTTTTTTTCTCTTTGTCATTTGTTTATGTTAACATGCGGGTTGATGTCTGGGCATGGTGGGAGGATGGGATCGTTGTTACTGTTATGGAGTTTGAGATATTTGTTGTTGGTTATTGATTGTTGTTGGGTGTAAATTCGGGAGAAGAATTGTGAAAAAGGAGGAGAATAAAAATATTTTTTAAAAAGCCCTCATTTTTAACTAACCTTAGACTGCTAGCGCAATCCTGCAACTTCGATGATATCACTGACTCCATGATCAGAGACCAAATCGTTTTTGGAGTTCACTCTGATCCTCTGAAAGAGCAGTTACTGAAGATCAAGCATATGACCCTGCCAGTCGCAATTGAAACATGCACAGTGCATGAGCACGCTGAAAATCGCTATTCCCAGAACAAAACGGCAGATAATGATACACTAGCCTCTCACGAGACGGAGAGTGTGCAGGCCATCTCCCGGAAGCAGCGCCTCAACATCGACGAAAGCGGCCATTCGCGCGCTCTTCCCGGGGCCTGAAGCATGCGCGATGCGAACGGGGTAACAAAGCGGCCGAAACCCGCACTGCGCAGGTGCAGACGTCTGAGAACTGCACTGCACATGTGCAACGGCGCACTGAGCATCAGGATGCCAACGTCATGACGCGTTCAAACTGTGGCACCCCCCATTTAAAGAAACACTGCCCTGCAAGAGGCAGACACTGTTTAAACTGCGGGAAGCCAGGCCACTATGCAGCCCTGTGCAGATCTGCACCACCAGTCAGGAGCCGGTGCTCCCAATTCCGATGACGGAGCATCCGGAGTGTGCAACAACGGCGACAGGATTCTGATTCTGGCAGTGCAACGGATCCAGATGATGAATGCCTGGACAATGCCTACCGTGTAGGCATTATTACAACGTGTGAATATGCCACACCAGACACATTGCAAGTCCAATCAATCCTAGCTGTGGATTCTGAGGACAAATGGCGAGCAGTGATGAAGGTCAACCATCCAGTTCAAGCGGGACACAGGTGCCTCTGCCAATCTCCTCTCACCAGGCAGACTTCAGACGCATTAAGAAGCCCCCCACTCGGGGAGTCCAGCGAACCATGCCCATATGTTCTGGGCATGCCCGGCGCTGGAGGAGTTCTGGAAGGGGGTGGCGAGGACAGTGTCGAGGGTGGTGGGATCCAGGGTCAAGCCAGGATGGGGACTCGCGATTTTTGGGGTTGGGGTGGAGCCGGGAGTGCAGGAGGCGAAAGAGGCCGGTGTGCTGGCCTTTGCGTCCCTAGTAGCCCGGCGAAGGATCTTGCTACAATGGAAGGATGCGAGGCCCCCAAGCGTGGAGACCTGGATCAATGACATGGCGGGTTTTATTAAGCTAGAGAAGGTCAAATTCGCCCTGAGAGGGTCGGTACAAGGGTTCTTTAGGCGGTGGCAACCTTTTCTCGACTTTCTGGCTCAACGATAGGGTACGGGGACAGTAGCAGCAGCAACCCGGGGGGGAGGGGGGGAAGGGGGAGGGAAAAGGTGGGGGGGGGGGCGGACAATGACTATGTTTGTTTATTTAATTTAAATTTATTTTGAAGTTCTTTTGTTGTTCATTGGGGTTGGGGGGGTGGGGGATGGGATACATGCGTCGATACGGTCTGGGGGTGGTACGGTTATTATGGGTTATTTTGTTGCATTTCATTGTTTGTCGTTATGTTTTATATTTTCTGTAAAAAATTCCAATAAAAATTATATTTAAAAAAAAAAGAAGCCCCCCACAGTCCTTCCAGCTGACTGCAAGCTCCTGGATTACAACGGGAATGCCATCACGGCACTGGGATTCTGCCATCTGCACATATCCAACCGACACACACAAGCACGGTTACGCTTTGAAATTGTTAAACCGGACAGGGCATCCCTACTAGGTGCGCACGGCTGCCAGCAGCTGAACCTCATTCAAAGGGTTTACACAACAACATCCTCCCATGTGGATCTTCAGGCCGGCATCGACGCCATCTTTGCCCAGTATCCAGATGTGTTCAACGGGATGGGCATGCTGCCGTATCGATACAAGATTCTGCTACGACCTGATGCCAGGCCAGTGGTCCAAGCACCACGACGTGACCCTGCTCCACTGAGAGAATGCCTAAAGGCACAGCTCAAGGAATTTCAGCAAAAAGGCATCATATCCAAGGTCACCTGACTGGGTCAGCTCGATGGTGTGCGTAAATAAGCTTCGGGGGACCTGCGCATCTGCATTGATCCCAAGAATTTCAATAAGAATATCATGCGGGAACACTATCTCAAAGTGGGAGGTACTAATGAGTGAGATGGCACACACGCGCTTCTGCACCAAATTGGATGCATCACAGGGATTTTTGCAAATCCAGCTGGAAGAGTCCAGTAGAAGGCTCTGCACCTTCAACGTGCCTTTTGGCAGATATTGCTACAATTGCATGCCATTTGGCATAATCTCCGCATCGGAGATATTCCATCGCATCATGGAGTAGACGATGGAAGGTGTTGAAGGGGTTAGTGTGTACGTGGATGACATCATCGTATGGTCCACGACCCCTGAAGAACCCGTCTCCAGGAGGAATTCCGCCGTGTACATGCCAACGGCCTAAAGTTAAACAGGTCCAAATGTTGTTTTGGCACATTGACGCTCAAGTTCCTAGGCGACCAGATCTCACAGCATGGTGTGCGCCCGGACACAGACAAAATCAGGGCCATCGAGGCGATGAAGGTCCCCGAGGACAAAAAGGCGGTGCAGCGCTTCTTGGGTATGGTCAATTTTCTGGGCAAGTTCATTCCAAACATGGCCACACACACCACGGCTCTACGCAACCTGGTGAAAAAGTCAACTGCCTTTGAGTGGAAGGCGGCACACCAGACAGAGTGGCTGGAGCTGAAAGCCAAGCTCACCAAGTCCTGGCATTCTTCGACCCGGACCGGGAGACAAAGATATCCACAGATGCGAGTCAGGATGGCATCGGTGTGGTGTTGCTTCAACAAGATGACACATCATCCTGGGTACCAGTAGCCTACCCATCAAGGGCAATGACGCCCACTGAAACCAGATATGCTCAGATTGAGAAGGAGTGCTTGGGTCTTCTCACTGGCATCCTCAAATTTCATGATTAAGTCTACGGCCTGCTGACATTCACTGTCGAGACGGATCATAGGCCTCTGGTCCACATCATCCACAAGGACTTGAACGACATGACGCCTCGGTTACAAAGAATCCTGCTTAAACTTAGGAGGTATGACTTCAACTTGGTGTACACACCTGGCAAGGAACTCATCATTGCTGATACATTGTCCCCCTCTGTCACCTCGCCCAGTGAGCCGCTGGAGATCATCCAGCACATCCAATCGCAGGTGCAGCTGTGTGCTCATACTCTCCCGTCACAGATGCTGTGGGAATGCAACGCCCCGCAGAAATCTCAGAGAGGCCAGCAGACAGGCACTCTGAACAGGAACAAAGCGAAGCCTATCCACAGTATAGGGACGCAGTCAGGACAGACCAATGTGGACGGAACGGACTGACAGTGTTCGGGCTCCCCCACTTGGGTCTGTGACACCCTCTGGGACACATCCGGAAGACCGGTAGTCACGGCGAAAATTCGGGGAAAGCCCATAGAATTACTCTGGGACACAGGAGGGTCCCGCACAACCATTAATTCCTCCACTACACCACAGACAAACACGTGGCCCACTACAGCCACAATAACACTCAGCGGCTTTACAGGTCACTCACAGCAGGGACACATTACAGCCCCTGTACCCATCCAACTAGGGAATATCTCCACCAGACACCCCGTTGTTTTAGTTAATCTGCCCCGCACAGCAGAACACATACTGCGCATTGACTTTATGAATGCCTACAGCCTGTCGTTCGATCCAGTCAATCAGTGTGTCTGGCGAATGGCAAAATCAGACAGAGCACCCGGAACGCTCACAGTAGGTGAGTACGCAAACAGGATTAGCGCAGTAGGTGACTATTGTTTGACTATTGTTTGACCACGGTAGCATGGTGGTTAGCATAAATGCTTCACAGCTCCAGGGTCCCAGGTTCGATTCCCGGCTGGGTCACTGTCTGTGCGGAGTCTGCACTTCCTCCCCGTGTGTGCGTGGATTTCCTCCGGGTGCTCCGGTTTCCTCCCACAGTCCAAAGATGTGCGGATTAGGTGGATTGGCCATGCTAAATTGCCCGTAGTGTCCTAAAACGTAAGGTTAAGGGGGGTGGGGTTGTTTGGGTTACGGGTATAGGGTGGATTTGTGGGTTTGAGTAGGGTGATCATTGCTCGGCACAACATCGAGGGCCGAAGGGCCTGTTTTGTGCTGTACTGTTCTATGTTCTATGACCCGACCACGCTTAGCACGGACAAACAGGTTAGGGCAGTATTGAACAAGGACAGCATTTGCCAGTCACCGGAACGACTGCGGCAGAATGACTGGACAAGTTCAGATTACAGGACCTGATCCGAGACCACAAAGACAGTACAGATTTCCCCTAGAAGCGGAGGGAGAAATTAGAAAAGTTATAGAGAGCTTATTAGAGCAGGGTGTACTTAGGACAGTAGCCTCGACTAATAATGCCCCTATTTGGCCAGTGAGAAAGCCCGACGGATCATGGCGTCTGACCATTGATTATCGGGAACTCAACAAAGTTACCCCAGCAGTGGCCCCCACGGTAGCAACAAGTCCCGAGCCCATGCTCAAGCAGGGACTTAACTCCAAGTATTTCACGGTATTGGACATTAGCAACGGCTTTGGTCAATCCCATTGGGAAAGGCGTGCCAGTACAAAATTACCTTCACTTTCAAAGGTCAGCAGTACACGTGGACATGCCTCCCACAAGGATTCCACAATTCCCCCTCCATTTTCCACCGACAGCTGGCAAATGGACTAGCAAAATTTTCCCGACCCGAATGTCTGGTACAGTATGTGGACGACCTATTACTGCAGACAGACACCAAGGCAGAGCACATCACGCTTCTGTCTGAACTCCTGGAACTTCTGAACTCAATCGGATGTAAGGTTAACCCCAGAAAGGCCCAACTATTGGAGAATAAAGTGATGTATTTGGGAACAGTCATCACGCACGGCAAACACGAGATCAAGTTCAAAAGAATTGACTCGATCGTCAAATTGCCCCTTCCCCAAAATGTTTCAGCTCTCCGGTCATTTTTAGGACTGGTTGGGTATTGTCGGAACCATATCGATGGTTTTGCAACCAAGGCAGCCCCACTATCAGACCTCCTTAAGAAAGGAGCCCCTTGGGAATGGCTTCCGCAGCATACAGAGGCTGTGGAAGAGTTAAAGAAAGCCGTTAGCGCAGCACCCGCGCTACAAGTTCCAGACCCACTCTCCCCCCTATGCAATTGAGGTAGCTAGCACAGATCTGACCCTCTCGGCTGTCCTCCTTCAGAAACGGCACGAGCAGCTACGACCAGTGGCTTATGCCTCCAGACTGTTAGGCCCAGTAGAGCAAGGATTTTCAGCCTGTGAGAGGCACCTGCTCACGGTGTTCTGGGCAGTACAATACTTTTCTTACATTACCGGACTCCATCACCATTTTGACCGAACACACCCCCACACAGTTACTTTTAGACGGACGACTGAAGGACGGTTCAGTGAGCCAGATAAGAGCAGCTAGATGGACACTTCTGTTACAGGGACAGGACATAACAGTTAAATGGACCAAGACACACATTTTTAGCAGACAACCTCCAATATCCAGGACACCACCATGATTGCAAAATAGTAGCCCCCCTACACAACACAGGACCCTTCATTGCTAAGCCTCCCCCCAGGAAGATAGGGAATTCAAGACAGAGCCCCCAGCACACAGACATGTGTGCCCCCTTGAAGATCTGTGTGGACGGTTCATCCACAGTTTTAGATGGCGAACGCATTACAGGATGCGGTATTTATGTGGAAGATGCGCAGGGACGCGCACTAGAGGAGTTAGCATTAAAGTTACCCGGACACTTAGGCGCACAGGCAGCAGAGCTCGCGGCCATAGCATACATAGTGGACCACCCAGATTCGTCCCCCAGCCCAGCAGACATATATTCGGAGAGTCTATATGTCTGTAACAGCCTAACAGATTTTCTACTCCTGTGGAGGACAAGAGGTTTTGTCTACGCGGACGGGAAGCCCCTTCCATCAGCCCCATTACTCCGCTATATCCTAGAGCAGGCAAAGGATAGGACGTATGGCATTATTAAAGTTAGAAGCCACCATCGATCATCCCCCCCTGGAAATGCGAAAGCCGACGCACTGGCTAAAGCAGGTTCCAGGCGAGGTCATTTTTGGACACCCCCAGCAAGCGCACCAGCTAGCGCCCCTGTGAGTTCAGTTCAGGTCTCACAGACAGACATAGAGGATTTAGTACAGGCACAGAGGATGACTCTGAGTCTGACTCCCGACACGGCAACCCCTTTGCGACCCTGTTCGCAGAGAATGAAGATTATTGAGGTGTCCAGATGATGTAAAAAGAGGAACCGCTTGAGAGATAAACGGTGTCCATTCTGATGGAACCTGCACGCATGTTGGTGATGTTTGTATGTTTGTTTGTTAAATGTTTGTTTTTGGAGATTGGCCACTCGGTTTTCAGCTGAAAAGCTTGTGACCACCTCACATGCACGTTAAGTTTGTCCGCAGATATCTCTGAGAACTTGTCTCAGCTGCAATGTCTGGAGCCCAACTTAAGGCTTCACTCTTCACCCCACTAGGAGCATCTTGGCTCCCCCTTTTTTAAGTGCCCCTCTATTCTGGGAATAGAGGCTGCAAATCCACGATGAACACATTCATGCCTGTTCGTTCCAGGTCGCTCAGGCAGTGGAGAAACGGCATTGAAGACCCGCCCTGTCTGAGGACCCCCTTTGGTCAGCTAAGCTCGGGTACAGCACAGCACACCCTACCCGGAGATTCCATTCAAATCTTACCCGTCGTGGCCCATACGCAACTCATTCGGATATCTAATTTCTAAAGTTTGGTTTCATTTGTTTGTTTGAGGTAGCCCTTCGGCTGCCATTCCTTATGCTATTTACATCCAGGAACTTTGGGATGGTAAATCGCAAAACCTGCGAGACGGCTTGCAGTGGCACAGTTGTTAAGTGTATGACTGATCCTAAATTCGCTTTTCAAAATAAATGAGGGGAGTCACAGGGTGTGACTTGGCCATTCATTTAAGGGACAATTGGAATGAGAGGACAGATACACTAACATTACAGGTATTAAACGAATTATTGACAGATACTGTGCTTGATCCCATAGCTTTCGAACGTTTGAAGGAGGGATCAAAGCAAGATCAGCAATACAAAAGGACTGAAGGAAGAGAAGAAAGAAGACCGAGATGAAGAACTACATGTTTTTAGTTATTGTTTTTGTATTTTTGCGCGCGGACGCAAACCCTTTTTCCCCTATGACTCCCGCCATTAATGTTTGCCAGACACTGACTTCTCAAAGCCCAGTAATGAACAGCGATGACTAGACCTGGTGCACAAAATGTATGAACTGGTACTCTCTTTCGTATGTTATTGAATCACTTTTGGCGATAGCAGCTCTCTGCATCGTAGTGCAGACACTCAGGTTAAGAAATGGAGAAGGAGAGTCTCCCACTCTTGAGCCTCGACCATATACAGGGTACAATCCCCTATTTTCGGCTTCCACCAGCCCCCCAACCCCTTGATGTGTAACGAATAATTTAATTTTTGAATCGCTGTTGTAAATAAAGATCTTTTCTGATGTTTTGTAATATTCTGAACTCGACTGCCGAGCCAGAAATGGAATGTAATGATAATGTTTTAAGGATAGGAAGTTAGAATGTTTAAATGTGTAAGGGAGTGTAGTTTACAAAGGATAGTTAGAGGTTCCCTAGTAATGTATGTCCCCTTTGACATAGCGCCAACCAGAGACTGTTAGATAAACATTTTGTGCCATAATTGAGGAAAGTATAGAGGCCATGGGACTCGCTGAGATCAGGGAACACAAAGACACTGAACTTGGGTGATCCTTCATGATTTCTCATGAGGGTCACAAGGAGGGAGTGTAGCCACCTCGGGTGGCCACTGCCCAGCACAAAATGGAAGATTGCAAGGAATGCAGGGAAATTGGACATGTTGTAAAAGCAAGCAGCTTGCAAAGCGCTTGTATATTCAGACTACTGCAGAAACCAGGCAGCACTATGAAAAGAAACCAGTTAGCATACTAATGAGGCGATACCGGGCGATCCCCAGGCACAATGGAAACAGGTTAAACACAAATTGATACATTGAATGGAAGGCCAGACTTCTCGGCGCCAAATAAGTCCAAAATAATAAGTCCCAAGAACCGCCCCAGTGATTGAGGAATTGCCCCGTTATTGGGGAATTCAAATCAATCGATTGGGAAGAGACCCAATCGATTGCGAGAGCATAGAGGATCCGCTCAGGTTGGCGCAAGAGCCTGAGAGGAGTATAAGACAGAGACCGCGACCCCAGCTCTCTCTCTCTGCCAGCCTCTCCTTGACCACCTCTAGGGCAAGCTCTGGGTCCAATTTCCCTGCCATGGTGTTCAATATCTGTAAGGCATTGGGAGAGGGTGTTAGACTGACAAACTGCGGTGGCACCCTCCCTGGGACCCTCCATTCCCCCATTGATTTCCCCTCCCCTCCCACCCAGCATGCCCTGCCCACGCACACCCGACCGCATCGACCCCCATCACCGGACCCCAGACCCTGTACCCCGGACACCCGCTCACAACACCACCCAGACCGAGTGCTGGCCCCCTCCCTCTTGCACTCACCCACCACACCAGCCATGGACATGTCCCCGGAACTGTGTCCCATCCCCTGGGTATTCGGATGTTGACTGCTGCATGTGTGGTATTGCCTCCCGCAGTATTCATGCATACTGTGCAGGCATAGTGGTCTTATTGGGATGCTAGGCAATGACTCCCACATGCTGCATGGCCCACCCACCCATGAAAATCCCCTTGGGTTGTGTGTGGTGCTCACTTAATCACCATTGCCAATCCCCTATTAACAATAGCTAGTTGGTAGGGGTTATGGGAGGTTGGTGGGGCTGGCGGGCAGGAGCTCGGGTTGCCCTCGGAATGGATACACGTGATCCAGAGGTCGTCATGGTGGGTCTGTGCGCAGTTGCCCTACCCCCCACCACCCATGGTGGCCCACCCCTGCTGACGGTCCCCTCTCCAGCTGGGGGTCCATCCCCCCAACCAAGGGTTCCCCACCCCCTGCCAGCACCCGGGCTATTTGCCTGTGAGCAAATATAGTTACTCACCTCCTCGGCTCCCCGCAGAAGCCCTTCCGCCAGGATCGCATTTTTAAAAAGGAATACTAATCAGCGCCAGCGGGAACACTTGCTGGGGAGGCGGCTGAATGATGGGAGACCACTGGATATGGGGTGGCTCTCGTTAATTGTATGGAAATAAGGCTTAAGTGGTGATAATTGGTTTCTCGCCTCGCTACGGCGAGATTCCGATTTCGCCTACGGGAGCGGGCCGGGTGCATCGCAAACTATTTTGTCATAATATACATTCAGGTATATGATGGAGTGAAGACAGGCAGTGATTGACACACAGGATGACCAGTGAGCACACAGAACACAGCAGCCAATCACCAGACAGGACACAACCACTATAAAGCCAGAGGGCACCAGTTTTCCCGCTCTCTCGGGATCCAGCCTCTGAGACAGTCAGAGCTCATGAGCAGCAGCTAGTATAAACACCATGTGGTAGTCAGTTAGTCTGGTCAGGCTAGCCTCAGGTCTCCAGCCAAGTCAGCATAGTGTCAACCCACAGTTAAGCATGTATTATAGTTAGTTGTTCAATAAAATCGTGCTGCATCTCTTCAAGTGTTGGAAGCCTGTCTCTCTCTACACTGCATCAAACGCAGTCCTCGCAGACCCAGCTTACCCAACACATCAGCGCCTGGCGTGGTTCTCGTTTTCGGCCTCTCCTGCTATTCACCGGCCTCGTTTCGCTTGCGGGAGACTGTAACGAGGCCGGAGAATCGCGCCCCAAATGTTTTGATCTCTTTACAGTTGTGAATTTTACTTTGAGAGGGTTGCAAATCTTTGTTGACTGCTCTTCAGCTTTGATTTATTGAATAAGTTTCCCCCCAAAAATACTTGATGTGAATTAAAAATTGAATTATAAACAGCTTTAAATGCTCTGCTAACTTGCTCCTCCACGTGGAAGTGGAAAGTTTATTACTGAGGCAGCATCACACACTTCTAGCTTTTAAAATAGGTTTATTTTCATTAAAACGTCCCAAACATTTATTTTATATATTTTGAATTCTAATTAAGTTTTTAGTGTATGCAGCAAAATATGAAATGCTGAATTGGTGGGAGAATAAATTCCTGTTACTATACTTTCTCCCAATCACTTTAGATTTTTCTGGGCCTGGGCTGAGGTCGGGCTGTGATTTTCAGCAATGTTGCTCATGATTTAACCAATGGATGTAACAGTCATCCAAGGGTTGGTGAACCTTCTGATTTCTTTTCTTCCCTGTCAGGCCTTAACTGATTCCCTACATTCTCACAGTAAACTCCATGCTGGGTCATGTTGCCATGTTTCCCAAATTAACCCAGTTTACCAAGCTGATTGCTGGAATGGCGGGGTTGTCATATGATGAGAGACTAAAGTTGGTTAGGGCAGCACGGTAGCACAAGTGGATAGCACAGTGGCTTCACAGTGTCAGGGTCCCAGGTTCGATTCCTGGCTTGGGTCACTGTCTGTGCGGAGTCTGCACGTTCTCCCCGTGTCTGCGTGGGTTTCCTCCAGGTGCTCCGGTTTCCTCCCACTGTCCAAAGATGTGCAGGTTAGGTGGATTGGCCATGATAAATTGCCCTTAGGTAACCAAAAATGTTAGGAGGGGTTATTGGGTTACAGGGATAGGGTGGAAGTGAGGGCTTAAGTGGGTCGGTGCAGAATTGATGGGCCGAATGGCCTCCTTCTGCACTGTATATTCTATATTCTGTGTTCTAAAGGATTACATTCATTGGAGTTTGGAAGAGGGGGGGGGGGGGGGGAATCTCATAGAAAGTTACAAATTTCTAACAGGATTAGACAGGGTAGATTCAGAAAGAATGTTCCCAATGGTGGGGGAATCCAGTTTGAGGATAAGAGGAGAAATTTCTTCACCCAGAGAGTGGTGAATCTGTGGAATCTACTACCACAGAAAGTGGTTGAGGTCAAAACGTTATGATTTCAAGAAGGAATTAGATATAGCTCTTGGGCTAAAGGGATCAAGGGATGTGGGAAGGAGGCGGGATCGGGGTATTGGACTTTATGATCAGCCATGATTATAATGAATGGCGGAGCAGGCCCGAAGGACGGAATGGCCTACTCCTGCTGCTATGTTTTATGTATGTTAGGGTTAGGAGTAGGAGGCTGAACAGAAGTCAGGGGCACAACTGCAGCAGAGAAAGAAAAGAACAATCTCTCTGACCAAATGCCACAATTCAACCTGACTCTTGCAGGCTCTGTTTTGTCTGATTAAACACTCCAATCGCTATGGTAATAACTAGATACTTTTATTTCCAGGGCCAGCCTTCAGAAGAAGACAGATGCTTGGCCAAAACCAACTTCTCTGTGTATTGGACTGACTGCCAGTGAGTCTGCTCTGTTAAGAGAATGCACAAATCCAGCTGTGATGTCTTCAGTACTGCGTTGACATGCCAGCCTTGGTAACATGCTCAAGTCTAGAATGGAACTTGTCTTCACAATTCTCAGACTCAGGAGGCAAGTGTGATGCGATGAACAAAGACTGACAGCTAAACTTGTCCAACGAGGTTTTGCTTCAGAATGCCAGAGGTTTTCTGTCTGAAAGGATATTTTTACTGACAATTTCCTCAGAGCAGCTTCCACTCTGCCACTATAACTTCACTGAACATGCGGCAATACCACATTTATGCTCAGAAATAAAATTTGCCCCAAAGTTCAGGCTCCTTTTCTCAGGTGAAAGAGGAGCTGCTCCATAGAAATTCCTGAGCTTTTGTCAAAGTTCAGTCATCAACTTTCAAATAGCAGCAGGTAACCTCTATCTTGGGCAGTTAGCACCCAGAAACTAGGGGCTGGATTCTCCGCCGGTAACATTGTCCATTGCGTGGCAGTGTACCCACACCTACGGGTTTCCTGGAGTATGGGGGGGGGGGTCACAATGGGTAATCCCATTGGCAGGTGGCAGGAATGGAGAATCCTGCTGCCGGCGAGGGTGCGCTACCCAGGAAAACGTGGCTGCCGGACCAGAGGATCCTGCCCTAATTCTTTATAAGTAATGGATATTGCATAGTGCACAACCTCTAGTACTCATTTGCAAACATTTGTACATGAACGAATCGTCCTCATGGTTGTTGTTGTTGGCTGTCCCTCGATTCGAGGGTGTAATCCACGCAGAATTGCGGGTTTCTGCTGTGGGTCTTCATGTGGCTGAACAGGCCGATTGTCGACCCATATATCTTTGGGCAGATGGGGCAGGCTGTCCCAAGACAGTGGGATCTGGAGGGCACGAGTTGCTTCCTTTTCTTTCCTTTTCTGCTCCCTCTCTGCCTCATCATTAAGATGGTGAGGCTCAAAGCATGGCGAGGCTTGATGGGCAAGTTGTCGCCATTTTGAATGATGGGTCGCGAGTTCCTTCCAGTCACAATACTGCCACACTTCAAGAAGAGCTTCAGTGTCTCTTTGAAGTGTTTTCTTTGTCCTCTCCTGGAGTGTTGGCCATTTGAAGATTGAGAAAACGGGACCTGATTGGGAGGCAGTCTTCATCCACCTGGACACAGTGTCTTGCCTAGTCGAAAAAAGACATAAACAATAAGGAAATGAAGACATGGAATGCACTGAAAACTGATCTATTGTAAACTTTCTAGTATTTTCACTTTATTTAATATTGAGTTACTATCACCATACAAACACAAATTGTTCCTGGCCAAATAATCATCAGCAGTATTAAATGGCTTAAATTGGGGAGAGTAATGATCTCAGAAAATCTCCCAGCTTTCAGCAAGAGTTTTAAAAATGTATTGAAATACTGTTTTCTGTCAGGCAAACGGATGTATTGGTTATTGTAAAAGCGATGTCTCCCTCGTGTGGCCTACACTGAATGTATAGCAAATGAATGAGGTGGCAACTTGCATCACTCGCAAGAAAATTCCTTGACAGAGGCTCCTAGGCTGGAGGAATTGCAACAACAAAAAGTCGAACATAAATATATCTACCAAGTATTTCTGTGAATGAATATTGCCATCAGGAGATTTGGAATCATCACAAGGATTTATCACAAGGACTGAGGTCTGAAAGCAGGTTAACTGTCAGCTAAAATTGCTTTGTAGCTTGGAGGCATCTCAGTGGAACAAAAAAATAACAGAATAATAAAGTCCTTTATATTTTTCATAAAATGACAGGGAAGTAAATATAAAGCCAATATTTGACTTGAGCTAATCAAAGCAGCTACTTTTGGATAAAGTTTACATCTCATTATAATCCACTCAGAACCACACCCAGATAGAGGCTTGAAGGCTATAATTGGAAATCTAGATTTAGAAGATTACAAAGTTAGGTTAGAACACAGTGGTACCGTTTTCTGGTGAAAAAATTTTCTGTGCACATCACTGGCAGAATGTTGAAGGAAACAGTACTGACAATTGTTCAAACGTCTACTTTTCAACTTTGCTCATATAAAGAATAACAAGTCAATGAAAAAATAAAATCTGTGCAGACATAGCGTCATCTGTTGGGTGGAACACGGTAATACTCAGCATGGTGGTTTATTAGTAAGCTTCTAATGATTTAAAAACCAGACCTCATCTTAGTAAAGCATATACTGAAGAGTTTTGTATAAAACTGGCACCATAATACTCCCATAAATATTAGAATTGAGTAATTCAATGACCTTTTCTTTTGGCAATTTGTGATTTCCAAGGTGAGGAATTCCTGTTCCATTCCCCAATGCTCTTTGGTGATATATCCTGTTAGCATTAACTCCTGACACTAACTTCAGCTGCCGCATAAAGATCCTTTACTCTGCCTTAACAGCATACCCAGCCCCCAAACACAGAAGACCAGTCCCTACAGCACCACTGACATTCTTTCATTCCCCAAATCAGTCAAATGTGAGAATTGAATAGTGCACCATTTATGATATGAACCCATAATCATGATGAATTTTACTGAAATTCTTCAGACTTATTTCACGTAAGACCCTTTTAGCTGGCATAATAAGACTTCCATCTATTAGATCGTTTTGCATTGAATTTAGGTGCTGGAGGTGAGAGATCAGTCTCTAGTCCATTATATTACCCAAGGCACAGTGGCTAGCACTGCTGCCTCACAGTGCCAGGGACCCGGGTTCAATTCCAGCATTGGGTCATTGTCTGCGTGGAGTTCGCAGTCTCAGCCTGAGTTTCCTCCGGGTGCTCCAGCCTCCTCCCACAATCCAAAGATGTGCAGGTTAGGTGGATTGACCATGCTAAATTGCCCCTTGGCGTCCAAAAAAAGATGTGTAGGTTAGGCTAAGTGGTTATTGGGATAGGGCGGAGGGGGCGGAGAGCTTGGGTGGAGTGCTCTTTCAGAGGGTCGGTGTAGACTCGATGGGTCGAATAGCCTCCTTCTGCACTGTAGGGATTCTATGAATTGCCTTGAAGAGTTTTAATATGCACTGTAACCAATAAAAGAGTCAAAAATATTCAGGCTATGATCTGGACTACCTCACCCACAGCAATGATTCATTCACAATCTCCACAGGGAAAAGATTTTCCTGACCAATTCATGAACTATAGGGATGCCAATCCTTCTCCCTAAACCTCTATTCCTTTAATTGGCCCTTATAGATTACCCTGATCATGCATTATTTACTGTGACAGAAACTCCCTGACTTAATTTGCAGCCAATGCCATGCTCTGACCCCATTAACTACATTCCCCTTCCTGGATGGCTGGCTGTTCTCTGTCTCAATCCTGCTACTCCTCCACTAACGGAAATTCCCAATCCTCAGAACTCTTCTGCTCCTAATCTTTCCCTTCCTCTCCCCTCCCTGTTCTTTATCCAGATTTCTCCATTCCCTTCCAGCACCTCCTCCCCCTCATCTTACCACACATTTCCTTTATCCCAGCTGACCTCCTTCCCCTGCCCTGATCCCTCATCGTCACTTTCTTCCACCCTGTTTACATCCTCGTCCTTCCACTTTCCCCTGACTTAATGCTGTTCTGTAGAAGGATCCGAAACGTCAACTCTCTTTCTCGATGCTGCCAGACCTGTGGAGCTTATCCAGCATTTTCTCTTTTTACTTCAGATTTCCAGTACCTGCAGTATTTTACTTTTATTTTCCTAACATTTTTTCTGTTTTCCTTTATTCTCTCACATTCCTTGACCTGAAAATTTTAATTTGGTCTGGCCTATTCATTTGCAATGTCATGGGGAATTGACTAGATGTATATAAAATGCTTGGATAAGTCAATGCATTGAAAACGCATGCAACACCTCGGGCTGGATTCTCCGATTCTGAGGCCATGTCCTGACGCCGGCGTGGGAACGGTGCTGTTTTACGACCTAAAATGTGGCGCAAAATGGCCACCGATCCTTCGTTTGGCTGGGGGCTAGCAACCAAGCAGCATGGAGCACCAGTCTCTAGCTGCTGATACAACACCGGAGAATTGCCGGGTCCGTGGCCATGCATGGAGGCAGCCTCCAGTGGCCGGGCCGTGCAACATAGCGCCAGCCGCAGGCGGACCCGGCCTGCAAAATAGTGCTCCGCCCTTTGGCCGGCTCGCAAGCACGGACCACTCCCAACATTGCCCCAGCCCCTGACAAAATCCCCCCCGCACTGAGTCCGCAGCTGCCACAATGTGTTCCTGACAGGTAAGTGCTTGAAAGACCCATGCCGTCGGGATCTCAGCCGATTGGGAGTGGAGCATCGGGGAGGGGGGGTGGGGTGGGTCTCAGGGAACTTCCTGAGATATTGCGTGCTGGCTACTCCTGGAGTACGCCTCTTTGGAGGGGGCAGAGCCTTGCGAAAGCGGCGCCGCCCCCGATTTAATCAGAAACAGGTACTCTCTGGCCGATTGTCGAACGCGATAATCTGCAGGATAATCTATGAAAAAAAGTATCTTGCAATACTGGTTATGTCTATAGATGGCACTAAGATAGGAATAACCTCTGTGATTAAATGTGCGGCTTGTAAACAATGGTAATGTGATTGCCTTGGACGTGATTCTCTATTGCCTGATGCCAAAATCGCGAACCCGGTCGGGCAAGAATATGTTCCGACACCAGAATTTCAGCGGGCGCCAATTTAACGGCAAATCACAATTCTCCGAGGACGAATAATATGATCTCACGAAGCTTTGACTTACACAGGGGTACGAGGCAGGGGTGCCTGCTGCTGACGCTGCTATTTGCACTGGCCATAGAGCCATTGGCGATGGCTCTCAGGGGGTCAGCACAGTGGCAGGGGATAATGAGGGGACAGAGGGAGCATCGGATGTCGCTCTGTGCCGATGACATCTTGCTGTATGTTTCGGATCCGTTGGAGAGTATGGGAAGGATTATGGGCCTGTTGGGGAGGTTTGGAGGGTTCGCAGGATACAAGCTGAATATAGGGAAAAGCGCGATATTCCCGGTGAATGCGCTGGCACAGTGGGCTAATTTAGGGGGGATGCCATTTACGGTAGCGAGGGATAGGTTTAGGTACTTGGGAATTCAGGTAGCGAGGGAATGGACGGGGCTCCAGAAGTGGAACTTAACAAAGCTGGTGGAGGAGGCCTGGGAGGATCTTAAGAGGTGGGATGCACTGCACTTAACGTTGGCGGGGTGGGTCCAAGTGGCGAAAATGAATATTCTGCTGAGGTTCTTGTTTATCTTTCAGGCTCTCCTGATCTTTATACCAAAGGCCTTTTTTCAGAAAGTGGACACGATCATTTCTGGCTTTGTATGGGCGGGGAAGGTGCCGAGGGTGGGGAGGACCCTGCTACAGAGGCAGAGGCAGCAGGGGGGGTTGGCGTTGCCAAACTTGCTTCATTATTATTGGGCGGCAAATGTGGACAGGGTACAGCGGTGGTGGGAAGGAGAAGGGGTAGAGTGGGTTAGGATGGAGGAGGAATTTTGTAAGGGGTTTAGTTTGAGGGCTATGGTGACGGCAGCCTTGCCGATGGCTCCAAGTAGGTATTCAGGGAGCCCAGTGGTGCTGTCCACGGTGAAGATATCGAATCAGCTGAGGAGGCATTTTAGGGTGGAAGGGATATTGGTGCTAACGCCGCTGTGCGAGAATCATGGGTTTGAGCCGGGGGAGATGGATAGTGTATACAGGAGGTGGAGGGAAGTGGGGCTGGTCAAGGTGAGGGATTTGTATTTGGAGGAAGGGTTCGCCAGTCTGGAGGAGCTAAGGTTGAGGGTAGAGCTGCCGAGGGGTAGTGAGTTCAAGTACATACAGGTTAGGGACTTTGCATGAAAGGTCTGGAAGGGGTTCCCTAGATTGCCGGGATACACCCTGCTGGAATGACTGCTGCTCCCAGATGTGGAAGGGGAGGGAAGAATTGGGGATATGTACAAGTGGCTGGCGGAGCTGGGAGGCGAGCGGGTGGTGAAGATCAAGGAGAACTTGGAAGCGGAGTTGGGAATGGAGATCAATTGGGGAGTATGGAGTGAGGAATTGCGAAGGGTAAATGGGACCCCCTCTTGTGCAAGGATGAGCCTGATACAGTTTAAGGTGGTGCACAGGGTGCATATGACTCTGGCAAGAATGAGTGGGTTCTTTCAGGGGGTAGCAGATGAGTGTGAGAGGTGTGGGCGGGGCCAGCGAATCATGCGCACATGTTTTGGGTTGTGAAAAATTGGGAAGATTCTGGGCAGGAGTGTTCACGGTCTTAGCCAGGACAGTGGAAGATGCAGTGGACCCGGACCCTTTGGTGGCGATATTTAGGGTTTCAGAGAAGCTGGAGCTCATGGAGAGGAGGAAGGCCGATGTCTTGGCCTTCGCCTCGCTGATTGCACGCCGACGAATTTTGCTGGAGTGGCGGTCGGCATCGCCACCGGGGGTAGCGGCTTGGTTGGGTGACCAGTACGATTTCCTGCGATTAGAGAAGATAAAGTATGAGTTAAGGGGCTCAGCGGGGGGAGTTTGAGAAAAGGTGGGGGATGTTTGTGACCGTGTTTGAGGAGCTGTTTGTTGCGGGGGGTGGGGTGTGGGTGATGGCCGGCGGCGGGGGGGGGGGGGGGGCGGTGAAAAAGGAGAAAAATCTGTACAAACTGTTATTTGCTGTAACCTACTTTGATACAAGTTTGAATAAAATGCGTTTATAAAAAAAAAATTGTGCTGCTGTTCGGGGGCCTTCTGCCAGGGCCAGGGGGAGTCATGGGGGTGGCCAGGAGGTGGGCTGTAGGATCGGGGTGGAGGGGCACGGAACACCATTGCCGCATGGTGCAGCCATGCAGCTTCACACGCCGCTGACTGCCCACTGTGAACTTAGTGCCACGGTTCGTATAGGTGTCCCACAGGGCAACCACCTAGGTGCCCCCTGGCCCCAGCCGACCCATCAGTTGCTTCAGCACAACCAGTGCTATCTTGTTGGCTGGGATGGTGTGTGTGGGTCGTGAAGTGTTTATATGTGGCTGTAGCTTGTCAGCCTCCCAAGTGTCAATCACGATCCCGGCAAATCCCCACCGTTTTTCATTGGAAGCGATTGTGTTCCACGTGGCGCCAGTTATAGCCCCTCCACAGTTGCTGAATGATCCAGGTTCGGCGCCAGTTTTGCTGTCATGGAAGTCCATAGATTCTGCGTCGGCGCTAACACTTAATCTCAGAAACAGAGAATCCGACCGCTTTTTTAGATCCATTCTAGCACTTTGTTTTAGCAAAACAGAACCTGAAAGCGTTAAAAACAAATCAGGAGTGGCCAATTTTATTTCACTTCAGAGGAGATATATTAGGAAGCCATTTTTGTTATAAAAAACTAAATTATCGGCAGTCCAATTTTCCCAACATCATCTATTCCCTCCTTCAAAGCCTAATTATAGAATCCCTACAATGCAGAAGGAGGTCATTCAGCCCATCGAGTCTGCACCAACCGTCTAAAAGAGCACCCTACCTAGGGCCACTTCACCACAACCCCATAACCCTACTTAATCTGTGGTCACTGAGGGGCAATTTAGCATAGCCAATCCACCTAACCTGACATCTTTGGACTGTGTGAGGAAACCGGGTCACCCAGAGGAAACCCACGCAGACAAGAGAGAAAGTGCAAACTCCATACAGACAGTCACCCACGGTCGGAATCGAACCTGGGTCCCTGGCGCTCTGAGGTAGTTGTGTGAACCACTGTGCCACCTTGCTGCCCACTATCTCCTCCATCATTTCCACTTCAGCCCCCTGACCACCCATTCAGACATTTAGTGCCCCCTCTCCCCACCACTTCCCTCCAGCCTGCAGATTAGCCAATCAGTGATTCCTTCATTGACAATTTACTGGCTGATGTCATCTGCCAGTCCAAAGAGTTTTTCTTAACTATGCATTAATGTTAGTCCACCCCTTCTCCCCCACCACCCCTTAACAGAGTGTAAAGATTGTCATCCAACTGGGCACAGCTACAATCTCATTGGTCAGGACACTAACAACAATGTAGAAAAGTCAAGATACAACCATGCATCTCGCCGCTCTGTAGAGTGGATATTCAGCAATTCTTTCAAAAGCTATCCTCACTGGCCTACACTGTTGGACCACCATTCACGGAGCCAAACCACCTGTATGCCCACTGGGAGCCATTGGCAGAAAACTGGTGGCAAATACTCCCACCCACTATGAATGAAAACCGGGTAGCCAGGTGAGTGTTAGAGAGCTGTAACCTACCCGCCCCTCTCTAGCACTACTATCATTGCAAGCAGCTGGCATGCCACCAGGATTATCATAGAATTTACAGTGCAGAAGGAGGCCATTTGGCCCATCGAGTCTGCACTGGCCCTTGGAAAGAGCACCCTACCTAAGCCCACACCCCCACTCTATCCACATAACCCAATACCCCCATCCAACCTTTTTTTGACACTAAGGGCAATTTATCATGGCCAATCCACCTAACCTGCACATCTTTGGACTGTGGGAGGAAACCGGAGCACCCGGAGGAAACCCACGCAGACACAGGGAGAGCGTGCAAACTCCGCACAGACATTGACTCAAGCCAGAAATCGAACCTGGGACCCTGGAGCTGTGAAGCAACTGTGCTAACCACTGTGGTACCGTGCCGCGACCCCCCCCCCCCCCCCCCCCCCCCCCCCCATGTAGGGACTTCCCTTCCTGGCAAACCTTTCCCATCTCTTCCAGCTGACAGAGTTTTCCAACATGGTTTGTCACAAAGAGTTACCAAGCTACCTTCCTTTTTCCGCAAATCTCTCCTCTTCCCTCCCCTTTCACCCACCTCTCTACCATTCTTCACACCTTCCCAACATAGGTTCCTGTCTCCATATCCTATCAATTTTATATATTTGTTTTCGATGATGAATATTTTCTTTGTATCCTTTTGTTATCTTTTTGATTTCTCTCAGTCCACTGAATCACTTTCCTAGCCCTGTGTGTATACAACGTCCTTTCGCTTTATACAGTGTCTAACTCATATGTTGATCATGGCTGGGAGAGGTGGACAGTGCGATGATACATCCTTCAGAAGGCTCTTGCTGCCAGGAAAGTGCTTGAGGAAAGAGAAAATGCACAAAATAAATTTAGAGTACCCAGTTCTTCTTTTTTTCCAATTAAGGGGTACTTTAGCGTGGCCAATTCACCCACCGTGCACATCTTTTTGGGTTGTTGGAGCAAGACCCACGCAGAAATGGGGAGAATGTGCAACCTCCACACGGACTGTGACCCAGGGCCGGAATCGAACCCAGGTCCTTGGCGCCGTGAAAAATGTATAAACGTTAACGTGATACTAACAGACAGAACGTAGCAGATAACAAGGTTCACTATATAGCTTGAGGTTATTGGCTTAGATTTTTTACTGTGACAGAAAGCCTCTCCACTGTGGTGCAAATGGCAGAAGAGGCCCTCATCTGGAAATCCCACAAGCTCCCAGCACTTATCACTTTTGTGGAGTAAGAATGGGACAGGGTTGGGATTTGTGCATGCGCATTCCGCAGAGGCGATTGTCCATAGAAATCACTCAGGTGTGAGAGGTGTCTGAAACCGGTCAGACCAGGTAGGAGCAGGTCCGAACTTTGTGCCAGGGGCATCGAAGGACACGGGACGTGGTAAGCAGCTGATTGCCTCCACCTCTGATGTGCATCTGGGTGCACACTTAGACGTAGTGGTAGAGCTAGGAGGGCAAAGCCTATTGAGGATCACTGAGGGTACCAGGGGAGGGAGGGAGGGAGTGAGGAGGTAGGTAGGGCGTGAGGGGGCTGGGGGTGGGGGTTGAGGAGGAGGCCGACCTTTGGGATGGTGGGGAATTGTAAAACACAATAAACACCTTTGTGCACAACTAGTATGATGCCTCTGTCACTACCTTCCACAATGTGCGCTGACCTCTGAACACTTGGCCCATCTCTCAAGGCCACCTGGCATCGGCACTGCCATAGTGGCACTCCCAAGATGGCAATTTCTGTGCGCCCGTGATTGGGCCAGGGATACCCTGCATGGGTCTTGGGAGAGGGGCCAGGGATCCTCCCATAGAGCTTTCGGGCTGGGGGGTCGGGTGGTCACTTCGGGGGGCCTCGGAGATCAGGGCGCCATTTAAAAGTGAGAATTCCGCACCTTGGGGAGGCCCGACGCTGGAGTGGTTGGCGCCACTCCCCTACGCCGGGACCCCCGCCACGCCGGGTAGGGGAGAATTTCGCCCCAGGTCTCTGAGGGCCGTGGTGTGTACGGCGAGATTCGGGATGAACTTCCCGAGGAAATTCACCGTACCCAGGAACCGGAGGACCGCTTTCTTGTCCTCGGGCGTCTTCATGGACGTGATTGCTGCAATCTTGGCCCCGTCAAGACGCACCCCCTGGTGGGAGATGTGATCCCCCAGAAACTTGATACTCGACTGTCCGAAGGAGCATTTGGCCCTATTGAGGCGGAGGCCGTGTTCGTGGATGCGCCTGAAAACGCGCTTAAGGCGGGAAATGTGTTCCTGCGGGGTGGTTGACCAGATAATAATGTTGTCGACATATACCCGGACGCCGTCGTTCCCCTCCATCATCTGCTCCATGATCCGATGGAAAACTTCGGACGCAGAAATGATGCCGAATGGCATCCGGTTGTAGCAGAACCTGCCAAAGGGTGTGTTGAATGTACACAGCTTCCTGCTTGACTCATCTAGTTGGATCTGCCAGAAGCCCTTTGAGGCATCCAGTTTGGACAATACTTGGCGTGGGCCATCACGGACGTGAGCTCCTCACGTTTCGGAATCGGGTAGTGCTCCCGCATGATATTCTGATTCAGATCTTTAGGATCAACACAGATCCGCAGCTCGCCGGACGGCTTCTTGACCCAGGCCATGGAGATTACCCAGTCTGTGGGTTCCGTGACCCTAGAAATGACTCCTTGGTTCTGGAGGTCCTGGAGCTGTTGCTTGAGGCGGTCCCTGAGGGGCGCTGGGACTTTGCGAGGTGCGTGAACGAGAGGCATGGCGTTGGGCTTGAGTAAGATTTTATACGTTTACGGGAGCGTGCCCATGCCTTCGAAGACATCATGGTATTGCTGGATGATGGAGTCGAGTTGCGCCCTGAAGTCTGTGTCAGAGGATACAGACACATCGCTTGAAGCGAGAGAGTGTACTCTCCACACTAAGTGGAGCAGCTTGCATGCATGCGCATGAAGTAAGGAGGCTTTTGAGGCAGCAACAATCTCGAACGGAAGAATGACTGTGTGAGCACGATGTGTCACCTCAAGGCGGCAGGAGCCGCTGGCGGCGTTGGCATTGTAGTCCAGCAATTTGCAGGCAGATGGCAGGACAGCAGGCTCTACGCAGAGCTTGCGGAAATCAGACGACGCAATGAGATTGGCAGAAGCGCCAGTGTCCAGGCGGAACCTGACAGGGGACTGGTTGACCATAAGGGTGGCACACCACTCATCATCCTGGCCGACGCTGTGGACGTGGACGGGTTCAGTGTCACGCTTGGGGGGCATCCTGTTCGTGATAACGACGACGATTTGGAACGGGACCTGTGGGTCATTGCAGGCACAATCGGGATCAAGGTCTAGAGTAGGTTCATTGATGGCAGGCTGGATAGCCCTGACGTCTCTGTGGGGCTGGGTGGACCTCCTAAAAACAGCAGGCAGGAAAAATCTGCACATTGCAGCGTAGTGGCCTTGTTTGCCACACTGCAGGCAGCGTCGGGACTTTGCGGGACATTGCCGCTTTAAGTGGGCGGAGCCGCAGTTGCCGCACGCCGGAGCGTTGGGACGTTCGTCGCACCACCGCGCATGCGTGGGGCGATCCAGCATGGCGCGCACCTGCTCAAAGCGGTCTGTGACGTCGGCGCGCTCCCTGCGTGTAAGCGCGGGACTCCACGAAAAGCGCGCAAAATGGCAGCCATCGTTCAGATCCAGAGCCTGAAAAGATTTAATCATTTGGACCCGTTCTGCTTCGTAAGGGGCTTGCTGCGCTGTTTCAGCAGCCTGGATGCAGGAGTAGCGCGTGGAGGCATGTTCATGATGTACACAGGTCTCAATGGCCGTGGAGAGAGTGAGCTGCTTTACTTTTAGTAGCTGCTGGCACAGGGGCTCAGATTGAACACCAAAAACAATCTGGTCACGGAGCATAGAGTCAGAGGTGGACCCGTAGTTGCAGGACTGCACAAGGACGCGGATGTGGGTAATAAAGGACTGGAAAGGCACGTCCTTACCCTGAATTCGCTGCTGAAACATGTATCGCTCGAAGCTCTCGTTGACCTCGACCGCGCAGTGGCTGTCGAACTTTAGAATTACGGTCTTGAACTTCGATTTGTCCTCCTCTTCACGAAGGTGAGCGAGTTGTAAATGTGCAGAGCGTGGTCACCGGCTGTGAAGAGGAAGAGAGCAATCTTCCGTGCGTCTGAGGCAGCTTCCAGGTCCCTGGCTTCGAGGTACAGCTGGAAGCGCTGTTTGAAAAGTTTCCAGTTCGAGCCCAGATTCCCGGCAATGCGGAGAGGCGGCGGCGGGCGAACGGAGTCCATTCTGTAGGATGGCGTGAGACTGGTGGAAGGCAGATCACTGAAAGGTAGGTCTCAGAAGTGCGAGCATCCCTCAAATTCTGGTACGATGAAGTGTTGGCAAGTGTAGACTTGCGAGATGAACAGACACTTACAACACTGATGAAGGTTCAACTCAATTTTATTAACTACTTCTAACTAACTAACACATGATGACTGTGGGTCTAAATGATGCTAATTTAAACTAGAGACCTATGCCTTGTCCGAACCAGTTGATTCTCTCAGCACGTGGTATGAGTCTGTGCTGGGCTGGATGAGTTCTTGTTACACTGAGAGGCAGCACCCAGAATGAGCGGGAACCATGGTGCCCTCTGCCTTTATAGTGTGTGTATTCTAACTGGTGATTGGCTGCGGTGTTTGCACATGTTGATTGGTCCTTGTGTGTGTACATCAGTGTGTGTCTGCACCATGATATACTGGTGTATATTATGACATATCTCTCAATGAGTTTGAGGGTTCCCCACACCCCTCAACTACGGGCAATGTCACCCTCCCACACACAAGGGCATTGCTCCCCCCCCCCCCCCCACAAGTGTGGACACCCCTATGGGGTCACAGAGGGCCCCACCTTTTCAGGTATTCCCATGCCCCTTTTCAGACCCCACCCCTTTCTGAATCCCCACCCTTCAACCCCCCCCCCCCAACCTTCTGGAGGCACCTTCATACCAGCCCTTTACCCCTCCACCTTTCGTACCCTCCTCAGCGCTCCTTTCTTGGGCATGGCCCCCCTCAGGCCCTGCCCCTTGCCAGTGTCCCACTGGAACCTGGGCACCCTGGCAATGCCACCTTTGCAATCTGGCAGTGCTCCTGACAGCCTGGCAGTGTCACCCAGGTACGTTGGCAGTGCGTGGATGGTGGTGCCATGGTGCCCAGGGGGAGAGCCAGGGTGCCGCCCTACTCTGTATCTGACCACCCAGAGTCTCCAATGGCCTGGGAGACTCTCCAGGTGCCATTTGCGTGGACCAGTACTAATCGGCACCCAGCATGGTTAAGGGATTCTTAAACCCACTTAACCAAGCGAGACTGGGTCCCGTCGATTGTGGGTGGGAGCCAGGTCGCGTTGTGCCATAGGGAATCCTGGGAGGGGCCTCTTTCCACATTTACCAGCCGTGTCACACTCCAATTCTGGCGGGATTTGGCCGGTAGATCGCGCCCTGTATTGAGGTATTTCCTGTGTATGACAACAAAAGTATTATCTTTATATTTCTCAATATCCCCAGAGTGGTACCAGTTGTTAAAAGCACAGATGTTATTTTTGTAAGCTTGTTATTTAAACTTATTCAACTGTACACGCCACCAGACTCTTATATGAGTCATTATGTACTGACTAAGTCACATGATTGCTTCAGTGTGGCAATATGTAAAGAAATGAACATCTGGAAATTTCCAGTCAGGCTAATGGCTAGGTGACATTTCATCAGTATCTCAGTTCTTCAGGGGCTGGTCTTGAAATAATGCAACAACAAAATAGTTTAACTGTGACTGAGAAAACACAACATTAAGTGAAAGTGGAAAGAGAAGCAGGGTGCAGGAAATGAGAAGCTTGAACAAGTCAGATTTTCCAAGTGCTGAGAAATGGAAACGCTCGCTGCCTGTCAGTGTGAATGTTACATCAGCCATATCAAATATCAGGTTTACCCACCCTTCCCTCAGTCCATTTCATTAGAAATGCTGTTATTAAATACAGGAAAAGATTTTTCATAAAACATCCTGCCGAGCGGAATTTTATCATTCAGGATAGGAAAGCAGCCAAGTGAGCACCAGGCCAGGCCAGAGGTGGCAGCCAAGCGGGCCTGCTGACTTTAAGGATTGGGCTTCATTACCATGCTTCTGGCTGACCTCCTGATCAAAACAGTAGAACATAGCAACAGGAAGTCAGGCTGAGCGATAGGCAGGTATAAGAATTGGAGGTGGGGCGGAGGTGGTGGATTCCTGATTTTGGGAAAGGGGGAAGGGAAGCAGGAAAGGTCTTCACTCCCCTCTTGGGGTCTTGTGTGCCAAAGAAGCAAATCCGTGTGTTTCCCAACCGGAAACTCTGGATGAACAGGGATATCCACTGCTTGCTGAAGTCTAGGTCTGAGGCGCTCAAGTCAGGCGACCCTGACCTCTACAAGAAAGCCAGATATGATCTGAAGAAATCAATCAAAGATGCCAAAAGCAGTACCGGACCAAACTCGAGCCACACGGATCCCCGCCGTCTATGGCAAGGTCTGCAAGACATAATAGGCCACAAGATGAAGGCATGTAAAATCACCGGCTCCAACGCACCCCTCCCTGATGCGCTTAACGCATTCTATGCCCACTTTGAGCAAGAGGTCAGCGAGAGCGAGCCCTCCACCCCAGAAGCCGTGGATGAACTTGTATCTGAGATCACCACTGCAGATGTCAGAGCAGCCTTTTCGAAGGTCAACCCATGGAAAGCCACTGGCCCGGATGGGGTACCCAGACAAGCACTCAGGTCTTGCGCGGATCAGTTGGCGGGGGTATTCGCAGATATCTTCAACCTCTCTTTACAACAATCTGAGGTCCCTATCTGCTTCAAGAAGACGACCATCATTCCTGAATGAAAAAAAAGTCAAGCAGCGTGCCTTAATGACTATCGTCCAGTAGCTCTGACATCCATCATCATGAAGTGCTTCGAAAGGTTAATCATGGCATGAATCAACTCCAGCCTCCCGGATTACCTTGATCCACTACAGTTCACTTACCGCTGCAACAGGTCCACAGCAGACGCCATCTCCATGGCCCCGCACTCTACCCTTGTGGTAGTCACCACTGTTTGTATATATTGCACATGAGAAGTAATAAGGTAAGGCCCCTGTACTACAGGTATGGGGGTAGATCCCTGACTGCTGGTTCCGCCCAGTAGGCGGAGTATAAATGTGTGTGCTCACCGAGCTGCAGCCATTTCAGCAGCAGCTGTAGGAGGACACACATCACTGCGTAATAAAGCCTCGATTACTCTCTACTCTCATCTCGTCATAATTGATAGTTCATCAACCCTGGAGCACCCAGATAGCAAAGACACCTATGTCAGATTCCTATTTATCGACTACAGCTCAGCCTTCAACACCATCATTCCTACGAAACTTATCTCCAAACTCTGTGGCCTTGGCCTCGGCTCCTCCCTCTGCGACTGGATCCTGAACTTCCTAACCCACATGCCACAATCAGTAAGGATAGGCAACAACACCTCCTCCATGAACCTCCTCAACACCGATGCCCCACAAGGCCGTGTCCTCAACCCCCAATTATACTCCTTATACACCTATGACTGTGTGGCCAAATTCCCCTCCAACTCGATTTTCAAATTTGCCGATGACACCACCATAGTGGGTCGGATTTCAAACAATGACGAGACAGAGGAATGAGATAGAGAATCTGGTGAACTGGTGCGACGACAATAATCTCTCCCTCAATGTCAAAAAAACAAAGGAGATTGTCATCGACTTCAGGAAGCATAGTGGAGAACCTGCCCCTGTCTACATCAATGGGAACGAAGTAGAAAGGGTCGAAAGCTTTAAGTTTTTAGGTGTACAGATCACCAACAACCTGTCCTGGCCCCCGCCATGCTGACACTATAGTTAAAAAAGCCCTAGCAACGACTCTACTTTCTCAGAAGATGAAGGAAATGTGGCATGTCAGCTAAGACCCTCACCAACTTCTACAGATGCACCATAGAAAGCATTCTTTCTGGTTGTATCAAAGTTTTCCGATGATGCTAAGTGAGGAAATAAATGTGGGGATATATGGGGTCATTTACTTTGGATCCAGGAAAGACAAATTGGAATATTTTCTTTATGGTGATAGTGCTTGTTATGGAGCCTGCCCTGCCCAAGACCGCAGGAAACTACAAAAGGTTGTGAATGTAGCCCAGTCCATCATGCAAACCAGCCTCCCATCCATTGACTCTATCTATAATTCCCACTGCCTCAGAAAGGCAGCCAGCATAATTAAGGACCCCACGCACCCCGGACATACTCTCTTTCACCAACTTCTGTCAGGAAAAAGATACCAAAGTTTGAGGTCACGTACCAACTGACTCAAGAACAGCTTCTTCCCTACTGCCATCAGACTTTTGAATGGACCTACCTCGTATTAAGTTGATCTTTTCTATATACCCTGTTATAACTGTAACATTATATTCTGCAGTCTCTCCTTCCTTCCCTATGTACGGTATGTATTGTTTGTGCAGCATGCAAGAAACAATACTTTTCACTGTATACTAATACATGTGACAATAATAAATCAAATCAAATCAAGTCTGTTCCTCCTGACCGCACAAGAAAGTTTACTTTTTAATCTTACAAAGCTGCTTTGATGGTCTGATCATATTTTTGCTGTCTGGGCTGCACTGCAGGCTTCTTGGAATCATAGAATCTCTACAATGCAAAATAAGGCCATTTGGCCCATCGAGTCTGCACCAACCCTCTGAAAGAGCACCCTACCTAGGCCCACTCTATCCCCAGAACTCCAACTAACCTGTACATCTTTGGACACCAAGGGAAAATGTTATCATGGTCAGTCTACCTAGCCTGCCCATCTTTGGACTGTGGGAGCAAACTGGTGCACCCGAAGGCAACCCACCCAGACATGGGGAGAATGTAGAAACTCCACCCAGACAGTTACCCCAGGCCGGAATTGAAACTGTGTCGTTGGAGCTGTGAGGCAGCAGTGCTAACTATTGTGCCACCCTAGTTAAGAAGGCTTTAATGTTCTATTCACTATGATTTGCAGGAATAGGACGTTCCTTAGCTGATACGAGATTATAAATCTTAGAATGTTGTCTCACACTCATATCCGATATATTGGATATTAGAGGAAAGGGAAGTGCCTTTTTATACCTTTGTGCTTGTACACCAACCTTTAATGATTTATGCACATGGACATTTAACTCCCTTCTTTCCCCAAACCTTTGAAACTCTCACCATAAAGAAAATATTCCAATTTGTCTTTCCTGGATCCAAAGTAAATAACCCCATATATCCCCACATTTATTTCCTCACTTAGCATCATCGGAAAACTTTGATAGAAAATTTTCCATTCCTTCATCTAAGTTATTAGTAATCTCAGTGAAAAACGGAAACCTGGGTATCCCTACGGAACACAACATGCCTTCAATGATTTGAGCTACATCTCCTGCTGTAGGAGAAGCATAATTACTGAATGAGGAAAGATTGAGGCTGCAACAGTAACACAACTCATCAGGTCCCATCACTGTCTCTTTATATCTTAGCAGATCATTTGAAATTAAATGAAAATTGCTTATTGTCACAAGTAGGCTTCAAAGGAAATTATTGTGAAAAGTCCCTAGTCACCACATTCCGGCGCCTGTTCGGGGAGGCTGGTACGGGAATTGAACCGTGCTGCTGGCCTGCCTTGGTCTGCTTTAAAAGCCAGCAATTTAGCCCTGTGCTAAACCAGCCCCTGGCGGCGAAATGATGATTTAGTCACGTTCCCAGAAGGTCAATTGATCAATAAACCCCTTCAATGTTTATTCACGGTAACTGTTGCTTTAGTATCAAGCTCATTGAAAAAGCTGCTTCCCTTTGCAGCCTGAGTTTCATGTTATAAAGATTTCAAAGACGGCTCTTTGTGTGACTAACAAACCAAAACCTATCCTGAAATCAACTTCTGTTATTTGTAGGCAAATTGTGACTGGAGATAGCACCGTGAATAGATTTTTGCAGATGATCACCACTTGGTTAACTCCTGTCTCTGAGAGACATTTAGACATGAGCACCTTTAACTGTCTCGGGATCCATTTTTTTCTCTTCTGCAAGGATCTGAGGTTTTGTAATGAATTCTTTCTAACAATTAAAATGCGGGCCAGTACATTCACCTTGCTACTCTACCTCATTATTCAGATTTGTTTTAGATGTCAGATTGTTTACAGCTTCGGGACTTCCGGTGGCAGTATGTATAGAGAGGTTCTGCCCTCGGTAACTCCAGCCAGAGTACTTATTTTTTTGGCATATTTTGCCCAGTTCCCGGGGTGTTTTGATGAATAATCTCTATCCATTTGAAACTATAAGGAGCCTATTTCTGGAAAAATGCCAAAAAAGGTTGGCGGTAAGAAGCCTGCAGATGGAAATTCGTCAATGGACCCGGGGGCTTTGCGTGGTTCCTCAGTAGAGAAGATTGTGGCTGCAGGTCGCAGGACGCTCCGATCACGGCAGACATGATAACTGAGGTACTGGTAACAGAATATGATAAGCATTTTGAGAGGCAATGGAGAGTGATGTCTGAAACCTTTTGAAAGTCGATTGAGGAGGCGCTAGGCCCCGTCCGGGAAATTTGGAAAAAGAACCTTGGAGACAGGGAAGGAGCATGGTGAGGTGTTGAAAGGTGTGGCGACGGCTCCGTCGAGGCGCAGCAAGCAAATTGCCTCGCTGGAGGCCGGGATCTCGTTGGTGGCACTGGAAAATAAGAGTCTGAGAGCGAAGGTGGACAACCTTGAGGATCGGTTGAGGAGGCAAAACCTCAGAGTCGTGGGATTGCTGGAGGATGTGGACGGCACGAATCCTGTTGCATATTTCTCGCAAATGTTCAGGAAGATGATGGGGGGAGGGTGGACTTGCGTCCCCTCCGGAGATGGACAGGGCCCATCAAACACTCGCGAGAAATCTCAGAGGAGGCTGATGCCTTTGTTAAAGATCATGGACTTGGATCGAGTTAATGATGCTCTGTGGGGGCATTTATGTTTGTTGGGGGATGAGGGATCAGGCCAGACTGTGGAACGGGTCGGTGAGTCAGATGTTTAATTTGGGCTTTAATGGTAGGGCCTGCTGGAGAGGCAATTTTGATTAACAAACGGGTTCTTTTCTCAGCTGACAAGATCGTGGCAGACCCGTATGGTGATGGTTACTGGGTCCGAGGCATTGGTCAATGTCTATGCACCAAATTGGGATGATACGGCAATTATTAGGAACTTTTTGGCTTCAGATCCAGATTTGGATACACACCAACTGATTTTTGGGGTGATTTAAACTCATACTTGATCTGAAGTTGTATCGTATTAGGCCTAAATTATTGGTTCCTTTGGGGATGGTGAAGGTGTTTTTAGCATTTGTGGAGCTGATTGGGGGGGGTGATATAGTTGGATCTTAAGTAATAACGTTTTTGTTCAGCGTATTGTTTCCAGTATTAAACACCGGTGTCAAATGCATCTAACCACCCAAACAGAGGGATGGCGAATCAAGGAAATCCAACCCTGGGTCAAGAAAATCAGGGAGGTGGCTCAGCTGAGTAGGTTGCAGTGTCGACAGCAAACCTGTTTATTCCTCGTCGCCAGTTTAATAAGGGCATGGGGAGTCCACATCGAGTAAAATAAGAACAAAGTTTTATATACACGACCCGGTAAACACCTAGGGGGTTCCTTCAGGTCAGAGCCTCACTGGCCGACCTTATATACACTGGGTAATTGAGGTACACCGGCATTAGTGGGGAAGCTTGCACTCCGCACGTAGCATGGGGAAGACAAGCATTCCCGCCCCATAGGTCCCGTGATGGATATTATAGTGACAGCCATCGTTTTGTGTCTAATAACTAAAGAGTTAGTGAAGGGAAATTTCCTTTTCATGCAGTGTATTCTCGACTCTCATAACTCTCTGGGTGACAAGATTTGTCCTCATCGCCCCTTTAATCTTTCTATCAATCACTTGTCTCCAAGTCACTGATCTTCTTGGTAAAGTAAATAGGCCCTTCCCATCCAGTCTATCCAGGTCCGTCACAATGTTGAACACGCCAATCACATCTCCTCTCTGCCTTCTCTGTTCCAAGGAGAAAAACATCAGTTTATCCAGTCTTTCCTAATAACTGCAATATTCCCTGCATCATCCTCGTAAATCTCCTCTGTCCTCTTGTTAATTCAATTACACCCTTTCTGTAATGAGGTGACCAGAACTGCACGCATTATTCAAGTTGTGATGATAACTGTTGATGTATGTAGTTCCGGTACAACCTCCCTGCCCTAGTATTCTCTGCCTCAGCTAATAAAGGAATGGGTTCCATAAACCTTCTTAACCTTCTCAATCGGTCCTGCTGCCTTTAGGGATCTGTGGACATCCACTCCAAGGTTTCTCATTTACTCTACACTTCTCAGCATCCTCCCACTTATTGTGTTTTTGGTCCTTGTTTGACCTCCCCAAATGCATCATCTCACATTTATCTGCGTTGAATTCCATTTGCCACTTTTCTGCACAACTGGCCTGTCTTGTCCTTTGGTAGCTACATAGAATCACTACAGTGCAGAAGGAGGCCATTCGGCTCATCGAGTCTGCACTGACCCTCTGAAAGATACCTATCCAAGTAACCCCCACCTTTTGGGACACTAAAGGGCAATTTAGCAATCCACCTAACCTGCACATCTTTGGACTGTGGGTGGAAACCGGAGCAACCTGGTGCTGTGAGGCAGCAATGCCAACCACTGTGCTGCCCATCTTTATGCAGTCTACAGCAACTTTCCTGGCTATTTTCCACAAGGCCAATTTTTGTGTTGTCTGCAAACTTCTTGGCCATTTCCCCTATACTGTATTTACATCCAAATTATTAATTTATACAACAAAAAGCAGGGGACTCGGTACTGAACTCTGCAGAACCTCACTGGAAACAGCCTTCCAGTGATAAAGACATTGAACAACAATTCCCCTTTGTTTCCTGCTACTTAGCCAATTTTATATCCCATTTGCTACATTACCCTGGACCCCACGGGCTTTTGTTTTTTTAACCAGTCTGCCATGTGGAATCTTGTCAAAAACTTTGCTAGATTCAAAGGTACAGCAGCCACATTTACATTAAAGCTTTAGTTTTCTAATTTCAAGACTTAGACAAAGTTAAGGAATAAAGCCAGAATCCTGAAAGAGGAAATTTAGTTCACTAGGGCCTGTTTCCATAGAATCCCTACAGTGCAGAAGGAGGCCATTCAGCCCATCTGAAAGCACTCTACCTAGGCCCACCCCTCCCACCCCATCCTCAGAACCCCACCTAACCTGTACATCTTTGGACTGTGGGAGGAAACAGGAGCACCCGGAGGAAACCTACACAAACAGGGGAGGAAGTGCAAACTCCACACAGACAGTCACCCCAGGCCAGAATTGAACCCGAATCCCTGGCACTCTCCGGGGTTTGCTGGAAGGGAACCCATAACTTTCCTTGGATGGCTTTCCTGCCACTCACCCATGTGCCTACAAATGTGATACAGCAGATCATTGGCATGCTGAAGCACTGCTTCTGCTACCTGGGCCATTCTAGAGGAGTCCATAGAATCCTGTAGAATCCCTACAGTGCAAAGGCTATTTGGCCCATCGAGTCTGCACTGACCCTCTGAACGAGCACTCCACCTAGGGTTCCTGCCCCCCCCCCCCCCCCCCCCCCCCCCCCCGCCCCCATAGTCCTAAAAATTGTTCATGGCCAATCCACCTAACCTTCACATCTTTGGACCGTGGAAGGAAGCCAGAGCACCCAGAGGAAACACACGCAGGCATGGGGAGAATGTGCAGACTCCACACAAACAGTCACCAAAGGCCAGAATTGAACCCGGGACCCTGCCACTGTGAGGCAGCTGTGCTACCCACTGCAGTACTCACCTGTGCGGATCTCAAGATTAGTGGCCGCCTTCAACGTGCCGGCCCCGATGCAACATGGCGCAGGGCTACAGGGGCCGCCGCGTAGGAAAGGAGGCCCCCAGCCACAGAGGCTGGCCTGCCGATTGGCCAGGCCCCATCGGAGGCACCCCCCGGGGTCGGAATCCCCTCCCCCCCTCCCCTGCACAGGCCGCCCCCCCGACCCTGCGCGCAGAGTTCCCGCCGGCTGCGACCAGGTGTGGACGGTGCCGGTGCCAAACTCCTTCATGTTATTTGACTTCTGAATACAATAAGTATTTTGGCGTGCACACCCATCCATCTTTTTCTATAGCCTGGCCCATCGAGTTTCTTATCCATGTTTTTTAAAACAGAACAGATATGTGACTTTACCCACTGGCCCACCATGGGCAGCAGCGGCCGAGGCTGAAACCTGTGATATCCTTGCCCCAGCTGAGGGCTAAGTGGGAAGGGAGAAGGGGGTTAGGTATGAGGATACCAATATCTTTAGTGGATTTAGCCCTGTTGCTGACTTGCCTCTGCAATGGTCGCTCCACTAATGGTGAATACCATCTTCTTCAAGGGGTTAGAACATCCAGGAGCACCTCTCCTGCTTCAGTTCATTCCTGCTGACTCTGATTGTGCTTCGGTTTCCTCCCACAGTCCAACGATGTGCAGTTAGGTGTATTGGCCTTGCTAAAATTGGCCCTTAGTGTCCAAAGATATGTCGGTTAGGTAGAGTTATGGGGATAGGGTGAGGGAGTGGACCTTGGTAGAGTGCTCTTTCGGAGGGTCGATGAAGACTCGATGGGCCAAATGGACTCCTTCTGTACTGTCGGGATTCTATGAAAACTGATTAGCTTGCTAAGCACCATCAGAGGGCAGCTAGAGTCAACCATATTGGTGTAGTCACTTGTACGCTAACTGTAGACCAGCCAGTGTTTTGCACAGATTCTACCATTTGTTTTGATTTGAAAACTGTAAATGTAACACCTTGGTTCATGAATAGAGGTTGAGAGCCCATTTGAGTATTGCTCACTGTAATTGTTTCACCCAAATGTATATTAACCCCCCCCCCCCCAGTCGCCCACTTATGTGTTGTGTTGCTCGTTGTGTTCTCTCTTTAATTGGCTCTGTTTATGGCGGTTAATATGGTTGCCTTCCTTAATTAATTACGTTTGCTCAAGAGTCGTCAGGTATCTTTCGATACCGCCACAAGATTCAAAACCGAATACTGATCAAAGACTCGATCAAAGTTCGAAATCAATGCTCATTTATTTACACACACAGTCAAATATACTCATGCACAAAGCTCTACCAACTAAACTATCACTACTACTAAAGCCTATACTTAGCTTTGGATGCCACTCAGTCAGAGGAACAATAGCCGTTGTCCGGTTCTGAGGCTGCTGGGTCGAGCTGGTACGGAATAGTAGATAGGAGCGCATGTCTCGTAGCGTGCGTTGACTTTGGACTGACTTGTTCTGGTGCAGCTGCTAGGCAGGTCTCTCCTCGCTGAGAGCCAAGGCCAAGAGAGCGATTCTCTCTTGGGGGCTTCTTCTTATACCCAAAGGGGGCTTCGCGTGCTTTTGGGCGGGCCTTGAACTTGGTTGGACCGTATCTTGATCATCGGTATCGATTTCCTCCAGTAAAGAGGTAGGTGCCCTGATTGCTGGGCGGGCCGTAGGTGACCGTTGGCCTGCTTTGTTCTCGTCTCCTCTGGCGCCGGGGTGTCTGCTTTAGTATCGTTTACCTAATGTTACTGTTTTGTCCCCGGAGATGCCTCATTAGTATGCTAATGGATTTGCAGTATCGGTCTTGTCTGGGAGCTGCAAACTCCAATCCACAGACAAACCTTGCACCTGCTTGTTTTCTCAGCATTGTCCATTTTCCCTGCATTCTTTGCAAAGTGTCCATTTTGTAATCGGGACGTAGCCACCCCAGGTGGCTACAGTTGTAAATAATTTTGCCAGGTGTACAGAGTTGCTGCTGTTGAGCTGGTGCACAATACCCTACCAGTTATTCTATTTTATTTTTTATTGTATTTTTAAAAAATATTTACTATTTTCTTTTCTTTGGTATGTTTGGTGTGCCCTTCTCTTCTATATATGTGTGTATATATATATATATATATATGTCTCTTATCCTGTGTACATAACGGTAAATATACTTTGTTCAAAAACCCAATAAAAATAATTTATTTTTAAAAATGAGTAGAGGGTGAGAGGAAGCAGGAAACTACTTGCCAGTTTTTAACCTAATATCTGTCATTGGGAAAATGCTACAATCCATTATTAAGGGAATAGCTGCAGGACATTAAAAAAATCATAACATTATCAGGCAGTCAATGTGATTTTGTGAAAGGAACATCGTGTGGCCTCACAATAGCTGCTAAATGCCTGGAGATGTTGATTGTCCTCAGATAATTGAATAATCATTTAGTCCATTAGTTCAAGGGAAAGATGGACAAGACTAAAGATGGAACATGGACAAGATCTGAAACAGTTTAAATCATTCTCTACATTAGCTAATCACAAGGCTGCACAATTACAACACAATTAGCCTTTAACCCGGTTCTGACTCTTCACACATTTGCTATCATTAATTTCCACGAATGTAAAGCTGTAAGACACAGATAACATGAAAAATGGCTAAATGCCACAAGTTTACATTGAATATTTAAATGTTTCTTCCATCTACTTTACTCTTGAAAATTAACACCCAGAGCACAGGGTGGCACAGTGGCTAGCACTACTGCCCCACAGCACCAGGGACCTGGGTTCAATTCTGATCTTGGAGACTGTGGGTGGAGTTTTCACATTCTCCCCGTGTCTATGTGGGGTTTCCTCCGGGTGCTCCAATTTCCTCTCACAGTCCAAAGATGTGCAGTTTAGATGGATTGGCCATGCTAAATTTCCCCTTCATGTCCAAAGGTTGGGTGTGGTTACGGGGGTGGGGCGGAATAGAGCCTAGGTCAGGTCCTCTTTTGGAGGGTCAGTGCAGACTCGATGGACTAAATAGCCTCCTTCTTCACTGTAGGAATTTTATGATTCTATGAATATCCCCAAATGGTATTATGATCACCATAACAGAAGTTAAAGCTCCATCTACTGGGCATTACAGATTGATGAATGTTAATGGCTAGTTACTTGAAGACTTTGGGCTCGAATTTACAAATAGGTTGGGGTTGGGATTGGAGGTGGGTGGGCCGTTTAGGGGCTGGTTTAGCTCACAGGGCTAATCGCTGGCTTTTAAAGCAGACCAAGCAGGCCAGCAGCACGGTTCGATTCCCGTACCAGCCTCCCCGGACAGGCGCCGGAATGTGGAGACTAGGGGCTTTTCACAGTAACTTCATTGAAGCCTACTCGTGACAATAAGCGATTTTCATTTCATTTCATTTCACAATTACACATTGCTGGCTATTAGGACGGTTTGGGGCACGAATCCCAATCCCGAGCAATTTTTGGAGAGGGTCGTGGTTGGATTAACTGCCCACTGGTCGGTAACCAATTAAAGGAAATTAGGACCAGTTAAAGGTGTCTGTTATGGCCCTGTTCTTGTGCTGACTAAGATTTGCCATCAGCAATGCAGGAGACATCAACCTACAGCCCGGCAACCATAGTGCATTCACATTGGAAAATAGGCTGGGCTGGATTACTCCCAAGAGAGAACTTCCACCTGCATCAGCCACAGCTGCTGGGCCACAGATGTGGCCATTGGCCCTGCACAATCAGAACCAGGCAGCTTTTGCCACTTTAAATGAATAGAAAACTGACCTCTTCTTCAGAGGGCACCTCCATGTTGGGGCATCTTCTCTCTCTCTCCATCACAAATCTGCAACTTTTATCTCAGCTGGTAGGGCTGCCAATGGGTCAGTCCTGAAGGCCTCCCGTTAACTCTGCAACCTTCGGAGCTTTACCATTTCCCTTCCTAATTGCTGTATCTGCATTGATGTGACACATGCACAAAGGAAAATTAGACAGATTAAATTGCAAATATTTCCCAGCGTCTCTTCGTTCAAAAAATTTCTAATTTTTATTTTTCCTGTCTAAGTGGATAATATCATAGTTTGCCACATTGTATTCCATCTGCCATGTTAATCTTCACTTCCCAACTTGCCTATATCTCCCTGAAAGCTCTTAGTTTCCTCATCGGCGCTTACTTTTCCACCAAACTTTGTGTTGCAGCAAACATGGATATGTTATATTCAGTCCCCTCGTCTCAGTCATTAATTTTTTTTGTGAGGGCCATGAAGAATCCAGCACGAGTCTCCAGGATACAAAGAAATAACATTTATTTACAATAACATATATATATATATACAACAGCAGCAACTTCCCTTGCAGCTAACTCCTCTCTCTCTCTGCTGGTTCCAAATTGGCCAGCTTTATTTATGCAGAGAGTTTGCTAATGATTTCTCCACCCCCCTCATTGGGGAAGCTCATACTCCCACAGGATTGTGGGATTGTCATTAGTCCCCAGCCAATGGTAGGCAGGCAGGTTATAACATACTTATTGTAAATAACGGAGGTCCAAGTACTGATCCCTGCGCTTTCTTGCTAATTACAGCCTGCCAACCTGCAAATGTCTCCTTTATTGCTCCCTATTTTCTGTCTAATCCCCAAATCTATCTTAACCCCAATCTTGTGAGCCCTAATTTTGTGTAATAGCCTCCTGTCCGGTATCTTATCAAGGCAGCGTCTAGATTCCTGGAGGAAGATTAGGAAAAACAGATGGACGTCAGGCCGAGGAGACTCAGAAGATGCCAAATCTTTGGAATTCTGTGCAACAGAGGGCTGTGGATGGTCAATTATTGAGCATGTTCAATACAGGAATCGATAGAGTTTTGGAGGCCAGTTACATCAAGGGATGTAGAGACAGTGCAAGAAAGTTGAGTTGAGGTGGATGAGGTAGATGATCAGCCCATGAGCAAACTGAGTGGCAGAACAGACCCAACAGCTGGATTAGTCAACTGTTCCCATGTTCCTATCTCTGCTCATCAACTCTCATCACATCAACTCATCAATGCTACTTCCAAACTATATAAGGAACATTGGCTAGATGTTTGATAGGACAGTGAATGATGCAGAAAGAGAAGCTCATTATTCAATACGACAGTGCCTTGTCATTATGCAGCTCAACCTTTTTATTATCCCACCATTTTAATGCATTTACAAAATTGGTTCACTCTTCTGAGGATTCCAATAACTTGTAAGACACAGGGGGCTGAATTCTCCCTCGTCGGGATTCTCCGCTTTGCCGGCACCCCAGGGGTTTGCCGACGGCGTGGGGCTGCCCCACAATGGGAAACTCCATTGACCAGCTGGTGAAACGGAGAATCCCGACGACTTGCCGCACCAGAAATCTGGGGCTGGATTCTCTGCCCTGCCGCGCCACATTTCTGTTTCAGCACGCCGGGATGCTCCATTATGTTGGCTGGTCAATGGGGTTTCCCAATGTGGGGCAGCCCCTGCCGTCAGGAAACCCCTGGGCTGCTGGCAAAACGGAGCATCCCGCCGGCGGAGAATCCAGCCCCTGGTGCGGGGAGACGGAGAAACCTGCCCAGGGTGTCTCACATATGACCTATTTTAAATTGTATTTATTACATTGATTATGAACACAAATGTTTCCTGTATTAGAGAGTTCAATATTTCTCCCTCAAAGAAGCAAAAACAATTATGATTCTCAGGTCACACTTGTAATTTTCTTTGAAATTTTGAATACAGTAGTTATCTTGCAGTTGTTCGGTCAGCATTGCAATAATTTCACCAATTGCACCATCATTGGCTGCCCCATTTGAGTTAGTGCATTAGACTCGGGCTATTACCGGTGTTTATGTTATCCAGATCGCAACGTCTTGTGAGATCTCACGAGGCATAACTGTGGTAGTATGACTAGGGACATTACGGTACCCTAGAACCAAGCTGCTATTGGTGCAGAAGACTCACTGCCCATTGGCCCAGGCAAGTCATGTGCCTCTCTGCCAATTGGCTGAGGCTAGTCATGTGCCTCCCTGCCGATTGGCTGAGAGGTAGGTAGCTCCGCCTATGAGGCAGAGTATAAGAACCCGTACTGGCTGGCAGTCGGCCTTTCTCTGTACGTCTTCTGCCGGGCACATATCTAGTGCATTAAAGCCTGTCGTTTGGAACTACTTCTCGTCTCGTGTCCGATTGATGGTGCACCAATTTAATGCACTAGAATTTTGAAATGGAGCTACGGATCAAGCCAGAATGCCTCCGAATCAGCCCGCACGCCACAAATGCGTCAGCAACTTTAAAACACTGGCTGACGTGTTTTAACAGTTACCTCAACACAGCACAAAACTGCCCGATGAGGGAACAGAAACTCCACATCCTCCACTCGTGCGTGGGCACCGCCGTCTACTCTCTCATAGAGGATGAACTTGACTATGATGCCGCTATGGACCTGCTGAAGGGGCATTTCATCCGGCCGGTGAACCAGGTCTATGCACGGCATCTCCTGGCTACGAGACAACAATTCCCCGGTGAGTCCCTCGACGAATTCTACCGGGCCCTCATTGCCCTGGGGAGAAATTGCGCCTGCCCGCAAGTCTCTGCTGCTGAACATACCGAACCTTTGATCAGAGACGCTTTCGTTGCGGGTATGTAATCGTCCCAAATACGCCAGAGAGTCCTGGAAAAAGACTCTTTAAGCCTCGCTGAGGCATGGACCCTCGCATCCTCCTTAGAGGTCGCTGACCGCAACGCCTGCGCGTATGCCCCCGGTCGCTGGGCAGCCCCCTGGGCAGTGTGGAGCGCGACCCCCCTCACCTCCACAGACTCGGACTCCCCCAGGCCTGCACCGCAGGGCTCCCCGATAAACCCACGGGGCCCCGCTGCTACTTTTGCGGTCAGGACAAGCACCCCCGCCCGCGCTGCCCGGCCCACACGCAACCTGCAAAAGCTGCGGCAAGAAGGGCAACTTTGCGGCTGTCTGTCAGTCAAAGTCGGTCGCTGCCGTCCTGAACAGCAACCGCGGGTCCCCCCCCCGCGCGCCTCTAGGGCCCCGTGCGGCCCGCAGACCTCGCTGCCCCCACCCCCCACCGCCACGAGTGATCCCCAGACGCCGCCATTTTGGGCCCCCGACTCCACGTGCGATCCCCGGGCGCCGCCATTTTGGGCCCCCGACTCCACGTGCGATCCCCGGGCGCCGCCATCTTGTTCACCCCCACCATGTGCAGCCGACAGGCGCCGCCACCTTGGATCGGCACGGAGGACCCCGCAAGTGACCACTCACTGCTGGTTGACGACTCCGAGTTCCTGCCATGACTCGCCTCGGTGACGTTGGATCAGTCACGGCCCCGCACGCTTTCCACGGCGACCACCAAGATCCTCCTCAACGGCCACGAGCCAAGTTGCCTACTGGACTCCGGGATCATAGAGAGTTTCGTCCACCCTGACACGGTAAGACGCTGTGCGCTCCCCGTCCACCCAGTGAAACAAAAAATCGCTCTGGCCTCCGGTCTGTACTCGATCCAGATCACCGGGTGCTGCGTAGCGGACCTCACAGTCCAGGGGAGGGTGTTTAAAAATTATAAGCTCCTCGTCCTTCCCCGCCTCTGTGCAGCAGCACTCCTGGGATTTGATTTCCAGTGCAACCTCCAGAGCTTAACTTTCAAATTCGGCGGCCCTATGCCCCCCCTTACTGTCTGCAGCCTCGTGTCCCTCAAGGTCGACCCCCCTTCCTTGTTTGCAAACCTCACCACAGATTGCAAACCCGTCGCCACCAGGAGCAGACGGTACAGTGCCCAGGACCGGACCTTCATCAGGTCTGAGGTCCAAAAGCTTCTGTAGGAGGAGGTTATTGAGGCTAGCAACAGCCCCTGGCGAGCACAAGTGTTGGTGGTTTAGACTGGGGAGAAAAATCGGATGGTCATAGACTACAGTCAGACCATCAACAGATTTACGCAGCTGGACGCGTATCCTCTCCCCCGTATCTCTGGCTTGGTTAACAGGATCACACAGTACAAAGTCTTTTCCACGGTGGACCTTAAGTCCACCTACCACCAGCTCCCCATCCGCGCGAGTGACCGAAAGTACACTGCGTTCGAAGCGGATGGGCGACTCTACCACTTTTTAAGGGTTCCATTCGGTCTCACAAATGGGGTCTCGGTTTTCCAAAGGGAGATGGACCGAATGGTCGACCAATACGGTTTACGGGCAACCTTCCCGTATCTCGACAACGTTACCATCTGCGGCCACGACCAGCAGGACCCGACATCAACCTCCGCAAATTCCTCCGTACCGCAAAACTCCTTAACCTCACTAACAATAAGGATAAGTGCGTGTTCAGCACCGACCGTCTAGCCATCCTTGGCTACGTAGTACATAACGGAGTGATAGGCCCCGACCCCGAACGCATGCGCCCCCTAATGGAACTTCCCCTCCCCAACTCCCTCAAAGCCCTCAAGCGCTGTCTGGACTTATTTTCCTATTATGCCCAGTGGGTCCCTAACTACACCGACAAAGCCCGCCCTCTGATCCAGTCAACCACGTTCCCCTTGTCCATGGAGGCCCGCCAGGCCTTTAACCGCATCAAAGCAGACATTGCAAAGGCCACGATGCGCGCTATCGACGAGTCCCTCGCCTTCCAGGTCGAGAGCGACGCGTCTGATGTAGCTCTGGCGGCCACCCTTAACCAAGTGGGCAGACCGTGGCCTTCTTCTCCCGGACCCTCCACGCTTCCGAAATCCGCCACTCCTCGGTGGAAAACGAGGCACAGGCCATAGTTGAAGCTGTGCGACATTGGAGGCACTATCTGGCCGGCAGGAGGTTCACCCTCCTCACAGACCAACGGTCAGTGGCCTTCATGTTTGACAATGCACAGACGGGCAAGATCAAGAACGGCAAGATCTTGCGATGGCGGATCGAGTTGTCCACGTACAATTACGATACCTTGTATCGTTCTGGGAAGCTAAACGAGCCTCCTGATGCCCTGTCCCGCGGCACCTGTGCCAACGCACAAGTGGACCATCTTCGAACCCTCCACACGGACCTCTTCCATCCGGGGGTCACCCGCTTTTTTCATTTCATCAAGACCCGCAACCTGCCCTACTTTATTGAGGAGATCAGGACAGTCACTAGGGACTGCCACGTCTGCGCGGTGTGCAAGCCGCACTTCTACCGCCCCGAACAAGCGCACCTTATTAAGGCTTCCCGCCCCTTTGAACGTCTTCAAGGGTCCCCTCCCATCCAACAACTGCAACACATACTTCCTCAACGTGATTGACGAGTACTCCCGCTTCCCTTTCGCCATCCCCTGCCCTGACATGACCATGACAACTATCATTAAAGCCCTTCACACCATTTTCTCGGTTCTTTTTCTGTTCGGTTACCCCACATACATCCATAGCGATCGGAGGTCCTCATTTATGATGTACTGAAGGACTTTATGGACTCTTGTGTTCTTGCGTGTGTCCCTTGCCTGTTCTCCATTTTTTTTGTTCCCCCTCCTCGTACACTGTAAATAGTATTACCGCTTTCTTGCACATTAGTCCCGGGCCAGTGGGCAGCCATAGATACCTCGGTACGGCTTAAACATCTCTAGTCATACTACCAGTCTCATGCACCCACGGGGCACACCCCCCTCTTCTGTCTCTCCCTCCCACCCCCCTCCCCCCGCTTCTTTTTCAACAGGGGTGAATGTGGTAGTATGACTAGGGACATTACGGTACCCTAGAACCAAGCTGCCATTGGTGCAGAAGACTCGCTGCCCATTGGCCCAGGCAAGTCATGTGCCTCTCTGCCAATTGGCTGAGGCTAGTCATGTGCCTCCCTGTCGATTGGCTGAGAGGTAGGTAGCTCCGCCTATGAGGCAGAGTATAAGAACCCGTACTGGCTGGCAGTCAGCCTTTCTCTGTACGTCTACTGCCGGGCACATATCTAGTGCATTAAAGCCTGTTGTTTGGAACTACTTCTCGTCTCATGTCCGATTGATGGTGCATCAGTAACAAGCTTCAGAAATCTCGTAAGAGGTCTCCCGTTAGGTTTACCGCCCTCACCGAATCCCGAGTCAATTGCGATGAGGCCATTCAATTGCGCCCGTAGTGAACACAGGTATTCCCTCTCATGTGCCCTTCTTATCCTGCTTGGCTTCCATAGTTTTAAACTTGATTCATGACCTAGCTAATATATTTCAACTGGATAGAAGAGAAAAATAATTGTTTGCCAACCAGCTTCCAACTTGGCAGAATCACACTTTCAAATTACTTGTGTTTTTCTATTTCTAATTTTTTATGTCAAACAATTATGTTGGGATTTTTCATTTCAATCATTTGGGTCAATGCTTTGAGGAACATGTCATTGCTAATAACCACCACATGATGTCAGGAGAAACAAGCTATTCCATTGCAGCTATGATGCTGCATACAACCAATAATGTGGAACATTTCCCAGGTATGTCCTGTTCACAAAGGTCAGGACAATCCAACCCGGCCAATTACCGCTCATCAGTCTACTCTCGATCATTAGCAATGTGATGGAAGATGTTATCGACAGTGCGATCAAGTGGCACTTATACAGCAATAATCTGCTCATTGATTCTCAATTTAGGTTCTACCAAGACCACACAATTCCAGACCTCATTACGGCCCTGATTCAAACATGGACAAAGGAGCTGAATTCCAGATTCGGGGATGCATTTTACTTGCCCCCATTGGGCGTATTTTGTGGGCGGGTACATAAAATAGGGCGAGTGCCACGAATATGGCCTTGGTGCTGCCAGAACTGATGGCGCTGCTGGTCAATTGGATTGGCCAGCATCGCTTGAGGGCAGATGTTCCTCCCCTTGCCCCTGTTTAACCCGCCTCTGGGCTGTCGTGTAGCAGGTTGGCTCCACTCTGGGGAGGGGAGGGGGCGAGCAAGATGTCCACCCCCCCCCATAATATTCTGCCCTCAACTTGAGAGGTGGCTGCCTTGATGTCAATATCATGAGGCCATAAATGGGGATGTTCACTTATGATTGCACAGTGTGCTGTACCCTCACAATCCTTCAATTCCCAGCGCAGTTCATGTCCATATGCAGGATGACTGGGACAACATTCAGATCTGGGCGAATAAGCAGCAATTAACGCTTATACTATTTAAGTGCCAAAGACAATGAGCATCTCCAACCATGAGGGATTCTAACCACCTCCCTTAGCATTCAAAGGCATTACTTTTGCTGAATGCACCATTACCAACATCCTGGGGTTCCCGACTGACCAGGGCAAGCACAAAGTTAGGGAAGTTATCTTTTTTCTGCCACCTGCAAGAGTACTTTCGAATATTCGAAATGCATTCTGTCAGAGGTGAGGATATTTTGAGATTATGGGCTGGATTCTCCAATCCCCCAGCGCGTGTTTCTCAGCAACGCACCGCACTCTTCGTTGGTGGCTCTACTCCCGCTGCTTGTCAATGGGATTTCCCATTGAACCCCCCCCCCCCCCCCCCCTTGCCCCACACCACCTGAATTCCAGGCGGGGCTGCACGGCTGGCGGGGACATAGTATCTCAACGGCCGGAGAATTCCAAATTCCGGCCTATATGTTGCAAATATTACTTAACTGATAAAAGTTCATTTTAATCATGATCATTGGGGAAAAAATGTAAGGAGAATGCACAGGTATACAAAATGCCATTTAAGGATGATTAAAATGAATATTCAAAAGAGATAAGAGGACAATAAAAAAGTAGAAACGTATATCGCAGAAAGAGTATTTTGGCAATGCTGGTAATAGGTTATGGTGACGAGAAACTTAACCGGACCAACCACATAGGGCAGGCAGTGGGGTATTGTCCCTGGACGAGTGAACCAGAGACCCAGAGTAATGCTCTGGGGTCTCAGGTTCAAATCCCGCCACTGCAAATGTTGAAATTTGAATTCAATAGCAATCTGCAATTAAAAGTCTGATGATGACCATGAAATCATTGTTGATTGTCATAAAAACCCATCTAGTTCATTAATGTCCTTTAGGGAAGGAAATCTGCCATCCTTACCCGGTCTGGCCGACATGTGACTCCAGACCCACAGCAGTGTGGGTGACTCTTAGCTGCCCCTCAAGGGCAATAGGCATGACATGTTCCATGAATGAATTAAAAAAAGGTACATGTGAACACCTATCCTCCTCAAAACTACACACCACCCTGGCTGGAATTTTGTCACTGTTCCTTCACTGTCACTTAGGTAAAATCCTGGAACAAACGTTTGGAAATTCTCAGCACAGACTGCAGCAGCTCACGAAGGCGGCTTTCCATTACTTTCTTGAGGACAATTAGGAATGGGGAACAAATGCAGAACTTGCGAGAGAACTCCCATTCCAGAGGCAAAACTTCAAAAAACATTTCCTCAAAAGTCTTCAGTTACAAACTAACGGTCTGCCTAGACCACCATCCCATTCCCTTGCAAACAATGTAATCTCAAATATGTTTTACATTACTTTTTCCATGAAATGAAGGAAAGAAAAATAAACATTCTAAGAGGATGAGTAAACTGCACCACATCCAAAAGTACTACAAAACTGGATACGCTTCCCGATTTAAAAAACAGTTCTTACCTCAGTCTCAGCCACACCGGTTGTGTTCTTTGTTTTAGTTCTTTCAGGATGGTGAAGGTTGCAGTGCTAACAAAGAACAGCAAGCTGTGTTGAATAAACAAAGCTAATTTATTACACTACACTGAATTAGATTTGAACATATTACTAAGGAATTAGTTAAGTAAAGATTACACTGCACATCTACACTATTAATTATACTATCTCACAACTACTCTGTTGTGCACTCTTCCACTCTCTCCATGTATCTCCATCTATCTCCCAGAAGTCAAGGAGGCATGTGATATTTATATGGTTGCACTATAGCACCATCTAGTGACATTACATTAACCCTATATGTGCTTTACAAGATCCACGTATTGTGACATCCCCCTTCCTTTGAAAAATTTGAAGTTACATTCAAATATACAGTTAGAAGTCTTACAACACCAGGTTAAAGTCCAACAGGTTTGTTTCAAACACTAGCTTTGGGAGCACTGCTCCTTCCTCAGGTGAATGAAGAGGTATGTTCCAGAAACATCTATATAAACACATTTCTGGAACATATCTCTTAATTCACCTGAGGAAGGAGCAGTGCTCCGAAAGCTAGTCATATCTTTGTCCAAGTTTTGTTGTTCTGTAGTTACTCTTTATGTTCTCAAGATCAGTTCCATTTGGCTTATCTGATTCATCTTTGAGTTCTTAATATCAGTTCCCTTTGGATTATCTGACGTATCTTTGATCTTTTTAATGTCAGTTCCCTTTCGATTATCTGATGTATCTTTGAGCTGTTTGCGCTTCTTATCTGGAGTCAATTTCTCCAAGATGTCTTAATTTTCTTATTGGCTGTTCACAAGTGATGTGCTCTCAACTGATTTGTTCACTGTTGCACTCTCATTGTCAGCCTCTATATAGTCCAGCTGAGAACTGTCAGTCTCACCGTCGTCCTGCACAGCTTGCATGCTACTTGTCATCACATCGTCACTAGTTGCAAATAAAGTGGTCGACCTTCATAGTCTTCCTCCTTTGGCTCATCGTTTGATTCTTCACTTGTATCCGATGACGCACCGGTGTGCAATTCCATCTGGTTATTGGTTGTGAGCCAACACATCGATTAGTGCTATGAATCCTTTCCACAAGATTCAGCATTAAACAAGAATCAACATCTGGTAGAGATGATTTATTGGCATTAAATTGTTCAACTATCTCACAACTACTCTGTCTTGCTCTCTTACCCTCTTTCCATGTATCTCCATATACCTCCATCTATCTCCCAGAAGTCAAGGAGGCATGTGATAATTATACGGTTGCATTATAGCACCATCTAGTGACTAGAGTAGTAATATTACATTAACTCTTTATGTGCTTTATAATATCCACATATTGTGACATCACCTAAGACCCTTCCCTGTTTAGAGGTGAGCAGATGAGCTACATCCCAGACTTATGACAATGCCTTGACTGTAACAAACTGCTGGGAGTTGCGCAAAGATGGCCTACGTTGACTTATCCTCTTACTTCAATCCTCCCTCTGGAGAAAAGTCTCTCCCTTTGTTATGTTCCCCTGGAGGTTCCCCTCCAAGCCACTGACCATCCCGACTTGGGAATATATCGCCGTCCCCTCACTGTTGCTGGGTCAAAATGCTGGAAATCCCTCCCTAACAGCACTCTGAGTGTACCTACACTCCTTCAAGAAGGAAGCTCACCACCCACCTTCTCAAAGGCAACTAGGGATGGGCAATAAATGCTGGCCGAGCCAGTGACTCCCACATCCTGTCAATTAAGTTTTAAAAACCTCTTCAGTTAGCCCAGCTGAAAGAGAGACTTCCCTTGCGTGGGAATCACAAAGAAAAGAATGATCTTGAGAGGAGTACCAACATGTTCATTCATATGACATTTCCATTTTCTTTCATGTATAGTTTAAATGTGAGTCATGGTTCAATGGTACTCTTCTCTCTGAGTCAGAGGATTGTGAGATCAAGGCCTATTCTAAAGCCTTGAGTGGAGAACTGCAGTTGACAGGCCAGCCAGTACTGAGGGAGTTCCGAACTGTTCATCATACCTTGAAGCAATTGTTGAACTGACGGGATCCTGTTGGCTCTCTCAAGTGGATTGTTTTGCGATAAATAAGTTTAGTTTTTTTTTTAAGTTTTTTTTTTATAAATTTAGAGTAGCCAATTATTTTTTTCCAATTAAGTGGCAATTTAGCATGGCCAATCCACCTAACCTGCACATCTTTGGGTTGTGGGGGTGAAACCCACGCAGACATGGGGAGAATGTGCAAACTCCACACGGACAGTGACCCAGGGCCGGGATTCGAACCCGGGTCCTCAGCGCCGCAGTCCCAGTGCTAACCACTGCGCCACATGCTGCCCCTAAATAAGTTTAGTTAAGTGGTATAGAAAATGATACAGAACATCTGGGGCACGATTTTACTAAAAGGGAACAAAGTCCTACATCGAGCGTGTTTAGCTGCGTGTTTCCTGGTGCTCATAGAACCGAGAGACACATGGCTAAAAAACTTGCATTAGAGGAGGGGCCTCAGCGAGGAACGTGCGGCTGAATCTACAAGAGCCCCACTTCCTACGCTGAGGAGCTCCACTCGCTGAAACTTCTCAGTGCAGCGAGAGATCGGGACACCATTTTTAAATGTCATCCCAATCGCCGAGGCCCTCAACTTGTCCCCCAAGCCCCCTTGAAGGTGCAAAGGACAATGGTTGGGTCCCTGGCCCCCTCCAATACCCACACAGGTCACCTGCAGAACAATCACCAGCACATAAAAATTCCAGCCTGTCACCTTGGCAGTGCCAACCTGTAGTGCCCCTGCCAGCCAGCAGTGCCAGGCTGGCATCAGGTGGCACTGTCTGAGTGCCAGGCTAGCAGTGCTAGGGTGCCCCCCTGCCCAAACAGCATGCACCTCGGGGCCTCCGATCACCTGGGAGACCCCAAAAGTGCCATTCCATCTCATCCCCTTTTAAGGAGACCAGTACTGGACGGCACTCGCTCAAGGTCTCCAAGCTGAAGGAGACAGGTCCCTCGCCTCGGGTAACTCGAAAACCTGCACATTAAAGTGAAACTAGCTGTCTTGCTCTAATATGCACATTTGCTAAAAAGTGATACTGGCCACACTGGGCGGGATTTACATCGCAACGTCTCACAAGATCACGTTGGAGCTCGCGAGCCGAGTAGAACCTGGGAGCGGGCTCACCCGGCTTCTAACGGCCACGCTTTCTGGGCGCAACGAGTCCATAAAATCGGGCCCAAGAAGACTTTCCAGATCGGCATGCCTGTGTCAGCTTTTTGGCAGAGCTATTCAATTAGTCCCATTCCCACTGATAGCACCAGATGTAACTGCTGCTTCCGTTCGAGCATCATGTGATTGACCATAAATGGTTAACGGTTGACAGGCCAATTAACTAACCGGGCCCAGTCCAGTTAACAAGTGGAGACAGGCAACAGCATCAGCATACTCAAACAGGTGCTGCCGCCATATTTAAAGTGTTGCCAACCCTCTGTGCACTGTCATGTTCTGTAGACTGGACAAACTTAATGATGAACGACAGAACACCTAGTTTAAATAATTTATTATGAAACAATTCTATGATAAAGATAACTAGGATACATTAAATAATAAACTACTAACACTAATTAACTATTGCAGACCAACTGCAAAATTCATCAACCTCCAGCACTACCTACTCCCAACTCCCCAGCCACAGCGGCATGTGGTTGTTTAACACTGCCACCTAGTGGTTGGAGGTCAGGTGTAATATTAAGTGCAGAATTGCTTTTTCCATATCATCACATGCACTGTCTTCTTTGAATCACTTGCTCAGGCAACATTATAGAAGACCCCTCCCCAGAACAGAAGATGCCTACACCCCTCAACCCCTCCACCAGAATAGCAGATGCTTACACCCCTCGCCCCCTCCACCAGAACAGAAGATGCCTACACCCCTCCCCCTATGCCCCCACCAGAATAGAACATGTATACACTCCTCGACCCCCCTCCACCAGAATAGATGATGCCTACACCTCTCACCACCCCTCCGCTGGAACAGAAGATGCTGACACCTCTCATCCCCCTCTACCAGAATCAAAGATGCCTATACCCTCGCCTCCCACTACCCAAAGAGAGGATGCCTACACCCCTCACCCATCTCTACCCGAACAGAAGATTCCTACACCCTTCACCACCCTCTACCAGAATAGAAGATGCCTACACTCCTCTACTGGAATAGAAGATGACTACCCCCTCACCCCCTCTACCTGAATAGAAGATGCATACACTCCTGACCCATCTCTATCCGAATAGAAATTGCCTACACTCCTCAACCCCTCTACCCAAATAGAAGATGTCTACACTCCTCACCCATTCTACCAGTTTAGAAGATGCCTACACCCCTCTACTGGAATAGAAGATGACTACCCCCTCACCCCCTCTACCTGAATAGAAGATGCCTACACTCCTCATCCCCTCTACCTGAACAGAAGATGCCTACACCTCTCACCCCCCTCTACCTGAATAGAAGATGCCTACACCCCTCACCCCACTCTACCTGAATAGAAGATGCCTACACCCCTCACCCCCCTCTACCTGAATAGAAGATGCCTACACCCCTCACCCCCCTCTACCTGAATAGAAGATGCCTACACTCCTCATCCCCTCTACCTGAATAGAAGATGCCTACACCCCTCACCCCACTCTACCTGAACAGAAGATGCCTACACTCCTCACCCCCCTACCGGGATAGAAGATGCCTACACCCCTCAACCCTACCTGAATAGAAGATGCCTACACTCCTCATCCCCTCTACCTGAATAGAAGATGCCTACACCCCTCACCCCCCTCTACCTGAACAGAAGATGCCTACACCCCTCACCCCCCTCCCGGGATAGAAGATGCCTACACTCCTCATCCCCTCTACCCGAATAGAAGATGCCTACACCCCTCAACCCTACCTGAATAGAAGATGCCTACACCCCTCACCCCCCTCTACCTGAACAGAAGATGCCTACACCCCTCACCCCCTCTACCTGAACAGAAGATGCCTACACCCCTCACCCCCCTACCGGGATAGAAGATGCCTACACTCCTCATCCCCTCTACCCGAATAGAAGATGCCTACACCCCTCACCCTACTCTACCTGAATAGAAGATTCCTACACCCGTCACCCCTACCTGAATAGAAGATGCCTACACCCCTCAACCCTACCTGAATAGAAGATGCCTACACCCCTCACCCCACTCTACCTGAATAGAAGATGCCTACACCCGTCACCCATCTCTACCCGAATGGAAGATACCTACACTGCTCATTCCTCTCCATCAGAATTAAAGACCCAAAGAGTGGACCGAGAAGTGGCTATCAAAGACGCTCCACAGTTTAGCGATTCCTCAATGCAGATTCCCCTCCAGGCTGCAATAGACTGGCAGAAGGTCCTCTTCCCAAAGAACTGCCATAAAAGGCTGGCGACATGACCAAGCAAGCCTGGGGAAAGATTGCAAAGGAAGGAGGTCAGCAGCCATGGGATGGCCCCCTCTCCACCTGCCACCCTGAAGGTGGCCACAATGCCACAAACATATCAATCGTTGCCTTCCTCACATTGTGACTCCATACTGCTCTCCACTTTGAGGCTTGCATTTGGAAATGAGAGGCGGTGCACTAGGTGGAGCGGAAGTGACAACCCAGTCGGTGGCAATGGGGATCAGGCAGCAGTGTAACCTGCCAAAGGGATGACTGCATCTCGGCAAGAGGGAACTGGCTTTCTTTACTGACAATGACACTCACAAAATCCCTTCGGAACAAATGTCTGGAGGAGGCAATCAAAGCCCCTATCACGGACTGAGCCGATGCCAACAGCATAGGCTTGTGCCTGACTTCATGCATGGGGAAACTAACAGTAACCCCCCTTCAGCTTGCAGGAGAATCAAACACACAATATTAAAGAGAGGGCCTAGACTGATGTAAGCCTCCTAGACACTCGTGTTCTGATCCCAGTAGAGGATGTGGCCCTGGAAGTGGCTGGCTCAGAGGGTGGTTGTGTGATTGCTGATAGCGAGACAGAAGTGTCAGTTCAAGCAAGTGAGTGGAGAAGGGTGCAGTTGGGAAAATGAGGCATAGTGCTGCTGTGTCCACCATTGGACATAAGCAGTTCTCCATCAGGCACAGTTGGGATGAGGGGATGTGAAGATGCCTTTTACCCCTAACTGTTTGTGTTCTCTCCTGCAGATCTTGGTAATCTCGAAGGAAGCACAGCTGGAGACATTAGTTTTCAGCTGGCCACCCGAGGATGGGATCCTCAGAGGGTTTACCATCACAACACTTCTCCAAACTCTCCACTAGCACAAATATTCTCATGTTGGCGGACACTCTCTCATGTTTAGATTCAGGATCGCAGGCTGGTGAACACAGCAGAGACATGCCTGAGCAGCTGATGGAGGCTGTGGCAGTCAAGGTCACTGATGCTCTGAGGATTGTGGGAGACTATGCCCATGCTGAGCTCCAGACTAATAAAGTGTCGACAACACGGTGGGCGGCATTACCTCAACCCGCCCGTGGCAGGTTTGGTGGCAGGCGGGTGCGGAGAATATGGAAGGAGCCAAAAAGTCATTAACCCGCTGGCATAAAATTCTGCTCCAATTTTCCCAATGGTGGGTCAGTCATCCCTCTGGCAGATGATGTGAATGCATTGATTTGCAACTCATGAATGCTCATTAAAACAGCTGCCTACCGGCATCCCAAGTTGTGCGCACAAGGTGGTCCTCACTTCAACAGAGACTTTGAGGTGAGTGCAGCATAGCCTTTCTGCCATAGTGCTGCATTGTTCCTGGTGTGCTGTTCACCACTCTGCCAGGGCAGATCAGTTGCTGCCCTCCATTTCCATGCCGAGCTAGTCTTCATGGACAGCACCGTCTGCTGGACCCATGGACCTTCCTGTGTCACTGTCCCGAATCAGTACAACGCCTGGGGTAGGGGAAATACAAGGTCTCCTTCCCCTCTGGTGCAACACATTAGTGTCTATCTGGACAGCAACGTGCCGCGGGATTCATGCAGCTACCGTAACAAAGCTTGAACTTCTAACGGGGCTGGAATGTGAGGTGAGGGTGGCCTGATGAAGACTGTAGTGATATCATGGTTTTGTTGTAATTCACCGGCTGACCACTAGGAGTCTCACAAGTACATAAGTGAATATTAAAGTCAGCTGACCCCTCAGACTGGCTGGAGGAAGTCAAAGAGAGAGGCTGCTTGTGCATGACTTTAGTGTTCTTTCATCTGTTCTCTTGTATATAGTTTACCCACAGTTAAAATTAATAAATGTTCTTGTCGTAAATTAGGCCAGCCGACAAGAACATTACACGGTACCAGGGTTGGAAGGTATTAAACACTGAGAAAAAAATCTATCAGCCTGCCACAGAGATTTGAAGATTTTGCATTCTGCAAGACTTTAACAACATGGAGTCGTTGAAGCCACCAATGAGTCTCAGATTTCATGGTAATGTGGACAGCAACTGGCATGTGTTTAAACAACAATTTAATCTGTTTCTTATTGCAGTAAAGTTAGGAAATCAATCAGATTCACGTAAGGTAGTGATGCTCCTAACAGCGTCCAGGCCAGAAGCAATTTAATACGTTTAAATGTTTAAACGATGAAGATAGTAACAATTTTAACAAAGTAATTTGAAGATTTGAGGTCAATTGCAGCCCCAGAAAGAATGAAATTTGTGAACTCTATGTGTTTAGATCACGTTTACAGAAGCCAGGAGAGTCCATAGATCAGTTCATCACTGATTTAAAGTTAAAAGCTAAAACTTGTAATTTCTCTGCAGTGGAACCTTCCATGATTCGGGACCAGATTGTGTTTGTTGTGAATGAAAATAAGCTGAGGGAAGAGTTGCTGAGGGAATTAGAGCTGTCTTTGGCACAAAGAGTTAAGATTTGTCAGGCTCACCACAGACTCGCTAGCTAGGGGCACACTGCCACCCACATTAGCACAGGCCTCAATCTCGCTGATACCTAAGAAGGACAAAGACCCAACGGAATGTGGGTCATACAGACCCATATCTCTGCTGAACGCAGACGCCAAAATACTGGCCAAAATCCTAGCCAAAAGGCTAGAAGACTGTGTACCTGAGGTGGTCACAGAGGACCAGACGGGCTTCGTCAAAGGTTTACCTCGAACATCAGGTGCCTGCTGAACGTGATAATGACCCCCTCCGGGGAGAGAACACAAGAGGTGATCATCTCCCTGGATGCAGAAAAGGCCTTCGACAGAGTCGAATGGAAATACCTCATAGAGGTACTGGAGCGGTTCGGGCTTGGAACAGGTTTCACCGCTTGGGTAAAGCTCCTATACAACGCTCCCATGGCGAGCGTACGGACCAACAATACCAACTCCCAATACTTCCAGCTGCACAGGGGCACCAGACAATGTGGAGTCTGCACATTCTCCCCGTGGGTTTCCTCCGGGTGCTCCGGTTTCCTCCCACAGTCCAAACATGTGCAGGATACGTGCTGAGGCGGTTCATGGACCAGATGGGAGGGGTGGAACCTTGGAGGTTTTTGGAGCCGGGGGGTAGGGAGTTCTCCTTTTTCTCCCATGTTCATAAGGCGTATTCCCGGATTGACTTTTTCGTGCTTAGCAGGGCGCTGATCCCGAGAGTGGTGGGGCGGAGTATTCGGCGATAGCCATTTCTGATCATGCTCCACATTTGGTGGACCTGGAGCTGGGGGAGGGGAAGGATCAGCGCCCGCTGTGGAGGTTGGATGTGGGGCTTTTGGCAGAGGAGGAAGTGTGCGGGCGGATCCGTAGGGGTATAGAGGGGTATCTGGAAACCAATGACAACGGGGAGGTGCAGGTTGGGATGGTTGGGAAGCACTAAAGGCAGTGGTTAGAGGGGAGCTGATATCTATTCGGGCGCACAGGGAGAGGGGGGAGAGGGTTGAGAGGGAGAGGTTGGTGGAAGAAATGGTAAGGGTGGACAGGAGATATGCAGACACCCCGGAGGAGGGGCTTCTGAGGAAGCAGCGCAGTCTCCAGGCGGAGTTCGATGTTTTAAATACCCGGAAGGCGGAAGCGCAGTGGAGGAGGGCACAGGGGGCGGTGTATGAGTACGGGGAGAAGGCAAGTCGGGTGTTGGCTCACCAGCTCCAAAGCGGGAGGCAGCTAGAGAAATTGGGGGAGCCACGGATGCAGGTGGGAACTTGGTGCGGGGTGGAAAGGACATCAAGGGGTGTTCAGATCCTTTTATGAGGGGCTGTACCGGGCGGTGCCCCCCAGGGAAGCAGGTGGGATGGGCCGCTTTTTGGATAAGCTGGAGTTCCCAAGAATAGGGGAAGAGTGGGTGGAGGGTTTGATGGCCCCAATTGAGTTGGAGGAGCTGGTGGAGGTGGTGGGGAGCATGCAGACAGGGAAAGCGCCGGGGCCTGACGAGTTCCCGGTGGAATATTATAAGAAATTTTCAGATTTGCTGGGCCCGCTGCTGGTGAGGACCCTGAATGAGGCTAGGGAGGGGGGGGGGGGCTGTACCCCCGACGATGTCCAGGGCAATTATCTCTTTGCTCCTGAAGCGAGACAAGGACCCCCTTCAGTGTGGGTCTTATAGGCCAATCTCGCTCCTTAACGGAGATGTCAAGTTGTTGGCAAAGGTGCTGTCCAGGAGGGTGGAGGATGTGGTCCCCACGGTGATTCATGAGGACCAAACAGGGTTTGTGAAGGGGAGATAATTGAATGCCAACGTGTGGAGGCTCCTGAATGTCATGATGATGGCACCGTTGACTGGGGAGTCAGAAATAGTGGCGTCCATGGATGCGGAGAAAGCTTTTGATAGGGTGGAGTGGAGTTACTTGTGGGAGGTGGTGCGGAGGTTTGGGTTTGGTGAGGGGTTCATTAGCTGGGTGAGGTTGCTGTACAGCTCCCTGGTGGTGAGTGTGGTGACGAATGGGAGGAGGTCGGAGGACTTTCGGCTTTCCAGAGGGACGAGGAAGGGGTGCCCCTTGTCTCCCCTGCTCTTCGCGTTAGCGATTGAGCCTCTGGCCATGGCGCTGAGGGACTCGAAGAGTTGGAGGGGGATTGTGCGGGGCGGGGGGGGGGGCACCGTTTGTCGCTGTATGCAGATGATCTGCTGCTGTATGTCGTGGACCCGGCTGAGGGGATGCCAGAGGTGCTGAGGATACTTGAGGAGTTTGGGGGCTTTTCGGGATTTAAGCTCAATGTGGGGAAAAGCGAGCTGTTTGTCCTGCATCTGGGGCGGTCAGGAGAGGGAGATAGGGGAACTTCCATTGAAGAAGGATGAGTGGAGCTTTAGGTATCTTGGGGTCCACGTGGCTAGGACCTGGGGGACTATGCATAGTCTTAACTTTTCGCGGATGGTGGGGCAGATGGAGGAGGAGTTCAGAAGGTGGGATGCGCTGCCGCTCTCTTTGGCAGGCAGGGTCCAGTCGGTTAAAATGACGGTGCTCCCGAGGTTTTTGTTTCTTTTCCAGTGCCTCCCATATTGATCCCGAAGGCTTTTTTCAGAAGGGTGAATAAGTCGATTCTGGAGTTTGTGTGGGTGCGGAAGACCCCAAGAGTAAGGAGGGTATTTTTGGAGCAAAGAAGGGAGGTAGGGGGCCTGGCGCTGCCCAACCTGTGTGGATATTATTGGGCGGCGAACGTGGCGATGATTCGCAGGTGGGTGACGGAAGGGGAGGGTGCCGCATGGAAGAGATTGGAGGTAGCGTCCTGTGGGGGTACGAGCCTGGAGGCTTTGGTGACGGCCCCACTTCCACTCCCCCCGGCAAAGTACTCCATGAGTCCAGTGGTGGTTACGTCCCTTAAAATCTGGGGACAGTGGAGGCGGCATATGGGGGAAGTGAAGGCCTCAGTTTGGGCCCCGATACGGGGTAATCACCATTTTGCACCGGGGAGAACGGGTGGGGGATTTGGGAGTTGGCACAGGGCAGGCATTAGACAGTTTGGGGACCTCTTCCTGGATGGGAAGTTCCCGACTCTGGAGGAGCTGGTGGGGAAGTGGAACCTCCCCCCTGGGAACGCTTTTAGGTATATGCAGGTCAGGGACTTTGTTAAGAGGCAGGTGGCGGAGTTTCCGCGGCTGCCGGCAAGGGGGGTGCAGGACAGGGTGCTTTCGGGGACGTGGGTCGGGGAAGGGAAGATCTCGGCTATTTACCAGCTGATGCAGGAGGAGGAGGAGGCCTCAGTAGATGAGCTCAAAGCGAAATGGGGGGAAGAGATTGAGGATGGAACGTGGTCGGATGCCCTGGAAAGGGTGAATTCTTCCTCCTCTTGCGCATGGCTCAGCCTAATTCAGCTGAAGGTGGTACACCGGGCGCACATGACGGGGGCAAGGATGAGCCGGTTTTTCGGAGGGGAAGACCGATGTGGGAGGTGTTCGGGTGGCCCGGCAAACCACACCCATATGTTTTGGGCATGTCCGGCTCTGGAGGGGTTTTGGAAGGGGATGGCGGGGATTTTGTCGGAAGTGGTTGGGTCTAGGGTCAGGCCGGGCTGGGGGCTCGCGATCTTTGGGGTAGCTTCGGAGCCGGGAGTGCAGGAGGCGAGAGAGGTCGGCATTCTGGCCTTTGTGTCTCTAGTAGCCCGGCGCAGGATTCTGTTACTGTGGAGGGATACGCGGCCCCCGAGTTCGGAGACCTGGGTCAACGACATGGCTGGGTTCATCAAGTTGGAGAGGATGAAATTTGCCCTGAGGGGGTCGGTACAGGGGTTCTTTCGGCGGTGGCAGCCCTTTCTCGATTTCCTGGCGAAGGGGTAGAGAGTTGTCGGTCTCTGCAGCAACCTGTGGGGGGGGGGGGGGCGTTGGATGGTTGGGGGGTTTGTTTTTGCGGCGGTGGGTTTATTATGTTATTTTCTTCTTTCTTGCATTGCTATTTGTTATTTGTTATTATTTATTTTGGGGGGGAGAGTTCTTTTCTTGTCTTGGTGTGGAAACACGCCTTGTTTGTTTTAAATTGCGGGGAGAAAAATTTGTTATTGTTATTGTCATCCTGCATGGTCTGGTAAAGACAGGTGGACTGGTGAGAGTGATATGAGTGTGCTAGATTGGTATTTAAATATAGCACCAGGACCTTCGAACCAACCAGCTGTGGGTGGGCGGACAAATCAGCTGTCTAAGGGAAACTTGTCTGTGCGAATTCTGGTCAGTGGGACAGGTGCTGCTGGAGGTGCCTGTCATTGCACTTCGTCTCAAAATGCATGAATTCTGCTCATTATCTGCTGGAAGCACAATGAGAGATGGGGAGCATCTGCCAGAGGCTATGTGCACCCATGGTCCATCTGGACCATGAATGCTGCCATGTCTCAGACATACAAACGTGTGGCCTTCTCCATTGAGGAGTTAGCGATCCCCATGAAGAGCTAGGTTACAGACCCTCAGATGTTGTAAATGCGCACAGATCTGGATGTCATTGCCTTGTTTGTGAGCCCTGTACAGCAGAGGTAAGGCGATACGGAGACGAGGTGTCTGGAGACTCCACCAGATTCCCATCCTTCTCAGGGAAGCAGGGAGCTACACATGTGCCTTGTGAAGGAGGAGTAGTAGAACATAGAACATAGAATATTACAGTGCAGTACAGGCCCTTTGGCTCTCGATATTGCGTCGACCTGTGAAACCCCTCTAAAGCCCATCTACACTATTCTCTTATCATCCATGTGTTTATCCAGTGACCACTTAAATGCCCTTAAAGTTGGCGAGTCTACTACTATTGCCGGCAGAGCGTTCCACACCCCTACTACTCTCTGAGTAAAGAAACTGCCTCTGACATCTGTCTTATATCTATCTCCCCTCAATTTAAAGCTATGTCCCCTCGTGCTAGCCATCACCATCCGAGAAAAAATGCTCTCACTGTGCACCCTATCTAATCCTCTGATCATCTGTATGTCTCAATTAAGTCACCTCTTAACCTTCTTCTCTCTAACGAAAACAGCCTCAAGTCCCTCAGCCTTTCTTCATAAGATCTTCCCTCCATACCAGGCAACATCCTGGTAAAGCTCTGCACCCTTTCCAATGCTTCCACATCCTTCCTATAATGCGGCGACCAGAACTGCACGCAATACTCCAAATGCGGCCGCACCAGAGTTTTGTACAGCTGCAACATGACCTCATGGCTCCGAAACTCAATCCCTCTACCAATAAAAGCTAACACACCGTACGCCTTCTTAACAACCCTATCAACCTGGGTGGCAACTTTCAGGGATCTATGTACATGGACACCAAGATCTCTCTGCTCATCCACACTACCAAGAATCTTACCATTAGCCCAGTACTCTGTATTCCTGTTACTCCTTCCAAAATGAATCACCTCACACTTTACTGCATTAAACACCATTTGCCACCTGTCAGCCCAGCTCTGCAGCTTATCTATGTCCCTCTGTAAACTGCAACATCCTTCTGCACTGTCCACAACTCCACCGACTTTAGTGTCATCTGCAAATTTACTCACCCATCCTTCTACGCCCTCCTCCAGGCCATTTATAAAAATGACAAGCAGCAGTGGCCCCAAAACAGATCCTTGTGGTACCCCACTAGTCACTGACCTCCAGGCTGAACATTTTCTATTAACCACCTGTCTTCTTACAGCGATCCAATTTCTGATCCAAACTGCTAAATCACCCTGAATCCCATGCCTCCATATTTTCTGCAATAGCCTACCACGGGGAACCTTATCAAACGCTTTACTGAAATCCATAAAAACCACATCAACTGCTTTACCCTCGTCCACCTGTTTGGTCACCTTCTCAAAGAACTCAATAAGGTTTGTGAGGCACGACCTCCTCTTCACAAAAACATGTTGACTATCCCTAATCAAATTATTCCTTTCTAGATGATTATAAATCCTATCCCTTATAAACCTTACCAAGACTTTGCCCACAACAGAAGTAAGGCTCACTGGTCTATAGTTACTGGGGTAGTCTCTACTCCCCTTCTTGAACAAGGGGACAACACTTGCTATCCTCCAGTCTTCTGGCACTATTCCTGTAGACAATGATGACATAAAGATCAAAGCCAAAGGCTCAGCAATCTCCTCCCCAGCTTCCCAGAGAATCCTAGGATAAATCCCATCCGGCACAGGGGACTGGTCTATTTTCACACTTTCCAGAATTGCTAACACCTCCTCCTTATGAACCTCAAGCCCTTCTAGTCTAGTAGCCTGTATCTCATTATTCTCCTCGACAACATTGTCTTTTTCCTGCATGAATACTGACAAAAAATATTCATTTAGCACCTCTCCTATGTCCTCGGACTCCATACACAACTTCCCACTACTGTCCTTGACTGGCCCTACTCTTACCCGAGTCATTCTTTTATTCCTGACATACCTATAGAAAGCTTTAGGGTTATCCTTGATCCTACCTGCCAAAGACTTCTCATGTCCCTTCCTGGCTCTTCTTAGCCCTCTCTTTAGGTCCTTCCTAGCTAACTTGTAACTCTTGAGTGCCCTAATTGAACCTTCACATCTCATCTTTACATAAGCCTCCTTCTTCCTCTTGACAAGTGATTCAACTACTTTAGTAAACCACCGTTCCCTCGCTCGACCACTTCCTCCCTGCCTGACAGGTACATACTTATCAAGGACATGCAGTTGCTGTTCCTTGAACAATTTCAATTGTGCCCATCCCCTGCAGTTCCCTTCCCCATCCTATGCATCCTAAGTCTTGCCTCATCGCATCATAATTGCCTTTCCCCCAGCTATAACTCATGCCCTGCGGTATATACCTATCCCTTTCCATCGCTAAAGTAAACGTATTGTGGTCACTATCACCAAAGTATTCACCTACCTCCAAATCTAACACCTGTCCTGGTTCATTACCCAGTACCAAATCCAATGTGGCCTCGCCTCTTGTTGGCCTATCTACATACTGTGTCAGGAAAACCTCCTGCACACATTGGACAAAAATGGACCCATCTAAAGTACTCGAACTATAGCGTTTCCAGTCAATATTTGGAAAGTTAAAGTCTCCCATAACAACTACCCTGTTATTTTCACTCCTATCCAGAATCATCTTTGCAATCCTTTCCTCTACACCTCTGGAACTTTTCGGAGGCCTATAGAAAACTCCCAACAGGGTGACTTCTCCTTTCCTGTTTCTAACCTTAGCCCATACTACCTCAGTAGATGGGTCCTCATCAAACATCCTTTCTGCCACCGTAATACTATCCTTGACTAACAATGCCACCCATCCCCCTCTTTTACCACCTTCCCTGAGCTTACTGAAATATCTAAACCCCGGAACCTGCAACAACCATTCCTGTCCTTGCTCCATCCATGTCTCCGAAATGGCCACAACATCGAAGTCCCAGGTACCAACCCATGCTGCAAGTTCACCCACCTTATTTCGGATGCTCCTGGCGTTGAAGTAGACACACTTTAAAACACCTTCCTGCCTGCCGGTACACTCGTGCAACCTTGAAACCTTACTCATGACCTCACTACTCTCAACCTCCTGTATACTGGAGCTACTGGTTCCCAAACCCCTGCTGAATTAGTTTAAACCCTCCCGAAGAGCATTAGCAAATTCCCCCCCCCCCCCCCCCCCCCAAGGATATTGGTACCCCTCTGGTCCAGGTGAAGACCATCCCATTTGTAGAGGTCCCACCTACCCCAGAATGAGCCCCAATTATCCAGGTATCTGAAACCCTCCATCCCTGTAGCCACGTGTTCAACTGCTCTCTCTCCCTATTCCTCATCTTGCTAGCACGTGGCACGGGTAACAACCCAGGGATAATAACTTTGTTCTAGCTCTAAAATTCCACCCTAGCTCCCTGAATTCCTGCCTTACACTCCTATCCCTTTTCCTACCTATGTCGTTGGTGCCTATGTGGACCACGACTTGGGGCTGCTCGCCTCCCCCTTAAGGATCCCGAAAAAATGATCCGAGACATCAAGGACCCTGGCACCTGGGAGGCAATACACCAACCGCGAGTCTCTCTCGTTCCCACAGAATCTCCTATCTATCCCCCGAACGATGGAGTCTCCAATGACTAATGCTCTACTCTCCCCCTTCCCTTCTGAGCAACAGGGACAGACTCTGTGCCAGAGACCTGTCCCCCATGGCTTACCCCTGGTAAGTCGTCGTCCCCACCAGTATCCAAAGCGGTATACTTGTTATTAAGGGGAACGACCACAGGGGATCCCTGTACTGGCTGCTTCCTCCCAGCCCCTCTCACCATCACCCATCTATTTTCATTCTTCGGAGCAACTACATCCCTGAAGCTTTTATCTATGACCACCTCTGCCTCCCGAATGATCCGAAGTTCATCCAACTCCAGCTCCAGTTCCCTAATGCGGCTTCTGAGGAACTGGAGATGGGTGCACTTCCCACAGGTGAAATGAGCAGGGACACTGACGGCATTCCTCACCTCAAACATTCTGCAGGAGGAACATTGCACTGCCTTCCCTGCCATCCCCCCTAGATAACTTGCGGACAAAACAAGAAAAAGAAAGGAAGAGCTCAACCTGATATTCACTCAACCCCTTAGGTGAGAGGAGATGGAAGGGTGGGGGACTCTACAAGTGTAGTGTCTTGGGTTTAGCAACCGCTCAACCTATATACAGGTATTACACACATTCCCAGAAATCCCCATGGCCGACTTCAGGTTTCCTGCTGCTCTGAAACAAAAACAATTCCGAAAAAAAAGTTAGGTAAAAACAAAAATTCAGCTTACCCTCCGCTCTCCTTCCCAAAAAATCACTCCCCTCTCTGCCTGCTCTGCTGGAAGAATGAGGTCTGAACCTCGGAGGTAAGAGTGGCTGTCTCCTGCACCCAGTGGCTCTGCTCATCGTGCTCCAAGTGTGCATCAGTTCCTAGCTCCTCTGCCAGGGACCCCAGCACCTCAGGTTGCCGGCATGCAGGCCCTGTACCTGTGGAGGTGCCCCTCAGCAATGCCAGGACCCTCCAGGCCTCAGGCAGCCAAGGTCATCCCAGGCTGTGAGGCAGCATTCGCAGCAACCTGACTCCACCATAGCTGCAAGAGCACAGCACATCATTGGAGCACTTGTAAGAGAATTACATGGTGCACCTAGTTGCACTTGGTGTTCACACACACTCAATAGGGTGTGTACCAGAATGAGCCGTGTTTGGTTAGTTCCCCAGCTTTGTCAGGGTGCGCTGTGAAGCTGGGCATTGAATGATGGAGTGTGGGCTGAAAGGTAACTCTGATTGTTGGAGAGGACAGTGTGAAACAGACTGATAAGCTCGAGGAGATACTTGTCAGGAAGGAAGATGCGTTGCGCGTTTTGAAAAACTTGAGGATAGACAAGTCCCCCGGGCCTGACGGGATATATCCAAGGATTCTATGGGAAGCAAGAAATGAAATTGCAGAGCCGTTGGCAATGATCTTTTCGTCCTCGCTGTCAACAGGGGTGGTACCAGAGGATTGGAGAGTGGCGAATGTCGTGCCCCTGTTCAAAAAAGGGAATAGAGATAACCCTGGGAATTACAGGCCAGTTAGTCTTACTTCGGTGGTAGGCAAAGTAATGGAAAGGGTACTGAGGGATAGGATTTCTGAGCATCTGGAAAGGCACTGCTTGATTAGGGATAGTCAGCACGGATTTGTGAGGGGTAGGTCTTGCCTTACAAGCCTTATTGACTTCTTTGAGGAGGTGACCAAGCATGTGGATGAAGGTAAAGCAGTGGATGTAGTGTACATGGATTTTAGTAAGGCATTTGATAAGGTTCCCCATTGTAGGCTTGTGCAGAAAGTAAGGAGGCATGGGATAGTGGGAAATTTGGCCAGTTGGATAACAAACTGGCTAACCGAGAGAGAGAGTGGTGGTGGATGGCAAATATTCAGCCTGGAGCCCAGTTATCAGTGGCGTACCGCAGGGATCAGTTCTGGGTCCTATGCTGTTTGTGATTTTCATTAACGACTTGGATGAGGGAGTTGAAGGGTGGGTCAGTAAATTTGCAGATGATACGAAGATTGGTGGAGTTGTGGATAGTGAGGAGGGCTGTTGTCGGCTTCAAAGAGACATAGATAGAATGCAGAGCTGGGCTGAGAAGTGGCAGATGGAGTTTAACCCTGACAAGTGTGAGGTTGTCCATTTTGGAAGGGCAAATATGAATGCGGAATACAGGGTTAACGGTAGGGTTCTTGGCAATGTGGAGGAGCAGAGAGATCTTGGGGTCTATGTTCATAGATCTTTGAAAGTTGCCACTCAAATGGATAGAGCTGTGAAGAAGGCCTATGGTGTGCTAGCGTTCATTAGCAGAGGGATTGAATTTAAGAGCTGTGAGGTGATGATGCAGCTGTACAAAACCTTGGTCAGGCCACATTTGGAGTACTGTGTGCCGTTCTGGTCGCCTCATTTTAGGAAGGATGTGGAAGCTTTGGAAAAGGTGCAAAGTAGATTTACCAGGATGTTGCCTGGAATGGAGAGTAGGTCATACGAGGAAAGGTTGAGGGTGCTAGGCCTTTTCTCATTAGAACGGAGAAGGATGAGGGGCGACTTGATAGAGGTTTATAAGGTGATCAGGGGAATAGATAGAGTAGACAGTCAGAGACTTTTTCATCGGGTGGAACAAACCATTACAAGGGAACATAAATTTAAGATAAATGGTAGAAGATATAGGGGGGATGTCAGAGGTAGGTTCTTTACCCAGAGAGTAGTGGGGGCATGGAATGCACTGCCTGTGGAAGTAGTTGAGTCGGAAACGTTAGGGACCTTCAAGCGGCTATTGGATAGGTACATGGATTAGGGTAGAATAATGGAGTGTAGGTTAACTTCTTAAGGGCAGCACGGTAGCATTGTGGATAGCACAATTGCTTCACAGCTCCAGGGTCCCAAGTTCGATTTCGACTTGGGTCACTGTCTGTGTGGAGTCTGCACATCCTCCACGTGTGTGCGTGGGTTTCCTCCGGGTGCTCCGGTTTCCTCCCACAGTCCAAAGATGTGCAGGTTGGGTGGATTGGCCATGAAAAATTGTCCAAAATTCTATGATTAACCTAGGACAAAAGTTTGGCGCAACATCGTAGGCCGAAGGGCCTGTTCTGTGCTGTATTTCTCTATCTATCTATTGTGAAAGGGGCACGTATGAGATTGTCCTGGGTCTCCTTTGCGTATGTCCCATTTCAACTCATTCCTGGTGCAAGGGATTCGTCATCCAGTGTTGCCAGCTCAGCAGCCTCTTCCACATCTTCTCCATCAGATGAGGAGTGATGCCCTTATTATTCAAGATCTTCTCACTCTGCAGTGTGCGATTGTGCAAAGAACAGCAGACCACCACAGATTGAAAGACACTCGCTGGGCCATACTGAAGGTCTCCATCAGATTGGTTGGGGCACCTGAATTTCACCTTCAGCAGCCAATGGCCTCAGGCTAAACTGTGGCAGATTTTCATACGTTTCCTCTGCTGCGATGTGAGTTTTCCTCACAGGCCTGAATAACCATGGGCAGGATTATTCTGATGACAGGTCAACAACCTGAAGCGATAACTCTGTTTCTCTGCACAGATGCTGCCTTACCCCCACACCCACCCAATGCCTTTCCACCCCCCACCCTTCCGAGTGTTCCCCGCATTTTATGTTTCTGTTTCCAATTTCCAACATCCGCACTACTTATATTGGATTTGCTTGTTGTCACGTGAAGCGAGGTACAGTGAAAAGTATTTTTCTGTGAGCAGCTCAAACAGATCATTTAGTACATGAAAATAAAATAAAATAAAAATGCATAATAGGGCAACACAAGGTACACAATGTAAATACATAAACACCGGCATCGGGTGAAGCATACAGGACTGTAGTATTAATCAGGTTAGTCCGTAAGAGGGTCATTTAGGAGTCTGGTAACAGCGGGAAAGAAGCTGTTTTTGAATCTGTTAGTGCGTATTCTCAGACTTTTGTATCTCCTGCCCGGTGGAAGAAGTTGGAAGAGGGAGTAAGCCAGGTGGGAGGGGTCTTTGATTATGCTGCCCGCTTTCCCAAGGCAGCGAGAGGTGTAGATAGAGTCAATGGATGGGAGGCAGGTTCGTGTGATGGACTGGGCTGTGTTCACGACTCTCTGAAGTTTCTTGTGGTCTTGGGCCGAGCAGTTGCCATACCAGGCTGCGCTGCAGCCACATAGGATGCTTTCTATGGTGCATCTGTAAAAGTTGGTAAGAGTCAGTATGGACATGCCAAATTTCCTTAGTTTCCTGAGGAAGTATAGGCACAGTTATGCTTTCTTGGTGGTAGCGTCGACGTGGTTGGACCAGGACAGACATTTGGATATGTGCACTCCTAGGAATTTGAAGCTGTTAACCATCTCCACCTCGGCCCCGTTGATGCAGACGGGGGTGTGTACAAAACTTTTCTTCCTGAAGTCAATGACCAGCTCTTTAGTTTTGCTGGCATTGAGGGATAGATTATTGTCGCTGCACCACTCCACTAGGTTCTCTATTTCCCTTCTGTATTCTGACTCGTCGTTATTCAAGGTCCGGCCCACTATGGTCGTGTCGTCAGCAAACTTGTAGATGGAGTTGGAACCAAATTTTTCCACGCAGTCGTGTGTGTACAGGGAGTATTGTAGGGGGCTAAGTCTGCAGTCTTGCGGGGCCCCAGTATTGAGGACTATTGTGGAGGAAGTGTTGTTGTTTATTCTTACTGATTGTGGTCTGTGGGTCAGAAAGTCGAGGATCCAGTTGCAGAGTGAGGAGTCAAAGTCATAGATTTTGGAGCTTTGCTATGAGCTTGGCTCGGAGCTGCAGTCAATCAATAGGAGTTTGATGTAGAGGTCCTTGTTGTCGAGATGCTCTAGGGATGAGTGTCGGGCCAGGGAGATGGCATCTGCTCTGGACCGGTTGCGGCGGTATGTGAATTGCAGTGGATCAAGGCGTTCTGGAAGTATGGAGTTGATGTGCTTCATGACCAACCTCTCGAAGCACTTCATTACGATTGATATCAGAGCCACCGGATGGTAGTCATTGAGGCACGTAGCCTGGTTCTTCTTTGGCACTGGTATAATGGTGGTCTTCTTGAAGCAGGTGGGGACCTCGGAGTGGAGTAGGGACAGGTTAAAGTTGCCCGCGAACACATCTGCCAGTTGGTCAGCGCAGGCTCTGAGATCTTTGTTTTTGATATATTCTAAACCTCTCAGTATTTCTTTTTTAAATTTTATATTTTTATAAAGTACATAAAGATTGGTGAGATGGTTAACCTTTTACTTCACCGTGGGTGGTTGTAAGGTGTTTGCCCGTGAGCAGTGCCCTCCTTCTCCCTTCCCTCTCCCCTCCCTCTTATCCACTCTTCCTATCCTGTTGTCCGCTTGCCAATCTGTTCCAAGACCTGTTCGAAGTCTTTCTTCTCAAGGCCATTTGTAGCTATTAAGTACAGACCAAGACCACTCTTTTGCCACACAGTTAAACTGATGAGCTAAAATCTTGCTGTAGCATCTCTCCAAATGCCAATTCATTTTAGAAATGATTATCTCTGGCAGCAAGGCGAAGCACGATTATGCAGTGAAAGTTGAATCCTTGCTTCAAAATTAATTCAGTATGCCCACAAGGCCTTTGTAGTTTAGAGATTGAGAGGAGAGAGACGGTGTTTGAAAATGATTCATTTACATAATAATACATGTTGAGGTTTTCACAAGAGCCTCAATTTTATCTGCTTCAGCTGTATGCAATATCCAAATGATAGTGTTCCTGATTCAAGAGCCAATGAGTCATTCAGCCTAGAATGAGAGTCAATGCTTGCAGGCTGAATGTGGAACACTGTTTAATGGGCTCGGAATTGATAATTGATCTCGATCAATACTAACTGATGCTCCTACTCTACAATCTGTCATCCATGACCCAGCATGTTGTGATACATGGCCAATCACGCACTTGTAAAAATATTTGCCCAGGTCCCATCTTGGCAGCTAGCCTGGGTTATATGAGTAAACTATATTACATTGCTATTCCTGGAAGTTAGTCATCGGTGACAGTGGAAAACTAATGGCTTTCGTGAATCATTTATTTTCTCCCATTTTTAAAAAAGTAGCTAACTAGGTTAAAAGCCATACAGTACGTTTGCTCAGAACCACCGAAGTGTGGACAGTTTAGAAAGGTTGCACCCAGGCTATATGTCCTCCATGACGATAAGATTGTGGTAAAGGTAAAGGGAATGGCTGACATGGATACATTGCTGGAAATGCTCATCTCAAATTAGCAATGCTATCTTTCCAGCCATTGTGTACAAGATTCTTCCAAGGAAAAGGAACGCTTCACTTCATGAAATGTGACCATTCCTTGAGTATACAGTAAGGTGCTGTCATTTCAGAATAAAGATCTGATTGACAGGTGGATAATGGTTCTCAACAAAAGTACATGTGCACATCACTCTCCCTGCAAACAGCATTGCTTTAAAGGTTTGGCAGCACAGCATCTGTTTCTTTTGGCTGCTGAAAGACCACCTAAATCTCTAATACATTAAACAGTAGGTGCACACTCATTACAAATTAAATCCCCCCCCCAACCAACCCTTTACAATATTGGTAAGGGATAAAAGAAAAAGGAGCAATCAGTGCCCACACCTGAAGCTGGTGTTAAATCTTTGCATTTGCAAATGGAGCCTGTCTGCAGCCCGCACTTGAGAGCACTGATTGTTGCCATTCAGTCCTGATAGGAACTGATTCCCATCATTAGTGTAACTTCCGCTACTGTCCAGAACACTGCTGCTAACTCCCCCCGGCCTCCCCTACCACCTGACCCAAATGCACCTTTCCTCACTTAACAACTGAGGGTTGCTGTGACACCAGCAGCTGTTTGAGCTTCCATTCAGTTTCGATGCCTGTTGTTCTCTCCAACTCCATGGCTCAGTATCGTTCCGTATGTCTCATGGCAAAGTTCGTAATATTTCCTTTTTAGTTTTGCAACTTGAATTTTAAATGAAAGTCCAGTGGGGGAGGGGTGTTGGTGAACATCTTTAGGTTGGCAGACCGACTTACTTAAGATAATTAGATTCAAAAAGTAACTTGTGTTTACTGGATAAAGTCAGGGTAAAAGGGTAAGAGTCAGAAAATGGCAGATGGGCCAAAGAAGTGGACTCTTGAATTCTCCAGTTATTCCAGTAAAGGATTTATGTTAGTCATATTGTTTCCCAGAATTAAGGAAAACTTTGGAAATTGCAGGTAATTAATTTCTACTCAGGAACAGGCCATGTGCGCCACTATGTCTACGGTATGAGTAGGGCACAATGAGATTCCTTGCTTTGGGTTTATCATTGAGAATTCTGGTCTGGTTGACATGGGGAAAACAGTTAAGAGACTTAGTCAACCTTGCGTCTTCTGTAACTTATAGTGCCTTGGAAGTTGTAGTAATCCACGGGAGGCAGGAGCTCCTTCACCACACCAATATTTATTTACAATAACGATATTACAGGAGCAGCTACAAACAGTGCTGCTAGCAGTCCAGTCAACTTAAGACTGCTTACAAAGCCTACACAGGTGATTATATGGGCCCCCTCAATGAGCTACCATTGAGGGAGCTCATACTCCAATTGGCCAACCAATAAAGCCAATTGGAGTTCATTACAGAAGTCAAGAGATAAAGCCGGACGTACATCTGAAATACAGTTAATGCTAAACCTACTGTACATGATGCAGCCTGTGATTAAGAGCTGTTATTCAGGATAAGAAAACGTTATTAAGGGGGGAAAACAAATGGAAGGTTTATTTAACTGAAAGCTAAAGGAAGAAACCTACAATAATCCTCCAAGTGGATACAGAACTGGCTCGGTCAGAGAAGACAGATGTAGCTGTGGAAGGGTGCATTTCTGAATGGAGGGCTGTGACTAGTGGTGTTCCACAGGGATCAGTGCTAGAACCTTTGCTGTTTGTAGTATATATAAATGATTTGGAAGAAAATGTAACTGGATTCAGAGTTGTCAGATTTTTTTAAAAGGTTGAAGAGCCACTTTGCCAAAAAGCTAATGGTAGGATTCCCATGAAATCATATACCTTGGAGTGGATGTAACACTGAAGAGAGCTATGATACGCCTTTATTGCGAAGGAGAAATGAATGAGCCTTGAAGATTTTCTAAGGTGAGGGGACTCTTGGGGGAAGTAAATAGTAGAACTGAGTTTATAGCATAAATCTTTATAAGCTACAGTTATGGTGTTAAGTTAGTGGTGCTTGCTTTAATAATTTTCTTCTTGTGTACAATAAACTTTGTTTTTGTTAAAAGAACATGGGCCGGGATTCTCCGAAAATGGGGCTTTGTCCCCAGACCGCGGGTTCGCGCATGCGTGCGGCGGCTGTTTTTGTGCCGGTCCCCGTGCAACATGGCAGAGCCACACAGGAGGCCAGCGCGGAAGAAGATAGGCCCCCCCCCCCCCGGATCGTGTGCGCCCGCCGATCGGTAACCTCCGATCGCGGGCCTGTCCATCGTGGAGGCACCCCCCCGCCGGAGTCTGATCCCCACGCCCACCAGGACGACCAGTGCGGCCGCGAGTCCGAGCTCCCACCGGGCGGAACCAGGTTGGAACCACGCCAGCGGAACTCGGCAGGAACTCAGCCGGTTGACCGCGGAGAATCGCCGCGGGGACCTCTTTCAACGGCCCCAACCGGCGCCGCGTCAGCCGCGTGCATGCAGCTGCCGGCAATTCTCTGGTCCGCGCAGAATCGCGTCCCGGAGCTGCGGGTCTGAGACCCCATTCTCCGCCCCTGGGCCAAGCCCGATTTCAGCACGGAGGCTCGGAGAATCCCGGCCGTGAAATCTGGCAGTGTAGTTCTGCCAGTTAATTAAAAAGTGTTCAGAATTCTTAATTGAAGGTAAAAGTCCCTAACAGGATTGTTATTAAATTAGTTGGGCCTGAGACTGGTTCGGACCTCACCATTCAAGTACGGGAATTGGTTTCAGCACTTCCCTGCTGTGCTCCAGAATGGAGCAGCCCAAATGTCCAGGTCAGAGTCACATTGTCACAGTCAGACTGCGACATTGCATAACATAATACACAGAAATGAGGAAAGGTAGAAATAGCACAATTGCAACAGTCATAGAAAATGAGGACAGATATTCAAATGTTAAGAAAGCAATGAAAAACTGAGAAACAGAATAAAGTAACAACAACAGTGTATTGCTTATTATCTGTAGGAGTTTGGTGCAATTCTCTTCCCTGAGATAGACAATAAAATTCATCCTCTGCAAGGTCTAATGCTGCGTGACACGATGTTTACTTAAATAAATTTGTCATTATCAATCTCATAGTAAAACATTCCCCAGTAAAGATGCATTACAAATGATGAGCAAGTGCTCCTCAAAACCACAATTATAATTGTGTTATTTCCCTGAAAAAAGTTCCAGTAAATTTGAAATTGAACAATATGAGATGGTTGACCAGGTGATCAAAAACTTGGTGAAATAAGTCGACTTTAAGAAGTGTCTTAGAGAAGAGAGAGTAGGAGCAGTTTGTTCTTGGGCAGTGGGCATCTCTGGCAAGTCAAGTTTCAGGAGGTAACTCCAGAGATTGGCCCTAGACATCAACAGGCATGGCCACAAACTGTGGACTGATGGAAATTAGGGTGTGAAAATGGGAAGAATTGGAAGAATACCACGATCTTGGATTGTTGTGGGACTGGAAGAGATTACATAGTCACAGAGTGCTGAATCCATGGAGGGATTTGAACACAGGGATCAGAATTTTAAAACCATGACATTGCTCTGTACCATAATAGGTTAATAAGATAAGGAAACAATACTTGGAGCGAGTTAATACCTGAAAGGCAGATTGATGATTGAGATGAAGCCCTTTTTATTCTTTCCTGGTTGTGGACATTGAACATTTATTGTTCATTCCTAATGGCCCTTGAGAGGGAGATGGTGAGCTGCCATCTTGAATTGCTGAAGTCCATGTGGAATAGGTACACCCACAGTCCTGTTTGGGAGGGAGTTCCAGGATTCCGGCCCACCAATGGCAAAATGGTTCCAAAGCAGGTTGGTGAGTGACTTGGAAAGCAACTTGCAGGTGGTGATTCTCCCAAGCACCTACTGTCCTTGCCCTTCTAGGTGGTAAAGTTGGGAGGTGCTCTAGAAGAAACCTTGGTGAGTTGCTGCAGTGCATCTTGTAGACGGTACACACTGTTGCCATTGTGCATTGGTGGTGGAGGGAGTGAATATTTAAGCTGATGAATGGGATGCCAATCATGTAGGTTACTTTGTCCTGGAAGGTGTTGAGCTTCTTGAGCATTGTTGGACCTGAATTCATTCAGACCAGTGGAAAGTAATTTATCACACTTCTAATTTGTGCCTATAGGTGGCAGACAAGCTTTGGGGAGTCAGGTGGTGTTTTACCCATCACAGAATTCCCAGCCTGCTCTTGCAGCCACAGTATTTATAGGCTACACCTAGGATGTTGATGGCGGGGGATTCAGCAATGATAATACTGATGAATGTCAAGGGAAGATAGTTCGATTCTCTCTTCTTGGTGATAGGCATTACACGGCACTTGAGTATCGTATATGTTACTTCCCATATCAGTAAAGGCCTAAATGTTGTCCAGGTCTTGCTTCATGTGGACACAGACTGTTTCATTATTCAAGGAGTTACAAATGGAACTGAGCCTGTGAAATCTTCAGCAAACATCCCCATTCTGACTTTAGAATTGAGGGAAAGTCATTGTTTTATCAGCTGAAGGTGGTTGGACCTAGCACACTGCCATGAGGAACTCCTACAGTGATGTCCTGGAGATGAAATGATTGACCTTCAGCAACTACAACCATCTTCTTTTTAACCAGATATGACTCCAACCATAAGACATAGGACCAGAATTAAGCCACTCAGCCCATTGAGTCTACTCACCATTCAATCATGGCTGATATTTTCTTATCCCCATTCTCCTGCCTTCTCCCCATAACCCCTGATCCCCTTATTAATCAAGAACTTATCTATCTCTGTCTTAAAGACACTCTGATTTGGCCTTCACAGCCTTCTACGGCAAAGGGTTTCACAGATTCACCACCCTCTGGCTGAAGAAATTCCTCCTCATCTCTGTTTGATAGGATCGTCCCTTTAGTCTGAGATGGTGTCCTCTGGTTCTAGATTTTCCTACAAGTGGAAACATCCTCTCCACATCCACTCTATGCAGGCCTCGAAGTATCCTGTAAGTTTCAATAAGATCCCCCTCATCCTTCTAAACTTGAGCTTCTTGGGCATTGTTGGACCTGAATTCAATCAGACCAGTGGAAAGTAATTTATCACACTTCTAATTTGTGCCTATAGACGGCAACAAGTACAGACTCAAAGTCCTCAACCATTCCTCATAGGACAAGTTCTTCATTCTAGGGATCATTCTTGTGAACCTCCTCTGGACCCTTTCCAAGGCCAACATATCCTTCCTTAGATACGGGGCCCAAAACTGCTCGCAATACTCCAAATGGGGTCTGACCAGAACCTTATACAGCCTCAGAAGTACATCCCTGGTCTTGCATTCTAGCCCTCTTGACATGAATGCTAACATTGCATTTGCCTTCTCAACTGCCGACTGAACCTGCACATTAACCTTAAGAGAATTGTGAACAAGGACTCCCAAGTCCTTTGTGCTTCTGATTTCCTACGCACTTCCCCATTTAAAAAATAGTCCATGCCTAAATTCCTCTTCCAAAATGCATAACCTCACACTTTTCCCCAATGTATTTCATTTGCCACTTCATTGCCCACCAGTGGAGTGTTTTCTCCTTGATTTCCATTCCCTTTGATTTTATCAGGCTCAGTGATGTCACATTTGGTCAAACTGCTTTAATGTCAAGGACAATCACTCTCAGCTCATCTCTAGAATTCAAGTCTTTTGACCATGTTTGGATTAAGGCTGTGAAGTGGACTGAAGCTACATGGTCCTGGTGAAACCCAAATTAAGCCTTGGTGAATCGATTATTTCTTAGTAATGGCTGCTTTATGGCACTGTTATTGGTAGTTTCAAAATCAATAGTTTTAATGTGATTATCCTTTTTAATTCAGAATTCATGTTATTTATCAGCTTGCACATAATTGACAAAAGTAATTTAAAGAAAAAAATGAAACCAGTATTATTGGAAACCAGCACCATTAATTAAATAAATAGCCTTAATTGTGAGACAGTTAAAGAGTAACATTTATAGATTTGTTAGGAAGGATGGGAATGTAATCAATCTGTAACACAAAGTTTATAACTTTATAATTATAAACACCTTATGTACTTAACACTTGATTTTTTTCTAAAGTCCATTTATTAATGTTTTTCATATTAACAATCAACAAAAACAAAAATGCAAATATTACAAACAAAGATAAAATAACTAACATTGAACACTATGAGCGCAATCTACCCAAAAGGGAACAGAGTCCCGTAGCGAGCAGGCATTACCAGGGTGTCAGGCTGGCAGTGTCAAGGTGCCCGGGTGGCACCAGCAGTGCTAGGATGCCAGGCTGGCATTACCAGGGTGCCAGGCTGGCTGTGTCAAGGTGCCTGGGTGGCACCAGCAGTGCCAGGCTGCCACATTGCCCAGAGGGAAAGCACCTGGGGTTCTTCGATCCCCTGGGAGACCCCAGCGAGTGCCGTTTCATGTAGTCCCCGTTTGTGAAGACCAGCACTGAACGGCACTCTCCCGAGAACTCCATGGCTAGAGGATTAGATCCCGTCGCCTTGGGTAGATTGTGGGAATGCATAATAGAGTAACACTAGCTGTCTCACTCTAATATGTAGATTTGCCAAATGGGTGGGATTCACATCGCAATGTCTCTTTTTATGTGCATTTTGCAACTGAAACTTCAATCAGTGGAAAAGAGAGGAAATTCTCTAAATCTTTGGATGGGGCTAAAGGTGGTTGCTTTAGGGGAACATACCTGTGAGCATTGGCTTCCCTGCTCTGTTTGATGTTAATTTTTATATTAATCAGTCAACCATTGGACCCTGTGCTTTCAGCTACCTGGAACTAAATCTCTGCAATTCCTTAAATCTCTCTGCCTCTCCTACCTGTCTCTCCTTCTTGTTGTTCCTCAAAACCTGCCTCATTGCCCAAGCTTCAGGCCATCTCTTTCTTATAGAACAGTACAGCACAGAACAGGCCCTTCGGCCCTCGATGTTGTGCCGAGCAATGATCACCCTACTCAAACCCACATATCCACCCTATACCCGTAACCCAACAACCCCCCACCCCCCCTTAACCTTACTTTTTAGGACACTACGGGAAATTTAGCATGGCCAATCCACCTAACCCGCACATCTTTGGACTGTGGGAGGAAACCGGAGCACCCGGAGGAAACCCACGCAGACACGGGGAGGACGTGCAGACTCCACACAGACAGTGAACCAGCCGGGAATCGAACCTGGGACCCTGGAGCTGTGAAGCATTGATGCTAACCACCATGCTACCGTGCTGCCCTCTGTGACATGCACCAACATTTTTATTGATGTGTTAAACACCTTGGATCACTTTGCTACAGTAAAGGTACTGGATAAATGCAAGTTATTGTTCTTTGCAATTTTCTTCCTGCTGCTGTTGTTCCTTCTCCTTCTGCTCACCTTCCAGCCAGAGTGGAATTGCTGGAAGAAATATTTGTGCTGCCAGAGAATTCGGAATGTGTCCAGTCTTTGCAAGAACTTTAAAATCTTCAAAGTGGCAAAAGAACCACTACCCAATACAAGAAACAAAACATACTTCATCCATCCATGATTAAAACCCTCATACTTGCCTTCATCGCCTCAAAACTTTATTGCTCCAAGCCTCCACTCGCCGCACCTCCCCCCCCCCCCCCCCCCCCCCCCATCCATCACCCTTCAAATAAAGCGAGCTCAGTAAAAACTGTGAATAATGGGAACATGCTTACATTTACGGCATGGAAATGAGTTTAACATTCAGGGATACAGAAGGTGATGCAGCCATATATTGTCAGAGATATTCAGGTGATAAATTAACTTGATCTGTGGAGGGGTATACACTTCAAAATTCATTATTCTGGCTACAGCAACAACAACTTTCATTTGTATATCACCGTTAACATAAAGAAACGCCACAAGGCACTTCACAGGAGCATCACAAAACATGGTACAACATTGAACCACATAAGGAGATGTAGGCCCAGTGTTGATGCTGGGTGTATTGCTGTTGTCGGCGAAGGTTTCTGCGCCCCAACTTTTCTGCACTCTTTCAGCCAGGATTCCCAATCCAATCATCTGCAGCAGTGAGGGGTCAGTGCACCCGGTTAGGGGAAAGATCTGTCAGCGCAAGAGAAGGTGGATGGAGTGAACATATATCCCTTTCTTACAGCATTAGCTGCTGTGTTCAGGTTTTATAAGTCTCATGTTTATCAGTGGGTGGGTGAGTGGGTTGTGGGAAAGAAGCAGGTAGTCAGGTTCAGGGTGTGGGCGGGTCAGGGGGATCAGTGGTTGGTCAGGTCAGGGGGAGTAGATGAGTTGGGAGGGGGTAGTTGGGTCGGGCAGGCGCTGGGTCAGTTCAGGAAGGACAGTCGGGTCAGGGACTTAGTTGGGTCGGAATGTAGTTGCGTCAGGAGGAGAGAAGGGTTGGGGGGATCATTGTGGGTATTAGTTGTGGTGTTCAGTTTAGTTAGGCTGTTAATCATTGAATTACCCCAGAGTTAAAATGGTCTAACACTTCCAGGAGAAGAATCTTGTAAGCGGTGTGTAACCCATGTTTCTGATACTGAGATCAGTTTGGAGACATTGATGTAGTGTTTGTGACAGCGCAATTTCCCAGCAATTACAGTGCATGTAACCATGTCAGAACTTCTGAATGGTCCTGACACTCATCACTGACTTACAGTCATAGAGTCATAGATATTTACAGCATGGAAACAGGCCCTTTGGTCCAGCTTGTCTATGCTGCCCAGTTTCTATCACTAAGCTAGTCCCACTTGCCCCCATATGGCCCATATCCCTCCATACCCACGCTGCCCATGTAACTGTCTAATTGTTTTTTAAAGGAAAAAATTGCACCCGCCTCTACTACTACAGCCCGTTCCAGATGTTCACCACCCTCGGTGTGAAGAAACTTTCCCTCTGCTCTCTTTTGTATCTTTCCGTACTCACCTTAAACCCATGCCCTCCAGTTCTAGACTCCTCTACCTTATGGACTTTGCCACTTTGCATCTTGGGAGATTGGGACCATCAGGCCAGATGATCAAAAGCTCGGTCAAAGAGTTAGGTTTTAAGTAGTGTCTTAAAGGAGGGCAGCAAGGCAGAGAGGCTGAAATATGTCTGGAGGGAATTGCAGAGCTTGGAGCCTGAGCAACCTCTGGCATGGCCACCAATGGTGGAGCAATCAAACTGGGGATGCACAAGAGGCCAGAATTAAAGGTGCACAGATATATTGGAGGATTGTGGGGCTGGAGGAAGGTTACAGGAATAGGGAGGGGCGCAGCCACGGAGAGATGTGAAAAGAAGGATGAGAGTTTTAAAATGAAGATGTTATTTGAGCGGGTACAAATGTAGGTCAGGGGTGATAGGGAAACACAGTGTGAGCTAAGACACGGGCAAGAAGAGTTCTGGATGACTTCTGGTTTACAGGGGGTAAAATGTGGGAGTCCAGCCAACTGTGTTGGAATAGTTTAGAGTTGACAAAGGCACTATGGAGTGTCTCAGCAGCATATGAGCTGAGATAGGAGTGAAATTGGGCAATGCTATGGAGGTGGAAATAGGGATCTTAGTGATGCCACAAATCTAAGGTTAGAAGAACATCTTGGGATCAAATGTGACATGGTTGCAAACAGACTGGTCACCTGAAGCACCAAAAATGTCATGTTTAGGATGCCCCACAGAGCACCAGATAGACTAAAAAAGAACATTTGGCTCTTTGAAGAGAATGGTAGGATATGTGACTCAGGAAAATTATTTTAAAATACTTCCATCAATCACAGATAAACTAGGAAAACGCAAATGGATCGTGTCATTATTAATCAATGTTATACAACAATGCTTCATAACTAAGTTAATCTTGGAAGGCACAAGAAGCAATGTTGTCTTGAGTTGCTACTTGCTAATGATAGGGAAATATTTGGAATTTGGTCCAGAATTGGGGTCCAAGACGTAGCAGGCAATTTAGGGATTAAACAGACTGAAGGAAAAGACTGCCAGCAGCAGAGTTAGAGAGATAAGGCCACAGCCGGAGTTACCTGTCCAATTCAGGTTTAACCTTGTTAATGGGAATATCCATAATGCCCCGGTTCATCTTGGATGATCCACCCAAGATCCATTGTCATTTGGGACAATCTTGTTTGAATAGCCATTAGCCCATCACATAGGCTGATGACCTCTTTGTCCACCAGTGGAAGGTTAGTTGCATATGAATGACATAGCTATATTCTTTTGTATAAACAGGAGTGGGCAATATAATGATAAGGGCAAGTCAGGTGACTGCAGGGGAGAACCTTTATTTGAGGTGGAGGGCAGAGCTGAGAGAGAGCGAGAGAGAGAGAAAGGGAGAGAGACAGAGAGAGAGAAAGAGACAGAGACAGAAAGACAGAGAAACACACAGAGAGAAAGGGAGAGAGACAGAGACAGAGAGGGAGAGAGACAGAGACAGAAAGACAGGAAGAGAGAGAGAGACAGAGAGAGAGACAGCGAGAGACAGAGAAAGAATGAAAGAGAGAGAAAGAGAGAAAGAAAGCAAGAGAGAAAGAAATAAAGCGAGAAAGAGGGAAAAAAAGAAAGAGAGAAAGAAAGAAGGACAGAGAGAGAAAGAGCAAAAAAGAGAGAGAGAAAGAGAGAGAGGAAAGAGAGAAATAGAGAAAGAAAGAGAGAGAGAGAGAGAAAGAGAAAGAGAGAGTTACATTTTTGAACAGTTATGGGAGAAGGCTGTGGAGGTTACCCAGAGAGGTCATTAAGGAAGCTGCTCCAGATTACAGACTTTCAAAAAGGGTTCTAAAGGAACTTGACTTACAGCAAAGAATTGCTTCACAAATACAAAAATCATCTCTGCCTGTCTATGTAAATGGAATGAGAGCTGTATGTTTATTGGACATGTGGTTTAATGGGAACTGACGTGTTACGGTTTAAAAACTGCATGCAATCTGGTAGTGTTAGAATGTAAAAGCGTGAAGGAGGACTAGTTGCTGTAAACCAGGTGAGTTTCAATATCCCATTAAAAATAACAGGCCAGGAAGAAATTAAGTGCCTGAGGTAAGAAGGATGTGGGGGTGAGACTTAGACATGGGCCAGGGGTTGGACATTGGGGAATGGAGAATTGGACACTGTTGGGGGCAGGGGAGGGGTGTGGACAGACATCAGGGTGGGGAGTCAGACATCGGCGAAGGGGGAGCTGGCCATCAGGGGGATGGAGTGTGATTCAGACATTTGGAGGGCTGAGACATGTGAGTTGGGTGCTGTGGACAGGTTGGGGCGTCAAGGCCGGGTGGAGTGGAGGTTGGGTTGGGGATTGGATTGAGTGGGAAGATGATGAATTATACATAAATGGGGGATTGGATTGCTTCGTTAATGGAGGGGGGGGGGGGTGTGTGGGTCCCCTGGGTGGTGGAAATGTGGGGGTTGGATTGCTTCGTTAATGGAGGGGGGGGTGTGTGGGTCCCCTGGGTAGTGGAAATGTGGGGGTTGGATTGCTTCGTTAATGGAGGGGGGGGGTGTGTGGGTCCCCTGGGTAGTGGAAATGTGGGGGATTGGATTGCTTCGTTAATGGAGGGGGGGGGTGTGTGGGTCCCCTGGGTAGTGAAAATGTGGGGGATTGGATTGCTTCGTTAATGGAGGGGGGGGTGTGTGTGGGTCCCCTGGGTAGTGGAAATGTGGGGGTTGGATTGCTTCGTTAATGGAGGGGGGGGGATGTGTGGGTCCCCTGGGTAGTGGAAATGTGGGGGATTGGATTGCTTCGTTAATGGAGGGGGGGGGGGTGTGTGGGTCCCCTGGGTAGTGGAAATGTGGGGGTTGTCCCGTGCGGCACTCAGTCTGGATATTTAAAATAGTTACACTGCAGTTAGAAGTGCTTTTATTTCTTCCATCATTATCAGAGTAACTATTAATGGATCACTGGCAGAACCATCAAAGTTAATGATTTAAATTGCTTTGTTGGATGGCTCCCATCACAGCACAATTTTTCAGGGGAATTTAGCACTGCTGGACAATGGCCCGGCAAGCTCTTACCTGGGAACGTCTGAGAGGTATTCCCCAGCTCATCATTGGGGTACCTCCTAAATCCGACGCTGGGGAGACAAGAAGTTACGGGTCATTGTTTACCCTGGCTGGGGAATCTAGAACAAAGGGACATGGGGCTGAAGTCTCCGTTCTGGAGACTAAGTCCCCATGCCGGCGTGAAAACGATGGCGCTTTACGCCAGGAAAACTGCCGCAAAACGGTCACCGATTCCCTGCTCCGAGGAGGGGCTAGCAGCCAGGCAGCGTACAGCTCCCCCCTCTCACTGCCGATATGGCCTGGAGCATTGCCGGGTCCGTAGCTGTGCATGCACACAGCAGCGGCCTGCAGCGGCCTGCAGCGGCAGCACCGTGCTTCATGACGGACGCGGCCCGTGGACCCGGCCGCAAAAATAGTCCCCCCCTTTGGCCGGCCCGCACCCCCAGCCTCGAATAATGCCACCCCTGCCCGCGGATCGGCCCTTCCCCGACTGTGGCGCCGCTGGACTGAGTCCACAGTCACCACGGAGAGTTCCCGACGGGTGAGACCATGAGAGACCCCCAGGGCCTGATCATTTAGGAGAGAGAAGAGGAGAAATGTATTAATTTAAAGTTTAGTGAAACTCTGGAATCCCCCATCCTAGAGAGTTGTAGATGCTGAGGCCAAGATGGGTTTTTGGTTTCACAAAGAATCAAGGGACTTGGGGAATGGAATGGAAATTGGAGATGAAGCCCAGGAGTAGCCATGATAATGATTGTCAGCAAACATTGTAGCGCGATGTAACACAACAGTATTTTATTAAAAACCGAAGAACTTTATATAGAGCTCACACAACTCCAACACAGGTCTAGCCCCACCAACGCCCAGGCTTACTCTGATGATTCCCTGCTACCTGCGTCTGTTCCCCGGCACATGATTAGCCTAAGTTCGTGCACACTGTCACCATAGTTTCCAGTCGGGACAGGTGGCCCGCGAAGGCTCACCCCTTAAGGGGCCATACTATCACATTCCTCACACCTTAAGTTGACTTGTACACAAAAAATGGGCCGAAGGGCCTCCGCCGGCCGGTGTGAGTTGACACATGCCACCGTGTGCTGGTGTCAACCAGTGTCAGGTAAATTTACAGATTCCGAAGATGAGCTCGTACCGATACCCTCCTCAGCTTCTTCTGCTGACACACGAGATTCACCTTGTGAAGACCCTGGCTCTACCGCTGCAGACTTGGTGATTGGTACACTGGTAAGCACTTCTGGGTCCACATACCTCACTGGGTGGCAGCTTCCTGCCTTCTCATATGATTTATATGCTTCTTCACTTTATGGTCCTGTAGTTCAACGACATAAGACACTGAGCCAGTCCTTGCAATAACCATCCCGGGTACCCAAGCTGGGCGCCCACTGAAATTCCGGACTGATGCGACCATCAATTCACACGAGACGGAGAGTTGATGTAAACAGTGGTTTTAATCAGCCAGAACTGTGCCTGCCTGCGACTGCTCTGCAATGAGAACCGCCTGCAGGGCAGCAGATCTATATACCTTCCCCAAGCGGGCGGAGCCAGGGGCGGAGCACACAAGGGCACCAACATGATACAATGTAATGTAATGTAATACAATGGTCCATAGGTGGAGCCTGCAAGGGCATCAACATAGTACAATGTAATGTAATGTAATTCAGTGGTGAATGGTTGCCGTAATACATTCACCACATTCACCCCCTGTTAAAAATTGAAGTCCAACGGGGGTGAAGTAGCTCACAGGTTGAGTCTGTCCGGCGCCTTGATCATTCACTGCAATTGCCTGAGCTCTGGTTTCACTGTGGGCACGGGTGTTGAACTCATTGCTGCGGGCATGGGTGTTGAACTCGTCGCTGCGGGCACAGGGGTTGACTCCGGAAGCGTATCTTCTGGAGCTTCACCCCTGTAGGTCGGCGAGAGGAAGAGGGTCTGTAGGAGGGGGGGTGTAGGCCATGCTGGGGCGGGGCAATGTTCAGTGTAGGGTGGGGGGGGGTAGTTGATGGTCATAGGAGAACCTGTGGATGCCAGGTCCCGGAGGGAGACTGTATCTTGTTGGCCGTCGTTGTGCGCCACGTAGGCACACTGGGGGCTGGCGTGAAGGAGCAGGACCCTCTCGGCCAGGGGGTTGGACTTATGACTCCTCACGTGTTTTCGGAGGAGTACAGGCCCCGGTGTCGTCAGCCAGGATGGAAGCGAGACCCAGCGGTGGATTTCCGGGGGAACGCAAATAGGCGGTCATGAGGGGTCTCGTTCGTGGCTGTGCAAAGCAGGGACCTAATTGAGTGGAGCGTGTCGGGGAGGACCTCCTGCCAGCAGGAAACTGGGAGATTCCTAGACCGCAGTGCCAGGAGGACGGCCTTTCCTTCAGTCATATTCTCCCTCTCCACCTGCCCGTTTCCCCGGGGGTTGTAACTGGTAGTCCTGCTTGAGGCAATGCCCTTACCGAGCAGGTACTGATGCAGCTCATCGCTCATAACGAGGAGCTTTGGTCACTGTGGACGTAAGTGGGGAAACTGAACAAGGTGAAGATACTATGCAGGGCCTTAATGACAGTGGCCACGGTCATGTCGGGGCAAGGGATTGCGAAGGGGAAGCGGGAGTACTCGTCAACGACGTTGAGAAAATACGCTTTGCGATCGGTAGAGGGGAGGGTACCTTTGAAGTCGATGCTGAGGCACTCGAAGGGCCGGGATGCCTTCACCAGGTGGGCCTTATCTGGTCGATAGATGTGCGGTCGATAGATGTGCGGCTTACACTCTGCGCAGATTTGGCAGTCCCTGGTCATGGCCCTGACCTCCTCGGTGGAGTAGGGAGTAGGGCAGGTTGCGGGCCTTGATTTAGTGGACAAGCCGGGTGACAGAGGTCGTTGTGGATGGCCCGGAGTCGGTCATCTTGCACACTGGCGCATGTGCCGCAGGACAGGGCACATGGGGGCTCATTGAGCTTCCCAGGACGATACACAATATCGTAATTATAGGTGGAGAGTTCGATCCTCCACCTCAAGATTTTATCATTCTTGACCTTGCCCCACTGTGTATTGTCGAACATGAAGGCTACCGATCGTTGGTCAGCGATGAGGGTGAACCTCCTACAAGCGAGGTAGTGCCTCCAATGCCGTACAGCTTCCACAATGGCTTGAGATTCTTTTCCGACTGAGGAGTGTCGAATCTCGGAGGCATTGAGGGTACGGGAGAAACAGGCTACGGGCCTGCCTGCCTGATTAAGGGTAGCGGCGAGGGCGATCTCTGACGCGTCGCTCTCCACCTGGAAGGGGATGGACACGTCCACCGCGTGCATCGCGGCTTTGGCGATATCCTCCTTGATGCGGCTGAAGGCCTGGCGGGCCTCAGCCACCAATGGGAAGAGGGTGGCTTTGATCAGTGGGCGGGCTTTGTCCGCATAGTTTTTTAAACAGTTGCAGCTTTTTGTTTTACAAGTTCTGCAGTGGTTTTAATTCATTTATTTTATTCATTTAATTTTTATTTTTTAATTTATTTTATTCATTTAATTTTTATTTTTTTCATTTATTTTATTCATTTTTTTTACAAGTTCGGGGGGGGTTTTATTCATTTTTTTCATTTATTTTACTCATTTCATTTTTTTTTACAAGTTCGGGGGGGGATGTTATTTGATGAAATTTTACAGGAAAAAATGCAGAACTTTGGACAGATGGAGACTCCATACTTTCTGACACCGGAAGGCCTCACTTTCATCCAACAGGTTCGATTGGAGGAGCGTGTATGAGGGCCAAAGGGACCCAAAACCATTTTCTCCATTTTTGTCAGTAGCAAACAAGGTAAGAGAAAATGGTGGGTCGCGCAGGTCGGCCGGCGTGAGCCGCGAAGGTCGGCCGGCGTGAGCCGCGAAGGTCGGCCGGGTTAGGTCCCGAAGGTTGGCCAGTTGGTAAAAATGGGTCCCTGGAAAAAAAGTTTGAAGAACACTGATCTTGGGTATATTCCTGGATTGACTTTTCTGTGATGAGCCAGGCGGTACGGATGGGGCTGCATAGGGGAACAAGACAGGGGCGTCTGCTGTCCCCATTGCTGTTTGCACTGGCAATTGAGCCCATGCCAATGACTTTTAGACCTTGGCTGAGTGGCAGGGGATTGAAAGGGGGGTGCAGGGAGCACTGGTTGTTGTTGTGTGCCGATGACCTGTTGCTGTTTGTGACGGATCCGTCAGAAAACATGGGCAGAATCATGCGTTTACTGGAGAAATGTGGGTCTTTCTTGGGCAATAAGTTGAATGTTGGAAAAACAAGGGTGGGATTCTCTGATCCTGAGGCTGTGTGTTGACGCTATCGGAAATACTGTCGCGTTTCTCGAGGGCATCAACACGGCCTCAGGTTCAGCAATTCTGGCGCCTACAGGGGGTCAGCACGGCACTGGAGTGGTCCATGCTGCTCCAGCTGCTGATCCTGGCATGAACTGGACTCCGCGGGGTCCGCGCGTGTGCAGTGGGGGCCAACGTCAACATGCGCAGTGGCACCGGCGCCAACGCGTGCATGCGCAGTGGCTCCAATCTCCGCTCCAGCCCTGACATCCCGGGCCGAGAATCGGCGGAGGGGCGGCATAGAGCGGCCCCTGACCGGCACCGTGCTGACCATGCCGGCGCCAATGGCACCAATTTTCTGCTCTGCGGAGAATCGCGTGCCGGCATCGGGGTGGTGTGGTGCGATTTGCGCCAGTCGTGGGGATTTTCCAGCCTGGCTGAGGGCTGAGAGAATCCCGCCCAAGGTCTTCCCGGCAAATGTTTGGGGGTGTGGTGGGGGGTGGGGCTGTGAATCTGGGGCCTGTGCAGTTTAAGGTGGCATGGGGGAGGTTCTGGTATTTGGGGATCCAGGTGGGCCACGATGCATAGGCGGATGCATAGGTGGAATCTGACAGGGTTTGTGGAGGAGCTTAACAGGATCCTTAAAGAATGGGATACTCTGCATTTGACAATTGTGGGGAGGGTACAGGTGGTAAAGATGAACACACTGCCAAGATTCCTGTTTGTTTTCAGTCCCTCCTGATTTTCCTCCCCAAGGTCTTTTTTTTTGGAAGGTAGATGCGTTAATCTTGGAGTTTGTGTGGACAGGGAGGGTGCCGAGGGTCAGTAGGACTCTGTTGCAAAGGCAGAGGCGGGAAGGGGATGACACTCCCGAATTTGCTGCATTAATATTGGGTGCGAATGTGGCAAAGGTGAGATGGTGGTGCGGGGGGGGGGGGGGGGGGGGGGGGGGGGGGGGGGGCAGGTTAGAGTAGGAGTCCGACATGGGTATGATCCTGAGGGCCCTTGTGACGACCCCACTGCCATTCACCCTGAGTAAGTGCATGAGTAGCCCTGTGGCGGAGTTGGCACAAAAATTTGGAACCCGCATAGGAGGCACTTTAAACTGGGGCACATGTCAGCGATGAACCCACTGTATGGGAATCAGGTTTGCTCCGGGGCAGATGGATGGGATGTGTGGAGGTGGTGGAAGGAGGTGCTAGTGCGGGTCAGGGACATGTTTGTGGAGGGCAAGTTTGCTGGGCTAGAGGAACTGTGGGAGATGTTTGAGATACCATGGGGTAGTGAGTTCAGATACTGGCAGGTGCATGATTTTGTGCGCAAGGGGCTGCCCTCATTCCATCACGTACTGGGATATACACATTTGGAAATAAATTTTACACGGATGAAGGGGGGAATGGTAGGATTGGGGTCATATATGGGTGGTTGAGAGAGAAGGGCACGATCTTAGTGAAAATGATCAAGTGGAAGTGGGAGGAGGAGTTGGGGCGGGAGATAGGATGGGGACTTTGGTGCGAAGTAATGCACCGAGTGAACTCAGCCTCCTCCTGTGCAAGGATGATTCTTATACAATTTAAGGTGGTGCACAGGGTCCACATAACTTGAGCCCAGATGAGTGAGTTTTTCCTGGAGGTAGCGGACGGATGCGAGAGGTGTGGGAGGAGGCCGTGAACCATGCCCATATGTTCTGGGGGTGTGTGGAGTTGGAAAATTTTTGGGAGGCGGTGTTTAGGAACGTATCAAGGATTATAGGAGTGGAGATGAAGTCGAACTCTGTGGTGCGGTTCTTTGGAATGTCGGAGATTCCGGAGCTGCTGGAGGGGAAGGAGGCCAATGTTGTGGCCTTCGCCTCTCTGATCGCCTGGCGATGGATACTTCTGATTTGGAGGTCGGATATGCAGCCAGAGGTCGCGACATGGTTGGGAAACATGTATGAGTTTCTCAGGTTGGAGGAAATCAAATTTGCCCTGAGGGGGTCAGAGGAGGGTTTTGAGGTACGGTGAAGGCCATTTATGACTATATTTGAGGAGCTGTTTGTCGCGGGGGTGGGGAGTAAATGGAGAAACTATAACAACTGTATATTCTTTTGGATGTTAAGGTTATTTTACACAGTTGAACATGTTTGGAATAAAATGCCTTTTAAGAAAAAATGATTTCCAACTTCCACCAAATTCCTGACCAAGCTCTCGGTTCATGAAGCATTCTGTTTCCAGATCACTCCATTGGTGGACCTTTACTGCCCTATCATGGTGAGCATGGGGTGGAGAATAGCGGTGAGCCATTCAACTTCAGCGAGTCTGGAAAATTCCACTGGCTGGAGGGACTGTAAAATCCGGCCCATGTTTGGGGAAGGGTTGAAAAACTGACGGTAGCAATGTGAGACGATGAGGTCTTAACTAAATACTTTGGGATGAATTCTCCATTTGAGAGTTTAATGTGCTGACACCAGGACTGAATCATGAGTATTCTACATGGACGGGAGCGGTGCTAGTCCTGGAGCGATTCAGCCCCTTTAATGGGCTAGCACCGGAGCCACATAGAACTCACGCCATTCCAATGCATGCTGATTCTCATCCCAGCCAAGATGATGGTTCTGGTTGCACTGAAGCATGCCCATCTCATTGATGGGGGTGGCCTGGGGGAGCACCCATACAACCCGCGGTGCTGGGTTCACAGTGGGCAGTCAGCGGTGTTCACAGCCACATGGCTGCCTTGTAGGCTGCGACAATGGCGGTCCATGCATGGCCATCCATGACCCCATGGCCCACCTCCTAGCCGCCCCTGGCTACTCCCTCCAGACATGGAAGACACACACCGGCTCGTGGCACAAGTGACAGCACACTATAACTATGTTGGACACTGTTTGTGCCCCCTCCCACACACCCAGCAGCCACGGAGCTTGTTTCCCGATTTGAAATACCACAAGTGAATCTCGTCATCGGTAATTCCTTCTGGCAAAGGTGGAGCATTACGGAAGGCCCTGAAAATGCCAGCTTGGGCCAGTTAATGATATGCCAATGGCCTTCACTGTACAATTTGCATGCCCACATCAGCGTGCAGCGTAGAACGCATTCACGCCGCTGTCGAAGCACTGGAGCATGGTACTCTGTTTGGCTACCTGGTGTCAACTTGGATTTTCAGCTGATGCCGAATTCTCCGCCCAATTATGTTTCCCGATTCCGGCATCAGCCGACGGAGAATCTCACCCTTTGACTCCAATTATCACCCATTAGTGATGTCCCACCAGCAATTTCCAGATTGCAGGCTTGTGCTGCCCGTTAACTCAAAGGTTTTTTTTCCTGCAATGTAGAAATCAGTGGACCAAGAAATCGGGGCAAGATACGAAATGCACTTTAAAATGATCCAAGGAGCAAAATAAACTAGGCGAACAAATGTTTCTCCTAAACCTTTACCTGAGAGCAGGTGTGGGTCCCTTTAAATCTACTGGATTTGGTTTCCTCCAAATGGAATTAGATAAATGCTCACTGCCAAATCAAACAGTTAATGTTTTGTTCTCGGTGAGGTGCACACTGGGCACAGAGCCCCACCCAAAGTTTTAAACTTTCACACGAGTTTCCATTGAAATAAAGTTCATGTTTCAATTTGTGCTTCCTGCGTGAGTACCTTCCTTCAAGTGAAAAAAACCATAGCTTGCATCCCCTGAGCCGGGTACACAAGATCAGGTTGCCCAGTCTACCCCTTTCACTAGTAAGGCTCGAAATGGCATTGGCAGGGCCAGTTTAGTGCTGTGAAGTAGACAGAATCTAACTGCCTCAGTGCCATTAACATAGAAGTTGCCTGTGCCGGTTGTGCCAAGCTTCTGTATTAGGATGCGAGATTGTCTTCCATAAAGCTTAAGCATGAAAGCCTCAATGCCTTCCTTCTGCTCTCTTTATCAAAGCTATTTCAACTTCCAGTAATTTTCCCTTTCTCCAAGTTTTTTTTTAAAATCACGGTTTCTCAGGCTGTGCCCATCGTCCTGGGTCACAGCCTATTAGTTGGCAGGAGGAAGCAGGCTGAGATGAATCACCTTTCCATTGTATAAGTGGTTGGCCTCTACTAGCCTAGCAGCATAGCTGAGATCAGGAATTCTCTGTGGGGTAGAAATTCCTTTTGAAAACATTTCTGATCTCCCTACCTGTAGTGATTGGACAGTTTACCTATGCTTCACTCTCCAACCACCAGTGTTGCAGCCCTTCTCCATATTCTCCTAATTGCCCCCTTGAAAACCGATGGAGCTGGTGGTAGCAAAGGAAATAATTAACTGCAGCAATTAATATTTAATGAGCTAGCTATTCAGGTAATACTACACTTCCACCCCCATAAAAAAGCACTAAGAGTTAATCTTTACCTTAACCGTCATGTGAACCATGTGAGAACTTGAGAGTTTAGGGTGTTTACTTAACAGATGTAGTCATGCAAGGCCTCCAGCACAAGCTGGAAACAGGCCAAGGTTATCAGAGGAAGTTGTGAATGTTTAAATCTCTAAAGAATGTAAATGTTCTTCAAAGGATGATAGCTTTATTGAAAGTTTTGTGTTTAAGATACTTCCAACAGCATCAAAGTAAATTAAAAAGACTCAAATTTTCCTTTTGTATTTATTTGGGGACCAAATTAAATGAGAAAGGTGTTATGTGCCTTAAGGAATTTGGCTCCAATTGATTTCTGTATGATACTGGATCCAATGTCATATTATTGATGTTAATTAACTGAGGTAGGATGGCAAACAAAATCTTCAAAATTTCCCGGTGGGAAACAGTAAGTTCCGATGAAAGGTCATCAACCTGAAACATTGGATTTTCAAAGAGAGTTTGGCAACCCAACACCCAGGTGAATTTCAAGCCCTGACCCCACACCTGAACTGCGTGACTCTTATGACTCTATCTTGAAATGTAAATGAACTGATTGGGCAGGAGGTGAGCTTGGTGGCCAATTAGAGGAGCAGAGTCCCTCAGGAAAGTGGGAGCTGCCTGCCTGACACCAGCATCAAAGCAGGAGGCAGCCATGATGGAGACTATAGTTGCCTTGCCCAGGGAAACAGGAGACTCATGAAAGGACCTTGAAGACAAAGGCGGTGCAAAGTGGCCATGGACACCAAGTCAAGCCCTCAGCCCGATACAGGTTGACCCCTCAAATTCCAGAAAAAAAAGCACAGTTGGAAAATAACACAGTGACCCTGACAGCTGTGTAATGACGTGCACCTGACCATTTGGCTTTGTCCTGAGGAAAATGGCTATGAATAGGTGATAAGCAGGTTTCACTGCAGACCCGTTGAAAATCGTAAACTATCCTGGAGCCAATACAATCTAGTGTCACCCTCTGGGATTGCAATTTTCAACTCAAACCCACAACCACTCTTACCCCTATCCCACCAGCAATTGAAAATCCAGCACATTAACTCTATTTTATCTGTACATGTACTGTCTGACCTGCAGAGTGTTCCCCGCACGTTTTGTTTCATTTTTGATTTCCACCATCGGCAGTATTTTGCTTTTTGGAGTCCAAGTTGGAATTGAGTAAATATTTGTTTCCATTTGATGGATCAACATGATTAAAACAAATCCTCTCTCTATACTGGGAGTGGGAGAAGACGGCACAGTGGTTATGTCAATGGAGTAGAAATCCAGAAGCCCAGAGACATACATTGAAATCCCATCATGGAGTGGGATTTCAATTAATAAAAAGAACCTGAAAATTAGGCTCAATAATGTTTCTACATGTGGCTGCAGACCCACAGCAATATGGTTGACATTGCTCTTAAACAGTGTGACCCAGCAAGCCACAATGTTTAAGAGCAATTAAGGATGGGCAATGTTGACCTTGCTTGTACCACCCATATCCCATAAAATAGAATGCTAACTGTTAGCAACTCTCAAATTACACTTTACCTAAAATACCATACCGGTCACATTCCATGCTGCACATGTTCAGATATTTCTAATATTCTCCTAAAATATAATTGCATTTTAGAAATTAAGCTAGAGTAGTTTTACAGGCACAAGTTTTTTAATTACAGCAAAAATTTAAATGAGATTTTTTTGTAACTGAATCACCTCCCGATATTTCATTGAATCTGGCATGGCCACATCGAGCATCATCTGGATTTCCAAAATTCTTTCTAAGGTCACCTTTTCTAAGTTCATCCCAAGGAGTAAAGACAATCCTGATTGATTTTTTCCTCCACCAAATGTCTTTTCAATACTTTGTGCCCCAACAAATCCAACGATGTGCGGCTGAGGTGGATTTGCCATGTGAAATTTCCCTTTAGTGTCCTAAGATGTGTACGTTAGGTTATGGGCTGCGGGAATGTGGTGGGAGAGGTGGCCTCGGTAGAATGCTTTTTCAGGCGGTCGGTGCAGACTTGATGGGCCGAATGGCCGAGTGACCCTTCATCACTGTAGGGATTCTATGATTCTAAGTGAAAGGAGCTCCTGGATTTCTTTGACAATATGATAGAGGCCATTCATTCAGCTCTCTCTGTTGCTTCCTACTCTCTCTTTTCCCTTGATCACTAAGTGAAACCTCCCTCTAGACTCTCCCTGCTGTCGGCTTGAATGCACATTCCTCTCGATTTTTTCTTCTACCTGACACATTTCCCCTCTGTTTTCATCATCTCCATTCTTCTCCCTTGATCCCATTCCCACTAAATGGATGACCATCTAACTTTGTTTTCGAGGCCTCATGTGTGTTGATATTATAAATGGTTCCTACGCAGGGATCACTCAAAGCTCCCTTTCAAACCCGTTGTCGTCAGCACACTTGCTGAACACTATCAGAGTCCTCTGATCTTGCAAACTACCAATAATCCCAACTCCTCCAACCTTTTTCTTTCTGAGATCCTTTGATGTGATCGTCGCCTCCTAAATACATACCCAGCTTTTCAACAGGACCTTACTTCAATATCTCCAACCAGATTTCCACCCCTGCTATCTCACTGTGATAGTCTCAACCAATCACAAACAGCAGGAATACTAGGACTGAACCAGTGATCATTCTATCCTGATGCCAATATTGACAGGTCAACCCAGCATTGAGAGATCTCTACATTCACTGGGGTGTGCTTCACCTCTTGACTCAGAGGTAAGAAAAGCTACCTCAAATCTCAAGGTACATTCCTACAGATATAAATCATTTTCAGCTGTTATGCTTTTCCCCCAGCTATTTTCCTTGGGTTTCTCCTGCCACTCGAGGCACCCTTTTGACATATTCCTGAGGTTCTTATTTTTATTCTTGTGCTTCCTTTTAGTTTCCTGCCAGAAAATTTAAGATTTTCTTTCTTACTTGTTTCGTAGATCCATTTACCTTCATATTTGGCACCAATCATCGGTATGCATCTATCCTATATGTTTAGTGGTATGCCTTAAAAGGTCTTCCATTTCTATTTTGGACAGATACATGGATAGGAAAGGTATAGAGGGATATGGGCCAAATGCAGGCAAATGGGGTAAGCATAGATGGGTTTTTTGGTTGGCACGGACTAGTTTGGGCCAAAGGGCCTGTCTTCGTGCTGTAGTTTCAATGATTCTAATATTTGTCCTCAACAGAGATGGTCCAGTCAGATGGCATAAGCTTTTACTCATTCCCTTGTGGTTAGCATTTTATACCAAGTTGTTGGTTTGCAGTGGTGCTGAATCCCAGACTGTGTCAAAACACAGTGGTTGCTACCATGAATGGATTTCTCTTCCTGTATGTTATTTGGGTCACTTATCATTATCAAGCCAAAGTGGCTTTCATAGGTTCCTTTGTGCATGGGTTTATGAAGAGGGGAATGTTTTGGTTTGGGCCCATTATTGGACTCAGGATTAGCACCGTGAAGGTGTATATACAAAAAAAGCTGAGGGACAATAGAATCATAGAATCCTTACAGTGCAGAAGGAGACCATTCATCCCATCGAGCCTGCACCCATCCTCTGAAAGAGCACCCTACCTAGGTCCACTCCCCCATCCTATCCCCGTAACCCCAACCAAATGTTGGGAACTAAAGGGCGATTTATCATGGCCAATCCACCTAACCTGCACATCTTTGGACTGTGGGGTGAAACCGGAACACCCGGAGGAAACCTATGCAAACACGGGGAGAATGTGCAAACTTCACACAGTCACTCAAGGCTGGAATTCAACCCTGGTCCGTGGTGCTGTGAGATAGCAGTGCTAACCACTGTGCCAGGAATTGATCTTTGGGACTCATCCACTTTTGGGGATCTATCAGCACCTCCACAGTTAACTTACACCATGAGTAAAGTCAATTAATAGTCATGGGCTATTGGGAGTGCAGATAAACAGGCCAGTGGAATTGGGAGGGGTAATTCTTCCTCTGCTGGGCTCCATAGAAAGATTTTTTCTAAATTTACATTAAAACCTAATTTTAGTTAGCAGCTGCACGGGCCACTGAAGAATCCTACCCCACCTTCAGAAATAAATTTTCGCCAGGGGTCTTTCAACTGACGTAGCCTCAACTAACATAATCAAAGAGCCTAGTGTCTGTTTTAAACATTGGCCTGGGATGCTAAAAGAAATAGCTCACACATATTTAACTATGAGACAAACATGGGCAGGGATTGGGCACAGGTAGTCCCACTGCTCAGTCGTCCCATACCCAATAAACAGGTACAGCAAATACCAGTTGATACAAATTCTATTTGTTAACTGTATTCCATCCAAGTGTTTCCAATTTACATACATTACCAATTTCTGCTCAGTTGTCTAAAATGCACAGATATCGAGTGAAATTCTCCGCCTCATGATGCCGCAAACACGAACCGTGATCGGGCGGAGAATGGGGCAGCCGGCCAAAGTCGAGATCTGCACTTGGTGCCAATTCAGATACCGTGCTCCAGTCCCTTGCTGATAGCGACACTGAGGCTTGCAACCCGTGCTGATGGTGGCATGCAAAACCGGCATTTGCATTCATTTAAATCTGATTAGCAGTTTGGATACAGAATGCTCCATCCTTTCACGATGCTCTGCCCCCATCCCCCCTCAGGCGGAAATCTGGCAGGGCTGGGGAAGTAGCAGGTAGTGACTTGGTGCCAGGTCCATGATTTGGGGTGCATTCCTCGGGATCGGGGTGGTCTGGGTCATAGCACCATTGCTGCAGTGTGTCCTTTAAACACAGCCCTTTGGTGCTACTTATAAGCTCCAGACTGCTCACAATGCTGAGCGTTGCCTTTGTCCATTAAATGCTCAGAAGTCCTTTGGTCATCTGGGAGCCCATCCTCTGGACACCCTTATACCCCAGCTGTATCAAGGGGATCGGTGTGGCCAAGCTCTATTAGGGGCCCACCAAGTGTTGGCACTCCTCAGTGGTTAGAGTGCCCGCTGCACCTGGAATTGCTCAGAATTTGCATTGGCAGAGTGTTGGCCCATTAGCATGTCCTGATTTACACCAGAAATAGCACCCCCAATGTAAACGCAAACTGCACGCAATTCAGTTCTGCCGTCAACACTTAGGGCGCGATTTAACTAAAAGGGAATAAACTCCCTTAGTGGGCTCATTTGGCTGCGTGTTTCCCGGCTCTCACAGCATCAAGAGACACATGGCTATACAATAACACTCATGTTGAATAAGGGACCTCAACAGGGAATGCACCAATCACCGGCACACAAAAAATGCCAACTTGGTGATGCACTATCAATTACGACGAGACGAGAGTAGAATGTAATTGAGGCTTTATTACACTGAGATGTGTGGCTTCCTACAGCAGCTGGTGAAATGGCAGCTGTTCGGAGAGCACACACATTTATACTCCGCCTACTGGGTGGAGCCAGCAGGCAGTGATCTAACCCGCACCTGTAGTACAGGGGCCTTACTGTAATACCAGTATATACAATATAATACAACAGTGATGACTACCATACTTGGCATCCTGGCAGTGCTCCTGTCAGCTGGCAGTGCCAAGCTAGTACCTAGCTGGCAGTTCCAGGTTACCGCCCTGCTCAAAGGGCATGCATCTGGGGACCTCCAATCCCATGGGAGACCCCCACGAGTCCCATTCCGTCTGGACCCCGTTTGTGGGCAAGCACTCGCTTGAGGTCTCTGAGGTGAAGGGGATAGATCCCAACACCTCGGGTACCTCAGAAATCTGCACATTAGAGTGAGACTAGCTGTCTCACTCTAAAATGCAGATTTTCTAAAAAGTGTTCCCCCCCCCCCTTCCCTCCCACACACACACACACACAATGGGCAAGATTTACATTGCAACGTCTTGCGAGAGTCGTGTTAGATCTTGTGAGCCGGGTAGATCCCGAAAGCAGGATCTCCCGGCTTTTACCGGCCATGGTGTGTTGTGGTGAGCTGCTTTTCGGGCGCAGCGTGGCCGTTGGATTGGATTTAACTCACAGGCTATTCTGAGTTAGCTGATGGCTGCTAGGAGAGCGGCTGAGGTACTGCTATGGATTTCAGCACCTCTGGGTGAAGGAAGATTTGAAAACATCAGTCAGAATTCTGTCTCCGAATCATTCCTTTTGGAAAGTGCGTGGGTGTGGGCTTTGGTTGAGACAGAATCATATTTGGTGGTGAAACCTGCCAGAATCAAGAATGTGTTGACACTAGCCATCTAGGCTCATACCTAAAGAACGCATTTGGTATGGAGGGTAGGGCTGCTCTTTATGTAACCGCGTACCTGGATGAGTCAACCCCTCTAGGCAGGTGTCGAAAAAATTGTAAGGACAGAAAACAAATACTACTTCACAAGAAACACCTACTCAACATTTTCTCAGGATCTTAGGTATCCGGATTATATAATGTAAGAGTTAACAGCATATATACGCCAGCAGAGGTTGCTGTTGGTGTTACACAGAACTCTGACTTACTGATAGTTTATACGAAAGAGGATTATCAGTAAGATTTAAATTACTTTAACATATTCAACATGCATTCAGAAACTAATGCAGAACTGACCTTCTTTTCTAAATAATTAAATATGTGCTCTGTAAATATGACAACTATCACTTTTATCAAATTGCAATGAATAATACCCTGACTGAGTGACAGATATTTATGTGGGAGCCTTCGTGTTTTACCACAAGGATGAGTGAAAGGATATTTTAGTAATCTGTGGGTTGATGCAAACCTGCATATTTGCTTTCCACAATGATTGCCATGTCCCGAAAAGATGGGTGCCAAGTGACTGCCCATGAGATACTGACCGACAGTTGCTTTGTGGCATTGTGCACAAACACAACGGCCGCTACTGACAGCTGCGTTGAAACTGAGACGCAAGAGGATCACCTGAAATTGGTGCTCTGATATAATCAGATCTAACTGGTCTGCTGGGAACACTATTCTGGCACTGAGTCCAGAAGGATGAGTGTAAGAAGAGAATGGTAGGGGTGGGAGGAAGTTATTGTTGGTCAGCGGAGGTCCACAGTCTGATGTTAAGGCTGTTCTCCCCTTGAAAATAAACAATCTCACAGAGGGTGCTGAAATAGGCATGATGCTGCCAATTTGCATAGACAATGGTGCTGATGCCTGACGAACTCTAGTGTGCCCTAACAAATGACAGGGGTGATTCTCCAAAATGGAGACCAAGTGTTCGTGCCATCGTGAATGCTGTTCAAGACGGCGCGAAACGGGCACAGGGCCAACCGATTCTGTCTCCCACAGGGGGCCAGCACAGCGCTGGAGTGCTTCACGCTGCTCCAGCCTCCCTTCCTGGCGCCAAATGGGCGCCGCGCCAACCCGCCCATGCGCAGTTGGACCGCGCCAACCTGTGCATGTGTGGGGGACTTCCTCAGCACACCAGCCTCGACTCAACATGGCGTCGGTGTTCAGGGGCCGGCCAGGCAACAAAGTAGGCCCGGGGAGGGAGAGGCCGGCCAGCCGATCGGTGGGCCCCGATCGCGGGCCAGACCCCATTGGAGCCCCCACCCCAGTGAAGTATCGCTTTTCCCCACCCCACAGGCCGCCCCCCCCAGCCCTTCGCGCAGAGTTCCCGCCGGCAGCGACCGGGATGAACAGCACCGGCGGGACTCTGTCGAATCCGTCCAGCCGCTCAGCCCATCCAGGGCAGAGAATCGGCGGCTCCGCTTATTCCAGCAGCCTGCGGCCGGCATCACGTCAAACGTGCCGGTGCAAATGGCGCCGATTCTCCGCACCTCGGAGAATCACGCACCGGCGTCGGGGCATCGTGTCGTGGTTGCGCCGATTCTTCAGCCCGGCACGGGGCTCGGAGAATCGGCCCGACATGTGAGATACTCCCAGCACAAACTGAGTGTACACTCTGTATGACACACTGGACCCTCCAGTGCCCTGTCTTTCATCTGGATCAAACAGATAAGTCAATTTTTGAATTAGCTTAATTAGAATATAGAAACTAAATGTGGATGAATTTCCTGGCTGTTTTCAGCAGGCATAATGTGTGGAAAATTGAGTTGTGCAACATTAAAATGCTTCCCCCAAAGTTCCTCACAATCCACCTGCTAATCTTATTTTCATAAAATCAGTAGCAGTGATGTAGTGGCTCTGTGATTCCTGGATTTGCCCTGCTAATATGTGATAGGTAAATCAGAAAGAGTTACATGAGGTGGAGGAGTTGCCTGGGAGTGTAATATTTAGTTAGCCTATCTGAAGAGAATTTAAACATTGATTTCTACAGCTGGGAAACACTTTGTGATGTGCATTTTTAAAAAAAGTACCTGTATCTGCTTCTGACAAGGCCAGCCAAGCGATATATTTCAAACCCTGCCTGACCTGGGTTAGGGTCCCTCAGCAGTGAGGCAGCATTCCCTATTGGCATAACCTTGTATGACATCTGAGCAGCACAGGATGGAGCAAAGGAGAGTCAGGCATTGGGATGATGCAATCCATCTGGTATTCCCCTTCTCTCACCACCTCCATCCACACTACATACACAGGCAGACCAACTAACGAAGGATCTTTCTGAGGATGTCAGAGCACCAGTGTAGTTTTAGTAAACTGGCAGCAGTAAGATGTTGCTGACTTCAGCATCTTCCATGGCAACATCGAATGCGTCACCATAAGCTCCGTGACTTCCTTGAAGTGTAGAAGAGAATTAACTTGTAAATCCCTTCAGGTACCCTGACTGTGATGGTATTGTACATCAAGTTTTTCTTCAACAGATAAAGTAAATGAGGTAAAACCAGCAGTTTGAGGAGAATGTATCAAATGGCACGGGAGAAAGAATATATGGAAGTATATATGGAAGTTCAACATGGCAAGATAGGTTTAAGCCCCATTTAAACAGAATGCATCATGATGTTTAGTTACGCAAATGTTACTTTAAGAGGGTAGAGTGTGCTTTTGCCCAGGGTGATCATGAAGAAAACTGAGAATGGTCAATATGTGATGTTGCCTGCTCTGCTGATGTAGAACTCTATTCAGCACGTGTCTACAGTCAAGGAGGGGTGAGAGAATTGACACTCTACTAGAACTACAAAACTCCACATGGCACAAGTTACATACCTGGATCCACTCAAAGCCGTATGCCCTTTACTCCTGCCTACAGTATCCTCCATGAGAACTCAATTGTCTGAAGAGGTGAAGTTCTGCACTCCTGCATTCTTGGGTAAATGCCACACTGCTTGAAAATTATGATTAAAAATATTAATTATACAAATCATTGAAGGTAGGTGAAAATGAAGTAAGAGAGACAAGCATTGTTTTTTAAATATTGAAGTGTCCAGGTGGAGTATTTTTAAAGGCTGCACAAATTTCCATGCAATTCATCTATTAACACCCATTTGACATGGGTTCTTTCTCCAATGTTTTCTCCAATGGGTTGACAAATGAAAAGAACAAGAAATCCCCAGAGGCCACTGGGAGGTGCAGCACATTTGTTATAGCTGCAATAGTGGCATAATTCATTTTGGAAAAATTCTTCACTTGCAAATGTAATTACTATGAATCACCCAGGGTTTATCCCATTCTAGTGTAACGATTGGAAGCTTGAAATTTCATACGGACCTAATTTAATTCTATAATCGACACAAAAAGTCAATTTTCAGATTAGCCAACTTCTTCAACTTAAATTTATTTCTGAATTTGTAAACTTTGCTCCCATTCCTATTCTTTAGCTTCAGTGAAAAGACTTCCGAATGTCCTTGAATAGCTGGTAATGCATGTTTCTATTACACTTTCACATGCCCACAATTCAATAAGTTATCATTAGGATTGCTTAATCTCCTTGAAGAAACATTCTAGCCCATACCTTTCATTTACTCAGCCATGTATCAAGATAATGAACGCCTGCGTCAATGAAGCAATCCTGATAAATAAATTAAATTAGGACATTTTCTTACGTTCTCTTGCAAACATGCATTAAAGTAATGGAAATTATACTGACATTGATGATAGGTGTGCACCCTTCTGCTTTCTCAGTAGGACTAGCATGTAGATTATGCAAAGGAGTACAATGAAGGAGAAGTTGAGTGGCCATTTTATGCTTTAATGGGTTACCTCAGCAATTTCAATACAGTACCAAATTTCCTCTTGCAGTGCCTGCCTTGGCTGCCCTAGGACACGGTTCAAAGCTAATCTTTCCTTTTCCTTCAGGGATGAAAAGCATAACATTAAAGTGTCAATTTGGCTTAGTGATAGCACTCTTGCCTCTCAGATAGCTGGTTGTGGACTCAAGCTTCAGTCCAGGATTTGGGTTCACAAACTAATCTGATACTTCAACAATAGATTGTCAGAAGCGTTTTGAATGAGGCATTAAACCGAAGACCCATTTGCCTGTTCAAGGAAGTCTCACAGCACTTTTTTCCATCACAAGGAATTCTCTGAATGTCCAAGTCAATATTTAACCTTGCCAAGACCACCGAAACAGATTAACCCGTCATTCAACCTATTTCAATCGTTGTACTAATGAAATATTGTATTTTCCAACAAAAATAATAAGTAATTCATTGGTTGTCAGGTATTTTAGGATATTGTGAAGATGTGAGAAGTGCTATATGAAATCACGTTCCTTTATTCTTCTAAATAGTGCAATCTTCACAAAACAACCAGTTGGCAAATCTTTGCTTCTCCTCCAAACACAATAAAATTGTGACAGAACTGTACAGAATGCATAATCATATGGCAATATCACAATAAAGATGATTTACAGCTTGTCTTATCTTCCAAGCTAAAAAAAAGTTTTGTCAAAGGCTTTTTCATGGATACACAATGCATTATTAATTTTAAGTGATGTAGAACCATTTAGTTCCCTAAAGGTGTGAGGCTTATTCATCGAACAACCAACATTTTTTTTTACGAGAGGTATAACTTCAGCAAACATAAAAGTTAGAATTTTAGACACCATTGGAGATGGGAGTTTGTCTTTACATTGTTTGGCATTGCCAATGACATATTATTAGTTAAATCACCATTGGAATCAAATATCAAGAACTGCATTTTCAACTGATAAAAACTCATTCCTTTTATGCTGGAAAATGTTATGTCCTGATTTATATCAGATTTCGTGTTATGTTAGTACCAAGTATTGATCACAGTATTAATTCAGTGTAATCCTTCCTGTTACAGATCTTAATCTGATATCTTCATGGGATTTTTGTGCAGGTGGGAGAACGTGGGTGAACGGTGCTGGATTCTTAATTCAAACATATTGGAAAGTTGTCATTGCAGATTAATAAAATAATATTTCTGAACCTTCTAGTAGTGTACTGATTTAAACATTCAGGGCTGTCACAAAACAGCCCTTTATAATCCTTATAATTGTCCTTTATAATTGTGCAGTGATAACTTTGGATTGAACCGCTCAAGAAGACAAACACAGTCTCCACTTAGGATATGTAATTATTCTATTAGCGTTAAGCGCTGTTTGTTGCTATGTAATTTTGTTAGAATCATTGCTGAGGACAAATGTTATCTTGACCAAACAGACTAAATTCTCAATGCACTGTAAAAGGGAATCTTGCTTAAGTCTGCTTTAAATGATTGTTTGCTGAGACACTCATTGGCTCGAACATAAAACTGATATCTTAAAGAAATGTTTAAGTTTACTGATTCTCTTGACCTCACTGCGCAGAAGGCCAAACCAGCTGCAAGAGGGGACAAACAAAGCAGTAGAGATTTAGAATTACATAGAAATTACATTATGAAAATGGGCATTTGCTACAACTTGAGCAATGATGGAAACCTCGGCTAGAGAGTGGGCCACATGGGTGGCTCCCCTTCATCTCAGTGAGCCGCAGGTTTGAAATCAGACTTGTCCACTAACCATGACCCCATGAATAAGATTAAAGACATTTAATACACGCTGATTATTTCGAGTTACGGAAAATGCTTCATCATTTATATATTAATAGAACTATCATCAACTTCAAATGGTAAAAACAAAATAAATTTACACTTTGGACACAGAGGGAGCACACAGTCAATGTTGTGAGCAAACAACAAACATGTCAATTCACTTGCCCTTGCTTTACATATCAATTCATTCATAATGGTAGGAACAAAACTACATGGAAGGAAATCAGCAGAATGTGGCAACCCTGTGCGTGGGCAACGGTCAACAAAATGTCTCGTGGGCCGCTCCTAGAACCTATCTGGGTCGCACATGACCCTCGGGCTGCAGGTTGCCCACGACTGAACCGGACAGCGTTGCTGTTTACCTGACCTGTGCCCTTATGCTTTTATGGAAAGAGCTATCATCATGAGCTCACGGTGACCTTTTATTCTCCGATGATCTCTTGTATTACAACATGGAGATAAGTGTTTGTTAACTGATAGACAATCAGTTCTCAACCTCCTGCACCTAGTTTTAATTTAGTACTTTGAACTGACCCAGGCTTCAGACTGAGGGCTAAAGATCCATTCTGATTTTGAGTTTTTATTGAGGTTACTTGATGAAACGTAAGTCAGAGCTGTCAGTATTTACATATACGTTTGGCTGCCAATTTTTAAGCATGCACAATGTTAAATTCAAAATCACTTGCAGTTGAGATTGAGCTTTTGTAAGAATGACTTGAAACAATTTGAATTAAATGGCCTCTGTTTTTTGCTGAAATGGGTCGAGTTGGTGATGTTTGCAATTAAATAATGTTAGGGAGCACTGGGTAAAAAGTGGCTATGTCTTCATAAATCATAGTTTTTTCATAAACTGAGAAACCTATGTTTTATAGAGTCTATCCATTAAATAGCTCAAAGAAAAGCTTCCATAAATTCTACCTGTGCTCAAAGAAACATTTCTGAACATTCATCAATCCTCAAATCTCCACACTGTCAATCGTGATCTATTACTCACTACCGATAACGCCTGATCCCCAGGGACTGTAGTATTTTATGGAAAGAATTAATTCATTTGGTTCTTTATCTATCTTTATAAATTCCAATCCTGTTCCCAATCAGCTCTTTTCCTGACAGATTTTTGGAAGAAGTTAATAAATATTCTATCAATTTATTATTCTAGATTTTGTTTCACATACCCAACCATCATGTGAGGAAAGACAATGTTTCCAATTCTTAATTTTAATTCCATGCTGACAGTTTGCCTGAAATAATCTGGTTTGCTTACATTACTTACACGTGTGGTAGCGTGGCCCCTTTAAGGAGGCAGGTTGCACGGACCACGTGATTGGCTCGGGGCCAATCGCATGGGAGCGCGCAAATCCTGGCCAATAAGGAGTTTGTGTGGGGTCCTGGGAGCAGGACCTCGGACAGTGTGGACCAGGGAGCTGAAGTGTTATGACCTGTTGTATAGTGTTCTGTGCCTATTATCTAAATGCCTTCACCTCTCACCAATAAACCACTTTTGTTAACTACTGGAAGCCTCGAGTACAACTCGAGTGGCCATACTGGCCATGAGGTAAAAGTTTTCGATTGCAGCTGATAATCATTGTTAATCGAGGGTGGAAAGAAGGAACAGTTGAGAAAGTAGAGAAGCTCCAGCAAGAGTCAGAATCTTTTAAACTCTGAGTGAAAATGCCTATCAGTTCGAAACTAGACCCATTTGACAAAGGGGTTGAGTCATGGACTCAGTACATTTAACGGATTCATTTTTTTAACCATGAAGGAGATCATAGGTGAGGACAATCTGAAGGGCCGCACGGTAGCATAATGGTTAGCATCTTTGCTTCACAGCGGCAATCTCCCAGGTTCGATTTCTGGCTTGCGTCACTGTCTGTGCGGAGTCTGCACGTTCTCCCTGTGTCTGGGTGGGTTTCCTCCGGGTGCTCCTGTTTCTTCCCACAAATCCCGAAAGACGTGCTTTTAGGTGAATTGGACATTCTGAATTCTCCCTCAGTGTACCCGAACAGGTGCTGGAGTGTGGCGACTAGGGGAGTTTCCCAGTAACTTCATTGCAGTGTTAATGTAAGCCTACTTGTGACACTAATAAAGATTTTTTAAAAAGAAGATGATACTTTTGACAGGAGGTGGGCCCCAGACCTATAACGTGACTGGGAAGCTCATGTCTCAGGAGTCACCTGACTTGAAGACCATTGGCCAGTTGTGAAATTGGTTGAAGATCATTACAACCAAAGGCCCTCGATTATCCTCCAACGTTACAAGTTTAACTCTGCAGTGAGGGACCATGAAGTGCCTGTCTCGGCCTTCATCGCTAGACTTCATCAGCTTGCTGAGCACTGAGTGCAGGACTGCACTCAGTGACATGTTGCGCAATTGGCTGATTTGTTGGATCAATAACCTTATATCCAGAACAAGCTTCTGGCAGAGATGATGATTACGTTGGAAGAAGCGATTAAGATAGCTCAGGCGATGAAATGTGATGAAACAAAATCTCCCTGAGCTTCAAAGCATGGCTGAAGGGGAGGTTAACTAAATATGGAGCGGTACGGCATTGGGATCAATAGGCACATCTCAGAGCCAGACATGGTCCTCTGACAGGACTGGAACCCAAGGAGTTGGAAGGAGTTGGGGCATCAAACCGAATTCGAGGTGGACTACTATCGCTGTGGGGGAGGAACCATGTTCAGGCGTTTGTGTGCTTCCATTGCAACTGAAGGGGGCACATTTTAGCATGTTGCTGTGTGAGACAAAGCATACCAATGCAAAAACACACAGCAGCAGCAGTCCCAGCATCACGGAACATAGTGGAGAAGAGCTCTGAAGGAGAGCATGCAATATATCGGTTGAATGCAGTCCGATTGAATAAGACGGCCCTGATTGAAATTGTCTTAAGGGAAAATGGTAAACCCCTTAAAACGAAAGTTGTTACCGGGCTTCAGTGACCAGTGAGCAGACCTTCCAATATCTGCATACAGGATCACAGTCCTGGGGCTGGTTTAGCACAGTGGGCTAAATAAATGGCGTGTAAAGCAGACCAAGGCCAGCAGCTTGGGTTCAATTCCTGTACCAGCCTCCCCGAACAGGTGCCGGAATGTGGCAACTAGGGGTTTTTCACAGCAACTTCGTTTGAAGCCTACGTATGACAATAAGCGATTTTTATTTCAGTTTTCATTTCAATCTTTAAGCTTGAAGAGTACTACAGCTAAACTTTCAACATACTGGGAAGATTTTGAAGATCCTTGGAACAGCCAATACCCCAGTAGCCTACAGAGGGTAGGAGGCCAATCTGCCTTTAGGAGGCCAGTCTGTTAGGAAGAGACTGGTTACAGAAGATTAGGCCCAACTGGCTGGAAAACCTCAAAATATCTGATGGCGTCCTCCTTGATGTCTTACGGAGGAATGACGACATCCTCTACAAAGAACTGAGCCAGATTAAGGGCATAAAAACCAAGATACAGGTCAATCTGGATTCAACATCCAAGATCTACAGAGCCAGACCAGTGTCATACACATTGCTTGAGAAAGTTGAAGCAGGGTTAAAGAGATTGAATAGGCATGGTATTATAAAGCCGGTTCAGTTTTCAGAGTGGGCTGTGCTGATAGTCCCTGGGCGCGATTCTCCGAAATGGAGACAAATTCCCAACGCTGGAGTGAAAACCGGAGTGTTTCACTCCGGCATCGGAGCCCGCTCCCAGCCCCCTATTCTCCCGACCCCGGGGGACGAGGAGCAGCGTCGCATATTTTACGCACGCTGGGCCTTGGCGCTGCTTAAAAAGCGACGTTGCGTTAATGACGCGGTAGCTGACCTCCACAAGGCCACCCCGCAGGAAAATGGCGGATGGATCTTGCGGGGCAGCAGAGGAAAGGAGGTCCTCCTTTAGAGAGGTCGGCCTGCTGATTGGTGGGCTCTGGTCGCAAGCCAGACCTCATCAGAGGCCCTCTCTGGTGCTGGAACCCCCCTCCCATCTCCCCCCCAAACACGTCCCCCCCCCCCCAGCATTCCTGTGCAGTTCCCACCGGCAGCGACCAGGTGTGGACGGCGCCGGCGGGAACCTGTCATGTTGGGGCAGCCACTCGGCCCATTCAGGCCGGAGAATCGCCACTCGCCTTTTGCAAACGACGAGTGCCGATTCTCCGAGCGGCCAGCCGTGATTCTCGCCGCACTGGTTTGGAGGGGTTGGGAGAATCGTGTGCAGGTGCCGGGGTGGTGTGGTGGGACTCACGCGGCACCCCAGCGATTCTCCCACCCGACGTGGTAGTGGAGAATTCCGCCCTGTCTTTAAACCTGATTGGTCGATAAGGTTTTGTGGAGACTATAAGTTGACCATAAATCAAACTGCCCTGATCGATAAGAATTTGATTCACTGAATTGAAGACCTCTACGTCAAGCTGGTCGGGGAGACTCACCTGTTCAAAACTGGACTTCAACCACACCTACCTACAACAACAGTAGGACGAGGAGTCTCAGAGGATTGCTACAATCAATACCCACAGAGGCCTCTTCCAGTATACCAGATTGCCGTTCAGCACTGTTTCAACCTGAGCTATTTTCCATTGCACGATGAAAAATCTCCTCCAGGGAATTCCCAACGTGATGGTTTACCTTGATGACGTGGTAGTCACTGGCACTCTGCCAGGTGAACACATGGTCAGCTAAGGGGGAGTATTAGAGAGGTTGTGTGAAGTAGGGTCCACCTAAAATGTGAAAAATGCATTTTTCAGGCCTCAGAAGTGAATTACCTAGGATTTTGTGTTGATGAGGACGGGTTGTACCCATTGGGAGAAAAGATCAAGGCCATGCTCGACGCCGCTGCACCCAAAAATGTCAACAAGCCTAAGTCCTTCCTTGGTGTGGTCAATTATTATGGAAGGTTTGTTTTGAATTTAGCTACAACATTGGTACCATTACACCAGCTATTAAGGAAGAATCAGTGGTGGAAATGGAGGGAGCCTCAAGAGGAAGCTTTCCAAATTGTGAAGCGGATATTACAGTTGTCTAACCTCTTGGTGCATTTTGATCCGGGGAAACCAATCGTACTGAAATGTAATGCATCCCCTTATTGTATAGGTACTGTTTATCCCACAAAATGGAAGTTGGTTCAGGATGCCCTGTTGCCTTTGTCTCAAGGATCCTTTCTGAAACAAAACAAAACTATGTCCAGATTGAGAGGGAGAGCTTAGCGGTATATTTGGTGTAAAGAAATTCCTTCAGTATGTGTACGGTCGACGGTCCGACATAGTGACTGATCAAAAGCCATTACTGGATCTGTTAAGGGAGGATAAGCCCATACTGCCCTAAAGCCTCAGAGAGGGTACAGTGTTAGGCCCTGCTGTTGATGGCTTACAACTGTGCTGGCCAGGCATAGACGCCATTGAAGAACTTAATACAACAGTGCCACCCTTGTCAAATGCAGCAATCTTTGCCACCTTCCACCACCCTTCACCCGGGAATGGACCGGTCACCCATGGACTAGTACCACGTTGACTATGCGGACCTGTTCCTGGGCAAGATGTTTTTGGTGCCGATAGATGGCCACTCAACGTGGCTCTCACTGCAAGAGATGTGACCATTACCTCAGAGCACCGAATCTGTGGATGGGCTATGGAGGTCCGGGAGGACCCGGAGGTCTCCAGACCAATTAACTTTTTAATGGACTCTCTTTTCTTGGTGGCCCCTGTTAACAATTGTAACCTTTGTACATAGATTTGGGGTAGTGTGTTAATGGACTTAAAGGGCGGAGGGGGTGGGGGGGGGGGAGGGGGGGGGGATATGGTAACAAAGCCCCTTTAAGGGAGTGGGCTCCACGGACCACGTGACCGGCTCAGGGCCAATTGTTTGGGAGTACGTGAACCTCGGCCAATGGGTAGTTTGTGCATGGCCCTGGGTGCAAGACCCCGGACAGTGTTGATCAGGGAGCTGAAGTGTAAAGGCCCTGTTATATTGTGTTCTGTGCCTGTTATCTAAGTGCCTTTGCCTTTCATCAACAAACCCTTTTGTTTACTACTGGAAGCCGCCAATGAATGTCTTGAGCTACCACAGCACCTATGAGCATTTGTAAGTTCTGAGTCAACTTCCTTTCCATCACCAATGAAAAGAAGTCCTATTCTGAAAGTCTCTCCTCATAGTCACTTGGGGCCTTGGAACATTATCACAGCAATCTCACTGATACCTTCTAGCACTGACTCTGTTCTGAGTTTGTGTCTTTTGGACTCTAAGCATGAGACTTTGTTCTTCGGCAGACTATAGATGTTCTCTGGTATCTGCTTAACACTTGTCTATTAGTACAATATCTAAACAGGTTGCAGATTTGGCACATAGCTCTTAAGCATGATTCCAACATCTCTCTCCCTCTCACGAGACACATGACTGACTAGTGTCACTGCTACACCATCATTAATTGATTGATTTGATTTGATTTATTGTCACATGTACCGAAGTACAGTGAAAAGTATTTTTCTGTGGCCGAGGGAACGTACACAGTATGTACATAGTAGACAAAAGAATAATCAACAGAGTACGTTGACAAATGATACATCAACAAATAGTGATTGGTTACAGTGCAGGACAAGGGCCAAACAAGTGCAGCACAGGGCGTCGTGAATAGTGTTCTTACAGGTAACAGATCAGTCCAAGGGAGAGTCGTTGAGGAGTCTATGTCTGGATGTGCGGGTCTTCAGACTTCTGTATCTTCTGCCTGATGGAAGGGTCTGGAAGAGGGATAAACCTGGGTGGGAGGAGTCTCTGATAATGCTGTCTGCCTTCCTGAGGTAGCGGGAGGTGTAGGCACAGCATCAATGGGAGGATGGCAAGCTTGTCTGATGCGTTGGTCTGAATTCACCGCACTCTGCAGTTTCTTGCGATCTTGAGCCGAGTAGTTGCCATACTAGGCTGTGATGCAGCTGGATAGGATGCTCTCTATCGCACATCTGTAGAGGTTTGTGAGAGTTGATGCAGACATGCTGAAATTCTTTAGCTTCCGTAGGAAGTAGAGACATTGTTGGGCTTTCTTGACTGTTGCATCAACGTGAGTGGACCAGGACAGACTGTTGGCGATGGTGACCCCCAGGAACTTTGGGGGGGGGGGGGGGGGTCATGCTAGGCTTCCTGAGGGGTGGGGTCATACTACGCTTCCTGAAGTCGATGATGGTCTTTCCAACATTCAGTGAGAAGTTGTTTTCGGTACACCATGCAACCAAGTGATCTATCTCCCTTCTGTAGTCTGATTCATCGTTGTTTGAGATACGACCCACCATAGTTATATCATCTGCAAACTTATAGATTTAATTGGAGTTAAATCTTGCCACACAGTTGTGTGTGTATAGGGAGTAAAGTAGAGGACTGAGCAAACATCCTTGAGGGCCCCGGTGCTGTTACCTATCCTGCCAGGTTGGTGAGGAAATCAAGGATCCAGCTGCACAAGGAGGGGTCAAGTCCAAGGTTACAGAATTTGGGTTTAACGTTGTCGGGATAATGGTGTTGAAGGCAGAGCTGTAGTCTATGAACAGTAGTCTGACGTAGGTGTCCTTGTCGAGCTGTTCGAGTGTTGAATGTCGGGCCAGAGAGATAGTATCTGCTGTGGATCGGTTTCCGCGGCAGGCGAACTGCAATGAATCGAGACCATCTGGGAGGCTGGCATTGATCTGTCTCATGACTAGCTGCTGGAAGCATTTCATGATAACAAATGTCGGAGCCACCGGTTGGTAGTTGTTGAGGCAGGTCACCTTGTTCTTCTTTGGTACTGGTATTATGATGGTCTTCTTGAAGCAGGTGGGGACCTCGAAGTGGAGAAGTGAGGTGTTAAAGATATCTACGAACACACTTGCCAGCTGGTCAGCGCAGGCTCTGAGTGATCACCCAGGGACTCTGTTGGGACCCATCGTTTCTGCGGATTCACTTTCAAGAAGGCATCATCTGCATCATCACATTTGTTAAACCTTTGCACTACAAATCCACCGAAGTTTGCAAGGTTAGTGGGGGTCGGGGTTGAATATTTTGTGCTCATTTACCGCATGCAGTCAGAATTTCCAGAATCTTCTGATTATTTAGAGATTAATCAATACCCTGCCATGTCCCTGTTGGCGAGTGATGTTCGGAAGTTAACTGACATTTTGGAACCCTAGAACCATCCTTGTCATTTTTATCTGAATGTTTTAAAGCATTCTTTGCCTTTTGAAGGTAATGTGCCCAAACATTTTTTCTTCTATCCCCTGCAATGCCGTTTTTGAAAGCAACCTTGAAATAAGGGCTGGATGCTCCGGAGCCCCGCTCCGAAATCACGTTCGGCGCGGGGGGCGGAGAATGGCCGTTTATGTCCTAATCGGGACTGGTACCGCTGGGGAGGGAGGGGCCTCCTGGATGGCCAGGGGAGTGATTGAGCGGCATGGATCCGTGGGTGGGCATGATCTCGGTGGGGGGGGGGGCCTACATTTTGGATGACGGTCTGCGGTCCAAGTCCGCCATCGCACGGTGCGGCTGCTGCAGGCCGCCGCTATGCGTATGCGCGGACTCCCAACTGAACATGCGGGGCCCCGTATCCACAGCCAGAGCTGTGAGGAGCACTCCGGGGCCCTGCCAGCCCCCTGCCGGTAGGAGAATCGCCCAGGACGTTCTTAAGGAAAATCCAGAGTGAAACGCCAGCAAGCCCCATTTTTGGAGAATCCAAGCTAATGTATTTGGCCTTTGCTAAATCCATCACTCCCAATCCATCACGTAAAACAACCTCCCATCCATTGACTCTGTCTACAATTCCTGCTGCCTTGGAAAGGCAGCCAGCATAATTAAGGGCCCCACGCACCCCGGTCATACTCTCTTCCACCTTCTTCTGTCAGGAAAAATATACAAAAGTTTGAGGTCACGCAAAAACAGCGCCGCCCCCGATTCCAGCATAAACGTGGATTCTCCGACCGATCGCTGAACGCGATTTTGGTGTCGGTAATCGGAGAATCCAGCCCTTTGTATATGTAGAATCTAACAAAGAGATACACAGGAACGCATGGTAGGATTTAAAATGGACACAGGTTTATTCGATATGCACAGCTAACTCTCGTCGCTCCGAAGGGTCACCTGACCTGCATCCAGGTCGGAGTTTTTAGACAATGAGGTTCCCCCCTTGTTAAGGGGAAACCCCGCCCTGTTTTACCGGAGAGTTCTTACTCCGTGGTTGTCACGCAAACCTGTGGCCTCCGAGGGGGTCGTAACCTCCCTCCCCCTCCTCTCCACTCCCACCCCCACCCCCACCCCTCCCCGAGGTCCGGAGAGTTGTCAATGTCCATTGGTTGTGGAGGAGGTGCCCTGGTCCGCTTGCAGAGGGGGTGATATTCCGGCATTGATGGAGCAGAGCCAGGTATGGTGAATCACACCGGCAAAAGCCATCTGCGTGTGGATCGTCAAGGCTGGACCGGAGTGGTCAGTGCGGGTGCTGGTGCTTGTGGCAGTGCCACAACGTTCTCTGGTGGGCTAATGTTCACGTCAGAGTCCGTAGGGTCGGGGTCCGACATTTTGGTCTCTGAGATATCGACAGTTGGAGGAGGCGGTGGAAGGGATAGCAATGGAGGCCGTGGACCACCACTAGGGGCAAGCATGCTGACTGTTCCCTACCGTAAGATATAGGTACCAGAGAGATGTTCTTGATTAATAAGGGGACCAGGGGTTATGGATAGAAGGCAGGAGAATGGGGATGAGAAAATATCGGACATGATTGAATGGCGGAGCAGACTCGATGGGCCGAGTGGCCTAATTCTGCTCCTATGTCTTATGGTCTTATGGTCTTCAATGGCCAGAGGCTCCCCTGTAGGTGGCCAATCTGGCATTTGTATCTTGGAGGGCCAAGTCTGGATTCCGTTTCAAATTGCTTTGAACATAAAGAGGCTTACGACTGACACCACTGCTCCAGTGTTGAGTTCCATTTTGATAGTGCACCCGTCGACCTGTATTGCTATCTGGATGGAGGACAGACATTTATGAAACTCGAGATGAGCAATACATACTTACAGTTGGTCCTGGACCCTGGCTCCTGGCAATTTGTCACCATTAATACCCACAGGGGGCTATATGAGCACACTGGGTTGCCGTTCGGGGTTTTATTGGCTTGTGCAACATTTCAACAAATGATGGAGAACACCCTACGGGGTTTACCCAGCATGGTCATGTATCTGGATAATCTCTTCATCACTGGAGCCTCGGACAAGGAACACCTGGAAAGTCTAGCTGAAGTCCTCTAGCGGTTCGAGCAGGCCGACGTCCGCCTCCAAAGAGAGAAGAGCATTTTCAACGCCCCCCCAAAGTCACCTACTTGGGGTATTGAGTAGGCAACGGGAGGACAGACCGAGTTACGTTCCTTCTTAGGATTAGGCCACACTGCTCAGCCTGCTCCTCCAACTATTGAAGAAAGGGAAACCCTGCCTGATTTTACAGGGAGGGATCATACTCCGTGGTGGGCACGGGGAACTGGGCAGCACATTCCCAAGACCTCCGCGGGGGGGTGGTAACAGTGTACTTGTGAATTTTCACTTCTTTTTCCTATGCTAACAATAAAAGTGAACTTTTATCAGCTTAAGTAATATTTACAAACTTCGAACTCACCTCTAGCAGACAGAATAAGTTTCAACTATTTGGAAGTACTCTGGCAGATCTTAAAAGAAAGAAAATTGTAATACGAGCCTACACTTGTCAAGGACTTGTGCTCAACCTCAAGGGGAATATCATTCTCCTGCTGCACATCTCAGTACTATAAAGTCTCCACCCACTGGTTGTTTAGGGATCAGTGAAAAAATATTGCTCTACCTTTACAGTCAATCCTTAGGGAACAACATGCAAACATAAAGAAGCAAGGGCAATTTACAGTGTGTACCCACCCTGTGTACTGGGAGGAGAATTACAAATGAGACCCTATTAGCTCCCCTTCCAACTTCTACCTGACAAGTGAGTCCCATAAAACCTAGGATAATACAAAATGGCTGGGGGCTGGGGTTGTGGGGGAGGTGGGGCGGCAGTGTAGCAAGTCTGTCCAATTCTCCACTACTGTCCCCCAAAATAATAATAACATTAAAAATAACACAGCTTAGAAAAGTCGATTCAATATCTGCTATTAGTTTTAGAATTATTGGCTTGATTCTGAAAGTTTCCATGGAAACTTGAAGAGTCTAATCCAGTCAAGTTCCTGTAAAGATCAGAATTACAAAAGCATTATTCATCCATACACACGTGGGTGGGATTTTCTCCTCCCCACTTCCCCACAGTATTCTCTGGTGCTGGAGGCAGCTCACTATTGGCCGCCAGCAGGATCTTTGTTCCTGCTGATGTCGGCATGTAAATATTTCCTGCCTCCTAAGATTCTTGCAGGTTCCAGGATTATGTAGGGTGATCACAAATCCCAGGAGCAGTTCCACACATCACACACATCAAGCCCAGTCGTTATTGCTCAAGAATGATTTATGCAGCAGCAGCTATCAAATACATCAACCCAGAGCTAGTGTGTAGGAGATCAGCCAAGCTTCCCTCTCTTGATTGTTATCTGGGACTCGAGTGGTAAGTGCACATTCTTAGATGCGGAGTGAGAACAAGATTGTGCTTGCTTCTGGTGCCCGCCATGGAGATTGCCTGCTGACATGGGCTTACAAGGATTCGTGGACTGACGGTATCAGTGGAACATCTTCAACATCTTCAGAAAAGCATAGAAAACTGGGAAGTGCTAGGTAGTGATCATCTCAAACAAGATGGTGCACAGCGATCTCCCTTTCACCTTCAATTACATCACCATCATTGAGTTCCACCTGAGGGTTCACCACTGACAGATGCTTAACTGAGCAAGTCACATCAATACCATGACGACAAGAACATGGGGGAGGATAGTATGATGAATGTTTCACCTTCTGCACCCTCAAAGACTTTTTACCATCAACACAGCTCATTTGGAATTTTTTGGCACGTTCACTGCTTGCCCAGATGTAACGACAGAAGGATGGTGCAGGAGGTAGGGTTTTCGATTCCTAGGTCACTGAGGCTGGCTCTGGGGGAAATGGAACCTGTACAAGCCGGACAGGTTGCAACTGAGTAAAGCTGGGGCTGAGGTACTTGCTAGCGATGTTGGGGGGGAGGGGGTTTTAAACTAATCAGCAGGGGTGTGGGAGCGAAGAGGAAATATTAAGAGAGGAATACCAGGATGCACAAAATGCTGGGAGGGACAGAAAACACTATTATAGAGATTAAGACCATAGACGGAGGAGTAGGACTAGGCCATTCAGCTCATCGAGTAAGCTCCGCTATTCAATAAGATCCTGATTGATCTGATTTGATAATCCACAACTTCACTTTCCTGCCTTGCCCCATAACCCTTTATTCCCCTGCTGATTAAAAATCTATTTCAGCGTTGAACATACTTAACAACCAGCCTCTACCACTCTCTGCAGTAAAGGAATTGTACAGTTTCACTATCTTCTCAGAGAAGAGACTCCTTGGGCGAAATTCTCTGACCCCCAGCAGGGGGTCGCCGAAAATCCCGCCCCCGCCGTGGCAGAGATTCTCCGCCACCCGAGAAGTGGCAGTGGCGGGAATCTCGCCACTCCGATCGGAGAGGCCCCTGCGGTGATTCTCCGGCCCGGATGGGCCGAAGTCCCGCCGCTGGGAGGCCTCTCCCGCTGCCGAGGTTTGAACCACCTCTGGAACGGCGGGATCAGCGGCGCGAGCGGGCCCCGGGGTCCTGGGGGGGGCGGGGGGCGATCGAACCCCGGGGGGTGCCCCCATGGTGGCCTGGCCCGCGATCGGGGCCCCCCGCTCAGACTCCGGGCCAGTGCCCTGGGTTCACTCTTTCTCCTCCGCGGCCGCCACGGCCTCCGCCATGGCGGAAGTGGAAGAGAACCCCACATCGCGCATGCGCCGGCAGTGACGTCAGCGGCCAACTGCCACTGATGTCACTGCCAGCGCATGCGCCGACCGGCGAAAGCCTTTCGGCCAGCCCCGCTGCCAGGGGCGCCGGTTTTTTGCACCAGTCTTCTGGTGCCAACCGCTCCGGCACAGGGCTGGCCCCCAAAGGTGGGGACAATTCCCCACCTTTGGGGAGGCCCGACCCCTGAGTGGTTGGCGCCACTCCCCTACGCTGGGACCCTCCGTCACGCCGGGTAGGGGAGAATCCCGCCCCTAATCTCAGTCTTAAATAGGTGACTCCTAACTCTGAGATTATACCCTGTGCTCATAGATTCTCCTGCAAGGGGAAACAATGAGGTGAATTCTCCACCGGCGGGATTTTCTGTTCCGCTGGCAGCGCACCCACTCCTGCTGGTTTCCCGGTGGTGTGGGGTGCCTACAAAGAGAAATCCCTTTGGCCATTGGCAAGAACTGAGAATCCTGCTGCCAGCGATGGCACACCGCCAAGAAACACGTGATTGGGAGGCGGAGAATTCACCCCAATCTCTCAGCATCTATCCTGTCAAGACCCCTAAGGATCATATATGCCTCTCATTATTCTAAACTCCACTGAATACAGGCTGAACCCACTCAACCTCTCCTCACAAGATGAACCCTCCATTCCTGGGATCAACCTGGTGAACCTTCTCTGGACCGCACCCAATGCCAGTTTATGGGCGCAATTCAGCGGACTTGAGTTAAAGTCCACTGAAAGACACATTTAGCAGATGTTTCTTGATGCTTGCAGTGCTGAGGAAGACCCTGCTATTCAACAGCACTTTGCCCTTTTTTTGGCTTTGGCGAGGAGCTCCCCATCAAGGCCATTAAGTAATTTCCTGCACTGATGAACTCAGCCTGCCAGTACAGGAAGACTACTCATCGAGTGGAGTGGACTCGATGGGCCGAATGGCCTTACTTCCGCTCCTATGTCTTATGGTCTTATGGATTGAGGTGCCATTTTTAAAAGCAGCCCCAATCTTTTGATCCCCCCCCCCCCCCCCCCCCAGCTCAGTGCCCCCACTGCAGCCCCAGGACCATTTGACTTCCCTATTACCTGCTGAACTTGCATGCTACCTTTTGTGATTCATGCATGTCAAATCCCTGTAGCTTTCTGCAGTCTTACTCCATTTAAATAATATTCAGCTCCTTTATTATTCCTACCAAAGAATAGTAAGTTAATAGATGAAGTCAGAGTAAGGGAGAAAGTAATGACGTCTGACTTATGGTTACTGTGTATGTACATGAATGCATGGAGTATAGTAAATAAGATTGGGGAGTTACAGGTGCAGATTGCATTGTGGAAACATGGGGTGGGATTGTCCAGCCTTCCAGCCATGTGTTTTTCAGTAGGGGGAGGTGGCACATCCTTTTCTGCTGGCGGGAATCTCTGCTCTTGTCGCGGTCAATGAGAATTCCCATTGAAGCCAGCCCACATTGGGTGCATTGCCAGTGGGATCAGAGAATCCTTCCGTGGGCGAACGGCCGGAGAATTCTAGCTATGATATTGTGACGATAAGAGACTGGATTAAGGAAGGGCCTGGGTACAAGGCATTCAGAAAAGATAGGAAAAGAAGGAAAGGAGGAGGGGTGATGGTATTGGGTTAAGGAGAGCATTGTTGTGCTGGAGAAAGAGGATGTTCTGGTGGGATCAAAGACAGAATCTATTTGGCTAGAACTAAGGAACAAACAGGCTGCAATTACCTTGCTCGGTGTAGTCTATAGACCACCAACTAATGAGACGGATGTAGAAGAACAAATCTGTAGGGAAATTAGACAGAGATGCAAACAATCTAGAGTATTTGTAATGGGGACTGTAGTTACCCAAAAGTAGACTGGGATAGTGTAAAGGGCAGAGAAGGGAAAATGTTCCTAGATTGTATTCAGGAGAATTTTCTCCAGCAGTATGACTCCAGTCCAACAGGAAATGAGGTGGAACAAGTAGGTCAAGTGTCAATGGGGCAACATTTAGGAGGCAATGATCATTAGGCAATGAAAATAGGCAATCCAGAGTAAAAGTAATTAACTGGAATAGAGCCAATGTCAATGGGGCAGGAATGGAGTTGGGTCGGATCAATTGGAATGAAAGGTTGGTGGGAAAAACTATGACTGAAGAATGGGCTACTTTCAAAACAGAAATGGTCTAGCCACAGTGAAAGTTTGTTCCCTGAAAAAGGGATGGAAAAGGAGATAGAATTAAGAAAATAAAATTGAGAACCAAATGGAATACAGAAGTTTCAGAGGGAAGGTGAGAACACACTAGATTATAAAAAAGGTCTGCTAGCCAACATAAAGGGAAATTCCAAATAGCAAAAAGGTGGCAAAAGGAGGTAGGACTGACTTGGGATGGAAAAGGGAATTTATACATGGAGGCACGGTGCATGGCTGAGGTTTTAAATGAAAACATTGCATGCATCTATCTTTACCAAGGAGGTAGATGCTACCCAGGCCATAGTGACAGAAAAGGAAATTTTGATCCGAGAAGCACTTAAAAATCAATAAGAAGGAAGTGTTTGTACTTAAAGCTGACAAGACACCTGGACTGGATGAGAGGCATCCAAGAATATTGAAGGAAGTGAGAATGGAAATTTCAGGGGTGCTGGTCATAATTTTCCAGTCTTCTCTGGACTCAGGGGTCGTGCCAGAGGACTGGAGATTTGCAAATGTTCCACCCCTTTTCAAAAAAGGTTGTAAGGATAGCCCCAGCAATTACACCCCAATCTGTTTAACATTAATGGTGGGGGAACTTCAAGAAACAATTATTTGGAATAGAATTAGTAGTCACATGGAAAAATGTAGGTTAATTAGGAAGAGCCAGCATGGATTTCTAAAGGGGAAATCATGTTTAACTAACTTGCTGGAATTTTTGAGGAGGTAACAGTCAGAGTTGATGACGGTAATGCAGTGCAAGTGGGGCAACACGGTAGCACAGTGGCTAGCACAGTGGTTGCTTCACAGCGCTAGGGTCCCAGGTTCGATTCCCAGCTTGGGTCACTCTGTGCAGAGTCTGTACGTTCTCCCCGTGTCTGCGTGGGTTCCTCCAGGTGCTCCGGTTTCCTTCCACAGTGTAAAGATGTGCAGGTTAGGTGGATTGGCCATGCTAAATTGCCCTTTGTGTCCAAATAGTTTAGGTGGGGTTACAGGGATAGGGTGAAGGTATGGATTTAAGTAGGCTGCTCTTTCCAAGGGCCGGTGCAGACTCGATCGGCCGAATGGCCTCCTTCTGCACTCTAGATTCTATGATAAGTGTTGATGTGGTGTACATGGACTTTCAGAAGGCATCCGATAAAGTTCCACATAACAAACCTGTGAGAAAAGTTAAAGCTCATGGAGTAAGAGGCACAGTAGCAACATGGATACAAAATTGGCTACATAATAGAACACAAAGTGTCATGGTCAATGGATATTTTGTGGGGGCTGGAGGAAGGTTTGTAGTGGTGTTCCCTAGGGATTTTAGTTTTGGGTATTGGAATCTGTTCTTTTCAGAATCATAGAGTCTTTTCCTGATATATATTAATGAACTAGATCCTGGTGCACAGGGTAGAATTTCAAAGTTTGCAGATGACACAAAACTAGGAAGTATTGAAGATTGTGAAGAGGGCAATGTAGAACTTGAAAGGGACATAGACAAGTTGGTGTAGTGGACAGGAAGGTGGCAGATGAAGTTCAATATGGAGAAGTGTGTGGTGATGTATTTTAGTAGAAAGAACATGGAGAGGCAATATAAAACCAGGGGTAAAATTCTTATGGGGGTGCAGGAACAGAGGGACCTGGGTCAGTGGCGTGCAGAGGGGGGGGCCGACGGTGCATTGGCCCCGGGCATCCATTGGATGGGGGCATCCAATCAGAGAAGGGAAAAAAAAAAAAAAATTTTTTTTTTTTAAATTTAGATTACCCAATTATTTTTTTCAATTAAGGGGCAATTCAGCATGGCCAATTCACCTACTCTGCACATTTTTTGGGTTGTGGGGGCGAAACCAACGCAGACACGGGGAGAATGTGCAAACTCCACACGGACATTGACCCAGAGCCGGGATCGAACCTGGGACCTCAGTTCCGTGAGGCGGTTGTGCTAACCACTAGGCCACCGTGCTGCCCCAGAGAAAGAAATAAGATAGTAATTTTAAAATTTCAGCGGTGATAAATCAATTTTTGGAGGCTCACCACACTGCAGAGGCAGTTGTTAGCCCTTTATTCCTTTAACATGGTGTACCCTTTCTGTCTAGAGAAAATGGTCCTTCTCCCCATCCCCCCCACACGCATGCGCATGATGTACGTGGTGCAACCATCAAAAGCAACAAGCAGACGTGGCTGTTCGTTCCTGCGTTTCCTCTAGTCATAACTCGTCTTTTCTTCAGCTTTTTGTGCATCTAGATTAGTTCTTTTACCTTAAACAGGTGCAACTACGGTTTTTATAGGTTTTCTGGCGATATTTAATGAAATATTTACGTGGGATGTAGTAAGAGTGAAGCCTGGATGATCAGAGGACTGCTATGGCATTTAATCTCGGAATAGGAGACATTTATTCCTTAACATGCTAATATTCGAATACAGATACCACTAATTTGCAAGTCTATGATATAAATTGCACAAAATTATCAGTGGAGAATCAGTGTGAAATAATTTGATACGAAGGAACAAAGAAATGAAATATGGTTTATCCATCTGCAACTGACCGATTGTTTACCATTTTCTTCCCATTTTCTCATGCGTCTTACGGTTTTTGAGATAGAAAATGAAATGTTACGAGTATTTTGTGTACAACCGAGTGGAGCACAGAACAGGAAAAAAAAGAGGGCCAGAGTCGAAGAAGAGTCCCATCAAAGAGGGGCATTAGATGCATGGATAAAAAGAAGTAAAGAAGTAGGAGAACCTGGAGAAATAAAAGATGATGTGGGTGCAGAGAAGGATTTTTCTGATACGGATTCAGCTCGGTCAGAACATAATACTGTCTCTCCTCAGTCTCGTTGTCAGGATGATGATCCATGTGAAGAAAACAAAGAAGATATTTGCATATTTTTGCAAAGAAGCGATTTTGGCTGTTTGAAGAAACCGATTCCAGATCATTTGAAGATGACAATATTACAATATGGCCCTGAAAGATATCAGAATAAAAGTGGTCCATTTGCTGAGAAGGATGGGAGATCATTTTCCAAACAGTGGTTTGTTAAAGTTTCCACAAACGGAGAAATTGTGGAGAGAAAATGGTTGTTATACTCTCCATATCGGAAAGCATGCTAGTTTTGTTTGCTTTTTGTTTTCAAAGGAGCATTTGTTGTCTGTGTCAAACTTTGGAAAGGAAGACGGTTTCTCCACTTGGAGAAAATTAAATCCAACAATACCTGACCATGAGAAAAGCCCTTCTCATAGAGCTCACATGAGGGAATACCTGAACCTTGTAGTTCGACTCCATCATTCAACTACGATAGATGCTGAACTTCAACAGCAAATGTCTGCTGAAAAGAAAAGATGGAAAGCTATAACTGAACGGATTGTCGAGGTTATATCCTGTCTGGCAAAACAGAATCTGGCCTATCGTGGACATCGAGGAGAAGGAATATCTGGGTTATCAGAGCCAGGGGAGACAGTCAGTGAAAATACAGGAAACGTTCTAGCAACAATCAGACTTTTGGCCAAATATGATGACATCTTAGCAAAACACTTGCAGAGAGGGAAAGAGAAACCAAAAAGTGTCACCTACTTGTCCAACAGAATTCAAAACGAAATAATCAATCTTCTTGGTGAAACTGTCAAGAAAAATATAATTTCCGAAATTAAGGACGCAAAATATTTTAGCATAATGCTGGATTCAACTCAGATATTGCCCATGAAGATCAGGTTTCTGAAATTCTGCGTTACGTTCATATTGATGAAAACAGAAAAGTAGAAATAAAGGAGACATTTCTGGGATTTTTTCAAGTCAACAAGAAAGATGCAGTCAGCCTGGTAAATAAAATTAAGGAAAAATTGGAAGAAGACAAAATTTCCATGAATGACTGTCGTGGTCAAGCATATGATAACGCAGCAGTTATGGCTGGAGTGAGAGGAGGTGTTCAACAAAAAATTCTTGAAGTTAACCCAAAAGCTGTGTTTGTGAACTGCGAAAACCACAGCCTCAATTTGTCCTGTGTCCATGCAAGTGAGGTGCAACCTGTTGTTGTTACATTTTTTGGCATTCTAGAAAAACTCTACTTTTTTTTCTTCATCTACTTCTCGTTGGGAAGTGTTAAAATCATTTGTCACTCGGACTGTGAATAGACAGTGTGACACAAGATGGAGTTCCAGCCATGATGCTGTGCAAGTAATCCACGAAGAGTGTGACAACGTTATTGCAAGCCTTCAACACCTGCTGGAAGGAGAATTTTCAAGGGAAACTAAATCTGATGCAGGATCGCTACTGAACTCTATTCAACAGTTCCCGTTTATAGCTTTATTAAATTTTTGGTACTCAGTTTTATCAGTGGATAAAGTCTCAAAACGTTTGCAGGATCCGAAAATGGGGTTCCATGAAGCTTCTTGTGATCTGAGAGGACTTATTCATATCTTGAATTTGAAGAATGATGAAATTATCCACAATGCAATAGATTTAGCCAATGAATATTGTGAAAATTGGGGAATACCAATTGTACGAACAAGGAGAAGAAGAATAATGCCTGGAGAGTCAGCAAGAGATAGTGGACTGACGGCACAAGAAGAAATTAATAGAGTAATGGTAGAGATTGTGAACAGATTAAAAACTGAAATTGAAGACCGCAGTGTCCGTCTTCAAAGACTCAGTGACCGATTTTCTTTTCTTCTGAACTTGAATTCAGGAGTGATTGAAGATGAACAAGAAAGAGAGAAATTAAAAAAGGAATGTTCAGACTTTGCAAATTATAATGACAATGATGTGGTTGCAATTCAGTTATATGACAAAATTATTGATTTTGTGATGCTCCTTCGAGCTGGAGGGAATAGAGTTCCCCCTGACCCTAAAGATGCTCTGGAGTCTTTACTGCAGTATGGGAGGGATGTCTTTCCGAAGCTGTGTGTTTCATACAGATTACTGCTTACAATCACATTTTCAAAACTGAAATTAATAAAAACATATCTGAGGTCTTCTATGTCACAGGAGCGACTGACCAACCTGGCTTTAATAAGCATTGAAAAAGAATTTCTCACAGCTGATGTAAAAAGTGAAGTAGTTCAGGTGTTTTGTGACAGGAGGTATCATTTGGGGAAAAGAACTTAATAAATTTGATTGATTTATATTAAAATCGAATAAAGCGTTTATTTCATGTTTCATCTGTGTTTATATATTCAAAATGTTTTCCTTTCTCATAATATTTCTCAGTATATTAGGCCTTATACTTGAGTCTTTGGGGCATACAATCAAGATTTGCCCCGGGCATCACCAGACCTCTGCACGCCACTGACCTGGGTATGTATGTACATAAATCATTGAAGGTAGAAAGACAGGTGGAGAGAGCAGTTAATAAAGCATATAGGATTCTGGGCTTTATTAATGGGGGCATAGAGTACAAGAACAAATAAGTTATTCTGAACTTATACAAGATAGTTAAACCTCAGTTGGAATACTGTGTACAGTCCTGGGTGTCACACTGCAGGAAGGATGTGAACACATTGGAGACAGTGTAGAAGAGGTTTACAAGAATGGGTCCAGGGATGAGAAACTTCAGTTATGAGGCTAGATTGGAGAGGTTGTGACTGTTCTCCTTGGAGAGAAGAAGGCTAAGAGGAGATTCAAAATCATGAGGAGGCTGGACATTGTGGATAGGGAGAAACTGCTCCCGCTCATAAAAGGATCGAGAGGGAGATGGCACAGATTTAAAGTGATTTGCAAATGCAGCAAATGTGATGTGAGAAAAAACTTTTCACACAGCGAGTCAGGTCTAGAAGGCACTGAATCACAGAATTAATACGGTGCAGAAGGAGGCCATTTGGCCCATCATATCTGCACCAGCTCTCCAAACTAGCATCATGGCTTAGTGCCATTCCCCTGCCTTTCTCCGTACCCCTTCACATGTCTAGAAGTATGATGGAGGCAGGTTTAATCGAGGTGATCAAGAGGGCATTCGATGATTCATTGAATAGCAACAATGTGCAGGGGTACAGAATGGCATTAAATCATAATGCTTATTTGGAGAGCTGGTGTAGATACGATGGGCCAAATGGCCTCCTTCTGCGCCATAACAATTCTGTGATTCTGAATTAGGAAACCTGGAAGAATCGTACGATGCTGTTCTCTCAAATGTCACCATCAATTCCCAGCGGTGTATTGCATCTGATTTAGACAGACCCCATCATTTTTTCATCATCACTCACAAGCTCCATTTTCACCTGAACTGCAGTGATTTAAAGAGAAGGTCCAACATCACTTTCTCAAGGCAACTAAGAATGGCCAATAATTGTGATTCGATCCTGAGAACAAATATTTTGTTTTAAGATTATGATTTGTGCTTTGACAAAACAGCATTTGCTTTATTTTCAGTAATATTTTTAGAATGGACTTTGCCCTATTGCATTAAATAGCATGCCAAATCAGAAATAAAAGAGTCAGTTTTTCCCAACGTTAGACAAATAGGAGTGACTTTGAAAAATTGCACAAGCTGCAGGGCTTTTACAAGCAAGGGCAGCCTCACATTTTAGCTGGCAAAGGAAAAAAGACTGAGCCTGACAATTGGCTGTGGTCTGAGTTTAATCAGGAAGGAATTAACCTTTTACTTTTAATGATACAGGAGGGTATAACCTTAGACTGCTGAGCGGGCCATTGAAGTTTGCTGCGTGGATCTGTTTCCTTTGTGACTATGAAAGGAATGTGAGGAATTAGGCAGATGACTGTTTAGTGCTGACATGGTGATATGGCTGAAAAGGTATGCAATCAAGCTAACAGAAACCCAGCCTACCTGAATGATCGAAACTACTCCCACGCATTATTAACCTGTGAGTTACAGCCGTGGGAAAACCTCCCAGGCCCCGAATAGCCGTGTTTATCAGAAATGGAGGCAATACTTTCGGGGTAGGGCAGTTTCAGAGATTTCTCACATGCTGAACAAAAGAAAAATGAATATGCTAAATGATCCGTATTTAAGTGTTGTTCTATATTTATACTTAAATGAACATATTTGCATTTTTCACACAGTTATCTAAGCTTTTAATTATGAAATATCGGATTAAGAATAATATCTGAAATGTTCAGGTCTTCCTGTTGCATAAATCCTTTCACTTTCCTCCAGGCCTAATGTTGAAGGAGAGAGAAAAGCTATTGTTCATTCAGCTCTATGATTGGCATCTGGCACATTCAACTGCAAGTCTGGATGCATCCCCTGTCACCTCCTGATTGAAGTCACATGAGCCCTGCCAAATGATCATTATCTTATGAAGACAAACCTAAAAGGTTACAATTATGTGACCACGTGCAAGAGGTGAAGTTCTTCTGGTAATCCAAGGCCCTATACTAGTTCAAATTTAATCAGAAGAACAAATTTCGTAAGACAGGCTACTTGAAAATATAAGCAATGTGAAAACGAAGTACTACCCAACACAAGTGATTAGGTATTCTAAAAGTCACCCTCATAATATAGGCTAGTACAATATTTAATTTCTGCCCAGACGTAGTCTTCATAAGCGCAGCATACCAAACAAGGTCATTGAGCTTGTAGCATACATTGAAACTGATGGATACAATGTTGTGGGCATCCACAGAGACATGGCTGCAAGGGGATCAGGGCTGGGATTGAAATATCCAAGGATATGCGTCTTATCGAAAGGACAAACAGATGGGCAGAGGGGGTGGGGTTGCTTGTTAGTGAGAAATGAAATTAAATCAATAGCAAGAAGCAATATAGGATTTAAAGGCATAGAATCTCTGTGGGTAGAGTTGAGGAATCGCAAAGGAAAAAAGACCCTGATGGGAGTTATGTACAGGTCCCCGAACAGTAGTCAGGGTGTGGGGCAGAAAAGAAATGTTTTCTCTTAAGGTTAACATGCAGGTTCAGTTGTCAATTAGAAAGGCGAATGCAATGATCATAGATCATAGAATTTACATGCAGAAGGAGGCCATTTGGCCCATTGAGTCTGCACCGGCCCTTGGAAAGAGCACCCTATTTAAGACCACACCTCACCCTATCCCTGTAACCCAGCAACACCACCTAACCTTTTTGGACACGAAGGGCAATTTTATCATCGCCAATCCACCTAACCTGCACATCTTTGGACTGTGGGAGGAAACCGGAGTACCCGGAGGAAACCCACACAGTCACGGGGAGAACGTGCAGACACCGCACAGCCAGTAACCTAGCGGGGAATTGAACCTGGGACCCTGGAGCTGTGAAGCAACAGTACTAACCACTATGCTACTGCGCCGTCGCTATCGCAAAATGAATGTTAGCATTCATGTCAAGAGGGCTAGAATACAAGAGCAGAGATGTAGTACTGAGGATGTATACGGCTCTAGTCAGACCCCACTTGGAGTATTGTGAGCAGTTTTGAGCCTCGAATCTAAGGAAGGATGTGCTGGCCTTGGACAGGGTCTAGAGGAGGTTCACAAGAATGATCTCGTGAATGAAGGGCTTGTCATATGATGAGCAATTGAGTCTGTACTTGATGGAGTATAGAAGGATGAGGGGGTATCTCATTGAAACTTACAAAATGCTGGGTGGCCTAGATAAATGGATGTGGAGAAGATGTCTCCACTAGCAGGAGAGACTAGAACCTGAGGGCACAACCTCAGACTGAGGGATGATCCTTTCAAACTGAGATGAGGAGGAATTTCTTCAGGCGGAGGGTGGTGAATCTGTGGAACTCATTGCCACAGAAGGCTGTGGAGGCCAAGTCACTAAGTGTCTTAAGAGATAGATAGGTTCTTGATTAATAAAGGGATTAAGAGTTATGGGAAGAAGGCAGGAGAATGGGGATGAGAAAGATATCAGCCATGATTAAATGGCAGAGCAGGCATGATGGGCCGAATGGTCTAATTCTGCTCTCAAATCTGATGGTCTTATTATTTATTTGTGGCTGTGGAATTGCTGACAAGGTCAGCATTTATTGCCCATCCCTAACTGCCCTCGGGAAGGTGGTGGTGAGCTGCTTTCCTAAACCGCTGCAGTCCAAGGGATGTGGGTTCCAGGATTTTGATCCACCAACAATGGAGGAATATGATATATTTCAGGATGGTGAGTGGTTGTAGGGGAACGTGCAGCTGGGAATGCTCTCATGCATCTGCTGCTCTTATCATTCTAGATGGTAGAGGTTGTGGGTTTGGAGATCCTGTCGAAAGAGCCTTGGCACGTTGCTGCAGGATATCTTGCAGATGGCACACAGTGCTGCCACTGTGTGCTGGTGGTGGAAGGAGTGAATGTGTAAGATGGGGAATGGGATCCTGATCAAGAAGTCATTGATGAAGCAGTTGAAAGTGGTTGATCTCAGGATACTACCCTGAAGGAACTCCTCGAATGATGTCCATGATGTCACAGTTGATCAAGTGCTGCTTCGATAGCAAGGAAAGTCACTCCCACCGAAACTGAGAATTGACGAATAGGCTATTGGTAAGCAAGGTAGTACGGTACCTTCTATTAATATGCTAATGACTGAGAGTAAACTAACCAGTGACAATTGGCTTGTTAGGACTTGTCCTGCTTTTGGTAGATGAGACATACCTGGACAATTTCCATATTATCAGATCGATGACTGTGTTGTAGCCACAGTGGAACAGTGGGGCTCGGGCTGCAACTAGTTCTGGAGCCTACATCTTCAACACTATCGATGGGAACATGTCAGGATCCATAGTTTCTGCATCCTGTGGACTTATTGCCCTCCACTCAACATGCGGAGTGAGTTGAATTGCCTGAAGATGGTTTATATGATGCCCAGTTTTGAACCACTAAATCTGTTCTCAATCTATCCCATTAAGCATGGTGTTAATGTCACACAGCTGGTTGGAGATCAGTGTGAAGAAGGGATTTGGCCTCCACAAGGACTGCGTGGTAGTTACTCCTACCAGTAATGTTACAGGTGGTTGTATCTGTGACAGATAGACGGGTGAGAATGAGGTCAAGTTCTTCCCTTGTGTTGGTTCTCTCACCGCTTGTTGTATCCCAGATTAGCAGATAGGCCCTTCAGGACTTGGCCAACTTGATCAGTAGCTTGGTGCTACCAAACACTTGATGTTGGGCATTGAAGTTCTCCACCCAAATTCAGATTTGGTGCATGTGCTATCTCAGAGCTTATTCCAATGTGGAGAATTGAACAATGGGGTTTAATGTGGAGGAATATTGATTCATCAGCCAAGGGAGGAGTGTAGATGTTAATCAGGAGGAGGTTCCCTTGCCCACATTTGACTTGATACTATGAGACTTCATGGAGTCTGGAGTCAATGTTGATGACTGACCAAGGCCAATCATTTCTAACTGTATACCACTGTGCTATTGTTAATTAGCTTTAATTTTTATTTGAAGTGCAAAGCTGATTTATTTAAGTACAGCACATTTTCCCTACGCAGCTTCAAATGTGTGGTAACTTAAAGGGGCTGTGTCACTGACATGAGTGCAGCTTGCATGTTAACTTTTGTGTTGTTGCACAGTTTACAGGGAACATTGCTGTTGGAATGGGGCATATCCAGGCACAATGATGGAGGAGTCTGGCACATTGGCTGAAAGATATGGGGCTGGATTCTCCGCTGTGGGGTGCTCCGTTTTGCCGGCAGCCCGGGTATTTCCCGACGGCGTGGGGCTGCCCCACAATGGGAAACCCCATTGACCAGCCGGCGAAACGGAGCATCCCGCCGATGTGCTGAACCAGAAATCTGGCACGGCAATATGGAGAATCCAGCCCCTGATTCTGTCAGGGTCTTGCTAGTCTGTGGGGCAGATCTTCCAAGTCCTCAGACATTGGTGGGGTGGGGGGGGGGGGGGGGGGGGGGGACTTTGTGTAAGCCTTTGTTTAAATACAATGCCTAAATCAATACCAGGTGGCTTGCCAGTTTTTACATTTATTAGATTTTTTAGTGGTGGCTTGAGATATCCCCGTGGCCAATTCAGAAGGTAGTTAAGAGTCAACCATATAACAATCATTATGATTGTCACAAGTAGGCTTACATTAACACTGCAATGAAGCTACTGTGAAAATTGCTGCGGGGCTGGGAACTCATAAAAACCAGATGGGGTAAGCAAGGTAGCTCTCCTTCCATAAAGGACATTAGAGAAGTAGATGGGGTTTTAAGACAATCTGGTAGTTTCATGGCCACCATTTCTGATATTAAACTTTTTATTCCAGATTTATTTAATATTTGAAAGTAAAGTTGTCATGGTAGGATTTGAATTCATGTCTTGGAACATTAGTCCAGGTTTAGACTGCTAGTGTAGTAACATAATCACCACACTACCATTCCCATATTCTCTACCCTGAGTGTTCAGTTATCAGGTTTTATTCTTATATATTTTGATCGGACAATGAATATGCTATCGGAGGAGTTTGGGTATTGACATGAGTGGATCTAGGAGACTGACAACAGATAACGACACACTTAAATTCCAAGAGGACTCAATGTTCAAAGAGCCTGAAATAGTAGAAAAAAATTAAATGAACTCAGACTTTGTCCCAAGGTAACAGACCCTACCCTAACCTCACACCGATAAATGTGTCCAATGTACATGCCATGAATAACAACCTCCCACCCGCATGGTCTGACCGTACCTTATAAGCTTCCCATGATTGCACTTTACACGTTGCAACAACATTCTTTCCCATTAACTACTTCATCCCTTGTATTGTCAACTGCTGCTTGCCATGATCAAACCTTTAATTTGCTATATTTGCATGATGTATGTTTGGAAATCACAACTCCCATGGGCATTGTATGTTCCAGGTTTCCCTTTATGTCCCCCGCCAATGTCAATTCTTCAATCCCTTTTGCTTATTTTGAAAGACTGCACATGACAGTGGGAAGAAAAGCCACATAATAAAAGGAATTGCGAAATTTATACACATAAATCCATTTGAGAAAGCGGAACAAGTGACGAGATTGTCATAATATCCACTCCTGTATATAATGGAGTGCAGACAGGCAGTGATTGACACACAGGATGACCAGTAAGCACCCAGCACAGAGCAGCCAATCACCAGACAGGACACTATCACTTTAAGCCAGAGGGCACTCGGTTTCCCGCGCTCTCTGGGCCCAGCCACTGAGACAGTCAGAGTCCACGAGCTAGCCAGTGCAAACACCATGCGGTAGCTAGTAAGTCTGGTCAGGCTAGTACTAGGTCTCCAGTCAGTTCAGTATAGTGTCAACCCACAGCTGAGCATGTATATTAGTTATAATGTTGAATAAAATCGTGTTGGATCTCCTCCAGCGTTAGAGGTCTGTCTCTGGCCACACTGCATCAAGTGCAGTCCGCGTCGAACCAACCTGCCTAACACATCAGAGACTAGTGGAATTTTGCGAGATCGGGGGTGGATAAACTATTTTTAATCATATGATATGAGCATCAAGTACTCCTGGAGTCATTGGAAAGTGTGTCAAGCATCCTTCAGCACAGGGAGGTTTTATTCATCTTGTTATTACTAATGGATCTGTTGTCGTGAGATTGGTAGACATGTTGGGATGGTGTCCAGTAGTATGGCTAGGTGCAGAATGGCCACAAAAAGCACTGCAATCTCTTAGGATGACAACACATCCACACTCTTGTCATCCCTCTGCCTGCTGATTAAGAAATCAGGCAGAATCAGACTACCCCTACAGCTGCCAAGGTGGTACAGTCTGCACATGTGTGAAAATATAGTCATAGACACTATAAGTTCAGGAACCTGTCACTGGATTAGAGAGGAGAGTACATCAATTATAGACAATAACAGGGCAGCAAATACCAACAAAACGTATTTATGAAATAGAAATTGGTGGCCCAATGTCAACAGAATCTCTACAGTGTAGAAGGAGGTCATTCAGCCCATCAAGTCTGCACCAACCCTCGGAAAGAGCACCCCACCTACTAGGCCCACCCCCTCACCCTATCACCGTAACCCTACCTAACCTGCACATCTTTAGACTGTGGGAGGAAACCGGAGGAAACCCACGCAGATACAGAGAGAATGTACAAACTCCACACAGACTGTCACCCAAGGCTAGAATCAAACCCGGGTGACTGGTACTAAGACAACAGTGTTAACCACTATGCCATTGTAATTAATAATGTGTTGAATTGTGTATCATTAGGTAAAAGAAATTGAATGTTTACTCGTTCTCTAGGAACTGCAAAAGATGTAGGTAAAGATTTAATTTACTGATGGCAGTCTGAGGATGTTCACGTGAGGGGTGGGTAATTCTGAGAAAGCCTGTTCCGTGAGATTGGCTTTCACTGCTGGCACATGTGGTTTACGAGAAATATCCTTCGCCTTCAGTAAACTGTCTCTTTATTGAAAATTGGTGCCTTCCTCCTCTGTGCGAACCATGCTGTGTCTGCATATTGCACCACAAAATTACAGAGCATGCAGGAGATAATAATGATTTTTAATGCTTGGACCTCTCTATTCTAGGGCACCCCTTGTACAAGTAACTGTACCTCACCAGTCCTATGCTGTGTTTGTGAATATCTTTAAAAGATGCAGATATTTTCCTGTGCTTGGTTGCTGCATGTAGTTGCCATAGAGGGTTCACGAGGCATGGCTGTAGCAGGAAATTAACATTCCATCTTTCTTTCCTAATTGGGGCATGATGGATTGTCTTAAACATCATGGTTGCTACCAGGGAAGTGGACATTCACCTGCATGAGTAAAAACAATTTTAAATCAAACCTGAAAGTTTCTGGCTGTCCCTTTAAATATCATTGAAATGTAAAGCCTGGTTGTCCAATGTATAAGAGGGAAATTAAGAAGCTATGTACCTCTGGCATGAACAATTAAATGCTGTGGCTTCTCCCACATTATAATAAAGGTCCTATCTTTAATAGGGTATCCTGTATCTTTTTGTCTCAGTTTTCCCTCTTCCTTTGCTTATTTTATTTTTCTGTTCTTTACATGCTTCCTGAGAAAGACACCCCACCTGATATTGATGACATGCAAGTTGCCCTCAGGTTTTTGGTTTTGTTGTTCTTGAGCCATGCCAGGTGTGAGAGAATGATGTTGGTGACTCATTCTCCCTCCTTCAGGTAACACAACTAATTCATATCTGCTACACAAGTGCCAAAGCCAGAAAGCCCGAGATCAACATGACTGTCTTAAAGCATCCCTTTTCATCAAATGTTCGAAACCCTTTCTTACAAATGTTGGACTTCCAAGGACATTGAATGTCATTTCTAGGGAACAAGACATTTATAAAACATGGCACCCGGTGTCCATAAAAGACTTTAGATTAGATCTGTTATTACCAGCAGCTTGGCCGCTACAATTGGATTTTCAGTCAAAGAACTTTGATCTGAATTCCAGTCTGACTGCAATAACTGAGTGAACTGGCTGGGCCGTTAAATGATCATCATCTTAGCAAGGGGTAAAAGTCTGTGGAATTCTATCCGGTTGCGCAAAAAGATTATTGATTCTGACAATATGTAAGAGCATCAATGTTAGGTCTGAAGCTACCCACTGCCTAAATTCCCCCTGTTCTGGATATGGGAATGCAGTCAAGGAGTGGCAAACTCAATCGAAAAGTACCTTTCCTCTTGCGGGTGAGAACTAGGGGTCACTGTTTTAAAATTAGGGGCTGCTGTTTTAGGACGGGGACGAGGAGAAGATTTTTCTCTCAGAGCGTTGTGCGACTGTGGAACTCTGCCTCAGAAGGCAGTGGAGGCGGAGTCACTGAATATTTTTAAGGCGGAGGCAGATAGATTCTTGCTGGGCAAGGAAATCAAAGGTTATCACAAACAGATGAGCCATGATTATATTGAATGGCGGAGCAGACTCGAGGGGCTGAATGGCCTACGTCTGCACCTATTTCATATGTTCATATGACAATGTCTGTTTGAATGAAAAAAAATCATGTTTGGAAAAATTTAACAAAATCTTACCATTAAACTCAGAAATAGGAACTCACCTTATTGAATAAACCAAAGTGAATAACTCCATTTCCTATGCAAGTACATGCCTCCTGAACTTGGATATTATAAATTCAAGCAGATCTATTGACGAAAGCCAGAATGTGTGTTCCTCACCAGACAGAATATAAAGGAATGTAAAAGGCACAAACTACAAGGCTCTGCTGCTGCTGTGAAACCACCCTAAACGCAAATCCTGAGACACAATCAGAGCTATGGGGTGGAATTGTCCAGAAACACAGCCAAGTTTACTGATCAGATTGTCTGCCGCTTTGTCAAAAAAAACTGGGGGTGGGGTTTGTGACATCACTTTGGGGGTGTGGTTTGTGCCATCACTTTGGGGGTGTGGTTTGTGCCATCACTTTGGGGGTGTGGTTTGTGCCATCACTTTGGGGTGTGGTTTGTGCCATCACTTTGTGGGTGTGGTTTGTGCCATCACTTTGGGGGTGTGGTTTGTGCCATCACTTTGGGGGTGTGGTTTGTGCCATCACTTTGGGGGTGCGGTTTGTGCCATCACTTTGGGGGTGTGGTTTGTGCCATCACTTTGTGGGTGCGGTTTGTGCCATCACTTTGGGGGTGTGGTTTGTGCCATCACTTTGGCAGGGTGGGGCCTGAAAGATCCGAAAACCCCAGCTCCACAGAGATTGGGTGCTCTCTTTAAAAAGTGCCCCCAATCTGCAACAAAAGTACCCTTTCCCCGCCCCCCCCAACAAGTTTCAGCATGACTACCCCCCACAACACGGGAGTATCGGTGGCACTCTACCCCCTGCACATTCACCGGCACGCACCCCTCTCTCCCTATTACACAAGGGGACGTACCCCATTCCCCCAATAGAGGAGGGTTACCCCCCAAGCAATGCCCCCTGGCAGTGCCCACCTCATTGCCCACCTCAGTGCCGGGGTCACTGCCAGTCTATGAGACGGAAATGCCCAGCCTCGGCCCTCAACCCCGGGGAAAAGAGGTTGAATCCCAAAGCCTCAGGTCCCTCAGGAATATGCACATCAAAGTGAGGCTCACTGCATCGCTATAATATGCAGATTTGTTAAAAATGATCCCGCCCATTGTGTAGGCAGAATCCAGATCGCAATGTCTGTTGCGAGCCGGGTAGATCCCTGGAGTGGGGTCTTCCAGCTTTTAAAGGTCATGATCACCACGGCGAGCTGCTTTTACAGTGCAGCATGGTCGTTGGATCACACCCTATGTGTGCATTCGTTCAAAGATGTAAAGGATGACAAATACTATTACAACACCAGTTGTGAGTCATGTGGACCAATTAACATTAATTTTAAGATATGTGACCAGCGATGGTGAAGATATAGAATTATTTTTGTTTTGCACAATTAAATCCCACACTTCAGGGTCTCTGGACATAACTGTTTTGGAAATCATTGCAAATTTAAGTTTGAACATCAAAAATTGTCGTGGGCAGAGCTTTGATAATGTTGCAAATATGACAGGAAAGTATCCAGGTCTACCAAGCAAGACTGAATAATGCAAGCCCCCAATGCATTATTCAGCCATGTTCCAGTCACTCCTTGAATTTATTCTGCAATCTTGTATCTGAATCCTGTGAGGGAGCTGTACACATTTTTTACTTTGATTTTGTATGCCTTTTTTTATGGTTTTCACGCATCAGTAGTATATGTTGCAATCAGGCTTGGAGCAGGCAAGTGAACATTTGACAGTGTTGCTCGTTTTACTGGAGTGTGATTAACACGCCTCCGTTTAAAGGCCGTGTGCTTAACACTACTATGGCTCTGTATGTGTAATTATGCTCGGAGTCGCCAGGTGTCGTATTGAGACACCGTCACAAGTATATCAAGGTCAGGTTCAAAGTAATAAATCCATACACCGATTAGTAAGTCCAAACGATTGGTGTTTATTATAACAAATATAATAAATACTCATGCATACGCTAAAGAGACTAACTTACTTCTAATACTAAACAACTAAATACTTATCTAGACAGGAACAGGCAAGGTCAGGGAGCAAGGCCTTCGTCCCGTTCTTGGTCTGTAACTTTCTGATTGGCAAAGTTGGCAAGAGCTAGCAAGGTCTGGATCACGTAGCGATCGTTGTGTTGGCACTTACAGTTCGATGGCTGATGCTCAACGGCCGGTGATGAAACTGGAGTCAGGATGCGATGCAACAGGTCTGGGCCGGAGTCTGGAAGCAACAGACCGAGTCATGTGCTTGACCTTCTTTTTATAGGTCCCAGGAGGTTCAGGCCCCCTTGGGGTGGTTCCCTCATCTATTGGGTCTTTCCCAATCGATATCTTTCAAACTCCCCAATCCTAGGGTCGTTCCTCGATGTTTGGGGCGGTCCCTACGGCTCTTTGTTTTGGTTGCTTTGGCGCCATTCTGTCTGGGCGTCTATGGAAAAGTATCCATCGATACTTAAATGTTTCTATTGTACCTGGGCCTGGGCAGGGATCACCTCATTAATATGCAGATCTGTTTCCCATTTGCACCTTTGGCTGAAACTCTGCAACTCTTTGGAAACTGGTTTCTGTAAGGGCAAAATGCAAAACAGTCTTTTGCAAGCTGTGTGTCCTCACTATGACTGTTTTTCCCTGTGTTCCTTGCGGTTCTCCATTTTGTAGCCCAGTGTCCATCTTAGATGGCTACAACAGTCAAAATAATTAGTGACACCAGGTGGTCTGCTTATGCATATGCTGCTTTGGCTTTAAAAATCAACTTCGCTGATTTGAAGGAAACTTTATCAGACATAACCCATCAAATTCATAAAAAACACATGAAGCAAAATCCAAATTTGAAAAGTGACAATATTGCTGCTTTTACTCTTTTGTGGAACTGTTTACTTCAAAGAATTAATGCAGTCAGCAAATTGCAGCAAAATGTTGATACAATTTACTGTATACTGCAAAATTCTTGGCCTCTGTTAAAAGTTTTGTCATGGAAGCTCGGAATGACTAAAACTCTGTGGAAGCATTGACAAAACATATAGATCCCTCTGACATATTTGATGAAAAGCGTACAAGATGCAGGATATTATTTTAAGATGAAATTAGACACAATGAAATCAATTTAAAAGGAGAAGAGACGATCATCGTTGAGACTGTCAATTTTTTTTGTGACACAATGACGGTGCAATTTCAGAGTAGAAGTGAATCTCTGAAGAAAACTGTTGCTTTATTTTGTGTGTTTCCTGAAAAAGGTTTGGATGAAAATGATAAAAAAAACTGCAGTAAGAAATTACGTGAATTCTAATGGGAGGACATTGACACAAATCTTTTTGAAGATGAAGGGAAACAATTCATTCATTTCATCAATAATGATGAGCTCTCTTCTTCAAATTCACCAACTGGTTTGATTTACATGATGGTTTCAGGTAACTTTTCCAAATGTGGAAACCATTCTGAAAGTATTTTTAATACCTACCACAAATGCTCCTGGTGACTGTTGTTTCCCGTATTGAAAGGAGTTCAAAATTATTCACAAAAAACGATGAGGCCTTTGACATGTTCAGCAATATTGATGATTGAAAGTGCATCTTTATAAGTTATAACCTACGATGATGTGAAGAAAAATTGTGGGAAAAAAAGCAATCTAAATTGCCATGGCAATAAGGCATGAAGCAAGAAAATCTTAAAAATCTGACTGTCTTCCTTATTCTCGTGTTTAAATTCTGTTTTCAAAACGGACTATTGCTGGTCTGATAAAATGGCTGCAGCCAGTCACAGGCTGGTGGTTCTAACCACCATCGCTCTCCAGACTGGCCTTCAGAAAGTCTCTGGGACAAAGAATAGAATCCTGCCGACAAAGCAACTGATATTGGACTTGGACTCACTGGACTCCACTCATGTGAATTTATGTCAATAACCTTTATGAGAGAGCAACTAAAGTAGTTAACTTTTATTTTTGAAACTGAATGAGATTTTAAAATATACTGAATGGTAGCATATGCATCTTGTTGATTGGAGTATTTGCTTCTGCACTAGATTGGCTCATTCTATCCTGAACTGGCCTGTGCTGCAGCGATATTATTGGTTGATTTTTCCATCTTGTTGCTCATCAGCAAATTTCATGTTTGCTCACCTAAAACTCACCCATTGCAATATTGACCACCTTTACTGTCATCCTGACAAGAGGTAAGCTTATATTTCAGCAGTTCAGTAATTATTCACACGGGCGTGCTTTTACAAGTGAAAAAGCAGTGGTCGATTTGTGTATTTTTGTGGTTTCCGCCTTTGCGTTCTGTGGAGCAGGAGCGGGTGGGCTGGGAGGGGGGTGAGGTTGATGGGGGGCAGAAATGGAGATGAGCGTGGGGCCCCATGAACTGTAACTCCTCCTCTGGGTGGTGGTGGATGGAGTGCCAATCAAGCGAGCTGCTTCGTCCTGGATGATGTTGGGCTCCTTGAATGTTACTGGGGTTATTCTGATCCAGCCAAGTGGAGAGTGTTCCATCAGATGCCTGACCTGTGCCTTGTGAACATGGCTTTGGGGAGTAAGGCAAGTTACTCATCCAGGATTCCCAGCCTTTGACTTGCTCTTTCAGTCAGAGGATTTATATGACTAGTCTAGTTCAACTTCTGGTCAATAAGTGATGCCCAGATGTCGATTAGAAAGGGACTTAAAGCAAACACATTTCCTCAGTCAAATGTAATTTGTGCTCGAGGGCTGAAAGACACCGGGCAGAATGTCTGTCAGTCATTAGTTATCATCATGAAAGAAGCACAATGTTAAATATAAACATGATGTCATATATTTACCAACCCAGTCCCTGGGAACAGGGATGTCGGACCTGCCAGAGCTCCAGGCAGGGGCAGGGGCAGATGTCTTAGTCTTTGCCCCGCTGATGGTGATCCTATGCCTCAATGTGGCTGGGCGATTTAATGGAGTTTCTAAGCCCTAGAAAAGGTTAAAGTTAGTTAAAGAGGGAATGATGAGGAGCTTCATAAAAGATGGCGTTCGTTAATATCTTACTTTAAGGAATTAACCTCAGTCAGCAGCTAAAGTTGGAGGGGGTAGTTAATTAATTAATTGTTTTCGGGTTGAGTATGAGATTGTTAAATGTTAGTTAAATATGTGTAATGTAATTTATATATAAGAAAAATGTTGAAAAAGCTAATAAAAATATTTATTTAAAAAAAATATTTAAAATGAAAACTGAATCTGATCCAATAAGTACAAAACAATTACAGTAAGGCCACTTACAATAAAAGGATGAAATCTGTTCTTAACAGCAAGCTGCATGAGTATGGCAATGATTTAATCTGAATCAAGATTGGATTTAGAATGTGAAAACACTGACATTTTTGGGTGCATTGATGATAAAATTGATAATGACATTTCCTGCATCTTAAGATTACAAGAAGGTAACATAGGAAGAAGGCCTTTAGCCTACCTTCATTTTTTCATCCAGAAATCCCCTCAGTGCAGGATTTAATTGGTTCCTTGGTAGTTCCAGTGTATTCACCTGCATACCTCTATCTGAGGGTCCAATCTATATATTGTGTGAAGAAACGTCTTCCAGACATACCTTTGCCATTCCATATACAATCATGCATAGCTTGATCACACTCGTGACTTGAGTCCTGTACTTAGTTGATTGGTCTTGAAGTACCAGGAGGTGAACCAACCTGCACATGTTGTCTGACAGCTCCACAAAGGACACTTGGGTTCTAGAACAAAGAAAGAACAAAGAAAATTACAGCACAGGAACAGGCCCTTCGGCCCTCCCAGCCTGCGCCGATCCAGATCCTTTATCTAAACCTGTCGCCTATTTTCCAAGGTCTACTTCCCTCTGTTCCCCACCCGTTCATATATCTGTCTAGATGCATCTTAAATGATGCTATCATGCCTGCCTCTACCACCTCCGCTCGCAAAGCGTTCCAGGCACCCACCACCCTCTGCGTAAAAAACTTTCCACGCACATCTTCCTTAAACTTTCCCCCTCTCACCTTGAAATCGTGTCCCCCCTTGTAATTGACACCCCCACTCTTGGAAAAAGCTTGTTGTTATCCACCCTGTCCATATCTCTCATAATTTTGTAGACCTCAATCAGGTCCCCCCTCAACCTCCGTCTTTCCAACGAAAACAATCATAATCTACTCAACCTTTCTTCATAGCTAGCACCCTCCATACCAGGCAACATCCTGGTGAACCTCCTCTGCACCCTCTCTAAAGCATCCACATCCTTCTGGTAATGTGGTGACCAGACCTGCCCGCAGTATTCCAAATGTGGCCGAACCAAAGTCCTATACAACTGTAACATGACCTGCCGACTCTTGTACTCAATGCCCCGTCCGATGAAGGCAAGCATGCTGTATGCCTTCTTGACCACTCTATCAACCTGCGTTGCCACCTTCAGGGTACAATGGACCTGAACTCCCAGATCTCTCTGTACATTAATTTTCCCCAGGACTCTTCCATTGACCATATAGTCCGCTCTTGAATTTAATCTTCCAAAATGCATCACCTCGCATTTGCGTGGATTGAACTCCATCTGCCATTTCTCTGCCCAACTCTCCAATCTATCTATATTTTGCTGTATTCTCTGACAGTCCTCCTCGCTATCTGCAACTCCACCAATCTTAGTATCATCTGCAAACTTGCTAATCAGACCACCTATACCTTCCTCCAGGTCATTTATGTATATCACAAACAACAGTGGTCTGAGCACGGATCCCTGTGGAACACCACTAGTCACCGTTCTCCATTTTGAGACACTCCCTTCCACCACTACTCTCTGTCTCCTGTTGCCCAACCAGTTCTTTATCCATCTAGCTAGTACACCCTGAACCCCATACGACTTCATTTTTTCCATCAACCTGCCATGGGAAACTTTATCAAACGCCTTACTAAATATAGAACAGTACAGCACAGAACAGGCCCCTCGGACCTCAATGTTGTGCCGAACAATGATCACCCTACTCAAACCCACGTATCCACCCTATACCCGTAACCCAACAACCCCCCCCCCCCCTTAACCTTTACTTTTTAGGTCACTACGGGCAATTTAGCATGGCCAATCCACCTAACCCGCACATCTTTGGACTGTGGGAGGAAACCGGAGCACCCGGAGGAAACCCACGCACACACGGGGAGGACGTGCAGACTCCGCACAGACAGTGACCCAGCCGGGAATCGAACCTGGGACCCTGGAGCTGTGAAGCATTTATGCTAACCACCATGCTACCGTGTTGCCCCAAAGTCCATGTATATGACATCTACAGCCCTTCCCTCATCAATTAACTTTGTCACTTCCTCAAAGAATTCTATTAGGTTTGTAAGACATGACCTTCCCTGCACAAAACCATGCTGCCTATCACTGATAAGTCTATTTTCTTCCAGATGTGAATAGATCTTATCCCTCTGTATCTTCTCCAACAGTTTGCCTACCACTGATGTCAAGCTCACAGGTTTATAATTCCCTGGATTATCCCTGCCACCCTTCTTAAACAAAGGGACAACATTAGCAATTCTCCAGTCCTCCGGGACCTCACCCGTGCTCAAGGATGCTGCAAAGATATCTGTTAAGGCCCTAGCTATTTCGACCCTTGCTTTCCTCAGTAACCTGGGATAGATCCCATCCGGTCCTGGGGACTTGTCCACCTTAATGTCTTTTAGAATACCCAAATCTTCCCCCTTCCATATGACAACTTGACCTAGAGTATTTAAGCATCCATCCCTCGCTTCAACATCCGTCCTGTCCCTCTCCTTGGTGAATACCGATGCAAAGTACTCATTAAGAATCTCACCCATTTCCTCTGACTCCACGCATAAATTCCCTTTTTTGTCTTTGAGTGGGCTAATCCTTTCTCTAGTTACCCTCTTGCTCCTTATATATGAATAAAAGGCTTTGGGATTTTCCTTAATCCTGTTAGCCAAAGATATTTCATGACCCCTTTTAGCCCTCTTTATTGCGCGTTTGAGATTCATCCTACTTTCCCGATATTCCTCCAAAGCTTCATCAGTTTTGAGTTGCCTCGATCTTATGTATGCTTCCTTTTTCATCTTAGCTAGTCTCACAATTCCACCCTTCATCCATGGTTCCCTAATCTTGCCATTTCTATCCCTCATTTTCACAGGGACATGTCTGTCCTGCACTCTAATCAACCTTTCCTTAAAAGACTCCCACATTTCAAATGTGGATTTACCCTTAAACAGTTGCTCCCAATCTGCATTCCCTAGCTCCTGCCGAATTTTGTTATACTCTGCCTTTCCCCAATTTAGCACTCTTCCTTTAGGACCACTCTTGTCCTTGTCCATGAGTATTCTAAACTTACGGAATTGAGATCACGATTCCCAAAGTAATCACCGACTGAAACTTCAACCACCTGGCCGGGATCATTCCCCAATATGAGGTCCAATATGGCCCCTTCCCGAGTTGGACTATTTACATGCTGCTCTAAAAAACTCTCCTGGATGCTCCTTACAAACTCTGCTCCATCTACGCCTCCAACACTACACGAATCCCATTCAAAGTTGGGGAAGTTAAAATCTCCCAGAAGGTCCCACTGGCGAGAATGGCTGGAACCCCCCCCCCCCCCCCCCCCCCCCCCCCCCGGCCCCCCGGTGGTGGCTCAAGACAATACTAGGGAGGCTTCTGGTATAATGGAACAAAGGGTTTATTGCTCATGAGCATGGGTAAGCTATTCACAGGCACAGAGTCTCTGAGCAAGTCTGCACTCTCTGATTCCAGGCTCTAATCTTCTTGGGACCTCGCTCCCAGGGGTCCGTGCTTTTTCCCATTGGTTGGGGATGATGGCACTATTACAGGACCCATGATGACATTTTGTGCTTCACCATGGCAGTGATGTTTGGCTTAGCTTGGTTTCACATTGGGAAAGATTGAATTAGGACCAGAATTCATGATCCCCTAGAAGGCCCACCCTGCATGAAGTAAGTCTTCTAAGTGTGTAGGTGTGTGGAATTGTATCTAAACTGTTGATCAAGAAGACAGTGGGCAAAATTCTCTCACCTCGTTGTGCTCTCGCTTGAGCGAAACAAGGCCACTGAATAGCGGGAGAGGCTGAAAAAGAGAACTGCGGCAGGTGCCAAACAGTTGGCAATGGAACCGGCTCGCTCCTGTAGGCGAAATCAGGATCCCGCTGTAGCGTGGCAAGAAACCAATTATCACCACTTAAGCCCTATTTCCATACAATTAATGAGAGCCACCTCATATCCAACGGCCTCCCATCATTGATTGGCCTCCGCAGCAAGTGGTCACACTGGCTCCGATTAGTATTCCTTTTTTAAAAAGTGAACCTGGCGAAAGGGCTTCTGCGGGGAGCGAGGAGGTGAGTAGCCATCTTTGCTCACAGGCAAAGAGCCCGGGGGCACTGGGCTTGGCACTCCGGTGCTCGGTGGCGGGTGGGGGACCCTCAGCTGGGGGTGGGGGGGGACCCTCAGCTGGGGAAGGGGAGGGGGAGACCCCCCGCAGGGGTGAGCCGCCATGGGAGGGTGGGGGGAGGGGGGGGGAACCAGGGGGCTATCGCGCATGGCACCACCATGCCAACCCCTGGATCATGTGTATCTATTCTAGGGGCAATCCTTGTCCTTGCCCCTCTGCCTGACCAACCACCCATAACCCACACCCACTGCTGAAGCCTCTGGCCGTGCTGCTGAAGGGTATTGCTGGGGAATTGGCAATCGTGGTTAAGTGAGCACTTCACACATCCCAAGTGGATTCTCATGGGTGGGCCTGCCATGTGGCATGTGGGAGCCATTGCCTAGCATCCCAATCAGACCGTGATGCATGGACACTGTGCCTGAACACTGCAGGAGACAACACTACACACGCAGCAGCCAAAATCCAAACACCCAGGCCTGTGCCGCATCACTCCAGGCTGGGGTTATTTGTCAATACCGTCAGGGGGGTCACTGTCGAGGGCGGGGGGGGTGGTGATAATAACCCGCAGGGAGCTGAGCGTCAGTTCTCCTCAATCTATGCTATAATCTGACTACTGCCTGTCTACTGAGTGCTCGCTCACATCCACACCTGCACGTGGTGTGCCTGGGAGAGACCTCTGGAGAGATGGGCCAAGGGTTCGGAGGTCAGCTCGCATTGAGAAAGAAAGTGACAGAGGCATCATACTGGTTGTGTGCAATTGTTTTTCATATGTAATACAATTCACCACTCTCCCAATGGTGCCCTTCCCCTGCACAACCCCTCATTCCCCCCCCCCCCCCGCCCACCTCACCCCTCACCTCAGCCCCTAACTACGGCCCTTCATCCTTTCCCCAGTGCTACGCCAGGATGCACATCAGAGATGAAGGCAGAGATGAAGGTTTATCTTGTCCTGTGGCCTGCGATGTCCCTGCCGAGTGTCCTGAGGGGGCTCTGGGGCTGGACGGCTCTGGCGCACTTGTCAGCGGCACATGCACAGCCGTGCCACCCTGTCTAGTGTGCTGACTGTGAGATGTGGCCTCATCAGAGGGGTAGAACTCAGGGGAGCTGGTGGCCACCGTCGCCATTCCATGCGATGGGTCCAGGTTGACACCAACACTCCCTCCTCCTGGTCAGTGCCCATAAGGCCCTGGGGTTCACCTTAGGATGGAGGGGTAGCTGGTTCAAGCCCCGGCTGCTCATGAATCACCTGACTGCCAGCCCTGGCAGCTGCCCAACGCCTGTGCCATCGTGACGACGTCTTCGGCGATAACTCCTTGGTGATTGGGCTAGGCTCTGCAGTGCCTTGGCAATGCCCACCTGCGACTTGGACAAGCTTCGCAGTGCCTCGACCATTACCGTTTGAGAGCGGGAAATGTCCCGCAGAAGCTCATCAACATCAGCTTGATACTGGGTGACATCCCCAGCGGGTCAGACATTCTGCCGAGACCCTCAGCCATGGCCGTCACCGACTGCATAACGCCATGGAAACCTTCAGTCATGCTGCTGATGTCATGCACCAGGCTCTCCACTGCGGTCGCCACACTAACAGTATTGGCTTCAGTGCCACGCATTGCCAGTGACATCTCCAGTTCACAGAGCCTTTGGGACTCTTCCGATCGGCTATGGACCTGCTGGAATCTCGCTGATGTCTCCCTCTGAAAGTCCTGACCGCACCCTAACATCTCCATCAGCTCAGGGTAACCCTGTAACAGAGGCTCAGCATCAGGCTGCAACCCAGCAGGATGCTGGGATCCAGCAGACCTCTGACTTCTGTCTAGCCAGGGCACTCCTGTCTCCACCTGATGTGCATCATCAGCTGTGTGGTGCTCACCAGATAGTGCCCCAGAAGCCTGACCACTAACATTTCCCACTGAGGTGGAGGGTGGGGATGACAGCTGTGACGTCACGATCGTGTCTTCGTCAGAGTGCTCCTCGAAGGTGGTCACGTGGGAGATTGGAGTGGGCCACCTGGGATGGGTTGGTGCCGTCGGCTGGAGGAGCTGCGGGAGAATGGATGTGTGGTCAGTGGGAGGGATGGGTCAGTCAGTAAGGCAATAACAATTCACATTTGACAGGACCTCTGGGTGGCGCCAAGTGGTTCTTTACCTCTTGCGCTTCCGCCAACTTCCATCTGGTGAGCGCGGTGCCGGTAAATCAGCTGCCGAGACTTCATTTGTCTGCGTGGGTTTCCTCCGCGTGCACCGGTTTCCTCCTACAAGTCCCAAAAGATGTACTCGTTAGGTGAATTAGTCATTCTGAATTCTCCCTCAATGTACCGGAACAGGTGCCGGGATGTGGCGACTAGGTGCTTTTCACACTAACTTCATTGTAGCATTAATGTAAGTCTACGTGTGACAATAATAAAGATTATTATTATTATTTTCAATGAGAAGCCCATGGAGCCTCGTTAAGTGGACCAATTAATGTTTAATAGTGTTGTCGGCCTCGCTGGGCCTCACGCCGGCCGGCAAGCTCGCGGCAGTTCCCGCTCGCTACCACACTTAGAAATCTTTCTGGAGAATGGTGCCCAGTAGAAGACAGTATGTTGATTTTAAACAATAATGGCAAAAGTGGAAATGAAATCATGCAAAACTCAACTGAACCATACAGTATAATACAGCTACACATTCCAAAAGCTCAGGCATGCGATAGGCTCCAAGCCAGTCACATGGACCGCCAGGGTTCACCCCTTAAAAGAGCTGCACTACCTCACGCCCCCACTAAAACCACTTCAAATACGTTTCCCAAAGACAAATGCTAATGTTTATCTCAACTGGATCCACGAGACCTACTGTAATGATTGCACACTTTGGACAGCCTAGCAATCTTGCCAGAAAGAATTGTTGGAATTTCATAACCATGGCTTTGTACACTTTATCATGATGGAAGCAGAACAGATCATAGGGACCGAATGTAGACTGATGACCAGAATAACTGAGGGGAAGGCAATTTATCGCCTCGAGCCTTTCATCTATGAACTTTGAAATAGTGCAATCTGCTGCGTCATAAGGAAAGGTCAGCTTATCTAGTTCAAAGTTACTCAAATAAGGTTTATCAAATTGCTGTGCCCACGCTTATTTTGCTTTACCAACATTGGCCTACATGTTGCTTGGCACCAGGGCTGAATCAATTACTGATCCAGTCCATTCCAGCTCTTTCGTTCCAACCCTCTTGAAATTCTGAATGTCTGAAGGGTTTTGAATGGTTGTTGAAATGCTGCTATGATGTTACATGAGTACTTTTCTGTTGAATAGAGAGTGTGCGCCGACCTATAACTATGTTCACCTCACACTTGTGAATCTAATCTATTGTGTAGATCAAGGGCAGCTAACCTTTTAAATCTCGGACTTTGAAATGAATTTGTAATAAATCTTTAAATGCAGGAATTAGCGTTCCCAGCAGTATGCCTGATAGGAGCACCCACTGGGAATTAGGCATAACAGATAGTATTGTACAGTGGCAGGATCACAATGCAAATGAAATGGGGTAAATGAAGAATTACGTCTCTGACAAACGCATCTTGGTAAGAAGCCGCATTTAGCAAAGACTTAGTTGTGCCTGGGTTTTTGGAATGTGCAGTTGTATGATATTGTATGGTCCAGTTGAGTTTTGCATTATTTAATTTCTGTTTTTGCCATTCATGTTTAAAATCAAGTACTGTCTTCCACTATCTTCTTGATCAACAGTTTAGGTACAATTCCACACATCTACACACTTCTAAGACTTACTTCCTGCAGGTTGGGCCTTCTGGGAGATTGTGAATTCTGGTCCTAATTCAATCTTTCCCAATGAAAAACCAAACTCAAACATCACTGCCATGGTGAAGCACAAAATGTCATCATGGGGTCGGGTAATAGTGCCATCATTAATAGCAAAGGAACTACTGTGTCCTGTAAGTGGGATCAACCAGAATCCAACAAGCTCAGATCAACCACCCCCCACAACCACCATTGATTGGGATAAACCAGCTTCCAACCAGCCATGGTTAACTGTCTATTAACCAAATAAATCGGCTTCCGATCACTTATGGCTAACAGTCGATTAATTGGAACAACCAAAGTTCAGTTGGCTACTGCTCTGGAACTGTCTTTTTCTTCTGGGCAGAGGTGGAGCTGGGCTAAGGAAGAGGGAGGGAGGGGGTGGTTGGGGGGGGGGGGGGGGGGGGTGGAGAAGAGTGACAAGGGAAGAGGACAGGAGCAAGGGAGGAATGACAAGGGAAAAAGGAGATTGAAGGGGGCTGGTCAGTGCAGAGGAGAGAAGCAGAGGAACCTGTTCATACATTCTCTATTTTTGTAGTAATGCGCTAATGGTACCATTTGACTTTCGTAATTCTCAGTTAGAACATAGAACATAGAACATAGAACATTACAGCGCAGTACAGGCCCTTCGGCCCTCGATGTTGCGCCGACCTGTGAAACCACTCTAAAGCCCATCTGCACTATTCCCTTATCGTCCATATGCCTATCCAATGACCATTTGAATGCGTTTAGTGTTGCCGAGTCCACTACTGTTGCAGGCAGGGCATTCCACGCCCTCACTACTCTCTGAGTAAACAACCTACCTCTGACATCTGTCCTGTATCTATCTCCCCTCAATTTAAAGCTATGTCCCCTCGTGCTGGGCATCACCATCCGAGGAAAAAGGCTCTCAATGTCCACCCTATCTAATCCTCTGATCATCTTGTATGCCTCAATTAAGTCACCTCTTAACCTTCTTCTCTCTAACGAAAACAGCCTCAAGTCCCTCAGCCTTCCCTCATAAGATCTTCCCTCCATACCAGGCAACATCCTTGTAGATCTCCTCTGTACCCTTTCCAATGCTTCCACATCCTTCCTATAATGTGGCGACCAGAACTGCACGCAATACTCCAAATGCGGCCACACCAGAGTTTTGTACAACTGCAACATGAATTTGTACAACAGTTCTGTGTGTTTTATCTACAGATTACCAATCAAACAGAGTGCCACCTTGCCTTGTCTTGACTTTATTCACCTTCGGAGAGACTGAAGGAGCGCACAGATATAAAACGTGCAGATCCAGTTCAGAACACAAATTGTTAACCTTGGGGTCAACCACCATGTTTGTACCTTTAGAGTAGCCAGAGTCATCTTCCAGAAGGAAGTGGCTAGATTACTTAAGCTTATGGCAGGTATTATTGAACCAGTGTAGATGTCTGAAGCAGTACATAGCTGAAAAATTAGTTTATCTCACTGACAGCAAATATAACTCCTGCACAGGATATTCCACCAGCTCTTTTAATTTTAGTCAACCACAACTGCTGCTATTCTGTGGTCAGTTGCCTCCATTCATAAAATTGACAGCTTGTAGCAAATTTGAAAATTATTGACAAGGAAGGAGGCTTTAAAAATGCAGCCGTGCAAAATGCCTTAGACATTGGCGGACCGGAGGATGCTGCCGGCTGCCAATGGCGAACCATCTCTGCCGCTGGAAAACACGCCACGGGACAGCCAGAAAATACCACCCTTAGTTTTTCAAGGTTGTTATGCTCTGTGTTATGGCTGTAGTACAGATGCATACAGAATATCTGGTTCTTTGACTAGTAAGATGATTTATTGACAAGATTAACACGTTGAAAGATAACTAACGGATTGTGATACAGACAGTAACAAATCAATGAATTCAGTGAATTTCCCTTGAGCTACTTCTAATGCGACTATCCTCATGTACAACTTGCAACCAACTGCCAGATATCTTGAGTCACATGGTAGATCCCTATCGCCACCAGTTGGTTGGAGGCTGCATTGATAACTATATACATTGATGGACAACTATATACAAAACTGTGCACAGGCAAATCACCACAAGGGCCAAAGTGAATGGCGAAGGGGCAAGCTGAACAAAAAACAAAAGTTGTGCTGAGAGCAAATGTAATACAGTGTAACAAAAAAAATAAAAGAAAAACTGAAACCTGCAAAGAAAACAAAATGGGGGAAATTGAGTTTCTGGCCTGAAATTGTTGAACTCTCTGTTGACTTTGCTTATTTTGGCAATTGGGAACAGGGATGAGCAGGGGTGAGAAGAGAAGTGAGGAAAATGTGGTGGGGTGTAGGACCCTGTCAACCACAATGGTGGTGAGCCTTAGTTAAAGAACAAAGCCAACTCAGAAACGCTGCTGTATCATCACAACAGATGTGATGGAGCCGGAAGAACTAGGAGAATGGAATAGAGGATGTGCGTGTGAGGAAGTTTAATCCAGGTAGCTGTGGGAGACAGTGGGTTTATAGGGAATATTAATTGGTAGTTAGTCGCCAAAAATGAAGAACTCAAGGAAGGGAAGGGAAAAGTCAAAGATGGACCCTGTGAAGAAGTTTCCCAATTCAGACAAGGACAGAACACAGCACTGATACAGCTTTCAATGTTGATTTGAGAAAGGAGATTGGAATAGGATTGGAACAAGGAATGATCAACATATTTCATAAAAAGACATGCATAGCTAGAACTCACACAGGTACCCATAGCAACATCCTTTACTTGAAGGATGTGTGATGCATAATTTCAATGTGATTATTCAATGAGAGGACAAATCCAGCCAGGCAAAGGAGAATGGTGATCAATAGAAACTAGTTAGGCCTCCATTCAAGGAAAAAAATGAGAGCCCTGGTGTGAGATGGAGGTGTTGAGTGATTGGACGTCCATTTTATTTTAATTCATTCTTTTAGATGTGGGCGTCATTGGCTGGGCCAGCATTTGTTGCCCTTGAACTGAGTGGCTTGCTAGGCCATTTCAGTGGGGCAGTTAATAGTCAACCACGTTGCTGTGTGGGTCTGGAGTCATGTAGGCATATTTCTTCCCCTAAAGGACATTAGTGAACCAGATGGGCATTTACGACAATTGATGCATGGTCGGCACAGACTTTTAATTCCAGGTTTTTATTGAATTCAAATTTCACCATCTGCCATGGTGGGATTCGAACCTGGGACCCCAGCATTACCCTGGGTCTCTGGATTACTAGTCCAACAACAAAACCACTATGCCACCGCCTCCCCACGGTGAAGAGGAGAAAGTTAGGACCAGGAATTGGAAACTTTTAAAGTGACAAAGGGCAAATGATGGAGTCATGGATGTTGGTGCGGAGAGACTGGACAAGGGAGAATAAATTGAGTCAAGATAGGAAGAAATCAGTTCAGTGGGGCAGGAACAGTCTGAAATGTTCGGCCTACCAGGGTAGTCCTGTTACTGGGTGTTGGGAAGAACGTTGACGCGAGGTGTATGGAATTGGTCCGCACATTATGTTTTGTACAATTTAAGATTGTATCCAAATCATTATTAGTCCTTGTCCCAACCATCCCTTGCTCCCAGCCTATTCCATCTCTAGCTTTTTCCAGTTCTGATGAAAGGTCAGTGACCTGAAATATTAACTGTTTCTCTCCCAACAGATGTTGGCTGAATATTTCTAGCATTTTGTGTTTTTATTGGCCTTGGGGGTGTTTTTTATGGTTTTCGTTTTGTATTTTTTTTTTGAACAAAAAATTTTATTGAGGTATTTTAGGCATATAGAAAAAGTGACATTGTACAGTACAAAAAAAAAAGAAGTCAAGACACAAATTAGACATAGTGCAAACCACACCTCTGTTCACACATGGACCTGCCTTAATATCCCCCTACTCTACTCTACTCTGCCCTAGCCCCCCCTACCCCCCCCCCCCCCTGCTGATGCTTACTTCTCTGCGAAGAAGTCAATAAATGGCTGCCACCTTCGGGCGAACCCTAGTAGCGAATCTCTCAAGGCGAACTTGACTTTCTCTAGGCCAAGAAAGCTCGGGGGCTTTGAGTCCCTCCATGCTAACAGTATTCGTCGCCAGGCTACCAGGGAAGTAAAGGCCAGAACGTCGGTCTCTCTCTCTTCCTGGACTCCCGGGTCCTCTGAAACCCCAAAAGATTGCCACCTCAGGGCTCATTACCACCCCAGTTTTCAATACCCGGGACATGACATCTGCAAATCCCTGCCAATACCCCCTGAGTTTAGGGCACGACCAGAACATGTGTACATGGTTAGCAGGCCCTCTGGCGCATCTCGCACACTTGTCCTCCAGCCTGAAGAATCTGCTCATCCTGGCCACCGTCATGTGGGCCCGGTGCATGACCTTAAACTGGATCAGGCTGAGCCTGGCGCATGTTGCGGTCGTGTTCACTCTGCTCAGGGCTTCTGCCCAGATACCGTCCTCCATTTCCCTCTGAGCTCCTCTTCCCACTTAAGCTTCAGGTCCTCGTATCCTCAGCTCCCATTAGTTCCTTGTAGACGTCTGAGACTCTACCCTCTCCCACCTCTCCCCTAGAAACTACCCTGTCCTGCCTCCCTTTCAGCGGGAGACGTGGGAAGGACGGCATCAGTCTGCGTACAAAATCCCTCACCTGTAAGTATCTAAAGTCATTTCCTCTCGCCAGCCCAAACTTCTTCTCCAGCGCCCTCATGCTCGGCAAGCTCCCTTCCAGGAACAGATCCCCCATCCTCACAATCCCCGCCCTCCTCCACAGTCGATACCCCCCCGTCCATGTTCCCCGGGGCAAATCGGTGGTTGCCGCAGATTGGGGTCCACACCGATGCTCTTACCTCCCCTACATGCCTCCTCCACTGGCCCCAGATCCGAAGAGCCGCCACCACTATCGGGCTGGTGGAGTACCGTGCCGGCGGAAGTGGCAGAGGCGCTGCTAAGCTAGTGCCCCTGCACGAAGCAGTCTCCATCGACTCCCAAACCGACCCCGCACCCACCATCCATTTCCTTATCATCGCTATGTTGGCCACCCAGTAATAGTTGATGAAGTTCAGCAACACCAGCCCCCTACTCCTCTGTTCCTTTCAAGCATCACCCTGTTCACACGCGGGGACTTCCCAGCCCATACAAATCCCAGAATAATTTTATCAGCCTCTTAAAGAAGGACCGCGGGATAAAGATGGGGAGACACTGGAAAACAAACAAGAGCCGTGGGAGAATCATCATCTTAACAATCTGCACCCTCCCCGCCAATGACAGCGGGAGCGCATCCCACCTCCGGACCTCCTCCCTCACTCGTTCCACTAGTCGGGACCGGTTGAACTTATGCAACCTGCCCCAGTCCCGTGCCACCTGAATCCCCAAATATCGGAAACCCCTTCAGCCTACTCTCCTGCCTCCTCGCCTGAATTACAAACAGCTCGTTCTTAGCCATGTTCAATTTATATCCTGAGAACCGGCCAAATTCCCTCTGGGTTGCCATAATACCGTCCGTCCCCACCATTGGGTCCGATATATATAACAGCAGATCGTCTGCGTATAACGAGACTCTATGTTCCACTCCCCCCCCCCAGACCTGCCCTTTCCATCCCCTAGAAGCTCTCAGTGCAATTGCCAGCGGCTCTATGGCCAGAGCAAACAGCAGTGGGGAGAGAGGGCAGCCCTGTCTTGTCCCACGGTGCAGTCTAAAGTAGTCCGATGTTGTCCTGTTCATCCTTACACTCGCCTCCGAGGCCTGATATAATAGCCTAACCCAGTCAATGAACCTCGCCCCGAACCTGAACCGTCCTAATACCTCCCACACATAATCCCACTCGACCCGGTCAAAAGCCTTTTCAGCATCCATGGCTACCACTATCTCTACCTCCCTACTCTCCGGGGGCATCATAATCATGTTGAGCAGCCTTCTTAGGTTGGCCACCAGCTGCCTCCCCTTTACAAACCCGGTTTGGTCCTTCGTTCTGTATTTCTGTTGTTATAAATAGACCTGAATGCTCCGTTCCTACCTGCTGCGGGAATCGTCATGGGCAAGTCAAATAATTTGATAGACAAGCAAAAGGCCCATTGAACTGTTTAGGTGCCAGGTCCCAGCCCAGGGGAGGGCAGGACCTGAACATCTCATCCCACCCATTGAGTCTGCAAAATGCTTGTTTTCTGTCAACTGCTGAGTATTGCACAGTAGAACTAAATAAATGTATCCAACCATAAAAAATAAACCATGCATAGTTTACACAGGTACAGTTAGCTCTTCATTGTCACATTACACTGAGGATTTTTATCTTAATTTCTTGAGAATGGATCTGCCCAGTTGAGCTAATCTGATCTTTTGGCGATCTTCCTTAGCAATTGTCTTGTTCAGTTTTTCTTTTTGAATTGGAAGACCAGAACATGTGTCCTCAACATTGACTTCCTACAAATCCAAATGAGAAGGCGTGAATTGCCCAAATGGATTACACTCTGGAGAGGCGGATTGATGTACCATCAATTGAACGCGAGACGAGTTGCTGGACAAAAGTATGGCTTTAATCAGCTAGATGTTAGCCCTGCGGTCGATTACAGTATAAGGACGACCACCGGGAGTACTGGGTATTTGGTCGAGAGGGAGGCCTCTCGACCAATCGGGGAGCCGTCACATGACTGGTCTCAACCAACCAGTCGAGAGGCACATAACCGACCAGGGCCAATGGTAAGCTGGTGTTCTGCACCAATGGCAGGCAGCTATGCTAATCATACCACCACATTTTGCAAGACTCAGAGGCAATTGCTCAGCTTTCTAATGTGTCTATTCAGTGGAAACTTGTCCTTTCATGCCTGTAAACAACAATGTCCAACATGGCACTCGTGAACAAAGGAAATTCAGAACACATTGTGAGATCTTTACACCGGCAGCTCAAGTAACTAATACTATTTGTACAACAATAGCTTGGACATTCTGGCGATGCAGCTTGTCCTCGCCTTAAATTCTATTATGCATAATTTAACCAAACCTCAGCAAGTCAGCCATGAGACATGCAATAACGAATTTGAATAATGTACCACCTTCACAGAGAATTCATTTTCAAAAGTAACTTCATCAACCTTAATAGCTGGAACTTCATTTGAAGTATAAAAAGTCTGGGCATTCTGGCCATTTCAGCAGCATCTATATGGTGAGCCTACTCACAGGCCGTGATGAAATCCCGAGACTGGAATCAAGTTGCCACTCCTACCTAATTGGACAGATCTCCCGGAGATGACCAATTAATACTCCATCCGATATCCCATCGCAACCACTTCTGGATTTCTGACCTGAGGCATCAAAACTCGGATGGAGTGCCCAGAGGGAAAGGCCTTCAGTGGGGAGTTAAAGTGAATGTAGAAGCACTTATCTTGCACTCTAGCAGCCCCCAGGCTCCAGCCAGGGAAGAAAGCAGCTCACAAGTCCAACAACACCCAAATGAAATCCACAAGGAGACAAGAAAAAAAAAAGGATAGACTGGGGAAATCTGGTGGGCCCCTCCTGGGCCAATGATTGTTGCTGTTCAGAACAACAGCAAACATTGGCCGACTAGCCCATCAAATCAGGATGTTCCACATGCCTGATTGGTTGCTTTGGACACTGACCATCCAGAATGATGAGCATCTGGAGTCGTCAATCAGGCAGCAAATGCTGGATGTCCAGCAAGAGGTACATGCCGATCTGACGTGACGTCCACAGGGTATACATGTCCTGGTCAGTGCAATGGAGGGAGTCCTCGCCTTAAGCTCTACTATGTGAGTGCTGCAATAACCCTCTCCTCTAATGCACAGCATCATCCATCGAGACATTGATAACTCTCATAGAGTCAACTCCAGCACCTCAATCAAGGATTCCCAGGTTATCATAGAATCATATAATTTACAGTGCAGAAGGTTGTGATGAGACTTACAAGCCCACACACTGGCAGTGATCTCAGCAGGGTATTGGCAGTGTGAAAGATAGATGTGAGGTGGCTGGTGACTCTGCTGGCTGCTCATCTATCTATGGTAAGCAGGGAAGTCGAAGCAAACCATGTTCGTGGAGGAAGGGCAGCTCTCTGCATCTGGAAGCACATCACAGGGCATAAGCACATCAGAGGGCATCCTGATGGTGACAGCAGCTCTTTTGCCTCTCTGCTGGTGACGGTATTTTGTAAAGATGCTGCCACTGTGCAGGACTCTCCTGTCATGTTGGGACCCTCACAGCCTTTGTAAACCAGAGGACGACAGCCAAGGTCATCCAGGCCAATGGGGCATCTTGAACAGCAGCCTTCCTCCAATGCAGCTGCCAGCGATGGGGGAGCACCAAGACATAAACTTGTAAACAGTTTGAGAGATCACAGTAAACACAGAAGTGTCATGTGTGATATATTTAGTTGTGTGATTTGCATTTTGTTGTACCACATCACCTTATTACATTGACATTTCACACATTATGTGCTTTTACTGGTATGAGCTCAAACCCTAAAAGTAAGTGAGCACGGTAGCTGCTGTCTGGAGGAGATGTCAGCCTTAGATGGTGCAAGTCAGCAGGTCATGTGGTCTGAGCAATTAAATAACTGCAGCTTTTCAAGGATATGAAGTGAGGACTTTCAAAGGAGCTTTCAGCATGCTGTCAATGAGAGCTTCCCTGGTCTCCCTGCCTCCGACGTACCTTTTCCTGCTGGCTCCTCAACATGGATCTGTTCCTGTGCAGGCTCATCCTCTGAGTCCGTGATGGATTCATCCCCAAATGTCCATGGCTGCTTGTCCCAGTCTTCCTCCTCCATCTGATCTCCCCGAGAGGAAGCCTGATTGTGCAAGGCACAGTACACAACAGCAACAATGAGCAATGTGCATCTGTATGCTGCAGACTGTACCACTGAGACTCGCTACAGGCCCCTGGAATTAACTGAAGAGTAAGAATTTTAGGCAAGTCAGTTTGGTGCCACAGGTGTAGGGCCCTCAACACAGTTGGCTGCAATCGCAGGGCCAATCATTTTGCACCCGGAGATTACTGAAAGTGTTCACTGTGAGGTGCCCGCCTGCCCATGTGCCAACCTGTAGTGACTGTAAATTGGCTGCTTAAAATCGCAGTGTTTGCCTCTTTGATTAGTTCCATTACATGTTTCAGTGACGTTGGGCGGCCTGCTGCTGTGGAGTGATGTCACCAGGACAGCCTCCTGACATCACAATCCATTCTTACCGCATGCTAGTATGGTGCACCCACCTCCATGCGGTGAAATTCAGCCCCTGGAATGGGGGTCGCCACTAGGATCGCAAGCTATACAGGGAATTCTCAGCCAAGGGAAACCCCCTGCCCCCTCCCGCAACTTTTCTAGAATTTCAGCTGCTCGCAACTAATGCTAATCTTGCTGCTATACAGCATTGTCATGTGAGAAATAGTTTTCCACAGAACAACTTTGATCTTCAATGGGTCCCTTTGGATTAGGCCAGGTTATTCACTAGCATAGTTTATATGGAACAATACAGCATCTCTTACGTGTTGTGCAAATACAGGTTAGTTAAGTGTGATTAAATGTAATTAAGTGGTGTCGACTGCATCAGAGAACCAGGGAGTTGCATCCATTCACGTGTACAATTTCTGATTAGCTTTTATTTGCAAACTGCAATGATTTACTGGGGGTAGATCTTTACTCTGTGTGATCGTGTGAAACAGGTGACAGTGAGTCGACAGCCCATTTTACTTTGCTCTCAAATTTTATTTCCATTGACTTAAGACAGGTTGCCAGCTCTGCCACAGCCCTGTAGAATACTGTAAATTCAAGATCTCTCCACAGGACATCCGTTGCAGCTTTTAGGTGAGCATTATCTTGATGAGAAATGTTTCTGACACTACCTTTTGTGATTTGGGAGGCAGCTGAACTTTTGAACCATTTTCACCTTGATGTGATCAGGCGGAAAGTGTCGCGGAGACATGTTTCAGTCGCATTAACAGATCACCATGTCTTTAAGCAAAGTAAATATTCTTCATGAAAGCAATGCAATTTTTAAAAAGTTATGGGGCGGGATTCTCCATTTCTAACACCGACGCAGAATTCGTGGACTTTCATGACAGCAAAACTGGCGCTGAACCTGGATCGATTCAGTAACTGTGGAGGGGCTAGCACTAGCGCCATGTAGAACACAATCGATTCCAATGAAAAATGGTGCGGGACTCCCCGGGTCCATGATTGACACCCGGGAGGCTGACAAGCTGTAGTCGCATATACACACTTCACTCCCCACACATACCATCCCAGCCGACAGGGTGGCACTGGTTGTGTTGGAGCACACCATACAGCTGATTGGTCAGCTGGGGCCAGAGGGCACCTTGGGGGGTGGCCTGGGGGGACACCTATGTGACCCGTGGGCTGTTAGCGGTGTGTGCAGCTGCATGGCTGCCTAGCCAACTGTGGCAATGGTGTTCCATGCCTGTCCACCCCGCCCCCACAGCCCACCTCCTGGCCACCCCCCACTACTCGCCCCGGCCCTGGCAGGAGCCCCCGGGCCAACAGCACAACTGTCAGCAAACTATGGCAATGTTGGACACTTTATGTAACCCCTCTCTCTTCCTCAGCAGCCATGACGCTGGTTTCACGATTTTTAAAAGCACAAGTAAACCATGCCATTGGGAACTCTCAGCCCATCGGAGGCGGAGCATCGCGGAGGTCCCGGAGAATACTGGGTCAGGCCGGCTAATGACTTGTAAACGTTGTTTACTGTACATGCATTCCAGACCGCATTGACACCACTATCGAAGTGACGAGGAATAGCAATTTGGCGTCAATTCGGCACCCTCCGCGATTTTAGCATTGGAACCTATTCTCCGCCCAATCGCGTTTCATGATTTTGGCGGCAGCCAACAGAGAATTTTACCCAGATGCCCTTATTTATGAGACGAACAAAGGACGCACCAGGTTCACGATTTAACTCAATTTTATTCACAATTTCCTCACTCACACTCAATATGACTCAGACTCTCAACTGAGTATTACCCGCACTTAGAGAAGGAGGCTGGCCAGGCTACGATCATTCGATATGGATATCTTCTCAAAGCTTCACAATCCAGGGTCCCTTCTTCTTGTGATGGTTGTGCCTTGGGACTCCCAGGTTATCGCTGAAGATCTGTTCCAGTGTTCCTTCCTTTACACTGGTCTGCTAGCATTGAGTCATTGGTATACGTCACAACTGGCCTAAGTTACATTGTCCCATCCAGACCCCAACTAGTTAATGGGAAAACACAAATACTCCTGTTTATCCAGGATGATTCATCAAGATCCACTGCCCACTGAAGAACCCTCGTCCGACCAGCTAGTAGCCCATTATGGAGCCTGATGGCTTCTTTTGTCTGCCCTTTATCCTGCTGCAAAGCTGATCGACTGGAAACTCATTACATATTCATAGCATGGTCTTGTTCTTTTGTGTAAACGCGAATGGGTAATCACACAATCCATACAGCAATAATGAGTTTATATGTTGACTTGAGTGCTCTTGCAGATGGCCAGTATTAATTCAGCCAAGGTCTCATGTGGCCATTTCTGTTCCTAGCCTATATGTCTTGTTAGCTTGTTTCCAGTACCACAATATAAGGCGAAGGTAAGATTTGGTACAAGATGATTGAAGATGAGAAGGGTTTATGAGGTTCACACAAATGTTTAGTGTCTGCAGCAATTATCCATTCACTGATGACGTTTGAGGGGATGAAACTCTATTTTCAGTTCCTCAAGTTTTACATCTGCTCATATTTTCTCCAGTCAACTATTATACACTGAAATCAAAGTAATGCACAGAAACTCTGATTGTTTCTGAATATATTTAACATTTTAAGTTGCAGGCAAATTACTGCAACTCAAAATATTAACCAATTTAACCAAAATGTTGCCCATGGTTTTAATTTCCTTTCTATAAAGAAAATACTTCCATTTATATAGTGCCATTCATGACCTCAAGATGTCTCAAAGTATTTACAATACTTTGGCAGGAGTATTGGCAGGAATTGAGCGAGACAGCGCAGCGCTATGTTCAGGGAACATGTGTGCCAGCAGCACAACAGAAAAGGAAAGCTTCCCAACCCCCCACAGATCAGATAGCACCCACACCTATTAACCCAGTCACCACCCAAAGAAAGGCAACCACAGAAGGCGCACCCGAGGTCACCTACACCACCCCCTTAACCGTGACACAACTAAGGGACGCGTGTGAGAAAATCACCCCATTCCTCCCCACTGTAGACACCCACCAATTTTTCGCAAGAGTGAAACAGCAGGCGACCATGTACGGCCTGGATGAGCGAGAGCAAGTAAAGCTCACAGTGTTGAGTTTAGACTCATCGGTAGTAGCAGCCCTCCCCGACCCACAGAACGTTGGAGGAGGCACACTAGAAGAGATGCATACATCTATTTTAGACGCGATAGGGTACAACAGAGGCCACCCAGTCGAAGGCCTAAATAAGTGTAGGCAGACGAGGACAGAGCATCCCACAGCATTCGCAGGAAGGCTGTGGATTCATTTCACTGCTGTTTTTGGCGATGTAGACCGAGCACATTTAACCTGCGATAATATGGTTAAATGGACCTGCACCATCATCTCCCATGCCACAGATGCAGGACAGAATGTCTGCAGCAGTTATGATCCCTCAGAAGAGGCCCATAATGAAAAATGGGTTTTGAAAAGATTGTCCCGCGCTTGGGAACAATCCGTCCAAGGCAAGGTTAAAGCAAAGACCCCAGAAGAAGCTCAGGCTGCAGCAGATATACAGGCAGTAAGAGCGCACCAAAACCCCGCATGGGTAAATGAAGGAGAGAACAGCCCCCACAGAAGTCGCAGGAATGTTACAACTGCGGCCAGTTATGGCATTTCGCAAGGGAATGCAACGGCCCACAGAGATTTCAGAGAGGCCAGCAGACAGGCACTCTGACCAGGAACAAAGCAAAGCCAATACACAGTATAGAGACGCAGTCAGGACAGACCAATGTGGACGGAACGGACTGATGGTGTTCGGGCTCCCCCACTTGGGTCTGTGACACCCTCTGGGATCAATCCGGAAGACCGGTGGTCACAGCAAAGATTAGAGGGAAGCCCATAGAATTACTTTGGGACACAGGAGGGTCCCGCACTACCATTAACTCCTCCACTACGCCACAGGCAGACACGTGGCCCACTACAGCTTCAATAACCCTCAGCGGCTTTACAGGTCACTCACAGCAGGGACACATTACAGCCCCTGTATCAATTCAGCTAGAGAACATCTCCACCAGACACCCCGTTGTTTTAGTTAATCTGCCCCGCACAGCAGAACACATACTGGGCATTGACTTCATGAATGCCCACAGCCTGTCGTTCGATCCAGTCAATCAGTGTGTCTGGCGAATGCCGAAATCAGACAGTGCACCCGCAACTCTCACAGTAGGAGAGTATGCAAACAGGATTAGCGCAGTAGGAGACTATTGTTTTGACCTGACCATGCTTAGCACGGACAAAGAGGTTAGGGCAGTTTTGAACAGACACAGGACAGCATTTGCCAGTCACCGGCATGACTGCGGCAGAATGACTGGACAAGTTCAAGTTACTGGACCTGACCCGAGACCACAGAGACAGTACCGATTTCCCCTAGAAGCAGAGGGAGAAATTGGAAAAGTTATAGAGAGCTTATTAGAGCAGGGTGTACTTAAGACAGTAGCCTCAACTAATAATGCACCTATTTGGCCAGTGAGGAAGCCCGACGGATCATGGCGTCTGACCATTGATTATCGGGAACTCGATAAAGTTACCCCAGCAGTAGCCCCCACGGTAGCAACAAGTCCCGAGACCATGCTCAAACAGGGACTCCACTCCAAATATTTCACGGTATTGGACATTAGCAACGGCTTCTGGTCAATCCCATTGGCAAAGGCGTGCCAGTACAAATTTGCCTTCACATTTAAAGGACAGCAGTATACGTGGACATGCCTCCCACAAGGATTCCACAATTCCCCCTCCATTTTCCTCCGACAGCTGGCAAATGGACTAGCAAAATTTTCCCGACCCGAATGTCTGGTACAGTATGTGGACAACCTATTACTGCAGACAGACACCAAGGCAGAGCACATCACGCTTCTGTCCGAGCTCCTGGAACTATTACAAAGTATTGGATGTAAAGTTAACCCCAAAAAGACCCAAATATTGGAGAATCAAGTGATGTATTTGGGTACAGTCATCACACACGGCAAACGCGAGATCGAGTTCAAAAGAATTGACTCGATCGTCAAATTGCCCCTTCCCCAGAATGTTTCAGCCCTCCAGTCGTTTTTAGGACATGAGGGTGTGGTCATAAAAGATAAATTGTATGTGGTTCCTGAACAGGACAGGAATCAAATGATTGCCTTATTCCATGATAGTCATGGACACCAAGCGATCGACCCTACCACAACACACCTTAGACAACTCTGTTGGTGGCCCAACTTAAGACAAGATGTAACCCACTATATAGAGAATTGTTTAATTTGTGCGCAGAATAACCCGGAGAGGTATTCAGAGAAGGCACAACTCAGCCACACGCGTCCCGTTAATGGCCCCTGGACAAACCTCCAGATCGATTTTATAGGTCCATTGCCCCCTTGCAGGAATGGCTATAAATATGTTCTGGTGGTCATAGATACCTTTACCAAATGGGTAGAGGCATTCCCTTCACGCACCAACACAGCAAAGACAACTGCAAAGATCCTGACCCACCACATCTTTACGAGATGGGGACTCCCCAGAAGTATAGAATCAGATCAGGGGTCTCATTTTACAGGACGGGTCATGAAGAACGTCCTGACCATATTCGGAATCAAACAGAACTTTCACATTGCGTATCACCCCCAGTCAAGCGGGATAGTGAAACGCATGAATCGGACTCTAATATCGACCCTTAGAAAGATGGTACAGGAGAACAATTCGACTTGGGATTCAGTGCTCCCATTCGCACTAATCTTCATAAGGAACACTGTTTCAGCATCAACAGGTTTCACCCCACACACACTCATGACCGGACGTCCTATGAAAGGAACAGAATTCCTTTTAGGACTCAACATGACCAGCCCAGAAGTGACGGCCCTCACACACGAAAAAGCAGTTAAACAATTAGTCGAGACTGTGAGGTCTGCACAGTTAGCAGCCGCAGTAAAATTGGGTAAAAGGAGGAAACACAGCAAGGCCTGTTTCAACAAAAATGTCCACCCCACAGACTTTCAGGTTGGGCAACAGGTTATGCTATCTGTTTATAATCCCACCACATTTTTAGCACCAAAATTTCCGGCCCGTACTCAATTTCAGACAAAATCAGCCCCTCAGTATACAGAATAAAGTACCCAAACGGTAAGACTGCGTGGTTCCATATTAACCAGCTAAAGGCTTATGGAACACAGTCAAACCACGCGCACCATGTCCTGCTGGATGCAGCAGAACACCTCTCCCCGCCCAGAAGAGACACATTTCCACCCTCCCCCTCACAGACCAGTTCCTCATTGGACTCGACCTCGACTCCACCCACCGACTTTAGGACACGCCCTGGAACGCCCACAAGCTGCCACAGAAGAGACAGTGACAGTGACTGTGAAACTGAGGACAGCCACAGCACTCCACCCTACAGCCCCCACTTCAGTGACTTCGACCCCGACTCCAGTGACCCCATGGAGATCACCTACATTAAAAATCCAGACCCACACCCACACCCACCACCCAACACTGACGACCCCGACTACCCTCCTTCAATTTTAGACCCCACGATTTGACACAGGGACAATTCTTGGAGACTTGTCCGAAACGATGAGAGTGACCCCCGGTCACACAATGCGAAAATTGCATGCCTGATCCATACAAGGGTATGGGATCCGGGAGAAGAGGATGACTCGATGTCTGACTCCCGACACGGCAACCCCTTTGCGACCCTGTTCGCAGAGAATGATGAGAAGTGAGGTGTCCAGATGATGTAAAAAGAGGAACCGCTTGAGAGAAGCGCTGTCCTTTCTGATGGAACCTGCACGTATGTTTGTTTGCATGTTTGTTAAATGTTTGATATGGAGGTTGGCCACTCGCTTTTCAGCCGAAAAGCTTGTGACCACCTCACATGCACGTTAGTTTGTCCGCAGATATTTCTGAGAACTTGACTCAGCTGAAATGTCTGGAGCCCAGCTCAACTTTTTCACAAGGAGCATCTTGGCTCCACCTTTTTTTTAGGTGCCCCTCTATTCTGGGAATAGAGGCTGCAATTCCACAATGACTATATTCTTGCCCGTTCATTTCAGGTTTCTCAGGCAGTGGAGAAACGGCATTGAGGACCCGCCCTGTCTGAGGACCACCCCTCTGGTCAGCTAAGCTCAGGTACAGCACAGCACGCCCTACCCGGGGATCCCATACAACTCTTACCCGTCGCGGCCCATACGCAACTCATTCAACCTTTTTTTTTCTAAAGCTTGGTTTCATTTTTGTTTAAGGTAGCCCTTCGGCCGCCACTCCATATGCTATTTACATCCAAGAACCTTTGGGATGGTAAATTGCGACACTCTGCGAGACGGCTCGCACTGGTTTAAGATAAGTATATGTCTGGTCCTAAATCCGTTTTGAAAAAAAAAATGAGGGAGTCACATGGAGGTGACCATCATAAAGGGAAAATTGGAACAAGAGGACAGATATACTTAAAGTCAAGATATTAAGCTGAACACTAACAGATAATATGCTTGATCCATAGCTTTCGGACGTTCGCGAGAGGAACCGAAGCAACAGCACAGCAAGATCCTAGGAAGGAAATAGAAGAGAAGAGAAGAGACAGAGAAGATGAAGAGCACTCCAATTGCTATGTTTTAGCTATTGTGGCATCTGTGTGGTTGCGCGTGGACGCGGACCCCCTTTCCCACAGTACAACGTTTGCTAACTTCTCCCAAACCCAGACCACCCCCAGCCCAGTCAATGGTAACAGTACCCCGACCTGGTGTACCAGATTTCTGACATGGTACTCCTTGTCGTATGCAATAGAATCACTTTTGGTGATTGCAGTTCTATGTATTATAGTCCAGACCCTCAGGATAAGGAAATAGAGAAGGAGAGCCCACCGCTCTCGTGCCTCAACAGTGTACAGAGCACAATCCCCCATTTTAGGATTCCACCAATCCCCCAAACCCCTTGATGTGTAATAAAGGATTTAATTTTGATACGATCTGTAAATAAAGACTTTTGCGGATGTATTATAATGTTCTGCGCTCGACTGCCGAGTCAGAAAATGAAATGTAAAGATGCTGCTGTATGAATGAGTAAGGGTTTAGAATGTTGTAGAATGTTTTAAATATGAGATGAGAGTAGTTTATTGAGATAGTTAGAGGTTCCCGATTCCAATTGGTAATGGCATGTCCCCTTTGACATAGCGCCAATCAGAAATTGTTAGTTAAAATTTTTTGCCATAGTTGAGGAAAGGATAGAAGCCATGGAACTCGCTGAGGTCAGGGGACCCAAAGACACCGTACTTGGGTGATCCTTCATGATTTCTCATGAGGATCACAAGGAGGGAGTGTAGCCATCGAAGTTGGCCATTCCCTAAATACAAAATGGAGGAACGCAAAGCTTACAGGTTAAAATGGACAATGTTAACACAGCACAAGCAGGCTGCACCAAGCCAATGTGTATTCTGTCTGCTAAGAGAGCAGACAGCACCGAAATGAACATTCCGCATACTAATGAGGCAATCTCCGAGGCAGTTAGCATAGTAATGGAACGATCCCAGGGTCAATGGACACAAATGGGGAAGTGATTGCAACAGTGTATGAGAAACCAGACACCCCGGCACCAGCGGGGTCCGAAAACAAAGCACCTGAAAGCCCGCCCAGTAGCCAAGGAACAGCCTCAGTATTGGGATTCAAACATATCGAGACCCAATTGATTCCCAGCAGGAAAAGGGTCCGCCCAAAAGGGCGCGGAGCCCTGGGACCTATAAAAGACAGGTCCCACACTTAGTTTGTTCTCCTTAACCAGCCCTCCTCTCTGGACCAGCATCTCGACCAGCTTTTTCCAAAGAAGACCTTGAACGAGAGAGAGGAGAGGTTTGGGATAGCAGCCGCCAGCAAGTAAGTCTCACAACGATCGCTACCAGAGATAGACACTCCTGACCCCTTTTTAACCCGTACCAACCTGAAGTCTGCAGACCAGAGCAGAGCAAGAGGCCTTGTCCCCTGATCCGGCAGTTCCCTTGAGATAAGTATTGGTTTATTTAGCGGTAGGAATAGTTTAATCCTCTTAGCGTGTGCATGGGTAGTATTATAATTGTATTATAATAAACTCAGTTGTTTGAACTTACTAATTGGTGTATGGTTTTATTGCTTTGAACTTAACCTTGAAACTTGTGGCGGTATCTTAACGATACCTGGCGACTCCAGAGCTAAGTAACGAAACAGAGCCAAATTGAGTGTTAAGCACACTCACCCAGAACGAGCAACACAAGTGGGAGCAACTTGAGTTTTTACTACTTTTAGTGCTTATAATAAAGACTGTATTCTGTAGTAACAAGGACCAGGGCAGAAGGACCCTAGAATAATTGATATTATTTGAGTTTATGTATCTTCAAATAGGTTTAATTGAAAAGGGATAAGTCATGGCAGGAGAGCTCAAAGCCGTGATGTGCTTCTCCTGCTATATGTGGGAAGCTGGGGAACATTTCCAGTGCCGGGGCTACCATATGTTTCCAACTTCAGCGTGACAAATCATGCTTGGCAAATCTATTGAAATTCTTCGAACATGTAACTAGTAGAGTTGGTGAGGGGAAGGCATTGGATAGAACCAAAGATATGTTACAGCACTGAAGGAGGCCATTCAGTCCATCTTGTTCATGTCAGCCCGAGGACACCCGGGTGCCCTTTCTAATCCCACCTTCCTGCAGCTCGTCCATAACCCTGTAGCTGACAGCACTTAAGGTGCAGATCCAGGCACTTTTTAAAAGAGTCTAGCGTCTCTACCTCAACCACCAACACGGGCAGCAAATTCCAGACTCCCACTACCCTCTGCATAAAAAAGGTCTTCCTCGTGTCCCCTCTACACCTTCTGCCACATAGCATGCTTCTATGTTCCCCGGTTCTAGAATTCTCCACCAAGGGAAACAATTTATCCTGTCCACTCTATCTCTTCCCCTCATAATTTTGTACACGTCAACAAAGTCACGCCTCAGCCTTCTTTGTTCCAAGAAAAATAACCCCAACCTCTCCAATCTCTCCTCATAGCTACAGCTTTTTTAGCCTAGCAGCATTCTTGTAAACCTCTTCTGTACTCTCTCCAGAGCAATTACATCCTTCCTGTAATGTGATGACCAGAATTCACACAATACTCCAGTCATGACCTTACCAGTGTTTTATACAATTCCAACATTATATCCTTACTTTTATATTTTATACCTCTGCCAATGAAAGCGAGCATTCCATATGCTTTCTTTACAACCTTGTCGACTTGATCTGATAATTATTATGATCACGTATCAGATCTGATACTTGATCTAATAATTATTATTATCTGATAATAAGAATTTATTATTATTATTATTAATCTGCTGTCTTTAGGGACCGTGTACTTATACACCAAAATCTCTCACTTCATCTACCCTTCTAAGACCATACGATATATAAGCAGAATTAGGCTATTCGGCCCATCGAGTAGGCTCCACCATTCTGAGATGTTTCTCATTCTCCTGCCTTTGCTCCATAACCCCAGATTATTAATCAAAGAATCCCCTTATTAATCAAGAACACCAGATTTTTGCTTGAGGTGGTTTTACCTGCACGGCTACGGATCAAGAGCTGGAAGGTGGAATTAGACAGAATGGACAGAAGGTGGAACTAGACAGAATTGTTCTTTCTTCGAACCTAAGAGCTAGGACCAGGAGTAGGTACTTTGCATCTCGAGCCTGCTCCATCGTTCAGTACAATCATGGCTGATCTCATCTTGGCCTGAACTCCACCGACCTACCCATTCCCCAGAACCCTTCAACCCATTACTAATTAAAAATATGCCTAACTCCTCCTTAAAATTACTCACTATCTCAGCATCCACCCCACTCTGCCGTAGCAAATTCCACAGATTCGTGACCCTTTGGGAGAAGTGGTTTCTCCTCATCTCAGCTTTAAATTTGCTACGTCCTATCCTGAGACTATGACATCCCTTTCTAGAATGCATCACTAAGAAGCATTCAATCCACATCTACTTTATCCATACATTTTATCATCTTATATACCTCAATTTGATCTCGCCACATTCTTCTAAACTCTGGAGAGTATAGGCTGAAACTGCTCAATCTCTCTTCGTAAGACAAACCCTTCAGGCTGGATTCTCCATTTTGGAGACAGTGGGATTCACCGTTGGCCGATGGCAAAGTCGTGAAATGTATTTGAGCGGAGAATGGCCTCTGATGCCAAAATCGGGGTAGATGCCAGTTTGACGCCAAATCCGAATCCCTGGCACCCCGAAAATGGCGTAAATGCGTTGCTCGCTACGCGGCATTCAAACACCATTGGCATATCATTAGCGGGCCTGACCCTCTATTCTCTGGGGCCTCCACGATTCACCGCCTCCGATGGGCCAAGTTCCCAATGGCGAGGTACACTTGTGGTCTCAGCGGTCAGGAACCCGGCGTGGCGGTTTCGGACTGTGTCCAACGCCATGGCAGTCGGCTGGGAGCCGTGCTGCTGGCTGGCGGGGCTTCCGCCAGTACTGGGGAGGACTGGTGGGGGGGTGGCCATGGAGGCAGTATTTGACAGTTCGGGTCTGCGCACGGCCGGTGCCATGTTTTATTGCACAACCGCTGCAGGTCGTCGCCGTGCGCATGCATGGCCGTGGACACGGCCATCTCCAGATGTGTGAGCCGGGAGTTTCACTTGATGCGGCTGCTAGCCCCTCACTGGTCCCAGGATCGGTGAGGGATCGGCGATGATTTTTGCATCGTAAAACGCCACAGTTCCAATACTGGCATCGGTACTTAGCCTCCAAATCGGTGAATCCAGCCCTGTGTTCTTCCACTGCAGCTGAAATGCAACTGGTTTACAGCCCCCGAGAGCGTAAATCGATAAGCAATTCAGTGTTCCATGCCATGAACATTTATGGTGTGGAATACAAGGGATTTCCAGGAAATCCTGGTATTCTGTTGCCATCTTGAGCAGGCGACCCAATAGCGAGGTCCCGTGGCCAGCCACTCCCCCGCACGCAGATCGGCCCCAAACACCACCCCATCGCATCACAGCTTGGTCCTGAACCCCACCCCCTGCACCGTAAACCGGCTCTGAAACCCTACCCCCACACTACAAATCGGCCCAAACCCCCATACCTCACAGCAGCCTCCCACCTCCGGATTGCCAGGGTGCCTTCCTATACCCAAGTATGGGGGTGACCTGGCCTCCCCCATCCAGGGACCCCTGTAAAAAGGAGACCCTCCCCAACTGAGAGCCCTGTAATAGGGGGAGGCCCCACATGGACCCCAGTAATAGGGGACCCCCCTCCCCACAGGGAAGCCTGTAATAGGAGGGCCCCTGTATTAGGGCCACCCACTGGGACCCCCTGCCTAAAAGATCTCCCTCCAGAAAAGAAACACCTGTCTGGAAGTTATAGAGCAGTCCAGACAGAGGCAGTGAGAAGAATTATGGCTGTAACATCTTGAAGTTCAATGCATCCATTCCTCGAATGAGAACAGCTATGGTCTGCCTCTGGTTCCCACAGATCTTTTAGCTGCCATTCACAGCTTTCTGGTAGTGGTCGGTGATTGGCAACTTCTACGAACCATCTGCAGCTTTGATTCATTCATCTCCCTTCAAAAGTGGCCTAAGTGGTGAAACTCCAATGTTTGTAAAAATTGACCACATCAAAGAGAGGTAAGTGCAATGAAATCACATGCTTGAGTGATTGGAAAGTACTTACTGCTTGAAATGCACTTACCTCTCTTTAATGTAGTCAATGTTTACAAACATTGAGGTTTTACCAATTAGGCCTCTCTTTGATTTCCTTATTTAATTCATCTCTTCATTTCTTATACTCGTCTTGGCTATTTGCAGCGTTTAGTTCTTTGTGCCTATCATACGGTTTATTTTTCTTCCCCTATATTCCTCTAGATAACCAGGGGGGTCTAGATTTGGCAGTAGCACCAGTGGACATGTCTATTTTGTACATTTAGGGTGTTGCTTTTTAGTGCTTCCCACTGGTTTATCCTCTAGCAGTGTTGGCCAGTTCACCTCAGACAAGACCCTTCTCATTTCTGCAAAAAGTTGCTTTCCCCAATTGAAAGTTTTTACTCCTGCTTTATCTCTGACCTTTTTGCATGGTAAAACTGAATCAAACTGAATTGTGATCACTATCCCCGATATGGTCGCCAACTGCCACTTCACCCACTTGCCCTTCTTCGTTCCCCAAGACTAGGTCTAGAATTGCACCTCACCTCATTGGGTTTGCCACTAATAGGATGAAACAATTGTCCTGGAAACATTCATGAATTTTTCTCCCATTATTTCATTTGAATCCCAGTTGATATTGGGATAGCTAAAATCTCCTACTATTATTGCCTCCTTGTTCTTACAGGGAGACATTTGCCTACATAGTTGATATTCTATCCCCCTTTCACTATTTGGGGTTATGGTTTATTTGGACTTTCAGAAGGCTTTCGACAAGTTCCTTCATTAGAGATTAGTGTGTAAAATTAAAGTGCACGAGATTGAGATTGGCAGACAGGAAATAGTTTTCCAATGGGCAGGCAGTGACTAATGGGGTACCACAGGGACCAGTGCTAGTACCCCAGCTACTCATAATATATAAATGATTTAGATGAGGGAACTAAATGTTTTAACTCCCAATTTGCAAAGCTGGGTGGGAAGGTAAACTCTGAAGATGCAGAAATGCTTTGGACAAGTTGAGAGTGGGCAAATGCATGGCAGGTGCAGTGTAAAGTGGATAATTTAGAAATTATCCACTTTGGTAGCAAAAACAGGAAGGTAGATTATCTGAATGGCTATAAATTGAGAGAGGGGAATATGCAACGAGAACTGGATGACCTTGTACATCAGGTAAGCATGCAGGTGCATCAGTCAGTGAAGAAGGAAAATGGTATGTTGGCTTTCATAGTGAAAGTATTCAAGGAGCAGGGATGTCTTGCTGCAATTACACAGAGCCTTGGTGAGACCACATCTGAAATATTGTGTGCAGTTTTGGTCTCCTTAGCTGAGGAAGGGTGCTCTTGCTATGGAGGGAGTGCAGCAAATGTTTACCAGACTGATACCTATGTTAGCAGGACTAACACAAGAGGAGAGATTGAGTTGATTAGGATTATATTCACTGGAGTCTGGAAGAATTGGGGGAGGGTCTATCTAATAGAAACCTATAAAATTCTAACAGGTCTCAGCGGGGTAGATGCAGGAAGGATGTTCCTGATGATGGGGAAGTCCAGAATATGGGGGTAAAGGGATCAAAGGATATGGGGAGAAAAGCAGTAACAGGTTACTGAGTTGGATGATCAGCCATGATTATAATCAATGGCAGAGCAGGTTCGCAGGGAGAATAGACTGCCCCTGCTCTTATTTTCTATGTTTCTACTTTGTTGATGGCAGGGCACAGGCCCGGCTGCATGGGCAAGCTGTCAGCTTCAAGGAAGTGGCCTCCCTATGGCAGCCCAGGGTCAATTGAAGTCAAAGGCTTCAACTTTAAAAGAAGGGAAGTAGGTCCTCACAACCTCAACCATCTCCTTGGCCGGGGAAGGAGGGGTGGTTCTCAGATGCTTGCCTCCCTGAATTTTTCCATTTTGATTAACTTACCTCTCAGGACTTACCTGCCAGCCTCAGAAGCACCCAGCTCTCCCATTGTTACCCCTGACGCTTCAGAGCCGAGGGCCCTCTGATGGAGCCCTCAGCATGGAGAACCTGCCCACTTATCTCAATTAGCTTGGGTGACTGGGAAACGGCAAATGGGGATGCCTTCTACAGTCAAATCACTGAATCAGCCCCACATCTGGCAAATGCAGGAGCAGCTCTCTGTCCCGCGTCAGAGTCATGAAGCCTTCAGTAATATTCAACCCAATCTCTCCATCCTGCCGCCCATGGCTTAATTGGAACAACACATACAAATTACTTGAGAGATTTATCCTTCAAATAAATGCCTGCACTTTTGATGATCTATTGAGCATAGGTAAGCAGGTTTTGACCAAACAGATCAATATCAGGGTCAATATTCCTTGAGTTTATTGCTGCATATGACACAATTTGGCAAACAGATCTAGTGTACAGACAGTCATTGGCTCTAGTGCAGTTGTCATTGCGGTGGAACTTCTGTTTGAGGCTGTTGGTTCCAAGTTTCAGTTGGACAAAAAAAACAATTCCCCTTGATCCAATAACAGTGTTCTACCTCATGGCAAATACCTGTTGAACGTTACCACCATGACTCAGAACTTTCAGGAGAACAGAGTAGTTATAAGAAAATTGCAATAGTAACTCTCCTCTTTGGCAAAAGTATCGACAGCACCAACTATTCTGCATGGAATGGTACAGGAGGCCTTGTGACACAATGGGTGATGTCCCTGCCTCAAGCTAACAACATGAGGTTCAAGTCCCACAACAGGAATATATGTTCAAAATGGGGCCAAACAGGTTCATGATCAACTTTTAAATCCTTCCAACATACGTACCAATGGCAGGTGGCAAGAGTTGGAGAGATTTGTTGTCAGCTAGGAAAAGGTGGAAAGAAAATTGGAGCCTTGACCACCACTATTCATAGTTCCCGATTGCAACGTTCATGGAAGTGTGTGTTGCCAGAGCATCTTGGACCTCTTGGGGGGGGGGGGGGGGGGGGGGGGGGGGGGGGGCAAATGTTGACTGGATGGGAAGTGTGCGTCAGACTGATGTCAACAGCATGGGGTTTGATCCCCATTCAGGCTGAGATGGATTTGGGATCTCCTTCCTTGCCCAATTGATGGAGATTGTGGGGCTGTGGGTTGAAGCTACTTTCAGGCAGAAAACTGGAGAAGAAATAACCCTGGTACAAGGTTGGCTTTCACTGCAACACTGTACAACAAATCTCCAGTTATGTTACGTACCATCCTGAATTGGAATTATATAGCTGAGTCAAAATCCTAAAACCCCTTCCCTAACAGCACTGTGTACCTATACCACATGGACTGTTCAAGAAGGGATGGTCAGAGAATGCTGGCCTTGCCAGCAAAATTCATAATCTATGAAAAAATAATTAAAGCATGTGAAAGCTGCCACTTACTAGTTAGCTATGAACTGGTGGTTAATGTTGGAATGAAGTATCTGGGAGGATACTCAGACATGGCCATGGACAGGGCCGAATTTGAATAACGAGCACTATTGTGTTGACTGAGAATTATAACTTTTGCTGGATATATTGAAAGTTCGCCACTGAATGAAAACACAAACTTATTCAACAAAAACTTGCTTATTTGCCAAGATACTAAGTAAACACGACAGCTTTGCTTCTAATATTGCTGCGGGAGCTGTCACTTCTACATGCGAGGATTGACATTTCATCTGAAAGACACCTCACAATTCCCTCAGTACTGCCCTGGAGTGTCAACCCAGATTATGTGCTCATGTCCTGGAGTGGAGTTTGAATTCACAACTTGCTGACTCAGAGGCAAGAATACTATCAGCCGAGGTAAGGTTGACGCCTATATTAATCACCAGTACCACCCAAGAAGGGGACTGACATTTCTACATAGGCTGTAAAATTTCAACAGGTTACTATCTGAAGAGATTCAAAGAATGTAAGGCACATCTGTTTGCAGTACATGTTTGTAACTCATTCTTGTGGAATCAAGATAATTAGACAGGTATTTGACCTTATAACTGAGCTGCAAGTCACTACTTGCCATGAGAGATGTTTCTGGGTGATACTGATTATTTGGCGTTGCATTCGTTGTGTTCCGTGACACATAGCAATGCAGGCTGCAGTCTATTCCAACACCTGTCTCCAGACCACAGGCATTTCAAACATATGCCCACCTGATAGTTCTTGAACAGCCTTTAATCCTCTTCCCTTAACCATATAATAAGCTTCAGTGAGGACCACCACTTAGAGGAAGTAAATGTGACAACTGCAGACAAAAATCAATAAGCAATCTTTGTCGCAGAATATTTCATTGGGTAGGGAATACCATGTTTCTGTAGTGTTCTAAGTTATCTTTTCAATTAGCAGCTCTGTTTCACTGGGGGAAAAAAGTTATATAAATTTATCATTGCTTTGGATGAAAAGGGGTAAAAACCTGAAACAAATGGGTGCTAAAACAATGTAGTGATCTGGACGAGATGAAAAGATGTTTCCTTGTGTTAGCGTGGTCCCTTAAAGGAGTTTGCCCTCACAGTCCATGGACTAGTTGGGGGCCTTTGAGGAAAAAGCCCAGGGCCCAGGGAACAGTGTTCTACTCAGAGCAAACCCAGGAGCCAGAGTGTGAACTTTATAGAGGCTCTGTGCCTGTATATGAGTTACTCTTGTTAGTTGTCAAGAAACACTTGGTTGTTCCTTACTGATGTCCACCTGGTATTGCCTCGAGCCATACACCTTCTTCTTTATTATTTGATTTTTATAAGGTGTTATACAGTGTACAGAGCTCGAAGACAATGTTCAAGTACTCTGGGGTCCCAGGTTCAAATCCCACCACTGCAGATGGTGAAAGTTGAATTCAATAAAAATCTGGAATTAAAAGTCTCGTGATCACCATGAAAAACATTGTCGATTGTTGTAAAAACCCATCTGGTTCACTAATGTCCTTTAGGGAAGGAATCTGCCATCCTTACCTGGTCTGGCCTATATGTGACACCAGACCCACAGCAATGTGGTTGACTCTTAACTGCCCCTCAAGGTCAATTAGGGATGGGCAATAAATGCTGACACAGCCCACGACACCCACATCCCAATTATGAATAAAAGAAAAGTTATTTTCCAGCTGTAGTTTGGAATCAGTGTCAGGCCCAATGTGAGACTGGAACCATGTAAGCACCTATTAGCAATCCCCAAGCATCTCGCCAAGAAAGCAGAGACCCTCAGTTCATGGACTGGTGTGGTTAACACTGCTGCCTCACAGTGCCAGGGACCTGGGTTCAGTTCTGGCTTTGGGTGACTGTCTGTGTGGAGTTTGCACTTTCTCTCCATGCCTGCATAGGTTTCCTCCGGGTGCTCTGGTTTCCTCCCACAGATTGGCTATTTTAAATTGCCCCTCAGTGTCCCAAAGGTTACGTTGGATTACTGGGAGAGGGTGGTGGCTCTTTCGGCAGGTCGGTGCCGATTTGTTGGGCCGAATGGCCTTCCTCTGCATTCTATATATGTGAAGCCACCAGGTTATGTGATCTAAAGATGGCATAGGTTGGGTGGAGCTGATTGGTCGGTGGTGACCAAGATGATGCCATCAGGAGAGTGGGGGGCAGGGGCAATCTGCCATGCAGATTTTTAATTTTTCTATTCAGGTAGACAAAAGAATTACTGACCTTTTCCATATTAAAATTTATTAAAATTTAATAAAATGATGTTGAACATATGCTTGTGGGGTGATCTGAGGGCATTTGAGACATACAAAGCCATACCTCCGCTCCTGACCATACCAAAGTGAGATCAGGCAAAACATGGGTGAATGGTGGCAAGCATATCTCAGGCAGTCACAATGATAAAATCCCAGGGAAGAACAGATGATTGTTTAAATCCATCTTAGGGTATCGTCACCCCCATCTTCGCCATTCTTCTGGTCAGTGTTACCAGATAAAAGTGTCACCCGTGAATGTCCCTTTAAGGATCAGGAAAAAAGATATGCCTGACCCTGAGAGTTCCTCGTTCTGGCATCAATGGCCTTGTCTGGGCCAAGTTTCACTCTCACTAGGCCAATGAGGAAACTCAAATAAGGCACAAATCTGGCAGAAATCGATCTTGGCTTAATTTGAAGTCTTTCTGGTTTACTCCCACAGACAAGAGTACACTGGAATTGCTGCAAATTCTTGGCCCCACCATATCTTTCTGAATCATTGCGAAATTTGTACCAGCATGCAGTTTAAACACCATAACTGATCCTCCTTTTAATGGTGACTAGATAGATTCAGCTTACCATCTGCCCAAAATGTTTTTCTGTTATTTTTTGCTGCATTTAAATGTGCTTTTTTTTAACGTGCCATTTGCAAAGAATGTAGGCTCTGAAATTACCGTATGCAGTTTTAGGAGTATATTTCGTAATTCAACCAGAGCCTCTCCCTATGAATGAACTTAGTTTCATTTGTTAGCAATCACCTCAAAACCCCATCAACAGACCTTCAATGTGGTCTTCTGGTGGTGGATGTGAAGGAGGAGCACGCACCTGGAGACGCTCCGTTCCCAACCTGACCTTTTTAGCGCGATAAACCTAAAAAATAAAAAACTTACCAGGGCAATAGTGAACCAACAGAAAATTCCCACAAATAATAAAACTAAGGGAGAGGGAAGCCAAGTATGTTCCTTCGACTCTGAGGCGCCCCTGGAATCGGTGGGGGATATAATGGAGGCGACTAACGTTCCCTCCCCCCGCCCCCATGCAGCCACGTGGCCAGCAGCTGAATTGAAAAAATATCAACGTAAATTGGCCGGAGACGTTAAAAATTCAGTAGGCAAGTCCCTGATCCAAATATTGAATCAATTAGAAGGGATGAACAAAATTATGAAGGCACAGGGGGACACGGTGCGAAACGTGAAGGAGGCCCTCTCCGATCACAGTGATCAGATCGCAGCGCTCGCAAAAGATATGTCGTCTGTCCTGGAATTGAATAAACATTTGAGAAACTAATTCAAAAAACTATCTATCTTTATCTTAAAAACATTTAATGAAGGAGCCTCATCTGCTTCACTGGGCAAGGAATATCATAGATTTGCAACCCTTTGGGTGAAGAAGTTCCTCCTAAACTCAGTCCTAAATCTACTTCCCTTATTTTGAGGCTATGCCCCCTAGTTCTGCTTTCATCCGCCAGTGGAAACAACCTGCCCGCATCTATCCTATCTATTCTCTTCATAATTTTATATGTTTCTATAAGATCCCCCCCACATCCTTCTAAATTCCAATGAGTACAATCCCAGTCTACTCAACCTCTCCTCATAATCCAACCCCTTCAGCTCTGAGATTAACCTAGTGAATCTCCTCTGCACACCCTCCAGCGTCAGTACATCATTTCTCAGGTAAGGAGACCAAAACTGAACACAATACTCCAGGTGTGGCCTCACTAACACCTTATACAATTGCAGCATAACTTCCCTAGTCTTAAACTCCATCCCTCTCGCAATGAAGGACAAAACTCCATTCGCCTTCTTAATCACCTGTTGCACCTGTAAACCATTTTTTGTGAATCATGCACTAGCACACCCAGGTCTCTCTGCACAGCAGCATGTTTTAATATTTTATCATTTAAATAATAATCCCTTTTGCTGTTATTCCTACCAAAATGGAGAACCTCACATTTGTCAATATTGTATTCCATCTGCCAGACCCTAGCCCATTCACTTAACCTATCCAAATCCCTCTGCAGACTTACGGTATCCTCTGCACTTTTTGCTTTACCACTCATCTTAGTGTCATCTGAAAACTTGGACACATTGCCCTCGGTCCCTAACTCCAAATCATCTATGTAAATTGTGAACAATTGTGGGCCCAACACTGATCCCTGAGGGACACCACTAGCTACTGATTGCCAACCAGAGAAACACCCATTAATCCCCACTCTTTGCTTTCTATTAATTAACTAATCCTCTATCCATGCTACTACTTTACCCTTAATGCCATACATCTTTATCTTATGCAGCAACCTTTTGTGTGGCACCTTGTCAAAGGCTTTCTGGAAATCTAGATATACCACATCCATTGGCTCCCCATTATCTACCGCACTGGTAATATCCTCAAAAAATTCTACTAAATTAGTTAGGCATGACCTGCCCTTTATGAACCCATGCTGTGTCTGCCCAATGGGACAATTTCCATCCAGATGCCTCGCTATTTCTTCCTTGATGATAGATTCCAGCATCTTCCCATCTACCAAAGTTAAGCTAACTGGCTTATAATTACCCGTTTTCTGCCTACCTCCTTTTTTAAACAGTGGTGTCATGTTTGCTCATTTCCAATCTGCCAGGACCACCCCAGAGTCTGGTGAATTTTGGTAAATTATCACTAGTGCTTTTGAAATTTCCTCAGCCATCACTTTTAGCACTCTGGGATGCATTCCATCAGGGCCAGGAGACTTGTCTACCTTTAGCCCCATCAGCTTGCCCACCACTATTTCCTTAGTGATAACAGTCATCTCAAGGTCCTCACCTGTCATAGCCTCATTTCCATCAGTCACTGGCATGTTATTCGTGTCTTCCACTGTGAAGACCGACCCAAAAAACCTGTTCAGTTCCTCAGCCATTTCCTCATCTCCCATCATTAAATCTCCCTAGCCATCCTCTAAAGGACCAATATTTACCTTAGCCACTCTTTTTTGTTTTATATATTTGTAGAAACTTTTACTATCTGTTTTTATATTCTGAGCAAGTTTACTCTCATAATCTGTTTTACTCTTCTTTGTAGCTTTTTTAGTAGCTTTCTGTTGCTCTAGTCTCCCACTAATCTTTGCCACTTTGTATGCTTTTTCCTTCAATTTGATACTCTCCCTTATTTCCTTAGATATCCACAGTCGATTTTCCCTCTTTCTACCGTCCTTCCTTTTTGTTGGTATAAACCTTTGCTGAGCACTGTGAAAAATCGCTTGGAAGGTTCTCCACTGTTCTAAAAACTGTTTCACCATAAAGTATTTGCTCCCAGTCTACCTTAGCTAGTTGTTCTTCTCATCCCATTGTAATCTCCTTTGTTTAAGCATAAAACACTGGGGTTTGATTTCATCTTCTCATCCTCCATCATCTGTATTTTAAATTCCACCATATTATGATCGCTCCTTCCGCGACTATGAGATCATTAGTTAATCCTGTCTCATTACACAGGACCAGATCTAGGACCGCTTGTTCCCTCGTAGGTTCCATTACATACTGTTCTCGGAAACTATCGTGGATACATTCTATAAACTCCTCCTCAAGGCTGCCTTGACTGACCTGATTAAACCAATCGACACGTAGATTAAAATCCTCCATGATAACTGCTGTACCATTTCTACACGCATCAGTTATTTCTTTGTTTATTGCCTGCCCCACCATATTGTTACTATTTGGTGGCCTACAGACTACTCCTATCAGTGACTTTTTCACCTTACTATTCCTGATTTCCACCCAAATGGATTCAATCTTATCCTCCATAGCACCAATGTCATCCCTTACTATTGCCCAGGTGTCATCCTTAAATAACAGAGCTACACCACCTCCTTTACCATCCACTCTGTCCTTCCGAATAGTTTGATACCCTTGGACATTTAACTCCCAGTCGTGACCAACCTTTAACCATGTTTCAGTAATGGCCACTAAATCATAGTCATTCACGATGATTTGTGCCATCAACTCATTTACCTTATTCCGAATACTACAAGCATTCAGGTAAAGTACACTTATGTTGGATTTTATACCACTGTTTTGAATCTTAACACCTTGATCAGTAACCTCTCCTAAGTTATTTTTCCTCTTAACGTTTCTCCTAATTTTCCTTGACGTTGAACCCATATCTTCATGTAACAGCCTGCTGCGTCGCTTTCCAGTTATGTTTTTACTTCCCGTTTTATTCCTTTTAATATTACTGGGCCTATTCATTGAGCTCCCCTCAGTCCCTGTACCTTGTACTGTTGCCCTTTTTGAGTTTTGACTATGGCTTCTCTGCCTTATACTTTCCCCCTTACTGCCTTTTGTTTCTGTCCCTGTTTTACTACCTTCCGACTTCCTGCATCGGTTCCCATCCCCCTGCCACATTAGTTTAAGCACTCCCCAACCGCTCCAGCAAATACCCCCCCCCCCCCCCCCCCCCCCCCCCCCAGTACATCAGTTCCAGTCCTGCCCAGGCGTAACCCGTCCAGTTTGTACAGGTCCCACCTCCCCAGAACCGGTCCCAATACCCCAGGAATCTGAAACCCTCCCCCTGACATCAGCCCTTCAGCCACGTATTCATCCTATATATCCTGTCATTTCTACTCTGACTAGCACGTGGCACCGGTAGTAATCCTGAGATCACTAGCTTCGAGGTCCGATTTCTTAACTTCCTTCCTAGCTCCCTGATTTTAGGACCTCATCCTTTTTTTTACCTGTGTCGTTTGTACCGACGTGTACAATGACCACTGGCTGTTCACCCTCCCCTTCCCGAATGTCCTGTAACCGCTCCGAGGCATCCTTGACCCTAGCACCAGGGAGGCAACATACCATCCTAGAGTCTCGTTTGCGGCCACAGCAACGCCTGTCTATTCCCCTTACAATTGAATCCCCTATAACTATTGCACTGTCACACTTATCACCCCTCCCCTCTGCAGCAGAACCAACCGTGGTGCCACAAATTTGTCTGTTTTCCCCTGAGAGGCCATTCCCCTCAACTGTATCTAAAGCAGTATATCTGTTCTGCAGGGGAATGGCACAGGAGACTCCTGCACTACCTGCCTCGCTCTCTTGCTCTGTCTGGTGGTCTGGAGTTGAATAGAGGCATGGTCTTGGGCCGCAGCCTCCTCCCTACAGGCTATAATTGACGCACCACTTCCCTTCTCCCCTGTCGGCCTTTCCTCAAACCCTGTGTTGATCTCCTCCCTCAGGATTTGGGAGTTGTTCCGGCAGCACTTCAATTCTCTCTCACTATCCTCACTTGCCTCGATATGTGATAACCACCTCTTTGTGCCTTTAAGCTTGGACCCATCGTTCAGGTCCTGGAGAACGGGATGGCCTGGTACACTGGGGATTTATTTCTAGATAGAAGCTTTGTCAGCCTTGAAAATCTCAGACAGATACAATCTGACAGGGTCCAACCTTTATTGTCTTTTTCAAATATGGGATTTCTCACACAAGTTCTTTTCCTCCTTCCCCTTCACCCACCTTCTTCGCTGCTGGAAAAGTTATTGGCCTTGCACAGCAAGAGAGAGGGTCAGTTTCAAACCTGTCCAGCCTCATTCTATCTTCGGATCCTACCCCTTTGGGTAGAGTGTATGAGAAGTGGATGGAGGAACAATGCTCTGTGCTTACTGAGGAGGTTTGGAGAGAAGTCCTTTACAGGGTGAATTCAGTCCAAAGTGCGACATAGAACACATTGGATGAAGGCAAGGATGAGTGGATTCTTTTGTGACGTAGAGAACAAGTGTGACCACTCTTCACTTGCTCCCGCTAACCACACTCATGTGTTTTGGCCTTTTCCTAAGCTTGCTGGATACTGGATTTCCCTTTTCAACACAATATTCAAGATTTTGCAGATAATCCCAGAACCTTGTCCGCTGGTTGCAATATTTGGAGTTTCGGACTCCTCGCCACTCTACTCGGGAGTGGGGGTGTGGGCGGGGTGGTGGTTGGGGGGGGGAGGGGGGTGTTCTTGCCTTCGTGTCCTTAATATCGAGGAAGCGAATATTATTCAACTTGAAATCTCCCTCATCACCCAATGCCTCTGTTTGGGTGGAAGATATGATATCAGTCTTACTTCTGGAAAATATCAAGTCTAACATCAGAGGTTCGGTGGGGAGGTCCACCCGAGATGGTAGACATTCATTTCTTTCTTTAAGAACCTGGATATGCTCGAGGGTTAGGGGGGTTGAATTAGAGGGGGTTCATTTGGTAATCGGGGTTTCTTGTTACATCGTATTCGTTAATTACCGTCTTACTCTTGATTTGTTTTTTTAATGTAATATATATTATGTGTATATCTTTACCAATATGTATATTACTGTTTATATTTGATTATTTAATAAAATGTTTATTTTTTTTAAAAACAGGCCCTAAATGTGAAGGACTGTTTCTGCCACTATGAAATGAAGTGTCTCTCAAACTGGAACAATATCTATGTAAAATCCAAGCTTTGGCACCTACTTCAGGAAAACCATCATCAGCTGGGTGTGAAGCACTGCACAGAGGAATATTAATGGACCGGAACTCGTGACAGGTTATTCCTACAATGCCCATTGTTTGGAATATGTTTTGCTGCCTAAACATGTAGTGCATTTGCCTTGAAACCTCTGTTCAGTGTGGATGAATAGAGAGATTAACGTTAAGCTGCCCAGAAAGGTCCAAAAGCAGATTCAATAAAAGGGTTTCAAAGAGGTGATGAAAAAAGACTATTTCCTCTGGATGAGGAGTTGGTGACAAGGGACTATCAATTTAACACCATTACTGAGAAAATGTGGAAGAATGGATTTTAAAAATGTCTTTATGCTGGTTTCCTAGAGTATGGAATATATAGCCACAGGGAGCAGCTCACACATAGATCTTTTAAGGAAAGGATTGCTTAGAATCTGTTAAAGCAGTAAAGCAGCACAGGATCAGCCAGGTAGAAAACAAAGATTCTATTTATTCACAGCATTACACTCTTCATTGCCCAAACCTGTCATGCTCCCAGGCCGGGGTTTCTATACTAGAGAGCTGCTCTCAGTTTACGAGGTAATCCTATTCCGAGCAGGTCACCTGGAATCTAATTGTCCTTATCTTCCGACCCTCCTGAGGGTTATAACATATCCTCCCACCCCACCCCCACAGGTCCAGAGATACGTCCATGTCCGCGGCCGGGATTACTGGTTTTTTAGGCGGCCTAGCCCAGGAACGCCGCCAAGGGCTGAACGTGTAGCAGCTGGTGACGTGTACCAGAATGAGGAGCATCGCCTTCGCGTGGTGCATCTCGGCGGGGCAGTTCAAGCTGGGGGCGATTTTGATCCGAAACCTCTGAAATCAGAACCAGCATCTCTTGGATGTGTCGTCGGAGGTGATCCACATATCGGTTCTTGTGCCTGTACTCGTATGAGACTGGTTCCGTCTGGACCGACACGACACCTGTGTCCACGTGGCTCCTTCTCCAAAATTCCAGACATGCACCGAGTCTCCCACCGCAAAGGTGCGCAAAGGCGAACGCGTCCAGCGCCTGCCATGGCTCAATCCTGGCCCCGGCGGATTTACTGCCAATGTCCAAGAGGACTAAACTTCAACGTGTTCACAGGCGATGGCCCACGAACAATTCAGCCGGAGGTTATGGTAATCTCAGAGACGTGGCTGCAAGCGGATCAGGGCTGGGATCTAAATATACAAGGATATGCATCCCATCAAAAGGACAGGCAGATGGGCAAAGGGGGAGAGGTTGCATTGTTAGTAAGGAATGAAGTTAAATCAGTAGCAAGGAGTGATATAGGATCAGAAGGTATAGAATCTCTGTGGGTAAAGTTGAGGAATCGCAAAAGTAAAAATATCCTGATGGGAATTATGTACAAGCCCCCTAGCAGTAGTCAGGATGTGGGGCAGAAAATAAATCAGGAGATAGAAAATTCACATGAAAAGATAATATCATAATAATCATGGGTGACTTCAATATGCAGGTGGCTTGGGAAAATCAGGTTGGTAGTGGATTCCGAGAAGAGGAATTTGTGGAATGTCTAAGAGATGTTTTTTTTTTGGAGCAGCTTGTGTCAGAGCCGACTAGGGAACAGGCAATTCTGGATTTGGTGATGTGTAATGAGGCAGACTTGATTAGGATTAGGGAACCTAAGGTGAAGGGACCTTAGGGAGCAGTGACCCTTAGGGAGAATTTACCTTTCAGTTTGAGAGGGCGAAGCTGGAATCAGATATAATATAATTACAATTAAATAAGGGTAACTACAAAGACTTGAGGGAGGAGCTGGCCAAAGTTGATTGGAGAAGGAGCCTAGCAGAGAATACAGGGGAACTGCAATGGCAGGAGTTGTGGGGGTTATTCGGGAGGCACAACAGAAATTCATCCCAAGGAGGAAGAAACAGGCTAAGGTGAGGATAAGGCGTCCATGGTTGACAAGGGAAGTTAAGGACAGTATAAAAGCAAAAGAAAAAGCAAACAAAGTGGTGAGCATTAGTGGGAAGCAGAGGATTGGGAAGCCTTTAAAAGTGAGGAGAGGACAACTAAAAAAGTAATAACGGGGTGAAAATGAAATATGAGTGCAAGCTAGCTAGTAATATAAAAGAAGATAGGAAGAGTTTTTTCAATATATAAAAGGCAAGAGAGAGGCAAAAATGGACATTGGCCCACTGGAAGATCTGACTGGAGAAGTAATAATAGGAAACAAAGAAAATAAATGGCAGAGGAACTGAATAATTACCTTGCATCAGTCTTCACGGTGGAAGACACCAGTGGAATACCAGAGCTCCAGGAGAATCAGCGGGCAGAGGTGAGTGCAGTGGCTATCACTAAGGAGAAGGTTATGGGGAACCTGAAAGGTCTGACGGTGGATAAATCACCTGGACCAGATGGACTACAACCCAGGGACTAAAAGAGATAGCTGAGGAGATTGTGGAGGATTTGGTGGTGATCTTTCAGGAATTACTGGAAGCAGGAAGGATCCCAGAGGACTGGAAAGAGGCTAATGTAACACCGCTGTTTAAGGGAGGGAGGCAGGAGATGGAATATTATAGGCCTGTTAGCCTAACGTCGGTCATTGTAAGGTTTTAGAGTCCATTATTAAAGATGAGATTGCAGAGTTTTTGAATGTGCATGATAAAATAGGACTGAGTCAGCATGGCTTTGTCAAAGGGAGGTCATGTCTGACAAATCTGTTATTTGAGGAGGTAAGTTAGACAAAGAAGAAGCAGTGGACGTTGTTGCTACTTCTGGGTGAGTGTGCTCACCAGTCAATTTGGCTCTGTTTCTTGTCTAAGCTCTGGAGTCGCCAGGTGTCTTTAAGACACTGCCACAAGCTTCAAGGTGAAGTTCAAAGCAATAAAACCGTACACCAATTAGTAAGTCCAAACAACTAGAGTTTATTATAATACAATTATAATAACTACCCATGCACACGCTAAAAGGATTAAACTTATTCCTACCACTAAATAACTAATACTTATCTTGAAGGAACTGCTGGGTCAGGGAACAAGGCCTCTTGCTCTGCTCTGGTCTGCAGACTTCAGGTTGGTATCAATTAAAAAGAGAGTCAGGAGTGCCTATCTCTGGTAGCGGTCATTGTGAGGCACTTACTTGTTGGTGGCTGCTGTCCGAAGGCTGGATCAGGAGCCAGGAGACAGGAGACTGAACCATGTGTGGGACCTTTCTTTTATAGGTCCCAGGGGATCCGTGCCCCTTTGGGCGGACTCCTTTACCTGCTTGGAATCGATTGGGTCTCTTCCCAATCGATATGTTTGAACCCCCCAATCATGGGGCAGTTCCTCAGTCGCTGGGGCGGTTCTTGGGACTTATTGTTTTGGGCTTCTCTGGCGCCAAAGGGTCTGGCCTTCCATAGAATGTATCGATCTGTGTTTAACTTGTTTCCATTGTATCTGGGGATCGCCCGGTATCGCCTCATTAGTATGTTAACTGGTTTCTTTTTACAGTGCTGACTGGTTTCTGCAGTCGTCCCAATATACAATCGCTTTGCAAGCTGCTTGCTTTACAACATGTCCATTTTCCCTGCATTCCTTGCAATCTTCCATTTTGTGTTGGGCAGTGGCCACCCGAGGTGGCTACAACGTGATTTAATTAGATTTCCAGAAGGCCTTTGACAAGGTGCCGCATAGGAGATTGTTAAATAAATTAAGAGCCCATGATGTTAAGAATAAGATCCCGGCATGGATAGAGGATTGGCTGACTGGCCGAAGGCAGAGAGTGGGGATAAAGGGGTCTTTTTCAGGATGGCCGCTGGTGACTAGTGGTGTGCCTCAGGGGTTTGTGCTGGGTCCACAAATTTTCACAATATACATTAATGATCTGGAAGAAGGAATTGAAGGCACTGTTGCTAAGTTTGCAGATGATACAAAGATCTGTAGAGGGACAGGTAGTATTGAGCTAGCAAGGGGGGTGTGGAAGGATTTGGACAGGCTAGGAGAGTGGGCAAAGAATTGTCAGATGGAATACAATGTGGAAAAGTGTGAGGTTATGCACATTGGAAGGAGGAGTGGAGGCCTGGACTACTTTCTAAATGGGGAAATGCTTAGGAAATCAGAAGCAGAAAGGGACTTGGGAGTCTTTATTTAAGATTCTCTTAAGGTTAACGTGCAGGTTCAGTCGGCAGTTAGGAAGGCAACTGCAACGTTGGCATTCATGTCAAGAGGGCTAGAGTACAAGACCAGGGATGTAATTCTGCGGCTGCATAAAGTTCCGGTCAGACCCCATTTGGGGTGCTGTGAGCAACTTTGGGCTCCGTATCGAAAGAAGGATGTGCTGGCCTTGGAAAGGGTCCAGAGGAGGTTCACAAAAATGATCCCTGGAATGAAGAGCTTGTCGTATGAGGAACGGTTGAGGACTCTGGGTCTGTACTCATTGGAGTTTAGAATGATGAGGTGGGATCTTACTGAAACTTACAGGATACTGCAAGGCCTAGATAGGGTAGATGTGGAGAGGATGTTTTCACTTGTAGGAAAAACTAGAACCAGAGGACACCATCTCAGACTAAAGTAACAATCCTTTAAAACAGAGATGAGGAGGAATTCCTTCCGCCAGAGGGTGGTGAATCTGTGGAACTCTTTGCCACAGAAGGCTGTGGAGGCCAAATCATTGAGTGTCTTTAAGACAGAGGCAGATAGGTTCTTGATTAATAAGGGGATCAGGGATTATGGGGAGAAGGCAGGAGAATGGGGATGAGAAAAATATCAGCCGTGGTTGAATGGCGGAGCAGACTCGATGGGCCAGGTGGCCTAATTCTGCTCCTATGACTTATGGTCTTATAGTCTGATGGAGCAATCCCCATCATGGCGTGTGGTGTCGTCCTGTAACAAAAATGGAACTGTGCAAGCTGTGTCTCCCAAAACCCATTGGCAGCCATGAACACCTCAAACTCCACGCGTGTAATGCTGTTCCATTTTCCGAGACCAGCACCTCCGGTATTCCGTGCATGATAAGCGCTTGCTGCAGGCTGTCTATCGTGGCTCGAGCTGTCGTGCTTTGCACTTTGTAGACCTCCATCCACTTGGAGTGGGCATCGACGACGATGAGGAATATCACTGCCTGGAATGGCCACGCAAAATTGATGTGGAGATGGGACCAAGGGCGGCCCGCCCAATGCCATCCTCATCGCCAGTGTAGAATCCACTAAAGCAGCACCCATGGATCAGCCAGCTAGAGTACAAAGATTGTATTTATTGACAATATTACACTCTCCTCCCCGACCTGATCACAGGCCGAGATTTTTATACTCGAGTTAAGGGGGCTCTCAGTTAAGGGGGAAATCCCGCTCTCTCGTTACCTGTGGGGAAACTCATTTTCAGAGCAGGTTACCTGGAATCTAATTGTCCTTGCCTTGTGACCTCCCTGAGGGTTATAGCAGATTGTTAATGATTTGAAGTAGAGGAAAGGCAGACAGCTGTAGGTGAGGAGACGTGCAGGAGATTAGTTTGGATTGCTTGAGCAAGGAGCCAGCACAGACACTTTTGGCTGAATTGCTTCTTTCTGCATTGTGCACTTCTGTAGTTCTATAGATTTGCATTGCAGTTTAATTTGATCTTTTCTGTCAAAAGTGGAGGGGAAAGTGAGGGAGGAATGCATTAAAAAATCATTGACTGATTTCAGTTCTACCTCTGAGCCACAACATTTAAAATTCTCATCCTGTGTTCAAATCCCTTCATTCTCCCTCCACCCAACATCCTGCTAAGCATTATTCCAACTTTAGCTCAAGGCACATGACCCCACTCTGTCCCCTCACCTCATTGGCAGCTGTTCTCCTGAAACACTGGTCTTCAGACATGTCACCTTAATGACATTCCTTCTCTAAATCCCTCCACCTCTCTATTTCCACCGCCTTCTTTAGACCTTCCTTTAATTTACCTCTTTGTCTGGTTTTTTAGCCATCCTTCCAATACCTCCATTTGCTAAGCTTCATTTCTGCGAAACACTTTAGGATGTTTACCAACAGTGAAACTCAATACAAATGCAAGTTGATAGTGCTTTATGTCCTCCTATGCAATATTAAACAGTGTAAGGGACTTTATTTTGGAAAATATTTTTATTATAATTTTTAGTAATTTATACGCCAAACATGCAATAACACAGAATAACAATTAAACAGGAAGAACCCCCTCCCCCAACTTCCCATGCAACAGTATAAATTAGTTACTAAGTCTCCCGCACCCACCCTCTCCCACCCCTGCAAGTCTAGTTGGAGCCCTCTTCTCATCAACATGGGGGCAGCACAGTGGCACAGTGGTTAGCACTGCTGCCTCACAGCGCCAGGGACCCGGGTTCAAGTCCGGCTTGGGTGACTGTGTGCAATTTGCAATTTCTCCCCATGTCTGCGTGGGTTTCCTCCGGGTGCTCCGGTTTCCTCCCACAGTCCCAAAGATGTGCAGGTTAGGTGGATTGACCATGCTAAACTGTCCCTTAGTGTCGGTGACAGGACGGGGACATGGGTAGAGCGTTCTTTCGGAGGGCTGTTGCAGACTTGATGGGCCAAACGATCTCCTCCTGTGCTGTAGGGATTCAGTGGACACATGGTGTCTAGGTATGTCTTAGTCTGTACATGCCAACTTGCTTCCCAGAGACAATTGTAAATCTCACGACACTGCAGCTAACTTCGCGTTCTGCATCATTTTCTGGAATTAGTTGCAACTCGCTCCCTTTGAGGTTGCCTGGACCCCTTGATCATTTGAGGTTAGTAAAGTTACTTTTCCTGTCAGTGTCTGCCACAGCCAAATGTGCAGTTTCTACGTCAGACTAACTGTGTTGATCCCCAGGGACTGAACAGCTTGCCAGTACTCCTGCTCTAGATTCACTTGGAATGAATAACCACTTGAAGGACCAGAGCCGTTCAAAATTATACCCTAACTTAAATTAAGTGCTGCCTTTAGGAAAGGAGGGTAGAAAATTAAGCAAAAGCTGTATAATAAAGAGGAACAGACCCACACATCACAGTGCCAGTTTATCATTAGATAAAATCTGGTTTAGCTGCATATGTAGTGTGACAGATGAAAGTTAATGGGAGGAAGTGAGTGGTTGTGACAACCCTACAATGATAGAGGGGCATCAGCATCAGATGCAGCATTTCTTAGAATCAGAATACATTTTAATGCCACTTTCAGAGAAACATGGCAAATATTTTTAGACACAATCTATTTTATTTTCTGAAAGTAAAACTGTACAGTTGGGAGTTAGGTAGAGTGGAAATTGTGTTAGGAGTTCAATATTCAGCTGTTTGAAAGCAAAAGAAGAGATCTTCATTACCTCAAATGATAATCACATATTAATTACCTACTTTCTATAGAGAAAACTAACAATCAAAAATGGCATGTTTAATATGTACATTATCACGCTGTGGTGTGCCATAAACTAGAAACGTTAAGAAAAATCCATGTGTACTCGATTAAAAAATCTAGGCCCTGAAATTCTGCACAGGTTCTACTGTTCTCTGGCTATGTTTCACATGAGGCCTGCAGAATTCCTAAGGAAAGAATGCTTTTACATTATTCCCCTTTTAGCTCAGGCATTCTCCCATTGGAGTTAAAAAGAGCGGTTCACAGCTTCAGGGTCCTCATGCCTAGAGTGCATCCGCAAGATGGCCATTTCAAGAATGTACCAGAGTATTTCAGAATTACACCCCCACATGAGCTGTCTCCAGGAGGGATGGGGAGATAATTGCAGAAAAAATATATTTGAAAGAAACAGGCTTACATGCTGCACTGAATATTGTCACCTGGTTTGTCTCAAATGACTACTGTTACCTTAAAATAACTCAAATTGTATTAGACAGTTTTCCAATAAGCATTGCCCTCATCATTTCTTGAGGTGCCTAATGTTTGACATTTGGTCTGTCGCTGCATTGTTCAGGTGGGCAATCAAAAATCAATGTCCCTCAGCCTCTTCTGTGATCAGGATGTGAGCATGGCTGTTGTCTGCTCATGGTAAGGCTTATGTCTGTGGTTGTAACATGCCAAAGTCTCATCTGTTCAACTTTACTGATTTGGCTCCAGCAACTCCTGGCCTCCTAACTTAACCATGGCTGTTCATTGACCTCCCAGACAGTTCCAGTGTACCGTACCCCTCCTAAATTGCTGCATGAAATTTCCCCTCAGTCCCGCAGAGTTATTCCAAACAGACCAATTCCCCCACCTCTCCCACATGCCATCGCTGGGCTCAGTTATTCCTGTTTGCTCCCATCCTCCAATCTCCACCCCTCAAATTCCCAGCACTAATTCCCACTAAATACTAATTTCTCCTCACCACTGAACAGACAGACTCTACCTGCTTATTCCTGGTATCCATCTCCAACCGGGTTCATTTTGTTTGCTATCTTCCTGCATGCCTGGTGTATTGTTAACTGAATACATACGAGAACCTTGAAGGCAGATTGGAAGAGAAAGAGTTGAGACAGGAGACAAAGTGAAGCAGAGACTTGAAAAATAATAGAAAAATCCAAAAGTGAAAGGACTATTATTCACAACAATGAAAATAAATGAATGCTTTGCAGTCAACAGAATGAGAAACAGTTGCACAAAAAAGTGACAATTTTTACATTTTTATCTAGGACAAATGTACACAAGATCAATTATATTATATAATACTACACTTCAGTGTAACTCCACTGTTATACAACACATTGTGTGTAACTCCATGAGATTCATTTGCTTTTCTACAATAGATTTGTAATAAGTGTTTGTTTTAATGAAACTCGGTTCAATTTTAAAAGGTTCAAATGTTCTCAAATTTCTGCATGATAAACAGTGAAAGTGTAATCAAACTGCATAACGCCACACTTACTGTTGCCTAGATACTATGAATGAATGTTTCCCTGTATTTTAATGTACAAAAGTACCTTAATCTACGTGAAATAGTTGATCATTTACTTCAGCTTTCCTGACATGATGCAGGACTCCCTTGACCATAAAACAAATATTAATTGCCTTTGTGCCTACTGTAACATTGTCGATGAGTGTGGTTCTGAAGTATGTGAGTGGTCCATCACTTCATAATATCAATCATCTCATATTAGTAACAATAGCACGGATCTTTATCTAAACAAAGACTTACGTGATGCATTGTTTTGAGTGACTACAGTAAAAATTACATTCTGAAGGGAAAATGGATGACAGGTATGTACATGTTCCCTGACACATTTACAAAGAATAAGGGACAATTCTGTTCATTTGATGTTAGTGAGTAATACATTAACTGGAAAAACGATACCTGTATTGCTTTAGATTTCTAAGTACAAACTCCTATGCTTCTAAAAAAAACTCAAACCTTTTAAAATGTACTAAATTAATTTATTCAAATACCATGACTAAAATTCTGCTGTCACTTCTCTTCGATTTTCATTTCAGCAGGGTACAGTTGAGTAGATTGATTGAAGAGCAGGAGTTATGTAATGTGCTGCCGGGCAGCTGCTTTTGGCAATAAATGGTCTGTAGCTTGGATTTCTTTGGGGGAAATCGCCTAATGAGTTAATGATTGGTATTGTCGCACTAATGGAAGTAAATGCAAACAGTAATATATATTTTCTAAAAGCTGCTGTTTCCAGTTCTTATTTACAACTAATATTCAATAATGAGGGTGTCTCAGAAGCTTGTACTTATCCACTAAACAAATGTGGAAATATTTTGTAGAGTCCAGTTGAACAGGCAAGTTTGGAACATGATTTGGGCAGCACGGTAGCATTGTGGATAGCATAATTGCTTCACAGCTCCAGGGTCCTAAGTTCGATTCCGGCTTGGGTCACTGTCTGTGCGGAGTCTGCACATCCTCCCCGTGTGTGCGTGGGTTTCCTCCGGGTGCTCCGGTTTCCTCCCACAGTCCAAAGATGTGCAGGTTAGGTGGACTGGCCATGATAAATTGCCCTTAGTGTCCAAAATTGCCCTTAGTGTCCAAAATTGCCCTTAGTGTCCAAAATTGCCCTTGGTGTTGGGTGGGGATATTGGGTTATGGGGATAGGGTGGAGATGTTGACCTTGGGTAGGGTGCTCTTTCCAAGAGCCGGTGCAGACTCGATGGGCCAAATGGCCTCCTTCTGCACTGTAAATTCTATGATTTGGAGAGGGAAAGAAAATCTAACGCCATCAGGTCCAACAACATTGAGGGTTATATCACCAATCAACATTTCTGTCAGCATCAAAATAAATTAATTCACCATCCAAAGATGTGCAAGGTTAGGTGGATTGGCCATGCTTAAATTGCCCTTAGTGTCCAAAAAGGTTAGGAGGGGTTAGTGGGTTATGGGGATAGGGTGGAAGTGAGGGCTTAAGTGGGTCAGTGCAGACTTGATGGGCTGAATAGCCTCCTTCTGCACTGTATGTTCTATGTATCATTCATAATTTCAAAACCCGCAGGCTCCAAGGGGGTAATTTTTACTGACCTGGTCCCAAGAAGCAGGTTGGCCAGAAAGCCGTGGGCAAGGCACAGTCCAGGGTCCCTCTACGTGCCACAGTATTTTAATTCTATAATATACCAGTGATGTCACGGATTGGCTTCCTGCCAGGGAACCATATTCTGGACATTGTCGGGTTGGGAGCCAGTCAGTAAAGGAAGGAGCCTGAGCCGGTAACTCTTCTCCGGAGATAGGGTGGGTGGATCAATTTGGGTGGACGAGAGGCTGTTGATCAGAGGAGGGAGGTCAATGTGGGGGTTGAGGGTAGCGCTTGGAAGAAGAGGGGCATTCAGTCAGGTGGGTTATGCTGATCCCAGGAGAGAGTGGGGGGGGGGGGGGGGGGGCAATGAAATGTCAGATCATAGAATCCTAGAATTTACAGTGCAGAAGGAGGCCATTTGGTCTCTCTTCCCACCTCTTGTCAATGGGATTTCCCATTGAAGCCATGCTGCTGGGAAACCCACGGGTCCTATTGGCTGGGGGATATTGGTAACCCTGCGTTTCTTGAGGAATATGAGCTCCCCCAATGAGGTAAGGGGGGGGGGGGGGGGGGGGAGGAGGGGGGGGGAGGGGAGGGGGGGGGCAGCAAGGGTCATGGGGGGACATGCACGACTGTAACGCGGGCAAGTCTGCTCGCTGCTCATGTCTGAAACTGTAGGCTGCCTTGTTTGTTAAGTTGTTGCCTGGGGGGGGGGGGGGGGGGGGGGGGGGGGGGGGGGGAGGACTGGGGGCGCGAGAGGGCGGGCGAGGGAGGGATATTTGCCTAGAGGGATTGTGTTGTAAATAATTTAAAAATTAGTAGGGGTAAATGTTTGTATGGAAAAACTCTTTCAATAAAAATTATTTTAAAAAAAAAAGATAGTCCTGCACAGAGCAATGCATCTCGCATTAGTCACTGAAGCAAGGGCAAAGGGATTAGATGTCCAGAGAGCAGTTTGCGTGATGGAGATGACATAGTTCTCACGGCAGCTGCTTCCCTTGTGCAGTGGAGTCTCCTGATGCATTGCTCCTCAGCCAGACTGATGATTGACCATCGCTTTCCTGAACACCCATGTGGAGTAGGCCTCTTGCTGCTTAATCTCCTTCTCCCTCTTCTTCCAGAAACTGTAAATCCATGGTCTCTCCCTTTCTGCTCCTTATCCGCCAACCTCAATGGCAGGCTCGAGAGAACATCGATAGTAGCAGCAACTGTACAAAATTGTAAAGGTACTGTGGCTGCTGCACCGCCAAAAAGTAGGACAAAACATTTTGTGGTACTGCCTGTCTTCCCCAATATAAAAACAAAATGTTACAGATGCTGTAAATCTGAAATAACAACAGAAAATGCTGGAAATACTCAGCAGGCCAGACAGCATCTGTGGGGAGAAGAAGATTTAACATTTCTGGTCAATGATGACTCATCAGAACTCCAATAATTTTTTTGTTATATCTTCAGACTAACAGTGCAAAAGAAATGGATTGTCATAGCCATAGGTTTGAGCAAGACTAACAGAGGTTTTATTAAGTAAGTCTTCACGGTACAAGGTTTGGTACTAGACTTCCTCAAAAGCCCACAAAGTAGCAAATGACATCACGTGACTCCATTCTTAGAGACGTTGGACACAACTACAGGAACCCCCATATATAACATTTTTATTGGTCAATTACCATTCAGACCTTTAATTCAAAGGGAATGCAGGAAATTTGACTAAACAACACCCTTTCTCTTATGACCTAGCGGAGCCTATTTCTGAATGACTCAGACCAGAACATTCATGTGCTGTAAGCAAAATAAACCACCACCCTTGATAGTCAGATGACATGATTCTGTTCTTTCAAGCATCCTGTCTGGCTGCATCACAGCCTGGTATGGCAACTGCTCGGCCCAAGATCGCAAGAAACTGCAGTGTGGGGTGAACTCAGCCTAACACATCACACCAGCTTGCCACCCTCCCATTGATTCTGTCTACACCTCCCGCTGCCTCAGGAAGGCAGACAGCATTGTCAGCGACCCCTCACACACAGGCTTTTCCCTCTTCCAGACCCTTCCATTCAGCAGAAGATAAAGAAGTCTGACGACCTGCACATCCAGACGTAGGAACAACTTCTTCCCCACAGCTACTAGACTCCTCAACGACTCTCCCTTGGACTGATCTGTTCCCTGTAAGAACATTATTCACACGCACTGTGCTGCTCTTGCTCACGTATTTGCTTTGTTTGGCCCTTGTTCCGCAATAATCACTGTTTGTCGATATACTATTTGTCAATGTACTCTGTCGATTATTCTTTTTGTCTACTCTGTACATACTGTGTTACTCTCCCTTGGCTGCAGAAAAATAATTTTCACTGTACTTCGGTATGAGTGACAATAAATCAATCAATCAATCAATCAATTAGAAAGTGAATTTAATCTGCTTAACAAGATTCAGTACCTTTTAATCAAAATTTGTGTGGTGCAAGCTTATGTATATTGTGTTGTATCTGCATCTATTGGTACAGAATAGATACTTCACAGCACCTGTCTAATTCTGTACACTACCTCTTATTTTGATACTTTATCAGCATTTTGTTCCAAAAAGAAATTGAAAATACTTTATTCCATTATGTTCAATTATCTATAGTTACATGCAGAAAATTATTTCTGCATACTTGCAAAGTAGAAGTGCGCTTGACTAATGGAGAACACAGGCATTGGCCAAGGGATATGCAGATAATAATTATTACCATTTATCAGAATGAAAATGCCTCCAAACTTGATGTTTTTGGAAAAGGCCAAGTTGAATTGATTCAATCAGGTTGGAGGAAGAAGAAAAGGCTGTAAATATCCCTCTATGCTTTTGTGCTTTCAATTTCCTCATTTTTCCACAATACTGCTAATCTGTACAATCGCGCTAGTTTCTGGGGCCCCATGTTAGATTGTTAGCGAGTGAGAACTGTGTTTGTGGCTGCAGACACAGCAATATCTTGGTAGGTATCTATGTCTTCAATTATCCTTCCATCTATGCTTAAAATGACTATTTACTCTTGTTATAGGTTCTCCTCCATTACCTCATCACACTCATTGCCAGTTGGGAGGATGACCTGTCAGTGATTGCCACCCTAGATGTGCATGAATGGCAGAGCTTGATTTATATCCAATCTTTTACTCCCCTGTGGAGTGCTATTAGTGGAGGAGCAAGGTGATTTTTACACTATCAGATGTAAAGGTAGTTTTAAAGATTTAATACTCATTTCTCACCAGATCAATATTACACAATATTTGACTATCCTAGACCTCGTGATGCTGACTGAAAATCAAATAAATTTGAAATGAAGCCCTTTGTTCTTGTAAGTAACCATGAAGCAATCCGTCTGTATAACTGCACCCCTCCCCCTTCATTTCTTACACTAATTGTAGGTGATCTCCATCACATCTGCAGGGTATTTTAACTTTTTTTTAGTTCATGGGATGTGGGCATTGCTGATTAGGTCAATATTTATTGCTCATCCCTAACTGCCTTTGGGTAGCTGGTAGTGAACTATCATCTTGAAAGGCTGCACGTACGACCAGTGCTAAATCGAGAGTGTTCTAGGATTTTAACCCAGCAGCAGCGAAAGAACAATGGTAAAGCTGCAAGTCAGGATGGTGCATGGCTTGGACCTTTGCTGGTGGTGGTATTCCTATCTATCTTCTGCCCTTGTCCTTCTAGATGGTAGAGTTTGGAGGTTTGGAAGGTTCTGTCGAAGGTGTCTTGAATTACTGCAGTGCATCTTGTAGATCGCACACACAGCTGCAACAGGGCCAGTGGTAGAGAGAGAAGGAGATGGTGGATAGGGGCCAATCAAGCCAGTTCCTTTGTCCTGGATCATGTCCAGCTTCTTGTGTTGTTGGAGCTGCACTCATTCAAGCAAGTGGAGTGTGTTCTGTCACTTTCTGACTTGTGCCTTGTAGATAGTGAATGGCTTGGGGGAGTCAGGAGGTGAGTTACTCACCACATTTTTAACCTCTGACCTGCTTTTGTAGCAATAGCATTTATATGGCTAATGATGTTAAGTTTCTGGTCACTTGTAACCCCCTTAATGTTGATGGGGGATTCAGCACATGATACTGCCATTGAATGCCAAGGAAGATGATTCAATTCTCTCTTGTTGGAGATAGTTATTAGCTGGCAGTTGCATGGCATGAATGTTACCTGACCTATCATCCTAAGTTTGAATGTTGCCCAGGCCTTTCTGCAGAGGCTCAGACTGCTTCACTTTCTGAGGAATTTCAAATGGAACTGCAAACTGGTACTCACCAGTGAACATCCCCAATTCTGACCTTATGATAGATGGAAGGTCATTGATGAAGAGCTGAAGGTGGTTGAGTCTAGGACACTGACTTGAGGAGTTTATGCAGCAACATCCTATGGCTGAGATGATTGCCACACAACAACCACAACCATCTTGTGTCAGCCAAAACTGCAACCAGTGGAGTCTGTTGATTCCCACCCACTTCACAGAATACAATCCCGACAGTGCAGAAGGAGGCCATTCAGCCCATTGAGTCTGCACCGACCCTCGGAAAGAACCCTACCTAGGCCCTCTTTCCACCCTATCCCCGTAACCCCACCTAATCTGCACATATTTGGACTGTGGGAGGAAACCCAAGCACCTGGAGGAAACCCATGCCAACATGGGGAGAAAGTGCAAACTCCACACGAACAGTCACCCAAGGCCAGAATTGAACAGGGGTCCCTGGTGCTGTGATGCAACAGTGCTGACCCCTGTGCCTCCTAATTCCTTGATGCCATATTTAATAAAATATTCCTTCATTTCAAGGGCAATCACTCTCAACTCACCTGAAATTCAGCTCATTTATCTATATTTCACCAAGGCTGTAATGAGGGTTATAGCTGAATGCCTCTGGTAAACACAAACAGCATTTGTGAGGAAGTTATTGCTGAGTAACTGCCAATTGATAACACTGTCAATGACACCTTATGTCACTTTGCTGATGATTGAGGGTGGCCTCCTGGGTGGCAATTGGCCGATATTGAAAATATCAGGGCAATTTCCTTCATTGTCACGTGGATACTAGCGTTGTAGCTGCACTGCAACAGCTTAGGTAGGGGTGCGGCTTATTCTGGCCGGGATGTTGTTAAGGTCCGCAGTGGCATCCAATGTGTTCAGCTGTTTCTTGACATCACATGGAACAAATCAAATTGGTTGAAGACTGTCACTTGTGATGGTGGGGCTTCAGGAGGAGACAAAGGTGGGCGATGCACTCAGCATTTCTGACAAAAGATGGTTGCAAAAACTTCAGCCTTTTCTTTTGCACTTGCATGCTGGGAATTCATCCATCATAGAGAATGGAGGTGTTTGTGGAGCCTGCTGCTTTGATTAATTGCCAATTGTACACACAAACACATTCTAGTGTGGTCTGTAAAGTATGTTGGATTCCTTTCCATACATTTTTGAGATGCGTACTTTGCTTGTAGTGTGTTTGCCATTTACTACATCTGATATAATTTCCCAGCCCCTGCATTCACTCTTCACAGTTGCAGTAATTAAATTGACTGGCATTTGCTGAGGGCTCAGAGTGCAGTGGGAAAGCCGCCAAGTGGAGTCTTTAATAACACCCGGGTTATGATCACTTTTTCTATGCAACACCATTATTCAGTTCTATTTTAAAGCCATTTAATTCTAAATAAAATCAGATTCTTAATGCAATGAACTTTCTTAAATGATAGTGAAGTTGACCTCATCAAAATATGATTGTCCTGTTTTTTTTTTTAAATAATTTTTATTGAGATTTTCAAAAAAATATCAAAACCAGAAAATAACAACAAGAAAACAGTATTAGCAACAACAAAAAGAAAAACACACTAACCCCCAAAACCAACTCCCCCCCCCCCCCCCAGTCACTACAAAAAGAAGAAATAGATAAACACCCGGAATATTAGGGGCAGCAGGGTAGTATGGTGGTTACCATAAATGCTTCACAGCTCCAGGGTCCCAGGTTCGATTCCCGGCTGGGTCACTGTCTGTGTGGAGTCTGCACGTCCTCCCCCTGTGTGCGTGGGTTTCCTCCGGGTGCTCCGGTTTCCTCCCACAGTCCAAAGATGTGCGGGTTAGGTGGATTGGCCATGCTAAATTGCCCGTAGTGTCCTAATAAAAGTAAGGTTAAGGGGGGGGTTGTTGGGTTACGGGTATAGGGTGGATATGTGGATTGAGTAGGGTGATCATGGCTCGGCACAACATTGAGGGCCGAAGGGCCTGTTCTGTGCTGTACTGTTCTATGTTCTATGTTCTATATTCAATAAACACATATACACATTTCTCCCTTCCCCTGAAACAAACAGGTAACCTTCCCCAATTGCAGAAGGTAACTCACAGAAAAGTGCTCGAGATTAGCTTCAGGACAAATTTATAAGCGCGGATTTGCTTTGTTCTAATATTCAAACTGATTCTCATTGAATTATGCATAGGTAATCTGGCACTTTAAAATAAGGTTAGGCTCTTACAGCAGATGAATTTACAAGATTAGGCAATACTCACAATAAGAAACATACAGGAACTTTATAAACCTCAAGTCATTGTAATTACTTATCAACTCCCATAAGAATAACCCCTTCACTGGCCTGTGATCCATCATTCATAACATGGGGAAAAAATATTTTAATGACCAGTAGTTCACCAGTTTGATCCAAAAAAATCCACAAAATCAGCCGAAATAAACCTGGACAGCAATTAGAACCATAGAATCACTACGCAGAAGGAGGCTATTCGGCCCATCGTGTCTGCACTGACCCTCTGAAAGAGCACCCTCCCTCGGCCTACTCCCCCATCCTATCCCCGTAATCCCACTTAATTTAAGAGGCAATTTTATTATGGCCGATTCACCTAACCTACACACCTTTGAACTATAGGAGGAAACTGGAGCACCCAGACGAAACCCACGCAGACATGGGGCGAAAGTACAAACTGCACACGGAGGCCGGAATTGAACTTGGGTCCCTAGCCCTGTGAGGCAGCAGTGCTAAACACTGTGCCACCGTGCCGCCTCCTTGTTGCTTTATCTTGCCCAATTGTGAATGTGATGGCAGGAACCAAGGAAAAATGTTTTTGCATGTATGTTGCCTAAAATGGAGATGGAATGTATTTAGGAGAGGCTTGACAGATGACATTTGTGTGAGAAACTTGAGAGTCAGACACGAAGGTAGAATGAATCAGTCACCAAACGCCCACTATTGCACAGGGCATGACAGGACAAACCATTCATTTTACTTTGTGTCTGCCTGATGGGCAGAAATCTCGCCAATCACATCGAGAACTGCTTTTAACCTTCATGCTTGATACAGGGGGATCTTTCTCTAATTGGGAAGATAATACTAATTCAGCAGGAACCAGCATAAAAAGTAGACAAGTAAGGACAAGAAAATAATAATTGATGGCAACTCATTACCTTGTTCAAAGTTTATTACATCATCATCTGTTCGGAAACAATGCCACTTAATCAAATCCTTTCGCAAAGTAAACAGGACGAGGAGGGGGAAGAGGTGGTTTTGCCACGGAGACGCCCGAGGAGGCCCCGTGTGTACCGACCCCGCTCATCGTACCAGGACCTCACGGACTGGGCATACAGGAGGAGACTCAGGATGAGCAGGGAAACTGTCGCACACACCTGGTACCGCGTGGCACTGGGGGAGGACACCATCTCCCCGTGTCCGTCAAGGTTACGGTGGCCCTGAACTTTTATGCCACGGGGCCATTCCAGGCACCGCGTGGGGACCTGTCTGGCATCTCGCAGACATCGGTGCACCGGTGCATCCAGGCAGTGACAGACGCCCTTTATGCCATTGCAGACCGCTACATCCTGTTCCCTATGGACCGGGCCAGCCAGGATGCCTGGGCAGCAGGCTTCTCTGCCGTGGCTGGGTTTCCCATGGTCCAGAGCGCGATCGATGGGATACACGTCGCCGTGCGGCCACCTGCAGATAACAGGGCCGTGTTCACCAATAGGAAGGGGACCTATTCCATGAACATCCAGGTGGTCTGTGACCACCACATGATTATCCTGCACGTCTGTGCCCGGTACCCGGGAAGTGTTCATGACTCATACGTATTGGCGCGGTCTTATATCCCTGGCATGTTTGAGGGACGCCAACACCGGCTGAGGGGCTGGTTGCTGGGCGACAGGGGTTACCGGTTGCTGTCGTGGCTGATGACCCCTATACGGAGGCCACAGAGTGACGCGGAGAATCGCTACAACGATGCCCATGCAGTGACCAGGGCTGTTCTAGAGAGGTGCTTTGGCGTGCTCAAAATGCATTTCAGGTGCCTGGACCTCTCTGGGGGGGCCCTCCAGTACCCGCCAGATAGGGTCGGCCACATCGTTGTGGTCTGCTGTGTCCTGCACAACATCGCCCAGCAGAGGGGCAATGTGCCGCAGGCAGAGGAGGGGGGAGCGGGGGAGCAACAGGATGAGGTGCAGTCCTCCCCAGATGAGGAGGATGGGGGCAATGGTCAGGACAGACGGGCTGGACATGGGCGGGAGGCTGCCCACCGTTACCGGCTGGGCCAGCGGGCACGGGACAGGCTGATCGCTGCCCGGTTCACTGACTAGGGGGGAGTGGGAATCACCGAGTATGGGCACAGACCACACACCATGGCACCAGCTGACCAGCCTCACCCCCCCACCCACCCACCACCAACACCCTCACCCCCCGCCACCAACGGCCCTCACCCCCCCCGCCACCAACGCCCTCACCCCCTCGCCACCACCCACCACCAACCATCTCCACCCCACCCACATGCACACCACCCCTCCATTGCACATCCACCTGCAGCACAACGGTCCAGGCTCACACGGTCACCGGTGGAAGCATGTCTTTGCAGGCCATGGAGGATGATGATGACCCCTGGCTCTACATTGTTGGACAATGTCTGACCCGTGACCATGGTACCACCCTCCACTCGGGTCATCCCTGCATGGGGCCATGCAACACTGCAGCGCACGGTCCCGTCCTCTGCCCGGGGGGCTGGCGAGGGCAACCCGAGGGGAGGGGGGCACACTCACCTGGGGCCGACGTAATACCACCCCTCGCACACACACTGACGCTCACCTCATACCACACCCACCGCATGCTTCGGACAGAACACAAAGGCAGCTTCTGTAGGTGTGAAAGTAATTTTAATAACAAACTGTCCATACATGTGCCCTATCCCCTAAAACTCGTCTGGGCCCTGCACCCGTGCCAACATACTCAGTGTCTAATTGTTTGGCCTTCTGGGCCCTTTGACTACGCCTAGGTGTTTCCCCAGACAGTACAGCAGAACTGGAGGTGGACTCCTGTGATTCCTGCCCTGTGACTCGGGATCCCATTGGCGGCCGTTTCCTGGGGCGGCCCGGCCTGGATGGGCCAGGCTGCGGCTCGGGCGACTGGGATGGCGAGCTGCCAGCCTGTCCTGCCCGCTGCCCACCAGATGCACCTGGGACGGAAGTGGGGAATTGGGGGGGGGTCCGAGGTGCCACGGTGTTCCGGGACCTCCCCTACAGGGGGACACGGGATGGGCCCCAGCACCTCCTCCTCCCTCAGGGTGCCCGATGGCCCCCGGGACTCTACATGGTTCGGGGGTGCGAACAGACCGGCCATCCGACGCCCCCCCCAACACCTGGCGCTGCCAGTCGTGGAGGCCCACCCTGGTACCGACAAGGGTCTGCAGGTCTGCAGCCATGGAGCTCAGGGAGTTGGCCATCCCTGTCTGTGTCTGGGCGGCGCCGGCTAGCACATGGGCAATGGCGCCGATGCCCTCAGCGATGGCCTGCTGAGACTGTGCCATGGCCTGCTGAGACTGGGCCATTATCTGCTGGGACTGGGCCATGGCCTGCTGAGACTGGGCCATGGCCTGCTGAGACTGGGCCATGGCCTGCTGAGACTGGGCCATTATCTGCTGGGACTGGGCTATGGCCTGCTGAGACTGGGCCATGGCCTGCTGAGACTGGGCCATGGCCTGCTGAGACAGGGCCACGGCGTTGAGCGCCTCTGCCATCTCCCGCTGGCTCAGGCTCATGGCTTCCTATGTGAGTGCAGCCATGCCCTGGGCCACAGATGCTGCCTGCATGGAAAGCCCCAGGCCTTGCATACTGCTCCCCATGTCTGACACCGTCGCACCCATTGCCTCCACCGCGGACACCACCCGTGCAGTTTCGGCCTGGGAGGCACACATGACCGGCACGACTCTCAGCTCCTGGATGCGGGTGGACTCCTCCACCTGTGTCTACAGCCGCCACAAGCCGGCCGTCACCCCCTTCGATCATCCCAGGTTTGGTGACTGCACCGGGTTTATGGGTGGGTGTGGTAACTCCAGGAACCTGGGACCCATCTGGGCAGCAGATGCTTGCTTGCGGCAGGATGCCCACCGACCTCCCTGCCCGTCTGCTGCCCCTACCTCCACCTGCTGTACCGGTACGGCTGTGTTGTGGGCACCAGTGAGTGTACCAGAAGCCTCATCACTAAAGTGCCCAACCGAGGTGAGTGTGTCTGCGATGGTGGAGGGTGTTGGAGAAAGCAGTGACATTGTGTCGTGAGCATCGTCCGACCCAGAGTCCATGGTCCCCTGGGGTGGCGGTTCATGTCCACCCATCCGCTGTGTCACTGTTCTGTCTTTCGGTGTAATGTGTCCCGGTGTCCCGGGTAGGGGTGTCCTGGATAGTGGTGTCCCGGGTAGGGGGGGATATGGGGTATATGGGGGAGGGGGGATATGGGGGAGGGAGAATATGGGGGAGGGGGGATGTGGGAATATGGGGGAGAGGGGATATTGGGGGAATGGGGATGGGCCGTGGGGGGGTCTCACTTGGTGGTGCGCCCCCGACCTCTGCATCGGCAACCTCCCGGTCCTCAGGTCTGCCTGCCAGTTCCAGGGCCCTCTCCTCATCAACGGTGAGTGGTCTCTCATCAGCTGTGCCCCCTCCGGTCTTCTCACGCTCCCTGTTGTTGTGTGCACGCTTCTCCTGGGGGGGCGGGCGGGTGGGTGGCAGGGATAAAGGGCAACAGTGTTAGGCAGGGATATACATGCAGGCCAGTGGTTGTGCGTATATTGGAATAGGTACACAGCACATTAGGGTTAGGGTTAGGGTTGGTTGCACCTGGAGGTGTGCCGCACATCAGGGGGGTGGGGTACTCACCCTGGCTGCCCTGCCCATTCACCTTCTTGTGGCACTGTGCGCCTGTCCTTAGTGTTACAGCCACAGCGCTGACGGGCTCTGCCACCTCCCTCCACAGGTGCCGGCTGAGGCGTGGGGTGACCCTGCGACCATGTCCGGGGTACAGGGCCTCCCTCCTCTCCTGTACTGCATCCAGGAGCACCTGGATGTCGCGCTCCTGGAACCTCGGGGCTGCGTGGCAGGCAGACACTGGTCTGGGGGGGAGGGGGGGGGGGTGGAGGGGGTGCGGCGTCTTTTGTGCTGTGACGCCGCCTGGCGTCAATGACACCGCGTGTCCACGGCGGGTGGCGCCGTCGCGAATGGCGTCACACCGCTACTACCCATTCCGGGCCGGAGAATTTGCGCCGTTTGGGGGGGGGTCCGATGCCAGAGTGATCAGCACTGTTTTTGGCGCCGGGTCCCAGCCATCGCGCCGATTATCGGAGAATCCCGCCCAATATCTCAGTTCCATTGTATAAAGTACAATTGGAGTGTGATTTAATCTGAGGTCCTGTAGTTATCAGAGTAGTTAAGAAATTACCAGTGGACAAAAAGACTTGGGCAGCACGGTAGCACGGTGGTTAACACTGCTGCCTCACGGCGCTGAGGTCCCAGGTTTGATCCCAGACCTGGGTCACTGTCTGTCTGGAGTTTGCACAGTCTCCCTGTATCTGTGTGGGTCTCACCCCCACAACCCAGAAGATGTGCTGGGCAGGTGGATTGGCCACGCTAAATTGCCCCTTAATTGGGGAAAAAAATAATTGTATACTCTGAAAAGAAATTAAAGAAAAAAGATTTTAAAAAAGAGTTGACTTACTTTTGGGGAATTATTTTGCAGGAGTGAATGTTATAGCTTCACCCATGATTTCAGAGAGTCCAATGGAAGATAAGGAGACAGAACAGTTACAGGAAGAATTTTCAGCTATTTTTCCGCCATGTGTGGTGAGAAGGTTTCCTCTGGGTGCTCCGGTTTCCTCCCACAAGTACTAGAGAGGGATTACAAGTGACACAGGTGGTGTCAAGAAAGTCTTCAGCAAAGGAAACAGGCTGAAGATTGCTCTGCCTCCCTCCCTCTCTATTGCAACAAGTGTGTCACCCCATTCGAGAAGCCAACACTACCAGAGACCTACCAGCAAACCGTGATCTTGTAATGATTGCAAAATCTTCTACCTCTGACTGCATGCAAGTAACCAGCTAATCCAAATCAGCCACGACAAGGACGATCAAAGGATACTTAATCAAATATTATGTTGCCATTTTTTATTGGGTTCTAACTCCTCTTACTTCTGATATCTGTGTGTGTTTGCATGTGCATGTATGTGTGTGTGTGCATGTGTATGTGTGTCTGTGTATTTGCGCATGCATGTGGGTATATGTGCCTGTGTATGTGTATGCATGTGGGGGAGTTGCTAAATGCCTGCATGAGAGCCGAATGTTTAATGTCATATTTCTATTATTTTTCTTAGGTTTAATGGTTTCTAACTTTGCTCTTTCTTTGAGTTAAGAAAACATTGTTTGATTGGCTCCTTAATTGCTCATAGCTTATACATTCTTATTTGACAAAGGCATCGCCTGGTAATAAAGAACCTTACACCTTTGTTGTGACCAACTGAGGAGGCTAAAGAGAGGGGAGCCAGCTCACCTGCTCATAACAACAGGTTGCGGCACAAGGTGATACCTGATGTTCATACAGCCAGCGTTTACGCTCAGCTTGATGCAGCCACACAGAAAGGGAGCCATCAGGATTAGGACATTATTGGGCACGTTTTACTAGAGTTTAGAAGGATGATAGGAGATTTGACTGAAATGTATAAAATTCTAACAGGGCTGGACAGACTAGATGTGGGGAAGTTTTTGTTCACTGGTTGGGGAATCGAGCATCAGAGGGACACACAATATTGGAATTAGGGACTGAGATGGGGGAAAACATTCTTCTCTCAAAGGGTAGTGAATCTGTGGAATTCTCTGCCACAGAAGACCGTGGAGACCAAGGGCTGGATTCTCCAACCCCCCGCCGGGTCGGAGAATCGCCAGGGGGCGGCGTGAATCCCGCCCCCACGTCTCCCGAAGTCTCCGGCACCAGAGATTCGGTGGGAAGCAGGAATATTGCATGGAGATAGATGATCAGACTGTGGTGAATGTGATGCACACTATATATAGTTGCCAATATCACTCCATGTATATATGTTCGTTATCTACCCATTGTAAGTGCAGTTGCACTATCCGACCACCAGGGGGAGTTGCTCTGGGAGTACGCAAGAGTTTGTACTGGGTTCCTCCCTTGGCTCCGCCCAGGACTCCTCCCCCTGGGACCGATGTATAAAGATCAGTGCCTTAGAGCCAGACTGCCAGTTCACCTGAAGTTCAACGACGAATAGGCTGGCTCTATTGTAAGTGTATTAAAGCCTCTGTTCAGATCCAACTACACGTGTTCGCTGAATTGATGGTTCCATCACAGACATCTATGAATGGCAGAGCAGGCTCGAAAGGCTGAATGGCCAACTCCTACACCTAGTTTCTATGTTTCTACATCTGCGGCAGTCCTGTTCACCCCTTGAGTTCTCGAGGGACTTTAGGGTGGTCCGCCTTCCTGATTTGTGTGAGGGATCCATGTCTTCTCCTGCGAATGTCCTTCCTCCCCATTTCTCCTCTGCCACACGCAAGCTCCCTTTCATCCTGGTTTTGCTCTCTGCCCCCACCTTCCTACACCCCCTTCCTATCCTCTAAATTTATTTTTTAAAAAGAAAAAAAAGTTTGCAAATGCTCATTAACCTTGTTTGGGTCTGCCACCATCCTACCATTTCTGTACCTCACTTGCAATATCTCTTTTGCGTCTGCTTGCTTTCTTAGCTGATGTGCCAGCATGCGGCTGGCCTTGTCTCCATGTTCGGAGAAGGCACCCCTGGTGGAGCTGGTGAACTGCTGTACCTGTGGAGAGCAGATCAAATTCCATCCATACCTTTCTCCTCTCAGCCAGCAGTTCCACGGTTGGGGCCGTGGGGTACCGCCGGTCCACCTCCAGTATGGAGTTGATCAGCCGCTGCTTGGCTGCCCTTTCTTTCCTGTCCTTAAGGGCCCTATATGCGTGTTTTTCCCCTGATCACTGCCTTCAGTGCTTCCCAGAACAAGGAGGGTTAGATCCCCCTGTTCTGGTTGCAGGTTACATAATCATCTGTGGCTTGGGATATCTTTGTACAAAAACCCTTATCTGCAATGAAAGCTGCATTCAGCCTCAATGTGGGTGCTGGGCCCGACCATTCTCCAAACTCACTTCCGTGCAATGTGGCGCATGGTCAGAGATTACGATCGCGGAATAATCTGCCTTTGTTACCACTGGAAGCACCCTTTTCCCAACGATAAAAGTTTATAGGTGAGTAGGCCTTGTGCACATCGCAGCAGAAAGATCATTATTTTTCTCTCGGGTGATTGAACCTCCACAGGTCTTACCCCTCATCCCATCTGCTCCATAAAGGTGTTCAATTCTCAAACATACCTGACAGGGTTCCTGTCATGGGATTCGATATTTTGATCAGTCCATTGTCACGGCTGATTCAGATGTTTATCTCTGTCTATAATGTGCTGCTTCAGATGTTTATCTGTCTATAATGTGCTGATTCAGATGTTTAGCTGTCTATAATGTGCTGATTCAGATGTTTATCTAGATGATGTTTATCTCTGTCTATATGCATGTTTCACATGTTTATCTCTGTCTATAATGCACTGTTCACATGTTTATCTCTGTCTATAATGTGCTGATTCAGCATGTTTATCTCTGTCTATAATGTGTTGCTTCAGCATGTTTATCCTGTCTATAATGTGTTGCTTACAGATGTTTATCTGTCTATAATGTGCTTGCTTCAGATGTTTATCTCTGTCTATAATGTCTGCTTCACATGTTTAGTCTGTCTATAATGTGCTGCTTCAGATGTTTATCTGTCTATAATGTGCTGCTTCAGATGTTTATCTCTGTCTATAATGTGCATGATTCAGATGTTTATCTCTGTCTATAATGTCTGCTTCAGATGTTTATCTCTGTCTATAATGTGTCTGATTCAGATGTTTATATTGTCTATAATGTGCTGATTTCAGATGTTTATCCCTGTCTATAATGTGCTGCTTCAGATGTTTATCTCTGTACTATAATGTGCTGATTCAGATGTTTATCTCTGTCTATAATGTGCTGCTTCAGATGTTTATCCCTGTCTATAATGTGCTGCTTCAGATGTTTATCTCTGTCTATAATGTGCTGATTCAGATGTTTATCTCTGTCTATAATGTGTTGATTCAGATGTTTATCCCTGTCTATAATGTGCTGCTTCACATGTTTATCTCTGTCTATAATGTGCTGCTTCACATGTTTATCTCTGTCTATAATGTGCTGCTACAGATGTTTATCTCTGTCTATAATGTGTTGCTTCACATGTTTATCTCTGTCTATAATGTGCAGCTTCACATGTTTATCTCTGTCTATAATGTGCTGCTTCAGATGATTATCTCAGTCTATAATGTGCTGCTTCAGATGTTTATCTGTCTATAATGTGCTGCTTCAGATGTTTATCTCTGTCTATAATGTGCTGCTTCAGATGTTTATCTCTGTCTATAATGTGCTGCTTCAGATGTTTATCTGTCTATAATGTGTTGTTTCCGATGTTTATCTCTGTCTATAATGTGCTGATTCAGATGTTTATCTCTGTCTATAATGTGCTGCTTCACATGTTTATCTCTGTCTATAATGTGCTGATTCAGATGTTCATCTGTCTATAATGTGTTGCTTCAGATGTTTATCTCTGTCTATAATGTGCTGCTTCAGATGTTTATCTGTCTATAATGTGCTGCTTCAGATGTTTATCTCTGTCTATAATGTGCTGCTTCAGATGTTTATCTCTGTCTATAATGTGCTGCTTCAGATGTTTATCTGTCTATAATGTGTTGCGTCAGATGTTTATCTCTGTCTATAATGTGCTGCTTCAGATGTTTATCTCTGTCTATAATGTGTTGCTTCGGATGTTTATCTGTCTATAATGTGCTGCTTCAGATGTTTATCTCTGTCTATAATGTGCTACTTCACATGTTTATCTGTCTATAATGTGCTGCTTCAGATGTTTATCTGTCTATAATGTGCTGCTTCAGATGTTTATCTCTGTCTATAATGTGCAGATTCAGATGTTTATCTCTGTCTATAATGTGCTGCTTCAGATGTTTATCTCTGTCTATAATGTGCTGATTCAGATGTTTATATTTCTATAATGTGCTGATTCAGATGTTTATCCCTGTCTATAATGTGCTGCTTCAGATGTTTATCTCTGTCTATAATGTGCAGATTCAGATGTTTATCTCTGTCTATAATGTGCTGCTTCGGATGTTTATCTCTGTCTATAATGTGCTGATTCAGATGTTTATATTTCTATAATGTGCTGTTTCAGATGTTTATCCCTGTCTATAATGTGCTGCTTCAGATGTTTATCTCTGTCTATAATGTGTTGCTTCAGATGTTTATCTCTGTCTATAATGTGCTGCTTCAGATGTTTATCTCTGTCTATAATGTGCTGATTCAGATGTTTATCTCTGTCTATAATGTGTTGTTTCAGATGTTTAGCTGTCTATAATGTGCTGCTTCAGGTGTTTATCTCTGTCTATAATGTGCTACTTCACATGTTTATCTCTGTCTATAATGTGCTGATTCAGATGTTTATCTCTGTCTATAATGTGTTGCTTCACATGTTTATCTGTCTATAATGTGTTGCTTCAGATGTTTAGCTGTCTATAATGTGCTGCTTCAGATGTTTATCTCTGTCTATAATGTGCTGCTTCACATGTTTATCTGTCTATAATGTGCTGCTTCAGATGTTTATCTGTCTATAATGTGCTGCTTCAGATGTTTATCTCTGTCTATAATGTGCAGATTCAGATGTTTATCTCTGTCTATAATGTGCTGCTTCGGATGTTTATCTCTGTCTATAATGTGCTGATTCAGATGTTTATCTCTGTCTATAATGTGCTGATTCAGATGTTTATCCCTGTCTATAATGTGCTGCTTCAGATGTTTATCTCTGACTATAATGTGCTGATTCAGATGTTTATCTGTCTATAATGTGCTGCTTCAGATGTTTATCCCTGTCTATAATGTGCTGCTTCAGATGTTTATCTCTGTCTATAATTTGCTGATTCAGATGTTTATACCTGTCTATAATGTGTTGATTCAGATGTTTATCCCTGTCTATAATGTGCTGCTTCACATGTTTATCTCTGTCTATAATGTGCTGCTTCACATGTTTATCTCTGTCTATAATGTGCTGCTACAGATGTTTATCTCTGTCTATAATGTGTTGCTTCACATGTTTATCTCTGTCTATAATGTGCAGCTTCACATGTTTATCTCTGTCTATAATGTGCTGCTTCAGATGATTATCTCAGTCTATAATGTGCTGCTTCAGATGTTTATCTGTCTATAATGTGCTGCTTCAGATGTTTATCTCTGTCTATAATGTGCTGCTTCAGATGTTTATCTCTGTCTATAATGTCCTGCTTCAGATGTTTATCTGTCTATAATGTGTTGTTTCCGATGTTTATCTCTGTCTATAATGTGCTGATTCAGATGTTTATCTCTGTCTATAATGTGCTGCTTCACATGTTTATCTCTGTCTATAATGTGCTGATTCAGATGTTCATCTGTCTATAATGTGTTGTTTCAGATGTTTATCTCTGTGTATAATGTGCTGCTTCAGATGTTTATCTGTCTATAATGTGCTGCTTCAGATGTTTATCTCTGTCTATAATGTGCTGCTTCAGATGTTTATCTCTGTCTATAATGTGCTGCTTCAGATGTTTATCTGTCTATAATGTGTTGCGTCAGATGTTTATCTCTGTCTATAATGTGCTGCTTCAGATGTTTATCTCTGTCTATAATGTGTTGTTTCAGATGTTTATCTTTGTCTATAATGTGCTGCTTCAGATGTTTATCTCTGTCTATAATGTGCTGCTTCACATGTTTATCTCTGTCTATAATGTGCTGCTTCAGATGTTTATCCCTGTCTATAATGTGTTGCTTCAGATGTTTATCTCTGTCTATAATGTGTTGTTTCAGATGTTTAGCTGTCTATAATGTGCTGCTTCAGGTGTTTATCTCTGTCTATAATGTGCTACTTCACATGTTTATCTCTGTCTATAATGTGCTGATTCAGATGTTTATCTCTGTCTATAATGTGTTGCTTCACATGTTTATCTGTCTATAATGTGTTGTTTCAGATGTTTAGCTGTCTATAATGTGCTGCTTCAGATGTTTATCTCTGTCTATAATGTGCTACTTCACATGTTTATCTGTCTATAATGTGCTGCTTCAGATCTTTATCTGTCTATAATGTGCTGCTTCAGATGTTTATCTCTGTCTATAATGTGCAGATTCAGATGTTTATCTCTGTCTATAATGTGCTGCTTCGGATGTTTATCTCTGTCTATAATGTGCTGATTCAGATGTTTATATTTCTATAATGTGCTGATTCAGATGTTTATCCCTGTCTATAATGTGCTGCTTCAGATGTTTATCTCTGTCTATAATGTGCAGATTCAGATGTTTATCTCTGTCTATAATGTGCTGCTTCGGATGTTTATCTCTGTCTATAATGTGCTGATTCAGATGTTTATATTTCTATAATGTGCTGATTCAGATGTTTATCCCTGTCTATAATGTGCTGCTTCAGATGTTTATCTCTGTCTATAATGTGTTGCTTCAGATGTTTATCTCTGTCTATAATGTGCTGCTTCAGATGTTTATCCCTGTCTATAATGTGTTGCTTCAGATGTTTATCTCTGTCTATAATGTGCTGCTTCAGATGTTTATCTGTCTATAATGTGTTGCTTCAGATGTTTATCTCTGTCTATAATGTGCTGATTCAGATGTTTATCTCTGTCTATAATGTGTTGTTTCAGATGTTTAGCTGTCTATAATGTGCTGCTTCAGGTGTTTATCTCTGTCTATAATGTGCTACTTCACATGTTTATCTCTGTCTATAATGTGCTGATTCAGATGTTTATCTCTGTCTATAATGTGTTGCTTCACATGTTTATCTGTCTATAATGTGTTGCTTCAGGTGTTCAGCTGTCTATAATGTGCTGCTTCAGATGTTTATCTCTGTCTATAATGTGCTGCTTCACATGTTTATCTGTCTATAATGTGCTGCTTCAGATGTTTATCTGTCTATAATGTGCTGCTTCAGATGTTTATCTCTGTCTATAATGTGCAGATTCAGATGTTTATCTCTGTCTATAATGTGCTGCTTCGGATGTTTATCTCTGTCTATAATGTGCTGATTCAGATGTTTATATTTCTATAATGTGCTGATTCAGATGTTTATCCCTGTCTATAATGTGCTGCTTCAGATGTTTATCTCTGTCTATAATGTGCTGATTCAGATGTTTATCTGTCTATAATGTGCTGCTTCAGATGTTTATCCCTGTCTATAATGTGCTGCTTCAGATGTTTATCTCTGTCTATAATTTGCTGATTCAGATGTTTATCCCTGTCTATAATGTGTTGATTCAGATGTTTATCCCTGTCTATAATGTGCTGCTTCACATGTTTATCTCTGTCTATAATGTGCTGCTTCAGATGTTTATCTGTCTATAATGTGCTGCTTCAGATGTTTATCTCTGTCTATAATGTGTTGCTTCACATGTTTATCTCTGTCTATAATGTGCAGCTTCACATGTTTATCTCTGTCTATAATGTGCTGCTTCAGATGTTTATCTCAGTCTATAATGTGCTGCTTCAGATGTTTATCTGTCTATAATGTGCTGCTTCAGATGTTTATCTCTGTCTATAATGTGCTGCTTCAGATGTTTATCTCTGTCTATAATGTCCTGCTTCAGATGTTTATCTGTCTATAATGTGTTGTTTCCGATGTTTATCTCTGTCTATAATGTGCTGATTCAGATGTTTATCTCTGTCTATAATGTGTTGCTTCAGATGTTTATCTGTCTATAATGTGTTGCTTCAGATGTTTATCTGTCTATAATGTGCTGCTTCAGATGTTTATCTCTGTCTATAATGTGCTGCTTCAGATGTTTATCTGTCTATAATGTGTTGCTTCAGATCTTTATCTCTGTCTATAATGTGTTGCTTCACATGTTTATCTGTCTATAATGTGCTGCTTCAGATGTTTATCTGTCTATAATGTGCTGCTTCAGATGTTTATCTGTCTATAATGTGCTGCTTCAGATGTTTATCTCTGTCTGTAATGTGTTGCTTCACATGTTTATCTCTGTCTATAATGTGTTGCTTCACATGTTTATCTCTGTCTATAATGTGTTGCTTCACATGTTTATCTCTGTCTATAATGTGCTGCTTCAAATGTTTATCTCTGTCTATAATGTGCTGCTTCAAATGTTTATCTCTGTCTATAATGTGCTGCTACAGATGTTTAGCTCTGTCTATAATGTGTTGCTTCACATGTTTATCTGTCTATAATGTGTTGCTTCACATGTTTATCTCTGTCTATAATGTGCTGCTTCAGATGTTTAACTGTCTATAATGTGTTCCTTCAGATGTTTATCTGTCTATAATGTGCGGCTTCAGATGTTTATCTCTGTCTATAATGTGCTGCTTCAGATGTTTATCTGTCTATAATGTGTTGCTTCAGATCTTTATCTCTGTCTATAATTTGCTGATTCAGATGTTTATCCCTGTCTATAATGTGTTGATTCAGATGTTTATCCCTGTCTATAATGTGCTGCTTCACATGTTTATCTCTGTCTATAATGTGCTGCTTCACATGTTTATCTCTGTCTATAATGTGCTGCTACAGATGTTTATCTCTGTCTATAATGTGTTGCTTCACATGTTTATCTCTGTCTATAATGTGCAGCTTCACATGTTTATCTCTGTCTATAATGTGCTGCTTCAGATGTTTATCTCTGTCTATAATGTGCTGCTTCAGATGTTTATCTGTCTATAACGTGCTGCTACAGATGTTTAGCTCTGTCTATAATGTGTTGCTTCACATGTTTATCTGTCTATAATGTGTTGCTTCACATGTTTATCTCTGTCTATAATGTGCTGATTCAGATGTTTATCTCTGTCTATAATGTGCTGCTTCACATGTTTATCTCTGTCTATAATGTGCTGATTCAGATGTTCATCTGTCTATAATGTGTTGTTTCAGATGTTTATCTCTGTCTATAATGTGCTGCTTCAGATGTTTATCTGTCTATAATGTGCTGCTTCAGATGTTTATCTCTGTCTATAATGTGCTGCTTCAGATGTTTATCTCTGTCTATAATGTGCTGCTTCAGATGTTTATCTGTCTATAATGTGTTGCGTCAGATGTTTATCTCTGTCTATAATGTGCTGCTTCAGATGTTTATCTCTGTCTATAATGTGTTGTTTCAGATGTTTATCTTTGTCTATAATGTGCTGCTTCAGATGTTTATCTCTGTCTATAATGTGTTGCTTCAGATGTTTATCTCTGTCTATAATGTGCTGATTCAGATGTTTATCTCTGTCTATAATGTGTTGTTTCAGATGTTTAGCTGTCTATAATGTGCTGCTTCAGGTGTTTATCTCTGTCTATAATGTGCTACTTCACATGTTTATCTCTGTCTATAATGTGCTGATTCAGATGTTTATCTCTGTCTATAATGTGTTGCTTCACATGTTTATCTGTCTATAATGTGTTGTTTCAGATGTTTAGCTGTCTATAATGTGCTGCTTCAGATGTTTATCTCTGTCTATAATGTGCTACTTCACATGTTTATCTGTCTATAATGTGCTGCTTCAGATGTTTATCCCTGTCTATAATGTGCTGCTTCAGATGTTTATCTCTGTCTATAATGTGCAGATTCAGATGTTTATCTCTGTCTATAATGTGCTGCTTCGGATGTTTATCTCTGTCTATAATGTGCTGATTCAGATGTTATATTTCTATAATGTGCTGATTCAGATGTTTATCCCTGTCTATAATGTGCTGCTTCAGATGTTTATCTCTGTCTATAATGTGCAGATTCAGATGTTTATCTCTGTCTATAATGTGCTGCTTCGGATGTTTATCTCTGTCTATAATGTGCTGATTCAGATGTTTATGTTTCTATAATGTGCTGATTCAGATGTTTATCCCTGTCTATAATGTGCTGCTTCAGATGTTTATCTCTGTCTATAATGTGTTGCTTCAGATGTTTATCTCTGTCTATAATGTGCTGCTTCAGATGTTTATCCCTGTCTATAATGTGTTGCTTCAGATGTTTATCCCTGTCTATAATGTGTTGCTTCAGATGTTTATCTCTGTCTATAATGTGCTGCTTCAGATGTTTATCCCTGTCTATAATGTGTTGCTTCAGATGTTTATCCCTGTCTATAATGTGTTGCTTCAGATGTTTATCTCTGTCTATAATGTGCTGATTCAGATGTTTATCTCTGTCTATAATGTGTTGTTTCAGATGTTTAGCTGTCTATAATGTGCTGCTTCAGGTGTTTATCTCTGTCTATAATGTGCTACTTCACATGTTTATCTCTGTCTATAATGTGCTGATTCAGATGTTTATCTCTGTCTATAATGTGTTGCTTCACATGTTTATCTGTCTATAATGTGTTGCTACAGATGTTTAGCTGTCTATAATGTGCTGCTTCAGATGTTTATCTCTGTCTATAATGTGCTGCTTCACATGTTTATCTGTCTATAATGTGCTGCTTCAGATGTTTATCTGTCTATAATGTGCTGCTTCAGATGTTTATCTCTGTCTATAATGTGCAGATTCAGATGTTTATCTCTGTCTATAATGTGCTGCTTCGGATGTTTATCTCTGTCTATAATGTGCTGATTCAGATGTTTATATTTCTATAATGTGCTGATTCAGATGTTTATCCCTGTCTATAATGTGCTGCTTCAGATGTTTATCTCTGACTATAATGTGCTGATTCAGATGTTTATCTGTCTATAATGTGCTGCTTCAGATGTTTATCCCTGTCTATAATGTGCTGCTTCAGATGTTTATCTCTGTCTATAATTTGCTGATTCAGATGTTTATCCCTGTCTATAATGTGTTGATTCAGATGTTTATCCCTGTCTATAATGTGCTGCTTCACATGTTTATCTCTGTCTATAATGTGCTGCTTCACATGTTTATCTCTGTCTATAATGTGCTGCTACAGATGTTTATCTCTGTCTATAATGTGTTGCTTCACATGTTTATCTCTGTCTATAATGTGCAGCTTCACATGTTTATCTCTGTCTATAATGTGCTGCTTCAGATGATTATCTCAGTCTATAATGTGCTGCTTCAGATGTTTATCTGTCTATAATGTGCTGCTTCAGATGTTTATCTCTGTCTATAATGTGCTGCTTCAGATGTTTATCTCTGTCTATAATGTCCTGCTTCAGATGTTTATCTGTCTATAATGTGTTGTTTCCGATGTTTATCTCTGTCTATAATGTGCTGATTCAGATGTTTATCTCTGTCTATAATGTGCTGCTTCACATGTTTATCTCTGTCTATAATGTGCTGATTCAGATGTTCATCTGTCTATAATGTGTTGTTTCAGATGTTTATCTCTGTCTATAATGTGCTGCTTCAGATGTTTATCTGTCTATAATGTGCTGCTTCAGATGTTTATCTCTGTCTATAATGTGCTGCTTCAGATGTTTATCTCTGTCTATAATGTGCTGCTTCAGATGTTTATCTGTCTATAATGTGTTGCGTCAGATGTTTATCTCTGTCTATAATGTGCTGCTTCAGATGTTTATCTCTGTCTATAATGTGTTGTTTCAGATGTTTATCTTTGTCTATAATGTGCTGCTTCAGATGTTTATCTCTGTCTATAATGTGCTACTTCACATGTTTATCTGTCTATAATGTGCTGCTTCAGATGTTTATCTGTCTATAATGTGCTGCTTCAGATGTTTATCTCTGTCTATAATGTGCAGATTCAGATGTTTATCTCTGTCTATAATGTGCTGCTTCGGATGTTTATCTCTGTCTATAATGTGCTGATTCAGATGTTTATATTTCTATAATGTGCTGATTCAGATGTTTATCCCTGTCTATAATGTGCTGCTTCAGATGTTTATCTCTGTCTATAATGTGCAGATTCAGATGTTTATCTCTGTCTATAATGTGCTGCTTCGGATGTTTATCTCTGTCTATAATGTGCTGATTCAGATGTTTATATTTCTATAATGTGCTGATTCAGATGTTTATCCCTGTCTATAATGTGCTGCTTCAGATGTTTATCTCTGTCTATAATGTGTTGCTTCAGATGTTTATCTCTGTCTATAATGTGCTGCTTCAGATGTTTATCCCTGTCTATAATGTGTTGCTTCAGATGTTTATCCCTGTCTATAATGTGTTGCTTCAGATGTTTATCTCTGTCTATAATGTGCTGATTCAGATGTTTATCTCTGTCTATAATGTGTTGTTTCAGATGTTTAGCTGTCTATAATGTGCTGCTTCAGGTGTTTATCTCTGTCTATAATGTGCTACTTCACATGTTTATCTCTGTCTATAATGTGCTGATTCAGATGTTTATCTCTGTCTATAATGTGTTGCTTCACATGTTTATCTGTCTATAATGTGTTGCTTCAGATGTTTAGCTGTCTATAATGTGCTGCTTCAGATGTTTATCTCTGTCTATAATGTGCTGCTTCACATGTTTATCTGTCTATAATGTGCTGCTTCAGATGTTTATCTGTCTATAATGTGCTGCTTCAGATGTTTATCTCTGTCTATAATGTGCAGATTCAGATGTTTATCTCTGTCTATAATGTGCTGCTTCGGATGTTTATCTCTGTCTATAATGTGCTGATTCAGATGTTTATATTTCTATAATGTGCTGATTCAGATGTTTATCCCTGTCTATAATGTGCTGCTTCAGATGTTTATCTCTGACTATAATGTGCTGATTCAGATGTTTATCTGTCTATAATGTGCTGCTTCAGATGTTTATCCCTGTCTATAATGTGCTGCTTCAGATGTTTATCTCTGTCTATAATTTGCTGATTCAGATGTTTATACCTGTCTATAATGTGTTGATTCAGATGTTTATCCCTGTCTATAATGTGCTGCTTCACATGTTTATCTCTGTCTATAATGTGCTGCTTCACATGTTTATCTCTGTCTATAATGTGCTGCTACAGATGTTTATCTCTGTCTATAATGTGTTGCTTCACATGTTTATCTCTGTCTATAATGTGCAGCTTCACATGTTTATCTCTGTCTATAATGTGCTGCTTCAGATGTTTATCTGTCTATAATGTGCTGCTTCAGATGTTTATCTCTGTCTATAATGTGCTGCTTCAGATGTTTATCTCTGTCTATAATGTCCTGCTTCAGATGTTTATCTGTCTATAATGTGTTGTTTCCGATGTTTATCTCTGTCTATAATGTGCTGATTCAGATGTTTATCTCTGTCTATAATGTGCTGCTTCACATGTTTATCTCTGTCTATAATGTGCTGATTCAGATGTTCATCTGTCTATAATGTGTTGTTTCAGATGTTCATCTCTGTCTATAATGTGCTGCTTCAGATGTTTATCTGTCTATAATGTGCTGCTTCAGATGTTTATCTCTGTCTATAATGTGCTGCTTCAGATGTTTATCCCTGTCTATAATGTGTTGCTTCAGATGTTTATCCCTGTCTATAATGTGTTGCTTCAGATGTTTATCTCTGTCTATAATGTGCTGATTCAGATGTTTATCTCTGTCTATAATGTGTTGTTTCAGATGTTTAGCTGTCTATAATGTGCTGCTTCAGGTGTTTATCTCTGTCTATAATGTGCTACTTCACATGTTTATCTCTGTCTATAATGTGCTGATTCAGATGTTTATCTCTGTCTATAATGTGTTGCTTCACATGTTTATCTGTCTATAATGTGTTGTTTCAGATGTTTAGCTGTCTATAATGTGCTGCTTCAGATGTTTATCTCTGTCTATAATGTGCTACTTCACATGTTTATCTGTCTATAATGTGCTGCTTCAGATCTTTATCTGTCTATAATGTGCTGCTTCAGATGTTTATCTCTGTCTATAATGTGCAGATTCAGATGTTTATCTCTGTCTATAATGTGCTGCTTCGGATGTTTATCTCTGTCTATAATGTGCTGATTCAGATGTTTATATTTCTATAATGTGCTGATTCAGATGTTTATCCCTGTCTATAATGTGCTGCTTCAGATGTTTATCTCTGTCTATAATGTGCAGATTCAGATGTTTATCTCTGTCTATAATGTGCTGCTTCGGATGTTTATCTCTGTCTATAATGTGCTGATTCAGATGTTTATATTTCTATAATGTGCTGATTCAGATGTTTATCCCTGTCTATAATGTGCTGCTTCAGATGTTTATCTCTGTCTATAATGTGTTGCTTCAGATGTTTATCTCTGTCTATAATGTGCTGCTTCAGATGTTTATCCCTGTCTATAATGTGTTGCTTCAGATGTTTATCCCTGTCTATAATGTGTTGCTTCAGATGTTTATCTCTGTCTATAATGTGCTGATTCAGATGTTTATCTCTGTCTATAATGTGTTGTTTCAGATGTTTAGCTGTCTATAATGTGCTGCTTCAGGTGTTTATCTCTGTCTATAATGTGCTACTTCACATGTTTATCTCTGTCTATAATGTGCTGATTCAGATGTTTATCTCTGTCTATAATGTGTTGCTTCACATGTTTATCTGTCTATAATGTGTTGCTTCAGGTGTTTAGCTGTCTATAATGTGCTGCTTCAGATGTTTATCTCTGTCTATAATGTGCTGCTTCACATGTTTATCTGTCTATAATGTGCTGCTTCAGATGTTTATCTGTCTATAATGTGCTGCTTCAGATGTTTATCTCTGTCTATAATGTGCAGATTCAGATGTTTATCTCTGTCTATAATGTGCTGCTTCGGATGTTTATCTCTGTCTATAATGTGCTGCTTCGGATGTTTATCTCTGTCTATAATGTGCTGATTCAGATGTTTATATTTCTATAATGTGCTGATTCAGATGTTTATCCCTGTCTATAATGTGCTGCTTCAGATGTTTATCTCTGTCTATAATGTGCTGATTCAGATGTTTATCTGTCTATAATGTGCTGCTTCAGATGTTTATCCCTGTCTATAATGTGCTGCTTCAGATGTTTATCTCTGTCTATAATTTGCTGATTCAGATGTTTATCCCTGTCTATAATGTGTTGATTCAGATGTTTATCCCTGTCTATAATGTGCTGCTTCACATGTTTATCTCTGTCTATAATGTGCTGCTTCACATGTTTATCTCTGTCTATAATGTGCTGCTACAGATGTTTATCTCTGTCTATAATGTGTTGCTTCACATGTTTATCTCTGTCTATAATGTGCAGCTTCACATGTTTATCTCTGTCTATAATGTGCTGCTTCAGATGTTTATCTCAGTCTATAATGTGCTGCTTCAGATGTTTATCTGTCTATAATGTGCTGCTTCAGATGTTTATCTCTGTCTATAATGTGCTGCTTCAGATGTTTATCTCTGTCTATAATGTCCTGCTTCAGATGTTTATCTGTCTATAATGTGTTGTTTCCGATGTTTATCTCTGTCTATAATGTGCTGATTCAGATGTTTATCTCTGTCTATAATGTGTTGCTTCAGATGTTTATCTGTCTATAATGTGTTGCTTCAGATGTTTATCTGTCTATAATGTGCTGCTTCAGATGTTTATCTCTGTCTATAATGTGCTGCTTCAGATGTTTATCTGTCTATAATGTGTTGCTTCAGATCTTTATCTCTGTCTATAATGTGTTGCTTCACATGTTTATCTGTCTATAATGTGCTGCTTCAGATGTTTATCTGTCTATAATGTGCTGCTTCAGATGTTTATCTGTCTATAATGTGCTGCTTCAGATGTTTATCTCTGTCTGTAATGTGTTGCTTCACATGTTTATCTCTGTCTATAATGTGTTGCTTCACATGTTTATCTCTGTCTATAATGTGTTGCTTCACATGTTTATCTCTGTCTATAATGTGCTGCTTCAGATGTTTATCTCTGTCTATAATGTGCTGCTTCAGATGTTTATCTGTCTATAATGTGCTGCTACAGATGTTTAGCTCTGTCTATAATGTGTTGCTTCACATGTTTATCTGTCTATAATGTGTTGCTTCACATGTTTATCTCTGTCTATAATGTGCTGCTTCAGATGTTTAACTGTCTATAATGTGTTCCTTCAGATGTTTATCTGTCTATAATGTGCGGCTTCAGATGTTTATCTCTGTCTATAATGTGCTGCTTCAGATGTTTATCTGTCTATAATGTGTTGCTTCAGATCTTTATCTCTGTCTATAATGTGTTGCTTCACATGTTTATCTGTCTATAATGTGCTGCTTCAGATGTTTTTCTCTGTCTATAATGTGCTGCTTCAGATGTTTATCTGTCTATAATGTGCTGCTTCAGATGTTTATCTCTGTCTATAATGTGTTGCTTCACATGTTTATCTCTGTCTATAATGTGTTGCTTCACATGTTTATCTCTGTCTATAATGTGTTGCTTCACATGTTTATCTCTGTCTATAATGTGCTGCTTCAGATGTTTATCTCTGTCTATAATGTGCTGCTTCAGATGTTTATCTGTCTATAACGTGCTGCTACAGATGTTTAGCTCTGTCTATAATGTGTTGCTTCACATGTTTATCTGTCTATAATGTGTTGCTTCACATGTTTATCTCTGTCTATAATGTGCTGATTCAGATGTTTATCTCTGTCTATAGTGTGGTGCTTGAGATGTTTATCTCTATTAATAATAATTAAAAAACAATAATATCTTTATTGTCACAACTAGGCTTAGATTAACATTGTAATGAAGTTACTGTGAAAAGGCCCTAGTCGCCACATTCAGGTACACGGAGGGAGAATTCAGAATGTCCAATTCACGTAACAGCACTTTTTTCGGGACTTGAGGGTGGAAATCGGAGCACCTAGAGACACAGGGAGGACGTGCAAACTCCGCAAAGACAGTGACCCAAGCCGGGAATCAAACCAGGGACCCTGCCGCTCTGAAGCAACAGTACTACTAACTGAGCTACTGTGCTGTCTATAATGTGCTGCTTCAGATGTTTATCTCTTCTATAATGTGCTGCTTCAGATGTTTAGCTCTGTCTATAATGTGCTGCTTCAGATGTTGATCTCTTCTATAGTGTGCTACATAGAACATAGAAAAATACAGCATGGTTTAGATGCTTAGCTGTGTCTATAGTGTGCTGGTTTAGATGTTTATCTTGTTATAATTTGCAGCTTTGGACGTTTGGCTTTGTCTATAATGTGCTGCTACGATGTTTATCTCTATCTGCTGTGTGCTGCTTCAGATGTTTAGATCTGTCTATAGATTATTACTTCAGGTGTTTGGCTCTGACTATAGTATGGTACTTCAGAGATTTAGATCTGTTATAGTATCCTGCTTCAGATGTTCAGCTGTGTCTATAATGTTTTGCTTCTGATCTTTAGCACTCTCTATAGTGTGCTGCTCCAGATGTTTATCTCTGTACATTGTGCGCTATTTCAGATGTTTAGATCTGTCTACAGTGTTCTGCTTAAAATGTTTATCTCTGTCTATAGTGTGCCGATTCACAGGTTTATCACGGTCTATAGTGTGCTGCTTCAGATATTTCTCTCTATCTATAATGTGCTATCGTGTGCTGCTTCAGAGGTTTAGGTCTGTCTATAATGTGCTCTTCAGATATTTATCTCTGTCTATAATGTGCTGGAGAAGCACCGGGGGTGGGGGTGGGGGGGCGGCGTGAATCCTGCCGGCATAAATTAGAGTAGGTACTTACTGGCAGGACCTGGCTCCGCGGGCGGTGTCTGGGGTCCTCGGGGGGGGGGGGGGGGGGGGGGTTACGGGGGGTTCTGGCCCCGGGGGGTGCCCCCACGGTGGCCTGGTCCGCGGTCGGGCCCCACCGATCCGCGGTCGGGCCTGTGCCGTGGGAGCACTCTCTTCCTCCGCGTCGGCTGCTGTCAGTCTCCGCAATGGCCGACGCGGAGATGATCCCCCCTGCGCATGCGCTGGGATGACGCCAGCATACGCTGGCGCTCCCGCGCATGCGCCAACTTGCGCCGGCCAGCGGAGGCCCTTCGGCGACGGTTGGCGTGGTGCCAACCACTCCGCCGCCGGTGTAGTCCCTGAAGGTGCGGAGGATTCTGCACCTTCGGGGCGGCCCAACGCCGGATTGGTTCACGCCACCTCTTCACACCAGAGTTTCCCGCCCCATCAATTCCCGCAGAATCCCGCCCCTTATCTCTATGTTTGTTGTGCTGATTCAGTTGTTTAGCTCTGTCTATATTGTGCTGCCTTAAATGTTTCTGTCTGTGTATAGTGTGCTGCTTCAGATGTTTATCTCTTTCTATAGTGTGCTATTCATATTTTTGTTTGTATTTGGCTGGTCAGAGGCTTCCAGATAAACATTCTTTGAGATACTGTAGCTCGTTACTGCTCAACCTGGAGTGTTGCTGTTGCTCTTGCAGGTTGTAGATAAATCAGCTTGCTGCATCTGCTTTCTCAACAGTATTTTCAAAATGAGATTTCAAAATGGTCACTCGAGGCATGTGACCCTCTTCCTCTGCAATGATTTCAGGAAGGGATGCTTATAAGGTGTCTAGATCTGGCTATTGTTTTGTGGCTTATCATGTCCCAGCCAATCGCCTCTCAAAGTGTCATCATTCATATTAATTACCCTGTTCCAGGTAGCTACTATCTTGCTTAGTCTTCAGACTCCACGAAAGGGGAAAGCTTATAAAGTTGCAAATTATGTCCATTTCTGTTCCAGTTCCTTTTTGAAATTGGCCTTAATCGGCCCAGGAAAAGTTATAGAGAAAATGTTTAGACTTCATAAATCTATTAGAAAGAAAAGAATCATGGACTACTTTTTTAAAAAGTAATTCTATTTAAACCTCCATGTTTTGTCTCCAAAATATTGAAAGGATGTTTGCTGAGCGTATTTGCCATCCAATAGATTCCTGGCCCTGAAAATTAATGCTATTGGAATTATAATCTAACACTAGGACTGAACCAGTTAAAGAAGATGGCTCACCATCACCTCCTTAAATGCAGCCAGATCTGAGAAACAAACACCATTCCCACCAGAGATACCCACATCCCACAAAAGAACAAAACAAAAGCATGATATCAATTTCCGTGACATTATTAGAAATTAGTAAATCTGTCTTCTTTTAAATGGCCATCAGTAGTTTACCTGGGCAGAAATGAGAGTACCAGATGGGCAGGTAAATATACTATTCCGGGTTCAACATTGGAGCAATGATGAATTTTGTCGGCTGTGTCTGCCTTCGTTGCGAAGAGGCTCCCATGATAGCAATGACATTTTGCAGGATCTCGCCGTTGATCTTAATTGACAGGGAGCGCTATTGTGAAATAGGAACTGGTTGGAAGAGGGCCTCAGTTTTCAGGGTGTTTAGCAAAAAAAAAAACATTTTCTCAAATGCTACAGAGAAGCAGTTGACAATGTCATGGAGCTCAGTTTCTACACGCATACCATGCATGTGCACACATAGCGTCATCGGCAGACTGAACCACGCTGAGGGTGGTGTGGTTTTGGTTTTGGATTATAGGCAACATGGACTGAACAGTTTCCTGTCTGTTCTGTTGGTTACCTCAATGCCTGTGGATAATTTTCTGGAGGTGAGATGCAGTATTGCAGTGAGGAAAATAGTTGATGCAATCATACAACCTGGTTGGCTCTAGTCTTCACTGGAATAGGTGGTTGCATTGGTGACTTCATTCTCAACATGGAGTAGGCAGAGGATGGCGACAAATTACTGAACGCAGCCAAATTTGAGGAGCATATTCCATAAACCTTCACGTTTGACAGAGTCAAAAGTTTTCAAGAGTTAAAAAGAGGACACATTCATTGGTTGATGCTGTTCCTTTCACTTTTCTTGAATTTTCAGCTGAGTGCCTGTGGAGCCTCTTGATCGACAAAAAACACATTGTGACTCTGTAAGGAGAATCTCGGCCAGTGGGTGGAGGCAGTGGAGGAGGATCCTTCGCGGAGTCACAGAGCCCAGACATGTGCAGCGACTTGCCACAAAATACGGTGAAACTCAGAAAACAAGAATCTCACCGACAAGATCTTGTTTTCCGCTTCTCCCCGCCCCTACGTCAGTGACATAATGAAGCTTTCACCCATAAAGATCAGGAATCTCATTTCAATACATTTAGATATCATTAGCGGGCTTTCCCTCTGTACTGTCCCCCACATTAGGAATTTCCTTCTCGCAGACGTCACATTGGCGCGGTTTACAACTGTTTCTTTAAAATCAGGTGAAGGGACCCCGCCGGGGGCGCATACGTAACTATAGCCCTATAGGGGAGATGGACTTGCCTGAGCAATACCCTGGCATTACATCTGGTTTCCCCTTGTGCGTGTAAGGGGAGTGGTTCCCCAAGGCCGTGGGGATGGTGGTCTCCATGTGCGAGTGGGTGGGGGCTCCTGTGTTTTTAATTAGAGATTGGGGAGCCCTTTTAAAACCTCCCCTCCCGATCCTGGGATTCCCAGCTGCTGGCATTTTCCCGCCCGGCCAGTGTGGCAGCGTGGGCCCCGCCTGCAGAATATTACTGCACAGACTGCTGGATTACCTAGCCAGAAAAGATGGCTGTGCAGCCTGTGAGCTGCACACCCATTTACTCACCTCAGCCAACTCTCTGTGCAGAGAATGGAAAATTACACCCATCACCTTCATTGCGTGGCAAATTCAAGAAAATGTGCATTCATTAAATCTGATGCATCCTTGGGCAGTTAAATTGGTGCTACAATAAGCTAAATAAAGGAGAAATATATATCCTGCCATTTTTTTTGTAACTATCAAGGATGAAAGTATAAGACAAGAGCTAACAAATTAAGCAATCATCTGTTCCTTGTTCTCACTAAAACATTTTATTTTGACTTCAGTCAGCAGAATGTTCTGAAACTAGTGTGAAAGCAACATCCCATTCCCTTCACTTTCAGAACACAAGTAATACTGTATCACGTGACAGGCCACAGGAATATTATTCAGTGATGCTGATCTATATTTGTTATGGAGTTTAAAAGTCATCACTTCATTTCTGATGGTTTGCTAATTGTGAGCTGGTATTGGATTCAGTACATGGACTGTCGAGAAATTTCCCCAATTTACACGTCAAAGGAACAGTATACTGCTTCCATGTCATCAACGCTCCCATGCTGCAGGTTCTGTCTCTAAATAAGCAATTTAAATACTCTTTCTGTTCGAAACTAATGTATACGTGAGCGGATTTTGAACAACTTATTAAAAAATGTAACATTGGTTGCAGATTGCTCTTTGTTTCTGGAAGATCATACTTAGCAAAAAGGGCTAATTCTAATTCCCACAATACCTTCCAAACACACTGCTGAAAGATGGGTATGTGAGGAATGTTAAGAAGCTGAGGGGATTCCCCCCCCCCCCCCCCCCCCCCCCCATCCCCAACCACCCCGGGGTATGTAGCTAGATCCTGTTATTTGTGAATTCTTGGCTCACTGTGCTGGCAATGTCGACAACTACATGTTCCAGTGTATATTTTAAAACAGCATCTACTGATTAGAACTTGCTTGTGCATGCACGACAGTCATGGGCTTCTCGGAAGCAGCTGGAAAAAGGTTGCTTAATAGGGCCTGTAGTGTACATACCTGCTGAAGTGAAAATGTGATAATTATGAATAGTTAAACCACAGGCCTAGAAGTTGTCACTTCAAACTCACACTTTTAAGGAGCCATTTTCTGAATTCTTTCTCTTGGCAGGTAACCTCACGCCCAGAAGTGTATCAGAAAACAGAACACTCTTAATTTAAAAGGTCCATTAGCTTTAATTAAGTTCTTAAATTCAATGGTTGGAAAATCATGCAATCCTGTGGGCGAGGCTGCCTGCCAGAAGGATAAGATTAGAGAATGGGGAGGGACAAATATTCACATGAGGAGGTGCCTCCTCTCCTCCAGATCCAAGTAGAGATACACGGATGTCATGTCAGTGTAGTCTATGGTTATATCAGTTTTGCCCCATCAAGCTCACTAGCAACAATCTCAATAACTAACGTGGTTCTGCTGTAAAGGTTACTGTGTCACTAAGCTTCTATATGAAGGAGTGCGTCTGCACGCTGCAATGGACTCCATCACATAAGCCAATTTGTAGTTCATTCCTTTATAAATCAAGTGACTGATGCTTTAGTATCAGGCCAGGTCATTTCCTGGGTCATAAATGTCCCAATCCAGGAAGTTCAGGTAAATGCCCACCCTCAAAGGATCAGCGCACTTTCAGTATGCATTATGCTTGGTGAGGGATTATATAGGCTGAGGTTTTATTCCAAGGTTGGCCTTAGTGGCCTTTATCATCGGAACATAAGGATATAAGAATTAAGAGCAGGATTAGACCTTATGGTTCCTCAAACCATATGGTTTACACCTGGCGTTCTCTCCCTAACAGCACTGTGGCTGTACCTACACCTCAGGGACTACAGCAGGGTAGTTCACCACTAACTTCTGAAGAACAACTAGGGATGGGCAATGAATGTTGGCCTATCCAGTAACACCCACATCTCATAAAATTAATAAACAAAGAAGCTGCTTTGTGACATTATACAAATGTACAGCATGTTAAGAGTTAATATTATGTTAAGCCTAGCAACGAGATGGAGCTAAGGGGCAGTACAAAAATTGCACTGGCTCTTGGACTTCTGGGGAGAGTGGATTGGAGCTGACGAAGACAAGACTAGAAGTGTATTGCAGAGCTCGTTAAGATGTTATAGTCATAGTTAGTAGATAAAGATAGTGGCCGTGATTCTCCCTTCTGGGGACTAAGTACCCACGCCGGCGGGGAAACTGGCGCCAATGACTCCAGCATCAATGGCCCCCAAGGTGAGGAATTCTCACCCGTCTAGGGGGCTAGGTGAACGTTGGAGAGGTTGCTGCCCCTTCAGTCGGCAGCGTAGGGACAGCGCAAGAAAACGGCCGGCGTGATCTCACGCATCCGCGGAACCGCCGGCGTGATTCCACGCATGTGCAGACCGGCCTCGGCCCTTGGGCAATATGGCGGGGCCCTATGGGGGCCCAGCGCGGAAGGAAGAAGTGGCCCCACGGAACAAGCCCACCCGCAGATTGGTGGGCCCCGATCGCGTGCCAGGCCACCGTGGGGACCCTCTCGAGGTCAGATCCTCCCACGCCGCGCCCCCCCCCCCCTCCCCCCGAGGACCGGCCATGCATACTCGCCTGCCAAGTCACACAGTGTGGGACCTGAGTAACCCACGTCGGCGGGACTGGCCAAAAATGGATGGCTGCTTGGCCCATTGGGGCCTGGAAAATCACCGGGAGGAATCCCGCCTCTGCCCGAAAAACGGCGCCGGGGAATATGGCAGCCGGCGTCGGGGCAGGATTCGTGCCTCCCCGGGGAGTCTCCGACCCAGCGGGGGGTCGGAGAATCCCGCCCAGTGTTAGTAAGTGTAATTTAATTCTTAAATATATGTTTACTATTTGGAATAAGTGTCGAACTCTAATTTAGTAGTGTAAATAAAATTAGTTTAGTTCTTAAAAGGAGCTTCAAGTGTCTTTGGAATCACTACGCCTTCCATGCTGGAAACCCCCCCACAAAGATCAACACACTGCCCTGTCATTCAATGTAATCATGGCTTATCTTTGGCCTCAACTTCACTTCCTCCTGGATCCTGTATTCCATGATTCCTCGAGAAAGCACAACGCAGTCTGTCTCAACCTTAAATCTATTGAACAATGGAACATGCACAATCCTGTTGGGTGGAGAGTTCCAAAGATTTTCAACCCTTTGAGTGAAGAAATTTCTCCTCATCTCAATCCTAAATGATATCCCTATCTTGCGATGATGCCCCAATGTTCTGGATTCTGCAGCCAGGGGAAACAACGTTTCAATGCCAAACCTGTCAACACCCATCAGGATCTTATATGTTTCATCGTCATTCATTCTTCTAAACTTCAGAGAGTATACGCCCCCTTTACTCATCCTCTCATTCCCAGAACTAGTGAACCATCACTGTACTGCGTCCAATGAAGTATATCCTTCCTTAAATATGAAGGCTTAACTGCCCACAGTACTCCAGGTGTGGACATATAACCCTGTACATTCTTAATTCCTGAACCAATCCTCAGTCCATGCTAATATTGTAGACTGTCATGTGAGAGTACCTTTTAAGAAATGGAGGTTTATCAAATAGCTGTGGTGGATGTACCTTTAAGAAATGGGTGTTTATTAGAGAGCTGCAGTGATATCAGAATGGGTGGAGCTGGGCTGCCTGTCTGCTTTACTTTCATTTTAGGCTATTTGCTACAGGGGTGGTTAGTTTTGTTTTGAGAGCTGGATAGCTGCGGAGCTGCATAATGATCTCTCGGCAAAGTAAAGACTGTCTCCAAATCAATTGGGTGATTTCAAAGTGCTGACTGCTCTCAATAGTGAATTTAAACCTGATCTCTGTGTTCGAAAGGGTCTTTTGTCTTCCGGATGTTGTTTGGGAATTTATTAAGGTTTATCTATCGAGTACTGTATTCTTTGGGGATTTATTGGTGTTGATAGTTGTTAAGATGTTTACTGTGGGTTTATAAAGTGTTGACTGGTTTCATAAATAAACATTGTTTAATTTAAAAGTACTGTAAAGCTCTGTTGCACCAGACCTGTAGAGTGGACCATATGCTTCCCATACCACAATCTAGTAAAAGGTGTGGATCAGATGAACGCCATGATACACTTTGGGGTTCTCTAAACCCTGGCCCATAACAAGACAGAGTGGTCACGTGATGACACAGATACCCAAGAGGGTCACATGACGGGCTGGCAGAGCACAAGCATGCTCAGCTGGTGAATCAAGCATTGTTTGTTACAAGATGGCTGGGTCTGTGGGCATTTTGATCACAGTGCATCTTGCTTCTCAATCAGCATTCTATGAGGGTATTACTCATGTTGACAGAGCCTTGGCAGTAGGAATTATGGTCCTGATGCACCTGGAAGAAGAACCATTGTGTTGACAATGACAACGGGGGTGGTCTGAATGGGGGTTGTCCGAGTGGTCAGTGGGGAGACAGTACCTGTTGGGGAGTCAGGTTGTCAGGGGTGGGAGTGTATTCAGGAGGCTTAGTCTGCATGCTAATCTCAGGGGAGGATAGTTGGGGAAGGGAGGAGGTGGGTATTTTGATATTAGGTAGTCAGGGGGTCCCATGGTGGGTTGGGGTATTGTTCAGGCATGGGCAGGGCACGTGGGTGTCCTGTAAGGCAGGGTTTTTTAAACATGTTCTCCAGGACCCACTTTTACCAACCGGCTGTCCTTCGGGACCCACGCCAGCCCACCTTTGCGACTCACGCCAGCCGACCTTCGCAAGACACCATTTTCGCTCACCTTTAATGCAACAGTTGAACATGCTTGGTCCTCACGATGTCATTCCAATCAGGTTCACAGGAGGAGAGCGGTATGCCCATATCAGATGCAAAGTAAGCTGATTCCTTTGTACTGTCTTCATCTTTGTGAGGACGTAACACACATGGGGTTTGCACCCTGATTTGCATTGGCACAATTAACAAAGCCATACTTCCAGAAGACATCATAATACTGCTTTGTACCCAATTCCAGTTTCTTCTTAGAGGAGGCTGTTCACCTGATGCCCTGGGGCTCTTTATACAGCTCACACAAGCATTGCTTTGTCTTGCCGTGGACTCCCTGAGCAGCTCTCTCCAGCAAATTCTGTTGTGAGATCCTGGCCTGTTTGTGTCTCTGCCCCTCTCTTCCTTACAATAAAACAATCCATCTTCAGTTATTCGCCCACAGTCCTGTTGCCTTGCTCGCTCACAGCTAGAAAATTGAGGAATTTCTCCTCCGTGATTTTGCGGCAAAAGCATGGATGCACGGGGCACTTGATGTCAGTATATGCGCCGGGCGCATGACCTGCTCTCTGCCGCCACTTCTGGTGGGAAGACTCCATCATTCGCATTTAAAAGCCGGTCGTGTCCAATATTCTCAACTTAAAAGCAGCTGGAAGCCAGCATTCTTAAAAGCCACTTGCGGCCATTAGCCGCTTCTCTCGAGATCGGGAACGTCATGACCGATTGCTCCACGGTTCTCCCGAGACTCACCCGTGACCCACCCATGGGTCACGATCCACAGTTTGAAAAACGCTGCTGCAGGAGGTTGTGGAGTGGTTGGGAGGTGGGGGCTTATTGGAGGCTGGCGGATAGTAAGGGGAGGGCAGTGGTTTTTGGGGGGTGGGGTGGGGGGTGTGCAGAACCCTGTGAGGATTCGGAGTGAGTTAGTACTATAGTTATCAGAAGGTAGAAATGGTTTCAATTCTTCAAACTATTTGTGGGTAACTATTATTGCAAGACAGTCAGAACCATCCAAAGTTTTCGATTTATTTTGGATGGTTCCCTTTGCAGGGCAATGGGGGGTTGTCACCAAAGGATATTTGGGGTACCCTCCAGTTATGATGCCACAGAGCTCAGAGGTTACAGGCAGAATGATGCTGAATATGTTGTGCATGGCTCCAACACGTTACACTTTCCAGAGACACCCTTCTGAATAAATCCACTGTAGGGGGCAACACGGTAGCATGGTGGTTAGCATAAATGCTTCACAGCTCCAGGGTCCCAGGTTCGATTCCCGGCTGGGTCACTGTCTGTCCGGAGTCTGCACGTCCTCCCCCTGTGTGCGTGGGTTTCCTCCGGGTGCTCCGGTTTCCTCCCTCAGTCCAAAGATGTGCGGGTTAGGTGGATTGGCCATGCTAAATTGCCCGTAGTGTCCTAAAAAAGTAAGGTTAAGGGGGGGGGGGGGGTTTGTTGGGTTACGGGTATAGGGTGGATACGTGGGTTTGAGTAGGGTGATCATGGCTCGGCACAACATTGAGGGCCGAAGGGCCTGTTCTGTGCTGTACTGTTCTATGTTCTATGTAGCTGCCTTACATGGAATGATGTTGTAGGTGGACAATGTGCTCCAAACTTTCCCTTAAGATGTAAAATTGATTTGTAATAGAAGAACATCAGTGATTGAAATAAATTGGCCCGTGGAAAATTATTCCAAATCTATTTTCCATTTTTAATGTAATAAATTAACCTTTATCAAACACTTCAAAATCATTACTTATATGTGCTTGGTAGTATTTTTGTGTGTGGCAATATATTTTAAACAATTATTACTTCCCTTCATGCCCATATATATCCTGTGCTTTTACTTCACAATAAACATTCATGCCTTACATTTCTGCTGCTTAAATTCATCCATTTCTTTCAGATTTCCACACAATTTGAAGCTTTCATTACCTGGCATGTGACTTCAGCACGCTTTGGGACAGTTATTTATGACACTTTGTTACAGAAGTTACTAGCCTGTGTAGGACCTCTCAGACTGAACTGCAAATGAGAAATGCCCAAGTATTGTGCACTCCACAATTGCAGCAATAAACTCTGGCACGCGTATTAGTTAAGTGGTTCATGAGCTGCTTGAGCCGCATTGAAAAGTTCATTATTATTATTACGATCCCAGACCAGACTCAAACAGTTGCTAGGATACTAGACAGAACCCCCAATATTTTAGTTTAATTTCATAAGAATGTGAGGAAAGGATACCTCACTCCAGGAATGGTTTCATACGAAATAGGGGTATGGTGCGGGATCCTCCAATAATGGTGCTATGTCCCCACGCTAGCATCAAGATGCGGGCGCTTCATTCTGGACTTTCCTGGTGAGGGGCAGGGGGATCCTTCAGCGGGTGGGGGGGTAGGGGGGGCTCACAGATGGCCAGGGAAACGATCGGGCATTATCGCGTGGGGATCTACATTCCTGGTGCCGCTCCACGGGCTCAGTCTGCCATGTCGCACGAGGCGGACGCCGCCGTGCACATATGCGCCTCCCGACCTGAAGTGCAGAGCCCCGTATCCGCAGCTAGAGCTGCGAGAATCACTCCGGGACCCTGCTAGCCCTCTGCAAATTGGAGAATCAACTAAAACTAAACCCTGAACACCCTCTGTGGCGCGTGGTTGCGCAGAGTGACACCAGCCATATGGGTGCCCCCACCCTACCACCCCTGTACCCAACTCCCACGCTCCACCCTACCAAGCCCGCACACCAACCTCCACCCACCAACACCGCACTCCACCTGCCATCCCACCAACTTCCTCCCCCCCCAACTGGCCACCAGCTGCTGGCGGGGCATCACATGGCCCACCAAGGGCAACGCCCACAGTAGCCCCTATAGGAAGGTGCTGGACGAGGCCACGGAACATGTCACTGGCAGGGTTGGCACTAGCCAATGTTACCCCTGACAGCAGGGGTGGGCGCCAAGGCCAGAGGGCCCCATGGGGCCAGTCCCCGACAGGGCCAAGATGCATAGGGCAGAGTGCCCGGGGGTGGTTGTGGGGATGGGGGAGGAGGCGGAGAGGGTACATGTGGGAGCAGGGTCTGCAGTGCAGACCAGGGCCACTGTGAAACCAGTGGACCTGGTTAGGCACAGAGATACGCACCATGCTAACAAGTCTCCTTTCACATGCAGGCACTGGCTATTGGAATCCAACCAGGAATGGTGACCTTCACCCTGGCTACCACAGCCCTGGGAATGCACTGAGGCTGTGCGAGGTGGAGCTGCTCGAAGGGGACCTCAGTTTATTCCAAACGATAAATGAGCAAGGGAACCAGGAAAGCAGCAATTATTCAGCAAGGGATAATAGATTCACTTGCTACTGAACCATTTTGATCTGCCAACTGTTCTGAATTTTCTAAACAATTATAAAATTACACATCACACGAGATATTAGGGAGTTGATGATTTATGATAACCGATTAACACTATAGGTTGTTACCTTGTGATAATTCAGTGTTTTGTGGTTCACGTGAGACTGGTTCCTCCACCTTAATGTCATCTAAGAAAAAAAATGAGATTTGGAACAAATCTTTGGCATATCTATCGTAAAGAACCACAAGACAAAAGAATTAGACCATTCTTACATGTCGACATGATCTGAAAATGCCACTCTGAAAGTTGGGAGGCTGCACTTGCTTTCCACCCATCCCACGGGTAACCTTGGTCATGGATTGTGACACCGTAATTCATTACCTCGAATGATTGGTGATGGTGAAGCATTTTACTTGAGGAATAGGGAAAACCTGACAAAATCTACCACTGCTCCCTGAGAGGGGCAATCTCTTGTCAGTTAATCATGGGATAGTCATAGCTGGTAGTTATGTAATTCAAAAATGCACAGAGAGATTGACTGAGACTTTAGCAAGAAACATTGGCCCTACCTCCATAATGTCTTTTTCTGATCACTGCCAGTAAATGGAAGCTATCTACTGTTTCCCCCTTACGTCTGATGCGCTTGTTGTAGAATCGCTTAGCTCTGGCTATAGCTTGCTGCTTCTACTGTTTGGCACACAACTAGTCCTGTGTTGTAGCTTCACCAGGTTGACACCTCATTTTTCGGTATGCCTGATGTTGCTCCTGGCATGCCCTCCTGCACTCTTCATTTAACCAGGATTGGTCCCTTGGTTTGGTGGGAATGGTAGAGTGGTATATGTCGGGCCATGAAGTTGCAGATTGTGGTTGAATACAATTCTGCTGATGCTGATGGCCCACAGCGCCTCATGGATGCCCGGTCTTGAGTTGCGAGATCTGTTAGAAGTCTATCCCATTTAGCACGGTGGTAGTGCCACACAACACAATGGAGGGTATCCTCAATGTGAAGACGGGACTTTGTCTCCAAAAGGACTGTTCGGTGGTCACTTCTACTGATACTGCCATGGACAGATGCATCTGCAGCAGGCAGATTGGTGAGGCTGAGGTCACGTATGTTTTTCCCTCTTGTTGGTTCCCTCACCACCTGCTGCAGTCCCAATCTAGTAGCTATGTCCTTTAGGACCTGGCCAGCTTGGTCTGTGGCGGTACTACCGAGCCACTCTTGGTGATGGATATTGAAGTCCCCCATACAGAGCATATTCTGCGCCCTTACCACCCTCAGTACTTCCATGTTCTTCCAAGTGGTGTTCAACATAGAGGAATACTGATTCATCAGCTGATGGTGGCTGGTACGTGGTAATCAGCAGAAGGTTTCCTTGCTCTCTTTATCCTTGAGACATCATGGGGTCCAGAATCAGTGTTGAGGACTCCCAGGGCAACTCCCTCCTGACTGTACACCACTGTGCTGTCACTTCTTCTGGGTCTGTCCTGCCAGTGATAGAGGACATACCAGGAATGATATTAGTGGTGTTTGGGACATTCTCTGTAAGGTATGATTCTGTGAGTATGTTTGTGAAACAGCTCTCCCAATTTTGGCACAAGCTTCCAGATGTTAGTAAGGAAGACTTTACAGGGTTGGCAGGGCTGGGTTTGCCGTTGTTATTTCCGGTGCCTGGTTCATGCTGGGTGATTCGTCTTTTTTGTATTGTCATAGCGGTTGAATATAGCTCAGTGACTTGCTGGGCCATTTCAGAGGACTTTTAAAAGTCAACGACATTGCTGTGGATCTGGATTCACATTTCGGCCAGACCAGGTAAGGATGGCAGATTTCCTTCCCTAAAGGACATTAGTGAACCAGATGGATTTTTACGACAATCGACAATGGTTTCATGGTCATCATTAAACTTTTACTTCCAGATGTTTTATTGAGTTTAAATTCCAGGACAGGCTTTGGGGAGTCAGGAGGCGAGTTACTTGTCAAGTATTTATGTGGCTGGTCAACTTTCTGTTTCAGTATGTCATTCATATGCCTGGCACCAGACTCCTGAGATAACTGCTGTACTTGGATCTCAGTCATGGCAGGAGGACAATGAAAATGATTTAAACATATCCTCAAAGCACCCCTGACCAGACCACCTGGGGCCTTTAACAGCCTGGGAGCCACCCCCCCCCCCCCCCCCCCCCCCCCCGCCCCAGGTGCCATTACCACTGATCCATGTTTGTGGAAACCAATACTAAGTGGCCCCCTGGCAAGGTGTCCTGGGTGCTGATCTGGGTCGTGCTTAGTGTGGGCGAGATCCAGTTTGCAACGTCTAGCAAAACTTTGTTAAATCTGGCGAGACATTTTGAGCGTTGCGAACCTTGCAAAAGGCAACGGCCTCATCGGGCGCAAGAGGCCATTAAATCGTGCCTAACGTTTTGGATCTAAATGACCCTTCTACAGAACTACACAAAGCTCTTTCTCCACAGACACTGCTGGACTTGCTGAATTTTTCCAGCATTTTCTGTTTTTATATTATATGAACCAAATGGAATCAAGTTATCCTCGAATCCAAGGGGCTGCCTGAGAAGGAGAAAAAGAATGTGGATTGAAACTGCTAGACCATATAAGCCTGTTTCGATCCATACACGACAAGCAGCAAACTTAGCAATTGAAGGAAGAAGGTCTCTGTTGAAGGTGTATTATTTACATTTCTTGGTGTTTCACATCCAACATCTCCTTTAAAGGCTTCCAGCCATGAACTTGTTTGCTTGGCAAGCTTGGGGGTTTGCGACTTGTCATTTTTTTGACAGGTTTATTATTTATAACTGTTTGATACCAGGCCTCATTGAAACTATTAATTCCCCAGGTTAAGTACCAGTAATGTACTGCAGCAGATTTGAACAAATTATATGACTGGTTTCCTTGTATTGTTATTCTATACCGATGTGTTTCTTCAGAAATTGTGCTGGATTTTGCTGTGAGACTAACAGGATTTACTGCTATTTAAACACAAATTGAACAGCAACTTCCAGCGAGCACACATGCACAGTTATGTGCAAAAATCCAGAAGTTGCTTAGCAAGATGCCCTGGCCCTCTATTAGCTGTGTGAAAACAATATAATGATGTCGAGCTCCACATTCATGGTGTGAATTTCTTACCCAACTAACTTCATCCCAATAAATTGCGCTTGCTCATTCCAGTTTGAATACACTTTTTTCAGAGCAAGTTTTAATTACTGCCAACAACCTCTCTGGCACTGAAACTTAGGGCTGGTCTTTGCCAAGATTGTCAGGACCTTGATGTCAAGCTCAGTTCGAGGCCAGGAACCCAGAAGTGACTATGGTGGAAAGCCGGTCACAACCTTCGAAGGTGCAGCCAACCAAGAAGGTGCTTCTGGAAGGCACCTCCAATTAAAGATGACAAGCAAACAAGGGAACCATCGGATCCAATGGAAGGGCCTGCAGTGATGTCCTGCCAACAGCCCTGCCTGGAGATACAGGCAGGAAAATGCGAGGTTGCTTCAAGATGGAGGCTTCCTCTAAAGAGTTATTAAAGTAAAAACATTTGCTATCACAGCTGGGTCAGTATGGAGGAGGATAACTTCCACAGGATTGCCTTTGGCTGCAGCTGTAACCCTTTATCGCCCACAGGGGAGGATTTAAAGCAGATCTCAGTGTGTGTCGTTCCCCCCCCCCCCCCCCCCCCCCCCCCCCTCCCTGGTCTGGCACTGAGAGGCTGCCGCTGGCCAATGGCTGAGTTTCAGCCTTAACTGGGCCTGTCACTGTTGGAACATCCCAATCGTGTCACCAACCTGACCTCAACAAGACACTTAATTGAGCCTAATTAGCTACTTCCTGCTTCCTGGCGGGTGATTGGTGCCAGTCAGACCACACCCCAGCAAGATTGCTCGAAGGCAGGGTCATGTTGACCACAGACCATTTCATTTTTCTCAGGGTCTTTCCTGACTCCAGACCCATCGCCATGGGACCCGGAAAATTCAGCCCTTATTTGTTTCCTTCCAGTTTTAACTTAAATATTCAAACTGCCACTTTCTGGTTCAGATTCTGCACTGCTCATTAACATTCTTCAATCTGATTAAGAGACACATAGTTCACAAAGGTGCCAAATGCCCCGTAAATGATGCTGCACTGTTTCAATGTTTGACTGACAGTAAATTGCTGTACAAAGTCCCGTTGAAAGTCTATGGGAAAGTGCAAGTTTGACAAAGGTAGGGGCCATTCATTCACCATTCACAGCAAAATCCGACTCAGTGTTTCAACTTCTGCTTTTTTACAGGCAAAGAGGAGAACTTGTTGATTTGGAGTCACTTTCCAATAGCATGAACAGACAATGTTGATTCCTCGGAGGCAGACAGCACCAGTGATATCACTGAAGAAAACTACATGGGCTATGCCGGTAGCAACTCACAGCACTGCCTGATCCTGGGGAGTGGACATAGCCATGTTACAGCGCTATGTGAGTGTGGTTCTCTTGCTTGGTGGCAGAGCTCTGAGGTCTGCTGAAATCAAAAATAGAAAGATTTATTGACAAGAAGAAAAGAAAACATACACACATAAAATTACAGTTACACGGTTAAAATAATGTTACAAAGCATACCCCCCAAAACTCTACTTGGTCTGACTTACAAGTAAACACCTTCCAGGCAACACTCCCTTAAAGATGTTTAACTATAAAAATACAGTAATATTATCCAAGGCAAAATTGTTGTTGCTGTAGTTAAGGTATACCACATGACCTCTCAACATCGCTTCCACTCTGCTGTGAAAAACAGAAACAGGACTACTGTCTGAAACCCAACACTTTTCTGGCTTGACTGAAAGGTTGATTCAAATTTCACACCTTCCTTCTCCCAGCACACAGTTGTTTCCAGGATGTTTTCCCACACACACAGCAACACAAGTTCCTTGAGTACAGTTTTTCCCTTTCATCTTCGATTCCAATGCCCTCAGCACCACTATAAACTTAACTTCTCCAAAATATAAAAAATTTTCATGTTTTTCCTATTGCCTCCCCTTTCAGGTTAAATATAATGTAATAACCTTGCTGTATTTACTTATGAAACCTCAAGAAGAGTCAAGGGGAGGCAGTGGTGTAGTGGTATTTTTGCTGGACTTTGTAATCCAAACACACAGTGTAATACTCTGGGGACAGCAGATGGTGGAATGAAAAGTCTAAAGATGACCATTGTTGATTGCCGTAAACAAAATACCTGGTTCATTAATGTCCTTTAGGGAGGGAAATCTGCCACGCTTACCTGGTCTGGCCTACATGTGACTCCAGATCTACAACAATGTAGTTGACTCTTAACTGCCCTCTGAAATGACCATGAAACCCACTGAGTTCAAAAAGTGGGTAACAAATGGCGATCCAGCTAGCGACTCCATGAAAAAGTAAAAAATAACCTTTACAAGCTGAAAAGCCAGGTGTCTATCTATTGCCTAATGCAAATTTATAAACCCTACTCATTTACCTATGAATACAATTGACCCTAGCTTCATTAAAATGCTTGCATTTAACATCTCTACTCTTTTCATCTGTCAACTCTCCCAGATAAGCTGCCTCCATTAACCTTTTTCCAGTTTAAGTACATAAGTTATACAATAACATACGCAGCCTTCTTTAGAGAATAACACAATATTACCCAAAAATATTTGAAAAATAACACCCATCCTCACAATTGTGAATTTTGTAGAAGCTATCGAGCAATCTTTGGAGATAGTACACATTCGGTGAACAGCTCTACAACTGCATTTTCCAGAAATCTATCCATTCTAGCCAAACAATTATTTGTTGATCCCCAACTTTTGTCTCAACTAAATTGTTCTGTCCAATTTCTACATATCTCTTCTCAAGTCCTATGTATTCATTGCTTCATTGGTTGAACTATGAGATTAATTCTTCCTGTTCTCCTTTCATTTTTTTCTTTATTGATCTTCCCATTCCCTGAATCATCCTTCAACTTTCTTTTTTATCTTGGTTTCAAGTTTCAGTTACCAATTAAACTATGCATTTATCTCTATAGATTTCAATTTCCCCCTGTGATGATATCTGTTTCTCAGTTTCATCCACTTATCTGCTGTCACAAATTCCTCTTAATTCTCTTTTTCAAGTTTAGCCCACTGTTTGAACCAGATTACTCGACTGACACTGGACCTACTTATCGTTGTAACTATTACTGGATAGTCATGTTTCCAAATTGTCCATAAGATTTGCTGAAAATCTTTTTCAGTTGGATCTTTGTTTCAAGGTGATGAGTATTATGCTGGTTTATGTTATAACCTCCCAATTACACGACTGATGGATTATTGGCCATTGTACAATGAAATAAATTGAGTTTTATAATTAATTGAGGAACTAATTTATTGTCACATTTTCTGTTAAATAAAATGATGCAAGAAGTTGTCTCCTTACCTACCAAAGCATTTACAACAGGATTTGCTTGTTTTGTCTCGACCTTGTCTTATTAATATCCACATCCTCTTCATTCCTCTCTCTTACCAGGAAATAAATCCATTCAGGCCAGGAAGCAGATCTGTTGACATCTGGTCAGATCTACTGCTACTAAGGAAGCTCCTGTAAATGAGGATACTCCTATCTTTCCTCTAACTGCCTGCTCCTTTCTCAAACCTTAGGGTTCAATTCCTGCTCCAGTAATTGGTGCCTGTCTTGGAGGCACAAGTCACATGTCCAGTATGAATGTTTATCATTAATTTTTCTATCTGTTATAATTGTATTGAAAATCGCTGAACATTATTGTCATTTACCTTTTGGTGTCATCTCTACCTAATGTACACCTATAGGAATCGGAACAGGACATTTAACCACTCAATACTGCCCTGCCAATTAATTAGCTCATGGCTGATTTAACCAACTATGACCCTCACCCCCTGATGTTTGTGGCAGATAAATCTTATTAAATTCAGTCCTGAAATTTCAATTGATCCAGCAACCCAGAGCCTTTTTAGGGATAGAATTCCACATTTTTGACTCCTCACAGTGTGAAAGGTGTTTCCTGATTTCATTCCTGGATGACCAAGTTCTAATTTTATCATAGTGACCATCTACTGAATCACACTATCAAATCCTCTTACCAATGCATGCACCTTAATTGGATCATCCTGCAACTCAAGTGAATATAAGTCAAATTTTAATTCTAAGCCCAAGTTTATGCAATGGGTGCTCATAAGTTAACCCTTTAAGCATTGCTATCAGGGGACCAGAATTTCCCTCCTGATGTGTGGTGTCCAAATCTGAATCCATTGCTCTAGATTGGGACTGAGCAACGTTCTGTACAACTGATGCATAACTTCCTCCCCCTTTGATTTCAACATCCCTGGAATAAAGACCAGCATCCCTTTTTAACTATATTTTGTATCTGTGCACCATGATTTGTAACGTGTACACACAAACTCAAACCCCATCATTCCTCCATTGTTTCTAGTCTCTTGCACCAACAGCACAGAGACAGACCATTTGGCTCAATAAGCCTTTGCTGATGTATATGCTCCAAAAGTGCCTCCTCCCACATTCTTCATCTAACCCCCTCAACATATCTTCCTATTCCTTTCTCCTTCATGTTTATCTCGCTTCCTCTTAAATGCATCTAAGATAGTCACCTTAACTACTCCTCGTGGTAGTGAGTTCCACATTCTAACCAATCTTTAGAATTTTCTTTTTCTTTTCTTGTTTTTTTTTTAAATCTAGAGGTGATGTCAGGGAAGGCAGTACAATGCTCCTCCTGCAGAATGTTTGAGGTGAGGGACGCCGTCAGTGTCCCTGCTGATTTCATCTGTGGGAAGTGCACCCAACTCCAGCTCCTCAAAAACCGTGTTAGGGACCTGGAGCTTGAGCTGGATGAACTTCGGATCATTTGGGAGGCAGAGGGGGTCATAGATAGGAGCTTCAGGGAAGTAGTTACACCAAAGACTGGAGATAGATGGGTAACTGTAAGAGGGACTGGGAAGAAGCAGTCAGTGCAGGGACCCCCTGCGGTCGTTCCCCTGAGTAACAAGTATACCGTTTTGGATACTTGTGGGGGGGGACTTACCAGGGGTAAGCTATGGGGTACGGGCCTCTGGCACGGAGTCTGTCCCTGTTGCTCAGAAGGGAAGGAGGGAAAGGAGTAGAACATTAGTAATTGGGGACTCAATAGTCAGGGGCACAGATAGGAGATTTTGTGGGAGCGAGAGAGACTCACGTTTGGTATGTTGCCTCCCAGGTGCAAGGGTACATGATGTCTCGGATCGTGTTTTCCGGGTCCTTAAGTGGGAGGGGGAGCAGCCCCAAGTCGTAGTCCACATTGGCACTAACGACATAGGTAGGAAAGGGGACAAGGATGTCAGGCAGGCCTTTAGGGAGCTAGGATGGAAGCTCAGAGCGAGAACAAACAGAGTTGTTATCTCTGGGTTGTTGCCCGTGCCACGTGATAGTGAGATGAGGAATAGGGAGAGAGAGCAATTAAACACGTGGCTACAGGGATGGTGCAGGCGGGAGGGATTCAGATTTCTGGATAACTGGGGCTCTTTCTGGGGAAGGTGGGACCTCTATAGACAGGATGGTCTACATCTGAACCTGAGGGGCACCAATATCCTGGGGGGGAGATTTGTTAGTGCTCTTTGGGGGGGGGTTTAAACTAATTCAGCAGGGGCATGGGAACCTGGATTGTAGTTTTGGGGTACGGGAGATTGAGAGTATAGAGGTCAGGAGCACAGATTTGACTTCGCAGGAGGGTGCCAGTGTTCAGGTAGGTGGTTTGAAGTGTGTCTACTTCAATGCCAGGAGTATACGAAATAAGGTAGGGGAACTGGCAGCATGGGTTGGTACCTGGGACTTCGATGTTGTGCCCATTTCAGAGACATGGATAGAGCAGGGACAGGAATGGTTGTTGCAGGTTCCGGGGTTTAGGTGTTTTAGTAAGCTCAGAAAAGGGGGCAAAGAGGGGGAGGTGTGGCACTGCTAGTCAAGGACAGTATTACGGTGGCAGAAAGGATGCTAGATGGGGACTCTTCTTCCGAGGTAGTATGGGCTGAGGTTAGAAACAGGAAAGGAGAGGTCACCCTGTTGGGAGTTTTCTATAGGCCACCTAATAGTTCTAGGGATGTAGAGGAAAGGATGGCAAAGATGATTCTGGAAAAGAGCGAAAGTAACAGGGTAGTTGTATGGGAGACTTTAACTTTCCAAATATTGACTGGAAAAGATATAGTTCGAGTACATTAGATGGGTTGTTCTTTGTACAATGTGTGCAGGAGGGTTTCCTGACACAATATGTTGACAGGCCAACAAGAGGCGAGGCCACATTGGATTTGGTTTTGGGTAATGAACCAGGCCAGGTGTTAGATCTGGAGGTAGGTGAGCACTTTGGAAACAGTGACCATAATTAGGTGACCTTTACGTTAGTGATGGAAAGAGATAAGCATACCCCTCAGGGCAAGAGTTATAGCTGGGGGAAGGGCAATTATGATGCCATTAGACATGACTTAGGATGTGTAGGTTGGAGAAGTAGGCTGCAAGGGTTGGGCACACTGGATATGTGGTGCTTGTTCAAGGAACAGCTATTGCATGTTCTTGATAAGTGCGTACCAGTCAGGCAGGGAGGAAGGGGTCGAGCAAGGGAACCGTGGTTTACCAAAGAAGTGGAATCTCTTGTTAAGAGGAAGAAGGAGGCCTATGTGAAGATGAGGCGTGAAGTTTCAGTTGGGGCGCTTGGTAGTTACAAGGAAGCGAGGAAGGATCTAAAGAGAGAGCTAAGACGAGCAAGGAGGGGACATGAGAAGTCTTTGGCAGGTAGGGTCAAGGAAAACCCAAAAGCTTTCTATAGGTATGTCAGGAATAAACGAATGACTAGGGTAAGAGTAGGGCCAGTCAAGGACAGTGGTGGGAAGTTGTGTGTGGAGGCTGAGGAGATAAGCGAGATACTAAATGAATACTTTTCGTCAGTATTCACTCAGGAAAAAGATAATATTGTGGAGGAGAATGCTGAGACCCAGGCTATTAGAATAGATGGTATTGAGGTGCGTAGGGAAGAAGTTTTGGCAATTCTGGACAAGGTGAAAATAGATAAGTCCCCGGGGCCTGATGGGATTTATCCTAGGATTCTCTGGGAAGCCAGGGAAGAGATTGCTGAGCCTTTGGCTTGGATTTTTAGGTCATCATTGGCTACAGGAATAGTGCCAGAGGACTGGAGGATAGCAAATGTGGTCCCTTTGTTCAAGAAGGGGAGTAGAGATAACCCCGGTAACTATAGGCCGGTGAGCCTAACGTCTGTGGTGGGTAAAGTCTTGGAGAGGATTATAAAAGATATGATTTATAATCATCTAGATAGGAATAATATGATTAGGGATAGTCAGCATGGTTTTGTGAAGGGTAGGTCATGCCTCACAAACCTTATCGAGTTCTTTGAGAAGGTGACTGAACAGGTAGACGAGGGTAGAGCAGTTGATGTGGTGTATATGGATTTCAGTAAAGCGTTTGATAAGGTTCCCCACGGTCGGTTATTGCAGAAAATACGGAGGCTGGGGATTGAGGGTGATTTAGAGATGTGGATCAGAAATTGGCTAGTTGAAAGAAGACAGAGAGTGGTAGTTGATGGGAAATGTTCAGAATGGAGTTCAGTTATGAGTGGCGTACCACAAGGATCTGTTCTGGGGCCGTTGCTGTTTGTCATTTTTATAAATGACCTAGAGGAGGGCGCAGAAGGGTGGGTGAGTAAATTTGCAGACGACACTAAAGTCGGTGGAGTTGTAGACAGTGCGGAAGGATGTTGCAGGTTACAGAGGGACATAGATAAGCTGCAGAGCTGAGCTGAGAGGTGGCAAATGGAGTTTAATGTGGAGAAGTGTGAGGTGATTCACTTTGGACAGAATAACAGGAATGCGGAATATTTGGCTAATGGTAAAATTCTTGGTAGTGTGGATGAGCAGAGGGATCTCGGTGTCCATGTACATAGATCCCTGAAAGTTGCCACCCAGGTTGATAGGGTTGTGAAGAAGGCCTATGGTGTGTTGGCCTTTATTGGTAGAGGGATTGAGTTCCGGAGCCATGAGGTCATGTTGCAGTTGTACAAAACTCTAGTACGGCCGCATTTGGAGTATTGCGTACAGTTCTGGTCGCCTCATTATAGGAAGGACGTGGAAGCTTTGGAATGGGTGCAGAGGAGATTTACCAGGATGTTGCCTGGTATGGAGGGAAAATCTTATGAGGAAAAACTGATGGACTTGAGGTTGTTTTCGTTAGAGAGAAGAAGGTTAAGAGGTGTCTTAATAGAGGCATACAAAATGATCAGAGGGTTAGATAGGGTGGACAGCGAGAGCCTTCTCCCGCGGATGGAGGTGGCTAGCATGAGGGGACATAGCCTTAAATTGAGGGGTAATAGATATAGGACAGAGGTCAGAGGTGGGTTTTTTATGCAAAGAGTGGTGAGGCCGTGGAATGCCCTACCTGCAACAGTAGTGAACTCGCCAACATTGAGGGCATTTAAAAGTTTATTGGATAAGCATATGGATGATAATGGGTTAGTGTAGGTTAGATGGCCTTTAGTTTTTTTTCCCATGTCGGTGCAACATCGAGGGCCGAAGGGCCTGTACTGCGCTGTATCGTTCTATGTTCTATGTTCTATGTTTGGGTAAAGACATTTCTCCTGAATTACCTATTGGATTTATTAGTGAAAATCCTACATTTATGGTTCCTAATTTTGGTCTCACCCACAAGTAGAAACATCTTTATGTTCATCCGATCAAAGCATTTTACAATCTTAAAAAAAACTCTGCAGGTTTCCCTTAGTCATTTGTCTTCTACCACAGTTTTGCTCAATCATTTTATCCATCTATGCCCCTTTGTAACTTTCTTCTCCCATCTACAAATCTTACAGGTCCTCCCTTCAAAATTTTGGGAACACCATCAGTAAAACAAAATCCTCATATTTAGTTCTCTGTTTGGTGGATCCCAGCAACTACTGAAGTAGAGCAGCCTACAATTGGGCTCTTATAGGCCAATGTTCAGAGTAGTCAACAGCCAGCACCATCTCAGGTGTCACTGCTTTGGACACAGCAGCCCATCATCTCCCTTGCTGCAACTGCTGCGGGCAGACCATAAACGGAGTGGAGACGGTACCAGTGCCAGAATTGGTGTATTTCTAGAGACTAGAAACAATGGAGGAATGCTGGGGTTTGAGTTTGTGTGTACACATTACAAATTTCTATTGAAAGTAGTAAGTCGATAAAGAGAGTGACGCATGGCATATCATTTGCGTATGCAATAGCCCGTTTACTCTCAAGTCAGTGCTGACTCTATTGGCTGGGTCTTATGAGCCAAATGGATGATGGCTGCATCCCAAAGACACTCTAAATAGAATTTGGTATTGGCTCAAGACCAACAGGTCACTCACATCTGCGATATAAGGATGTTGTAACTCCTCAAACTCACCGGTATCTGAGACAATGCACAGGAAGTCCTTGTTGTTAACCAGAGAGCCTGAAGACAGTCAGTAAGGGCGTTGACAAAGCAGGGGACAAAATTACATTACGAAATTCGCATTACATTCACCCACCACCATCCGACCTGGGCTTGCGAAATCCGACCAACTGTCCTGGCTTGAGACAATTCACACCTCTTTAACCTGGGGTTACCCCTCTCTCTGGACCTGTAAAGACTTACTATCCTACAAATGCTCGCATTTAAAGTATCATCTTATATCTTTGACTTTGTCCATATATATGTTTCTGGAACCTACATTCACCTCTCTTCATTCACCTGAGGAAGGAACAGTGCTCCGAAAGCTAGTGAATTGAAACAAACCTGTTGGACTTTAATCTGGTGTTGTAAAATGTCTTATTGTCCTGTTTAATTGGTATTGATGGGAATCACATGAAGTTATAATGTAAGATTAATTAGGGCAGCACAGTAGCACAGTGGTTAGCACAGTTGTTTCACAGCACCAGGGTCCCAGGTTTGATTCCCGGCTTGGGTCACTGTCTGTGAAGAGTCTGCATGTTCTCCTCGTGTCTGCATGGGTTTCCTCCAGGTGCTCCGGTTTCCTCCCACAGTCCAAAGATGTGCAGGTTAGGTGGATTGGCCATGCTAAATTGCCCTTAGTGTCCAAAAAGGTTAGGTAGTGTTCCTGGCTTATGGGGATAGGAAGTGCCGGCTTAAATGGGGTGCTCTTTCCAAGGGCCGGTGCAGGCTCGATGGGCTGAATGGCCTCCTTCTGCACTGTAAATTCTATGATTTGTGCTGTGGATAATGGGTATAAATGCTCCTTGTGGAACTATAAAGCCACGGGGTGGATAGCTCTGAATTTGGCTGATTGCATGAAATTGGTGAAATCGATTCAGCCAGATTTTCAAAATGTTTAAAAAGCAGCTGAATTAGGGCAGCACGGTGGCACAGTTGGTTAGCCCTGCTACCTCATGGCGCCGAGGTCCCAGGTTCGATCCCGGCTCTGGGTCACTGTCTGTGTGGAGTTTGCACATTCTCCCCGTGTTTGCGTGGGTTTCACCCCACAACCCAAAGATGTGCAGGGTAGGTGGATTGGCCATGCTAAATTGCCCCTTAATTAGGTACTCTAAATCTATTTTTAAAAAGCTGCTGAATTGATATTGTTCATTTTACACAATCGGCCAAATTCTAAGCTGGCCCAGGTAGGTAGGAACTTCCAGCACATATTAGAGCACATCCTGTGTAACTCCAATCTGAGTGAGCGGAAGTTTGCAACCCCTCTCACCAGCCGGATGTTCCCATCCCGCTGATGTCAACGGACTTCATTTTCCGGCCCTGCGTCTACCGTGACAACGCTGTAAAATTCCGCCCTCTGACATTCTGCCTATTCTATCTATTTCCCATATTACCACAGTGACTACACTTCAAAGAGAAAGTACTTTAAAGGTGTATAGCGCTTTCTAATCTCCTCAGGCCATAAAAGGTGTGGTATTAACTCTTTCTATTATCCCAAATTCAAGCAGAAACGTCAGCTTTTCGCAAACTACAAACTAGGGGCTGGTTTAGCACAGTGAGCTAAATAGCTGGCTTGTAATGCAGAACAAGGCAGCAGCGCGGGTTCAATTCCCATACCAGCCTCCCCGAACAGGCGCCGGAATGTGGCGACTAGGGGCTTTTCACAGTAATTTCATTGAAGCCTACTTGTGACAATAAGCTATTATTATTATTACAAGGGCACATTTCAACGTTCAGATGTTTTGGAACACATGCTACATTTGCAGATGTCTTTGCTTATATTTGTTTTTATAAAGTACCAACTAGCTTATGTGGGCAAATCCTGAACTCTGAGTTTGAACTGTGAAGAAGGTGAACATCATTGAAGTGGTGCACTGAGAAAAATGTAGCTAACAAAAGGTAATTTTCTATTTTAAGAAATGGTTGTTACAAATGCAAATAACTGGGTCAGCTTCTACACAGGTTTAGAATATTTGCAAGCTATTACAATTCCTGCCTCTCTAAATGGACTAATGAGCATTAGTAAAAAGTTAAGATGAATGCCAATTTATGTTCATGGCCTGTTAAAGATCAATTGCAAAAAGCCTAAATTATGCAGGATATTAATTGAATTGCATGTTTAACTATAGAGCAGGCATAAAGCATCATTACAACTCTTTTAAAAAGCAGCTTTCTGCCTGAAACATTATGACAGCTGGAAAATAAGGATGTGGTCTGGGAGACAAATAATTTGTGATTGGTACGAACCCATTCAGGGTCCAGAGAACTGTCAGCAACAATTGGCATGACTGAGATACTGTGAATATGTAACAGTAAGAAGTCTTACAACACCAGGTTAAAGTCCAACAGGTTTGTTTCAAACACAAGCTTTCGCAGCACTGCTCCTTCCTCAGGCTCGTGTTTAAAACAAACCTGTTGGACTTTAACCTGGTGTGGTAAGACTTCTTACTGTGCTCACCCCAGTCCAACGCCGGCATCTCCACATCGTGAATATGTAAATGTAGGCACAACTTATAGGCAGGGCTTTTGCATGGTACTCAAATATGACACCGTTCTTGAGGGAGAAAGAAGGAAAAATATCTAACCATATGTAGTGTAACAAACCCACAGAGCTGAACAGAGAACACATACAGCCAGGGGGAGGAACGCACTGGAGACATGAAAAGAGATTTTAGATACAAAAACAATATTATTGATTTTTGACTGGCATAATAGTTGGCAGAGAGAGAATGTTAACTTGGATTGAATTGAGTTCAGGTGGGGGGTTAAATCTGGAAAAAAGGCGAGTGCATTGGAAAGCTGCCTCCAAGTCACTGACTGCAGCAGGTTAGGATCCATGCAGGTACCTACCTCAGCAAAGGATTGTCAATTGATATTTCAGCGATATTGACATGGGCTTGCATGTTACCTCCGGGTCCATGGGTTTCCCTCCTATCCTGGAACTGGACAGGAAAAGCAAAGTAAGACACAGCAGCAACTGAGGGGACTAAAGACGTGATGGGGAAATATGCCAGTAAGTACAGAAAGAGCACAGCTATTTATCCTAGCAGTTTGTATGAAAGGATTTGTTCAGTTCTTATGCTGAAAGGTTACATTACACATTTTAGAAGGTACTTCGCACACATCCTATACTTTGGAGATTTAGAGACATATTAAAGCAGCGTGGATGGAGAATGCACTGTGTTAGACTAGACAGCGGATAAGGACCAATATCAGGTTCAGCAACACCAGCCTTCACAGTTTCACCCATCAGAACTTCAGACCTTTGGGGTGCACTACCCCAGAGATGCCCCACAGGATGCTCTGGGAGACCTCTCACTTCCAGAGGTCCCCAGGCAAGGACTAATGTGGGAATTTCCAGGGAAGTTTAAAATTCCGATGGGCAATTACCCTGCACCGGGATTCATTCAAAACTCCAAGTTAAACTGACGATTTAGGATGGTTCTGACTGCCTCAGCAGAATAGTTACCCAGGGGAAGTTAGAAGAATTAAAACCACTTTCAACCCGAGGGCAACTATACTGCTGACTCTCCCAAACTTCCACTTCCACTGCCCCCACCTAACTACCACCTCCAACCAGCTGACTCTCCCACAGCCCCTCCCACCCTACACCAGTGTCTCAGGGAGTTCATAGTGTTGCCATAGTTACATCAGGTGGTGCCAGATAGTTGCAGTTTTCTGGAACTGGGTTGCCATTTGTAATCTGCTGATTACACTTCCCAGTGTCACCACAACCCTCAACTGTTTTGCCTGTGGATCCTTCCAGGGCCCTGCTGTGGGCATTTTCAGGACCTTAGAGTCAGCACTTCACAAATACATAATTGTTTCTCTGCCAGGGCTGACAATTATATCAACTTTGCCATGAATGATGCCAGTCAGAGAGACCAGCCACCCGGATTTGCAACTCTGGGGACATAGGAGAATCATTTAATGTTCCGTTGAACGAGATCACTTAGCAACGTGAAGGATGAGGCCCAAGAATGGCACAATCAATGTCACCGTTGGTTGTGTGATGGGACAAGCCATCATCATGCTGAAGATGTCTTGGACGAATCTGCAGGTTCCCTTCAGTACACACCAGCCAGGCCCTCGAGAATCGTCATGGTGAACTGCATTCTACACAACAGCAATGTTTGGACCTGCACAAAGCACAGAGAGTAGAGCCACTTTGGATGATCCTGAGGAGGGAGAAGGAGAGGGTAAAGATAAGGAGGTGTAAGGTGATACGGACAACATGCCACCAGCAGTGCCCATTGCTGTCTGTGATGCCTAGGATGCCCTCATTATTATGAGATTTACTTTGGTTCTATAAGCTCATTTGTCTTATAATTACATAGAAAGCCATTTTTGCACCGTCTGCTATCTCCCCCTCATCATCTCCATTCATCATCCCACGACCAAAAGGGCCACTTGACAGAAATCAAGAATGAGCAACACATGAAAATGGTGCAAAATAATAATACCGACATGCTTCCAATAGGCAATGGAAACTTAGCAACCTAACAACACAACCTAACAACCATGGCAGCACGGTAGCATGGTGGTTAGCATAAATGCTTCACAGCTCCAGGGTCCCAGGTTCGATTCCCGGCTGGGTCACTGTCTGTGTGGAGTCTGCACGTCCTCCCCGTGTGTGCGTGGGTTTCCTCCGGGTGCTCCGGTTTCCTCCCACAGTCCAAAGATGTGCGGGTTAGGTGGATTGGCCATGCTAAATTGCCCGTAGTGTCCTAAAAAGTAAGGTTAAGGGGGGGGTTGTTGGGTTACGGGTATAGGGTGGATACGTGGGTTTGAGTAGGGTGATCATTGCTCGGCACAACATCGAGGGCTGAAGGGCCTGTTCTGTGCTGTACTGTTCTATGTTCTAACATGTACCAAATGCATGTGCATATCCTTGTACCATACAAATATTCGCTCTTCCTTTTTCTAGCACCTCTATAGGGTGTAACCCTTGCACCTTCAGAGGCAGGCTACTCAGATTCATGCTATTGGTTTCTCCTGGCCAAATTTCTCTGGGTTTTGGAGCTCAACAGACCTACCAAAGACTGCTCCACCCGGACCTGTGCTGGGGGAGAACACAGCCGTTGGGCCAATCCTCCATCACCACCCCTCTATTTAAGCGGTTATTATTATTATTATTATTTAAGGAGGATGGGAAGATTATGGACAATATCTCCACAATTTCTACCTTTATTGCCCCCAGCATCCTCAGATCCAATCAACCTGGTCCTGATTACTTATAAACTTTAAGAACAAGCTAGCCTTTCTAATACCTCAGCTGAAATTTTACCAACGCCTTAGGGATGGAAGAGGAGGTCAGAAGGCTGGTGCTGACCATTGTCTTCCAACTGTCAGACCATTTTACCCACAGTGGGAAAGTTGGCAGATTGGCTGCCCACAGGGAGACCAATTGAACCATTTTATTGTTGAGAGAAATCTGAGTTTTTCCAATTTTGCTATTAGTTAACAATGCTCTTGGTGTGTTATCATTAGTTACTGGTGGAATCAAAGTTTCTCCAGCTTCTGATGAACCTATTAGAGCTTTATAAGTGTGTAATTAGTAGGAAGACAAAGGAGAACCAATGGATTTTCCGATGGCATTCGATCAGATATTCTGTAAGATCAGTGGCGGGATTCTCCTTTCTGGGGACTAAGTCCCCTCGCCGGCGGGAAAACTGCCGTGAACCACTCCAGCGTCAACAGCCCCCGAAAGTGCGGAATTCTCCGCACTTCCGGGGACTAGGTGAACGCCGGAGGGGTTGGGGCCACTCCAAACTGCACCGAAGGGACTGGGCGAGTTCACGCATGAACCAAAGGGCCGGCGTGATCTCGCGCATACGCGGAACCGCCGCCGTGTTTTGGCACATGCGCAGGGGGTTCTCTTCTCCGCACCAGCCATGGCGGAGCCCTACAGGGGCCGGCGTGGAAGGAAGGAGTGCCCCCATGGCACAGGCCCGCCCGCAGATTGGTGGGCCCCAATCGCGGGCCAGGCCACCGAGGGGCCCTCCCTGGGCTCGGATCCCCCCCCCCCCCGTGCCCCCCGTGGACCGCACCAGCCAACTTACCTGCCAGGTCCCGCCGTGTGGGACCATGTCTAATCCACGCCAGCGGGACTGGCCAAAGACGGATGGCCACTCGACCCATTGGGGCCCGGAGAATTGTCGGGGGGGGGCGCTGCCAACAGCCCCCACTAGCGTGGCGTGAACCCCACCCGAAAACCGGTGCCGGTGAATACGGCAGCCGGCGTCAGGGCGGCGGGGCGGGATTCGTGCCCCCCCCCCCCCCCGGGAATTCTCCGACCCAGCGGGGTTCGGAGAATCCCGCTGCAGGTCTCATGGGGTTGAGGGTGATATCTAAGCCTTTTTTATTCGTTCATGGGATGTGGGTGTCCTGGCTGGGCCAGCATTTATTGCCCATCCCTGAGGGTATTTAAGAGTCAACCACATTGCTGTGGGTCTGGAGACACATGTACGTCAGACCAGGTAAGGATGGCAGATTTCCTTCCCTAAAGGACATTAATGAACCAGATGGGTTTTTACAACAATCAACAATGGTTTCATGGTCATCATTAGACGTTTAATTCCAGCTTTTTAAAAATTGCATTCAAATTTCACCATCTGCCATGCTTGGATTCAAATCTGGGTTCCCAGATCATTACTCTGGGTCTCTGGATTACCCATCCAGCAATGATACTATTACCACTGCTTCCTGGAGTGAGAATTCCAATTCCTAAATGAGTAAATTCAAATGGGATTTTTTTGGATGATAGGGTAACTAGTGACGTGCCACAAAGATCAGTACCTGGGCCTCAACTGTTTACAATCTATATCAATAACTTAGATGAGGGATCCAATTCTAATATGTCCAAGTTTACTAATTATACAAAGTTAGGTGGGAAACTAAACTGTGAGGTGGAGGCAAAGAGGCTATAAAAGGATATTATCCATTAAATGATTTGGCAAGGATGACACACAGATTGGCAGGGTGGGTAATAGTGAGAAAGACGGTCTTAGGTTGCAGGAAGATATAGACGGGTTGGGCAGATTGGCAGATCAGTGGCAGATGGTATTTAACCCTGAAGAGTGTCAGGTGATGCACGTTGGAAGGAGTAACAAGACAAGGGCGTACTCAATGAATGGCAGGACAATAGGAAGCTCTGAGGAAGAGTGGGATCTTGGGGTGCTTGTTCATCAATTTACAACTGGCATAAAGAGAGTGGGGAGAGAGGATAGAGGAAATGTCTTTATACAATGTGTTATTAGAACAGGGAATGATTTGTTACAAGTAGTGATAGAGTTATTGCAACATTTAAGGAAAGCAAGATGAATATTTGAAATAGGGGAAGGTATCAGGATATAGTGAGAGACCAGCTAGGACAATAAGATTGATCATGGCCTAACAGAAGCCAACACAAGCAAGGTGGGCCGAATGACTTCCTTTTGTGCTGTACGGATTTAAGGTTGTAAGCTATTGACTTCACTTATTAATATTTTTTCTCATCTCTGTTTCTAATTTACAAGTTCGTAGTCATACTGATGGTGCTGCAACAGCCTAACACTTTCCCTGATACTGTGCATGGTTGGCAATGTGGCAGGATGGTATGTTTCAATCTGGAATATTTCTGATACTTTGAGAAAGGAAATGATATATGGGCAATAATATCCAGTTTATCAAATAAGAAAGCTGGATCAGACCACATAGTACTATACCTTTCTCCCCCTGTTTGCATTTCTGATTTTACTTTTAAAGGCAGTAGTTCATGTGGGAACTTCCAACTTGAATAGTGAACAATTTTAACTTGGTCAACAGCTTTCTAAACATTCATGCTCTTAGTAAATTCTATTTGCTTATAATAACTTCACCTTGTATCCTGTTTGGCCTAGAGATGATAATGATCCCACTTGGCTGGGTGGCTGTGGGCACTGAAGCCAAGTCTTCACCCGCTATTTATACAAGTGTACATTCTAACAGGATAACAATCCCTAATATCAGCCCCAACTAATAATAATAATAATAATAATATAATACTCTTTATTGCCACAAGTAGGCTTACATTGCAATGAAGTTACTGTGAAAAGCCCCTAGTCGCCACATTCCGGCGCCTGTTCGGGTGCACAGAGTGAGAATTCAGAATGTCCAAACTACCTAACAGCACGTCTTTCGGGACTTGTGGGAGGAAACCAGAGCACCCAGAGGAAACCCACACAGACACTGGGAGAACATGCAGACTCCGCACAGACAGTGACTCAGCTGGGAATCGAACCCTGGGACCCTGCAGCTGTGAAGCCACAGTGCTAACCATTGTGCTACCGTGCTGCCAGCTCAAGGACATTGAAGGCTGTGTGAAATCCCTAATGCAGATGACATTCACCAACCCAACATTTTGCAGTGATTTAAACTGAGAACCCTCCTGTTATCAAAGGCTTGGTTTCACCTAAATTAAGATCTAGTGAAGCAGTAGTGGAAGTTATATAAACCTTGGTGGTCATTGTCAGAGATGGTAAATAACAAAGAGAGCAATACATAGAGGGCTAGTTGTTTTGCCAGCTCTGAGTCAATGGGTGAAAATGTATTGTTCATCATATAACCAGGTGCTTAGACGCTCTGTATTAATTCAAGGGGTATTCAGATGAAGCAACAACATATTCAGGAGCCTGGGTTCGTGTCCAAAACAGACAAACATTGTGTCTGATTGTCTCACATGTATGACCATATGTTGGTGTGTGTAGGTACAGGGCTGAAATATGTTCCATTCAACAGAAATGTCAGGCCATCCCACAAGAGCAGATAACACTATGTTTTTAAAAACTATGCAAGGTGATGTTAAAAGACTTAAAGTTCTATTGATTTCTTGCACAGCATTCATGTTGCTGTGAAACGTCAAAGAATCTTTACTATTAATAAGGTTAAGATTCTGAATAAAAGTGAGAGCACTGGTTGTGTGTTTGTGCAGTCTTGTAAAGTACTAGCTGAGCTAGCAAGTTTATTCTGAAAGATGTTCTCCATGTTTCCTTCTTTCTCAGAATAGCAGGTCAATATGTCAAATACTTCAATCTCTTAATCAGTATCTCGGGGCCAAAGAGCTAAGATAAATGACAAAAATGAGGTGCTTCGCTGCTCTTCACTGTTAAGCATCTCAATGTTTTTCCCTGTCTTCCATTTAATGTATAGATTTATTCAAGCATTTAGTGCATTAATAATATTAACCTAATCTGGCAGGAAATGTGTGGTGACAGTAAATTGTCACACTGAATGTAGGACACTGCAAAATCTCAATTAACATCTACTCTATAAGGCAGCACATCTGACAATGCAATATTCCTTCTTACTCTACTCAAGTGTCAGCCAAGAATATGTGGTTCAGGTCTGGAATGGAACTTGAATTTTTAATCTTCAAACTTTAAGCTAAATTTGCTGTCACTGAGCCCTAAACTCAAAATCGGAGCTAAGTGGGTTTCTGGCCCTGAAGTGGGCTGGTCTCTCACTGTTGGGCTGTATGACCTGTTAAAAACATTGGGCTAAAAGATGAATTGCACTGTTATTGGGCCACTGGGATCACAATTCACAACTTTCCCCAGCCGGTTCCTGTGGAGGTTGGCAGCACATAAATTGTAGCATGGAGCCAAGAGTCTTCTATATAGTTGGCGAGCTGTGCTCAGCAGGGAGCTAGGCAGCTTCACTGATTACACATTGTGCAGGAGGCCTTCTATTATCAACCATGTTAGGCGGGATCACATGGACTAGCGCGGGTGGAGCCGACATGCTCTGTCTACACCAACCCATCCAATCATAATCCTGGGAGTTACCATTGATCAGAAACTGAACTGGACTAACCATATCAATAGAGTACTGTGGCTAAGAATCCTACGGCGAGTAGCTCACCTTCTGACCCCCCAAAGCCTATCCACAATCTATAAGGCACAAGTCAAGAGTGTAATGGAATACTCTCCACTCACCTGAATGAGTGCACCTCCAACAACACTCAAGAGACTCGGTGCCATCCAGGACAAAGCAGACTGCTTAATCGCTCCCCCTTCCACATTCAATCCCTCCACCACCAAAGAACAGTGGCAGCCATGTGGGGTCTTAGGTCGGGAGGTTTAGAGGAAGTTTTTGAGAGGGGCAGTAGAGGGAAGGGTGTTAGTTTCAGGAATGGAGGGGGCGGTAAGGAAGGAAGGGGGCAGTCTAAGGGGGGAGGGCGCCTTGCAAATGGCAAAGAACAATCCCCAAAGAGTAATCGACTCCTTTCTGCCCTTTGGCCATTTCAGGTTAAAAATCAGGCTTGGCGCCCACCCACCTGGGTTGAGCTCAGGAGTGGGCAGGAAAGAGGCGGGATGGATGCCCACCCGTTTTATGTGCCACCGTGGGCATGTAAACTTCAGCCCGCTTTGGCTCTGAAGGTGAAGCTGTGCTGAATGGGAGAAGGCTGCTGCCGAATACTATTGCTGCAGTTTGAAACAAGGAAAATGGAACATCAAGACTGAGAGAAGACTACAGAGTGACAGATTCAATACTAGAGGCCTGAGTCGTGAAGATGGACAGAAGGACAGACACCATGATACCATGGGGAGACAGGAAATCAAGGAAAGCATTCTGAAGGGATTGGAAGTAGGTGTCCTGATGGTTGATTCCCAGCATCTGGACTAAAAAGTCAAGAATCAGAGGTTATCGAATTCCTGGACCGATCTACCGGCCGGATCGCACCCAAACTGGGGTAGATGCTGGGAAAGGCCTCTTTTGGGATTTACCCTGTTCACCACACCTCAAACGATATAATGGGATCCCGTTGTGAACTGGATCCCGCCCGTAATGGCCATAATCAGAATTTGGCGAATCTGTGTATCAGAGTGAGTCACTAGGCTCACTCGATATGCAGCTCGCTTGATCCACCCAAGGCGTTGGAATCTAACCTGTTCACCTCAGAGACCATAGGCGAGCGCTGTTCAGTACTGATCCCCACAAACAGGGGCCAGGCGGAACGGCACTTTGAGAGGGTCTCCCAGGGGATCGGAGGCCCCTGGGTGGTTGGTCTCCATGCAGGGAGGCAACTGGGCACCTTTGCACTGCCAGCCTGGAACCCTGGCAGTGCCATCAGGTGCCACTCTGGCACTGCCCAGGTGACACTTCCAGGCTGGCAGGAGCACTGCCAGGTTGGCAGTGCCAATGTGCCTGCATTGAGAATCAGGCCTAGGGGTGCCATGTCCATGTGAGGTAGGGTCCGGTGGGCCTGAGGACCCTCTTATAGGTAAATTGCGGGGTCCAGGAATCACGCCAGGGTGATCAAGAGATCAGGGCACCATTTAAATTGCCATCCCGATCTCCTCCTGCACTGAGGAGATCTGGCAAGCGGAGTTCCAAAGTGTAAGAAATGGGGGGTTCCCCACTGAGGCCCTAGTTTGCAATAGTGTTCTGTTGGATAGTTTGGTCTATCGGGAAACACCCGGCTAATCATACTCGACACGAGACTCTGTTGCAATTTGGTTAGATCACGCTCAAGGTGATTGGCAAATGAAGCAAGGGTGCCATGAAGTAAAACTGTCCTATGCAGCGAGTGGTTAGTATTTGGAATGCACTGCCTGAAGGTGTGTTGAAGGCAGATTCAATCAAGTATTTCAAAAGTGAATTGGATAATTTTCTGAAGATAAAAATGTGTAGGACTGCAGAGAGAAAGCAGAGAAGTGGGAGTCGGCATGAAGAGGTGGCACAGACATGAAGCGTCGGTCCTGTAACTATTTTATGTTTCTATGAGACCTGACTGCAGTATCACAAGTCTAATCACCTTACTTGGGTGGGAAATATTAGTGAATGCATCACCTCAGGATGTGTCAGACAACTTTCTGCCTCCACATACCTCAGCTATGGAGAAACATCAGCCAAACACGATTGCTGAAATTCTTCCCTCTCTCTGACAGGATAAGGTGTTACACAATTGAAAGGAGCCAAGCAGAAGTGGCCGGGGAAAAGGACATCAGTATCTCCCAAATCCTATGGAGGATTTGTTTCTATCATTCAGCCTCCTGTCACTGTTAAGGAGCATTGGGGACTCCAGATCCAAATTAACAGAGGACATTGCATTGAGCTTGTCCACTCCATAGCCTCTTCTCTATCTCCCTGCATTCTGCAGACCCGTTGCCATGCAAGCTGTAAACCCAATACAGCCTCTGTGTGGACAATCTACTTCTCTGCCCTTACTGTGAGACTGTAGCAACACTCCATTGCCAAATCCAGGATCTCACCCTAAATATGCCCCAGAATACTTTCAGATACTTTGCAACGATAGAAGATTTTCAAAACCATCTTACTTCCACCTTTATTATTGTCACAAGTAGGCCTACATTAACCTGCAATGAAGTTACTGTGAAAATTCCCTAGTCGTCACACTCCGGCGCCTGTTCGGGTACACTGAGGGAGAATTCAGAATGTTCAAATTATCTAACAGCATGTGTTTCAGGACTTGTGGGAGGAAACCGGAGCACCCGGAGGAAACCCACACAGACACAGGGAGAACATGCAGACTCAGTTAAGTGCCTGGCAATTTAAATAACACTCGTGCTGGGCCCTCTTGCAACAGGACACTTGAGCCTGAATTTTCACTCCCAGGTTGGAAGCAGGAAGTCAGGAAAGTTCCTGGATCCACAATCTCAACTCAGTGGAGACGGGGGTGCGGGATTCCATGGGTGTTTTGATTTTGGTTCCAGGGGTGCGGGGTGTAATGGAAGTTGGGGCTGCTGATCCTGGAAACAGTGTAGAGGCGGAGGTGGGCCCTACGTAGGTTGGGCAACTCAATTGGGTTTAAGTAGTGGGTTGGTAAGGAGATCCAGTTGTGAGCCAGAAAGTTGATTCTCTTATTACTGTGCCTTGGGGGAGACATCATTGAGCAATCAGGTGAGTGCAAACTCTTTACATGTTTTCCAACTGGTGGAGGGCCCACCATTGGCTCTTCATAGGAAAAAATAATCATTATCGCTGCTATTCAAATTGTAGTGAAGAAGCGCATTCAACCACTTTAACCATGGAGAGGTGCCACAAGACACAGCCATGGAGATGGCATCACCTTGGCACCACTAGCTGCTAACAACATTCTGCATCAATGCAGATTATACTGTGCCTGGGAGATGTCTGATATATCCCACATCTAGAACTAGAACAGTACAGCACAGAACAGGCCCTTCGGCCCTCGATGTTGTGCCGAGCAATGATCACCCTACTCAAGCCCACGTATCCACCCTACACCAGTAACCACCCCCCCCAATTAACCTTATTTTTTAGGACACTAAGGGCAATTTAGCATGGCCAATCCACCTAACCCGCACATCTTTGGACTGTGGGAGGAAACCGGAGCACCCGGAGGAAACCCACGCACACACGGGGAGGACATGCAGACTCCGCACAGACAGTGACCCAGCCGGGAATCGAACCTGGGACCCTGGAGCTGTGAAGCATTTATGCTAACCACCATGCTACCGTGCTGCCCGCAAGATCTGCCACAATCTGCCACAATCCTTTCCCCATCCTCCTGCCCTCTTGCCAGCATGCATCAGGGTGCACCCATTCAGTTGATCCTTAACTGGGTCCCTCACAACTGCATGTTGTCATGGCCCAACAGTGTGGCTCAGAGGGAGTAAGCTAGTAGGGTAGTTAGTGGTTGGAAGCACAGCATGCTATCTGGGAATGACAGGAACAAAATCCATGGCACCATACATTTTGGAGGAGCCATTTCCTCCAGCCCCACCTCCCCCCTTACAGTACCCATTGATGAGATAGAGAAAATGTTTTGTACATGTAAGCATCCAAATGAGTTTGAGAGAATTGTGAGCTGCATGCCTCACCACCATTATTGTTTCAAATTTGTTATCCAGAATGTCACACAGATCTGAGAATGCGGAAGGTTCGGTGCCCCAGTTTAGCCACCAGGACCTCGAGATCCTGGTGGAGAAGTTCAGAGGAGTCGGGACACCTTGGGCGAAATTCTCCCATCGGGAGACTAAGTGCCGATGCCGGAGTGAAAACCGGAGTGTTTCACTCCGGCGTCGGAGGCCGCTCCTCGCCCCCTATTCTCCCATCCCCAGGGGGCTAGGAGCGGCGCTGCATCAATTACGCGCGCCGGGCCTTGGCGCCGCGTGAAAGCGGCGGCGCGTTAATTACGCGGCCAGCGTCACATAAATGACATCAGCCGCGCATGCGCAGGTTGGCCGGCGTCAACCCGCGCATGCGCGGTTGCTGTCCTCCCCGCGGGCACCCCGCAAGACATGGAGGATTGATCTTGCGGGGCGGCGGAGGAAAAGAGTGCGTCCTTTAGAGACGCCGGCCCGCCGATCGGTGGGCACTGATCGCGGGCCAGACCCCTACTGAGCGCCCCCCTGGTGCTCGATCCTCCCCCCCCCCCCAAACAGGCTGCACACGCAGCGTTTGTGCGCTGTTCCCGCCGGCAGCGACCAGGTGTGGTTGGCGCCGGCGTGAACCCATCGGATTGGGCAGGCCGCTCGGCCCATCCGGGCTGGAGAATCGCTGCTCGCCTGCTACAAACGGCGAGCGGCGATTCCCCGAGCGGCCTGTCGTGAAATGCGGCATGCCGTTTTGGGGGGGTGGGAGAATCGCATGCGGGTGCCAGGGCGGCGTGGCGGGAATCGCCCGGCACTCCCGCGATTCTCCCACCCGGCGTGGGGGTCGGAGAATTGCGCCCCTTATATCCAGTTAACTGTTGCAAGCTTCCCTCAGCCACAAAGAAGGCATGGCCAGAAATCTCAGCTGTGTTTAGCTCCGCTCACAGCACATGTGTGAATGAGCATCGTGATGCACAGACACATCCAAGAGATTTCTCCCTGGCTGCACTATACATCAGGCTAACATAACTTCACACTACACTTATGTGCAACCATTTATACCTTGACCATGTTGAAGGATGAGAATATCAGAGGCATTCAGTCTTCAAGTGAAAAACAAGTACTAATGCCTCAGGACTGAGGGAACAGAATAATCTGAGGTCTCAGAACCAGAAATACAAAGCAAATGGTAAACATGAAAGGGAGTAGCAAAAAACTGCAACGGAAATATTAACAAAATGGAAAAGAGACAAGGGGTGGATAACAAATGAAATACCAGCAATGATGATAAAAAGATAAAAAAAAGAAAAGAAACACACCTGAGTATGCTGAAATTGAAATGAAAATAAAGATTACCTGTAGACAGACTAAAGCAAAATGATACAATGAGATGTGTGATAAAACATTAGAGTGAGAGTAATGCACGAGAGGTTGAAGTCTTTGACAGATAGAAAGGAAGGGACAATAACAGATAATGGGTGCATAAATGACAACGATGGTAAAAAATATCATTTGAAAGGGCTACAGTAGCAAATATATGGACAGAATATATCAGTGAATTGTATGATGATCCAAATCATTGTCCCAACATAGAGAGGCAAATGAAGCACCGAACATGATGGACATCAGAGGTAAAGAATGCATTGAAATCGATGAATACAGGAAAGGCTTGCGGCACAGCTAGGAACAGCACATCTAAAAAACTTGGAGAGACAGAATTAGAAGTGATAACAGCAATTTGTGATCAAATCTACACAGTGGATACATTCCAAGTGACTTGAGGCATTAATTTAAGTGACCTAAGAAATCTAAAGCAATTGATTGCAATCAATTTAGAACTAGCAGCTTAAAGAGTCATGCCATTAAACTGAGCTTGAAAGTCAGAATGGAAAGAAGCAGAAATTGGTGAAAGGGAGTCTGGATTCAGACCTGGAGTAGGAACATAGAACATAGAACAGTACAGCACAGAACAGGCCCTTCGGCCCTCGATGTTGTGCCGAGCAATGATCACCCTACTCAAACCCACGTATCCACCCTATATCCGTAACCCAACAACCCCCCCCCCCCTTAACCTTACTTTTAAGGACACTATGGGCAATTTAGCATGGCCAATCCACCTAACCCGCACATCTTTGGACTGTGGGAGGAAACCGGAGCGCCCGGAGGAAACCCACGCACACACGGGGAGGACGTGCAGACTCCGCACAGACAGTGACCCAGCCGGGAATCGAACCTGGGACCCTGGAGCTGTGAAGCATTTATGCTAACCACCATGCTACCGTGCTGCCCAAACAAGAGAGGAAATATTTAACCGACAACAATCTTTGATGAATATCTAAACGTCTACAAGAACATATATACTATTAAAAAAAACATTCAATTGTGTTTATCACCAAAAGAAAATACAGGTGCTGTAGAAATGTGACATTGATAGTAAAGATGTGAAATTTATCCAGAGTTTATATCAAGATTAAATAGCGAGCATCAGGATAGGACTGGACAATCAGTAACATCTCAGGTGGAGAGAGGACTAGGGCAAGGTTGGTGTTTGGTTTTCTAATTTGTTCTGTACAAAGCACAAATGTATCTCGAATCTCTCTGTATGACTCTGAAAGTCCAGCCCAAGGCAGCAAAGGTATCGCAGCTTGAAAAAGAACTGGGGAATTGCTCTATTGAGCCACAGAACACTGGAAGCATCTTCATCATCTACTCCTTGCAAGTCAAGGACTGCTCCGTGTACTGTTTCATTTATATTTGCTTAATATTGAATGCAATATAAATGCATGTGTTTCACCATTTTTCTCCTTACCTATTTAGTAGTTAATAAACTTACTCTGTCATAACTCAAGAAAGCCTGTTTAAACTGGCTCCCTTCTAAACATAACTTTTGGGTCTGGAAAAGGTACCCACAGGAAAGGGAAATTTGTTAGATTAAACCTTGTTGCTACCAGCAGAGGGAGGGGTGGAGGAGGGGGGTGGTCTGTGATGGTTGAATAAAGATGAAGCCAGTAATCCCTCCTCCCCAGGTTTGTAACAAATTGGGGGATCCCAGCTGGATGGTAACAAATTGAGGGGAACCTTTTTTATTATTCATTACAGGATGTGGGCATCACTGGTTAGGTCAGCATTTATTGTCCATCCCTAGTTCATAAGGTGGTGGTGAGTTACCTTCCTGAACCGTTCAAGTCCGTGAAGTGTAGGTAAACACACTGTGCTGTTGGGAGGGAGTTCTGGGATTTTGCCCCAGAGACAGTGAAGGAATGGCAATATATTTCCAAATCAGGATGGTGAGTGACTTGGAGAGGAACCTCCAGGTGGTGGGGTTCCCAGGTGTCTGCTGCTCTTGTCCTTCTAGATGGTAGTGGTCGTGTGTTTGGAAGGTGCTGTCTAAGCAGATTTTGAATGTTTGTGGAAGGAGGAGCAATCAAGCAGGCTGCTTTGTCCTGGATGGTGTTTAGCTTCTTGAATGTTGTTGGAGCTGCACTCATCCAGGCAAGTGGAGAGTATTCCATCACACTATTGACCGCGGCAATGGCAGTCCATGCCTGGATACCCAGGTCCCAGGGGTTCACCCCGACCCCAAGGCCCATCCGCTGGTCACTGCCCATTACTCCCCCAGGTCCTGATAGATGCCCGCGCCCCAGTTGACCCAGACATGTATTTATTTTGGCCTTCAAGCCTCAACCAGGACACAATTAATAGTAATAGAAAGGGTCCCTTCAGCCCATCAGAGAGTTATAGTCAGAGAACACGATTCAATGAAACAGGTCCTACGTGATAGCGAGCGTGAACTGCCGCGAGCTCCCAGTGCTCGGATCGGCGAGACCTTCAATGCAATCCAACGTTACTTGGTCCACTTAAGGAGGCCCAATGGGCTTCACGCCGCAAATCAAGGCTCGCTAGTTGATTTGCCAGGCCATTCTCGCCAGCCCCCCGCTAACAAGGTAGAGAGCACATAAGCTGTTCTTGCACAGCTAACCCCACTCAGCTCGCAGCCATGGCACCAAGACGACCGGCCCCACGATTCAGGGATGCAGACCTTGGGAGGCTCCTAGAGGCAGTTGAGGCCCAGAAGGAATGTCCGGGGATCTCTATTAACCTCAGCGCCCTTCTCAAGGTGGTGCAGCACACCAGAAGCAGTTGGCAATAGAGAGAGCATCCCCAGGAGAGTGTTCGGTTTCAGTAGCACTTTCTCCAACAGTACTACAGATCCACACTTCACATTCCAAAAACTAAGTAGCATAAGTACCAAAGCGAAAATGCTGAAAAATCTCAGCAGGTCTGGCAACATCTATAGGGAAAGAGCTAACGTTTCGAGTCCAGATGACCCTTTGTCAAAGCTATAAGACAGAGAAAGTGGGAAATATTTATACTGTGGAGTGAGAATGAAAGATGAGTCAGAGCCACAGAAACCCAGGGAAACGGGTTGCTAATAGCCACAGAAACTATGGGGAAAGAGTGCTAATGACAGTCCCTAGACAGAACAAAAGGTGTGAAAGGCCGAACCGCAGAGAAACTAACATCAGAGGGTAAACTGTGACAGATGTAGATGTAGGGGGAGGGGAAGGGGGAAGCAAAGGTGAGAAAGGATAAGGAAAGGTGGAGAAGATGGGGGGGGGGGGGTTAAATAGATATAAAGAAAGACAAGAGAGAAAGAAATGGTAAAAGACGATTAAAATGAAATGGGATGAAAACAAGTGGGTTGAGGTCGGGTAGAGCTAATCATCTGAAGTTGATGTTGAGACCGGAAGGCTGTAGCGTGCCTAACCGGAAGATGAGGTGTTGTTCCTCCAGTTTGCGTTGAGCTTCACTGGAACATTGCAGCAGGCCAAGGACAGACATGTGGGCATGGGAACAGGGTCTTTTGTTAAAATGGCAAGCAACGGGAAGATCGGGTTCCTGAATGTGCATAGACTGAAGGTGCTCAGGAAAATGATCACCCAGTCTGCGTTTGGTCTCTCCGATATAGAGGAGACCACAATGGGAACTGTGAAGGCAATAGACCAGATTGAAAGAGGTGCAAGTCAAACGCTACTTAACCTGGAATGAGTGTTTTGGGCCTGGGATGTTAAGCATGGAAGAGGTAAAGGGGCAGGTGTTATACCTTCTAATGTTGCATGGCAAGGTGCCACGGATGATGGGAGAGGAGTTGGGTATGGTGGTGGAGTGGACTAGATTATCTCGGATGGAACGGTTTCTGTGGAATGCTGACAGAGGGAGAGAAGAGAAGATGTGTTTGGTGGTGGCATCACGCTGGATTTGGCGAAAATGGCAGAGGATTATGTTTTGCATATGGAGGCTGGTGGGATGAAATGTGAGAACGAGGGAGACTCCATCCTTGTTCTGGGAGGGAGGGGAGGGGGCGAGGGTAGTGGCGCGGGAGATGGACCACACACTGTTGAGGGTCCTGTCAACAACTGTAGGTGGGAAATCACGGTTGAGGAAGAAGGAACACATTTTCGAAGCACCGTTTTGGAAAGTGGCATCATCGGAACAATTGCGACGGAGGCGAAGGAGCTGAGAGGAAGGGGTGGAGTCCTTAGAGGGTGTAGGGTGCGAAGAGCTGTAGTCCAGATAGCTTTCAGAGTCAGTGGTCTTATAGCAGATTATGTAAGTAACATAAGTATAAGACTTCCTAAAAAAAAGCATTTTGTGCTTTTCTGGAGAAAGATAACCCTGCGTTTAGGTCTGAATTCATCTTCTACATGGGTGCTTTTAAACTAGCAACATGCTAAATTGTACTTTCCTTCAAAGAAAATTGTAACATTCCAATATAAGACTGGTGCAAGATAATGAACTTGTGTGAAATATCATACAGTTGTAAAGGAAGCATTTTCTAGGGGTACTGTACATGTTTCCGAAATTGCCCATACACTGTGTTTTTCCTTTACATTTTTATGAGTTGATTTTTGGTTGTGTGGGAGTTGTTCAGCTATTATTTAAAGAACATCACGTGCTCCAAGCTGCTCTTCAGGAGCTTTCAATTTTATCTTCCCACTCGGAGGGGAATATGTTGTTAGCCAGGAGAATATTATGCTGCAATGAAACTGTAGCTGGAGATGCACAATGTTGTGTGCTGCAAGCACGCAACAAGCAGATGGCATGATTGGCAAAGCTGCAGGAATTACCCACTTTGTGGAGATTTCAGGAAACATAAGAGAGCTGTGTATCACTGGAGTTGATCATCGTAAGCTACATCGTAGAGACATTCCTCAGATTAGCTAAGAGCCGGTACTAAATCAAAATGAAACATCAGCTATGAGAATCAAATAGCATTCCATTGCATTTACTCTTTCTCATTCATCTACTATATGGATCTGCACTTAGGAGTAGAAGATGAGCAAATAGACTTTTTGATGCCTATCTTCATTACCCAAAACACTTAGGTCAATAAGCATATCTTATTGCCGTTTGTTTGAATGCACTTTTTACACCAACGATGAGTAGCTCCAGTGGATGTTTTAGAACAAATATGCCAATCCCCAGGAACTGAGCAACATTTCTGTGGCTCCTGTAAGTTTTTATAAATATTGAGCACAATCGAACGGCCACATTGGCAACTCTGCATATTAAAGCGAGACAGCTAATCTCACTGTAAAATGCAGTTTCCTGAGGTACCTGAGACTTTGGGATCCATCCCCTTCGCCCCAGAGAGCACGAGTGAGCACCGTTCAGTACTGGTCTCCACAAATGGGGATCAGATGGAATGACACTCGTGGGGGTCTCCAGGGGCATCGGAGTCTCCCTGGTGCATGCCCTTTGGGCTGGGTGCCACCCAGACACCCTGGCACTGACACCCTGGCTGTTCCACCTGGGTGCCAGCCTGGCACTGCAAATGTGCCTGGGTGGCACTGCCAGCTGTTTCAGGCCCAATGTGGCCATTGGATTGTGCTCAGCTCCACGATACCAGGTTGGCACTGCCAAGCTGGCATTTTTCAAATGTGGCAATCGGGCTGGTGGTGCCCTGTGCGGGCGTTGGGGGGGGGGGGGGGGGTGGTCCAGGGACCCTCTCATAGTGAGTTGGGGCTTTATTGGTGGGGTGTCGAGTTGGGGGCTCCAGAGATCGGGACGTATTGAGGAGCTCCGGCAAGCAGAACTCCGATATGCAGAAAACGGAGCTATGTGCGGCCTCGGGTGCCCGTTGCCGGCTGAGGCTCCCTATCTAACTCGAGTGCAGTTCGATAGCTTTATGTTTCTTGGCGCTGCAAGCACTGGGAAACACGTGGCTAAACGCGATCGCTATGGGCCAATTGTTATGAGGACTAAGCGATCATTAAACATGAAGAGAGCCCGGTGCATGGAACTGGCCAGTTTGCATTTATAGACGATTCTCTGAGGATAATATGTTAAGTATTGAAGGGCCTGAAGTGCTGCTTTCTGAATCTGTCCCAAATTATTTTTACTTCTCAATTTTTAATTAAGTTTAACAGTTTACATTTTTGCAGCATATTGTAAAATATCGATAAAGTAGGAAAATTAAATTAATTAATGCATTATGATTTAATAATCCTAATATCTATTTGGTGACAGTTAGTCGATCTCAACCCATAGAATCATAAATGTATCTGATATGTGAAATCAACATGAAACCACGCTGGGGAGGGGCAAGTATTTCTTCAAACTGAATACTAAATCTTACAACTGTGTGTGCCAAGTCAATGTTCAGAAATACATATTACCTGTGTTGTGGGTAATCTGAAAGTATCTGATGCTGATAGCAGGAACAAAAAGTAAGAGAAGGTTGAAATTGTTCATGAATATAGAATTAATATCCCAAAATATGTTGAACATATTCTTGTATCTGGTTCAAAGTGATAAGTGAATGTGCTGCCAAGGTAGAAAATGGTCAGTCAGCATCTGTTGGTGAGAAGAGGGAAAGGGAGAAGATTTTTGTGTAACAGAAAAATAACAGGGAGGCATTAATATATTAAAGCAGACAAAAAAAGAGGTGGAAAATATATATTTTCAAAGAAGACAATCCAGAGAGGAATGGTGAGTGGGGAATTATTTATTTATTTATTTATTTTTTATAAATTTAGTGTACCCAATCATTTTTCCAATTAAGGGGCAATTTAGCGTGGCCAATCCACCTAGCTTGCACGTTTTTGGGTTGTGGGGGCGAAACCCACGCAGACACGGGGAGAATGTGCAAACTCCACACGGACAGTGACCCAGAGCCGGGATCGAACCTGGGACCTCAGCGCCGTGAGGCGGTTGTGCTAACCACTAGGCTACCGTGCTGCCCGTGAGTGGGAAATTATAACGTCAGTCAGATAATGTATTTTCAGGATATCCTGCTCCATAGACTGTGAGGGGCTGAATTTTTGGTTGGCTGTTGAAATATGTTTAATTTTGTGAAAAGGCCAAGCTTCGAACTCAAGGCGAAACTTCAAATTTATTTGGACTAAATCTGATTTTGCTCAACATTCTCAAACATGCACCATTTTTATATGCCTTTTCTCAGGTTGGGAATGTCTCCTGTGCAAAATGCATATTTGCCTCCGCTGACATCTGGCTCCCTGTATAAGGGTGTGGGGACAGTGTGGGGGTAAGAATTACATTTCCCAAGCCCCACCCCTTTCATTGGGACCCATGAACTGAGCAAACTGAATGAAAGTACATCTGCTATGTTGGCTGATCTGTGGGTGCTATGACATGAGGTGCCCATTTATGGGCAGAGGGACAGGAAGAACCTCTCCCCCCTACTCCGCTCACCCCCTACTCCGCTCACCCTCTGCCTCTGATGTGTTCCCACTTCAAACCCTAGCCCAAGCCCATTTGGGACCCCCGAATGGATGGGTGAGTGAAGTCAGACAGCGTTCGTGGGTGGGAGTCGCGAAACGGCGCGACCGGTGTTTCACAACCTGAAGACAAAAACCCAGTGCAAGATATTAAATATATATTTTCAAAAAATTAACACGAGGGAGATAAAGTGCTAGATTGTAACTTTCACCACCAGCTGTGGACCTGGAGTGACGGATCTACCATTGATGAGACACCCTGACCAATTTTCCTTTCCAATGAAGGGCGTGGTGTATATCGAGTAATCAATCCACTATTGCTAAGGTGGGCACAGTGCAGCAGCATGAGGGTATCCACTAGGACTGTCCCATTTCACTAAAGAAGTCAACTCAGAAATGGTCATCATCACTAAGCTAAAATGAATTTCAGCAGTCACGAATACTCATCTCCAGCTGTTACATTAATATCTTGAAATGAAAAAAATGAAAATCGCTTATTGTCACGAGTAGACTTCAATGAAGTTACTGTGAAAAGCCCCTAGTCACCACATTCCGGCGCCTGTCCGGGGAGGCTGGTACGGGAATCGAACCGTGCTGCTGGCCTGCTTGGTCTGCTTTCAAAGCCAGCGATTTAGCCCAGTGTGCTAAACAGCCCCTTACATTCCATGCATCAGGATATACTGAAAAATTGCTCTTTTATTTCAAGGGGCTTCCTCTGTATCTGCTCTTTCAAAATTATCAGTGTCTCTACTGCCCGGACTGTCCAGGCCTTTTCTTCTTTATATGGATCTAACCAAAAAGTGCATCTCCAAAATGTCCACTTGTCCCTCCTTCCTGCTAATACAGCGTCAGATGAAGTCTGTGCTGAGCACCTACAATGTTGCACCCATTTGTGCCTCAGTCCTCGGCTACCTCAGTCCCATAGTCTCCAGTTTCCCCTCTAAGCTCACCCAATTAACCATCCTTAATATCCACCTATTTTTGAGCCCTTTTTATTCAAAGTTAATAAAGATTACTATATAGAAGAAAAGAAAGGTGGAGATTTACTTAGTGGTTAAATACTTTCAAAACTTTGGGGGCGATTCTCCGAGCCCGGCGCCGGGTTGGAGAATCACCGCAACCGCACCACAACGCCCTGACGCCGGCGCGCGATTCTCCGAGGTGTGGAGAATCGGCGCCATTTGCGCCGACGCGTTTGGTGCGGCGCCGGCCGCGGGTTGCTAGAATCGGCCGATTCTCCGGCCCAGATGGGCTGAGCGGCTGCGCCGATACGACAGAGTCCCGCCGGCGCCATTCACCCCTGGTCGCTGCCAGCGGAAACTCTGCTGGAACGGTCGGGGGGGGGCGGCGGCCTGTGGGGGGGTGGGGGGGGAGGGTGGCTCCTTCACCGGCGGTGGGGGGTGGGGGGGGGGGGGCGATGGGGTCTGGCCCGCAATCGGGGCCCACCAATCAGCGGGCCGGCCTCTGCCCCCCCCCCCCCCCCCCGGCCTACTTCCTGGCGCGGCCGGCCCCTGAACACCGACCCCATGTTGGTCGGGGCAGGCGCACTAAAGAAGTCCCCTGTGGGGGCCAGAATCTGTCGTACCCGGGCCCGGTTCGCACCGTCGTGAAACGCGACGGCATTCACCCCGACGCGAACACCTGGGCCCAATATTGGAGAATCGCCCCCTTTAACTTTTTAAATTGTTGAAGAAAATGAATAGGAAAATATGTTGGTAGAATTCATTTTGTAGATTTTAACCGACAAATAATGAAAAAGTCTTATTAAGTTTAAAAAGAAAGAATTATTATAATTTTCCATTTAATGACATAATCCATTGAATATACTCTGGATGAGCAACACATCAATGAAACATGATTCAACACAGCAGCTGTGTTTATACAGTAAAACTGAATAGGTTAATTTATTCACTCCAGAAAGTATATAATGGGACTCTTGAGACATAACCAGAAACTAGTTTCTTTTCCGAGTCAGCTTATATTTACGAAAAGTTCTGTTTTACCAAAATTACTGCCTGACATTTTCTGTTCTGAGTTGTTCCTGAGTAAATTTATAATGTTGCTGTTCACCTCATTTAATAAAGTGCATTTCAACGTCAACAATATTACATTCAATATTTTGAAACACCTATGAATAGGTGTTTATCAGGTTGGCAAGATGTGGCAAGTGGAGGCCTCAACTATTTACAATTTAAATCAATGATTTGTCTGAAGGGACCAAATGTATCATTTGCTGATGACATAAAGATAAGTAGGAAAGTAACATGTGAAGAGGACATAAAGGAGTTTGCAAAGGGACATAGATAGGTTCAGTGAGTGGGAGAAAATTGGCAGGCAGAGTATATTAAAGGAAGTAGCTACAGAGATAATGGATGCACTGGTGGTAACCTTCCAAAAATCCTTAAATTCTGGAAAAGTCTCAGGATTGGAAAACCGTCAATGTAACACTTCTATTCAAAAAAGGAGGGAGACAAAAAGTAATTAACTTTAAGGCGGTTAGCTTAACTTTTGTCATTGGGAAAATGTTAGAGTCCATTATAAAGGGTGTAATAGTTGCGTATTTAGAAGTGAATAATATAATCAAGCGTAGTAAGTTTGGCTTCATAAAGGGAAAATTATGCCTAACCAATTTTTAAATTGATTGACGTGGTAATGAGCAGGATAGATGTAATATACTTAGATTTCCAAGCGGGAGCTGCTGCGAGCTTCCCGACGCTTGGCGTGGCGAGACTGTTGCCGCCGTAAAGCGTAAATTGGCTCCTTTAACAAGGCCCTACGGGCTTCACGGCACAAATGTCTGTCCTGTCAGCTGATACACCGGGAATGCGCTCGCCAGCTCCCTGCTAACAAGGGGAGCAGCACTTAAACCGATCCTGCACAGTGAGCTCCACACAGCTCACAGCCATACCACCGAGACCAGCCCCATGATTCAGGGATGCCAACCTGGCCAGATTGTTGGACACGGTCGAGACCAAATTGAATGCCCTATTCCACCGAGGGACGCTGAGGGTCAGCCACAGGGCAACCAGTGCCACCTGAGAGGAAGTGGCAGCAGCCATTAGCTTGGGGAGCGTCCCCAGGAGCACCGGCACCCAGTGCTGTAAGTAGGTCAATGACCTCCACTGGGCTACATGGGTGGGTTGGCACGGCCCCCTGGCATTGTCCCCGCCCACCACCCTGACCCCCCCTGAGCATGCGTCTAGCACTGCCCCGCCTAGCACCATTCCGTGCCCTGACCCACCCATGTCCAGCAGTGTCCACCGCCGTCCCCCCCATATTCACTAAACTCACCACACTCACCGTGATGAATGAAGAGTGTGGCTCACGATGCCCCCTCTGTGCTCCCGCAAGAGAAGTTGGCACACAACGGTCGAGAGAGGGTCCAGACGGTGGCAGGGTGTCGGACACATCACCCCCCATGAGGAACGGGCCCTGGAGGTCATGGGGGTGGCTAAAGACAGATCTGTCACCGACAGAGATTGGCGTACGCCGCAGAGGTGATGATCCACCGACCCCCATCCAGATAACCTGTCACACGTAAGTTGTTAATGCCATACAGAGTGACCCATCCCTTCCACTGACCACAGGTCTATTCATCCACAGGATCCTCATATGACGGTGCCGACCCATCCGGGGTGGACTCGCCACTGCTTCCGATGAGGACACCTCTGAAGGTAGCTCTGAGGAGACCACCATATTTGCGGCACAGCTGTCATTCCCACCCTCCACCAGCGCAGAGACACATACCTCGGTGTGTTGCAGTAGTGGACAGGATTCTGGGACACATTCTGGTGAGCACCGCACACCTGCTGATGCACAACATGTGGAGGCAGGAAAGCCCAGACGAGACAGCAATCAGAGGGCTGCAGGATCCCAGGACCAGTTGACAGCCAGTCAGAATCTGAGCCTCTGGATAAGGTTTAGCCGGAGCTGATGCCATCGATAGGTGCGGTCATGATATTCAGAGGGTGATGTTGGCGACACTCCAGCAGGTCCAGAGCCGATTGGAGGAGTCTCAGGGGCTGCGGGCACAGGAAATAGCTTTGGCAATGCAAGGCACCAAGGCCAACACTGCTGGAGTGGCAACCACAGTGGAGAGCCTGATGCACGGCGTTGGTAGCATGAGTGGAGATGTCATAGGCATGGGTCAGATGGTGATGGCCATCGCTGAGTGCCTCAACAGCATATCCCAGTCACTAGGGGACGTGTCCCAGTCCCACGTGGACCTTGATGAGGCATTGATGAGCATGTCCCAATCCCCGGTGGGCATGGAAGAGGCATTGCGAAGCATTTCCAAGTCTCAGGTAGGCATAGTTGAGGCGCTAAGGAGCATATCCCAGCCTCGGGTGGACATTGACAGGGAACTCCAAAGAGAGCCACAGTCTCTGAGGAGCAACGCTGCCACCATGCTGCAGAAATTGGGAAGCCGCCAGGATTTGCAGAGCCAGATGACGGAGGAGCAGCCGGGGCTTGATCCAGCTGCCCCTCCATCATGAGGTGAACCCCAGGGCCCAATGGGCACTGTCTGGGAGGAGGGGGCACTGGATGCTAACCTGGAGCCACCATATGGAGTGGCGACGGCAGCCACCAGCTCCCCCAGGTTTCCACCCTCTGACAATGACATGTCTTGGAGTCAGCAACCAGAACACGCTGGCACAGCGGGGCATGTGCTGCCGGCAAGTGGCCATTAAAGGCGGTGGGCAGCACGCTGCCTCCATCTCTGATATGCATCCTGCGGACACATCTAAGTGCAGCGGTAGAGCGAAGCTGAAGCAGGTCGAGGATCACTGAGAGGGCATGGGGGAGCATGGGTTGGGGATAAAGGGAGGAGGGTACGATGAGGGGAGGAGGGGTTAGGAGGGGTGGGGAAGGTGGGCCAGCAACATTGGGGGGTTGGAGCAGTCTGGGTCACATATGCATAGCATTAAAAAAAGTTGCACTCAGGAAATATGACACCTCTGGCAATTTCTTCCGAAATGTGGACGCACACCAATCCCCTGCCCCAGCTCCCCAGGCACTGAAGTCCTGGATGACACTCCCCCCCCCCCCCCAGGCACACCATGTGCAGGTCAAGGATGAGATGGACAGATTTTTAATCAGCAAGAGGTTCAAGGGTTGTGGGAATAAGGCAGGAAGATGGAATTGAGGATTATCAGTTTACCCATGATCTCATTGAATGACAGAGCAGACTCGATGGGCTGAGTGGCTTACTTCTGGTCCTACACCGTATGGTCTTATGGGAGTCCAGATAACCATTATAATAATAAAATGCCTGCTCCCCAGAGGAAACTTTGCTTGATGAATAGCTTAGGCTCTCCGATCTATGTGGTCAATTTCACAATGTCCGTTTACACAATTGAAGTGGTTTCAAGGATTTGTGGTTTGTGTTTTGAGACTTCAAAGGGCCTAGATGATTGACATTTTTATTAGTCTGTGCTTCAGACATTTTTTCAAACATAGGAGAAATTTCTCAATGAATGACTTTTTTCAATGGTTTTTAGTACACATCCCACTATAATCTATAGGGTTTATTGCATCTGGAACGTGCACAGTGTGTCAATGGGGGATGGAAGTGCCATAGCTGGGCATAGGGCGTATGAGAGGCCAGAGGAGGTGGGTGGAAGGGTCGAGGTTGAGATGGGGGCATGAGGGGCCTTTGGAGTTGGATAGCAGGGCAAAATTGTCACAGGAGGCATAAGGGGGGCCATAAGAGGTGGGTGGGGTGGAATGGTAAAGCTTGGCATGCGGGCATGAGTCACAGGTGCAATTAGAGACACAGAGCTTGACAGAGGTTGCATGAAGTGACATAGGAGGTGGGTGAAAGGGCACGGGGGAATGAGGGCCATGGTGAGTGGAGGGGAGGACATAACTTGGAATAAGGGGCATGGGGGGGGACCTTTTGAAATTATTTATTAAAAAGTCCCCTTTTCCAGACTAGGCTTCACAACTTCTCTAATGGGCTTGAACCACGGCTCTTTAAAAACCTAGCCCATTCATGACAATTGTGGAGCATTGGAGATGCCGAGCTCCACAATGGAACTAGCCAGGTCAGGGGTGCCGGATGCAACCTTTTGACTGGAACCAGCCTGCACCTTTTGAAGGTACTCACAAAAATCACTCAGTCTGGGAATAGGGTCAGGAATCCTTGAATCGGGATCTGCCCACCATTTTTGAAGGTGAGATCATTTGTCTAATTGTCGGAAGGGAATATAACTCCATCCTATCGAGTTGCAAAACTCCAAAATTGGTACATTATCAGACTGGTCTGTGCACTTGAACAACGCCAAAGCTATCACTCGTGAGACTGCAGTAATTTACCCAATCAACTTTCATTACAGGGTAACCCAATGTAAACTTTCACATTGCTCACTAAATATTGCAAACAAAATTGACAGTCAGAAGCTTATTTCAGTGATACCTGTATGCAAGAACAAAATCACTTCTATTTTAGTTTTTCAGGATATTTTACAAAGTGTGTGGGTCCATTAATGTCACGATTAATGGAAACAAATCAAAGGCTTTAAAATGAAGCAGGAACGGGTGTGACAACTGAAGTGGTCCTCACTTTATGGTCAGTGGTCTGATAATAGTCTTAATGGGCACTGTAAACCTAACAACTATATTTGACCACAAATATTTTGTGATTGACATGATGTTAGCAATACCATGTCTGAAACCATTATGAATTAATACTCATATATCAATCCTTTTAATGAGATGTACTGGTTCATGTACCTCCACATTCTTCCCTCGGAGAAGAGTGTGAAATTGTGGAAGGATTTCTAAGCTGATTAACAGTATGACGTGTTGCAATGTAAATGCTCCTTCATTGGCCGGAACCATTATTATTATATCCAATAGGTTGTATCGGCCTGTATAGCAGAGGGTTTATGGGCCATAGCAACTAATAAAATGATGGGGGGGAAGTGGGGGAGTGGGGTGTACCATTCACGCCCACTGGACGTGAGTATCCCACTGGATGTTGACCTAGAATTTGGAGCTGAAGTCTCCACTTGTCGGGATTGTCTGAGCAAGGTTTGAGCCCCGCATCTTCTGGCTCAGAGGCAGGAATGCTGCCACTATGCCAACGACTCACACCCACTTCATGATTTACAGTATTTTGTGAAAGCAAAAAAACTAGCAAAAAAACTTGGAGGTGCTTTCAAATTGTTTCGATAAAGTAACCCTGAGCATCTGCCCCTCGTAATTATAATAATATTTGAAGGAATATGAGTTTCAAAAGCCATTAATTAAATGTGGAAGTATAGCATACATTCAGCCTTCAGTGACAGTTTATTAAACGTGCTTCTCAGGTCATGATGCTACTATTGCTTAGAGCAAGTTCATGTTGCTTTCAGCAGTTTGGGATTGATTTTTATTTTCTGTTACTCCTCTGCTGATATCCCATTCTCCAGGTCAGACAACAGCCATTCCATTTGCTTCCACTTGTCTGCAAACGCTGCAAACGTAACCAACCTGACAGGAATGTAGCTTGGTTAACTTTTCCATTCATGTTTCCACTCTCCCTGTGAGGAAGTGCCAAGCATCTAATCAGTGCCTATTTAAATGGATTAGCCAAGAGCTGGAGTCATGTTAATGAAATTGAGGCCTTCATCCACCATTTTATGGCACAGTACATCTTCACACCCACGCACTGGATTACTAGAGGTAAGTCGATGTTACACTTATCATTTCTTCCCTGATATGATTCGGCAGGGATTTACCTATTTATTGAAGCAAAACTAATATCCAAAATGTGTATGCAAATCTGTGAGAGCTGCCCTGTTATTACACAAAGTCTAGTGTAACGATCTATGTCAGAATGGCCGTTACAAAAAAATACATAAATCAAGCTTTGTAATTTCCAAATTTTAAGAGCTTTCTACCCACTTGCTCCTACAGATATGAGAGTCAGTACACAACAACTGTAACCTCCTGATTTGACGTCATTCAGTTTAAAGAAAAATACTGTACTTGAAGGAAGTTACGTTGGGTACATTTTGATTGTGCATGTGTAATTGTTATAAATAACTCCATTGGTGCAACAGAGCAGTTTGGCCTTTTATATACACTGCAAAAAGTAAGTAATTTAATGGTTTTCACAATGCGGAGGAAAGGCCTGGGTGACAATTCAGTGACTTTAGATGGATAAAGTGTCATAACATGTGATGGATAACATGTAATGCTGGATAAAAGGTGACTATTTCTTCAGTTTTGCACCGTGTGTAGCTTTTGGTGTAAATGATGATTAAACAAATACTTTGGAGGTGCATTCCTCCCAATTTTGTGAAATCCTGGAATTAAAATCTGGAAATGATGTTACAAGAAATCGTAATAAAAATATGTAGCATTTGTTACTGTTTGGAATGGACGTTCTTCACAGCCCGAATCTGAGCCATGTTATTTATGTAATAATGAATTATTTTGGATAGCTTAATCTTTCACAGAGCGATTTCAACACCAGAGAAAATGGTCTTGTTTGGTCAAATAGCAGAGTTGTGAATATGTTAGTAGACAAAACAATAAACACTATCAAAGTATTGCCAAACTGTACATGAACTTTTACTGTTTTATATTAGCTTTACTCCCTGGTGCTGTGTAATTAATACTCACTCGGAAAGCACTAGGAGCTGTCTTTGTTGTGTGGCGTAATTGCTGCTGTTATTCAGTAGGCCGGGTTAGGTTCCTCTGATTAATCAATCATATAAAGAATAATGAATAGCTGGGAGTGATTATGTTATAATAATAGAACCGAGTGCTTGAGATAAACTGTGAGAGCATAATTTTTTTTATACTACTATCAGTCACAGTGATTTGTTTCCATAGTAATAATACTTTCTCAAAACAATAGCAACAATATCAAGGTTTATCTAGAAGTAACAGGCAGGTGATTACTGATAAATCATATATTCAATTAGCAACAGGGTTTGTATCTATTACATATTAAATGATCACAGTAAGAAGTCTTACAACACCAGGTTAAAGTCCAACAGGTTTGTTTCAAACACGAGCTTTCGGAGCACTGCTCCTTCCTCAGGTGAATGGTTCACCTCAGATTCACCTGAGGAAGGAGCAGTGCTCCGAAAGCTCGTGTTTGAAACAAACCTGTTGGACTTTAACCTGGTGTTGTAAGACTTCTTACTGTGCTCGCCCCAGTCCAACGCCGGCATCTCCATATCATATTAAATGATTGCTTCATCAAATTTTCAACAAGGTATAGTCAAACACAAACACTGGATCCAGGTATCAATACTCCGCATTAAAGAGCAAGAAAACACAAGTGGATCCAAATTTTTGACTAAATCATTTCAGTTAGAGTTATTGGTTGGTCTCATTGCCATCTTGAAATTGCAGCTCCCAATAATCCATATGCCCCACTCCGTTCCCACAGCCAGGGCTGAGCATTAATTCTATCAATTCTGGACTCAGAAACCTGACCATTAAGTGAACAGATCTTTGTGCCTGGGCAGTAACGCTGGGCCATCCACTAGGATGAGGAAGTGCACACCACTAGGCAAGATTGGTGGGAAATCAGAATGAAGAGGAAAACTTTCATAAATCGTGGCTCTTTTCCAGAAAGACTGCATTTTGTGACTGGATAAGGCAACCTGCATTCATCAATGCAGCAGGCCCCACTTTTGATCTTGACAAATTCATGCTGGATACAGTAGGCAGCATATGGAACATAGATGCAACATATATCAAGCTATCAGGAATTCATGATATCATCCCATTAATCTTGCCTCCTTTCATGATGCTGTCAGCAAAAGATGAGAACTCTGAGAACCCACTGCCAATGGCCTAGCACAGACAAAAAGGGATAGTTCCGGACTCCAAATCCAGTCCAATAATGCTCTAGATTTGCTTATTTCAATGAAGGTTTTTAGAATTTCATGATTAGGTAGATAGAGCTACTTTGAGCTAACTTTTTCATAGATTTTTTGCTTAACTGCTACTTCAAAATTGACCAATTATTGGAACCAAAGTGCATATTTAATAAAATACTCATTTAACACAGTATAGATGTTTTTGGGAATATCAAAGAACAGGGAAACAGCTACAAAACTACGGAGAAACAAAAAGTGATAGATGTGGAAGAAACTCAATGAAGGATTGGAAATGTGGGTTATATTTCATCATTTCTGATTACATCACCACAGAGAGAACTTGGTGCAATATATGTTGTAGAAGGCCTTTCCCTGCAGGGGTGGGAAATAGACATGAAACTGTTTCTGGGAGCCAAAACCACCCTCAGGGGGAAACAGTCACTCATTGGGATTTGCAAGGGACCACCGGTGCCTGGAAATAAGTATACTGTTTAATTGAAAAGGGTGTGCGAGCGCTCAGAGCTGAAGGGCCAATCAGAGGCCTTCCAGGTTGAGAGGAATGTAGCCTGTAATAGGTAGGTATGCTTCAAAATGGAGGCACTCTCCAACTTTTAAAAAATGGATTCTGTAGCCAGGTCACTACTCCGTGGTGTGGAAGCGGTGGTGGAGGTTTGATGATGGTTGGTGGGCACTGAGGGGGGGGGAAGATCTGTAACTGCTTTTGCACCCAGGTAACTGCCCACCAGTTCTAGTCAGCCTGCATTAATTAGCCTCAGTTAGTTTAATGAACCTCATAGGCTGCCATGTTCTGAAGTTATCACTGCCAGCCCCCCATTCTGCCTCTGCCAAAAATAACCTGGAGGTAGGATGAGCCATGGAGCCAGCATGCTGACTGACAGGGCCCAGCTCCAATTTCAACCATGACAGGATCTGAAAATCTAGCCCTAAGTGACTATGGGAGAAGCAGAGCAATAGATTGAGGACGAGGTTACCATATTTAAAGACAGGGGAAGGGTGAATCGTATTGAAGTACTATGGAAAAAGCATATTAAAGAGAGTCGCATATTGAAGACTTTGTACACCTCTTGACGATTTTAATCTTGGGACAGAATTATGTTTCGAGAGCCTCAAGAGCTGTATAATAAACAAAGCCTTCCATAGAAGACACTTTCACCAAAATAAGAGCATCAAAAGTACTCATGCCCTGGTCTTTTAAAATCATGCAGGTATCCTATAACTAATCAAAATCTTCACCAGTAGAACACATGACCATCATGGAGATGTGTAAAAATTTGGATAATTTTCATTAAAAGAACAATTCTGCTTGCAGAATGCTAAGTTCAGAGTGAATCTGATTCAACAAATTGGCTATCAAAGAGTTTCAGCTGATATAGGTTTTCTGGTTCAGAACTTTATAACGCAAGTTTTATCACGATGTTCTATGTCTAACTTCTAGAAAATGTGAAAAGTCATTGTAAAGTTAAATTGCACAGCACAAAAGCATAGAAAAACAGTAGCAAATTCTTTGATCAACATTTCCTACTTTGATTAGTCTAGGAGTTCCAAGTAAGATCACTCTAAATGGTTTATATTGTATACGTTAAAATTAGAATTAAACAATGTGATGTGAATTCAGATTTGAAAGTTGATGAGTGAGTTTTATGCCAAATATGTTTTGCTCTAATTTTGGAAATCAAAAATTACGTTATCTCCCATGTTCTTTCAATTGCATTTTTACTTTAGTTTTCTATTTCATTCCTTGGGATTTACTCTATTAAATAGTCAAATACACATTTATGAATGCTTGGGTATTTGTGAGGAGGAATTTCCTTGCTTGTTGAGTACAAGTCGGAGGTTATTTCTGTGTTACTGGTGAGTAATACTGGACTTTCCTGTGAAGGAGAAGTTTGCTTGCTCACACCACAAATTGCTAAGAGGGGTTCTGCTGTACATTTTGTTCCAATATCAGATGCTCTTTTTAACTTTAAGTGCCTCTGAAATGTTAAGTAAGAGAGGTCCTCCAAAATTGAGTAGAGGTACATGAGTTACCTTTATTCTGTGTGCTAAGGGGCTGGTTTAGCACAATGGGCTGAACAGCTGGCTTGTAATGCAGAACAAAACCAGCAGCATGGGTTCAATTCCCGTACTGGCCTCCCCGAACAGGCGCTGGAATGTGCCGACTAGGGCCTTTTCACAGTAACTTCATTGAAGCCTACTTGTGACGATAAGCTATTATTATTAATTGCTGTCAGTAGACATGTGGAGATTCCAGCAGTGAATCAGTTTCAGAAACAGTCTGGCTGCTTAAGCATGGGCAGCAGCCGAGAGAAAGGGGCGTTCACAGTGCAGGAGCACAACAGACCCCACAGAAGGACATACAGGATGTATCACTATTACAACAGAGGTTATGCATGTCAGATCATCTGCCGAACTGATCATTGGGGCCTGATTGACGTATTTACAAAACAACCCCACTGCCTTTGATGGATGTCCTGTTTGTCTGCTTAGGAGAACACAATGGAATTGCAGCTCAGACATGCCAGCAGGATCCAAGGTGGTAAGTCACAGCAGTCAATTTAACTGCCCGCCATCCAGCAAGAAGAATTAACATCAACTCGATGAGCTGTTGTTTTTTTTTCCCTCTGGGAATTCACATGGATCTTTTCACCCATGTATCATGTGGTCAGGCATCCAATTCTGAACTGACAGACGTTAAAAGGGAAAAAGTTGCGATCATATTTGCAGCATGAAGAATGATGGACTTTGGACTCAATTCAGCGATCCCGTGGCACCCGGCGGGAATGAATCTGGTTGCAACGGGTGAATAGGGTGCACGCCAAAAATCGGGCTCCGCGCTCGGCACAGGGTGGATTGGTCACCCTGCTCACTCCACCTGGATCTCGCCATCACTGCAGGCACCAACAAACACCCCACTAAATCCACCGTTCAGTGGACTTTAACTCGAGTCCACTGACTCGAGTCCCTTTAACTTTGAGCTTGTGAGTCTTGAAATTATTGGCACTTTTTTGTGCAGTTTAGTTTGGAAGCTTTTGTCTCAGATTTTTGGCAGTTGCATTATACTTGTTGCACTATTCCTACTATTGAAGGAAGAAAATGGTGAAAGAACAGCGACGGTTGCTAGCATCATGCTACTGTGTAAGCAAACATTCATCCACAACTGCATAGATACCTGTTCAGGCTGTGGACTGGCTGCACCCACATTTACCAATGCGACCATGATGGCTAATTCAAGTTCAACTACCTGAGGGTGCCCAGATTGCATCTGATGCAGCATGGTAGCACTGTTGCTTCACAATGTCAGGGACCCGGGTTCAAATCCCAGCTTGGGTCACTGTCTGTGCGGAGTCTGCATGTTCTCCCCGTGTGTGCGTGGGTTTCCTCCGGGTGCTCCGGTTTCCTCCCACAGTCCAAAGATGTGCGGGTTAGGTGGATTGGTCATGCTAAATTGCCCCTCAGTGTCCAAAATGTTTGGTGGGGTTGCTGGGCTACCGGGATAGGCTGGGAGGTGTGGGCTGGTTCGGGGTGCTCTTTCAGGGGCTGATGTAGACTCAATGGGCCGAATGGCCTCCTTCTGCATTGCAAATTCTACGATTCTATGGTGGTTATGTGTGCCTCATCCAAGTAGTTGATTAGGATTCTTGTGTCCCGGTCTGCTCACACATTTATTAAAGGGAGATGAAAGTTTTGGTCACCAGTAAAGTCTTTAGTTCTTGATCAGATTTTGCTTCATGCATTAATTGGTTCAATTGGTTGCTAGGAGTACTTAAAAAAGACAATCTGCTGCTGCAGTTCTTCCAGTAGCACCCAAAGCAGCTTTCAAAAATGGTGCTGTTTAGTATTGCAGGCAAACCTTTGAAGTTTAACAAGCTGCAGTTTTGTTTCACCCCCATATTCACAACAGCAAGCTTTGTCTGGGCTAGGCACTCTTGAATCTTACGATATAAATAAATCCCACAGCCAGGCCATTAGTATGTTGGCAAGCATTAAGCTCATTCCTAACTCATTGTTCCAGCACTGAGACTGGAAAATTTAGGCTTCCAACTGCTATTGCAGACTTGCCGTACTAGCCATTTTTTGAGAAGGGTGCCCTTCTGTCACATATTTATTTATTGGTACCTAAGCCAAGCAGTTTCTTCCAGTCCTGCTGTGTTGAGTTTGGATAGGCCTCAGCTGATTCTGTGGATTGGACATTCTTCTATGATGTGGTGCATAGTTTTCTCTCCCCCACAGGCACAGAACTGGCTGGCACTAATGTCCCATCTGTGGATGTTGGCCACACAGGGCTTGGGCCAGCCCTGAACTTGTTAAGGATGGACCACTTTTTCCTTGGAAAGTTAAAACCAGGCGGTTGTTGGGTTGGGATTGAGGCCAGCTACTTGTTTGCCATATTCAAATGATTTCCATTCATTGGTCCAGGTGGAATTTCTGTTGAAGTCCTGTGGGAGGGTTTTTCCAGATCAGCCTCCTTGATGAGAGTTGTATCTTGGAGGGGCTGAATGGATCAGCATGGGGTTGCAAACTTTTCGGATCATTTTGTGGGTTGTTGCAAGTCGGCGGATATGTGGACGATGATGTTTTCAAAGACAGGGAGCCAAGGAAGTGGTGTTGAGCGTCGTGTCCCAGTAATGACATGCATGGTAACATTCAGTTGTATGTCAACTGTGTGTGCGTGTGTGTTTCTGTGTGTGTTTGGGTGTGTGATGATCTTGACCAATTTTGCTACTGAGTAAGGGAGTTCAAGTGCTGAGGTTTGGAGGGTTGTGATAGCAGTACCCAATGTTGAGCCAGCTAGTTTGGCAATCAGGTTGTTTCTGGACTTGACTGCAGTTGTTTTTAGGTATTCCCGGAAGGTCAATGTCCTGCCTAAGGTCACATATTGGACGCGCTCCTTTCTTTGAACTTTAATATTAGCTGCTCCAGTGCTACAACTATAACCTACTACCCAGCTCTCCTTTGGCTTCGCTGTGAAAGCCATTTAATTAATACTCGGGGGCCCAATAGCTGTGGCTTGCTGTTAGGCAATAGCTCACATAATTCAACACAGGCAGGCAAACACAACGCTAAAAGTCATCAGGTACACACTTCTTCAGTTCTCCGTCCAAAGGAAGGTCTGACTCAAACCAACACGACCTCCACCACAGGTTAGGCAAGGAGGCACCTCCACCACAGCTGGAGTGGGGATTGAGCCCCATGTTGTTTGCACCAATTGAAGTCACGCCAGCCATCCAGCCAAGTAAGCCAACCATTTAGAAAACCTTGGATGAAAGCAAATTACTGCAGATGCTGGAATCTGAAACTAAAAGAAAATCTCTCCCTACTGATGCTGCCAGACCTGCTGAGATTTTCCAGCATTTTCTGTTTTGAATTTAGGAAACCTTGCTCCTTTTCTTCAATATTTGCTTAGAAATGATTTTAAAATTGAAACCATTCTCCTATCACACCCTTATTACAGAATGTAACTATGAAGAAATGTACCATGATGGTTCTCTGAAAGTTCACTTTGGAGGTTACAGTTGAAAGATTTGGCAAGACTACCATCAACGTTTTCCAGAATTTCTCTGCTATTATCTCATGGTTTGGGATTGTTGGGACCCATCAAAATGGAATATTCTGTTCGATTGCTCTTAAATCCAGAAAGTTTCAGGGCTTTTGAATTTAGCAAATTAATACTGGAGCAGCAATAGGGCAGTAATGACAAAGAGATGCTCCAGCCAAAGCAATGCCTGCATGAATTTTCCCTGCGTGTCAAAGTTAATTTCAGTCCATGTTAAAGTGAAAATGTTTTAATGAACTGAGCTCATTTGATAAAAGCATCGTGATCTCAGTCATTTTAAGAGGTCATTGCAGATATGGCAATGGGCAGATGAATGATATAATTTTATACACGTTGGGCACGATCCATGGAATCATAGAATTTACAGTGCAGAAGGAGGCCATTCGGCCTATCGAGTCTGCACCAGCCCTTGGAAAGAGCATCCTACCTAACCCCACATCTCCACCCTATCCCCGTTACCCAGCAACCCTACCTAACCTATTTTGGACACCAGGGGCAATTTAGCTTAGTCAATCTACCTAACCTGCACATCTTTGGACTGTGGGAGGAAACCGGAGAACCCGGAGGAAACCCACGCAGACACGGGGAGAACATGCAAACTCCGCACAGACAGTGACCCAAGCCGGGAATTTAACCTGGGACCCTAGAGCCTGAAGCAACTGTGCTTACCACTGTGCTACCGGCTGCACCAAAAAACTGCTCACCGCGATGCAGCGTGGCAATAAAAGTCAGGAGACTCCATTCCTGGGTTCTACCGGGCTTGCAACACCTCGTGAGACCTAACACAATTTCATGAGACGATGCAATGTAAACCTGTCCTTTGTGGGTGGAATCACTTTTCAGCAAATCTGCATATTAGAACAAGACAGCTAGTCTCACTTTGATATTCAGATTCCTGAGGTACCCGAGGCATTGGGACCTATCCCCTTTGCTTCGGAGACTTTGGGCAAGTGCTGTTCAGCATTGGTCCCCATAAATGGGCATCAGAGGGAATGGCACTCAAGGGGGTCTCACAGGGGATCAGAGGGCCCCAGGTGCTTGTCCTTTGGGCAGGGTTGTACCCTGGCACTGATTGGTGCACTTTGGCACTGCCAGCCTGGCACTGCCACCTGAGTACCTGACTGGCATTGCCAAGGTGCCTGGATGGTGCTGGCAGGGGTATTACCAGGGCATTACTATACTGAGGAGCTCCATGTGCAAAATGGGGCTATGTGCAGCCACAGGCACTTGTGTCCCATTGAGGCCCCTTATTTAATGTGAGTGGCATTGAAAAGTCATGTGTTTTTCGGCGCTGCAAGGACCGGGAAACACGCAGCTAAATGTGTACACTATGAGACTTTGATCCCTTTTAGTTGAATCGCGGCCATTATTTCATCGTTTATTTCACAAAGAATGAGCTACTGTTTGGCAAGGGAAGAATTAAGCAGGACCAGCAATGTTAGGTTACGTCAATGCATATCATCTAAGGAAATACTCAAATGAAAAAATATGGAACGAACAATTATTCGATCATGTCTGAAGGAACTGATCATTAAAAATGTGATTATCTGCATGTTTGCAAACATAAGGTCAGCAAATGTCTTTAGTTTCCTTAAAGGTTATTTTGGATGAGATTGCTGGAGGAAAGAAGACAAAATTCAATACTGAAAAATAGCTTTGCTGTAAATTGACACATTGGGCGGAAAGTGTCAGCTCAGGTGGGAAGAGCGGGGTGTAGCCCACTGTCTGCACTGCCAGCTTTTCCCACCGTATTTTTGACATAGTCAAAAAAAAAATCAAGGAGACGAGTCCCATCACCTAAAATTCTGAATGAGGCAGCCCCGCTGGCAACATTGGCTCCTGAGAGGTTGTAGAACCCTGTTGAAAAGTAAAATGAGAAAAGATGTAAAAAAAAATAAATTGAGAATAAGAGAATCCAGCCCCTCCCACCATGGAATCCCTGCACCCGCCAACCATAGGACCCCCCCCCCCCGCCGCCACTACAGAATTCCCCCTCCATGGAATCAATCCCCCACCTCGGTAACCCCTACCCCCCTCCACTCAAGGTAGCCACCCCCCCCCACCGCACGGAATCTCTTACCTCCCACAGAAGCCCCCGCCACAGACACGGACCCAACTTCCCCTCCCCATGGACATGGAACCCCCAGCCCGTCACCCACGGTGTGTGAACCCCCATGGCACTGCCCCCGGCTTTGCCTCCTGGCACGGGCCCCTGGCACATGGGAAGTGTAAGGGACTGCCCAGGCATTACCCCCCCCCCCCCCGCCCCCACCCCCGGTGTACTGTACACACCTGTACATCTACGCTAGTTCTGTTTGCCAGGTGCACGTCATGGCGGACCTGTCGCAATTCATGTCAGTATAAGGAATGGACAGCCCAATGTGGGGGGACTGCCAGGTGTAAATGTCTGATCTGCATATTAAAACAGACGTAAATGAAATCTGGGTGTTTAAAGTGGGGATCCCCATTGTGTCATTGGCGGGGAGCACTAGGTGGGGGTGTGGGGAAAAATCAAATGAGGAAGCCCCGTCAATGTAAAAACCATTTTGGGACTCGCGCACGATTTCCCTCCACCATACCCACCCACCAAAAACAGGGCGGAAAATCCTCTGCATTATCTAAGTGTTTACATTTAACATAGAACATACAGTGCAGATGGAGGCCATTTGGCCCATCAAGTCTGCACCGACCCACTTAAGCCCTCACTTCCACCCTATCCCATACCCTATCCCATAACCCAATAACCCTTCCTAACCTTTTTGGACACTAAGGGCATGGCATGGCACTAAGGGCATTAGCATGGCCAATCCACCTAACCTGCACGTCTTTGAACTGTGGGAGGAAACCGGAGCACCCGGAGGAAACCCACACAGACGCGGAGAGGACGTGCAGACTCCACACAGACATGGACCCAGCGGGGAATCAAACCTGGGATCCTGGTGCTGTGAAGCCACCGTGCTATCCACTTGTACTACCGTGCTGCCCGGTGAGATTTTGTGGGATTTTGTAATGAAAATCAAACAGTTGAATACAAGTTCATCTTCAGCTTCGAATTTATTATGAGCCCAGGATTTTAAATACATTTTCATGACATTGGTTGAGCTTGCTCTGTTCCGGTCACTAAGGTGCAACTGTACAAAGGAATCAGGAGGCCTTTTAAAATGGCAGTTCTGGAATTCTTGCACCCTTTCCTATTTCTGGCAGCTTTTGCTAGATAAGGGTGAGGGTAGACAGCACACACATAGCGCTTACCAGCTCCATTACCAGGCGGACATTTCAAACCCCCTGCAATCAGGCTCTCTGACAGCTATCGACACAAACAGTTAGAACAGAATGTTTCTCCAGATGGCCTTATTATGAATGATTGGCTGAGCTTCAGGAATAATCTCTCAGCAGGGGTCTGATTACACAGCTATAAAGGGGAGTGATGACTTTGTTTTGATGATATATTTCTTGTAATAAACAGATTTTTCTTTGAAGAGTTATTTTTCAATCCTTGGGTGCTTACTTACATAAGATGAAGAGATGGGAAGTGGATAATAGCCTTTATGTCATTGCTACTATGAATGGCTGAGATTGGTTGATATGTTTTCTGAATTTGTAAACTGAGCATTTTCCCATTCACAGTAGATTTTCAAAGACTCCTTGTTTATTGTGTCAGTTTCACAAGCATTTCAAAGACTTGCCAGGATTGCCACTGGTTTATTGGGTCTGCACATAGTGAATGCTAGGAATGGGAATAGTGGATGCATGAGGGACATGGGAGAACTGGGGCAAGGATGGGGCATGGGGGGATGGAAGGGGCATTGGAGATAAGAGGGGGAAAGAGAGGGACATGGGGGTGGCATGTGGGTTGTGGGAGTGGGTGGTGTGGTGAGGGGTGAAGGGTGAGGACTTGAGGATCTGCCATTCATTATTACAACAGGGTCAATGTAAATGGAGGCAGGACTTCCACTCTGCCAACTTTGCCAACTGACTTTCTCCATTGCCACCCACTGAATACTGTGAAAACTGGGCTGTATTTTTACTACAATTCCAAAATTCACTTTAGTCAGCTTAATGATATAAACTGAGTCAAACTTAAGTGACTTTCAAAGTTACCAAATCCACAGAGAAAACTAACTAGGGATTAAATGTATTTTGCGGATGTGACAATAGCCGTGGTTTGAAGTTGCTGCAACAGAGCAGTATCTGTCTGTACTGTTGGGACATTTTACAGTCACCTCCTTAATGAGACATGACATTGAAACAAATGAGGAAAGCCGTTCAGCTCAGGATACCTCATCCAAACAGAAAGAATTTGCATAACCCAAGACATTTTATCTGTTTCTTAAGTGATTCCAGAGCTTTAGTTTCCACTGTTTTTGATGAGGATGCATTCCATGTGCTAGGGGGCCATATCTTGTGTGAGCATGGATTTCCTGACATTAGTTGGATATTTTTCTTTTGCTAGTTTGAATCTATGCCCAGTGGTCCAATTATCACGGACTAGCTTGAAGCAGTGTTCTGGATTTCCATTGTCCACAATGTGTTCAAAACTAAAAATTCCATGTTTCACCACTGTTTTCTCAAAAGCTTGGTACTAAACTTGAATGTTACGGTTTTCTTTTAATGACTAGAATGAGGCACAGTTTTCAGGCACAACTCCCACCTACCCAGAATGAAAGTGTGACAGGCAGGAACCTCTTTAACGAGGATGGCTTTGCAGGGTTGGGAAGTTTCCCAACTCACCCTTCCCATCTCCTTCATGAAAATCTGGCCCATTATGGCAGGTGATAAAAAGCTTGATGATAAAGGTAGGATTGAAGGAGCACCGTAAATAAGGACAGTGAGATTTAGATGTCAAGGTGTTGAGGTAGCTAGGGAAGGAGTTTCAGAGCTTAGGGCCTAGACAGTTCAAGGCACAGTTGGGATCCAATGTATGTCTTTGAGCAGAAGGATGGTGGGTGAATGGGACTGTGTGTGAGTTAGGACATGGGCAGCAGAGCTTTGGATGATGTCAAGTTTCCAGATGTTAGACCATGGGAGGCTAGCTAAGAGTGCATTGGAATAATCAAGACCAGAGGTAACAAAGACATGGGTGAGAATTTAAGCATCCTATATGTTGAACTGGAGGAAGAGTTAGGCAATGTTATGAGGTGGAAGTAGGCAGCCTGAGTGATAGTACAATTATATGGTTGGAAGCTCATCTCAGGGCAAATACATCATCAAAGTTGCAAACGGTGTGTTTCAGCCTCAGGCAGTTGCCAAGGAGAGGGGTGAGATCAGTGGTTCGAGAATACAGTTTGTGATGGGGAACAAATAATAATAATCAGTTATTGTCACAAGTGGGCTTACATTAACACTGCAATGAAGTTACTGTAAAAAGCCCCGAGTCGCCACATTCTGGCGCCTGTTCAGGTACATGGAGGGAGAATTCAGAATGTCCAAATTACCCAACAGCACATCTTTGGCGACTTGTGGGAGGAAACCAGAGCACCCAAAGGAAACCCACGCAGACACAGGGAGAACGTGCAGACTCCACACACACAGTGACCCAAGCCGGGAATCGAACCTGGGACCCTGGCACTGTGAAGAAGCAGTGCTAACCACTGTGCTACCATGCCACCCCAATGGGCAGAAATTATTGCCCCCTCCCCTCTGAGGTTTGGAATCAGGGGGTATTTGAATAGGGCAAGAGGATGTGGGGTGGTGATCCCACCACATTCCTACCCACACCCGATTAATTATGGAGCAGGATGGCTCATGGATGGCCTTCCCATCCAGAAGGCAATCGAGGCTCTTAAGTGGACGATTAATGCCTATTTAAGGGCTCATACTGCTGTGGCTGGTATTTAACTAGTGACAGGTGGGAGGATGCCCAAAAAGCAAACTCTGCCATGTTTGTTTGCAGGTTCCAGGGGACGTCTTCATCCAAAAGCACTCAGTATGGGGAGGGGGGGGGGAGGGGGGGGGGAGGGGGGGAGGGGGGGGAGGGGGGAGGGGGGGGGGGGAGGGGGGAGGGGGGGGGAGGGGGGGAGGGGGGGGAGGGGGGGGGGGAGGGGGGGGGAGGGGGGGGAGGGGGGGAGGGGGGGGGGGGGAGGGGGGAGGGGGAGGGGGGGAGGGGGGGAGGGGGGGAGGGGGGGAGGGGGGGAGGGGGGGAGGGGGGGAGGGGGGGGGGTGACTGAAGCCTACCCCCAAGCCCTTGAATCCAACATTATTCCCCTGTCTCCTATTACTCCCTCATCATGACCCTTATCCTCCCCTCACTCACCTTGGCCTGAGATCCCTGGTTGTTTCAGTAGCTTGCACCACTCCTGATTGCAATGGAGTGATGCCAGACTCTGATTGACTAGCAGGTGTGGAATTTCCACCCTGATGTCCTTAATCCCAGGACAGTCACTTAAAACCATTCCCCAACAGAGGCAATGCAGCGCTCCACCAGTTCTCCAGCCAACCTGCAAAACCCCCATCACCAACATCCAATTCCACCCAATAGCTTTGGTCATCCCAATATTTAATTGGAGGATGTCAGACAAGTAACCTGACAACTCAGAAACAATGGAAGTTTTGAGAGAGGTGGTGATGAGGTAAAGCTGGATGTTGACAGCAAGCATGTGGAAACTGATGCTGTCTTTCTGGATAATGTTGTTGTAGGACAGTATGATAAAAAGGAGGGGCCAAGGATAGATTCATGGGGGACATCGGAGATAATGGCCTGGGAGCACAAAATAACATTGCTGACGTTTGTCTGGCTATGATTACATAGTTAAGAATGTGACCAGATGAGCACAGTTTCATCCAAATGGAAGATGGTGGAGGAGTGTTGGAAGACAATGATGTAGTCAGAAATATTAAAGGCTGCAGACAGGTTGAGAAGGACGAGGAGGAAAAGCTGCTGGAAATAGGAATGGGTGCAAGAATTCCAGAACTGGGTTCCTCCTGCCATTTTGCCTTCGTCAGAGCCACATGTGACTTTGGCAAGCTGTGGTAGGGCAGAAACCTGATTGGAAAGATTCAAACATGGAATTACAGGAAAAATGGGCAAGCATTTTGGGAGGTTCAAGAAGAGTGGAGTGCAAAAGAAAGTTGGAGATGGGGCAATAGTTTTCAATAGCAGAGAAGCCATGGGGGGTATTTTTTGAGCAGAGGGGTGACAATGGTAGATTTGAAGGAGAAGGGATTGAATGAACTGTTAACAATATCGTCGAACGGTCGGATCAGGAGGGGAAGATCCGTGGTCAGCTGTTTGGGCAAAAGTGACAAAGAACTTAGCTGGCATGTCAAAATTGAGACGTAGATACTTGCTTTTAAAAGTTGGTTATCCACACTTTTTATGTGTTTATGTGGTAAAATTAAAAATAAGCTAAATAAGTGGTGGTATACACATACATGTTATCAGGATTATTATCAGCGTGGCCAGGATTCTATAGACTCTGGGACAGTTGGCAGCTATTTAAAATGGGCGGTAGAGAGAAAACAGGGAATTATAGACAAGTAAGCCTGACATCGGTTTCAATAATTTTATAGCAGAGCACTTAGAAAACAGTGGCAGGATCGAACAGAGTCAGCATGGTTGACAATCTACTGGAATTCTTCGAGGATGCAACTAGTAGAGTTGATGAAGGTGAGCCAGTGGATGTAGTTTACTTCAATTTGCAGAAAGCTTTTGACAAAGACCTGCATGAGAGATTAGTGTGTTAAATTAAAGTGCATGGGATGAGTGTTAGTGTATTGAGATGGATAGAAAACTGGTTTACAGCCAGGAAACAAAGAGTAGAAATTAATGGGTCTTTTTCAAATTGGCAGGCAGTGACTAGTCAGGTACCGCAGGGATCGGTGCGAGGACCCCAGCTATTCACAATATATATTACTGATTTAGATGAGGGAACAAAATGTAATATCGCCAAATTTGCAGATGATACCAAGTTGGGTGGGAGATTGACCTGTCAGGATGATCCAAAGATCCTTCAGTGTGATTTGGACAAGTTGAATGAGTGGGCAAATGAATGGTAGATGAATGCAAAGTTATCCACTTTGGTAGCAAAAACGAGAAGGCAGACTATTATCTGAATGGACATAAATTAGGATAGGAGAATGAATGTGTGTCCTCATACCCTAGTCACTGAAAGTAAACATGCTGGTATACCAGGCAGTAAAGAAGGCAAATGGTATGCTGGCCTTCATTACGAGAGGATTGGAGTACAGGAGCAGGGATGTCTTGCTGCAATTATCCAGGGCCTTGATGAGGGCACACGTGGAATACTGTGTACAGTTTTGGTCTGCTTATCTGAGGAAGGATGTTGTTGCAATAGAGGGAGTGCAGCAAAGGTTTGCCAGGGATGGTGGGACTGACGTATGAGGAAAGATTGAGTTGGTTAGGATTGTATTCGCTGGAGTTCAGAAGAATGACAGAGGATCTCATAGGAACCCATAAAACTCTAATAGGACTAGATAGGGTTGATTCAGGAAGGATATTCCCAATGGTGGGTGAGTCCAGAACCAGGGGTTACAGTCTGAGGATACAGGGTAGACCAATTAGGACAGAGATGAGGAGAAGTTTATTCACCCAGAGGGTGGTCGGTCTGTGGAATTTGTTATCGTAGGAGACAGTTGAGGCCAAAGTATTGTATGTTTTCAAGAATCAGTTATGTACAGTATTTGGGGCAAAGGGGATCAAAGGATATGGGGCGAAAGCGGGATTAGTGTATTGAGTTGGATGATCAGCCATGATCATTATGAATGGTGGAGCAGGCTCAAAGGGCTGAATGGCCTCCTCCTGCTCCTATTTTCTATGTTTCTATGATACTGAAGTACAAATTTCGATGGGCAAATATTTTCTGTGTGGTATGAAAAATAAATGTTGAGGTTATTTTCAAGCACTCTGAGATGTTTTAAAATATCATTAGTTAGACCATAAGACATTGGAGAAGAATTAGGCCACTTGGCCCATTGAGTCTGCTCTGCCATTCAATCTTGGCTGATATTTTTCTCGTCCCCATTCTCCTGCCTTTGCCCCATAACCCCGATCCCCTTATTAATCAAAAACCTATCCATCTCTGTCTTAAAGACACTAAGTGATTTGGCCTCCACAGCCTTCTGCGGCAAAGAGTTCCACAGATTCACCAGCCCTCTGGCTGAAGAAATTCCTCCTCATCTCTATTTTAAAGGATCATCCCTTTAGTCTGAGATGGTGTCCTCTGGTTCTAGTTTTTCCTACAAGTGGAAACATTCTCTCCACGTCCACTCTACCCAGGCCTCGCAGTACCCTGTAAGTTTCAATAAGATCCCTCCTCATCCTTCTAAACTTATTTATCTCTGGCAAGTGATGGCAATGGAAATAAACTATTCATGCTAATGTTTCTGTGAACTTTAAATAGAGAATATATGTATAGTACACATTTTAAACTTCTGAAGGAGACTTCCTGCAGAGATAAGGAAACAGGCAGACTAGTTGTTGAAGGGAAACCTCAAGCATGTGGAATAGGAAACAATTTCAGCAAGGCTTAACATTGCAGATTATAATAGGTCATTTCTCAGCAGGGTCTGTAAACTGCAACAAGGTGCATTCCGATGCAATATTTTCAACAAACTACATTTTATATAGCATTTTTAAGGTAATAAAACACCGTGTCACACTTCACGAGAAGATCATATGACAAAATATGACACTGAGACAAACAGATATGAGGTCAGATGACCAAAAGCTTAGAGAAAGAGGACGTTTTAAAGCAGTGTCTTAAAGGAGGAAAGTGAGTTGGGGAGATAGAGGTGAGGAGGGAATTGCAGAGCTAGGGGCTTATGCAACCAAAGGCACACCAACCAATTAAGGAACGGTTAAAATTGGGGGTGCTAAAGAAGCTAGAACAAGATCAGTGCTGATACCTCGGGTTGTGGGGCTGGAAGAGATTTTGGAGATAGGGAAGGGCAAGGCCAAGGAGGGAGAGTCAGACTGCCTCAGAATATAAGTGCTCTTGTTTTTCACCTGAAAACTCATCAACGGTATTTCTTTTGATGAAGAGAGAGTCAGGGCCACGATATTTCTCCAAATTGCAATCGGTGATGACAATCGTCATGGTTGGCTAACCCACTTCTTAAAGGAAATTTTCAGGCTGCTACCAACAAATGCTGTCAACAGCTTGCGCCTGTAATTGGCAGAATTGAATGTTTTTTCTGCTCAAATCTGAATGCTGACAAATAATTCTGCACAGTAATCATTGCAAAAAAAACTGCTCCAATGTTCTTGTGCAGCTAACACACTTCTACAGTAATATGTAGTTATTCAAATAGGCTTTAGTTGGCACAGTAGCACAGTGGTTAGCACTGTTGCTTCACAGCGCCAGGGTCCCAGCTTCGATTCCCGCTTGGGTCACTGTCTGTGTGGAGTCTGCACGTTCCCCCTGTGTCCACCTGGATTTCATCCTGCTGCTCTGGTTTCCTCCCACAAGTCACGAAAGATATGCTGTTGGGTGAACTGGACATTCTGAATTCTCCCTCCGTGTACCTGAACAGGTGCCATAGTGTGGCGACTAGGGGATTTTCACAGTAACTTCATTGCAGTGTTAATATAAGCCTACTTGTGACAATAATAAACATTATTATTATTATAAAGAGATACTATTTTGGCAGCCTAAATTTTGCCTTCAATTCAACATTTCAACAATTCAAAAAAGACTGATGTAATTTTTTTGGTTGAAATATATTGGGCGCAATTCAACTAAATGGGAACAAAGTCCCCTGGCGAGCGCGTTTCGCCATGTGTCTCCTTGTTCTAATATGCAGATTTGCTAAAGAGTAATCCTGACCTCAATGGGTGGGATTCACTTTGCAACATCTTGCGAGATTGTGTTAGATCTAGTGAGGCATTGCGAGCCGGGTGGTATTTACTTTGCAACATCTTGCGAGATTGCGTTAGATATAGTGAGGCATTACGAGCCGGATAAATCCCGGGTGTGGGGTCTCCAGGCTTCTATCGGCCATGCTGAGCCGCGGCGAGCTGCTTTTCAGGCGCAGTGTGCCTGTTGGATTGTGCCCTATATATTTAAATATATTTTTATTGAACTGTAAGTGGAACACCTTTTTAGGACATAGTTGCATTATCTTACTGAAGTATTGACAGATAAATCTAGTCATGTACCAGTTCTTCATTTGCTCACCCCGTTATGGATACATGTGTATAAAAATATGCGGTGGGATTCTCCGTGGGAGGGATCCTCCGCTTTGCTAGGAGTGCATCCATACCTGGGGGTTTTCCAATGGTGGTGGGGTAGCCACAATGGGAAACCCCATTGGCAGGCTGCGGGAATGGAGAATCCCGCTGCCGGTGGGGTCGTGCCACGTGGGAAAACGGAGCTGGCGGGTTGGAGAACCCCGCTCATGAGTTGTATGATTCTGACCTCTTGGCATTGCTGTCTACCCCAGGACCTTGAAGCAAGTTTGCTGTGAGTGTCTTCATTTCCTTTGCGGATGGTGTGAAAAGTTGCTATGCTTCATTTTAATTTTACAAATAAAATCTGTAACTAAAACCTCGCAATGAACTCTGCTCACTGAGAAGAATCTGTTCCTTTCTTTGCCTTCTATTTTTGACTATTTTCTCTGTTATTAAGTATTTTAGAAAATAGCCCAGCTGCAAAAAAGGAATGCAACCCATTGAGCAGAGTGTTTCCAAACTGGTTTTATCAAGATAACACAATTTGTGATGAGCTGAAGATTTATGGCAAACACCTCAGCGTAACAATCTGCAACTTGAGAAGTCTGTCAAGTGCCACAATGCAAGCTTCGCGGCACAAAGCAGAATCATGTGATAAAGGTGCACGTTTCATCACCAACTATCGCTCAACAACTTACATTTATATAGCACCTTTAACGTAATGAAATGTCCCAAGGCTCTTCATTATAAAACATAGCATGACACTGAGCCTCAGGAGGTGATGACCAAAAAGCTTAGTCAAAGAGACAGTTTTAAGGCTTTACAGCTTTGACAAAGAGTCATCGGACTCTCCCTACCTCGGACTCTTTTCTCTCCCTACAGATGCTGCCAGACTTGCTGAGATTTTCCAGCATTTTCTCTTTCGTTTCAGATTCCAGCATCCGCAGTATTTTTCTTTTATTTATATAGATAGTTTTAAGGAGTGTCTAAAAGGTGGAATGTGAGGTAGAGGTGTGGAGAGGTGTAGGGATTGTTTGTTCACACTGCATTTCATGCCCCATTAACTGTTACGAGCTTCCTCGTTTGCACACCTGGGGTCTGGCTGAACTCAGTTTATTTTCAATGGGTTTCTTTTCATTCTCCATTCTGACAGAGCTCTGTGGCTTGCTTGAGAAGGTTTTATTTTCCCTGCTCAGGGAGGTTTACCTTTGTCACAGTTCCAAGATGTGTAGTGGAAATGCTAAGATCTCCAATGGTAGCATAAGCTGCCATCATCTTTTTGTCATGTAATTGTTCCTGTCTTTCACCCTATGACAGACTTTCCCTTTTGTTCTATTCCCTTCCCCCGCTTCTCTGCTTACTTTTAATCTGTTACACTCTTAACGTTTTTCAGCTCTGCTCTGAGAGGCCATTGACCTGAAATAGTGGGTGGAATTGAATTGAGCTGCCAGAGTAGGCAGGGTGATGGAAGGGCCAGGCAGGGTGATGGAGGGACAAGGAGAATCGGACGAGAGTACCTTTCAGGTTCCCGATGTCAGGAAAGCCACTCCCAATTAATATGCATGTGGCGAGGACCTGATGTGGATATCCCATCCATTGGGTGGCAGGAGCTAAATATACTCATTAATGATTCAAGTGACGTCAATTAACCTTGCACGGTAAGAAGTCTTACAACGCCAGGTTAAAGTCCAACAGGTTTGTTTCGAATCACTAGCTTTCGGAGCGCAGCTCCTTCCTCAGGTGAATGAAGAGGTGGGTTCCAGAAACATATATATATATAGACAAAGTCAATGATGCAAGATGGGATACATTGAATGTGAGTCTTTGTAGGTAATTAAGTCTTTACAGTTCCAGATGGAGCGACTGGAGAGAGGGATAATCACAAGTTAATCACAGGCATTGTCTCAACCCAGGACAGTTGGTAAGATTTCACAAGCTCAGGCCAGATGGTGGGGGGATGAATGTAATGCGACATGAATCTAAGGTCCCGGTTGAGGCCGTACACATGTTTGCGGAACTTGGCTATCAGTTTCTGCTCGGCAATTCTGCATTGTCGCGCGTCCTGAAGGCTGCCTTGGAGAACGCTTACCCGAAGATCAGAGGCTGAATGCCCTTGACTGCTAAAGTGTTCCCCGACTGGAAGGTAACATTCCTGCCTGGCGATTGTCACGCGATGTCCATTGATCTGTTGTCACAGCGTCTGCATGGTCTCGCCAATGTACCACACCTCAGGATATCCTTTCCGGCAGCGTATGAGGTAGACAATGTTGGCCGAGTCCCACGAGTATGTACCGCGTGCCTGGTGGGTGGTGTTCTCGCGTGTAATGGTGGTACCCATATCGATGATCTGGTACATCTTGCAGAGGTTGCCATGGCAGGGTTCTGTGGTGTCGTGGTCACTGTTCTCCTGAAGGCTGGGTAGGTTTCTGCAAACAATGGTCTGTTTGAGGTTGCGCGGTTGTTTGAAGGCAAGTAGTAGGGGTGTAGGGTTGGCCTTGGCAAGATGTTCATCTTCATCGATGACGTGTTGAAGGCTGTGAAGAAGACATCATAGTTTCTCCACTCCGGGGAAGTACTGGACGACAAAGGGTACTCTGTTGGTTGTGTCCCGTGTTTGTCTTTTGAGGAGGTCGGTGCATTTTTTTGCCGTGGTGCGTTGGAACTGTCGATCGATGAGTCGAACGCCATATCCTGTTTGTACGAGGGCATCTTTCAGCGTCTGTAGATGTCTGTTACGTTCCTCCTCGTCTGAGGTCTTATCCATAGGGCATGGCTTCTTTAATGTGTTTAAGGTGGAAGCTGGAGAAGTGGAGCATCGTGAGGTTATCCGTGGGCTTGCGATAAAGCGAAGTGCTGAGATGACCATCCTTGTTGGAGATGCGTGTGTCCAAGAATGCAACTGATTCTGGAGAGTAGTCCATGGTGAATGTGATGGTAAGATGGAGCTTATTGATGTTCTCGTGCGGTCGTTTCAGTGATTCTTTGCCATGGGTCCAAAGGAAAAAATTGTCATCGATGTATCTGGTGTAGAATGTTGGTTGAAGGTCCTGTGCGGTGAGGAGGTCCTGGTCAAACTTGGCGTATTTTGCAAATCATGGGTTGTTTGCATTGCTTCTTCCACAGTGCAGTACTGTGGGGAAAGGTTCCAGGGACAACCATGGTTACAATCATATGTGCCTTATAATTCATTGTTGCAAGAGAATCTCCGTCATTACATAGAAGACAGATCCCCACTCCTACTTCTCACTACCTTCTGCCAGCATTAATGAAAATAGCCGTCGTATTTCAATTTTGCATGTCTGGCACAAATCTAACGTGGAAACAATGATTCAATAAAAACAATATTAAAAATTGAGCATTGTTTCCATATTTATGTACATGCAAAAGAAAAAACTCGAAACACTGATCTATAGGGAAGCATGTGGTTCCTAACAAGTGCTTTGAAACAATACAGTACACAAGTGTAAGAAAAATTACTACACGTACAGCATTAAATGCATTTGATATCATACATTTCCTGAATAACAATAACATGAGTTTTTTGTGTCTGGTTCTCATAACTGACCACAGAGTCACAATGCTTTCCAAAATGGATTCTTTTTGTATTAGGCCCAAAATGGCTGTTTTAATTATTGCTCACATGGTGTGGTTGATGCTGAAGTTCTGAAAGCAAACAGCATGAACCATTTGCTCGATGAATTAATTTTTTTCCCCCCCACGGGACTAACTTTCACTTGTACAGAAAAGTTCAGAAACAAATGTTCAGTTTTTGTTTGTGATTTGAAAAGGTATTTTTCTCCTGAGCTTAAGGGTATGGCTGTAATATGTTTTAGCTTGGTTATTCCAATTTGTCATTTTATTCACCAACAAAGATGAAATACAAAAAAAACATTTTTCAGGGAGGCAATGTGGTCACAAAGCTTCAACCTGAGAAATTTCTGGTGGCTAATCAGCTTGATACTAGAAACGTTAATAATAGGGGCTCCAGGGTTTGATGTTTTTTAAGTTAATGAATCACAGTTGAGACAGATGACTGTTATTGCCTGATTTGCTTTTACAACATCTACTTTAAGATATCATTTATGGTTTTATGACTGTTGAGATATAATGCATTTAATACTATTAGCAATAGACCTGAATCGGCCGTAAATACGTTTTATTGTTATATGATGCTTATATTAATGTAGAAGGAAGGACAAAATAAGTGCTCCAAGAGTGATCAGGATTTCCTAAACCCATGTTAAAAATGCATAAATCACAGTGTAATCTGTGTGCCTCTTTCTATCAAGGCATTCTCTTCTGTCAGCATAGTGTTGAGTCAAGGGAGAAAATCAAAAATCAGCAAATACTTAATGCTGTTTGGCTGTTGTGTTGACAACAGCAATAACATCCAACAAGGTGGCCATGTTATGCCAAAACCTTCCATTTGAAAAGCATTATTATTTTTTTGAATTAATTCTGGAAAAATTGCACAAAGAAATTGGTGTAGCTATTGACTGTTGTTACACACTGCTAGATGTGTGGTCATTACACAAATAGTTTGTATTTGCTGTTATATTTGCTCACTTACACACTTTTAAACACACCATCTATTTCACTACAGAATATAGACACTCGTTTTATGCTTGATTGACATATTCAAAAAGTAAAAGAGCAAACATCTTCTTTGAAGTTGGCAGATTACGAAGCCACGGAAATAGCTGGGGATCTGTATCTTCAGCAATACGAGGCATCTTAAAATCATACGTCTTGTACCAGGAAATTTTATATAGCTTTACACTGAAATAATGTCTGAAACTGGTGAAGCGCAGAGCAGATTTTATCTTGCCTTGTTTCATTAAAGGCACTAACGCTGGTGTAAACCTTTTGATCTGAGAGATGAGGTTTCACATCAGTCTCACCAATTAATATTTTTGGGGCATGTCTGACAATTAAGTTCAACTGTAACAACTAAAACATTTTATTTATTCATTGGCTTGGCTGCCGAGGCCAATATTTGTTGTTCATCCCTAATCACCCTTAAACTTAAAGTGGCTTGCTCAGTTATTTCAGAGGGCAGTTAAGAATGAGCCATATTACCGTAGATCTGGAGCCACATGTAAACCAGGCCAGGTGAGGTGGCAGATTTCCTTCCTTGAAGCACATTTATGAACCAGATGGGCGTTTAACAACGATTGCTGAAAGTTGCATGGTTATCAATACCTGCATGATGTTTTGATTCCAGATTTATTATTTAATTTAACCTTATTGATTAATTTAATTTCCGCCAGCTGCCATGGTGGCATTTGGACTCATATCCCCAGATAATTAGCCTGGACATTTTTTTAAATATAAGTTTTGAGTGCCCAATTCTTTTTTTCCTATTAAGGGGCAAGTTAGTGTGGCCAATTCACCTAGCCTGCACATTTTATTGGTTGTGGGGGTGATACCCACATAGACACGGGGAGAATGTGCAATCTCCATGCAGACAGTGACCCAGGGCCAGGATCGAACCCGGTCCTCAGCGCCGTGAGGCAGCAGTGCTAACCACTGCACCACTGTGCTGCCCTAACATTTTGATTACTAGTTGAGTGATATTGTTATCACTGCACCACCCCCTCCCCCATTACATGAATTGACTGTATCTGTTTCCCAATAACTCCATGGGCGGGATTCTCTGAGCCAATGTGCCGAAATCGCGATCAGCGCAGGGGCGGAGAATGGGAATTGTCACCGGAGAATCACCGCGAATCGCACACGGTCTACACAATGCGGGTAGGGGGTCATTGACAGAGACCCCACCCGCGCTTAATCGACAAAAAGGGTCCTGGTTCCCGACAGCATGGTTCTAACCACGCTTTTCCTGCAGACTCAGTCTGCGGCCACCCTGGTTGGGGTTGGGGGGGGGGGGGGGGGGGGGGGGGGGGGGGGGGCGTGGGGGATCCTTCACCGGCGGGGGGGGGGAGGGGCCTCAGGGACAGCCAGACTAGCGATTGGGGGCCACCGATCCGCGGGCGAACGCAGTCTCAGGGGGTCCTATACTTTCGGGACCGGGCCGCAGTGCGAGTCCGCCATGTCACGCGGGGCGGTATCCAAAGGCCGCCGCTGTGCGGATGTGCAGACTCCCGACTGGAAGTGCAGGGCCCTGTATCGGCAGCCAGAGCAGCGAGGAGTACTCCGGAGCCCTGCTAGCCTGCTTCAGGTAGGAGAATCACCCTGGACTTTCTTCAGGAAAGTCTAGAGAGAAACGCCCGCGTTTTGGCGCTGTAGTGGGGACATAGCCCCATTATTGGAGAATCCCACCCCATATTCTTTGTTTTGTCCTACTCATGGAGATATGTGGGGCGGGGTTCTCTGAAAATGGGGCTATATCCCCACGCCGGTGAGAACACCGGCGTCAACGGCTCGGTGCCGACGACCCCCCAAGGTGAGGAATTCTCACCTTTCTAGGGGGCTAGGTTGCCTCCGGAGTCGTCCCTGCTGCTCCAGCCAGTGCTGAAGGGCCGGCGCGAGTTTGCGCATGCGTGAAACGGCCGGTGTGATTCCACGCATGAGCGGGGTTTCCCGTCTCCACGCCAGCCTCCGGGCAATATGGCAGAGCCCTACAGAGGCCCAGTGCGGAGGAAAGAAGTCCCCCCATGGAACAAGCCCGCCCTACCGCCTCAGTAGGTGCCGATCGCGGGCCAGGCCACCGTGGGGGCACTCCCGGTGTCGGATCCCCCCCTCCCAAGGACCGCCCCCGCACACTCACCTGCCAGGTCCCGCTGTGTGTTAGGTAAGTAAGTCACGCCGGCGGGACTGGCCAAAACTGGACGGCCGCTCGGCCCATTGAGGCCCGGAGAATCACCGGGGGGGGGGGGCGTTGTCAACAGCCCCCGACCAGCGTGGCAGGAATCCCGCCACCACCCGAAAAACAGCACCGGAGAATAGGGCAGTCAGCGTCGGGGCGGGATTCGCGCCTCCCCCCGGGGATTCTGCGACCCGGCGGGGAGTCGGAGAATCCGGGCTATGTTGTACAGGCTCTTCAATATTCACCTCAACTCAATGGCCGAAGGCTGTATTTTCTCCTTTGAGGCAGGAACGAAGAGTTGGGAGATTTCCTAATGCCACTGTCCCACCTCCTGCCTGGCAGTGCCTGGGCATTATATTTTAATGGCGAGGTGGGGAATGAGCTGGAGTCAGAGCCTCTGTCTCTCAAAGCAGGCCTGAGATGGGAACAGAGTAGGGCGAATGCTGATGAGCATGTTTAAAGTCCTGCTTCCATTCATGGGGTCATTGGACCAATTCTGCACATGAGGCACCCGAACCTTCTGCATCCCTCACCTGCTGACCCATCCTCATACCCCCACACCTCCACAAATAACTCATCCACTACTCCCCTGCTTCTGCCATGCCCATGCCTCCATATCCCCCTTCACAGCCCCAAACTTATTAGGCCCCCCAAACCACGCTGTATCACCATGATCCCATTTGTCATGATTCCCTCTCCATAATCACTCATAATAATAATAATCTTTATTGGTGTCACACGAAGGCTTACATTAACATTGCAATGAAGTTACTGTAACCCTAGTTGCCTGTTTGGGTACACAGAGAGAGACTTCAGAATGTCCAAATTACCTAACAGGACATCTCGTGAGACCTGTGGGAGGAAACCTGAGCACCCGGAGGAAACCTACGCAGATACAGGGAGAATCTGCTGACTGTGCACAGCTAGTGATCCAAGCTGGGAATCGAACCTGGGACCCTGGTGCTGTGAAGCAACAGTGCTAACCACTGTACTACCCATGTCCCCCCCCCATATCACCTCATCCCCAATATCTATTATGAAGAGAATTCGTTAGCCCTATGAAAACATTGGAAAGTCTTTGTGATGCTCATGAAACTGTCAAAATAATCAAATAGCCACTCAAGCTTCACTTAAAAATACTTAATCCTTTTAAAGCTCATAAAACTGTCAATAAAACACACCCATTCAAAATCCACTTGAAAAAATCTGTAACATTGTTATCTGGTCATAAACTGTCAAAGTATAAAAACAGACACTCAAAAAACATTTCAAAAATATAATCCTCTTAGAAGCTCATAAATCTTCCAAGGATAGGAAGTCGTACAACACTGGGTTAAAGTCCAACAGGTTTGTTTTGAATCATGAGCTTTCAGAGCACAGATCCTTCATCACCTGATGGTAATTTCACGTCAGCAAAATCAGCGCCAGGGTGGCATGTGGTGCAGTGGTTAGCACTGGGACTGCGACGCTGAGGACCCAGGTCCGAATCCCGGCCCTGGGTCACTCTCCATGTGAAATTTGCACATTCTCCCCATGTCTGCATGGGTTTCACCCCCACAACCCAAAGATGTGCAGGTTAGGTAGATTGGACATGCTAAATTGCCCCTTAAATTGGAGAAGAAAATAATTGGGTACTCTAAATTTATATTAAAAAAAAGAAAAATCAGCACCACCTGCACCGATTCTGCTACCGGTGAGGGGCTAGCACTGGCACCGGATGGAACACCAGCGAAACCCACAAAATACAGTGCGTAAATCGTCAGGTCCGTGATGGACAATTGCAAGGCTGACAAGCTGCAGCCGTGCTTAAACAATACACCCCACTCACACACACACACTGATCGGGGCCTAAAATATGGGACAGGTTGTGCCGGAACGCCCATACGGCTGATAGGTAGGCTGGGGTCAGAGGGCACCCAGGGGGTGATCCGAGAGGGTCACCTATACGACCCAGGCCTTCAGGTTTAAAGCGGGCTGTCAGTGACATGCGCAGCCGCATGGCCAGGTTGACGATTTGCGAGAGCACGCGTAGACCGCGCCATCGGGAACTTAGCCCATCAGAGGTGGACAATCGCGGGTGGCCCACTAATGATATGAGAATGGTGTTTCAACTACACATGGCGTGCGTAGCATTGACGCCACTTTTGGGAAGGTGGGGCATCACGATTCAGCGTCAAACCAGCGCCTGCCATTATTTCAGTGTCGTGAGCTATTCTCCGCCTTTCTCTTCTCCAATTAACAGGTCTCTTTCCTGCAGAGTCTACACATTCTCCCCGTGTCTGCGTGGGTTTCCTCCGGGCGTCCCGGTTTCCTCCAACAAGTCCCAAAGACGTGCTGTTAGGTGAATTGAACATTCTGAATTCTCCCTCAGTGTACCGGAACAGGCGCCGGAATGTGGCGACGAGGTAATTTTCACAGTAACTTCATTGCAGTGTTAATGTAAGCCTACTTGTGACACTAATAAAGATTATTATTATTGTTGGCAGATTTGCTGCAAAAAGGCCTTGGGCAGTGCGGAAACAATTGGGGAGTGGTCAGTGTTAGTGTGGCAGATTGAAGACGGGTTGGCAGGCTGTGGGATCTGTGATGAGGAAGCGGTTGTTAATGCTGACGTGTTGGTTCCATTCCTGCTGTCACAGGGCCTCTGCTGTTATTCCTTAGCACAGTGGTCTTAGCCACACAGACAGGCGTGATGGGAGGCGAGCAGCAAGTGAATTGGCCAAGTCCTTGTGTAACGGCAGGCTTGGGTTGATGTAAACCTTCTCCAGGAGCTTTCTTGCTGTAATCTTCCTCCTTATGTGAGGAGAGCGGCACCTTACTCAAGGTTGCCATTGTTGATCTGATCAGATGGTACCCAAAATTATATGAATTGCTGCGTTCAGCTGGGTATCTGCAAGACTGCGAACCAGACTGACCTTAAATTGGTTGTCAGTGTGATTCTCAGCACACGGAGGATTATTTAACAAATGTTGTTTAATTGCGGAATCATATCTAATGATGGACACAAATTTGAAAATCCAGGCAGGTTGAGTACGGTCTGTACTTTGTCTCTTGCAAACAGTGGAAGGGACATGCTGTTTGATACAATCCACCCGTCTGTGGGATTTTCGACCTACATACCTAGCACCATACTGGCACTGAAATTCAGATATCACATTACTCATTTGTGTGATGGCATGGTAGTGACAAATACCACTCATGTTGCTACTTCATGACAGCAGAATGCAAGGGCTAGCTCCACCTGTTGATCACATTTTTGAGATACCTTTCCCTCCCAGGATGATCTGAGGTGGACTACGCACTTTTCAAGGATATAGGTGACAGCCTTAGGCTGTTTCATGTGTTTGCATTACACTGACAAACAATGTAAGATTGTCACCCGGGCAACAGTGCGGTGTTATTTCATGCACTGGAAGCTACATATATTAGTACACAAGGCCTTGTTAGTTGTGAATGTCCTGCTCCTGATGAGTGGAAGGTTAAAAGCTTCAACAAAAAATGTCTCTTTTCTGCAATACTCAGGTTCTGTATTGCCAAGAGACTATTCCGAGTTAAATGGAACAGAGAGCGTTCTATTGAAATAATGTGTGCTGTGGACTAATTCCCAGAGGGAAATAAACTGAAACTGGTATCACTTTTCTATTTAGGATTTCAGTGACAAACGGCACCAGATGGAAGATTCTGGACCCCACCCCGAATCCCAGAGGGAATGAGTAATGTTTCAAAGCATCGTGACATCAATTAATTTTTCCAGAGTGTTAAAAATAATTGTAACATTTTAATCGCTCATAGAGAATGATTCTAGTAAAGATGTTGAATAACTTAGAAACTGTATTTTACCAGCACCTCGGCAGCAGATTAGGTGGTGGGAAGGCCAGGATAACATGGGAAGGTGTATGGTGGTGTGCCAATGGCTTCCTGGCATCATTCCATATTGCCAAGGGTGTGAAAAATGGCAGAGAGCTTCGCCCACATAAGCCCAACTGAGTCACTTAAGTAGCTAATGAAGAGCCTCTTCCCGTCTCAGCTGGCATTACAAGGGTGGTTTGGTGTGAGCGGGGCCCATCATCAAGTGGGGAGACTACCAAGTACCTTGGTGGCCTTCAGGTGGTCTCCAGTGTGGAGATGGGGGCTGTCCTTCGGCACTCCTTGGTTTACAGAGGAGGCCCCCAATGCCAATGGCCACTGTTTCATCTGTAACAATAGCCACCCCCACAGCAAGAGTGCGGCCTACCTGCAGCAAGGCCATCTAGCCCTTCTCTCATTGGGACATGCCTGATGGGCTAGTTGACGCTGCAAAGCTGCCGGCCCACTAATTGGGCCACAGCTCCTAATAGGCGTGACAGACCCTGTGGCAGCCATTGACTAAATATAGCTGCAAATCCTATTGTCTGCTGAAGCAAGCTCCACTTCTATCCCAAAATCTCCACCAATTCCAGCCGCATGGGATTAATCTTTTCTTTGGAGATCGAGAACAAGAACCCGGCTGAGGGAGGACACAGGAAAATCCCAGTCTGCATCAATTACCACGAACAAGGCTCTTAATAAGCCTAACTGGCTGCCCGCCTCGTCAGGGTGGCCAATCCAACTTGTGCCATCTGGAGCAGAGTCAGGCAACCAGCCAGTCGGGTGGTCCCTCTATTTTCAGGACCTGCGGAGCTTCATTCCCAACCTTAGCAGGGTCCAAAAATCCATTTGAAACAAATTTACAGTACATTAGAATTGACTTTGTCTTGTTTGCCTAGTGCTATGTTCATTCTGTAGAAGTCACGATTTATTCTTTAATTAATAGTCATTTGAGCTGCTAATGGACGGGCAACCCTAAGACCTGCCTGGAAGTGAGGTCTGAACGTTAGCATTTGACCCTTTTGTTAGGTGTCGTGCCCCATGCATTCCACGGAGTATGGACTCTCTGTGATAAAGGGAAGATTTAGTGGGAGATCGAGTTGGGAGGAGCCTTGGTTCGACATAGATAAGATTCCCTCTCTGAGCAGGCATGCACTTTATTTTCGATTGTCCTTTCCTGTCATTTTTTTTTCCTCTTCAAAAAGCAAGCTTTGGTGATGCTTGGGTAAAAGACAATTTAAATTCACTCTGTAATGTAAGCTGCCTGCTTGGGATTGCAGCACTGGGAGAGGCAGGTTTGTTTGGTTTAGATTTATGGTATTTTGCCTGGAGCTCTTTTAAGGTTTGGATTTGTCCAGCAGGTTCCTCTTTAACTATTCAGGTATGCCATTCACAAGCAAGCCCCAGCATCTGCTGCTGTTTGTTTGATCATGTAGTAATTCTCCCATTTACTGTCAAGCCCTTGGCTGATCCTACAGCTCCAAACCGATAAGTAGGGCCAGCTTGAAGGCTGTTGTTGGCCTGTGCGCAAGGTACATTCCATTCTGTTTTAAACCATTCGAGCATGAGAATTTTTTTTTAAAAAATCTTCCACGAATAACATTGTGAAATGTGGGAAGCAAAATGTTATGGCTGCTGTTTTATTCCTGAGATTATTAATAAACAGGGATCGGGCCAGAAAGGAATGGTCTCGCTCCTGATGTGATTGTTTCAGAGATACGACACTTAATGCAGCATTTTCCCAACACCCAGGGTCTGACAATACAACCTGCAGGAGAGTGAGCAATGAATATGACTCTCTTAAAATGATTATTCCAAAATCAAAACTGATTCGGAAATTCAACTGTCCGTGTCCTTTTCAGAAGTGATGAGCAATAACCTGCTCTCAATTTCTTTTTTGTCACATGTAATGATTCCCATAACTTTCACTAAATTACTGGCTCAAGGACACTTTCTCAAAAATGAACTACAGACAAGGAAATGCCCGGAATTATTCCTCACCGAAGCTTTAAGCACGAGGAGTAAAATAGATAATTTTAGGCTGGCAATGAAAATGTCCATGCACAGAATTGTCTAATACCCGTGTATTTTCATGATGGTGCTGGTGATAAATTAAAGATAATTACAAATAGTTAGTGAAAAATTCCCAAGAATTAATATACATATGGCAACATTTTTGCTATTGCCATTAACATGAATTACTGCACAAATAGCCAAACTGTTAGTTTGCTGAAGGTTTTCAGTGTATGTCATTCCTTTCTACAATAAAGAGTTTTGCAAATTATATATTTGTAATGCATATCCAGCTTTTCTAAAACCCCAGCACTTTATTTCAATCAGAACAATCATTTAATCAATCAAACCATATGCAGTTCAAGCTAGAAATCAACACAATCCTACTATAGTACACCACCACCTTGGATGTAATGGGGCGGTACCTTGGCATGTGTAGGAATGCCACTGGGAGTTTCAGCCATTGACCTTGTGAGTGTGTGCAGGGTCAGGGGGAAGTTCCTTTTTTACATATTCCTGGTGGGGAGCCAGCACATCCACGTCCTGAACTTAAGCCCGGCCCTTCCAGCACACTCCTGCTCAACTTGTTCCAAAGACAGGAATGCGAGCATTTTTTACTCCATTGGTTTTTCATCTGGTCAAAATGTTCAAAGTGAATAAAATGCAAATTGCATACGTAGATGAAACAAAGATAAAAACATGCTGGAAAAACTCAGCAGGTCTGGCAGCATCTGTTGAGGCAGAAACAGAATTGATGTTTCCGGTCTGATATGGCTCTTTTTCATATGGAGGAAGAATCATATGAGCTCAAAATGTTAACTCTGGGCGCGATTTAACAGAAATGAAACAGTCCCGTGTTGCGTGTTAGCCAGGTATTTCCCAGCACTTGCAGCACTGAGTAAAACCCCTCTATTAAACAGAACTCTGCTTCATTCTGGGACCTCGGTGAGGAATGCCCCACCGAGGCAGCACTCAGTCCAATGTCCTGCACTGAGGAGCTCAGCTCGCCAGTGCAGGAAAACATCAGGTGCCATCTTTAAATGGCACCCCGATCTCTCGATCCCCAACGTGACCCCTGGACCCCCCAACTTGGCCCCCCCCCCTCCTCCTCATAAAGATAGGGCAGCCCTAAGCCCGATTCCCAGCTCAGGCAAAAAGCCAGCCTCTGCCAAGGTGTCAGGCCAGCAGTGCCAATGTGCCCAAGTTGCATCAGCAGTGTTAGGGTGTCACCGTGCCAAGAGCTGACCCACCTGGGGACCTCCGATTGCTTGGGAAACCACCCAAGTTCCATTGCGCCTGGTCCACATTTGTGCAGACCAGTGCTAAACGGTGCGCGGTTGGAGTCTCCTCAGTGAGGGGATTCAATCCTGGGCACCGATTAGATCCGGCGAGTGCATATTCAAGCTTGCCTAACGGCTCACTATAATATACAAATTTAGGTCTCGCCCAAATTTAGGTCTCGCCCATTGTGGGCGGGATCCAGATTGCGACATCATCCTATTAGATCGCCTTAGGTGTGGCGAGCTGGGTAACTCTCATGAGTGGCCATCGCAAGATTTACCGGGTGCATCGTGTCGCGAGTCGTTCACAGTGCGGCCGTTAGATTTCGCCCTCCATGACTCTCTCCACAGACTCTACCAGACCTGCTGAGTTTTTCCAGCACTTTCTGCTTTTATTTCAGATTTCCAGTATCCGGAGAATTTTTGCTTTTTTGCAAGTAATTTAAACTGTTGCCATTTTGGAGTTGATTAATCATTATAGCCAAAGCAACTGAAAAGTTAAACGAATCGAGTAATTGTCAAACAGGCATTAAGCAGCCTCAGGGAGTTGTTAGTAAAGCACAAAATCAAATTGGTGAGAAGTAGAATATTTAAGTGTCAATGTGACCAACAGCAATGCATGACTGTGCAAAGTAGGCATTGAATAGGGATGGCATTTTAGGTGTTTTTACATTTGCTGCTTGTTGATAGCATCATTTGTGCTAAAAATGGTTCCCTCAACAAATAGAAGAATCATAGGATCAAGTAGGTCTGCATCAGAAAAATGGAAAGGTTTTAGAAATTTTTTGATGGTCTGAAACAGGTGATCGCCAGTCAGCAGTCCCTTTTACATCACTTGGATTTTCATTTGCATTGAAGTCAGTCAATTCAAGTGGGAATTTTAGCTCGCAGGCAAGAAGCCAGGAGTCTCCATGAGATTCCTGGCCAATATTAAATGCCTGGCCTCATTTATATCCTGTTGGCCAGATGCCCACCCAAATTGGCACCAGCTGATGAAGACCAGACAGCCCAGAGGCTGCCTGCCGGCATTCAGATATCATGGGGGAGAGGTTTGGCCCGGCTTTGTAAGTGGAAAGTGCGAAGCACAATTCTCAGCATTTCTCTTTCTCTGTATCTGTATTTCCTCTCTATCTGAACCTTCCTCCTCTGACTCTTTCTCTGACCTCTTCATCTGTATCTTCCTTGAATTTAGTTTGTTTTAAATATTTATTTAACTTAACCTAGGAAAAGCAAACCATCATTGATTGAGAAAGCCTTTTTTGGGGTGTGGGGGAGCATCTTTATTTCATGACAATAGTTCGCTCAAAATTAAAGTTACTTTTCCACTCTGTCGCTCTCTGAATTCTATAACTTCTACTGGATGGGTATACTGCCACTCGGAGCTCTCCCACTGGTTGAACTTGCTGCTCACTGGCTGGACTCACTGCTCTCCCACTGGCTGAACTCGCTGCTCACTGGCTGAACTCACTGCTCTCCCACTGGCTGAACTCACTGCTCTGTCACTGGCTAGATTCACTGCTCTCTCACTGGCTGAGCTCACTGCTCTCCCACTGGCTGGACTCACTGCTCTCTCACTGGCTGGACTCACTGCTCTCTCACTGGCTGGACTCACTGCTCTGTCACTGGCTGAACTCACTGCTCTCTCACTGGCTGGACTCATTGCTCTGTCACTGGCTGGACTCACTGCTCTCCCACTGGCTGGACTCACTGCTCTGTCACTGGCTGAACTCACTGCTCTCCCACTGGCTGGACTCACTGCTCTCTCACTGGCTGGACTCACTGCTCTCCCACTGGCTGGACTCACTGCTCCCACTGGCTAGGCTCACTGCTCTGTCACTGGCTGAGCTCACTGCTCTGTCACTGGCTGGACTCACTGCTCTCCCACTGGCTGGACTCACTGCTCTCCCACTGGCTGGACTCACTGCTCCCACTGGCTAGGCTCACTGCTCTGTCACTGGCTGGACTCACTGCTCTCTCACTGGCTGAACTCACTGCTCCCACTGGCTGGACTCACTGCTCTCCCACTGGCTGAGCTCACTGCTCTCTCACTGGCTGAACTCACTGCTCTGTCACTGGCTGAGCTCACTGCTCTGTCACTGGCTGAACTCACTGCTCTCACTGGCTGAGCTCACTGCTCTGTCACTGGCTGAACTCACTGCTCTGTCACTGGCTGGACTCACCGCTCTCTCACTGGCTGGACTCACTGCTCTCACTGGCTGGACTCACTGCTCTCCCACTGGCTGGACTCACTGCTCTCCCACTGGCTGGACTCACTGCTCTCTCACTGGCTGGACTCACTGCTCTCCCACTGGCTGGACTCACTGCTCTCTCACTGGCTGGACTCACTGCTCTCCCACTGGCTGGACTCACTGCTCTCTCACTGGCTGGACTCACTGCTCTCCCACTGGCTGGACTCACTGCTCCCACTGGCTAGGCTCACTGCTCTGTCACTGGCTGGACTCACTGCTCTCTCACTGGCTGAACTCACTGCTCCCACTGGCTGGACTCACTGCTCTCCCACTGGCTGAGCTCACTGCTCTCTCACTGGCTGAACTCACTGCTCTGTCACTGGCTGAGCTCACTGCTCTGTCACTGGCTGAACTCACTGCTCTCACTGGCTGAGCTCACTGCTCTGTCACTGGCTGAACTCACTGCTCTCTCACTGGCTGGACTCACTGCTCTCTCACTGGCTGAACTCACTGCTCTCACTGGCTGAGCTCACTGCTCTGTCACTGGCTTGATTCACTGCTCTCTCACTAGGACTCACTGCTCTCTCACTGGCTGGACTCACTGCTCTCTCACTGGCTGAACTCACTGCTCTCACTGGCTGAGCTCACTGCTCTCACTGGCTGAGCTCACTGCTCTGTCACTGGCTTGATTCACTGCTCTCTCACTAGGCCTCACTGCTCTCTCACTGGCTGGACTCACTGCTCTCTCACTGGCTGGACTCACTGCTCTGTCACTGGCTGAACTCACTGCTCTGTCACTGGCTGGACTCACTGCTCTGTCACTGGCTGGACTCACTGCTCTGTCACTGGCTGGACTCACTGCTCTGTCACTGGCTGAACTCACTGCTCTGTCACTGGCTGGACTCACTGCTCTCTCACTGGCTGAACTCACTGCTCTGTCACTGGCTGAACTCACTGCTCTCTCACTGGCTGGACTCACTGCTCTCTCACTGGCTGGACTCACTGCTCTCCCACTGGCTGGACTCACTGCTCTCTCACTGGCTGGACTCACTGCTCTCCCACTGGCTGGACTCACTGCTCTGTCACTGGCTGAACTCACTGCTCTCTCACTGGCTGGACTCACTGCTCTCTCACTGGCTGAACTCACTGCTCACTGGCTGAGCTCACTGCTCTGTCACTGGCTGAACTCACTGCTCTGTCACTGGCTGAGCTCACTGCTCTGTCACTGGCTGAACTCACTGCTCTGTCACTGGCTGAGCTCACTGCTCTGTCACTGGCCGAACTCACTGCACACTGCTCTCTCACTGGCTGAACTCACTGCTCACTGGCTGAGCTCACTGCTCTGTCACTGGCTTGATTCACTGCTCTCTCACTAGGACTCGCTGCTCTCTCACTGGCTGAACTCACTGCTCTCTCACTGGCTGATCTCACTGTTCTTTCACTGGCTGAACTCACTGCTCTGTCACTGGCTAGGTTCACTGCTCTCCCACTGGCTGAACTCACTGCTCACTGGCTAGGCTCACTGCTCTCTCACTGGCTGAACACTGCTCTCCCACTGGCTGAACTCACTGCTCACTGGCTAGGCTCACTGCTCTCCCACTGGCTGAACTCACTGCTCACTGGCTAGGCTCACTGCTCTCCCACTGGCTAGGCTCACTGCTCTCCCACTGGCTGAACACTGCTCTCCCACTGGCTGAACTCACTGCTCACTGGCTGGACTCACTGCTCCCACTGGCTGAACTCACTGCTCTCTCACTGGCTGAACTCACTGCTCTCTCACTGGCTGTACTCACTGCTCTCTCACTGGCTGGACTCACTGCTCTCTCACTGGCTGGACTCACTGCTCTCTCACTAGCTGGACTCGCTGCTCTCTCACTGGCTGATCTCGCTGTTCTTTCACTGGCTAGGCTCACTGCTCTCCCACTGGCTGAACACTGCTCTCCCACTGGCTGGACTCACTGCTCTCTCACTGGCTAGGCTCACTGCTCTCCCACTGGCTGGACTCACTGCTCTCCCACTGGCTAGGCTCACTGCTCTCCCACTGGCTGAACACTGAACTCACTGTTCACTGGCTAGGCTCACTGCTCTCTCGCTGGCTAGGCTCACTGCTCTCCCACTGGCTGAACTCACTGCTCACTGGCTGGACTCACTGCTCTCCCACTGGCTGAACTCACTGCTCACTGGCTGGACTCACTGTTCTCCCACTGGCTGAGCTCACTGCTCTGTCACTGGCTAGATTCACCGCTCTCCCACTGGCTGAACTCGCTGCTCACTGGCTGGACTCACTGCTGTCCCACTGGCTGAACTCACTGCTCACTGGCTGGACTCACTGCTCTCCCACTGGCTGAACTCACTGCTCTCCCACTGGCTGAACTCACTGCTCTCCCACTGGCTGAACTCACTGCTCTCCCACTGGCTGAACTCACTGCTCTCCCACTGGCTGAACTCACTGCTCACTGGCTAGGCTCACTGCTCTCCCACTAGTTGAACTCGCTGCTCATTGGCTGAACTCACTGCTCTCCCACTGGCTGAACTCACTGCTCTCCCACTGGCTGATCTCGCTGTTCTTTCACTGGCTGGACTCACTGCTCTCCCACTGGCTGGACTCACTGCTCTCTCACTGGCTGGACTCACTGCTCACTGGCTAGGCTCACTGCTCTCCCACTAGTTGAACTCGCTGCTCATTGGCTGAACTCACTGCTCTCCCACTGGCTGAACTCACTGCTCTCCCACTGGCTGATCTCGCTGTTCTTTCACTGGCTGGACTCACTGCTCTCCCACTGGCTGAACTCACTGCTCTCTCACTGGCTGGACTCACTGCTCTCCCACTGGCTAGATTCACTGCTCTCTCACTGGCTGATCTCGCTGTTCTTTCACTGGCTGGACTCACTGCTCTCTCACTGGCTGGACTCACTGCTCTCCCACTGGCTGGACTCACTGCTCTCCCACTGGCTAGACTCACTGCTCTCCCACTGGTTAGATTCACTGCTCTCTCACTGGCTGGACCCTGCTCTGTAACTGGCTGAACTCACTGCTCTCTCTCATACTGGCTAGACTCACAGCTCTCTCACTGGCTGGACTCTCTGCTCTCTCACTGGCTGGACTCACTGCTCCCACTGGCTAGGCTCACTGCTCTGTCACTGGCTGGACTCACTGCTCCCACTGGCTGGACTCACTGCTCTCCCACTGGCTGAGCTCACTGCTCTCTCACTGGCTGAACTCACTGCTCTGTCACTGGCTGAGCTCACTGCTCTGTCACTGGCTGAACTCACTGCTCTCACTGGCTGAGCTCACTGCTCTGTCACTGGCTGAGCTCACTGCTCTCCCACTGGCTGGACTCACTGCTCTCACTGGCTGGACTCACTGCTCTCACTGGCTGGACTCACTGCTCTCCCACTGGCTGGACTCACTGCTCCCACTGGCTGGCTCACAGCTCTCTCACTGGCTGGACTCACTGCTCTCTCACTGGCTGGACTCACTGCTCTCCCACTGGCTGGACTCACTGCTCTCCCACTGGCTGGACTCACTGCTCTCCCACTGGCTGGACTCACTGCTCTCTCACTGGCTGGACTCACTGCTCTCCCACTGGCTGGACTCACTGCTCCCACTGGCTGGCTCACAGCTCTCTCACTGGCTGGACTCACTGCTCTCTCACTGGCTGAACTCACTGCTCCCACTGGCTGGACTCACTGCTCTCCCACTGGCTGAGCTCACTGCTCTCTCACTGGCTGAACTCACTGCTCTGTCACTGGCTGAGCTCACTGCTCTGTCACTGGCTGAACTCACTGCTCTCACTGGCTGAGCTCACTGCTCTGTCACTGGCTGAACTCACTGCTCTCTCACTGGCTGGACTCACTGCTCTCTCACTGGCTGAACTCACCGCTCTCTCACTGGCTGAACTCACTGCTCTCACTGGCTGAGCTCACTGCTCTGTCACTGGCTTGATTCACTGCTCTCTCACTAGGACTCACTGCTCTCTCACTGGCTGGACTCACTGCTCTCTCACTGGCTGGACTCACTGCTCTGTCACTGGCTGAACTCACTGCTCTGTCACTGGCTGGACTCACTGCTCTGTCACTGGCTGGACTCACTGCTCTGTCACTGGCTGGACTCACTGCTCTGTCACTGGCTGAACTCACTGCTCTGTCACTGGCTGGACTCACTGCTCTCTCACTGGCTGAACTCACTGCTCTGTCACTGGCTGAACTCACTGCTCTCTCACTGGCTGGACTCACTGCTCTCTCACTGGCTGGACTCACTGCTCTCCCACTGGCTGAACTCACTGCTCTGTCACTGGCTGGACTCACTGCTCTCTCACTGGCTGAACTCACTGCTCTGTCACTGGCTGAACTCACTGCTCTCTCACTGGCTGGACTCACTGCTCTCTCACTGGCTGAACTCACTGCTCACTGGCTGAGCTCACTGCTCTGTCACTGGCTGAACTCACTGCTCTGTCACTGGCTGAGCTCACTGCTCTGTCACTGGCTGAACTCACTGCTCTGTCACTGGCTGAGCTCACTGCTCTGTCACTGGCCGAACTCACTGCACACTGCTCTCTCACTGGCTGAACTCACTGCTCACTGGCTGAGCTCACTGCTCTGTCACTGGCTTGATTCACTGCTCTCTCACTAGGACTCGCTGCTCTCTCACTGGCTGAACTCACTGCTCTCTCACTGGCTGATCTCACTGTTCTTTCACTGGCTGAACTCACTGCTCTGTCACTGGCTAGGTTCACTGCTCTCCCACTGGCTGAACTCACTGCTCACTGGCTAGGCTCACTGCTCTCTCACTGGCTGAACACTGCTCTCCCACTGGCTGAACTCACTGCTCACTGGCTAGGCTCACTGCTCTCCCACTGGCTGAACTCACTGCTCACTGGCTAGGCTCACTGCTCTCCCACTGGCTAGGCTCACTGCTCTCCCACTGGCTGAACACTGCTCTCCCACTGGCTGAACTCACTGCTCACTGGCTGGACTCACTGCTCCCACTGGCTGAACTCACTGCTCTCTCACTGGCTGAACTCACTGCTCTCTCACTGGCTGTACTCACTGCTCTCTCACTGGCTGGACTCACTGCTCTCTCACTGGCTGGACTCACTGCTCTCTCACTAGCTGGACTCGCTGCTCTCTCACTGGCTGATCTCGCTGTTCTTTCACTGGCTAGGCTCACTGCTCTCCCACTGGCTGAACACTGCTCTCCCACTGGCTGGACTCACTGCTCTCTCACTGGCTAGGCTCACTGCTCTCCCACTGGCTGGACTCACTGCTCTCCCACTGGCTAGGCTCACTGCTCTCCCACTGGCTGAACACTGAACTCACTGCTCACTGGCTAGGCTCACTGCTCTCTCGCTGGCTAGGCTCACTGCTCTCCCACTGGCTGAACTCACTGCTCACTGGCTGGACTCACTGCTCTCCCACTGGCTGAACTCACTGCTCACTGGCTGGACTCACTGTTCTCCCACTGGCTGAGCTCACTGCTCTGTCACTGGCTAGATTCACCGCTCTCCCACTGGCTGAACTCGCTGCTCACTGGCTGGACTCACTGCTGTCCCACTGGCTGAACTCACTGCTCACTGGCTGGACTCACTGCTCTCCCACTGGCTGAACTCACTGCTCTCCCACTGGCTGAACTCACTGCTCTCCCACTGGCTGAACTCACTGCTCTCCCACTGGCTGAACTCACTGCTCTCCCACTGGCTGAACTCACTGCTCACTGGCTAGGCTCACTGCTCTCCCACTAGTTGAACTCGCTGCTCATTGGCTGAACTCACTGCTCTCCCACTGGCTGAACTCACTGCTCTCCCACTGGCTGATCTCGCTGTTCTTTCACTGGCTGGACTCACTGCTCTCCCACTGGCTGGACTCACTGCTCTCTCACTGGCTGGACTCACTGCTCACTGGCTAGGCTCACTGCTCTCCCACTAGTTGAACTCGCTGCTCATTGGCTGAACTCACTGCTCTCCCACTGGCTGAACTCACTGCTCTCCCACTGGCTGATCTCGCTGTTCTTTCACTGGCTGGACTCACTGCTCTCTCACTGGCTGGACTCACTGCTCTCTCACTGGCTGGACTCACTGCTCTCCCACTGGCTAGATTCACTGCTCTCTCACTGGCTGATCTCGCTGTTCTTTCACTGGCTGGACTCACTGCTCTCTCACTGGCTGGACTCACTGCTCTCCCACTGGCTAGACTCACTGCTCTCCCACTGGTTAGATTCACTGCTCTCTCACTGGCTGGACCCTGCTCTGTAACTGGCTGAACTCACTGCTCTCTCTCATACTGGCTAGACTCATTGCTCTCTCACTGGCTAGACTCACAGCTCTCTCACTGGCTGGACTCTCTGCTCTCTCACTGGCTGGACCCTGCTCTGTAACTGGCTGAACTCACTGCTCTCTCTCATACTGGCTAGACTCATTGCTCTGTCACTGGCTACATTTACTGCTCTCTCACATTGGCTCAACTCACAGCTCTCCCACTGGGTGAACATACCACAGAATTACCAGCCTCTGACCTGCTCCTGTAGCCACAGTATTTATTAGGCTGGTCCAGTTAAGATGGCAACTCGCAGGATAAAGCAGCCCATTCACAAACATTCACTTCCCCCACCACTGATGCAGAGTCAAAGTCATGTGTACCATCTGCAAGATGCACTACAGGAACTCACCAAGTCTCTGTCGGCAGCACGTTCCAAACCCATGACCACTAGCACCCAGAAGGACAAGGGCAGCAGATACCTGGGAGCACCACAACCTGGAAGTTCCCCTCCAAGTCAATCATCTTCTGGATTTGGAAATACATTGTTGCTCCTTCACTGTCAATGGGTCAATATCGTGAAACTCCCTTCCTAACAACGCTGTGTACCTACACCAAATGGGCTGCTGTGGCACCATAAAACAGCTCAGCACCACCTTCTAAAGGGTAATTAGGGATGGGCAATAAATGCAGGCCTAGCCAGCAAAGCTCACATCTACGAATGAAAAAATAAAAACATTCAGTAATGATAATACCACTGAATGTTAAGGGGTGATTGTTAGATTCTCTCCTGTTGAAAATGGTCACTACCTGGCACAAATGTTTCTTGCCACTTATCAATCAAAGCCTGAATGTTGTCCAGGTGTATACAAACATGGACTGTTTCAGTACCTGAGGAGTTGCAAATGATACTGAACATTCTGCAATCATCAGCGAACTCTGATGCACTCTGATCTGCAGCTGAAAGTAGTTAGGGCTAGACTACTTCACAGGTTAACTCCTGCAGCAATATGCGGACCCAGGTGACTGGCTTCCAACAATTACAATTATCATCACTTGTGTTAGGTATGGCTCCAAACCCCGATTCCTATTGATTCGAGTTTTACCAGGGCTCACACTCGGCCAAATGCTGTCTCTGGATCAAATGCAATCACTCTCACCTCCCCTCTTGAATTTAGCTCTTTTCTCTATGTTTGGACTAAGGCTAATAGGTCAGGAGCTGAGTGACGCTGGCAAAATCCAAACTGAGCGTGAGTGAGCAGTGATTGCTGGGTAAATGCTCAAAAGTATGGTTCATGACCCCTTTCATCACTTTACTGATGATCAAGAGTAGATTGATGGGTTAGATCGATCCTGCTTCTTGTGTATAGGACACACCTGGGCAACTTTCCACATTGCCAGGTTGATGCCAGTGTTGCAGCTGTACGGGAACAGCTTGGCTAGGGGTGCGGCAAGTTCTGGAGCACAAATCTTTAGTACTGTTGCTGAAATATTATCAGGGCCCATTGTCTTTGTATATCCAATTCCATTCAGACATTTCATGATATCATGTGGGGTGAATCAAATTGGCTGAAGACACATCTGTGATGCTGAGGACCTCTGGAGTCGGTTAAGATGGATCTTCTAACCAAATACCATTTTCCAGTTATTGGTCCAAAACCTTGTATGTTATGGCAGTTCAGGTGCTTATGCAAGTGTTTTTTAAATGTGTGACGGGGTATGCATCCACCACCTTACAGGCAGTGAGTACCGGGTCGGAGAATCGGCGGCGGGTGGTGTGAATCCCTCCCCCGCCGGCCGCCGAATTCTCCGGCACCGGATATTCGACGGGGGCGGGAATCACGGCGCGCCGGTTGGCGCCTTGGCGCCCCACCCCCCCCCCCCCCCCCACCGGCGATTCTCCGGCCCGTGATGGGCCGAAGTCCCGCTGCTGTAATGCCTCTCCCGCCGGCGTGAATCAAACCACCTCCTTTACCGGCGGGACTGGTAGCGCGGGTGGGCTCCGGGATCCTGGGGTGGTGGGGGGGGGGGGCGCGGGGCGATCTGGCCCCGGGGGCTGTCCCCACGGTGGCATGGCCCACGATCGGGGCCCACCGATCCGCGGGTGGGCCTGTGCCGTTGGGGCACTCTTTTCCCTCCGTGTTGGCCATAGCCTCTGCGATGGCCGCGCGGACGTGACCCCCTCCCCTGCGCATTCATGGGGATGACGTCAGCAGCCGCTGACGCTCCCGCGCATGCGCGGACTTCCGCCGACTGGCGAAGTCCCTTCGGCCCCGGCGGCGTGGCGCCCAAGGCCCTCCACGCCAGCCGGCGGGACGGGAACCACTCCGGTGCGGGCCTAGCCCCTCAAGGTGAGGGCTTGGCCCCTAAAGGTGCGGAGAAATCTGCACCTTTGGGGTGGCCCGATGCCGGAGTGGTTCCTGCCACTCCATCGCGCTGGGACCCCCCGCCCCGCCAAGTAGGGGAGAATCCAACCCCAGATCCTCAACACCCTCTGGGTGAAAATATCTCATCTTACTCCATCTGACAATTATGTTAAATTTGGTTATTGGCATCTTTGTTAAGGGAAATAGGTTCTTCCTATCTAACAAAATGGATCATCACTTATGGCTGAAGATGGTTACGTGGCTCCTTCAGCATTGAGGATGGGGAAAGTAGTGCAGCTTCCTGTTATTTGTTTAATAGTCCACCACCATGGACTGCAGAGCTTTGATCTGATGGGATTGCCGTGTTCTATCATGTGCTGCTTCTGCTGTTTGGCATGCAAGTAATCCTGTGATGTAGCTTCAGCATGCTGACACTGCATTTTTAGTTATGCCTAATGCTGCTCCTGGTTCCCCCTCCTGTACTCTTCATGAACCCAGGTTGCACCTGTCTTGATGGTAATGGTAGAGGATATAAGGCCATGAGTTTGTATTTGAATACAATTCTACTACTGCTGAAGGCCCACAGATCCTCATTGATGCCCAGCTTTCAGCTGCTAGATCTGTTCTCAATTGATCACCTTTAGCAAGGTGGTAGCCATTCTCCACAAACATGATGCTGAGTGTGAAAATGGACTTCATTTTAACAAGAATTATGCGGTGGTCACTCCTTCCAAGACTGTCATGGGCAGGTGCATCTGTGACAGGTGGATGGGTGAGGACAATATTGGGTAGGTTTTCCAACTTGTTGGTTCCTCGCTGGTTTAGCTCACTCGGCTAAATCGCTGGCTTTTAAAGCAGACCAAGCAGGCCAGCAGCACGGTTCGATTCCCGTACCAGCCTCCCCGGACAGGCGCCGGAATTTGGCGACTAGGGGCTTTTCACAGTAACTTCATTGAAGCCTACTTGTGACAATAAGCGATTTCCATTTCATTTCATCACCTGCTCCAAGCCCAGTCTGGCAGTTACCTTCTTCAGGACTCAGCCAGCTCGGTCACTGCTGGTACGTTCTTAGCCATTTTAGGCAATGGACAGTGAAGTTCCCCACCCAGAGTACATTCTCTGCCCTTGCCATCCTCAGTGTGTCCTCCAAGTGGTCATGGAGGGGCACTGATTCATCAGCTGAGGAAGGGCAATGGGGGCTGCTCCTGAGGCAACACCTTCCAAGCCCACGTCAACTACCTTCTAGAAGGGCAAGGGTAGCAAATACATGGAAACATCATGACCTCCAAGCCATTCATTATTCTGACCTCAAAATATATTACCGATCCTTTACTGTCGCTGGGTCAAAATCTTGGAACTCCCTCCCTAATAGTAGAGTGGTTATACCTACATCACATAGATTACACTAGCCTAAGAAGGCAGCTCACCACCGCCTACTCAAGGGATGGGCAACAAATGCTGGCCAAGCCAGTGAAGCCCACAGCCCGGAAGAATGAATTTTTAAAAAAAGCGGATTTCCTTGACATGATGCCATGAAGTTTCATGGGCTCCAGAGTCGATGTTGAGGACTCCCATAGCAACTCCCTCCCAACTGTATACCACTGTGCCACAGCCTCTGCTGGATTTGTCCAGCAGATGGGACAAGTCAGATCCAGGCATGTTGGCATTGTCTGTAAGGTATGGTTTTGTTCAGCTTTTGCTTGATTAGTCTGTGGGACAGCTCTCCCAACTTTAGCACAAGCCCCCTAGATGTTAGAACGAGTACACTGTTAAACTTCCCAGTGCCTAAGTCAATACAAGATGTCCATCCAGTTTTATTCTTTTTTGACTTTTCTGTAGCGCTATGGTACAACCGAGTGACCATTTCCGAGTCAACCTGTCAACGGTAGGAATGTAGATTTCTTATCCAAAAGAGCTCTCCTGAACAGCTCTCGTGAACAATCAGTGATAGTTTCATGGAGGACTAGCTATTAAATTGAGATTCTTTTTTGTGAATTTGGTGAACTTAAACTTCAGAGTGGCTGTTGCAGGATTTGAACCCATGTCCCCGGAGCAGTCGCCTGGTCCCATGGATTACGAGTTCATTGTCATTGGCATTGCACCATCGTCTACCCAAATGTCAACGATACAGAATAGATATTAAATGGTATATGAAAGCTCTTTGTGAATAGGTCAATAATGCTTCATTTTTTCCAATGCCAATATTGCATTATATAGCTGAAGAGACAGTAATTGTTCACTCCAGAATGCAATGGGATTAGATGTTCTTCCATGACATTAACTCTATTTCTCTCCACAAATGATGCCTGACTGGCTGATTATTTCCAGGATTTGCAGCATTTAGCTTTTGGCCTTGGTGTCGGGTTGGAATATATATTTAATATATTTTAAAAATTAAGCTTCAAAATAAACTGCATGATGGCATTTTAATAAAAGCAAAATGCTGCAGATGCTGAAAGTCTGAAATAAAAACAAACTGCTGGGAATATTGACTGTAATTTAAATTCTATTTGATTTCATAATTGAAATGCGAATGGCCAATTGGAGAGGTGGGAGTATGAACTGTTCTTCCAGATTAAATGTTACAATATATAGGCAAGCGCCGAGGACAGATGACATATTAAATGGCATCTCAACTTCCAGGAGGCAGCTCAGATCAAACACAGACAGACTCAGGCTCAACTCCAAGTTCACGTTTGATATCATGCCAGTTTGGAACACTCTTGGCAGAATGACGGAATATTGGAACCAGTATGAGATAAGCATTAGTGGTTTTCACAGCAAAGTACTCTGCAGAATTTGAACCAGTACATCCACTCCAAATGGTAGCCCAAAGAAAATATATCAGTACCTTTCATAAAATCGGCATCTCACTGTCATACAGTAACTACAAAATTCAATCCGCAACTTACATAGGATTACATAAGAGACACAACAGCAGGCCATTCAGCCCAACCGGTGCATGCTGGTGTTTATGCTCCATTTGAAACTCTTCCCATATTTTTTCATCTAAATCTCCCATTCAAACCCTCTGTTACAATGGTAAAACATCATGGGCAGGATTCTCCATTTCTGAGACTAAGTGTTGCCGCCAACGCATAATTCGTGGACTTTCATGACAGCAAAACTGACACCCCACCTGGAATGATTCTGCTGCTGTCGAGGGTCTAGCACTGGCGCCACGTGGAACACAAATCGATTCTAATGACAAATGGTGCCAGATTCACCGGTTTCGCGATTTAGGAGGCTGACAAGCTGCAGCCGCATATACACACTTCACTCCCCACACACACCATCCCAGCCAACAAAATGGCAGCGAGGAGAGCGGCACCAAAGTTCACGGACGCAGAGATCGAGACACTCTTGGACGCCGTGGAGGATGGCCGTGTACCCCGGTCGGGGAAGGAGGCTGCCAGCCGCCGCCATTCATGGTGCCTGGGTGCAGGTGGCAGAGGCGGTCAGCACCATGGGCAATGTAATCTGGACGGGCCAGCAGTGCCGTAAAAAAACCGCACGACCTCCTCAGGATGCCCAGGGTGAGTAGGCAGCACTGTGTCCCTGGCACTAACCTCCACTCCACACACCCGTAACCCAACATTCCCCCTACCCAGAGGGCATCCGAACCCCCACCCAGCATCACATGCCGGTACCCATACCAGCCGCCATGGCCAGGTTCACTGGCCACCGAGGCCACATGAGTCGGACTGTCTAACGCTGTTGTTTTCTGTTTCCGCCCCAAGGAAAAGGCCAAGTACAACTGCCAGGAGTGGGAGAAGACAAGAAAGGGACCGTCGGACCTGTGGCCCCTCACTGTGGCAGAGCAGAGGGCCCTGGTCATGGTTGGTGGCCCAGAGGAAAAGGTGGTCGCTGAGGTGGAGTTCAACCGTGGGTGAAGGAAGTGAGACCCCGCTTAATTGCGATTTCCCAATGCCACATGTGCCAACCACCCTCACCCCCACCTTCACACCACCCTCACCCCCACCCTCACCAAACACCACCCTCACCCACCCTCACCCCCACCCTCACCAAACACCACCCTCACCCACCCTCACCCCCACCCTCACCAAACACCACCCTCACCCAACACCACCCCAACACCACACCCACCCACACCCTACACCACCCCAACAGAACCCCCACCCTACACCCTGGCGGGTGGCAGATGGTGGGGTGTGGGGGAGGGTGGGGGGCACCTATACAGGCGGTGTCTATTTGCAGAACAAGTGGCCAAGATGGGTGGTCTGTGGGGTGCGTAGCAAACTGGGTGCCTTGCAAGCTGCGGTAATGGAGCTGGTCACCCCAGCCACTCGGCCAATTCCTCCCATCAACCCAGCCAGTGTCTGACCCGGCAGTCCGCAGTCGCTTCTCACAATGTCCTACCTCCTCTCTCCCTCATCAGCCATGACACCGATTTCACGATTTCTAAAAGCACAATTGAACCACGCTGTCGGGAACTCGTCCCATCGGAGGCGGAGAATTGCAGTGGCCCCGGTGAATACTGGGTCAGACCCGCTAATGTAATGCAAACTGTGTTTACTGTACGTGCGTTCTGTCATGCATTGATGCCGCTGTTGAGGTGACGGAGAATTGCGATATGGTGTCAAATCGGCGCCTGCCAAGATTTTGGCGTTGGAATTTATTCTCCGCCAAATCGCGTTTCATGATTTCGGCATCGCCCAATGGAGAATACCACCCCATATGCTTGGCTAGTTGCCCCTTAAATGCATCTATACTATTCACTTCAACCACACCTGTTGGTTGTGAATTACATATTCTCATCATTTCTGGATAAAGAAGTTTCTAAATTCCCCCTTGGATTTCTTGGTGACTATTTTATGTTGATGGTTCCTTGCTCTCAAGATTAATCATTTCTTCTGTATCACTCAAAATCATAATTTAAGAAATCTCCAGGTCACCCCTCAGCCTTACTTTTTTCAAGGGGCAAGAGACCCAGCCTGTTTATTCCTTCCTGATTTGTACACCCTATGCATTTCTGGAATCATCCTTATACATTTTCTCTGCACCCTCTCCAGTACCTTAATAACCTTGCTCCAAAGAAGAAAATGACACTGACGTCACCCGTGGAACTTTTTTTCAAATAAATTTGGCAAACGCAATTTTTCCAATTAAATGCCAATTTTAGCGTGGCCAATCCACCGACCCAGAACATCTTTGGGTTGTGGGGGTGAGATCCACGCAGACACGGGGTGAGCTCATGGGACGTCAGTACGTGGGTGACATTGCCATCTCCACTCTCTCAGAAGAGAATCTCCTGGTCATACTTGACATCTTTGTGGAAGCATATCAAAGAATGGGTCTCAACCTCAAGAAGACTCAAGTCCCTTACCAACCTGCCCCAGAGCAAAATCCAGTCTCTTCGATCAATATCAATGGAGAAACTGTGATAACCCGCATGGATCTTATGGGGTAGGGGTGATTAACTCTCCCGTTAAGGGGCCAGGGACCTTTAACAATGTCTGGTTATGTATAAATAGAATCATAGAATAGAATTCAATTACTACAGTGCAGAAGGAGGCCATTTGGCCCATTGATTCTGCACCAGGTGCCTCCACCCTATTCCCATAGCCCAGTAACCCCACCCAATCTTTTGGGCACTTAAGGGCAATTCACCGTGTCCAGTCTACCTAACCTGTACATATTTGGACTGCGGGAGGAAACCGGAGTACCCGGAGGAAACCCACGCAGACATGGGGAGAAAGTGCAAACTCAACACAGACAGTCACCCGAGGCCAAAATTGAACCCAGGCCCCTGGAGCTGTGAGGCAGCAATGCTAACCAAAGTGCCACCGTGCCACATTGGTCAGTAAGGCACTGACTAGAGAAGACTCAGTAGGGAACTACTGGAGCTGTGTATAATAATAGTTGTAAAATAATGTATGTTTTTGTTTCAACAAATTTGGTGTGTTCTTTGTGGCCCTTACAAAAAAAATCCTAGCAAATATGGAAAATTTCCCATAGCTGGGGTGCCAGCTCTCTTCTAAGGCTGAGATCGATGCAGAGATCCAACATCATATCCAACCCGCAAGCACCTCCTTTGGATACCTAAGGACGAGAATCTTTGACAACCGCGACATTCATGCTGACACCAAGATCCTTGTGTACAAGGCGGTCGTCCTCCCAACAGCTCAGGAACTTGGACTACATACAGGCGCCATTTTAAGGCCCTGGAGAGGTCCCATCAACACTGTCTGAGACCGATTCTCTGCTTCAGCTGGGAGGACAGATGTACTAACATCAATGTCCAGAAAGGAGTGAAGAGAACCGGCATCATGGCTATGATCACCCAAAACCAATTCCGTTGGGCTGGCCATGTGCTTAGGAGGTCAGAGTCCGGATTGCCAAAGCAAATCATCTTTGCCCAGCTCAAGGAAGGCTCCCAAACAAGAGGAAGATAAATGAAGCGTTTCAAAGACACACTGAAGGCCTACCTCAAGAAATGCAACACAGACCCCAGCACCTGGGAGACTCTTGTTCCGAAGAAATAGACTTGGAGGAAGCTCCTGATTGAAGGGACACAATCCTTTGAGGACACCCGACAGTAAGAGGAGGTCTGGAAAAGGAGTTTGAGAATGGAATAAAAGCGATTAGAGTCCAAGGACTGATCCCACCTCCCGGAAACACCTGACAACTGTGCAGTCAAAGATGCGGCTGTAGTATTGGGCTCACCAACCACGCAAGGACCCACAGAACCAATGATCAATAATATAGAGTTTCTTAGGTCGATAATCTTACTCGTTAGCGAGTGATCACTGAAGAAGAAGAAGATTCCCTTTTTGTAATATGGCAACCAGAAATACACACACCTGCCTGTGAATCTGAATGCAAACAAATTCTCCCATGTTCGCCTTTGTGAAATCCAGCTTCGGACTGAAAATGACGATTATCATTCAAGCAAACAATTTTGAAGTGTTATTTTGGGTGAATTTGGCGTGGTGTTTTCCGCTGGCTCTTTGGCACCCAGGCTGGCATACACGCATGCTTAGGGCGGATTTAACTAAAGAAAAAAAGAGTCCATTCTGGGCAGCCATCTAACTCAAGAGGCTCAAAGGTGGCGCTCGGGTGGCAGTGGCAGGGTGCCCAGGTAGCACTGTTAGGGTGCTAGGCTAGCGGTGCCAGGGTGCCATCCTGTCCAGACGCCAACCACTGAGGGCCTCCAATCACCTGGGTGATCCCAATCACATGGGTGTCCCTGACCACCCCCCCGACAAGTGCCATTCCACCTGGTCCCAGTTTGCAGGCTCCAGTGCTGAACACCGCGTGGTTGGTGTCTCCTTGGTGAGGCCAATAGATACAAGGTGCCTATTCGATCCAGTGTTGGCAGAGTTAAGTGAGTTTTTAAACTCACTTAACTCTGTGAGACTTAATCCCGCCTATTGTGGGCGGAATCCAGATTTCATCATCTCGCATTAGATCTTGTTCGATCTGAGGAGACATAACGAGGGTTGGGAATCTTGGGAGAGGCCTCTCCTGGGATCTACAGGTCGAGTCCCACCCCGTTCCGGTGGGTCGCAGCCAGTAAATCGCGTCCTTAATAATTTTTTTGGCCTTGGGGAGCTCCTTCCCAGTCCTGCCCCCGCTCAGAAATGTTTCTGCCACACCACACCAACTCCTCAGAAAGGCCGCCATTTTGAAAGGGTGCTCTGATCTCTAAGTGAGCTTGAGAGTCCCCCAGATACCCCACCAACGGACAATACCACCACTCCACCCCCCCCAACCAAGTGAGGATATCCGCTATGGGGATGCTGATGGATGCCTCCCTTTTCAAGCCCCCCCATAATCCCTTTCAGACTCCCTCCCTTTTAGAATATCCCCTTCATCCCCAACCTTTATGAGGCTCCTATATGCCCCCTTCACCTCCCCCCCACCCTTCATACCCCACTCACCCCCTTTCTCGGGCATGGCCCCTTTCAGGCCCCGACTCTTGCAATGCCAAACTGGCACCATGACTCCATGACAATGCCAGCCTGGCATTTGGGTAGTGCCCTGGCACCCTTACAGTGCCAGGTTCACACTGAGGTTGCCCAGTTGGCACTTCCTGGGTGCCCAGGTGCCAGGGGGAGTGCCAGGGTATTATCCTGCCTTGTCCCTGACCAGCTATGGACTTCAATAACCTCTGAGACTCCCGAGTGGCCATCATGACTGGTCTCTGACTGTGGAGAGCAGTACCAATCGGTGGCCAGTTGAGGCCTTACTGGTGACTCCCAGCTGATGGGTCAATACGACATTGGCATATTTAAATTTCATTATCTGGATCGCGCCCAGTGAGGGCGTAAGCCAGATCTGGCCGGGTGTAGAGAGTCGGGTGACTCGCAATCAGCCCAACGCACAGCCCGATTTGGGCCTCACCCACGATTCACCCGTCGGTGAACGCTGTGGCTGAATTGTGTTCCTGATGTGCAAATGAAAACAATTGTGGCTTTTAAGTGGAGATTGGTCTTCCCATTCTGCATTGCACAGAAAAGTTAGAATGGAACAGAGGATTTGGGATCTTGTGACAAATGAGGCCCTGGTTCCAGTGCAACTAGTGAGGGACCACTACAGTCCCCGATTCACCATTATTATGCAGCATTACCAATCCCATACAGTCATTAAAGGCCCTGAAGAAACCATATCTGCTTTTGTGGCCAGACTTCAACAGATGTCGCAACATTGTGAATTTGGTACATCTCTTAGCGATATGTTACGTGACTGATTGGTATATGGGATCACTAACTTAAATATTCAGAAGAAGTTTCTGGCAGAAACCAAAATATCCCTTCGGCAAAGTGGTTGAGTGGGCTCAAGCGACTGAACCGTTGGACAAAGCACTTTTGAACTACAAGTCGTGCAAAACGAGGTAAATCAGTTCTGGTCGGAAGCGGCAGCCGCTCAAAGTACCTGGAGTGAGGGTTTGGCAAACCCTGAAAAAAAAGCACCTTTGCTAAGTAGCAGCCATTTTTCAAAAATAATCCAGAGAGTTAAAAATACACTTCCTTCCTCCCATCAGTGATGGGGGGCATCCTATTACCTTCTGGCAGTTATGATTATTCTTCATCCTGATGTCCCTCATTCTGCAGCACTGTGGTTTTATTAACTACCATTCTTACACATGGTATTCCACTGTACTCACCTAGTTCACATAAAATCCTCACCGTCAGATATTCATTGACCAGGAATCAATGTAGCTCCACCCTGCTTAACCTGTGCAATAGATATTGGGATTTATTCACAAGGTAAGCAATCATTTTTTTAAAAAGTATGGGTGGTTTCCAGCTTTCCTCAGAGCTGAAGAATCCCTTTGCTCTGTACTTCAATCTGAGGTCCTAGTCTCATTACAAAATTCTGCCTTATTTAATGAGCAATTATTCAACGTTTTAAATACTTTTAATACGTTTTTTTTCCAGTTTAACTCTCCCGACAGATTGTTACCACAAGTAAAATATTTGTATTTTAGCCACACCACCCAAACTAGTAGGTGGAAGCAATAGAAAGATCAGCTGAAATATTTGCAACACAAGGCTGAGGGTTTTTTTCGTTAGAAAATTAGCTTAGAAATTATTACATACAATTTAGCTACAATAGCACAAATAAAATGTGAATCTTTTGAAGGTGGTTAAAGTGTGTGACAAAGGATGTGTCTAGATTTGCCTATCGATAGGTTATGATTACAGCCTACGTAGTTACTCTAGGAGAGGTTACGGCAGCTTGAAGTACCTTGATCTTTGTGCAAAAACACACAGGCAGGTGGGCTGGCTGTAGGGTGAATGTGGTCAGGTGACAGTATTTGTGAGGCAGGTTGCTAGCGTGGGTGGATTATGCTATGCTAGTGTGCAGGCGGCAGCAATTTACTCTTCCATGTGACAAAGGGGTGGGAGTTACTCTATAGGTTAGCTGTGCCTACCAGCAGGTGGTCAGTTTCAGGCGCCGAGATGAGGGAGATAAGACATTCAAGAGCCTGACTCCGGAGGCTTTGGGGGTGTGGGTCTGTGCTTCAGGGTGCAGTCATCGAACTTGCTCGTTTGCTGCAGAGTTAACAAGTCATGCACACTAGCAGGCTCGCCAAAGTACAGGTAAGACTTATTTATAGAGCTGAATGAAAACCTATGTGAACATATTGTTACTCAGTGTGATGTAACTGGAAATAATCTTAATGATGCAGTATCTATCAGCATTCTCAAAATCAATGTGATCTGTTCTAATCACCCAGATCTGGAGCTGATGAGACTCAACCTCAAAGGTTCCAACAAGGTAATTTTAAAAATCATTTCTGTAGCTTTCTGCAGACCTACAAAAAATTTTGAAATGTTAAGATCTGATGTGCATTCATTGATGATGATGTATATTACATTTTAAAGAACAGGTTAATAGTTCTGATTTTGAGAGGTTTGTTTTAAAGAGTAGAGAATGGAGCTCTGTTTCTGACCTCCAGTATGACAGCTTCTCATCTGTAAAGTTTAAAAGAATCAGATTATACATTGCATTTATATTGTTTTATTCTGGGGAAAGTGTAATTGTAATAACAAAGAAGACATTTTCAGATTTATTCATGTCTTTGTGAATTTTGCTCTTGGCTTGCCTGTTCCTTTAATACAGCCTAGCGTACATGAACACAGAATCATAGTTGCTACATGTTTTCTATACTCCACCAAGAATTTTCACATAACAGGGAACAGCAAATTCCTTTCACCTTTGGCTGTAGTCGGCGTATAACAAAGATAAGAGTACAATTCAATTGTTTTAATATGGGGCATTTAGCACCTGCTCGGCTGGTCGGCATGAGCTCAATCAGTGGTGGTTTAGGATTGCAATGCTTTTCCCTGACAGCCTATTAGAAAAGAGGATTCTCTCAACCTTGTTATTGGTAGTGGAGTACAGACACTTTTTTTTTATAAGAGTCTCTTGCCTCTAAAGTAATGAGTTGTGTGTAGTGGCACACCATGATATGCTGCACTGGCCATCAATAAAGACATTAATTTTGTGCTGGGGACACAGAATCATGAACCCCAATAGTGCAAAAGGAGGCCATTCAACCCATTGAGTCTGCGCCGGCTCTCTGAAAGAGCACCCTAGCTAGGCCCAGCCCGTTGCAATCCCATAACCCCACCTAACTGGTGCGATTCTCCCAGCCCCGCGCTGGGCTGGAGAATCGCTGCAACTGTGCCACGACGCCCCGACACCGAGGTGTGGAGACTCGGCGCCATTTGCACCAGCGTGTTTGACACTCCGCGGGAATCGGTGGGGCTGCTGATTCTCTGGTTCGGATGGGCCGAGCGGGAACTCTTCGCAAAGGGTTGGGGTGCGGCCTGTGGGGCGGGGAAAAGCACTCCTTCACTTTGGTGTGGGGGGGGGGGGGGACACTCTGATTGAGGTCTGCCCCGCAATTGGGGCCCACCAATCGGCAGGCCGGCCTCTTTTTTTTTTTTTCCCTCCCCTGGCCTACTTTGTTGTGCGGCCAGCCCCTGAACCCCCACGCCATGTTGCGTAGGGGCTGGTGCGCTGAAGAAGTCTCATGCGCAGGTGTGCGCGGTGCCCATTTGGTGCTGGGAAGGGAGGCTGAAGTGGCATGGACCGCTCCAGCGCCATGCTGGCCCCCTGTGGAGGACAGAATCGGTCATCCCCGTGCCCATTTCGCGCCATCGTGAAACGTGATGGTGTTCATGGCGGCGTGAACACTTAATCTCCATTTTGCAGAATCACCCCCAACCTTTTAGACACTAAGGGGCAATTGATCATGGCCAATCCACCCAATCTGCACATCTTTGGACTGTGGGAGAACAAAGGACAAAGAAAAGTACAGCACAGGAACAGGCCCTTCCGGCCCTCCAAACCCGTGCCGACCATGCTGCCCGTCTAAATCTTCTACACTTCCGGGGTCTGTATCCCTCTATTCCCATCCTATTCATGTATTTGTCAAGATGCCCCTTAAACGTCACTATCGGCCCTGCTTCCGCCACTTCCTCCAGCGAGTTCCAGGCACCCACAACCCTCTGTGTTTATAAAAAAATAAAAATAATTGCCTCGTACATCTCCTCTAAACCTTGTCCCTTGCACCTTAAACCTATGCCCCCAAGTAATTGATCCCTCTTATCCTGGGATAAAGTCTCTGACTATCCACTCTGTCTATGCCCCTCACAATTTTGTCGACCTCTATCAGGTCGTCCCTCAACCTCCGTCGTTCCAGTGAGAACAAACCAAGTTTATTCAACCTCTCCTCATAGCTAATGCCCTCCATACCAGGCAACATCCTGGTAAATCTCTTCTGCATCCTCTCTAAAGCCTCCACATCCTTCTGGTAGTGTGGCAACCGGAATTAAACACTATAAAGAGTAAACTGGAGCACCCGGTGGAAACCCAAGCAGACACGGGGAGAACATGGAAAATCCATACAGACTCACCCTTTTTCGGTTTAACTTTATTTATCCTGAAATTTCCTCCTTTTGTCCTCGAATGGGAATTCAGCGGGAGCATGGTTCTGTGGTTTTTCAGCATACGCTGGCCTCTGGAGCAAATTGAGGTAGGCTGTTCATCATGGCAGCAGATCCTGATCTTGGTCTCGTCCAACATCCACGCACAAACACACTTCCTTGGAAATGCCATTGAACGCTATTCAGGAGTGGGAACTACAGCTTATTTTGCTGCTCTCCTAATTAGGGCATTGGGTCCAATTGCAATGCCATACTCCTGCCCTAACTGTAACTAGTTAACACCAGATAAAACAGATCAACCTTGTTGTATTGTGTGTGTGGTTCAGTACTTTCAGAACATTTACCCACCAAGACTTGGTGGAGCTTTAAGTTTCTTTTTCTGCGGGATAACGGTTATGGCGGAGAGCAGGGATTGAGAGGATGGGGGATATGTTCATAGAGGGGAGCTTTCCGAGTATGAGAGCGTTGAGAGGAAAAGTTTGAGGGGAAACTAATTCGGGTATCTGCAGGTGCGGGACTTCCTTCGTAAACGTGTCAACATTCCCGCTCCTACCGCTAAGGGGGATTCAGGACAGAGTAGTTTCCAGAGGGTGGGTAGGAGAAGGGAGCGTCTCGGACATTTATAAGGAGCTTATGAGATTGGAGGTGACGCAGACAGAGGCGCTGAAGCGCAAGTGGGAGGAGGAGCTGGGAGGTGAGATAGAGGATGGTCTATGGGCAGGCACGTTGAGTGGAGTCAACACGTTCGCAACATGTGCCATGCTCAGCCTGATACAATTTAAGGTTGTTCATCGGGCTCACATGACAGTGGCACGGAAGAGCAGATTATTTGGGGTGGAGGACAGGTGCGCAAAATGTGCCGGAGGACCGGCGAACCATGTCCACATGTTCTGGGCATGTCCAAAGCTTTGGGGATTTTGGCAGGGGTTTGCAGATGTCATGTCCACGGTGTTAAAATCAAGGGTGGCACTGAGTCCAGAGGTGGCGATTTTCGGGGTGTCAGAAGACCCGAGAATCCAGGAGGAGAAAGAGGCAGACGTTCTGGCATTTGTTTCTTGGTAGCCTGGAGACGGATACTATTAGCATGGAGGGACTCAAAGCCCCAGAAGTCAGAGACCTTGCTATCGGACATGGCTAGCTTTCTCTGTTTGGAGAAAATCAAGTTCTCCTTGAGAGGGTCACGGTCAGGGTTCACCCGGAGGTGGCAACCGTTCATCAACTTCTTTGCTGGAAATTAATTGTCAGCAGATTGGGGGGGGGGGGCGCGAGTAGTTTAGATTAGAGTAGGGGGTTAATAAGGGTGGGACCTGTACGAGAGGTAAATGGCTTTTGCACTATGTTTATGGTTTCATGTATATTGTTTATTTTGTTACTATACCAAAAATACCTCAATAAAATATTTATTTAAAAAATTTCTTTTTCTGACAATTGGTACCAGTTGTTGAATAGTTTTTTCAGAGGAAGGATAATAATATTCTTGTTTCAACATCAATGCAAATTACCATCATGATTTGGAAATGACGAGGTCTCATTCTGCACAATGATTCCTTTGCTTACTGCATCATTGTTTTATTACAGAATTGGCAAAAAGTCTGGTAGGTTTATCATTTCCATTATTTCATTTTGCTTCTTCCATGTCACCTTGACGGAAGCTTCACAGCTAGACAGCTCTACCAATTTAGATTTGAAATTGCAAATCTTTCAGTCAATAGCCACATTTTGAATTACAGTTGGAATTACTGGTCCCCATTCGCCCCAGTTCCCAATCTCATTGAAAGGAAAGAAGTGATCCTGTTCACTCGGGAGTTTGTCTCCACTTGCAGTGCGGCAATGAGAAAGGTTATGGCAAGGTTGGCAGGCTCGTCTGACCAAAGTGAAGGAGGAAGCCTGCTAGTGAGAGGCAGTGTGGGAAAGGAAGAATGGCAGGGGAGTGGGAGGAAGTGGGACAGCAAGAAACGGCAATGAAGCCAAAGCGTGACAGTTAGGGCATTTCATGGGGGAGGGAGGGCATAAACAAAGATATGACTGTGGAGGAGGGATTATTAAGAGCAGGTGTGAGGGGGAAAAAAGAGGGAGTGCAGTAGTGGGAGAGAACAGATACTCTATTGAAAAATATTAAAATTATAACAGTTCTGTTCTGAAAATAACAACTTTTATCACAATATATCCTTGTTGCTTTTTAGCAATTTAATTGTTCGTTTTTAGCTGAGTTATGACGTTTAATGTCAACCAGGAATTTGTTAAGATGGGTGAGCAAGAGCTTAGTCAATGAGCTGGGTTTGAAGGAGGGTCATAAAGAAAGAGAGAGAGGCAGGGGAGAGCAGAGAGATCACAGGGCTACCAGAAGGAATTTGACTTGGGAGGAATTTCTCGGGTCCAGGCTGCTGATGGGGCAGCTGAAAACGGCAAAGGGAGGTAATGGTGGACCACAACAACAGCTTGTATTTATATAGCAATGTGCCAAAGGCACATCCTAGGAGTGTTATCAAACGGGATTATCCGTCGGCGGGATTCTCCGTTGCGCCAGCAGCGCACTGACACCTGCAGGTTTCCCGGCGGCGTGGGGTGGCCTCAATGGGCAATCCCATTGGCAGGTGGCGGGAACGGAGAATCCTGCTGCTGGTGAGGGTACACCAGCCAGGAAAACGTGGCTGGCAGCCTGGAGAATCCCACTCAAGGAGTTATTAGGACAGATGACTAAAAGCTTGGTCAAAGAGGTAGGTTTTTAAGAGTGTCTTAATGAAGGAAAAAGGGTATGGTTACAGAAAGGCTCAGTGAGAAAATTTCAAAACCTGTTGGCCGGGATTTACTGACCACCCTGCTGCATGTTTTCCGATGGGGGAGGAGGTGGCCTGCCTACTGGTCCCGCTGTTGTCAATAGGATTTCCCACTGACAGCACCCCTCACCCCTCAACTTGAGCGCAGGCGTGGGACCGGAACTTCCCACCATTGTGAACATTTGGTAAATCCCGCATATGGTCTTCGCATGTCCACCAAAGGTGGAGCAATATATGTGGGGTGTCCCAGAAGCCAGAATTAGAAGAGCGCAGATATCTCAGAGGATTATGTGGTTGGATGAGTAGAAATAGGGAGGGTCGAAGCCATGGAGGGAATTGGAAACAAAGGTCAGAATTTTAACTTGGTTAACTGAACTAATATCCATCAGCAAGCACAAGGATGATGGGAGACTAGGACTTGATGCGAGTTGGTTGTAGGGTTTGGATGAGCATAAATCTATATTGAGTGGGAGATGGAAGATCGGTCAAGAAATCATTGTAGTCAAGTTTAGAGGTAACAAAGGAATGGTCGAGGGTTTCAGCTGCAGATAAGCTTGAGGCAGGGTAAAGTCGGGTGACGTTAATGGCTGCCATAGTGATGGTGTAAATGTATAATCAGAACCTCATCTCCGGGTCAATCATGGCACCATGGACAGCCTGGTTCAGGCTCGATAGTTGGCAGGGATGGATGGAGGCGGTGTCATTGTGACATTGTCATAGAACTGGTCTTACAGAAACCAAGGGTAATACTCTGGGGACCCAACTTTGAATCCCGGAGCATCACGGGTGTCAGTCTTCAGCCAATATGATTCCCTCCAAGTGATATCAAGAAATGACTGAAGGCACTGGATACTGCAAAGGCTATGAGCACTGACAATATCCCAGCAATAGTACGGAAGACTTGTGCTCCAGAATTTGCTGCACCCCTAGCCAAGCTGTTCCAGTACAGCTGCAACACTGGCATCTACCCAGCAATGTGGAAAATTGCCCAGGTGTGTTCTGTACACAAGAAACAGGACAAATCCAACCCAGCCAATTACCAACTTATCAGTTTACTCTCAATCATCAGGAATGTGATGGAAGGGGTCAATAATAATGCCATCAAGCAGCACTTGCTCAGCAATAACCTGCTCACTGACACTCAGTTTGGTTTTCACCAGGGTCACTCAACACCTGACCTTATTACAGCCTTAGTTCAAACATGGACAATAGAGCTGAACTTCAGAGGTGAGAGTGACTGCGCTTGACATCAAGGCAGTATTTGATCAAGTATGGCATCCAGGAGTCATTACATAACTGGGGTCAATGGGAATCGGGGGGAAAACATTCTACTGGCTGGAATCATACCTAGAGAAATGAAGATGGTTGTTGGAGGTTAGTCATCTCAGTCCTGGGGCATCACTGCAGGAGTTCCTAAAGGTAGAGTCCTAGACCCAACCATCTTCAGCTGCTTCATCAATGTTCCATGTTCAACGCCATTTGTGACCTCCTCAGACACAGACGCAGTGCAAATGCAGCAAGACTTGGACAATGTCCAGGCCAGGGCTGACAAGTGGCAAGTGACATTCATGCCACACAAGTGCCAGGCATTAACCAACTCCAATGAGAGAGAATTAACATCCTGGGGGTTCCCATTGACCAGAAACTGAGCTTGACTAGCGATATCAATACTATGGCTACAAAGGGGCAGCACAGTGGTTAGTACTGCTATCTCACGGGGCAGAAATCATGGGTTCGATCCCGGCCCTGGGTCACTGTCCATGTGGAGTTTGCACATTCTCCCATTCTCCCCATGTTTGCATAGGTTTCACCCCCACAACCCAAAAATGTGCAGGCCAGAGGGATTAGCCACGCTAAATTTCCCCTCAATTAGAAAAAATGAATTGGGTCTCTAAATTTATTGAAATATATACTATGGCTACAAGAGCAAGTCGGAGGCTAGGAATCCTGCTGCGAATAACTCACAATCTACTATGTACGTACTGTGTACATTCCTCGGCCGCAGAAAAATACTTTTCACCATACTTCGGTACATGTGACAATAAATCAAATCAAATCATCTCCTGATGGGCAGCACGGTAGCATAGTGGTTAACACAGCTGCTTCACAGCTCCAGAGTCCCAGGTTCGATTCCCGGCTTGGGTCACTGTCTGTGTGGAGTCTGCACGTTCTCCCCGTGTTTGCGTGGGTTTCCTCCGGGTGCCTCCCACATCCAAAGATGTGAAGATTAGGTGGATTGACCATGCTAAATTGCCCTTAGTGTCCAGAAATGTTCAGGTGGGGTTACGAGAACAGGGTACAGTATTCCCCGTTTGCCTGGATGAGTGCTCCACACTAGAAATTCAACACCATCCAGGACAATGTCACCTGCTTAATTGACGCCCCTTCCAGAAACTTTCACTCAATCCACCATCAACGCACAGTAGCAGCAGTTTGTACCATCTACAAGATGCACTGCAGGAACTCACTAAGGCTCCTTAAGCAGTGCCTTCCAAACATAGAATACCTACAGTGCAGAAGGAGACCATTCAGCCCATTGAGTTTGCACCGAACCTCTTAAGAGTACTTGACCCAAACGCGCTCCCCCACCGTACCCCAATAATCCCATAAACTAACCTCCACATCATGTTTTGACACGAAAGGGCAATTTAGCACGGCTAATCCACCTAACGTGCACATCTTTGGACTGTGGGAGGAAACCAAAGCACCCGGAGGAAACCCTTCCAGAGAATGGGAGAAAGTGCAAACTCCACACAGACAGTGACCCAAGGCAGGAATTGAACCCGGAACCTTGGTGTTGTGAGGCAGCAGTTCTAATCACTGTGCCACTGTGCTGCCCAAACCCATGACTACTTACCATCTCAAAGGACAAGAGCAACAGATAGATAGCTGACAACACCTCACCTGGATGTACCTCTTTGAGTCACTCACCATCTTGACTTGGAAATATATCACCATTCCTGCACAGTCGCTGGGTCAAAATCTGGGAATTCCCTCCCTAATAGCTTGGACTGCAGTGGCACCATAAAACAGCTCACCACCACCTTCTCCAGGACAATTAGGAATGGGCAATAAATGTTGGCCTAGCCAACAAAGCCAATATCCCGTTTAAAATTTAAAAAACAAAAAAAACAAATCCATGTGGTGTAGGTATACCCATGATGCTGTTCAGGAGGGAGATCAGGATTTTGACCCAGCGACAATGAAGGAACAGTTATGTTTACAAATCAGGATGGTGAGTGACTTGGAGGGGAATGTATAAGTGATGATGTTCCTAAATATCTACTGCCGTTATACTTCTCAATGGTAGTGGTCATGGGTTTGGAAGGTACTGCCTAAGGAGCCTTGATGAGTTCCTGCAGTGAATCTTGTAGATGGTGTACATTCTTGTAAGTATGAAAGTTCAATGTTCCAGGATGTCAATGTTGTGGAGGGGGCAACAAAAGCTTTGAAGACTCCAGGTACCGATGAACGAATTGTTAGACATGCTTTGACTGTGCTTGCATAGTTAAAAGCAAAATTAAACTAGGGTAGTCCTATAAATGACCCTAGCTCCATACATGATTTTGACAAGAGGAGACTGAAGTCCAGTGGAGTTGGTGCAGTGCAGTCAGACCTGGTGCTGTGTGGTCAAGCCAACTGTGTGCAAGATGTACTTAAATCTGATTGGAAGACAGTGATGATTTTGCTAGGGGCAAGAGCATCCAAAGGCAAGGTGAAATAATAGTTGAACAAATGGGCAGTTGCAGAAATGTTTGTGTAAATGACGGGCCAATGTGCCTAAACAGTTGAGAGTTAGTAACTGTTTGTAAATGATTTAGGAGAGTTCCTTTTACAGGGGTGATGTAGAAGGAAGTGAGATTGGAAGGAAATATGGAAATGTGATTGTAACGGTTTCAAGAAAATGGTTGGTGGTGATCTTGTTAGCAACCAAAAGCCCAGGAGCAGAGAGGTAAGGGGGTGGTCATAAATATGAATAGGAGAGTGTGGATTTAGTTTAGAGGGTCAGGAAGACAACTAATTCAAAGAAGATGGGGGCAAGAGGAACTCAGATTGAAATTCAAATTACTGATAATGAATTACCATTCAGCACAGAGTCTAAGGGCGGAAAGGAAAATGGGTATATTAGGGAGAAACTCGCAAAGGGATTTAGGGGACTGCAGAAAATAAGGATTTTGCAGGAGAGGGAGGAGAGGTGAAGCAGGTAAGGAGGAAAAGTAGAGTAAGGTGAAGGAAGGTGATAGTGTGTGGGGAAGGGGAGAGTAAGGTGTGAATTGACAATAAAGGAGATAACCACATTCAAGGTGCTTTGAGCAGGAAAGGAGGTGCAAAGTATAACCTGGTAAGAGGCAAAGATAGAGAGGATTTGGTGATTGTTAATCTTCAGTGGAGTCCAAGAGGGCAGAAGTGGAAGGTGTGATTTGGGAATTGATGGAAGCTGATTAGGTTCGGCTCCTGCAGACATGCTGGGTGCGATGTGTAGTGTAGTCTCAGGTGTTAGCAGTGCAGACTAGTGGAACTGGTTAACAATAAAAGGTGTGGATCGATCCCAATTAAATCATCAGGATCAGACAGAAGCCTTGGCAGGTAACAAAGGTTATTCTGACCCTTCTGATCACTTGGTTTCCACTGGGCAGATACACTTGAGGATCACCATCTGCGATCCAGTCATGGTCGGCCAGCAGATTAACAAATTGTGAAACCCAAGGACAAGAGCAGGGTAAAGCAGGAGGCCAGGGGAGAGTAAAGCCACAGGATCAGTGCCGGCTGTTGGAACCAACAATTCTACGGACACGTTCTTGCAGGATTAGAATAGCGGTTTTAATATACTCACAACAGAGCCAGCCTATTAGCCATTGAACTTTCGGTGAACTGGCCGGCTGACCATGTGGCACTGATCTTTATATAGCAGCTTCCGGGGGAGGAGTCCTGGGCCGAGCCAAGGGAGAAGCCCCGTACAACTCTAGCATTCCCAGAGCTACTCCCCCTGGAGGACAGGTAGTGTAACTGCACTTACAATATAGACACATGTATATACAGATTATAATCCAGTGTGAATCACATTCACCACATTCACTCCCTGTGAAAACAATTGAGTCCAGCGGGGGTGGTGGCTCACAGAATTAGTCTGTCCGGTGGATGAATTGTTCTTTTCGATCTGCGGAGCACCGGGGTTGCAGCCTCTTGCGGTGGCTGGGTGGGTGTTGAGAGCTGGGGTACGATGGCAGACTCCGGGGCGGGTCTCGTCTGAACTTTATACACCTCTGGCTCGACCGGAGACTGGGGGCGGGCTGGTTCTGGCGCGTGGAATCGGTGGGGTGAGCTTGCGGAATCGGGGGCGCGAGGGGACGGCAGTATAGGGAACGGGGTAAGGGGTTCCTCAGCGGGGGTAGGGGGGGCTGGATCCAGCAGGTGCCAGGTCCCGAAGGGATACTGTGTCCTGGCGACCGTCCGGGAACTCCACGAATGCGTACTGAGGGTTGGAATGGAGGAGGCGCACCGTTTCAACAAGGTGGTCAGTTTTGTGCCCCCTGACGTGCTTCCTCAGGAGAACCGGGCCTGGTGTCCTCAGCCACGCCTGGAAGTGAGATCCCCGTGTTAGTGCCCCTAGAAAAAATGAAGAGTCGCTCGTAAGGGGTTTGATTTGTAGCTGTACAGAGGAGTGATCTGATTGCGTGGAGCGCGTCTGGGAGGACTTCTTGCCATTGGGAGACTTGGAGTTTTCTAGACCGGAGGGTCAGTAGGACGGTCTTCCAGACCGTCGCGTTCTCCCTCTCCACCTGCCCGTTCCCCCTGGGGTTGTAACTGGTAGTCCTGCTCGAGGCGATGCCCTTGTCGAGCAGGTACTGGCGCAGCTCGTCGTTCATAAAGGACAAACCCCTTCCATTTCGCTGTGCACGTAGCTGGGGAAACTGAACAGGGTGAAGACACTATGCAGGGCCCTAATGACTGTGTGGGAGGTCATATCAGGGCATGGAATGGCAAAAGGGAATCGGGAGAACTCGTCGATGATGTTGAGGAAATAAATGTTTTTGTTAGTGGAGGGGAGTGGCCCTTTGAAATCGATCGCAAGGCGTTCAAAGGGCCTAGAAGCCTTGACCAGGTGGGCCCTGTCTGGTCTATAGAAGTGCGGTTTGCACTCTGCACAGATCGGGAAGTCCCTGGTGACCGCTTTTACCTCCTCGTTGTAGAAAGGCAGGTATCGGGCTCTGATGCCGTGGGCGAGCCGGGTGACCCCTGGATGGCAGAGGTCAACGTGGATGGCTTTCAGATGGCTGATCTGCGCGCTGGCGCATGTCCCGTGGGATAGGGCATCCGAGGGCTCATTGAGTTTCCCCGGTCGATATTTAATATCGTAACTATAGGTGGAGAGTTCGATCTTCCACCGAAGGATTTTATCATTTTTTATTTTTCCCCTTTGCGAGTTGTCAAACATAAAGGCAACTGATCGTTGGTCGTTGATGAGGGTGAATCTCCTACCTGCGAGGTAGTGCCTCCAGTGACGAACAGCCTCTACGATGGCTTGTGCTTCCTTCTCGACTGAGGAGTGTCGGAGTTCTGAAGCGGATGGAGTACGGGAGAAAAATGCAACGGGCCTCCCTGCCTGATTTAAAGTGGCTGCTAGAGCTACCTCTGAGGCGTCGCTCTCAACCTGAAAGGGAGTGGATTCATCCACCGCCCGCATGGCTGCTTTGGCGATGTCCTTGATGCAGCTGAAGGCCTGGCGCGCCTCAGCTGACGGGAGAAATCGTGTGGCCTTAGAGTGGGCGGGCTTTGTCTGCATGTTGGGGGACCCACTGGGTGTAGTATGAGAAGAACCCCAAGCACCGTTTGAGGGCCCTGGCGCAATGAGGGAGGAGGAGTTCTAAGCATGCGATCCGGGTCTGGGCCCAGGACTCCGTTCTCCACGACGTAGCCGAGGATGGCCAGTCTGTTTGTGCGGAAAACGCATTTCTCCTTGTTATAAGTGAGATTTAATTTCTGTGCCGTTTGGAGAAAACGGTGGAGGTTGGCGTCGTGGTCCTGCTGGTCATAGCCGCAGATGGTAACATTGTCCAGATACGGAAACGTGGCCCGCAGCCCGTACTGGTCTACCATTCGGTCCATTGCTCGTTGGAACACCGAAACCCCGTTAGTGACGCCGAAAGGGACCTGGAGGAAATGGAAGGGGCGGCCATCAGCCTCGAACGCCGTGTAGTGGTGGTCCTCCCGGGCGGATTGGGAGCTGGTGGTATGCAGACTTCAGATCCACTGTGGAAAATAGCCGATATTGGGCGATCTGATTAACGATGTCTGCAATTCTGGGGAGGGGATACGCGTCTAGGAGCGTAAAGCGATTTATGGTCTGGGTATAGTCGACGACCATGCAAAATGTTTCCCCGGTCTTGACGACCACCACCTGAGCTCTCCAGGGACTATTACTGGCCTCTTATTATCCCCTCACTGAGCAGCCGTCGGACATCCGATCGGATAAAGACCCTATCCTGTAGGCTGTATCGCCTGCTGCGAGTAGCTACTGGCTTGCAATCTGGAGTGAGATTGGCGAAGAGCGGAGGGGGGGGAGATGCGCAGCGTGGTTAGGCTGCAGATAGTGAGCGGGGGCAGGGGCCCGCTGAGGGTGAGGTTGCACTAATAAGAGTGGCGCGCAGAGGTCGGGCAGGACATAAAGTTTAAATTTAGAATAACTAGCGCCTCGAATTGTGAGCGTAGCAATGGTGCGTCCTTGGATTTGGACTGAGTGGGAGCCCGAAGCGAGGACGATAGTTTGGCTCACCGGAAAAATAGAAAGCGAACAGCGTCTTACCAGCTCTGGATGTATAAAGCTCTCGGTGCTCCCGGACTCAAAGAGGCATGGCGTGCTGTATCCGTTGATCTGGACCTCCGCCATCGAACTTCGTTGGTGCTTGGGGCGGGATTGATCCAGGGTGACTGCGCTGAGTTGCGGGTAGTCGGCGGCTCGATCAGCTGTGCTGGAGTGGCCCCGTGATGACTGCCCTCTGAGTTCGTAGTCGTCGATGTGACTTTCAGAGTTTGAGGGGATGGATCCCAAGATGGCCGCCCCCATGAGTCGCACATGGCCGGCCGCATGGAGGAGGATTGCCAAGATGGCTGCCCCCATGAGTCGCACATGGCCGGCCGCATGGAGGTGGATTGCCAAGATGGCCGCCCCCATGAGTCGCACATGTCGGTGGGGGTGGAGTCGGCATACAGGCTGCAGCATTTCGGGGCCTGCAGGCCTGTGAATTCAGGGAACGAGTGCTTTGAGCCCTGGGAGGGTTAGAGGCTGGGGCTTTCTTCGCCAGACACACTCTGGCATAGTGTCCTTTTTGCCCGCAGCTGCTGCAGGTCGCGTTACGGGCTGGGCAGTGCTGCCGCGGGTGCTGGCTTTGGCCACAGAAATAGCTGGCTGGGGCAGCAGAGTAACTGGCTTTGGCAGCGCGGTAGCTGGGGGGGGCCGTGCGGCACAGGCTTGGGGGGACTGTTGGTCGGGGGTCCACGATGAGGTCGCGGGGTCCGCGGGAAACTAGGTGAGGCTGCGGAAGGAAACTTCCATAGTGGTAGCAGCCTCCACAGTAGTGTCTAAGTCCTGGGCCCCCTTTTCTAGAAGTCTTTGGCGCACATAGTTAGACCAAAGGCCCGCCACGAAAATGTCCCGCACAGCAAGCTCCCTATGTTCAGCCGCGGTAACTTGGTTTCCACTGGGCAGATACACTTAAGGATCACCATCTGCGATCCAGTCATGGTCGGCCAGCAGATTAACAAATTGTGAAACACAAGGACAAGAGCAGGGGAAAGCAGGAGGCCAGGGGAGAGTAAAGCCACAGGATCAGTGCAGGCTGTTGGAACCAACAATTCTACGGACATGTGCTTGTAGGATTAGAATAGCGGTTTTAATATACTCACAACAGAGCCAGCCTATTAGCCATTGAACTTCCGGTGAACTGGCCGGCTGACCATGTGGCACTGATCTTTATACAGCAGCTTCCGGGGGAGGAGTCCTGGGCCGAGCCAAGGGAGAAGCCCCGTACAACTCTAGCATTCCCAGAGCTACTCCCCCTGGAGGACAGGTAGTGCAACTGCACTTACAATATAGACACATGTATATACAGATTATAATCCGGTGTGAATCACATTCACCACACAGGCATAGAACCCGAGTCAAGGAACAACTGTAGGCTTTCAGTGAGCACATTAAACAGCAGCAGTAAGAACACATGGAGCCTGCCCATTCTCAATTCAGCAAAGGATGAGGAAGGAATCCTGAAAGATGAGAAGATCAGTCAGTAACCACGGGAGGCAAATGGATAACGGCAAAACCGAGATGATTCAGACAGAATGCCAGTCAATAGCAATGGATTAGAAGTAGCCCAGAGTTAAGTGGCTTTTGCAGATTTTATTTAACAATTCAAATAACTGGATGTTTCCCCACTGCTTATTAGATATTATACTAAATGTAACTTTTAAAAAGGAACTCGGCCCCGCATTGAATGTACATGCTCTGAGCGAAGTGAGAAGGTCCAGGCTTTTTCCACATGTCAATGTGTATAATCTGTTGATTGTAACCTCAAGTGATGCACTCTTTCAAAGTGAGCTTTGAATGTTTGCATAAGCCAAAACACTGACCTTCTATTCAACACAAAACGTCTTTCCAGCAAACATGGTCATCCTTTTGTTTTAAACTTCTTTTCAGCTTAGACTTTACAGGCAAACTATTGGGAGTGGATGGTGGTTTAACACTGTCCATTCACTTCCAGAGCCCGATTTCAAATCCTGTCCAGATTAAACAAATGAGCATCTGTTCTCTGTCCTTGAAAGTTGGCTTGATGAGGAGTATAGGCAACCTTGATCTAGTTTAACAAAGAAAAGTACAGCACAGGAACAGGCACTTCGGCCCTCCAAGCCCGTGCCGACCATGACTGGATCACACATGGTGATCCTTAAGTATATCTGCCCAGTGGAAACCAAATGATGAGAGGGTTAGAATAACCTTTGTTACCTGCCAAGGCTTCTGTCTGATCCTGATGATTGAATTGCGATCGATCCACACCTTTTATGCAGTGGCCTGAGTAGGAAGCAGCAATGACTTTTCCACGAGACCAGGCCAGTGAGAAAGAGGGTCAGGGCTAGAGAGGTTTAAAAGATAATAGATAGAACAGTACAGCACAGAACAGGCCCTTCGGCCCTCGATGTTGTGCCGAGCAATGATCACCCTACTCAAACCCACGTATCCACCCTATACCCGTAACCCAACAACCCCCCCTTAACCTTACTTTTTTTTAGGACACTAAGGGCAATTTAGCCTGGCCAATCCACCTAACCCGCACATCTTTGGACTGTGGGAGGAAACCGGAGCACCTGGAGGAAACCCACGCCACACGGGGAGGACGTGCAGACTCCGCACAGACAGTGACCCAGCCGAGAACCGAACCTGGGACCCTGGAGCTGTGAAGCATTTATGCTAAGCACCATGCTACCGTGCTGCCCCGCAATAAGTTTTATTGGGTTTTTTTTACATCCCTTGTGAGGCCTAAAGGAACAGAATCTATCAACTAGTTAGCCAACAGACCAAAACAGAAACAAAAAAAAGAATCTTACACTTCTGAGGATGAATGATCTCTGTTCTGCCAGAGTAAATCATTCTTCTCATCATTCAATTTTACACACTTACACACCCATCACGTATCCACAGGGATCTCACTCACTGCCAGCTCATTGGACACCACCTCGCACTCTCTCACACACGTCTTCAGCTCCCTTGGGGGCCATGTCCTCAATACAGATACATTAATAAGTACATTTGAACACATTCCCACCTGCACAACCTGAATTTCTATTACAATTTGATACATTTTTGGGTAGTTTTTCTGTTGTACATTCCTATGTGCAAACTTTATAATGAGGTCTCTCTATGTTTACTTACTGCCTATATCTCACCAGTAGCAATGGCAGAACACTTTAGTTTATTTGCATCTCCCAGCTTTTTAGTCTGTACTGGGGAATAATCTGTGCACCAAACAATTCCATTTCTGTTTCCCAAATTGTCCAAAGTTTTACTTTTCTTGACTATTAATATTTATGAAATCAAAATGTTTTTCTTTGACCTAATCCTACTATGATGCTCAAATGGTTGGCTTAAATACCTAATATCATTGATGAAAATGAAGATTCTGCATGTAGCATATTCCCAATTATACCCACAGGGACAATTACAGCAAGAAGTGGGGATGAAGGCTGATTGTAACTCTTTTGGAACACTCTTTGCTCTATGGGAAGGAATATTCTGTTTCAGTGGTGACCAGGAGGGTATAAAGCTAGCAGCAACAGGAAGTATAGTCATGGATCACTTATACTGCATCCCTGCTTACTAAGATATTTGTGTGGTAGTTGATATCAGAAGTATTACGGTACCTCTGAATATGCTGTACGACCATTGGTGTGGGAGGTACCTGAGACTGCTGTTTCATTGGTTAAGCCTGCCTGCTGGTTCCACCCAGTAAGATGGAGTATAAGAGCCTGTGTCTCCCCAGCAGCTGCCTTCTGTACCTGCGCTGCTGGGGGAAACATCTAGTACTATAAAACCTTCAATTGTCGTCCAATCTCGCCTCTGGAGTTATTGATCGAGCATCAATTTATTGGACTAGATTTTAAAGAATGGAGCTCCGAATCAAGCCGGAGTGTCTGCAATTCAGCCCCCACGCGGCAAACGCAGCAGCAACGTTCAAACACTGGCTGGCGTGTTTCAATGGATATCTCAGGATGGCCACAACTACACCCACAGTGGACTAGAAATTACAAGTTCTGCACTCGAGTGAGCCCAGAAATCTACACCCTCATCGAGGACGTGGACGATTTCAAGGCTGCGATGAATCTGCTAAAAAGACACTATATTCGCCCTGTAAACCAGGTCTACGCCCGACATCTACTAGCGACGAGGTGACAAATCCCTGGGGAATCGCTGGAGGAGTTCTACCGTACACTCCTGGTGTTAGGGAGGAACTGTGACTGCCCGCAGGTTTCGGCCAACGACTACACAGAACGTTTTATCCGGGACGCATTTGTTGCAGGTATGCTGTCCTCTCAAATCCGCCAGTGATTGCTGGAGAAAGAGACACTAGGCCTCTAGGAGGCAAGGGCCCTTGCTAGCGCCCGATATGTAGACTCTCAAAACGCCTGCGCTTACGGCCCCTTGGGCAGCGTGAAACCCCCCCCCCGCGGCTGGCCCCGAGGCATCTTCCATCCCCCCCACAAGCTTGCGCTGCGAGACTGCCAGGCAACCCTGGGTGGCCCCGCTGCTACTTTTGCGGGCAAGCCAAGCACCCCCGACAGCGCTGCCCGGCCCGCTCATCCATCTGCAAAGGGTGCGGCAAAAAGGGCCATTTCATGGCAGTATGCCAGGCCCGGGCGGTCGCTATCGGGACCGCCATCACAGCCCCCTCCACGAGCCATGTGTGGCCAGCGGGCGCCTCCAGCTTCCTTCTCCCGAGCCACGTGCGGCCTCCGGGCGCCGCCATCTTGCTCCTCGGACACCACGTGCAATGGATGGCCGCTGCGATCTTGTGTACCTCCGGCCATGTGCGACCAGTGGGCGCCGCCATCTTGGCTGGAGTCTCAGGACCCCGACTCGGATGACCGCACACCGCCCGAGGGAAATCTCCAACTCCTGCCATGACTCGCCTCGGTAACCCTGGACCAGTCTCGGCCCCGAACGCTCTCAACTGCAACGGCGAACGTGCTCATCAACGGGCATGAAACATCCTGTCTGATCGACCCTGGGAGCACACAGCTTCATGCACCCCAACACGGTAAGGCTCTGTTCTCTCCCCATCCACCCAGTTAACCAAAAAATCTCCCTGGCCTCCGGGTCTCATTCAGTGGAGATCAAAGGGTTCTGCATAGCGAACCTCACGGTCCAGGGAAGGGAGTAAAAAAATTTGTATTATAATTCTTCCCCCCACCCCACACCTTAGTTCCAGGACCCTTGATAGTCACGCTTAATAGAAAGTTGTCAGCTTCATTTTTGAACTGTTGAATTGACCTAACCTCAACAGCTTTTGTGTTTTTGTGTAGAGGAAGTTCCAGAGTTCCCCTGTTCTTTATGTGATGAAGTATTTCCTGACTTAATACCTGAACTGGCCCGCTCTAATTTTAAGGTTATGCACCCTTTTTGTGGACTCCCCCAACAAAGGAAATGGTCTAATGATCTTTTTCACAATTCTCTTCTCATTGTTGTCTTTCCCGACAATGGGCAAGTTTTCCCAAAACTAGCAAAAGGTTAATGAGGGCGGTAAAAGCAGCGGTGAGGCCGCCGACGGCAATGGTGGCTTTTTCCATAACACATCGTGCCAAAACATTAATCGACATGTTCACGTTGTAACGTTGGTGGGCAGGATCGGATTCAGCCACTCTGCCATTACCTCCGCACCACGGTCATCACAGTTAAAGGCTACCCCAGCGCACATCAGCCACACTTCAGTGGTTGCCAGGAAGTGATGGCTGCTAAGAAATCCACCCCCAAGGTTTCAGATGGCTCCCTAGAGAGACTCCTGGATGCTGTAGAGACCCGTGCTGAAGAAGAAAACAACCCAGCGTGGGAGGGGGTGGCAGCAATGGCCAACACTAATGCCCTGTGGAAGAGGACAGCCAGGAAGAGGATGAATGATCTCTGTTCTGCCAGAGTAAATAATTCTTATCATTCAATTCACGCACTTACACACCCATCACACATCCACAGGGATCTCACTCACTGCCAGCTCATTGGACACCACCTCACACTCTCCCACACACATCTTCAGCTCCCTTGGGGGCCATGTCCTCATCTCCTTGCTGATTCTACTCCCCATCCACACATGCCAGGCATCCTTATCATCTGCCCTGGTACCCATCCTACTTACACTCCCTCCATCTGTATTCATGAAGGAGAAACTGACGCACAACAAGCGGGAGAGATCCCAGATGGGTGGAGGGATGCCAGAACTCAAGATCCTCATGGGCTTTGAGGAGACGGCCATCCAGCTGGCCAGGGAGGATGTTGACACTTCCCTGCTGATGGTGTGTCAGCAGCGATAAAACAAGTGAAGATCTAATACTGTATAATCCTTCAGACAACAATGCTGTGCGCCATGCCTCCTGTTACTAAAGGCCACTCCGTGCACTAGTGAACTTTCCTGTCTGTCGTAGGCATATCTGGGAAGCAGTCCATAGGGAGGCTGTATGAAGTGTCTACCACCTTTATGTCTGAGGTGTGCCGACACTCCAACACAAGGTCAAAACAGCTAGGGTGGCAGGCGCCTTGGAAACCTAGGTGCAAGACTGCACTGCTGCAGAACATTCACTCCATGGCATTGGCACTTGCTGGAATCTGTCAGTGCCAAAGCCAGAGGGTGATGGAACTTCTCAAGCTCATTCCAGCTGCCCCTCTCTACAAAGGATCCTCGGGCCCCCACGGGGAGGAGGATCAGATGGTGCATACCCTGTGGCCATCAACGCAGATGACTCCAGGAGTGTCCTGCCCATCTGTATCCCCTCTTCCTGTGACTGCTGTAGCTCCAGCGCCACAGATCGAGGCGGGTGGTACTGCCACGTAGCAGGATCCCTCAGGATTCAGCCCGCCAGAGGACGTCCACCAAGGTCATCTCAAACAACAGGGCATGGCAGACAGCAGGCTTCCTCCACCTCTGCTGGGGGTGCACCAAGGTTAGAAATAATTTATTTTAAATTTAGAGTACCCAATTCACTTTTTCCAATTAAGGGGCAATTTAGCATGGCCAATCCACCTGCCCTGCACATCTTTGGGTTGTGGGGGAAAAACCCACGCAAACACTGGGAGAATGTGCAAACTCCACATGGACAGTGACCCAGAGCCGGGATCGAACCTGGGACCTCGGTGCCGTGAGGCCGCAGTGCTAACCACTGCGCCACCATGCTGCCCTCCCAAGGTTAGAAATATTAAGAAGCTCTAGATGCACAATATGGCTATTGATAAGCATTTGTTAGATAGCTTGCACCTTTGTAAATAAACTCCAACTAATCGCACCCTTTCTGTGGCTCCTCATGGAATCATATAATTCCTTCAGCTCAGAAGGAGGCAATTCTGCTCATTTGAGTCTGCACCAACGTTCTGAAAGAGCACCCTACTTGGATCCACACTCCACACTATCCTCGTAACCCAGGAACCCTACATAACCTTTGACACTAAGGGTAATTTAGCATGTCCAACCACCTAACCTGCACATCTTTGGACTGTGGGAGGAAACCGGAGCACCCGGAGGAAACCCACACAGTCGCGGGGAGAACGCACAAACTCCACACACAGTGATCCAAGACTGGAATTGAACCTAGATCCCTGGCGCTGTGAGGCAGCAGTGCTAACCACTGTACCTCTGTGCCGCTCACTGAGGAGCTGTCTTCCTGTAGCCCCAACCTGAGAACTGGATTCCTGCACCAGAAAAAGGCAGGGTGCTTAGTTCAGGGCTTCCCCCATGTGCTTTGAGCAAGGTTCCCAACACTTTGATGGCATTCCTTCATGGTAACTGAACACACCTGTTGCTTGTAGGGAATGAGGACGTCTCCCACAATGTACAGGGCTAGATCACTCATTCCAATCATTGTCTACGTGCGCTCTCTGCACCTTTTTGGGTGCAGCTGGCCTCCTATCTCATATGCCTCAACCTTTGGTGACAGTGAACCTCCAGGGTACAGCTCACCAAAGGATGAATTTAGATCGGGAGAGGTGAAACGTTCCTCGCTGCGTCGCCATGATATTACCCTAGACATTGACGGCAAGTGAGCAGCCATTAGTCAGATAGGAGTCCAACATTCACAGAAGCTCTGTGAGGATCTGTGCCCTGTCCCCACTGCAAGCTGTCATCAACCTTCTGCAATGTAGGGACTATGGGTAACCCCTGTGTCCCCATCACAGCAGCCTTGTCACAGAGTGTGTGTGCTGCCAGGAATCAAACAGGGATCTGAGAGCGGCTCACAATGTAGGAGTTTTGCACACTCCCTGAGAATCCAGCACACACCTGGAAGATGCATTCAGTGTGGTCACAAACCAACTGAACATTCGCTGTGTGCAAACCCTTGCGGGTTCATATAATCAATACTGGATGCCGCAAAGGCCTAAGTGCCACGTGAGTATAATTGGTGGCACCCTGCACCAGTGGAAAGCCAGAGAATTACAAACAGCCCTCTTGCACCCTGGCTTGCCTGATCCTGGTCGAAATGGGGAAGTTATTTGCTGTGCCCTCTTCCAGGGCAATGTGTCCAAGTTTGCAGATGACACTAAGATGAGTGGTAAAGCAAAAAGTGCAGAGGATACTGGGAGTCTGCAGAGGGATTTGGTTAGGTTAAGTGAATGGGCTAGGGTCTGGCAGATGGAATACAATGTTGACAAATGTGAGGTTCTCCATTTTGGTAGGAATAACCGCAAAAGGGATTATTATTTAAATGATAAAATATTAAAACATGCTCCTGTGCAGCGAGACCTGGGTGTGCTGGTGCATGAGTCGCAAAAAATTGGTTTACAGGTGATTAAGGCGGCAAATGGAATTTTGTCCTTCATTGCCAGAGGGATGGGGTTTAAGACTAGGGAGGTTATGCTGCAATTGTGCAAGTTGTTCGTGAGGCCACACCTGGAGTATTGTGTTCAGTTTTGGTCTCCTTATCTGAGAAAGGACGCACTGGTGCTGGAGGGTGTGCAGAGGAGATTCACTAAATTAATCCCAGAGCTGAAGGGGTTGGATTACGAGGAGAGATTGAGTAAACTGGGACTGTACTCATTGGAATTTAGAAGGATGAGGGGGGATCTTATAGAAACACATAAAATTACGAAGGGAATAGATAGGATGGATGCTGGCAGGTTGTTTCCACTGGCGGGTGAAAGCAGAACTAGGGGGGCATAGCCTCAAAATAAGGGGAAGTAGATTTAGGACTGAGTTTAGGAGGAACGTCTTCACCCAAAGGGTTGTGAATCTATGGAATTCCCTGCCCAGTGAAGCAGTTGAGGCTCCTTCATTAAATGTTTTTAAGATGAAGATAGATAGTGTTTTGAAGAATAAAGGGATTATGGGTTATGGTGTTCGGGCTGGAAAGTGGAGCTGAGTCCACAAAAGATCAGCCATGATCTCATTGAACGGCGGAGCAGGCTCGAGGGGCCAGGTGGCCTACTCCTGCTCCTAGTTCTTATGTTCTTATGTCACCTCCTGGGTGTACTTGTGTACAGGAGGCTTGCGAAATCCACACAGGTCAGTTGTGGAGCCCTGGAAGGCATAAAAATTGAGTGTCACCGTAACTTTCATTGACAGTCAATGGATGCCTCAAAGCCCCCGTGGCACCAAATCTTGCAGAAGGTGGTAGATGTAGCCATACAGGACATGCATAGTCTTTGGTTCTCAGATACCCGAGTTAGGTGCTGTCTGTAGATCCTGGGTCTAGCGAGGTGCCTCCGAGTGATGGTTCTCTGGGGATCATCCTCTGAATGCGCAGCAAGCCCTGCCACCCTTCCTCTTCATGGTTCTACTGCCATTGGCCAGCTGATGCTAACAGGAAGGGAAAATCCCGCCCAGTGTTTGTTATCCCTGGATGATGGTATTGGTTCCTAAAAATCTTTGTAATTCGAGGTCAGGTGAATTGACGTTATGTTTAAGGTGAGGGTTAGGTTGGGTTAGGCTAAACCTGCCAAAGGCCTCAACCCAGGAAGCCTGGGAAAATCACCCTTAATTGTGCCAGTCTCCTTTTTATTGGTAAGTTTTCAGACGACAAAGGTTGGTGGAATTGCGGATAGCGTTGAGGACTGTCAGAGGATACAGCAGGACTTAGATCATTTGGAGACTTGGGCGGAGAGATGGCAAATGGAGTTTAATCCGGACAAGTGTGAGGTAATGCATTTTGGAAGGTCTAATGCAGGTAGGGAATATACAGTGAATGGTAGAACCCCCCAAGAGCATTGAAAGTCAGAGAGATCTAGGTGTACAGGTCCACAGGTCACTGAAAGGGGCAACACAGGTGGAGAAAGTAGTCATGCTTGCATTCATTGGCCGGAGCATTTGAGTATAAGAATTGGCAAGTCGTGTTGCAGCTGTACAGAACCTTAGTTAGGCCACACTTCTGGTCGCCACACTACCAGAAGGATGTGGAGGCTTCAGAGAGGGTGCAGAAGAGATTTACCAGGAAAATGCCTGGTATGGAGGGCATTAGCTATGAGGAGCGGTTGAATAAACTCGATTTGTTCTCACTGGAACGATGGAGGTTGAGGGGCGACCTGAGAGGTCGACAAAATTGTGAGGGGCATAGACAGAGTGGATAGTCAGAGGCTTTCCCCCAGGGTAGAGGGGTCAATTACTCGGGGGCATAGGTTTAAGGTGCGAGGGGCAAGGTTTAGAGGAAATTTACGAGGCAAGTATTTTACACAGAGGGTAGTGGGTGTCTGGAACTCACTGTCGGAGGAGGTGGTGGAAGCAGGGACGATAGTGACATTTAAGGGGCATCTTGACAAATATATGAATAGAGGGATACGGACCCAGGAAGTGTAGAAGATTTTAGTTTAGACCGGCAGCATGGTCGGCACAGGCTTGGAGGACTGAAGGGCCTGTTCCTGTGCTGTACTTTTCTTTGTTCTTTTGGCAGGAAACTTTCCCGTGGTACTGAGACTGATGGCTCTCCCAATACACCTCCTCATTACTTCCTCGGCTCTTTGCCCCAAGGCCGGTACAATTCTGCCCGTTTACTCTATTTCGCTGTCCACAGTTTCTACCTGACTTGCTCAGAATTTCCAGCATTTTCTGTTCTTATTTCAGATTTTTAACATGAACGGTATATTGCCGAGGTAGGGTCCGCTCTCAGAGGATCGGTGCGGACTCGATGTGCTGATTGGACCCTTCTACACTGTAGGAATACTATGGTTCAAAGGTCAGCCATCACTGAGACATATCAAACAAACACAAACCATGAACAAAGAGTTTGAGGAGCTCTTCATAACAAATTTGACTTTGTTGACAATCTGGCAGTTTGATGGTTACTTTTACTGACATCAGACTTTTATTTTGTTAAAGAAAAACTAGAAAATGCTGGATACAATCAGGCAGCATCTGTGGAGAGAGAAACCGAGCAAACCAGCCATGTCAATGACCTTTTCATCAGAACTGGAAGAAGTTTGAGGAAATCCACCGAGCTAGGGAACAGATGAACAGGAAAAGCCCCAAAGGGAAAGGCCTATGATACAGTGGAAGGCAGGAATGATTCAATGGCAGCGGAATAATGATGAAAGGGATGGATAATGAGACGAGTATAGAGACAAAATATGGTTTCATTGGAATGAAAATGGGTATAGCAGAGGGGACGGCAACATGGAAAATTTGGCAAAATGGAAAGGATTACCAGGGCCCGGGATATGGTCAAGGAAATGCAGATCCCAGGGGTGCAAATCAATTATTTAGTGGTAGAGGATCACCACAAATCCCAAACCACAGCTGCTCTACTGCTGGACGTACTGGTGCAGAAAATTAGAAATGCCTCTAAAATATTTTCTAAAAAAAAAAGGACTTGCTGGTGCAGCCATTCACCATTATCAGCATTTGATGTCCAAGAGTAAATGGCAGTGGTGATTAAGATTTAAAGCTGTACTCCATTCAAATTCTGAAGTCATTATGGTGAAATTTGAACTCCCATTCTCCAGATTGTTAATCCAGCCCTCTAAATGACCCTTCCGTTACTATAGTCTTAAAGAAATGTAGATATTTTCCAGGAAAGAACTTGGCAGGTAAGGGATTTTTTTCTATTCTTGATTTGCAACAAATTACTGTATGATTTGGACAGCACAGTGACGCAGTGGTTAGCACCGTTGCCTCACGGCACCGGAGTCCCAGGATCGATCCCAGCCCTGGGTCACTGTTCATGTGGAGTTTGCATGTTCTCCTGTGTTTGCGTGGGTTTCGCCCCCACAACCCAAAGATGTGTAGGATAGGTGTATTGGCCATGCTAAATTGCCCCTTAATTGGAAAAAATGAATTGGGTACTCTTTTTTTTTAAAAGATTTAAATTATGTATGATTTTAGAGTCCCATAAATCCCTGGAAATAACAATATTTAAGAAATTTACAAAATTTAGTACTTATTTTGTGGTGCCTGAGACATTTAGCAAATAACTGATCTGGCTCTCGCAGAAGAGCATAAAGATTAACTTTCCCTCTATTTTCCCATCAATAAATGCAGCGAGAGTGGTTTTGAGAAAAGTTCGATAACACTAATTTGCAAATTAGTGAAAGGTTGTGGCTAGGGAGGTAAACTCCCGGCGGTAATCATTTCCTGCTGGCTGCTCCGATGGTTATTGTCAGGCCCTCACTTCTCTCAACTGTGGTGATTCATATGAAACCATGATAAGAATTTTAAACCATCATCTACCGTAAGATACAGTGATTCATAACTGGGCTAAAAAGTTCACCATTTGCAGAATATTTTGTTTTCCCCCACTGCATAGGTAATAGAACCATTTTGTACTTTTATGCTTCAAAGTTCAGTCACTTCTTTGAAAAAAAAGAGCATTAAAAAAAATGTTCACTTGTCTCTTTATTTTTATTGTGATTTACACGAGTAGGAAATGCCAGCTTACTTATGTTTCATTCCATTTCTAATGCTTCTCTTTTCTTTTGTTAGTTTGAAAGGTTTCCCATCAAGTCAGGTGGGAGGAATTAAACAGCACACAGAGCAGATTTTTCTAGCAACACTTACAGTAAATAGATACATAAATTAATAAAGGACATAGGCAGAAACATAGGGCTGGGTGTTCATCCTCAAGGTGGGTAGCGGCAGTCAGGAGTCTGCACTATACTGTAGGGTTGCCAGAAGAGATGGAATTTTCGTTGCTTTTGAGGCGGGTGCAGGCTGCAGTCAGATTACCTGACCTGGGAAAGACTTTGGAGGCAACCACACTGATGCTGAGGCGGACTGTTTTTTAAAAATCCCACCTCCTGTGCTGTGGGATTTTGTCCCACTTCGAATGAAAAAAGCACTTGCCCTTCCCACCCCCAGCATATGCCTCCCACCTATCGCTAATGACCCTTTAAGACCCCAATGCCAAAATATGTCTTCCATTTACCCCTATGGTCCCTCATACACTCTTATGCCAAGCTATAGCACTTCAATGAGCATTCATCTACGATACACTCTTTAGAACCAACCAACCCTACAGTACAATACCATGTGTAAGAAAAAGCTTTTTAAAAGTCATTCATTGATGACTTTCCATTTTCTTAAAACTCTTTTTTTTTTTACAAGTGTCAATCATCCAGGAATCTTAAATTAATAATAGCTTAAAACCTTGAAACTGCATTTTCTAAGTAAATAAACACTGCAATTGGCAAAAGTGATCAGAGATCCAGAGCTGTCAATCAAACTGTTTCCCCTGGGATTCGGGTTTTTCAGTACTCTAAGCGATGTCTGGGTTCTCAGTCAATAATACAGGTTCAGACTCTAGGAGTTGACCCCCATCTGGGCAGCTACTTGCGCTCCCTTTCGAGGGTGTTCCTTGAGGGCCTCTTGGCCCCCTGCAGATTTGTAGCATTTTGCCTTCTGTCCACCTGCACCAGTAATGCCTCCAGCACCGCATCCGTCAAAATGGATCCCTATCTCTGACCTGGTCTTCACTTTGCAATAATTTATATGGCAGCAATGTTGTTGAATGCATATCCCTTTTAAGATCAGCTTGTCTTTAAGAAGAGTGGGTTGGCTGGAACATGTGATCTGCAAACTATGCTAGTGGACCCTCCCATGGGGCACAGAGCCCATAAACAGCATTTCTGAGTAGACCTTAGTGTAGGAGCTGTTCAGTTTAACACCACAGCAATATGAATGGGCATGGACAGGCCATGAATCATGAGCCCAGTGCCCAAAATATAGAGCGAACCAATTTCTAGCTCTATGATTCTAAATTTCCCAGAATAGTGCATCAAAGTTTCACTGACTGTTTTACCAGTGGTTGTCTGATTACCTGATGTTGGAAATTCTTTGCTGCTGAATAACATTGTAAAGTAAGCTGCATGTTGTGCCAAGTCTACCTCGGTTGGTGTCAATTAATAAAAAACATGCTTGTTCCCAACTGAACAGTTCCCAACTGAATTGTTGCCTATCATATCAATCAGAGTACTTGTTGTGACAGCGAAACTGATTTAATATTTGAGGGTTGAATTCTCTTCATGAACAGGGTGTTTCCTACAGAAAATCTACTGTTAAGTATACATGGGTGTCATGAGTCTGCATAGCAACAGCAGTAAATTAATTTAACACGCTAGCCAGCAACAGGTAGACATTTGCCTGGAGACAGCAATTTACTGTATTCAAAAGGCCCCAATGATTCGAGTCTCTCCCCAATAACATGATTAGGAGGCTGAATAGATAATAATCTGGTGTGAATAGCTTATGAGGAGAAACAGCTTATCGACAATGGGGGAAGACTCGGTGTACAAATGTCTAGAGTAGGAAATTGATGGGGGCAGACAGCCAAATGCACAGAAGGCCTAATCAAAGAGGAACAAGGGTATAATGGACTGGATGATCAGTAGCCAAGGGGGCAGTTAACATCTAGCAGTCTCAGAAAGCAGACAAGCCAGATTCCAGCCACCAGGCCTGAAGGCCAAAGTTGTTTTTTTTCCAGCTAGCAGTTGAAAGGTCAAGTTTACATGAAACAAACCTGTAAGCCTCAGAGCCAACGCAGTGCAGAAAACCTTCATAATGGCAGTTTTAACTATCTTTGTTTGGACCAGGGAAAAACGTTTCCCAGAATTGAGTATCATTCCTATATTGTGTGGTAATTATAAGCTTGTTATTTAATTTAGATGTTGTTTGGGGAAGAGGGGCGTCTTATGGCATTCAGGTATCATAGATATATTTTGGAACAAGGGGTATGTTCTACATAAATTGTGTGTGTTTAGTGATTCATACATCTTAATTACATAAGAGTAGCATAGTCCTGTTCGTGTGTATTTGTCGCTTATTTACTTTAATAAATAGTCTCTAATAATTGTTACACAATGATTGGATTGTTTATTCCCACTGGGGTTTCACTTGTTTTATCACACTAAAACAAAACTATATACCCCCACAGTTGGGATACCCTCTCAGATAACATTGACGTGCTTCATGACAAGTGTCTATAATGATAGTGCTGGGCTTCATTCCCTGGGACTGTTTAGTTAAGATTAAAGGGCTGTTGTCATCCTGAATTAAATTTGCCAATCTTACTTTGTTTGAAGACGGGGAAAAGCCAAATAAGTTGTAGACAATTTTTGTTAGATAATTGTGCGAAAGTGATATGATAATGTGGCATGTTAATTTAAAAAAAAAAAAGCAGTGAAATGAAATCATGGGGATATGAGGAGAATTTGGGCGATTTTCAGGCTACAAGTTTAAATATGGGATAGAGCGAGATGTTCATGATCCAGGCATGGCGTCAGGAAAGGAGACTGAAGGAGTTACCTTTTTAAAGTGGCTGAGAGGAGTTTTAGATATCTGGGGATTCAAGTGGCTAAGAATTGGGGGCAGCTTCCTAAGTTAATCTGGGCAAAGTGACCAAATGAAAAGGGACTTCTGCAGGTGTGACATGCTCCCACGGACGCTGGCGGGGAGGGTCCAGACGGTGAAGATGACGGTTCTTCCGAGACTACTCTTCTTTTTTCAATGTCTTCCGATTTTGTCCCAAAGGCTTTTTTCAGGGAAATGATTGTGGCGGTATTGAGTTTTGTGTGGGCGGGTAAAACCCCGAGAGTAAAGAAGGCACTCCTAGAACAGGGTCACGGAGAGGGGGGCTTGGCCCTCCTGAGCTTTATTAACAATTACTGGGCGGCCAACATATTGATGGTCAGGAAGTGGATAGTGGGGGAGGGGTTGGTTTGGGAGCGTGTGGAAGAGGCATCCTGCAAGGGTACGAGTTTGGAGGCTTTACTAATGGCGATCTGCCATTCTTGCCGGCTCGGTACTCTACAAGCCCCGTGGTGGTGGCAGCCACAAGGGTGTGGGGGCAATGGAGCCAACACATGAGATTGGAAGGGGCATCAGTGTGGTCACCGATTTGTGACAGCCACCAGTTTGCCCCAGGGGTCTGGATGGGGGCTTTAAGGGATGGCAGCGGGCAGGGATTGAAGATTTGGGGACCTATTCATCCAGGAGGGCTTTATGACCTTGGCAGCACTTGAGGAGGAGTTTGAGTTGCCAGGTGGGAACGGGTTTCGGTACCTTCAGGTGCGGGACTTTGTACAGAGGCAGATTTGAAGCTTCCTCGCCTCCCCCTGAGGGGACTACAGGACAAGGTGATGTCAAAAACAGGGGTTGGAGAGGGGAGGGTTTTGGAGATATACAAGTAGTTGATGGAGTGGGAAGGTGAAGAGGAAGTGGGAAGAGTAGCTGGGAGGAGAGCTGGAAATTGAACTGTGGGGGAAAAAGCCTTGAAGAGAGTCAATTCATCCTCATCGGGTGCCAGATTTATAGATACATAGAAGATAGGAGCAGGAGGAGGCCTTTTGACCTTTCAAGCCTGCTCCACCATTTACCGCGATCGTGGCTGATCATCCAACTCAATAGCCCAATCCTGCTTCCTCCCCATAGCCTTTGATCCCATTCTCCCCAAGTGCTATATCCAGCCGCCTCTTGAATATATTCGAGGTTTTAGCATCAACTACTTCCTGTGGTAATGAATTCCACAGACTCACCACTCTGTGTGAAGAAATGTCTCCTTATCTCTGTCTGAAATGGTTTACCCTGAATCCGCAGTCTGTGATCCCTGGTTCTTACCCATCATCGATAACCTCTTCCCTGCATCTCCACTGTCTAGTCCTGTTAGAATTTTATAAGTCTCTGAGATCCCCCTCATTCTTCTGAACCTCAGCGCGAACAATCCCAACCTAATCAATCTCTCCTCGTATGACAGTCCCGCCATCTCTGGAATCAATCTGGTAAACCTTCGCTGCACTCCCTCGAGAGTAAGAGCATCATTCCTCCGAGAAGGAGACCAAAACTATGCACAATACTCAAGTGTGGCCTCACCAAGGCCCTGTACAATTACAGCCACCCATCCCTGCTTCTATACTCGAAACCTCTTGCAATGAAGGCCAACATATCATTAGCCTTCTTTACCGCCTGCTGAACCTGCATGCTTACCTTCAGCAAATAGTGCACCAGGACACCCAGGTCCTGCTGCACACTCTCTCCCCTCCCAATTTACAAATATTCAGGTTGTAATCTGCCTTCCTGTTTTTGCTTCCAAAATGAATAACCTCATACTTATCCAAATTATACTGCATCTGCCATTGGTTTGCCCACTCGTCCAACCTGTCCAGATCTTGCTGTAGGAACCCTGCACCCTCGTCACAATTCACCCTCCCTCACTCAATCAAGTTCGCCTTGAGAGGATCAACTCGGGGGTTTGCCTGGAGATGGCAACCATTCATTGACTTCTTCAAGGAAAATTGAATGTCAGCAGTAAGGGGGGAGGAATGTTCGATAAGGACAAGGAACTTAGTATACAGGTAATTAAGGAAGAGGGCAGGGGTAATGGGGGATCTGGTTTTTGTTCTTTTAGGTGTTTTGCATGTGTCGGCCCGCGTGGTTGTTTAAGAAATGTTAATGTGTTAAACTGTGAAAATTATAAATGCTTCAATAAAATATTTTCTTAAAAAAAAAAGCAGTGAAATGTTTGTTAAATACTCACAATTTTGGCATTTAAAAAATTGTATCTTGGGTTTCCTATTTATAGGGCAGCAAGGTGGTGCAATAGATTAGCCCTGCTGCCTCACAGCGCTGAGGTCCCAGGTTCAATCCCTGCTCTGGGTCACTGTCCGTGTGGAGTTTGCACATTCTCCTCGTGTTTGCGTGGGTTTCTCCCCCACAACCCAAAGATGTGCAGGGTAGGTGGATTGGCCTCGCTAAATTGTCCCTCAATTGAAAAAAATTAATTGGGTACTCTTTATTAAAAAAAAAAAAAAATTTTTAAAACAGGTTTCCTACTTATGTACAAAAATGCCACCACCAAATAATAGACTTAAAAATGATTACCTCTACGACTTTTTGATATAAAGATGATACAAATTATGTTCTGGAGGCACTTGGATTGAAATAGAGGGATGTGGATTTTTGCATTTATAACTTATATTGTACTCCCAATGTTTAATTTTGCTAAATTCCACAAAGGAATATTGCCATCAGGGTGCTCAGAGACACCATCAAAGAAACTGCAGGCAAGATTCTGTGACAGTGCAGGCAAAAATGAGCAAAGTAGCTTGTGTGGTCTGAGATGTTATGGAAACCCACATGTATGGGATGTACCCTATGTTTAATTGGAAATATTTTGTCAATCAGAAGAGACCGAGAGAGAGGGGACCTTACTGCAAGCAGTTCTGGAATAGCTTGTACTATAATTATTGGTAGTCCTGATTACATAGAAGAAATCTTAATGCAAACACTCCCATCATGGTATAGAGCATAGAACATTACAGCACAGTACAGGCCCTTCGGCCCTCAATGTTGCACCGACCTGTGAAACCAATCTAAAGCCCATCTACACTAATCCCTAATCATCCATATGTTTATTCAATGACCATTTAAATGCCCTTAATGTTGGCGAGTCCACTACTGTTGCAGGCAGGGAATTCCACGCCCTTACTACTCTCTGAGTAAAGAACCTACCTCTGACATCTGTCCTATATCTATCTCCCCTCAATTTAAAGCTATGTCCCCTCATGGTCACCATCACCATCCAAGGAAAAAGGCTCTCACAGTCCACCCTATCTAATCCTCTGATAGTAACTGCTTCACCCTGCAGCCCCTGGCACAACCACTTCTGGTTTTTTTTAAACAGGGGTATGCAGGGGTGACAATAGAGTGGCCAACTTTGGAATAATCACTTTACTCCTTTCCTAATTCAATTTCATACCTTCCTGTTCCTGTTCCATCTCCCTGGTAAATAACAAAGTGAAATAATTATTTAATATATTTGCCATCGCTCTATTGTCCTTGTGATATTGTCCTGTCAATCCCTTAATGACCCCTTTTCCCAGTACAACCGTCCTCTTTTTATTGATGTGCGTGTAAAATATTTTGGTTTTTAAAAAAAAAAGTAGAGACCAAACTCGAGCAGTTAGAGGGCCTCAGGGTAGTATGACCAGTGTAGTTTGCAGAGGGGGCTGCACCAATAGTCCCCATCCTCCAGCCCGACAAGATTGTCCGTCCTTGCAGGGACTATAACATTTAATAAAGCCTCCAGTTTGGATCAGTATCCAATGCCACGCGTAGAAAATCCATATGTCAAACTGGCAGGGGGTCAAACCTTCACCAAACATGTCTACCTCCAGCGAGAAATGGACGAACCATCCAGGAAGCACGTGACAATTAACACCCATGAGGATTTATACAAATATACACGCCTGCCTTTTGCATGATGAAGAACATTCTCCAAGGGCTAACTAAAGTGGCACAATACTTAGACAATGTACTAATCACAGTAGCCACGGAAAAAGAGCACCTAGCAAACTTGGAGGCGGTTTTAAAACAATTTTCTGATGCAGGTATCCATCTCAAACGAGAAAAATGTGAGTTCCAGGCTGGTGAAGTGATCTACTGAGTCGATTTTTAAAAAAGGACTACCCCAGTGGAGGATAAAGTTAAGGTTATCAAAGAGGTACCGACCCCACAAAATACGACAGAATTCCTGGGCCTTGTAAACTACATGGGAAATTTATTCCAAAGTTGGCCACTCTATTGTCACCCCTGCATACCCCTGTTTTTCAAAAAAACAAGTTGTCGTGCCAGGCGCTGCAGGGTGAAGCAGTTACTATCATCAAACATCCTGTTCATTACGACTCCCAAGAGAGTACTGGTACTAACATGTGATGCCTCTACATATGGAGTAGGGGCAGTCCTTTCCCATCAATGGGGCAATGGTGCAAAGAGACCACAGCATATGCCTCCAGAACATTGGTGGATGGGGAAAGACTCTTCGCAGATCGAAAAGGAAGGATTGGTTATTTTTGGGATGAATAAATTCCATCCACATGTCTATGGCCAACATTTCAAAATCATGACACACCATAGAAATGGATAAGGCGATTTCCCTCCATCGCCTCGGCTCAAATACTGTTGGCATTATTGTTAGTGGCCTATGAATAGTCTCAAGCAATACCCAGGAACACTTTGTCAATGCGGATGTTCTGTGTCGCCTCATGCTGTCTACAAGCTGGGTCCCTCTGCTGGCATTGGAAGAAGTCATGACTTTGAACTTCCTGGATACCTTTCCATTATCCACTAAGCAGATTCAAGCGTTGTCCCAGAAGGACCCCACACTGGCAAAATTGACCCATATGATCCTTGGTTGTGGAATCAGAGGACACTCCACAGATAACATGAAGCCCTTCCCTACTAACCGACAAGAGTGGAGTGCATAAAATGGCATCATCCTATGGGGAGCCCGAATAGTCATCCCCTGCCCAAGTCAGTGCCCAATCTGAGGGAATTACACAATGGACACCCCAGGACATCCAAGATGAAAATGCTCACAAGAAGCCACGTCTGATGGCCTGGGCCCGATTACAGACATCGAGAATCTGGTGAAGCAGTGCTTCTTGTGGCTGGAGAACCAGAAGCTCCCGCCTTCAGCCACTTCACACCCATGGGATGGCCAGGAAGACCAAGGTATGGGTGCTTTGGCCTTTGCTGCCCGTTCTTAGAATCAATGTTTTGATGTTCACTCAAAATAGTTAGAAGTACATCAGTCCTCCACAACTTCTCGTGCAACAATAGAAAATCTCTGCCAAACGTTCTGTACCCACTGCAGACGGGAGGTCCTCCCATCCGATAATGGTACCTACTTTTACCAGTGGAGAATTTCGGGCATTCATGAAGTAGTAACATTTAAACACTATCCATCTTCTAATGACTTGGTTGAATTCAAAACCAGAATGAAGAAACAGCCTGCTCGTACACTGGATATGATATTGGCCCAGTTTCTCTTTGATTATGGGAATCGCACCAGCAAAATTGTTAATGAGATGACGACTGCGCACCAGGCTCACCCTACTGTTTCACAACTTGAGGGGGTAAGTCGGAGTCAAAGCAAGAGACCCCAAAAAAGAAATACGACACCAGAAGAACCGAAGAACCTACAGGACAGCAGATGGTATCTGTGCAGAACTTTGGAGATGACTCCCAATGGTTTCCAGGAATAATATTGTAAAAGATTGGTCCTGTTTCTTACAAAGTCAAAGTCCAAGCGAAGGCTGTGAAAAAACCTGGATCAGCTGAGAAGCGGAGAACCCACTCCAGCGACTGATGCCAGCAGAGACAATGTCTTTGTCGCCTGTCACGACTACCTCTGGCAAGGGGACTCAGACTATTGGGGATCCACGAGACATCCCACCGACCCAGAGTTCCCGATTGTCATGGGTTGGGATGTTTGTTTTGTGTGCCATGGTAGTGGCTTTATTTTAATTTTAAATAAACCAGTTTGACCATACATTCTGTGCCCCCTGGAATTGTTGTACCTTCATTGATCCCCTTTGCCTTCCAAATTGTTCATAGTAACTTTAAAAATACCTCATTTGTTTCTTTATTTACTTGTTATTGCAGATATATTGATTGCATATTTCAGCATACAATTGTGTAACACTTCTGCCTTCAGCATGATAGAAGTTGCAGCAATTCCTTTGTAATAGTTATTATTGATTGTGAATAATAATATTAAATTTTTTTATGACAACTGGAGTTTTGGCCAATGGGTGAATGGGACTTGGTGTAAACTGGGTTACGTGCAGCAGAGGTTTGGATGAACTCAAGAGGTACAAAGTGGAAGGCCTGTCAGGAGATACATTAAAAATGAAAAAGGTTTGGATTAGATTTTCAGCAGCAGTTAAAGTTTGTATGGACTAGAACAATACCAGGTTCAGCCCCAGTTAGCATTGCACAATTAAATCTTAGCTGGGGTGGTCAAGGGTGATACAATTTCTATCAATGTCCTTGGATTATTGTTCATGATGTTGATTATTATTAAGCGATTGCTGCTGGCAAGTGCGTAGACGTAGTCTGCCAGAAAAAAATGTTTGATTCCCAATCATTCATTAAACTTGGAGACAATGTGATTGGTGCATCAGAAGAAAATGCATGGGGCACACCCATGCTGTTTTGGGTAGGTCAAATACTCTAGGTGTCAAAAGACGGAAAGCTTTTAATTTAGAAACATGTCTCTCCAACAGTGGGTTTAGGAGTTGTGCAGGACGTTTATTCAAAATGTGCCTCTTTACACAAATGTATTTAATACCAAGTAAAAATAGAGAAGGGGTTTCCCAAGTTGTTTTCCAAAGTGGCCCCATTTTAACATTTGAAAATCAAGGCACCAGAAAAATCAAAACAGCAGTAAAGCAGCATCCAATATATAATGATTAAAGGTTCATCTATTATAGATCAATATATAGAAATGGAAATCTGTTCTTAAAAGTCTTTATAAAAACAATTAATTATTTTATGTACTCCTGAAGGTTTCAGCTAAACCCATATTCCTGTCACACACATTATTCCCTCTTGTCCCCACACAATAATCGCCCCCCTCCCCATATACATATCCCTGTATGCACACTCGCATACAGTAACCAGCTCCTCTGCACGGTCACATATCGTATGTTATAATCACCCCTCCTGGTTTTGGTCTAGTTGCTAACCCAGGGCAAGAGTAAGCCTGTACAGCAGGAAGACAGGAGCAGAATCACAGCAACATTTGAAGCCGCCACTCTCTCTCTCCCGTCTCAACCGCATGGCCTACACTTTTTTTCCCCCGAACTCCGGACACATCAATCAGTGACTGAGTTATTCTTGTCTGCAACAAGTCGGGTACACTGGGCACTCGCTGTTAAACGGAACCAGTGGCTGCAGCATTGTGCCTCTGGATTGGGGCGTTTCTTTTCCTCGGTCATCAGTGATGCCCCAGAGGAGGGGGAGCTCGGGAACCCAATATACTACCAAAAATAAAATGCTGGAAAATCTCAGCAGGTCTGGCAGCATCTGTAAGGGAGAGAAAAGAACTATCATTTTGAGTCCAATGACTCTTTGTCGAAGCTAACAGAGAAAGTGGGAAATATTTATACTGTGGAGTGAGAACTAGCTCTCCGACCCAATTGAGGCCGCGATCCACAATTTGGGAATCGTTGGGTTAATGTTTCTAGTGATTCTCGTGATAGATCCCATGCAAAATGTGAAATGCTAAGTGACGTCTTTGCCCTCTTGTGTGGTTTTTCTTTCTTACCTTGTTTCACTTTTTTTGTCAGAAGTGTTTCATACAATTTATCAATGAATAGGAAAACAGTAAGAAAGAATGGAGAATAGTTTAAAGATGGGGGCTATCACTGGTTGCTCTGCAGAATCACGCGTGTTGATGCAAAAAGTGCTTGTTGCTATTCAATTGGTATGGGATTCCCCTCGCCAAAAACGGTCTTTTATCAGCAAGCGTGGGACTGAGAGTGAGAAAATGGCAAGATCAAAAAGAAATTTCAAAACAGGCAGAATGAAACTGAGATTAGGTCATTTCTGGTGCTGAATAATACCAGGCTTTCACATTTACACTCTGGACTTTCCTAGCAGAAATTCCAGAGAAAATTAGCACACTGTTTGGTTTCTGATATCACTCCAGTCTACACGGCAAACTGCACAAGGGACAGTCCCTGTGGACAGTGGGGATTTCAGGGATTGTGCTGGAGGGCGTAGTGTGATACCGATGTGAATGGGGAGCAACACGCGCTTCTCTTTAACGGAAGACTCTGATACAGAGGCATTTCCGACACAACAGTGGAGAAATATTTGTGTGAGAGAGAGAGAGCCTCTGACCAGCAGACAAAGGCAGGGGAAGTGCTGATCAGATGAACTACCGATTAGACCGCGCGGGCTGCACTAAAAGAAAGTTCTGACTTTGTTTCTTATTAGTTTCATTGCGGATTTATCTAGTGGAAATGACTGCTATTGTAAGATATTCCATCGCTGGATTGAAAGAATAAGAACCACGAGACTAACACAGGTTAGAAGTGAGAGCGTATGTGGTTTTGGAGAATTTGAATCAGAAAATAATACTTTCACTTGAGCTATTATTTCCTATAGTTTAAACCACCAGGGAGACTTAAAGTTCTGATTTAAATAATGTCTGCCTCTCAGAATAAGGCAATTTGTTGTAAGGGAGCTGAGTGAATGGAATGTGGAGGAACCAAAATCTGATCGTTGGTTAGCAACCATTGCATGTGTTCTGCATTAAAGATTCTGCTTTCTTTGAAAATTATTTTCTAATTTAGTTTTGGAAGGCCCCATTTCCTGAGATTTTTTTTTAAATGTGCAGGTTAAGTGGGATTATGGGGATAGATCAGCTGAGTGGGCCTAGGTGGGGTGCTTTTTCAGAGGGTCGGTGCAGACTCGATGGGCCGAAAGGCTTCCTTCTGCACTGTAGGAATTCTATGGTTCCAAGTGCTTGTAAATCCCTTTCTTCCTGTCGTTCAGTGAGGCTGCCCCTGGCGTGTATGGTCGGGGTAACAAAGTGTGTGGTCTTCAGCTCTTGACGAATGCAGTTTATGTTGTGTGACTGGAGCCTAGCAGAATTGACTGAGTGTTAAGGAATGCTGAGCGTTTCTTCCTCTCTGTGCCTCTCTCTCTCACACACACACACGCTCTGAGGTAAATGATTTCGAATGGATGTTGCTAAGTTTGCTTTCATCGGAACAATTTGAAAAATGTCGTGAGAGGAGCTTTTGTGCGTGGGTTGTCAAGAGTGTGACTTCCCTCAGGAAGTATGTTAGTCCATAGTGAGGCACGAAAAGAAGAACCGCGCGTCTTGAGTGTGGGGCCCAGTTTCTCTTCATTAGAAATGACAGCTGGTGCTGTCACAGCTCACATGACAGAGCGCTATGGAAACAAGCTGTTTAACTGAAGCCAGCCAGCAAGGGTGGTCAGCTGATCGCAAAGCATTAGTCAGGTGATCATATGATGTTGACTAATCACATTTAGTACTTACTGTGAAGACACTGAAGGCTGCAGGTAGGAGTGAAGAGATCAGCAATGGTTTTTAAAAAAATTTAAGTTGTACCCTTGGGGTTTGCTATTTGCTTGTACAAATCATCTATGCCTCTCGTATGTTCTCTTAGTATAGTTTTAAGAGCTTTCTGTTTAATAAATAAGTTTACTCACCATTTAATATGCCTCAATATAGGGGCTGGTTTAGCTCACAGCTAAATCGCTGGCTTTTAAAGCAGACCAAGCAGGCCAGCAGCACGGTTCGATTCCTGTACCAGCCTCCCCGGACAGGCGCCGGAATGTGGCGACTAGGGGCTTTTCACAGTAACTTCATTGAAGCCTACTCGTGACAATAAACAATTTTCTTTTCATTTCATTTCAGTGTGAAGTATTCTGTGCCTTCATAGATTTTGTGGCTGCAAACTAATGATCTCTACAGTGGCGAGATTGAGCACCCGTGCAGTGTATACATTTGAGACTTGTGATTTTAGTGAGAATGAGCTTGGGATGTAATTGTTGTAAAGTGACACTTGTGTCGAGGTGTTGGATCTGATTGCTGTGGTGTAGAATCTGTCCAGCTTTAATCTGCAACAGCAGTAAAGCTTTGGAGTTGGTTTAAAATAGTAGTACTGTCCTGGGAGCTGTTTTCTGTAATCTCTTTCAAATTCATTTTAGAAACAAAGCTCACATTTAAATAACATCTAGCATGACTTCAGGACATCTGAACTGCTTTTACAGCTCATTATGTACTTTTTGAAATATGCAGTTGTAATGATGGATTCCCACCAGTCTACTTGTGCTCACTGAGATGACACCAAACGGATATATGATAATGACTAGATAATCTATTGCCCAGGAGGAGAACTTTCTATTGTCCAAATTAACATTTGGAAAAACCCATTAATTTGATTTTAAATAGGTTTCACTTTTTTTTTACATCCTCATCAGCTAGGGATGACAGCCCGTGGCTTTCGTCAGGGAATTCATTTATCACCCAGTGCTCACTGACCCTCATTGGATCTCCATAAAGAAGAGCTTCAATATTACCACTGTTCTCATTTTCAAATTCCATTGTGATGTTGCCCCTCCCGATGCCTGTCATATTCTCCAGCCCCACAACCCTCCGAACGATCTGAACTCCTCCAAATCTGCCCACTTGAGCATCCCCAAATTTCCTTGTGCCGCCAATGACAGCCATGCCTTGAGTTGCCTGGGTGTTCAAGCTCTGGAACTCCTTCCCTAAACCTTTCCACCGCTTTTTTTCTCCTTTTAATCTGATATCTTTGACCAAGCTTTTGGCCATCTGCCCCGACATTGTCCTATTTGACTCGATGTCAAATGTTGTTTTATCTTCCTCCTTGAAGTGCGTTGAGATGTTTTATTACTTTGCTTTGTGATGGTATATAAAATACAAAATATTGTTGTTGAATCATCATCTTGAGTCAAATCTAAATCCAATAGAATAGTGGTGATGGATCCATTTGGTTAATTGGCACTCAGTGAGTGGCCATTTGGACAAATGCTGTGCATTTCAAACCACAAGCCAGGAAAAAAGAGGGAAGAGACACAAATGGCTCTTGCAGGACATTATCAACTCACAATTTCACTGGGCACAATTCAATGGCCACGCTGCACCTGAAAAGCAGCATGCCACGGTACAAGTGGCCGATAGAAGCTCATGGGATCTACATTGCTCACAATGCCTTGCTAGATCTAATGCGATCTCATGAGATGTTGATGTGAATCCTGTGCATTGTGGACGGGATCACTTTTTAGCAAACCTGCCTATTAAAGCGAGACAGCTAGTCCCACTTTAATGTGCAGTTTCCCGAGGTATCTAAAACCATTGGATCTATCCCCTTCTTCTTGGAGACGTCTGGTTAGCATTGTTCAGTGCTGGTCACCACAAATGGGGACCAGATGGAACGGCAGTCGTGTGAGTCACCCAGGGGATCGGAGGTCCCCTGATGCAATGCCATTTTGGGAAGGGTGGCACCCTGGCACTGGTGCCACAGTGCCAGCCTGGCACTGCTATCTGGCAGGGACACTGCTAGGTTGGCACTGCCATGGTGCCACACTGGCCTTTTTGTTGGATGCTGGCAATCGGGCAAGGGGTATTGGGGGGGACCTGGAGATATTCAGTGTAGAAAACGGGGCTATGTGAGGCATTGGCTGCATATTCCCTGCTGAAGCCCCTTATTTAAAGCGGGTGGCATTTATAGCCATGTGTTCCCATTTAGTTGAATTACGGCCACTGTGTATAGTAGGACAGTGCTCCACTGTACAGGTCACCTTCAGGAGCCTACAACTGGGAGATATAGTCTCAGGGTAAGGGAGTAGCCATTTAGGGTTGCAATGAGGAGAAATTCCTTCATGCAAAATAATTCAGAATCTTTGAAATTCTCTACTCCAAAGAGTTGTAGGCACTCGATTGTTGAATATTAAAGCTCGTCGAAGGACTTCAGTAATCTAAGGGGATATAGGGATAGTACAGAAAGACGGAGTTGATGATGAAGATCAACCATGATTTTACTGAAGGGTGTAGCAAACATTTTAGTGGTGTACGACTTACTCCTGCACCTACTTCTGTCAATCTGTACCAATTCCTTTAATTTTTCTTGAACCCATTGTCTGGATTATATTCCCTTGGGCTGTACTTCAGTCAGTATGACTACATAAAGTTGAACTCTGGACTTCACGAAGGGTTGGAGAATACAGTGAACTGTGAATAATGTAAGTGCAGGCTCTACTTTAACAAGTCACTGTATGGGACTTCATATTAGTGCCCCCTGGAGGAGAACAAGTGCAACATGAAGTACAGCATAAAGTAAGGAAGAGATGTGGGAATCTGGGTTTACTGTTTAGACTCTGTTCCCAGAAGGTATACCAACATATAGTGCAGCTGAAATTTAATGGAAACAGTTCTGCAAGTGGCTAGCTAGTACATGTACAGGGAGTTGAAAGTAAGTCTTGTAGGATCACTGGATTGAACCAAAAACTTCTGGTTCACTGCGGAATTCAGCAGTAACCAGTGAATAATGAGAACACACATTGAAAGTTTCTCTACGTGTTTGAGAAATGATTGTCTCCATCCGAAATTGTAAAACTGATGGGTTGCTCAACTTGTGCTCAATAAAGAACTCAGTGGCTGCATGTCCCTCCTTTTCTTTCTTTGTTATATGGTTTCATAGATGGTGGTTGCCTTCCAATACCATGGCCTGGCGGTAAAAGAAGATAGCAAGAGTTTTTTTTCCGATTATACGGGTAAGCAATGCGAGAATGGACATTGGACCATTGGAAAATGAGGCTGGAGAAGTAGTAATGGGGAACAAAGAAATGACAGAAGAACTGAATAGGTACTTGACATCAGTCTTCACAGTGGAAGACACCAGTGGCATACCAGAACTTCAGGTGAGGTAGAGGTGAGTGTAGTGGCCATCACTAAGGAGAAAGCCCTAGGGAAGCTGAAATGTCTGGATAAATCACCCGGACCAGATGGACTACACCTCCGGGTTCTGAAGGAGATAGCTGAGGAGATTGTGGAGGCATTGGTAGTGATCTTTCAGGAATTGCTGGAGTCAGGGAGGATCCTGGAGGACTGGAAAAATGGCTAATGTAACACCCCTGTTTTAAGAAGGGAGGGAGGCAGAAGATGGGAAAATATAGGCTGGTTAGCCTGACTTACAAATGTTTAGGTTCCGGAATACACTGCCAGGAAATGTGGCAGAGGTGGGTTCAATCGAGGTATTGAAGGGAGCATTAGATGATTGTTTGTGCAAGGATACAGGGAAAAGGCATGGGATCAGGGGTTACAGGGAAAAGGCAGGTGAATGGGGATGAGGGAAACATATTAGCCATGATCGAATGGTGGCATTGATGGGCTGAATGGCCTACTTCTGTTCTTTTTATCATATGGTCTGTGGTAACCATTCATCCATAACTTCAGTAAGTCTCTGCACATTATCCAGCAATGAAAGCACAATTCTTCACCTGTTAACCACAGAAGGTGACACTCCATAGCTTCTCCAACCCAGAAACATTGAGGCCACTTGTATTTTCTCCAACGCTGGCTTGGTTGTGAGCAACCATCTCAATGTGAAACATATCCAGATCTGTTGTCTTTCTGATTGGTATGGTTCAGAGATAATTATGTTCTGCATTCTTTTCTTGCCTCCATGCCCGTGACTGCCCACCTCCCCTGCCACCTCCACAAGCAATGGGCATGATCCAATTGCCACACACCTGAAAGTCAGCTCGTCATGGCGCAGCGTGGCCCAGATCTACACGCCTTGCAATGCCTCTTGAGATCTAACGCAACCTCCCAAGACATTGCAATGTAAATCCTGCCCATTGTGGGCGAGATCACTTTTGTCAAACCTCTATATTGGAGCGAGACAGTATACAGTCTGACTTCCCAAGGTACCTGAGGCTTTGGGATCTATCCCCTTTGCCTCGGAAAACTCGGGCGAGTGCCATTTGGTATTGGTCTCCACAAACGGGGACCAGATGGAATGGCACTGAGGGTCTCCCATGGGATCAGAGGACCCCAGCTGCATGCCCTTTGGACAGGGTAGTGCCCTGGCACTGGTGTAACCTGGATGCCTTGGCAGTGCCAGCCTGGCACCTAGGCAGTGCCACTTGAGTGCCAGTCTGACACTGTCAAGATGCCTGGGTGACACTGCCAGGGTGGCACTGTCAAGGTGCCAAGCTGGCATTTGTGCATGTGATTGGGCCAGGATGCCCTATGGTGGGTGTTGGGGTGTGTGGGTGGAGCTGGGGACCCTCCCAAAGTGTGTTGAGGCTGAGAGGGGTCAGGGGCTGCTTTAGGGCCTCGAAGATCAGGATGCCATTTACAAATGGCGTCCTGATCTCGCTATACTTGAGGATTCCGCTGAGCAGGGCTCCTCGTGTATGAAACGGGACCATTCCCTGCTGAGGCCCCTTCTATAACGCGAGTCACATTGTATAGCCATGTATTTCTTGGCGCTGTGAGCGCCAGGAAATACATGGCTAAACACGCTTGCTTTGGGATTTTGGGCATGATACAATGTCTCATTCCTCAACCAAGAAAACATTCCGAGGACCACCACCCATATCTCTGACACACTTGGGGGCGGGGGGGGGGGGGAAGCATATTCTGTTTTCTGCCAGCCCCCACTGCCTACCTCCTTCCTACATCTTTTTCTCCCTTTCTCTCTTGCAAGTGCTGACTTTTGCTGAGCTTTGTTTCGTGGGTGCAGCAGTTTCCCAAAGCCTTGCCCAAAATGCCCATTCATTGAGTGCAGGATAAGGCAATGGGTGTTACTCTGCAAGGTAACTGAGGGGGTGCATTATAGTCACACCCAGTCTTGCACTCTCCTGGAAAATACACAAAACAATCTTTGGGTGGGAGTCACACGATGGTGATCAAGAGCAGGAAGTCAAGTTTCTGCATTTCCACCCCCCCCCCCCCCCCCCCCGCTCCCCAGATCAGGAGCATTGAAATTAAGTATAGTATTCTCTTCATGACTTTAAATCACTGAGCTCTGCATAGTTCTGTCATTAAATCTGGGACTTGAATGAGGCATTTACTCACAAGCACTGGGATGCTTACAAATGACTTGCTTCTTTCCAGCTTCCCACTTCTTTAGCATCAAAAGAATGAATGCCTTCCAAGTTCTGCTTGCAGATAGTGACAAAACCGGAATATATTATCCTCCTCCCACCCCCCACATAATGCTTGTGGCAGGTGATAATTTGTCATTTTTTTGGAAAAAGGTGATGCAGAACCTGATGGATGAATTCAGATTTGCAGTCATTCTGGCTTTTAGGCAATAAACTGTTTGTTGCTGCTCGAGATGTTGGGATTAAATTCTTCAATGTAGTTATATGAATTATTTAAATGCCCGTACTACATGTTGGAATGGAAACTTACTGGGGCAAAGTTCAATTTATAGCTATCCTTTAACAACACTTCCGTCTCTGTAATTTGTTGCACCTGATCTGATCTAGGAATGCAACTGAAGGCATGTTGGCTCAATGACTTTTAGTCGACTAGCGTGCCCATATACATTGGGGATCAGGCTGCTTTTAATGTGCCCAATGTATCAGACATAATATCAAAAATGCTATTCTCTTTAAGCTATAACACCACATTGTTATTCTGGAGGAACCCAGGATAATTCTGGGGTTTTTTTTCCCAAACCATTTGTCTTCATTTAGCAAATACAATGTGATACTTGCTGTACAGCAGCATTTTGGTGAAAATTTGTAAAACAAAATGCAGGATCTGTCTGACTGTGAACAAAAAGATCTCAGCTGGTTGCTGGGCATCCAGGATAGAATCAGAAATGGTTGCTAGGTAGCATGTACTAGGTTGCTTACTAAGTAGCAGAGGGAAGCTCCAGGATGCTTGCTAGGTATTCAGATACTTTACGGGATGGTTATTTTGACACACGGGCTGATTACTAGACTACTAAGATTGTACCAAGCTGGAATTCGGGGGACATGTGGAGGCACTTGGCTTTACTGGGCTACTCATGGGTACCCTGGCTGTGACATCCTGATCAGTGGACATTCCACTGGCATGTTCATTTTGCCACATGAGGCAGTGTTGGTCTTTTCTGGGCACTTGAGAGAACCCAGCCTTGCAATTGAGTGGCTGATGGAGTAGACTCTCAACGCTAATAGAATCATCACTGCATCTGGAGCTCAAAAGTTACTGATCAAGGTAACCACATTAGATTGCCTTTACCCAACCCCCTTTAGTTATTCTTTAGCTTTGCATTTCTGGATTTAGGAATTCCAGTCATTTAATTTCTCCACCTGGTGTAATGGTTAACTTGCTAGAAATGTTTGTGGAATTTACTTTTCGAAGCAGACTGAAGCGTATACTGTGTGAGAGCACATAGCTAACCTTGTGGTATTTCTCCACATGTTCATAACCTAATGTGATGAGGATTAATTTATTCTATCATTTGTCCATTTACATTATTATATTAAGAATTTACTTAAATTATCTCCTTTTGACAGGCTTCTTTTAAATAGTTTTTGTTCTATAATATTTGTGTCCAAAATTGTTTCTTCATGTGAAGCAACAAGATGCCATGACCTTTTTTGTTTTGTGTGCTGATCTGTAAATATTAATCATTAAAAAAAGTGCAACACCAGAATTTGGGATGCCCTTAAAGTACGAGAAGAGCACTGACCATGATGCCCAATCATCTGGTATTAGTACAGCACTGCTTGTTCTCAAAAGTAAATTTCTATTGAACACGTTTGGACCATGCCTTACCCTTCAGTCTGCACTTTTACTTTCAATTCCAGTGTACAGCACTGTTCCCGTCTTGGAAGCAGAGCCTGAATTCTAATGAGGAGCCAGGCTCTTACTTACTGAAACTAGAACTTTAAAAAAAAAACAGAATCCTTTACTGATGTAACCTCAAGTGCTCTCACAGATGGTGATGTTTGGATAGATGAGCATTTGGACATTGTCAAAAGAGTGCAATTGAGCAAAAGATCTAAATGTGGTTCTTAAAATTAGATATTTTAGATGGAACAGCCAGAAGTGTTATTTACTGCTGGAATATTCAATTGAGCTTGAATCCTTCAAGAGAGCACCACAACATTAGTATTAATGACGTGGCTCTAACTGCTCCCACTGCAGGGCTACAATGGCTGCTGATCATATCTTGCAGGTCCATGAAATTCTCTCTTCCCTGCACTTTTAATAGAATTGCTAACCTTCTTATTTTGAATAGGTTAACATTCACTAAAAAAGCAGAAATGAATTGGGTTTGAAGCACAATAGCATCGTTAATGGTTATTTCTACTCTCTTTATATCAAAGAGATAGGTTGGGAATGAGGGAGACTTCAAATCTATTTCTTAGCAGAAGTAAACTGGGCCCATAATTAATTCAATTTCATTGCACTTCACACAGTAAAATGCTGAAATTTCTTACGAAAAGTGTAAGCAAACAGCCCAGCTATTAACTCTTCTCAATATCTTTGAAGAAGATGCATTGCTATTTAATGTATGGCAAAGAGGGGTAAATTACTGAATGATTTGCCTGATATTTCAAGCGTGACCTGGAAAATGAGAATTGGGTGAATGCTGCCAAATTGGTTGTGTTGTAATTCTCGGGTGTTGTACTGAAGCTGAACACTGGAACTTACTCACCAATAACTTGTTCGTGAATGAACAGTTGGGGTTCTAACAGGATCATTTGGCTCCAGGCCTTATTACCAGCTTGGTCCAAATGTGGACAAAGAGTTGAATTGCGGAGGTGAGGTGAAGGTTACTGTCATTGACTTCAAGGCAGCATTAGTTTTCTCTTATAACCTAGAACTAGGTTTTTGCTACTGAGGCAGGCAGATCCAGTCAGCAACATTTGCTGGCACTGCCAGGCGGCGCACTAGCAGCACCATGATGCCTGGCTGGCACCAGCTGTGTCAGGGTGCCAGCCTTCCCAGAGGCCAACCACCTGGGTCCTCCAATTGCCTAAGGGACCCCCCCCCCAACCAAGGTATCATTCTACCTGGTCCTGTTTGTGGGGACCAGTATTGAACAGCACCAAGCTGGGGTCTCCTTGGTGAGGCCGGTGGATGCCGGGTGGCCGATCGATCTGGCATCAGCATGGCTAATTGGGTTCAAAAACTCACTTAGCCGTGCAAGATGGGTCCAGCCCATTGTGGTTGGATCTCGTGACGCATACCGGCAGTGGGGAATCCTGGGGGAGGCCTCTCCAGGATCTACAGGCCACGTCCTGCTCTGCTTCCGGTGGGGTGCGGTCGGTAAATCGTGCCCAATATCTGTAAACAGACCTGTTACTCCCCTTCCAAGTGCATTTACATCTCTACAATAAATTTGTGACCCTCACAACTGCAGGTTACGACCCTTGGAATAGGGAAACTGGGATTTGTTTGAACTCCGTACTAATTTCAAATGACCCTGCTGTGTTTGGGCTTCCCACCTGTGTGATTCACACCCTTCCACATTCCACCTAGTGGCGAAAATGGGGCCTACTGGAAATGGGGATGGGACATCCCCATTCGGCGCCTGCCCATCATTTTTAAAGACTTTCGAAGTTAGCCCAATTCTGAAAATGTGGCCCCTGTTGCGGCACCAAAAAATCCTGTCAAAATTGAAGTCGATGGGAAACTCTCCACTAACTGGAGTTACACCTAACCCAAAGAAAAATGGTTGTGGTTGCTGTTAGCTAATCATCTCAGCCCCAGGATACTGCTGCAGGAGTTCTCGGAGAAGTTTCCTAGGCCAAATAATCTCCACTGCTGCATAAATAACCTTCTCCCCACCATAAGGTTTGGGTTGGGAGTGACGATGTTTTCTGACTATTAGTGTTCAGTACCATTTGTAATTAATTAGTCCATGACATGTATGCAGCAAGAAGTGGACAATGTTCAGGATTGGACTGATAGATGGCAAGTGACATTAACCCAACACATGTATCAGATATTGATCACCTGCAAGAAGAGACAATCCGGCAAACGAGAAAGAAACTAACCATCTCGGCTTGACATTCAATAACATTGCCATCGCTTGAATCCCCACCATCAAAATCCTGGGGGTTACAATTGATCTGAAAATGAATTTAATCTGCCATATAAATACTATGGCTACAAGAACAGGTCAGAGACTGGAAATACTGTGGCGCTTAACTCATCTCCTCGTTCCACAAAGTCGCAAGTCAGGAGTGTAATGGAATATTGTGTACTTGTCTGGATGAGTGCAGCTCCAACAACATTCAAGGGTAATGGAAAGCATCCAGGACAAAGCAGTCTGCCTGAATGGCTCCCCATCCACCGTCTGCCTGAATGGCTCCCCACCCACCATCTTGAACATTTACTCCCTCCAAGACTTGTGCACAGTGGGAGCAGTGTGCACAAAATGCTCTGCAGCAACCTGCCAAGCCTCCTTTGACAGCATCTTCCAAACCCATGACCTCCACCCCTAGAAAGACAAGGTCAGCAAATGTATGGGAACTGAAAATTTCACTCCCAAGTCACACACCCATCTTCACTTGGAATTTTATTGCTCTCCCTGGGTCAGAATCCTGAAATTTCCTCACTTCTCAAAATGGTAAGTGTACTTTTAAAAAAAAAATAAAATAATTTTTATTCAAATTTTGACAAAATATCAATAACAAAATACAATAAGAAAAGAGGAAACAACCCCCCCCCCCCCCCCCCCATATATATAAAAAAGAAATAAATTAACACCCGTCATCAACAATGAACAAATATACATGCCCCTTCAACGCAAAACAAAGAGACAAACCCCCCCCCCCCCCGGGTTGCTGCTGCTGCTGGCCTTTTTTCTAACGTTCTGCCAGGAAATCTAGGAACGGTTGCCACCTCCTGAAGAACCCCTGCACCGATCCCCTGAGGGCAAATTTCACCCTCTCCAATTTAATAAACCCTGCCATATCGTTCATCCAGGCCTCCACGCTTGGGGGCCGCGCATCCTTCCACTGAAGAAGAATCCTCCGCTGGGCTACCAGGGACGCAAAGGCCAGAATACCAGCCTCCTTCGCCTCCTGCACTCCCGGCTCCTCTACAACCCCAAATATTGCGAGCCCCCAACTCGGCTTGACCCTGGATCCTACCACCCGCGACACCGTCCTCGCTACGCCCTTCCAAAATTCCTCTAGCGCTGGGCTAGCCCAAAACATATGGGCATGGATCGCTGGGCTCCCTGAGCACCTAACACACCTGTCCTCACTCCAAAAAAACCGGCTCATCCTTGTCCCGGTCATGTGAGCCCTATGCAGCACCTTAAATTGTTATGAGGCTGAGCCTCGCGCAAGAGGAGGAGGAGGAGTTCACCCTCCCTAGGGCGTCCGCCCACGTCCCCTCCTCTATCTCCTCACCCAGCTCCTCCTCCCACTTACCCTTCAGCTCCTCCACCGAGGCCTCGTCCTCCTCCTGCATCACTTGGTACGTTGCAGAGATCCTCCCCTCTCTAACCCACACCCCCGAGAGCACCCTGTCCTGGACCCCGTTCGGCGGCAACAGTGGGAACTCCGCCACTTACTGCCCGACAAACGCCCTTACCTGCATATACCTGAAGGTGTTCCCCGGGGGAGCCCGAACTTCTCCTCCAGCTCACCCAGGCTCGTGAACTTCCCATCCACAAACAGGTCCCCCATCCTCCTCATACCTGCCCTGTGCCAACTCAGGAACCCGCCGTCAATCCTCCCCGGGACAAACTGGTGGTTCCCCGTTTCGGGGACCCCACCGAGGCCCCCACCGCCCCCCTGTGCCTCTCCGCCCGCCATCATCTTGTGCTTCTTCCCTCGCACCTGCTTTGGCTCTGCTACCACTTTTTTTACTCGCCCCACTCCTGGTCCAAGCCGTACACTGCTGGGGAAATGTTGCTGACTCCTTCCCACGTCGGGAAACGTCGAACAAGTACCGCTGGGGGCCCTAAAAAGAGCCCAAAAGTCAGTTCCTAGCGGGAGCTGCTGAACGTGCGACTTAGCTCCGCATAGCCGCAACCGGAAGTCCCAAAATGGTAAGTGTACCTGCACCACATGGACTGCAGTAGTTCAAAAAGGTGGCTCACTATTTGGGATAAGCAATAAATGCTGGCCTTGCCAATTGTTGTGTTTAGTGTTCAATGTCTAGCAAGGAATCTGATGTGTTGGGCAGGCTGGGTCTATGTGGGCTGTGTTTGATGCAGTGTAGCGAGAGACAGACTTCCAACACTTGATGAGATGCAACACAATTTTATTTAACATCTAACTATTTTACATGTTCAACTGTGGGTTGACACTATGCTGACTTGACTGGAGACCTGAGGCTAGCCTGACCAGACTCGCTGACTACCGCATGGTGTTTGCACTGGCTACTGCTCACGAGCTCTGACTGTCTCAGAAGCTGGATCCCGAGAGAGTGGGAAAACTGGTGCCCTCTGGCTTTATAGTGGTCGTGTCCTGTCTGGTGATTGGCTGCTGTGTTCTGTGTGCTTACTGGTCATCCTGTGTGTCAATCACTGCCTCTCTGCACTCCATTATATACATGGATGTATATTATGGCAGAATCTCCCAAACAACTTGACTTGTCCAAACCAGGATCCTTATTGAATCACGCATGGTAAGATAACAATCTGTTACAGAGCAAGTCACCATTGAGTTTCTTTGTACTCCTCTGGAACTACACCTAGTACGACTGTTCACTTGTACATCTTACAACCATCCTCTGATGGCTGGATGTGCCCCCACTTATATTGGAGTGCCTAGTCACATGACCACTGTCTTGAGACCGCATGGCATGTTGCACCACCACCTGCTGGTTGGAGGTCGCACCACCTTACAGGCATATCACCATTCCAATGACTCCTGATTTCCATAAATAAATAAAAAGAAACATTGGTAAGCAAAGGCTCCAAACTAACTATTCAAAAGCAAGAAATATACCAGTACCAAGAAATTACCCAAAGGGCCAGTCTTTCTGAAGCTTATTTGATGGTGACACATTAGAAAGCTGAGCAATTGCCTCTGAGTCTTGCAAACACTCACTCATGTGCACACACTGACACGCTAGCATGTGCAAACACATGCATACGTTTTTCAGCAGGAATTGCAAGATTATGTTTAGGGTGAGACATCTAGACTAAATATTGCCCTCCCTATCTGGAAAGGCAGAGCGGAACTGTATTAATGCTTTTTTTTTTCTTAAATCCTTCTGCGTCAAAGTACTCATATTATTCTAAATAAATTAAACTGTTATGTTTCATAATGTTAAAATTTTCAGGCCTTCCATGTGTGTTTGGAATCTCGAGGGTTAAAGTTCTGATCACATTGGCTTATTCTTATTTAGCAGCCAAAATTGGAGGCTGGGAGTGAAAGGCCTGTCATAAAAGGGAGTGTATTAGCAGGAAGCTCTTGTCGGTGTTGAAGTAGAATGGAATGTTTGAAAGATCAGACATGTAATTTCCAGGATAAGGGTGGTTGCTGCATTCTGGTGGTGATGTGGGAAGCATTGAGAAGCACAGCCTGCCCACTCACAGGATATAAAGGGGAAGTATGACCAAATGGGCAGGGGTCAGAGAATAGTTGGGTGGAAAGCTAGCCAGGGGCTTCTCAGGGACTGCTGTGGTCATATATCCTGAGTTTCCACAGCTGAATACAGGGGCTGTGTCCTGCAGGATGCTGGGTGTGCTGCATTGCGTTAGCTGGTGTGGTGCGACAGTGGGTGGAGATTATAGTATTCAGCTGCTTTTCCTCTGACACCTTTTAAAGGCACAGCCCACCACTTGCTTTCTAAACTCCGTTGTTTAAATTCTAAAACTGTAAGATTACCTAATTTGACTGTAACTTAGGCTATTACCTTTTCAGCGGTCTTAGTTTCTCTAACGAGTTCAGGAAGGGCCACAGAAAATTGTCTTGGATGTGTTAAGGGTGCAAGGTCCCTGAATGGCCCATCAAATCTCGATTAAAAGCACTTGCTTAGAAATTACACAACCATGCATTTCAAAAGCTGGTGTCTTGCCTCCTACCAGCAGCTGTTCAACACTCAAGATTGCTTGCTTTTTAAATTCACCTCCCACCTGCTTTATTTGTTAATACATTTTCAGTTTCTCTGCCTTGATACAAGCTGATGTCGAGGCATTCTGTGCCTGGGGATAGAAATAATTGGTTGAACCTTATTTTCCATGTGATGCCTTTGGAAGTGCTGGCGATTAAATGGAACAGCCAAGAGTGATGGCATCAGTTTGACAGCAACTTTTAAAAGGCAATTGGACATAATTTTAATCTCGATCAATAATAATCTTTATTGTCACAAGTAGGCTTATATTAACACTGCAATGAAGTTACTGTGAAAAGTCCCTAGTCACCACATTCCGGCGCCTGTTCGGGTATACAGAGGGAGAATTCAGAATGTCCAATTCACCTAACAACACGTCTTTCGCACCTTGTGGGAGAAAACTGGAGCACCCGGAGGAAACTCACGCAGACACAGGGATAACATGCAGACTCCGCTCAGACAGTGACCCAATCCGGGAATCGAACCTGGGACCCTGGTGCTGTGAAGCAACAGTGCTAACCACTTGGTTACATGCACCAGAGAGATTGGATAGACTGGGGTTATTTTCCTTGGAGCAGAGGAGACTGCAAATGACAGTTCTACCTGAACCCTCCCTGGTTTTTTTTTAAAAAGACCTTGTGCATTTTCTATTTTTTCTGTTTTCATTCAACAAACATTTGACATTACCTCGATTTGGAATTATCTGTTCCTGGACTTTGGAGGACTAAATTCTTTAAAAAGCCAGCATGAGCCTAAATGGCTTCATCCTCCTCCTGTGTTCTAGGATTCTTATGATTCTATTCCAGGCTGCTCTGATCTCCCCTCTGGCACAGACTATATGGTCAGGGATTACCTGCTTTGGCCAAACAATGGAGAGGCTGCACAAAGGAGTATAGAGAGTGAAGCATTATTTTTTTTAAGAAAGTGGAAAATCAAACACTCCATAAAATGGAATCACCAGGACCAGAGACCGATCATTCCAAGTTGAGGCAATCTCAAATGTTTGTGCAATGAAAACACAAAATACACAGGGCTTTTTTTTCACAGGGAGAGTTCAGGTGGCACTCATTTGCACTTGATTAAAATTATGCAGGGGGATGTAAAATGGGCAGCTAACCCAAACCCAGCAGGCGAGTTAAGTTTAAAATTACCCCAGCATGTCTAGAAGGGAATGACAATTCAGTATTTTATTTTGTGTGTGGCCTTGCTCGGAGGACTTTCTCCCATTTTTGACAAAGGACTGCACCTAAACATGTCTTTCTCGGATTGCCAGTGTTCAGCTTTGCTCTTTATCTCATGGATATATCCCACTTTTGGACATTAACGGACAGAAATAAAGTGTATTATTTAGCAAAATATTTGAAAACGATAAACTGAATTGTAATTAATTCAATTAACAAAAGATTATTGTAGGTATCAGATGGTATATAATGGAGGCAACAGGGATTTCTCACACTGGCTGAAGAGCCAGCAAGAGACCCATGTCACCTCTCTTCTAGAAAGGCAGTGGTGGACCTTTCCCAGTATCAAGGATCTCGGTGGTGATGATCTTGCCCACCAATAGCTGCTGGCCAGTCCATGGCCAGCAGACCTTCATTGCTCAGCAGACCCACCACTGGGAGGCAGTGGCTGCTGCTGTTACTACACTCCCATGAGGCCTCAGTCATCATGGAGACAAACACAGGTGGAGGGGGGGAGGGGATTGGCAGCAAGGGCCGAGCGATGGCTCTCGGCGGCCTCAGCCATGTGCCAGATTCCTCGATCGACGAATGAGCAACCTCTGGAAGCCTGGCATATTTGCTTTTTGGGCTTCTTGCATGGCAAGTCCCCAACTTGCTGCTGGGTGAAACCCTTAGTGAGTATTAATTGCCCACCAGAAACCCAGCTGAACTAGCTTCAAGAGCAGGTCAGCGGCTAGAAATCCTGCAGCAAATAACTCTCCTTCTGGCTCCCCCAAAGCCAATCCACCAACTACAAGGTACAAGTTAGGAGTGTAATGAAATAGTCTCCACTTGACAGGATGAGTTGCAGCTCCAACAACACTCATAGGTTGACACCATCCAGGACAAAGCAGTCTGTTTGATTGTGCCCCCTTCCATAAAAATTCAAACCCTCCACTTACGCACAGTAGCAGCAATGTGTACCATCTACAAGATACAATGCAGGAACTCACCAAGGCTCCTTGGGCAGCACCTTCCAAATCTATGATCGCTACCATGTAGAAGGATAATGGCAACATATACCTGGGAGCATCACCACCTGAAAAATCCCCACCAAGTCACTCACCATCCTGTCATTCCTTCACTGTCGCTGGTTCAAAATCCTGGAACTCCATCCCTAAGAGCCCTGTGGGTGTATCGACACAACATGGACTGCAATGGCTCAAGAAGGAAACTATCCACCACCTTCTAAAGGGCAATTTGGAATGAACAATAAATGTTGGCCTAGCCAGCGAAGCCCACATGGAGGGTGTGGAGCGGGATCACTATCCATGGGGCTTACCACCACAGACTTGATCAGAGCAATGGTTCGGTTTCCACCTGCCATCCTCCTGTTTGATTAAATGCCCCCATCCCCAGGAAGCAGGGCAATACATTCCGCCCATCATATCACACAGTTCTGGGACATAGTTATTGCTTTCTTCCAGCAAAATGCAATGTTGCAAAATATAATTCATTTTTGATCAAAATTGAAATGGGTTTGAGTAAATTGGTAACCTGACCTCAAGGGAATTTTTTATGAAGTCTTCCCCCATACCAAAAACAAGCAATATCGTATTCTGCTATCTAAAATGGAAAGACAATGTTAGTAATGTATAAAACGCAGAATCTTAAAACATCGAAAGGTCTTGAGTAATGTCTGAATATGTTGTCAGTCAGGTTTTCCATGACTGCCTGTCCATTAACGTGGGCTGGAGATGCTGCCTGCCTGGATTCCTGGAGGCAAGATCCCTTGTGTAATAGACCAACTTGCATTAAGTAGGGACTTTTTGTTTTAAATATAAGCCCCGTTTCCATTAAGCTACCATCTGTTAAAACTTGTATTTTCACATTGAAAGTGTGTTGTGACTGTTTTTGCTCTTTTCAGCATCTTTATAAAAATAGCTATTCTTCCAGAAAGTGATCATTTATTAAAAGACGTTTAAGTGGCAACATTGTTTTTGTTGATGATGGGCCTTCTGTAAACAACAGAAAAATGTTTAATTTCTCTGTTAAACTTTGGTCTAACACCAGCATTGCCTAAAGCTTATTGGTCTTCAGACTTTAGACTTATCAGGGTCCTGGGCAAAGATTAAGGTGTAAACCATGCCCCTCTTTCATCTTTTCCGCTCCCCTAATTTAGTCTACAAGGACCCACATAGCCTGGGACCCTGGGCTGTAACCCTGCAGTTGCTCGTTTGGAAGATTAGCTGGAAAAACTAGAAGTATTTCTAACTTTATGCAGTTTCTTTACAATTATAGCCTTCTTACCAAAAGAATTGGCCATGACCTAGATGAGAGAGTATCCGTTGAGCTATGCAGCCAAGTGATCGATGGTCTGCAAGTAAGAATTCAACTGAGCTGATGAAATTAAGTAAATTGAAGCAAGGAAAAAATGTGGTCATAAGGACCCTATTTTAGCCTTTTGATAAATTGGCTTTTTTAAAAAAAGACATGTGATAAGTTGTCAGGAGTTCAACAGTAATTCAGAGAGACTTGGTCAAAGATTCAGTTTCGTTTCAAGTGTCAATTTTACTAAAACTTTCAAATCAATTCAAATTACTTGTTGATCATGGGATGGGCCAAATTAAACCAAAAAAGAAATCCTGTGTGGCAACAGAATGAGGTCATGTGGTGTGAAATGTACAACAAATGGTGAGGTCTTCCAGGCAGATCAGTTGAGTGAAGAAATCAGAAGCACGAATCTCCAGAAAGATTTCGAAGTGTGTTAATGAGCAGGAACTGCTGCAGCTGCCTGGTGCTCAGCTGGCAAAGCTATTCCACGTTAATTGGTCCACTTAACGAGCCCCACAAGCTTCTCGCCACAAATGAAGGCCCACCAGCACTGTGCTTTCCTGCCCCCCCCCCCCCACGAGGCCGAGCAGCAAGCCACAGGGCAGCCAGTACTGCCTGGGATGAGTTGGTGACTGTAAGCTCTGGGAGTGTGACCAGGAAGACCGGCCTCCATTGCCGAAAAAAGGAGGGGGCCACCTGGGATAGGCCGGCGACGACACCTGGAGGACCTGCGGGAGAATGGGCATGCGGTCAGTGGGAGGGATAGATCAAGTCAGTCAGGCAATAACAACGTTGACAGGCCCTCTGGATGGGGCCAGATGGTTCCTCACCTCTGCAGTTTCCACCAACCTCTGCATGGGTGACCGCCCGGTCCTCATCCACCCAGTCACCTCCAGGGCCTGCTACTCGCCGGCCTATCCCAGGTGGACCCCTCTCCTTTTTTCAGCAATGGAGGCCGGTCTTCCTGGTCACACTCCCAAAGTTTACAGTCACCAACTCCTCCCAGACAGTACTGGCTGCCCTGTGGCTTACCCTCAACTACATACACCGAGCAAAAAAGTTCATCGACATACACCGGGCAACACAAGTGAGTAGACACCAAGGCTATCACCTCCCCGCAACCTTTTTGCCCCCATGCGGCCCCCAACCCTTCCTTCACACCCCTCTCCCACCACTGTGAACCATGCGTGCGGCTAAAGATGCCCTCTACGTCTCCTCAGGAAAAGCTGTCCCACAAGTGTTGGGAGAGGGCCCAGACTGGTGGAGGTATACAGGACATGAGAATCCTCACCTCCGACTAGCGGGCCCTGGAGGTGACTGGGTGGATGAGGACCGGGCGGTCTCCCATGCAGAGGTTGGTGGAAACTGCAGAGGTGAGGAACCATCTGGCCCCATCCAGAGGGCCTGTCAACGTTGTTATTGCCTGACTGACTTGATCCATCCCTCCCACTGACCACATGCCCATTCTCCCGCAGGTCCTCCAGGTGTCGTCGCCGGCCTATCCCAGGTGGCCCCCCCTCCAGCCTCCCAGGAGACCCTCTCTGAGGAGAGCTTAGAGGAAGACACGATTGAGGCATCACAGCTGTCACCCCCACCCTCCACCAGTGCAGATACACACCCTCGGTGGGAAACATTAGTGGTCAGGTTTCTGGGGCACAATCTGGTGAGCACCACACAGTTGCTGATGTACATCAAATGGAAGCAGGAACCCCCAGACAAGGCTGCAGCCAGAGGTCTGCCATCCCAGGATCCAGCTGGGTCTCAGCCTGATACTGAGCCTGTGGAACAGGCTAGCCCGGAGCTGATGGAAATGTTTGGGTGCCGTCAGGTCAATTCAGAGGGAGATATCAGCGACACTCCAGCAGGTCTATAGCCGATTGGAGGAGTCCCAAAAGCTACAGACACTGGAGATGTCATTGGCAATGAGTGGCACCGAGGCCAACACTGCTAGGGTGGTGAACGCAGTGGAGAGCCTGGTGCACAATGTCAGCACCATTAGGGAGGTGTCCAAGGTGTTGCGCAGAGGGTCTCAACAGAATGTTCACCTCCTTGGGGGATGTCACCCAGTACCAGGCCAACCTTGATGGGGTTCTCTGGGACATGTCCCACTCTTAGATGGGAATGGGCCAGGCGCTACGGAACTTGTCCTAGTCACAGGTGGGAATTGCCAAGGCACTGCAGACCATGGCCCAATCACTGAGGAGCATCGCAGAGGGCGCTAACACGATGATGCAGGCATCGGGATGCCACTAGGGCTGGCAGAGCCAGATGATGATGCTGGGGCTCAAACCAGCTGCCCCTCTGAACTCCAGAGCCCTATAGGCAGTGGGCGGGAGGTGGGGGTGCTGGGTGCCAATCTGAACCCATCACATGGAGTGGCAACGGTGGCCACCACCCTCCCAGAGTTCCACCCGAGGCTGTGTCTCACAGCCAGCACACAGGACAACACGGCACGGCTGTCCATATGCTGCCGACAAGTGCTCCGGAGCCTTCCAGCCCCAGAGCCCCCAGCGGTCGCCGACCAGGAGCATCGAAGGCTACTGGACGAGGGAAACATCTGGCTGCCTCCATCTCCACCTGTGATGTGCATCTTGGGGGAGACACCTAGATGTAGCAGTAGAGCTAGAAGGGCAAAGCATATTGAGGATCACTGAGGGCACCAGGGCAGGGTGGGGCCAGGTAGGAGGGGAGGGGGGGGGGGGGGGGGAGTGTACCATCGGGAGAGTGAGGAATTGTATAACATATTAAACACCCTTGAGCACACCCAGTATGATGACGCTGTCACTTCCTTCCACAATGTGGGCCGACCTCTGAACCCTTTGGCCATCTTGCCACATGGTTTCCACCCCACCCACGCAAATCACCTTGTGATGTGTGAAGTGCTCACTAAACCACGATTGCCAATTCCCATTCGCCAATAGCCCCCCCCCCCCCCCCCCCCCCCCCCCAGCCGAGCACTGGGGTGGCAAGCCCAGCACCCTCAGGCTCTTTGCTTGCGAGCAAAGATTGCTACTCACCTCCTTGGCTCCCCGCAGTTCCGTCAGGTTCACGTTTTTCAAAAGGAGTACTTGGTATTTGAAAACCTACACCCACATTTTTGTGTAATTGACCAAGGATGTTTTTATCAGCATGGTTCAGAATTGAAGGAAATGCTGGGAGATGGTGTGTTACAAAGCAAAGCAGTGATCAGATCTGCTTGGAACGGATCAGGACCGGTATTCATTTTGCCCTTATTTTAAAAAAAAAAGAGCTTTTGGTGAACTTTGATTGGATTGCCAGATGTACAGGAGAATGGGTCCCGTTAATTGTATGGAAATGGGGCTTAAAGTGGTGACAATTGGTTCCTTGACACACTATATGGTGGGATCCTGATTTTGCCGATGGGAGCCGGCCAGTTGCAAACTGTGGAGCCTGGCACGGTTCTCGTTTTTGGCCTCTCCCGATGTTCACTGGCCTCGTTTTGCTCAAGTGGAGCGTAAAAAGGCCGGAGAATTGCACCCCAGGTGTTGAAATTGCAATGCTCTCTCTATGTTTAGAAACAAAAGGCATGAAATAGTGATTGATACAACTGGCATCAAATTACACAATTGGATGCAAAAATGATTGTGTTAACTTTTTTAAATAAAACTATAAAATCTAACTTGTATTAATAGATGTATATTCTGCCATATGAACCTTCCTGAACACAATACATGGTGTATTTTTCAATACTGATGACACCTGGGCGTTTGACATTTTAGAAAATGTTCCAGTGAGGTATTGGGAGCCTTGGTCTGGTATAATATTTCCAAACTGATTTCCTGTGTTTCAGGTGTAGCAACGTTCTAAGTTTGTTGTTTCTATGCATGTTTTTCGCTACATTTCCTGAACACAGGAATATTTTTTTTATTTTGCTCTATTTCATGTCATTTTCTATTGTGTCTTTTGTTTATTTGTAAATCTTCCCAAATGTAAAAAGCAATGTTCAACAACAAAGCCCTGGAGATGATAGAAATGAGCTAGCGCAATGTCAATCTTGGTTTTTATAATAATCTTCAATATTGTCACACGTAGGCTTACGTTAACACTGCAATGAGGTTACTGTGAAAAGCCCTAGTCGCCACATTCTGGCACCTGTTCGGGTACACAGGTAGAATTCAGAATGTCTAATTACCTAACAGCACATCTTTTGGGATTTGTGGGAGAAACCTGGAGGAAATCCACACAAACACGGGGAGAACGTGCAGACGCCGCACAGACAGTGACCCAAGCAGGATTCGAACCTGGGACCCTGGTGCTGTGAAGCAACAGTGCTAACCACTGTGCTACAGTTTTGGTCTAATGTACCTATTTATCTGCCTTTCTGTAATTGCTACTCATTGGAAGCTTTCTGCTCTGCATTCGCTAAAACTTTTGAGACGTGATTTTGTAGTGGTTAAGACAACTTGTTTAATCCCAAAATGTTAGGCAGATCTATCTGTGTCCCAGACTTCTCTACAATGCCACCATGACCAGCCAGTCTATAGGGCAAGTTAAACGGAGCGGTTTGAGCAAGTGCATTTTTGGCTCCACATTTTCCCTTCTTGTCATGTATACATGTATATCTGGCAATCCAGTCAAAGTTCACCAAAAGCTCTTTTTTTTTTAAAAATCAGGGCAAAATGAATGCCAGTCCTGATCCATTCCAAGCATTTCATATTGAGTTGCTGTAGGAGTCAAGAGAATTGGCATAAAGCAATTTTAAGATAGTGCCACTGACTGTGATGTGGTGCATCCTGCCTGGTGTATTGAGCCCTACAGGCCAGGACGATTGTGGGTTTGCTCAAATGGTTTGAGCTTAGTTTACTATTAAGGTGGCAGTGGAATTGACACAAGTGGTTTTGATGTCTCTTGAGCTAATTGGGAATGGCCATCCAACCCCCTTCTGATTGCTTGAGCCACCTCTGCTGGGCAAAATTGGCTTCAGGTCTGATGATTGTTCCTTCCCACCCAATAATGTTCAAGATCACATGTGAAAAATGGCCAAATGGCAAGCAGACAATCCAGGCATGTCATCAAATTTAGGATTATGGGAAGTGGGGCCCTTCTATGTCCCATCGTGACCACTGATTAATGCTAACATAAGTCTATCGACAAATAAGATGAAAACCGAAGTGCTTCTGGACTTTGCAGGGGCTAGAAGAGAACAAAAAGTGAGATTGTTCTAGTCACTAACGATGTTACCCAAATGCAAATAACACATGATGTGTGGCAAACATTTGGTGCTGCACCTTATTAAAACAACTCCATTTGATTTCCTGCAGACAGCTGTGGTGAATGGTGGCCACATGCATTCATTGTTCAAAGGAGGAGTATTTAAGAGATTAAAATTATAAAAAATATGCAGGTGGATGGACACCCACAGTGGCATTATGGATAGCAAAAAAAAAACACACACACACTGATTCTCTTAAAGGATAAAATAGCCCCATTTTTAGAGAATCCCGCTCAAAGTTTGTGAAGAATTTATCTCCCCACTGGAACTCTTGAGTCATGTGCCACTGAAGATGTTTAATAGGGACTCCTATTGATGACTCAGTGAATAAATTGTTGTTCTAAGTTATCTGGATCAAGAAAGTCCAAAGTTCAATCCACAACCTGCAATGAGTCAACTGATTTTAGGCAGAGTAGTGATTACAGTTGACTACTTAATTCCGGAAGTGAAAACTTCCCAAAATCATTGCACTGTTCACTAGCCTTCTTTGAAAATCTGCACATATGAACTTTGAGTGAGGCAGAGGCAAGCATCAGCCTAGATGCTAAAGTATGGAATAACATTTTCTCAAATTAAATAACTCGGCAGCTATAGGAGATAAAACTGACTTTCCTGCTGTACATGGCTCAGTATCATGTTGGGTTGTATATTTACCAGATTATCTGGCTAAAATTAGCTTACTTAAGAACATATGAACTAGGAGCAGGAGTGGGTAATTCAGCCTCTCGTGCCCGCTCTGCCATTCAATACCATCTTGGCTGATAGCTCGGCCTCAAACCCACTTTCCTAGCCATTCTCCATAACCTTTCAACCCATTACTAATTTAAAATCTGTCTATCTCCTCAAATTTACTCAATGTCCTGACATTCACCACACTCCTGAGGTAGTAAATCCCACTGATTCACAACTGTTTGCCAGAAGCAATTTCTTCTCATCTCTGTTTTAAATCTGCTACCCCTTTATCTTAAAACTATAATCTCTCATTCTAGATTGCCCCACAAGAGGAAGCATCCGCTCTACATCTACTTTGTCAATACCTTTTTATCATCTTATATACTTGATCTCCTCTCATTCTTCTAAACTTGAGTATAGGCCTAACCTGCTCAATCTCTCTTCATAATCTTCATAAGACACACCTCATTTCTGGAATCAATCTAGTGAACCTCCTCTGACAGCTTCTAATGCTTACTGCATCCCTCCTCAAATAAACAGACCAAAACTGTACACCGTACTCCATGTGCAGTCTCACCAGTTGCAGCAACACTTCTCTACTTTTCTACTCTATTCCTTTTAACTGTGACGGCCAAAATTCCATTTGCCTTCCCCATTACCTGCTGTACCTGCATGCTAGTTTTCTGCAATCCATATGCAAGGACATAGAAAATACAGTGCAGAAGGAGAATGTAGAAAATACAGTGCAGGAGGCCATTCGGCCCATCGAGTCTGCACCGACCCACTTAAGCCCTCACTTCCACCCTATACCCGTAACCCAATAACCCCTCCTAACTTTTGTTTGGTCACTAAGGGCAATTGATCATGGCCGATCCACCTAACCTGCACGTCTTTGGACTTGTGGGAGGAAACCAGAGCACCCGGAGGAAACCCACGCAGACACTGGGAGAACCTGCAGACTCCGCACAGACAATGACCCAGCGGGGAATCGAACCTTGGCGCTGTGAAGCCACAATGCTATCCACTGTGCTACCGTGCTGCACCTAGATCCCTCTGCACCAAAGCACTAAGGTTTCTCTCCATTTAAATAATAAGTTGCCTTTCCATTTTTCTGACCAAAATGGATAACCTCACACTTAGCCACATTGAACTCCTACTGCCAACACAATCTACATCCATTTGTAAATTTCTTATTTCTTCATTGCAACTTACCATCCCACCTACCTTTTAGTGTCACTGCAAATTACTTTTAATCCCTACATCCAAGTCAATGTGTATTGTGAATAGTTGGGGCCCGAGGACCAAACCCTGTGGCACCCCACTAGTTACATCTTGCCAACCTGTAAAAGACCCATTTATCCCAACACTTTGCCTTCTGTCGGTTAGCCAGTCTTAGAATCCTTGCAGTGCAGAAGGAGGTCATTCATCCCATCAAGTCTGCACTGACCCTTCGAAAGAGAACTCTACCCATGTTCACTCCCCTGACCAGCCCCCCCCCCCCCCCCCCCCCCCAAATCTCCATAACCTAACCCGAACGTCCCTGGACACCTAAGGGGAAATTTAGCATAACCAATCGACCTAACGCACACATTTTTGGACTGAGGAAACCAAGGCACCCAGAGGAAACCCATGCAAACACTGGGAGAACATACAAACTCCACACAGTGAGTGGAGGTATGGACTTGGGTAGGGTGCTCTTTCAGGGGCTGGTGTAGACTCGATGGGCCTAATGGCCTCCTTCTGCACTGTAACGTCTATGACTCCTCAGATAATGAAGCAGTCCATGTCCAAATGCAGCAAGACCTGGACAATATCCAGGCTTGGGCTGACAAGTGGCAAGTTACATTCGTGCCACACAAGTGCCAGGCAATGACCATCTCCTAGAAGAGAGGATCTAACCATTGCCCCTTGACATTCAATGGCATTGCCATCGCTGAATCCCCCACAATCAACATTTTGGGGGTTACCATTGATCAGAAACTGAACTGGATTAGCCACATCAATACTGTGGCTACCAGAGCAGGTCAAAGACTAGGAATCCTACAGCGAGTATCTCACCTGACACCCCCACCCTCCCCCAAAGCCTGTCCACCATCTACATGGCACAAGTCAGGAGTGTAATGGAATACTCTCCACTTGCCTGGAAGAGTGCCACTCCAACAACACTCAAGAAGCTCGACACTATCCAGGACAAAGTAGCCCGCTTGATTGCTCCCCCTTCCACAAACATTCAAACCCTCCACCACCGACGAATGGAGGCAGCTGTGTGGCCATCTACAGGATGCAGTAACTCACCAATGTTCCTTATACAACACCTTCCAAACCCACGACCACTACCATCTAGAAGGACAAGAACAGTAGATACCTGGGAACCCCACCACCTGGAGCTTCCCCTCCAAGTCACTCACCATCCTGATTGGAAATATATATCGCCGCTCCTTCACTCTCGCTGCTGCAACATCCTGGAACTCCCTCTCTAACAGCATAGTGAGTGTACCTACATCTCCAGAACTGCGATGGTTCAAGACGGCAACTCACCGCCACCTTCTGAAGGGCAACTAGGGATGGGTAATAAGTGCTGGCCTAACCAGCGACGTCCACATCTCGTAAATGAATTTTTAAAAAAATTGAACCTGGGTCATTGGCGTTGAGGCATCAGTGCTAACCACAGTACCACCAAGCTGCCCTTCTATCCAAGCTAATAAATTGCCCCTAATCCCATGTGATCTTACCTTTTGTGCATTAATCTTTTGTGCGGCACCTTATCAAATGCCTTCTGATGTCCAGATATACTACATATACAGGATGTCCATTCTCCTCTTGGCTTGTTGCACCTTAGAAAATGAGTCCAACATGACTTGCCCTTTATAAAACCATTCTGACTCTGATGGATTGTGTTTTGACTTTCTAAATGTCCTGTTATTACTTCCTTAATAATGGATTCTAACAATGTCCTAATGACAGATGTTAAACTAACTAGGTTAGTTTCCTGCTTTCATTAGCATTTTTTCGATCGACTGGTACCTTTCCCCATCCATGGAATTTTGGAATATTATAACCAATGGACCAATATCTCTGTTACCACTTCCTTAAAGACTCTCTGATATAGGCCTTCAGGCCCTGGGGGCGTATCTGCTTTCAATCCCAATAGTTTGTTCAGTACCGTTTCCCTATTGATGCTGATTGTTCTAAGTTGCTCCCGTTTTAATACCTCTGCATTACCTGTTACTATTGTCATGGTACTAGTGAAACCACCGTGAAAACAGACAAAATATTGATTTGGCGTCTCCACCATGTGTGTTCCCCATTATTAATTCCCCGGTCTCATCAACCAAGGGACCAACATTCACTTTATCTATTCTCTTCCCTTTTATATACTTCTAGAAGATTTTGCTGTCCTTTTCTTATATTTTGCACTAGTTTTCTTTTAGAATTTATCTTTGCTCTTTTTATTACCTTTTTAGTAACCCTTTGTTGATCTAAACATTTTCCATTCTTTCAGCCAGCCACTGGCTTTTGCACTATGGTATGCCTTCATTGTTGTCTTTGTTATCTTTAACTTCCTTGCTTAGCCATAGATGTTTCCCCCCACTCCCTCTTACAATCTTTCTTCCTCTAGAATATCTTTTAGTTGGGAGGATTGGGAGGAATTGAATATCTCCTTAAACATCTGCCACTGGTCTATGGGCGATTCCTGATTCCCATATGTTTATGTTAACATGCGGGCTAATGTTTGGGGTTTGATGGAAGGATGGGATCGTTGTTATTGAAATGGGGATTCGCATTACATTAGTTACTGATTATTGTTTATTGTTGGGTGTAAATTTGGGAGAAAATGTGAAAAAGGAGAATAAAAATATTTTAAAAAAAACATCTGCCACTGCTCAACTGTCCTACATTTTAGTCTTCCTGCCCAGTCCACCAGGGCCAAGATTTAATTACCTTTGTTTACCTCCAGACGAGAGTGTGAGACTCCAGTTTCTCGCCCTCAAACTTGAGCTTACTGACAAAGTTGGAGGGCAGATGCTACTGTATTAGTTGTTTGTAGTCATCCAAGAATTGGATAAAACTATAACTAATGTTTGGACAGAATCTGCCATCTTACTCGTGAACAACAAATGCTGCGCATCGACCTGAAATGTGAGTGACGGGGAGAATCTGTAAAAAATTTTGTTCCTAATTAGCCACTTGCAATTAATAAATTTTGAGATGTAATGAAAATAAGTACTTAACATTTATTTTGTTTTGCTATAATGGTACAGTATTTTTGAAGGCCAGAATTTAGTGGACTTTTTTTTATTTGTAAAAAACATATGATGTGATAAATCATTTTAAACACCATGTAATTTGTACATGTTGCAACAGTGGCTAAAATGACTCATTGTTTTCTGGCACTATGGCCTATCAAATTGTAAAAAGTTTTAACAAATCTTCAATGAAGGCAGTGCACCTTTGTTATAACTATGTATCTCATTTGTTCTTCACTGGCTGTCTGGATATTAATGCTGCACAACTCTATATGGAGTAATTGGACTGATTCATGCTATTCTGACATCTTAACTTAATTTGACCTACTGCAAAACAAACTGTACTATATGAAATGCACTCCCATCTGCCTCAAAACCTCAGTGACACATCACATATGATTCAGACACTGCCCACTCCCTCCCCCAGAAGCAGCCCCCTCTTTTTTATGCTTTAGTACTAGAAGTAAGTCCTTTCAACAATCTTTGAAGCTTGCAGTTGCTCTTGTGTGTTAAGCTAAGCAGAACACCAGTACCCAATTATAGGGAGAACAACAACACTTGAGAAGTTGAGATTGAACAGTATTGACACCTGGATTTAATTGAAGTTGGTACGTATTAATAATAATTTCAGAAATTGCCTACTCGTTTCTGTTCAGACTAATAATAAACAAAGACAATTTTTAAAGATTATGTTTTGTTATATTTGCGATCTTGACATGTGTAAGAATGGCCTCTGTTTTCTCTGGGACTGCTGTTACTTTATTCATTTTTTAAATAAAATGTTATCCTTTGCTTACACCCTCCATCTCAAGTGAGTTTTCTGGAACTTAGACCCAGAACCACTCCCTACCTAACCAACCTCTCCATTTGTACTTCGCCCCATCCCCACCACATAACACCCGCACAGGTTTGTAGTGTTCCACTAAGATCCAACTACTTTCAACTTGTTGATTAATAAACTTCAGCATGTGTAGGAGTTAGTCATAGAAGTTATGTTATATTTAAATCCAAGGCCTGGTTGTTAATATAGAGCTGTGGAGTCAGTTTTCTTACATATCACAGATGTATCAAATGAGTCAGTGACTATATATTACAGACTGAAGACTAACTTATTAGTTTCAGGTTTGGCTTGGATTTAATGTCTTACATTTTTGTGTGTGGCCTCAACAAAGTAGAGTTGAGAAGACTGGAAAACAGGTTATTCTATTTATGAATTAATCGGTCAGAAGCCACAAATGGCCCTCATTGTGGGATAGTTGTCCCTGAGTTTTAACCCCAGTGTGCCATGTCGGTGTTGCAGAACTGTTGGTGAATCCTGCCAGATTCTCTTGTCTTAGGTACAGGAAGAGAACTCTATACATTTTTTAAAAAGGATAATGACTGCATTGGAAGTTGTAGGCCCACTTCAGGATGTACTCCCAGTGTGTGTGTGTGTGTGGGGAGGGGTGATCCGTTCAAAGACCGCCAGACGTTTCCCTTATTTGGATGAAGGCCATTCCTCTGGTGTGTAAAGCAGGGGAGTTTCCTGCTCGCAGCGGCTGGAGGCACAGCCTGGGCGGATTCTGTCTTTTTTTTTGAATGGATGCCCTTTTCCTAACCCCAGCCCAGCCCCTGATTGAGAACTTTGTGTGGGGATTGCTTATGTGATTGGCAGACTGGGTGTTTGGGAGGGAGTGGGGAGGGGAGTCTCAGCGATTGGCCGCCAGTGATTGGCGCTTGTCTATAAGAAGAGCGCGTCTGTATTGGGAGCTGCCTGGAGCCTTCCTCCGCTCCAGACACACTCGTTAAAGCTGACTGAGGGAGACAGTCAGATAGCGATAGCAGCAGCATTGTCACTGGCACTGGCCACACAACCAGAGCACACACACTGCAATCACCTCGGACGTGGATTACTCAGCGACAGTGCAGGGTGGCGAGTTTAAACCCTAACATTTGTTCCTAGTTTGGACTGAAAAGAAAATGCTTTTTAAAAACCACCAGCAAGCGATATGTGTGGTCTGAGGTTGCCCGCCCCCTTTGCTTATTTATTTTTCTTTTTTGTTGTTGTTGCACAGGGATGAAATAGCGATTTCTTTTCGCGTGTCAGCATTTGCCAGAAGTGACATCCAGTAGCAGCATTTGTTTAAAACTTTTTTTAAAAAAGAAGCCAGTGTAACGGAGGGGACTTCCAGTCCAACTAGCAGCAGCCTGCCATAAGGAAATACTGATGAAAGAATGCCTGCCCATAAAGATGACTTAATCAGACTGGGTGAGTGAAAAGTCATCACTAACTTGTACTTTTCCTTCAGTAAATCGTTTGGAAATATACTAAAACATTTTTGGACATTATGGAATAGATTAAATTTAACATTTTAAGGCAAAACAGTAGAGTAGACGATGCTTACATATTGCAATGAATTGCCAAACTGCCCACCAGCACTGGTGTAATAAACTTGCACTCTTGTTGTGACATATGGGTTGATCAGATTGCCTCATTTAAGTTTCAAATTATTTGGGTGCTTTCTGCTTCAGGGTTAAAAAGTAAACACGGGTATAGCCATGTGAATTTTTCTGTGTAAATTTTTGATGCTGAACAGTGTAGCGAAAGAGGGTGTGAGAATCATGCCACATTTCTCATGAGCGTTTGGGTGTGGGAAAACTGTAACTTTGTTTTATTGTTGGGTGACTTCAGTACTTGAAGGGTTAATGTTTAGCACTTGTAAATCTTGTTGGACTCGATTGTTATGCTTTGGTGGCGGGAGAGGGTATGATTAGGAAACACAAGGGAGCAGGGGTCAAAATTGCAGGCAGCCTCATAGCTACCTGTAGAACAGGAAGAGAATAATAAAGGAGCAGCAATAAAATAATTTAGCTTAAGATAACGATTGATTAAGGGTGGAGCTCCCAAAAACTATTACAGAAACTGTCGGGGCTTTGGCGCCAATATCTGTATATACTCCTATTAAAGGTGTGGTCCAAAACCATGTAAGGTGCTTCAGTTTAAATTTGTGTGGAAGCGTTTAATTGCCACTCCCTTGCACACTGGCAGTTAATGCCTGATAGTCTATAACAGGGAAGACAACATTCCCAAACTACCTACCATGTTTTAAACCTCCCAGGAGGAATGTTGGCAGAGTCCAAAGCATGCTCTCCCCCCGTGGAAACTAATTCACAATCATGGTACTAGTTCTACAACACCAGGTTAAAGTCCAACAGGTTTGTTTCAAACACAAGCTTTCGGAGCACGGCTCCTTCTTCAGGTGAAGAACGCCGGCATCTCCACATCATGGTACTAGTTGACATTCCTAATTTTCATGTAGCAGAGAAGAGGCATGGAGATAATATATTAAAAATATATAGTTTTTCAATGGTGGTGTGGAGCCTTTGGGTGTCCCCTGTACTAATTTTTAAAAATAGCCTTCAAAACAACTGAAGTCCAAGTGTGCCCTTATTTAAATTTACTTTGAATATTTTTTAATACCAGTGTTTTTTAACGCCAGTGCCAACAGAGAATGTTGCTTAAAATCACATACCAGTCCCATTAAGACAAGGGAACATGAAAATCAGGCACTGATCGTAATGTTCATGACATCCATCTCACTGCCCACACACAACCTGACACTTGCACAAGAAAGCAACAAACTTATGGCACCATAAATGGAGCATTCTGTACCTCGGTTGAACATTATATGTTGCACGGAGATCAGTAAAGCATGCGGGCGTGTCAGGCACGGTAAGTGACTTGAATCTTGTCTGAAGTGAGATGGACCTATTGGCACTCGGCCATCGTCTCGCATCACTAGCATAATTCCTTGGAGGTTGCATGAAACTACCAAAGGATCATATAATTTTATGGCACAGCAGGCCATTCATTCTCTTTACACAAGAGTATTGGCTCTCTGAAAGAACTATCCATTTGATGCCATTGCCCTATACCCCCTTATATATTCTATATGACTCTTCACGGTTTCCAGTAGGCCTGTTCATGCCCCAACAATCTTCTCTTTCAAGGTAAATAACTTGGTCCTAACATCTTCCACTTTTTTGGTGATCATTCTGCTCTCTAGTTATAATGATGAAATTAGGTTTTCATGAGGCAAATAGGATATATTTAAAGAATTTTAACCTCTCTATTGGGTGTCCTCTTCACTTTTCCTATTCTAACAAGAGTCCCCAATTTCTCTCCCCAGTGTCTCATTGACTGTATCTTTTCTGGTATAATATATTCTGTACCTTTTTTTCCTTGATCGTGACAATTTCCTCAGGTGTCAAGGATGGATGCAATAGTATACGTCCAGCCGAACCAATGATTTATGAGTTTAACATGACTTTTTTTTGTTTTGTGTAAGCACTCTTATATGGATGATGAGTATTGAATATGATTTGTATAGAAGGCTGCAACTTTATACAGTTGAAGAAAATATTATGGTTGATTTCAAAATGAACTAATGAGCATTATGATTACAAGTAACTTGCTTTGAAGTTTCATGGACCTGGACCATGCAGGTTTACTTTGCAGCTCCACCAGACTTCCACTGTAACTCCCTGTGGAAAAAGGACGAGGCCCAGAGAAGATTCACAAAATAGCTTGGAGAAACAAGCCACATGGTGAGGTTTCAGCCTGGGAAGTGACTGAGGCTCCTGAAAATAAATGCATTTTAAAATTTAAACGTATTAAATGTCAGTGACCAGTGTGGGACTGATGAGCATGTGACATGCTGAAGAAATGCCCTTCCTAATGATCCCACAACTTTGGTGGGTCGATGCTAACATGTCTGTTAGGAAAGACCCTGACGCACATATTTTGGAGTTTTTTAATTTGTTGGATCACTGTCTGGACAGCAGTTATTGCCCATTCCTGACTGTCCTTTAAATTAGTTGCTTGCTCAGGCATTTTAAGAGTCAACCAAATTGTTGTGGATCTGGGGGGGTCATGTAGATCAGACCGGGTAAGGGGGGCAGATTTCCATTCCTAAAGGATGTTGGTGAATCAGATGGGTTTGGATGACTATCAACAACGGTTTCATGGACTTTTAATCCCAGATTTTTATTGAAGTCCAATTTCACCACCTGTTGAAGTGGGATTCAAGCCAGATCCTCAGAGGATTACCCTGGACCTCTGGATTGCTAGTCCAGTGAAAATACCACTGCCTCCACTCTCAAACTTCACCGGTGCGAAATTTTAATAGTGAAAATAATGAATGTACCTCTTGCTTAGTTAGATGCTTTGTTAACTAGTGCTCTGCCTGTTGTGTAATGGATTCCTAACCTTGCAGGGAACTTGTCTTCCTTGCAATTTTGGATTTGAATAGTTTTAGTATTTAAATGGTTTTGCAAGTTGAGACAGGGACTAGTGGTGTCTGCTCAAGCCAAGAGTCATTGAAGGTCCCATGGGATACTTGAGTTAAGCTTTCACTACAACCATGCTGATTTTGTGTCACCTCACACTTCAAAGGTGGCGTAATGATCAGGATTGATGCCAGCGTAAGAGATCAGTCAGTTTAATTGTGGAGCCAATACGCGGACCTGTATGTAGTATTTTTGAATTTCAAAGTTTTCTAGAAAGGCGTAACTTTACCATCAATTAATGTTCATTGTTAGCCAGTAACATTGCACCTTTTTGTCTTTCCCTGCCAGCTAAGTATGATTATTTTGGAGGGCCTTGCATGTGCCTTTGGTTGGAGAAAATTAAAACTAGTGTGGTTGTGGGGGAGGGACCTCCTAAATAATGAGCACTGTTCCAAAAAATGGGTGGGGTATAATTTAATATAATTTCACCATGGGTGGAAATGTGAGCTCTTCCCACATGTGATCCAGAGCAAATCAATCCATGAAACACCTGCGCAAGATGAAACTTTGGCTGAGTAATAATGATTTTTAGCCCCCTGTGGTTGATGGCACTGAGTTATCTCTGCCATAAAGAGGGAAACAAATGTGTGTTTAACCTGTTAATGTCCTTATTCTAGTTATATCCCTGATTGGTCCACTAAAGTAGTTCCCAAATAAAATAATTTCTCCCTCTTTCAATTGTTACACTGAAAAATAACAAAGCAACACTGAAAAATAACAAAGCAACATAATTTAACTTTCCTTGATTAAGCATCATAATCAGTGCATGTTCAGGTAATAGAATCTTTCCTAAACCATTGTTGCAACTGTTAAATAAAGATACTAATTTCAGGGATTGCATTTCAAAATCACTTTGAATGTTGATTCATGGGGATCTTCAGCTCACTCCTTGGCGTGCTCCACTTTGAGGAGGAAATATGCCCATTAACATATTGAAAGTAAAATTCCAAAATTGTTACAAGCATCACACATGAAGCTAATAGCACAATACCCTCAGTAGTCATGATCCAACCTGTGGCTGCAGAGTGATGGGAGGTAGATTTATTTCAAGAATATCCCATGGTGATTTCCTGATCGCAGTCATCTTTTGGAGGGGAATATGAGAAATGACCTCACCAAGTAGTGATGGGAAAATTCAGTAAAGTTGGTCTGTTCCCTGACATTTCATGATGGCTAATAATCATTAGGCTGGGAACGGATATCATGCACATCCAATCAGAAAATGATTCGTAACTCTTCCTGACTGTGCAATGCTCAACTGAACTCCATCGCATTTCAACTTTCTCTTTGGTTCCACGGCACCGAGTTCGTGGGTTTGATCCCGGGTGGCTGCCCGTGTGGAGTTTACACATTCTCCTTGTGCCTGCATGGGTCTCGCCCCACAACCCAAAGATGTGCAGAGTAGGTGGATTGGTCATGCTAAATTGTGCCTTAATTGATAAAATTTAGAGTACCCAATTATTTTTATTTTTAAAGAACTTTCTCATTGGCTGTTGAAAGGCCCAATGGAGCGGTGCAGCATCAGTTAGTTTATGGGGTAAATGTATCTCTCATTTTAACACACTGGCATGAAGCACAAAATGGGTTGCTTGCAAAAACAGGGTGACTCAGAAAAAAGTGTTCTTTATTTTTGGGGATTCTAATTTGAATCCAGGACAAATAAAATATTGCCTTTCAGTTGGTTGTTGGGTGAAATTGGTTTGGCTACTACCCAGTTCTGATGGTTGTAATTCAAAAGCAAATAGCTTTCCATAATTTTGCACTAATTGGTTTTTGTTCTTTGTTCTATCTCTTCCCCACTTCCTCATTTTCCCACCTCCCCACAGGCCATGCCTATAAGGTTGTCTAGTATAAATAAAGATGCAGTTGAAAACTTCTCCTGCAGTTGGCAGAATGACTACCAACTGCATTGTTGATTCTTTACTGGATAATTACTCTGGATGTTTACTTCAGCAGCGTGGAAAGTACTGCTCGGTTTCTTGTTGCTTCTCCACGCCCCAAGACATGTTACTTTTATTCCCCTTAGAATTGTGGAGGCCTGAATGGATCTTGCTTTTCTGAAATTGGGGTTGAAGTAAAATGCTCTGACTCTATAGCACAGGATTAGCACTGATGCTTCACAGCTCCAGGGTCCCAGGTTCGATTCCTGGCTTGGGTCTCTGTGTGGAGTCGGCACGTTCTCCCTGTGTCGGCATGTGTTTCCTCAGGGTGCTCCGGTTTCCTCCCACAAGTCCTGAAAGACGTGTTGTTACATAATTTGGACGGTCTGAATTTTCCCTCTGTGTACCCGAACAGGTGCTGGAATGTGGCACTTAGGGGATTTTCACAGTAACTTCATTTCAGTGTTAATGTAAACCTGCTTGTGACCATTATTATTACAGATAGGGTCTTGTATTGCATTTCCCTGTGTTAAATTTCAGCCGCCAGCACATTATACTTTAGTCCAATCATTTTCAAACACGGGGTCATGAGCTGTGGGTGGGTAGCGGAGCGATCGATTGCAGGAAGAAGTGCCCAATTTTAAAATGCTGGCCGTGACAAGCTTTAAAGAATGCTGGTCATCCCGTGCATGTATGCCCCCTCAGCCGGATGTAGCAGTGCGCAGGCCCTCAGCCCAGTGGGGCAGACTGTCTCCTCCATACGTCAGCACACTGTCTCAGGAGCAGATTTTTGTTAAATCGATGGAGTCCTCCCGCCAGAAACGGTGGCAGAGAACAGGCCATGTGCCTGGTATACTGACGTTACGTTCTCTGGGTGCGCACGAAATAACTGAGGAGTGCTTAGTCCATTTTGTAGCTACCAGCAAGATAGCAACATGACTGTGTGAAGAGCTGAAGATGGATCTTTTTGGACTAAGGAAGAGAGGACCAGAGACACGAGCAACCAGGATCTCAACTGAATCTGCTGGAGAGAGCTTCACGGAGGAGTCCAGGACAGGACAAAGCAGTGCGGGTGTGAGCTGCACAACCTCTGAACAACCCGTACAGAAATGTAACATTGAATGACAAAGCAAGTGAGTTGTGAGGACCAAACAGGCTCACCTGTTGCATTTAAAGGTAAGCGAAAATGGTGGGTCAAGAAGATCGGCTGGCGTGGGTCCTGTAGGTCGGCTGGTTGGTAAAATGGGTCCCTGGAAAAAAAGTTTGAAAAACACTGCTCTCGTCAACATTGATGTTAAAGTCCAGAAAGACGAGCTGTTAGGTAATTTGGACATTCTGAAGTCTCCCTCTGTGTACCCAAACCGAACAGGCGCTAGAATGTGATGACAAGGGGCTTTTCACAGTAACTTCATTGCATTGTTAATGTAAGCCTACTAGCAACAATAAAAGATTATTACAATTATTATTGAAGTATGGGTCCTCGTAACAAGTGTTAGAAATGTCATAAATAATGCTGCACCGGACTTCAGTGCCACTGATTCGGATTGTCAACATGCTAAATATTCTTGTACTGAACCTGAACTAGTAGCTTCAAGGGCACTGTTGCATTTAAAAGTATCTAATATACTTCATTTTTGTTTTGCAAATCACATTAGAATATAGCATTACTAATATATCTGTAGACTGGCAGGCGAACCTGGGTTTTTACCTATTTGTCAACGGAGAGTAAATTTAGCCCATTACTCGTACATCAAAAAATTCTCTCTTTGAATTCATGCCTGACTATGTGACTATGCTTTCACCCTTCACAATCATTCAACATCCTAGTATGAATCATTAATTTGTCATTTGCATTACATTTCTGAAGATTACATGAACAGCCAATCCTACAGCTCAGGCTGATGGCACTTTTGGGTCATTGCATGCAGCATCCACTGCTTTTTATGGTTTGAATCATTTATTAAGTACAGCAAGAATTGATGAAGTGGGTTATCAATAACTGTCAACCGTGTACACTCTGAATTAGTGAGTTGGATAATAGTCTGAGTACAGTCACCATGCATTGTTTAGTTACAGAACTGCTAAATGTCTTGTCTCAGTATAAACTTTTATCAGATGTTTTAGCAACTTTTGACTTCTTGTTCATTCTCTCTCTTGGGGGGGGGGGGGGGGGGGGGGGCTGCGCGGGGGGGGGGGGGGGGGGGGGTGGGGGGCTGCGCGGGAAGAGGAGGTGGAGAGAGGAGAAACCTGCACTGCAAATATGCCAACCTCCAATCAATTGGTCAGAGTGATGTCTGTCTGTGGCCTGTGTGATCCACTGTCAGGAGAGGAATGTGGCATAGCCAACAAACTGAAAAAGTTAATAATAGTAAATACCGGTAAGTGTGTGTGAGGGAGCCCTTTTTTATTTTAGGATGGTTAGAAAGTCCCTAATACTCTACCACAGACCACTTCCAGAGAAACTTTTGGTTTCAAGAGTTAGTAGCTGAGCAATTCCAGTATAAAGACAGTAACTGACTCGCCATTACTTAAATATTTAATTTGAATGGTTCGCCACATTTCTGTGCGAACTGTCTACTGTAGATATTTGAGTAAAGGTTACACTTTTTACACTGACTTGAGCACAACACTAACTGTGTGCTACTGTCAAGTGTGTGGCATCCAGTTTCAAATGAGCCATAACTTCATCCACATTGAAGGAGTCAAAATAGTTGGTGCAGATGAGGAGTTGGTATGGATGAAGAGCTGCTATGGTCAGTGTATAACCTATAGAAACTGATCCTATGTCTGCGGATAACGTCACCGAGGATTTGCTGTGTAAAAGCCAATTGGTTTGGGTACAAGCAGTCTCACTGAACTGGACAGCGGAGAAGAGGTGTTGAGAAGGCTGGCGTGGCTAACTGTGGAAGGTTGTAGAGATGCTGAGGAGGGATAGTGCATCTTGGTCATGAGGATAACATTTGGCTCAATATTTCTGTGCTGTGGCAGGAATTAAATTTGAGTGGAAAGATTTAAATGCAAAGTTCTGGGAAAGATGGGATTCGATTTGAAGGGTAGCAGCATGTTCAATAAGTTGGAGGAGAAGGGGCAGTTGATGCTAAAGCGGTCATTTGAAAGGATAGAGTGGTTGAGAGTGAATTCTTGAAGGCAATTGACAGCAGTTTGAAAGTGACAAATCTGGGATAAGGGAGCCATTTACATTTTCAACATAATGCCTTAAACATAATTTGACACCGAGCCACAAGGTGATATGAAATGAAAATGAAATCGCTTATTGTCACGAGTAGGCTTCAATGAAGTTACTGTGAAAAGCCCCTATTGGGTCATATGACCAAATACTTGGCCATAAGAGGTTTTAGGAGTGTCTTGAAAGAGGCAGAGAGGTTTATGGAGGAAATCCCACAGATTGGGGCCTAGGCAGCTGAAAGCAGAGCTGTCAGTTGTGGCACAGTTAAAATTGGGGAGTGTCAAAGGACAGAATTGGGAGAATGCAGATATGGGGGTTGTGGGGCTGGCAGAGGTGGGAAGGGCGGACACCGGGGAGGGATTGGAAAACACTCAAATTGGAGGCACTGTTTAACTAGATGACTGTCAAGGAGCATAGGGATGAGTTAGTGAGATAGGTCACTAAAAGCAGAGGTTCTCATGACCTCATGATCACAGGATAGAATGTGGAAAATCGACCAGAAATTCACTGGATTAATCATGTCCAGAATTAACAAATGCTTGGTTGAGGGTTTCTGCAGCAGATGTCGAAGCAGGGTGGGGTATGGTGATATTATGCATACAGAAATAGGTGGCCTTAGTGTTGGTGTGGATTTGTGATCAGAAACTTGGTCAAATAGCGATCTAAGGTTGCAAATAGTCTCGTTCTGTCTGTTATAATTGTCAGGGAGAGAGACAGAATCACTAACTAAGGACCAGAGTTTGTACCAAGAACCATAGGGTAATTGACTTCAGACTCCCCAAAGTTTAATAGGGAGGAAATTTTCTGCCCCTTCAGTATTAGATATTGAACCTTTGTACAGCAACTTTGGAGGAGTCAACATGTAATGTTGAAGTAGAGCTGGGTATCAATGTTGTCAGCATTGATGTGAAGCGAAACACACTCTCAACTAGCAAGGTAACAGGAAGAGAAGTAACATGGTCAATAATTTAGGGCAGGGTTTTTAACAGTGAGGGTTGTGACGTGCGGGCGGGTGTCAGAAGGTGTCCTGAGCTAAGGGTCACAGTGTTCTGAATCCATCAGCCGTTAATGCAAAGTTTCCCAAATTCAGCTTTCAGAAATCGGCAGACAAAGTCCTGCCTAAAATATCAATTCGGTCCTCTCGAGGGAGCAATTATTTGACTGAACTCACTCGCTCAACCCACCACCACAAACCCCTTCCCGACGCAGCTCCGCTTCGAAAACCATGTGCTGCGAAACGGTTGGCAATTCGGCAACCTCTCCTGGCCAAAGCTGTGGCCAAAGAGTTCACCTAGATGCGATCCATCTGCACTTCCATATCCTTGGACATGGACCACATGTGTTCTTCCCTGATGCAGAACAGTGGTCCAGTGGACAACATCAAGGAAGCCATACTCCAATTCGGGAGACCATCCTGCAGCACAAAGAGGTCGTCATGAAACTGAAGGAGACATCCGAGGACTTGCTGCCAAGCTCAGCAGATCCAAAAGTCCGCATGCAAACCTCGATGGGGATTGTGTCCGTGTCTGTGTCGTACATCTGGATAAACTTGAAAATCTTCTGCAGATCCTCTTTCTGTGTGGTTGCTGCTGAGGGGCCAGAAGCTTGCACATTTACTGGGAGGCTGCCATTGTAGCAAGAGATACATTATTGGAGCTCACAGTCTCCATAAAGTGACTGCAATGGCATGTCTTCTGGTTGGGGAGACATGAGCACATCTCAATGCCACAATTGAATATCTGAGAAAATAATGAATATTTGAGAACTTTTTTCAATATCTATTTTGTCTGAATAATGGCAACCAGAACAGTTAGTTTGTCAGTTGCCTGTGGGTCAGTTTTAGTGTTGTCAGCATTCAGCAATATTGGTCAACTTGTTTCTAATAGTGTACAAGTTTAATAAACTCGCATCAAATAATTTAATTGCATTTAAGCCAATCCTAAATCAAGATTTTAAGATCATGAAAACTAGTTTTATTTTCCTTCCCTTTCCTAGGGCAAGAAAACTTTAGTGTCTCAAACGCTGCCTTGAATGAAGACTAGACTGGATTAACAAACATAGGTCCTGAAAATTGGCAGGTTAGCAAAAGTGGGTCCCGGAGGAAAATTTGAACAATGATTTAGGGGAATGGATCAAGGGGGATGTTGGTGGATTTCATGGACAAGAGGTGGGGGATGAAAAATCTCCAGTCAAGAGATTTGGCTTTCTGGGAGTGGGGTGCGGTAGCTGAACAGATTTCACCAATTTTAGTATCAAAAAGTCTTGTCTTTTGCACCAGGTGCAGAAACTTGAGGGGGTGGTTGGTTATGGAGAAAATAATGTTGTCTTTGCTCTCCACGACGATCCTGGAATGGTATATGAGTTGAGAAGAATGTGTGATCCCATATAGCACTTGATGTGGTTGAGTCAATTGGGTGATGAATGGCTCAATTCCAGTTTATGGAGCAATGGGTGGGGCCATACTACGAGAAATGACTGGGGACAAAGTCATCAAGAATGGAAGCAAGGGAATGCTTGAGTAAACTAGCTGCAAATTGTAAAGCTAAAAAAAGGCTAGGAAACATGCATTTTGAAAGTGCAGCTATGTGATTAGAGGAAGTACTTCAGGGATTAACTTTTAAAAGTGGGTGGCGCGGTGTGGCTGCTGAGGGGTATAGGAAAATGGTTGGAGATGGGATGTGATGAAGTCTTGAGGTCACAGGTGACCGGCTTAATGGGTGGCTGTGAGAATAGAACATGTACTGAGAGACCAGTTTAGAGCTCACCACAGTCATTTGTTTTTCTGCATTTCTGAGTTGTGGGTCTGGTGAGACCATTTACTTGTTGGTCCTCAGTTGCCCTTGAGCGTGATGGTGATCTGCTGTTAAATTCAGAGAGGAAGGAGAATGTGGAGAAGGATGAGTTCTGCACAAAGAGGCTATTTGAGAAATTTTGAAGTGGGAACACCCAAGTACAAGGATGGTAAACGGTGAATGATCCCAACTTGGAGAAGATATTCGAAGAAATTGGGGAGACCAAAGTGTAATGTACTCTTCCCTGCTGAGTTCACTAGATAGCAGCCAAAAGCAGAAATATTTTTTGGCTATTATTTGCCTCTCTCTCCATGGGTTTGGAACTGAGGGCAATTGTAACACTCGCCACCCAGACTGAGGTCAGCTAACATGAAACAGATTAGGCATCAAACCTAATAATCTTCCAGGTCTGGACAGATCTAACGGTTATCGCAGGAGTAGTTAGTAATTGAAACTTGATAATGTTGGAAATGGTCATTAAAAATTTTTTTTAAGGTTATTAACGATGCAAAATCTGCCTCCATGACAGGATCATGAATCGGACCTCAATAGATTTGAAAGGATAGCATTGTGTGTAGAACAAAATCCAGTAAAGCTAGGCATAGAAAATAATAGCAACAGTCCCAGTTTTAATCACAGTACCAGTTCCCATTTAAAGGTTGGTTTGAAAGTCATATTTTTTGGGAGTGGGATTAGGCTGCTTGATTTTTTTTAAAAAATGAATCGCTCTGCGATGTTAGTTTATTTGACTAAACAAAGAATTCCTAATGAGTGAATAAGAAGTAAATATTGCTATACAGCTCTTGCATTTCTGTGGAGAAGCTCCTAACCATTATATTTTAGTCAATGCCAGAATATCAAATTGAAAAAATTCCAGACAAGAGTTTATTTGTACAGACAGTATTGATAATTACACTTTAATTAGTTCACTGCTGTTGTGACTTCCAAACTTGCACTTAAAATACTCCTCAAATATTTTAGTCATCGGAAAATGTTCAAACTTGCATTTTAAAGTTCAGTTGCTGATTCCATCTCTACAGACTGGGAAAAGATAACATTTGTCTTTATGCTGGCATAAGGATAAGTGAACACAGACTTATTTAGGATGTGATCTATTCCCACAGTGAATCATTGTAACTTAGTTCTCATTCTCAAAATAAATCTGAATGAATCAGCTTGTATTTTGAATCAGTCCAATTGGAACCATAATTGAATCCAGTCCAATGGGAGGGAACCATCCATCCTAAAAACCAGATACATTTATCCATATACAGGAGCCTAACCTGTTCCATAATTCAAGGACATACAGCAATGTAAAAATTATTTGATTGAGTTTCTGGCCTAATCGTGGCGGTTGCTGCCAGATAGTGGGTAATGACATATTTTAAATATGTTTCTCACTTGAATAGTCAAAGATTCTTTCTTGCAATGGAGTTATGTATCCTCTGTTTGTACTACATGTAATCATGGTAGAATGAATCAGCACAAATAATTAGGGGCTTTTGGGCATCTTGGCATTTGTGTTGTAATTCAGGATAAGTGAAGTGACTATTCAGTATTTGAGTATCATGAATGATTCAGTTCCTGTTGGCGTGATCCTGCTGACAACAATTTGGTTAGGAGAACTCTAAAAAATGTTTCAGAATGTGGATGTGGTGAGCCTAGTCATCTTCGAGGTATTTCAGAGGAAACCCACATCAACTGTAAAAATGAACTTTGAACTCCTGGACTCCAGTAATGGTTCCAGTACTGCTTGATGGGCATGCTTACTATTAAAATGTATCCACCTTTTGGAAACATTTCCCTTGGTATCTGTATAATATTAAAATCCATGAGTATGCTCCTGGGATCATTTGGCTTTATTTCTGCATTATACTTGCTAACAGGTGCTGTTGCAGATTAGTGCTTCTAGCTCCAAATTTCCATATGATGAGCTTTTGATGCCATCAACGAGGGTATAAATTGAACCCCCCCCCCCCCGCCCCGTGCAAAATAAATTAATTTGTGGGTATTTCAGTTGGTTATATTCTTTTCCATTTTCTGGAAGCTAGTTGCAAAATGGCATTAGCAGTCTACTAATTTTGCTGATTTTAATCCCCCAATTTTAAAAAAATTCCATCTTGTACAAGCACCCCCCACCCACCCAATCCCCCGCAAACTGAGATTATTGTTTTGCCTTGATTCACACATGAGACAGTTTACCCGATTGTTGGAAAGCCTGCCTGTCCCATTGGTGTCAATGGGATGAAAATCACATTGGGCTCTGAACATTGGCCCTGCTAGATTATTGCCCAGAGTATAGTGAAAATTATCCTTCCGATTGTTTATACCAAACTGACGCTACACTAACCCCTTTTTATTTTTGCGAGACTAACTTCATAACTGCCTCTACCACATTCTCTGTTGTCCTCTCCCATCCTGCAGGCATTAACTTGTGGTGGCTTGCAGACCCACAGCTGTCAGCAACCTTTTGGAATATCTCTGCAGAAGTCATTCTTCTTGTGTGAGTCTTTTGTGGCAGTGCAGATCAACTTCAGCAGGAGTCCAAAAGAGGCAGCAATGGAAAGGAGAGCAGCCGGGGGGTGGAACAGAGTTGCTGATCCATTTGTGTCCCCACTGTTTCACTTTCACTCCATACCCAATGTTCAGACCATTTACAGTTGAACCAAATTGTGTCCTTACTCTGTATTAAAATGCGTACATTTTGAAATGAGGGTCTGTTTAATGTATGCTTTTAAAATATGTAACTTTGTCTAATTTAAATTTGCTTTCTTCAAATCTAAAACCGGACCAGAAATCTGTTCTTATCTGCACAATTTAATGCTTCAAGATGTAGAATTCCAGCTTCTTTAATACTTCATTGTATGTTCCTTTTAAGATCAGTTTTGTTGCTCTTCTCCACACCCTCCCATTGCTTGTATAGGGTTTATTGCCATGTTGACCAGAATCAAATACAGTACTCAAATGATGTCTGAATAGCACATTGTAAAGCTACAGAATAACCTCTGGGGACTAGGGACTGGAATTTGTCTCCGCTATATTGTGGGTTTGTTTTGGTCTGGTACAGTGGTAGACAATCACGAGGGAGGCCTATCAATGCCATGGCTTTGGCACAGAAAGCCAGAAGGGAGCCTGGTTCTCTTTCTTTCTCTTCTACCCAAACTTTTTTTTTCTCTTGAGGTGTCCAGCTGTAACAACAAAACCTAATTTGCTTGGGCCTCCTTGGCAAGCTGCAGATGTCTTGTACTGATTTCCTTTGTTCTAATGTCCGGTATAGCTTGTCAGATTGGGACCCACCCAATGTTGGGCAGTCCAGGATGGTCCTGATCACGGGGAGCAGGGATGCCTGTGACCGCAGCATCCCAGATTCTCTTGGGTGGTGCCCAGAAGAATTACTCCTGTCCCTCTTGATTCCACAGATGTAAAGCTACAGAGCTTGCTGAGTTTCAGTTTTTATCTCTAGTGAGTGCACAACGCACGGACATGAAATGTTCGCTCCTAAAATAGTCATTGGACTCTACTGTCCAGCATACAAACTTAATTCACTTTATAAGGGGGGTACTCTTGGCTGACTTGTTATCCAATGTGACACCAGACCTTTGTGGCTTTTAGTAAGGGCCGATTCCCTGGGGATGCTTCACAAGTTTGCTGAACGTCAAAATAAACTGTTTTGGAGAATTTGATTTTCTACTTCATCTGTAACATCCTCAACTAACTCGAGGAAGTTTGTCAGGCAGTACATTCCCCTTTCAAGTCCAAATAACTTTTGTATTATACAGTGCCCCTCCTGTCTACTTGTTTGACAAGACTGTTATTTATCTAGGTGGATGAGCTTGTGGTGTGGCCAAGAATTATTGACACTAAGGGCCACTCTTATTCTGCTGCCAGCGGGAACTCTGCATGTCTGGAGCAAAGGTTAGAAATTCAGATTTGGGCAACCAGTTCCCAGATTTTCACTGAGCTGGTGAGGCTATAGCTTGAATAAATTCAGCCTTGTATAACTTGCTTCCAGTTCAGCATGATCTCACCTGTGCCTAAGGTCAATAGACTGCAAATACTTCCTCTGTCTGCTTCATAACCTGTGATTGTACAGCATCTAATCCAGGGGATTTGTTCATCTTCTATCTATCATGGTTTCAATATGGTCATTCCTATAGAACCCCAACTTCCTTAATATATTGGAAGGTTTTAAAATATATTATTCCTCTAATCTTTTGCTGATCTTGTCTCCTAGCCACCTCTTTTTGCATCTCTTAACCTGTTTCAGCAAACCATGCACTTCTTTCCATGACTTTTCTTCTTCTGTTTTTAATTTCTTATTTATCCATCTTCACAATTACCTGTTTACATTTTTATTTTAATGTTAGTCAGTATTGCTATTCTTGAAGGATTCCCCAATTCAATTTGCCACTCATTCCTTTTTGAAATTAATTCACACTTTTTGGTCTGGAGCAGATTGCTGTATTATAATAAAATTTTCACTTGTCCCCAATAGCTACTTCTGGAATATGGATGTTGTCCAGCCACTCGTGATGCTTGGTTCCAAATGTGAATGACCTCTTGTGCAGTCCACCTTGTATCTAGTTCTATCACTTTCCAGTTGCCCATTGTTGACGTATTGTTGAGTTAAACTTCTACCTTATCTCATCATCTGGTATTTGCAGTACTGCCATGAGTTACCATTGAATTTGGGGCAATAAATTGGTACTAACACTTTAAGAACTCCTCTCGGTCTTTTCTGGAGACCATTTTATCAAGAGCTGCTTGATGTATTCAGTGCTGGCTGACATTTTTCTCTTGGTGGATGGGTTCCTGAATACTTAACCAGTCTGCGCAAACAAGTAAGTCAGTGTTATGACTGCTGTTTTGTAGCAGCACAATAGCTATGTACACACCAATGGCAGGGTTATGGGGAGAAAAGCTGCATTGAAACCCAAATTCAAAGAATGGAGCACTGATAACAACTGGAAGGAATCATACATATCTTTGGAGCAAAGCCAAGGGTAGATTGACCAGGAGCAAATATTTCCGGGACCCTGAACTTGTCTTGGGCAAGAAGGACTTGGGAGTACTGCCGAACATGTGCAACTGAATTTTCAACAGGATTTGTGATGATCAAGTTGGATTATCAGTAAAACATTATGGTAGTAATTGAATCTGGAGGTGACAACATTGACTGGGACAAGTCTGCAGCCAGAGAACCGTCACAATTTGTTTACTTGAAAATAAGCTTGCATTAATGTACTCTGCTATTTAGAGGATCTCCTGCTTAAAATATCTAAACCCAAGGAACTGGGTACCATTTTTTAAACAGATATTTGAAAGAAACGTGTATTACTGTATCACTCTTCACTACATATGTAAATAATAATCCCAAGTTTTAGTAGATTTGTATATATTCTACACTGCATTATTTTCTTCAATGCAACAGTCTATTTGACAGAACTGACCTACGGGGCAGCACGGTAGCATTGTGGATAGCATAATCGCTTCACAGCTCCAGGGTCCCAGGTTCGATTCCGGCTTGGGTCACTGTCTGTGCGGAGTCTGCACATCCTCCCCGTGTGTGCGTGGGTTTCCTCCGGGTGCTCCGGTTTCCTCCCACAGTCCAAAGATGTGCAAGTTAGGTGGATTGGACATGATAAATTGCCCTTCGTGTCCAAAAATTGCCCTTCGTGTTGGGTGGGGTTACTGAGTTATGGGGATAGGGTGTAGGTGTTAACCTTGGGTAGGGTGCTCTTTCCAGGAGCCGGTGCAGACTCGATGGGCCGAATGGCCTCCTTCTGCACTGTAAATTCTATGATTCTATGACAGAGCCTAACAGCTGCTGTAGTAAATTAATCTGAACTGATTGTAAGAATTTAAATGTAAGAATTTGGATGCATCTTGTCTGTGTTTATTCAAACCTTTGTGATTGACACTTTTTATTTCTCGCTATAGATACTACAACAGTAACTACTTCAGGTCACCAGTGAGCAACACCCACAATCTTTTGCCTTACAAGTGCTGTAATTTATTACCTATTCTATCCCCATAGCCCCCAGCTGCCAAGCATTTGAGAACCGAGGATTTGTTCTTTGCAAATCCAAATACCAATGCTATATATCGGAACTCCGATAAGCCACAAGCTCTAGATAGAACCCAAATAAGCTGTCTTCTCTGAAAGGTATGCAATTTTATGAGGAGGATCTACATTTTTTAAACAGTTTGTTTAAATTGATTTTTCAAAAATATAAGTTTTCTTTCCAATTTGTTCCTTTGCTTCGGCTACTCAACCAAGAGGGCAGACTATCCATTAAGTACTTTGAACATCCCAGATGTGACCTAACTACACTGAGTCTTCCAGAAAATGTTGCCACTTCTGCTTGAGAAGGGAAACCTTTTAAAAAATCTTTTTCAACAATAAGGCAGCTCACCATCGCCACCTCCCGGGGCAATTGGAGACGGCATGGTAGCACAGTGGTTAGCACTGTTGCTTCACAGCACCAGGGACCTGGGTTCGATTCCAGGCTTGGGTCACTGTCTGTACTGAGTCTGCACGTTCTCCCCGTGTCTCAGGTTTTCTCCCACATGTCCCCAAGACGTGCTTGTTAGGGTTACCTGAATTCTCTTATGTACCCAAACAGGTGCTGTAGTGTGGGCGACTGGGGCATTTTCACAGTAACTTCATTGCAGTATTAAGTAAGCCAACTTGTGACATTAATAAAGATTATTATAAATGCTGGTCTAGCCAGCGATGCCCACATCCTTTGAATGATGTTTTAAAAAATGAATGCTGTTTCCTCTTTGAAATTTTGTGGAAATCCGAGTGGAGATGGGGGGTGCCCAACATTTCCAATTCAGTTTTTCAGAAACTGAAGACTTCATCTTCACCCAGACGATGTTAATAGATTTTTACTTTCCATAACAAACCACAAAGAACACTACCCCATTAGAAGTAACAATCGGTTTTTTTTATCCCATCCCTTTCTCTCCGAGATCTTAGTTCTCTTCTGGGGTTTTGGATACCAAAATGTGTTTCAATAAATATTTGGCTTCCATGCTCGAGCCTCGATCTCCATGGTGCGTGCCAGGAAGCTATTAATCAGCTGACTCATCAAAGCTCAAAACTCTGTCCTCACCCAATGCCCACTCAAATTTCTCTCTCTCTCTCTCTCCTTTCTCTCTCTCTCTCCTTTCTCTCTCTCTCTCTCCTTTCTCTCTCTCTCTCTCTCTCTCTCTCCTTTCTCTCTCTCTTCTCCGCCTCTCTCTCTCTCTCTCCTTTCTCTCTCTCTCTCTCTCTCTCTCTCTCTCTCTCTCTCTCCCTTTCTCTCTCTCTCTCTCTCTCTCTCTCCTTTCTCTCTCTCTCCTTTCTCTCTCTCTCCTTTCTCTCTCTCTCCTTTCTCTCTCTCTCCTTTCTCTCTCTCTTCTTTCTTTCTCTCTCTCTCTCTTCTTTCTCTCTCTCTCTCTTCTTTCTCTCTCTCTCTTCTTTCTCTCTCTCTCTCCTTTCCTCTCTCTCTCTCTCTCCTTTCTCTCTCTCTCTCTCTCTCTCTCTCCTTTCTCTCTCTCTCTCTCTCTCTCTCCTTTCTCTCTCTCTCTCTCTCTCCTTTCTCTCTCCTTTCTCTCTCTCTCTCTCTCTCTCTCTCTCTCTCTCTCTCTCTCTCTTTCCCCTCCCCCTCTTTTCTTCCCCCTCCCCTTTTTTTTTTCCCCCCCTCCCTCTCCCCCTCTTTTCCCCCCCTCCCTCTCCCCCTCTTTTCCCCCCTCCCTCTCCCCCCTCTTTTCCCCCCCTCCCTCTCTCCCTCTTTTCCCCCCTCCCTCTCTCCCTCTTTTCCCCCCTCCCTCTCTCCCTCTTTCCCCCCCCTCCCTCTCTCCCTCTTTTTCCCCCCCTCCCTCTCTCCCTCTTTTCCCCCCCTCCCTCTCTCCCTCTTTTCCCCCCTCCCTCTCTCCCTCTTTTCCCCCCTCCCTCTCTCCCTCTTTTCCCCCCTCCCCTCTCTCCCTCTTTTCCCCCCTCCCTCTCTCCCTCTTTTCCCCCCTCCCTCTCTCCCTCTTTTCCCCCCTCCCTCTCTCCCTCTTTTCCCCCCTCCCTCTCTCCCTCTTTTCCCCCCTCCCTCTCTCCCTCTTTTCCCCCTTTCCCGCTTTTCTCTTTTGTATAAATATTCCACGTGAGTTGACGTAAATTCCCCAGCTGTTGTGGTGGGATCTCAATTTATCTCCAAATCATAGTTCAGGTTTCTGACTTACTAGTCCATTGATATGACCTCTATACTTCCATATCCCTTCTTGTCTCATTCTGCCTGACCCAGAATATGAGGGGGCAGTTAATGTTTTATGATCTGACAGACCTGACTATCAACTGTATATTTCTGGAACGATAATTCTTGAGAGATTAACAGGTTGAACGTTTTTAAACTGAGACTCCAAATTAGTATTCTGAGAGCTGTGGGGGCTCTCGTATGGCAATGGAAGAAGGAAAAAAGCAGAGATGACTGCCCTCTTGATTGTAATTAAGCTAGTGCCATGCTGGAAATGGGTTGGGAAATTGGATGAAGACCGGAATGGAGCTTGTGTGTCTTCTGAGAGATGGAAGTATGTTATATGATATGAGGGTGGGGGAGTCCTAAAGTGTGAGCAGGGAGTAATGTAAATCACAACAAAGCTTTAAAAGTTTAAAACCCTTGTATATAAATGATTCTTAAAAGTGTTGCACCCTTGATGATTCACTATTGTCTGTTTAAACTCCAGTCAAGCACCTCTTCAAACCTCCTTCTGTTAGTATACTCCAGAAAGCTACTTGAAAGAGTCTTGACAAAGTTTCTTCTCCTACCTTACTTAAACTGGAGGTTGATGCGTTTACCACAAGAGTGGCATTCCAGTAACCATTGACTACTAATTATATGTTTGATCAGTGCAATCGCAAGATCTCAACAGTTGTATGGGACTGAATTAACTACCAGTTTCCAGGCCATAAATGTACTCCATGCATATCCTGGAGGAACTGCAATTAACCATGTGCCAGTAGTAGCTGAGTTCTGAGTAGATTCTATAAACTTACCCTAAGTAGCAAGCAATTAATCATGTGGATTGGAGGGTGTAGGAGAATGAACAGCCCACAGGTGGGCTATTCCGCCTAACAGGTCAATGCTGGTGTTTATGCTCCCTCACTGTGTCGCCTCCTACCTTCCTTGACCCATCCCATCCGATATCCTTCAGTTTCTTGCTCCTTCAATGCATCCATTTCCCGTGACTCTCCATATACTAATCCCAACTTTATACTATCCTGAAAGATGAGAGCAGTGCTACTATTTGAACAAGCGCATGTCTCCGATCAAGTGAGCCTCTACATTAGTGTTGTGCTGCTGTGTCCTCTCTCTTCTTCCTTGGGCAACTGTGGCTGGAAAGGCAGCAGTGCTTGGGTGTCTGAACATGGAAGGAGGGAGAGGTTAAGGGTGGGAGGCAGATGGTCCATCAGAACATCATTAGCAGCTTGCTCATCATGAGCATGTTTTGAGAAGGGGAATAAAGCAGGAAGGTTACACCATCAGTGACATTGGCAGTGAATGCTGCAGGCCATGTTGGAGTCGGCCTCGTGCTGCTGAGAGTCACCCCTTCTGTATGGTTCAGGAAGTGCAGGCATCATTGTTCTCCATCGGGTTGACTTGGCTCTGTTCCTTCTGTTTTGTCACCTTTTTCCTCGAGAGAGGACATAATGCCAGATTGTGTAGCACTGTTTGGGTTCTGTTTTTGCTGAATACCTGGAGTAACGTGGAGGGGTGACAGGTGGGTGTGAGACTGGCAGAATTGGCACTGGCAACAACGCTGCTGGGACCCCGGTTGTGTGTGTGTATACCTAACCAGCAGGATTGAGAGGGAGAAGCAGGGGATATGATGGCGCAGTGGTAATGTCAGTGATCCAGAGATCTAGGCTCATGCTCTTGAGGGCATGGGTTCAATTCAATTAATAAATCTGGAGTTGAAAAGCAGCCTCATTAATTATCATGAAGCTACCATCAATTGTCATAAAAATCCAACTGGTTCACTAATGTCCTTTAGGGCAGGAAATCTGTCGTCCTTGCCTGGTCTGGCATACGTGACTCCTGATTAAACTGCCCTATGAAATGGTGAGGCAAATGGTAATGAGGAATGAGCAGCAAATGCTGACTTTGTCAACCATGTCCATGAAAGAATAAAGGAAAAAAGCCACACCAACTAGTACCAAAGTCCTTCAGATGAGGTGGGTAGATAAATTATGTTTGCCCACACCCAAAAAATCAGGCAGACTGATTTCTAAACCTACATGTTTTTCCTGAGTTTATTGCATTTATTCTCTCTATTCTATATTTAATGCTCCTAATTCTAGTCACCCCAACAGGTGTAAATATTTTCTCTACATCTACCTGATAAATTGACTGCTTTCTTCCAATTATCAATTGCTTTCATTCAGTGCCACCGATTAACCTAGAGACTGAAGCAAAGTTTCAAAGCTGGAAATTAAATGATTAAAATCAAAATATCTCATCAGTCATGCAGATATTACTTTTTGCTGTATTACTGACTTGTCGGTGTACAAGCAGGATTGTTTCTTACTAAAATGGTTAAATTGTGCTGGAAGCATAACAAACGCACCAAGTGTTCGTTTTATCAGCCTTTGAAGATTTAGAAATGATGAGTTGGCTTTTACATGTAGCACACCATTTTACGGTTGCATGTAGGGAATAACAAGCTGACGGATATTACATGGCGAAACATTGTTCATTTTAACCTGCGACAGTTAGTTGGATATGTAGAATGAATGGAATATATTAATCTCTATCACTGCTCAGCTACATGCTTTCTAATCCACAAATACACCTCATTGCATTTTAAATGCAGAGACCTGATTTAACCATCTAAAGTGTTAAAAAAAGGTTATCCAAGGAAATGATCCTTGCATTTGAAATGGAGGTCACTTCACAAATCTGGGACATTAGACTGGTTTGGTTTCTTCCTAAGCATTGCGAGCTCAATAAAGGAGTTATTGATCTCCCGGAGACACTGAAGTTACAATCAAATGCAGCGCGAATGTTGAAATAGGTTTAGCCCTAGATACAACGGGCGTTTAAACATGTCATCACAGGTTATAAGTAAAATTTGAATGGTCAGCTCCAAATGATCTGATTGGTATTGTATCAATGATTTGATTTATTGTCACAGGTACTGAAGTACAGTGAAAATTATTTTTCTGTGGCTGAGTGTCAGTCATTTGCTTCCATGATATATTCCATCCAACAAGATGTGAAAAATAGCCATAATCCACGTGACTGAGTTGTTCATTTGCTAAGGTTGAAATATTGAGCTTGCAGCCTTGCAAGGGATTGAGGACAAAGCAAATCCTTGCCACTTTCATTCCACTGAGAGTGAGCGATTGACTTGTTCTCAAACCTCTGCTTGAATAACCCACCCCTAGTTTATATGTAGGCTTGACCTCTGTCAGTCTCTTTTGGAGCAATGGAAAAATATCTAGTTTGCGTTTACTGGCTTTCTTTCTGATGACTGAGCTGAGATCTGATCCTCTGTGAACCATGAATTGCATGAATCTAGCTCAATATCACCGCATTAGACATCTCCCTCCCCGAGTATTCTCTCTTCCCAATTATCAGATCCAAAGCGGGAACCCTGGTGGTCTCTGCTGCTACTCCAGCCTAAAAGCAAGGTAGTACACATAGCCAAGATAATCATACACAAGGCAAACATTAAATCCAGCCTCTTTTTGAGTTACATGAATCATTCCCCTCTGCGTCATTAAGGAAATTATATCAATTCTGTGCTTGATCTTTCAACCTTTTTTTTTCTAAAACTGAAAATATAAAAGATGAAATAATTCTGAATTTGTCCTTTAGGCAACTTGCAATGTCTTCTTTGATTAAAATAAGTAAGAGTATTTTGCTTCTGATTCTTCAATATAGTGACTGTGATATTTTCTTTTACAGAGCTGATGTGATGGCAGAATGACAGATGGCCAAAAGACCAGTTGTACTCCATATTTCAGTGCTCATCACTTGCTCAGTAGTCAGTGTAGATTCTGTCTTCATCCAGCAGCTACATCTGGCTACTGGGTCTCTGATGGTATTGCACTCCTCCACTTCTGCTGGCTCATTCTCTTTCAGAATTGAAGAGGCTTTCTGTCCAAGGTGGTTCCACCAGAGGATCCAGTATTCAGAATGATCCCGCAGTTACTGAATCTGAGCCCTAGTGATTATTCCACTCTCTTCTTAACGGAGACTTCTGGCTGCAACTGTAACCAATAAAATGTCCGAACTACTGCCTATGGCGCTGAGGACCCGGGTTTGATCCCTTGTGGTGTCCATTTTTGATTAAAGATCCTTGCATCAGTCATTTATTGAATGTGACCAAAGTCGGTTCATCTTTCTGGATTGTTAGTTATCTGTGCTGTCTGAGGCACACTTTCATTTGTCACTTTGGGAATGGCACAGCAGCACGGCAGTTAGCACTGCTGCCTCACAGAGCCAAGGACCCAGGTTCAATTCCAGCCTTGGGGCACTGTGTGAAGTTTGCACATTCTCCTGGGTTCCATGTGCTCTGGTTTCCTCCTACAGTCCAAAAATGTGCAGGCTAGATTGATTGGGCATGATAAATTTCCCTTTGGGTGTCCAAGGATGTTCAGGTTAGGTGGGGTTATGGGATAGTGCAGGGGAGTGGGCCTAGGTGGGGTGCTCTTTCAGAGAGTCAGTGCCGACTCAATGGGCTGAATGGCCTCCTTCTGCATTGTAGGGATTTTATAATTCAAACCTCCTGTCGTGATGCGAGAGTCATTGCAGGCACCTACACTGGGTGTTGTTGCACTTTATTCAGATGTCTCGAGACCGCCACATTTCTCAGCAATGGAGAAGCTCAACCAGCACATTTTGCTTAATCCCATTTGTTTTTCTCATATTTGATTTCAAATGTTGTGCTACCTTCATCTGATGTGTGCTTTGACATCCACCCTGGAGAGCCAAGTAGGCAAAAGAACATCCAGTTTTGCAATTATTCACCTTGCAGATCTATTTTAGAGTGCTGCTTACTTTCGAGGCCTAGAATTTTACAATACTGACTGAAGGTTCTGGTTATAAAATTAACTTTCTTTTAGTTTCTGAACTACTTAACTACAACTTTCCTTACCCACCTGGATTGTAAGTAGTGTCAAGATTTTTTTTTTAAGCAATATTTTCTCTTTTCAGCAATATTTGGGTTCTGTACGACCAAAGTGATTGTAAACTGAGTTCTTCACTCTTATTACCACTTACACTAATTTGTTATTTGCCATTTAGTAATAGAGATAATTCCACAGCTAACTGCGTCATAAAGGTTAGTAATTATCATGTGGAAAGTTTCCTACAATTGAAAAATTGAAGTAACAGATGTCCAGTTTCTGACAGTCTGTTGTGCAGACCATTAAAACACTTACAAAGATCACCAACAGCCCCTAGTGGCAAAGTTCAAGTCCTGCATCATTCTTTGATCTGTTTGCACTTCATTTACTACAAGGAATTTCTTGGTTTGGCCATCAGAATGCTGATTCTGTTAACACCGCTGCTTTTGAAACTCTACTTCAGGGACAGTCAGACCGCAAGATGTAGATCCCAACTGGTGAAGGGTGAATTTAACACTGACACCAGGAAAACCAGTCATACTTGGACTAGATTTCTAGGAAAAATATTGGGAGACAAAAGCCTGCGTCATTCCCAAACCCTGTGTTGGAAATACATAGTTTATCTTTCTGGATGGATAATCTCCCTCTGTGTATTCATATTTTAATTGGCTGATTAACTCTTAACTACTTATTAATTTTCACAAACCTGTTTCAAAGATTTATATTTGCATATTTATTTTCCTTCCACACTGAATTCAGTCTGCAAATGCTCTGTATTCCCAATGGACAGGTACATAAAGACTTGACAGGGAAAAACAACACCTACAGGCACAAGTCACTCTGGATTCAGCAATTGAATTCTATTATCTATGCATTTGGTCCAATTTTCAAGGAAGAATACTTCACTCCATCAAAGTGATATAACACTGTGTGTAGCAGTGGCACGGGTTGCAATTACAGAGACAAACTAATGCATATCAACGTGCATTTCTTTTTGGAATTGCAAAATGGGTGCATCCAGGTGGCATGATTCCAGATTTGGTGAGAAATTCTGCTACTTGGAGCAGGCTGAATACAATCCAAGCTGATTACATTTATATATCCGGTTTGGGCCTGAACCTGGCATACAATGTAGAATTCTGTGTTAGTATACAAACAGCTACATTGTCTGCTGGGTTTCAGGCTACCTGGAGCAGTAGAAAATCATTTGAGTATTGCAACGTAGCTAACTGGATTAAAACGTAAGTATGTCTTCTGGTCCACGTATATTTTATTTTAAAAACAAAATCTGTCGCTACATTTATCACTCACTCCTAACAAGGAGTCCGTTCCAAAAGCTGCCTATCACTGCAATCAGCCAGATTTATATTGACCGTTCTTTTTTTTTGATTATGTAGAATAACCTAGGAAGCAACATGCTGCGAGACCATGGGGAATTACTGATCAAATTATGAAACCGTGCCAATAGGACTGACTGCCTCTGTTGTATGTCCTTTGGTCAGCAGGAGAAAAACAGCACCTGTGCTCAGTGAGGAAGTTTTGTTCGTACAATCATACATTACAGGTGATGGCTATTCAACCCACTCTTTTTCTGTGCTTGCTCTCTTGAGAGCTATCCAATTAGCCCCACTCCCCTTTCTCCATAGCCCTGTATTTTTTCCTCCAAATATTTATCCAGGCTGTTTTGAAAGTTTGAACCTGCTTCCTTCACCCTTCTCAGACTGTGCACTCTAGACCATTATTTGCATCTCCTCTCCCCTACAGTTCTTATTATTTACCTAAATATTTCAGTAAAAATGGAGCACTAAAAGAAATAGTGCAAAATGTTCTGATAGTTTTTGACCAGATCAATTTTTCAACTTCTCAATATTAAATTCTTAAGCCGAGTATTTTTGGTAGGATTCCCACATGAGAATACCAACAGTTTGCAATTTGCCAGACCTGAGGGAAGGCCACTAAACCACAAGAGTGATGACACCAACCCTTGGGTATCTTTTATGTTAAAACAAACTTTTAATTTAAACACACAATCAATCACACTAACTTTCCAATTAACAATTTAAACAGTTCTTAAATAAAAAGAGGGGGGGGGGGGGGGGGAGAAAGAAATGCAAGTCCTTATCTACACCTGCCCCTCATATTCCCAATACAGTTCAAATGCCACTTATAAAGTTAACAATCATGGTTACTTGCTTCTTTGTGCAGACCTTTGGAGAGAGATCCTTTCAGGAGAATCAACCTGACAATGCTTCTGTTTTGTCAGAGTAAAATTCTATGGCAAACTGCAAAACTACAGACAGACCTGGATCCTCCCAAGAATTGCATGATCTGTGTCCCAAGCATGAGGCATTCTCCTGTCTCCTCCCACTAAGGTATCCCATGACCTGCTTGACTAGGACTAAATACAAATCTACACCCCAGGGGAACCCCTTAAACATGAATAATATTCCATTTAGCTATCCATATGTAAACAAGTAAATGGTTAAAATCAATGATTCACCTTTATGACCCCTTATTATCATTGTTCTTAATAACATTACCGCAAACCATTTCATACATTCATCAAAATATGAATTTGCTTGATATGCACAAAATGTTATGCAGAGGTTGTATGACGCAGATAGCTCAACACCAGAATATTTGTCACTGAATTTAAATGCATTTGTGATGGAGCATTTTCTGATACCCGTCTTAAATTGGTAAGAGAGTGATTGCTAGTCTACGGTTTGGGGATATGGAAATAACCTGTAATATGAATTATCTGAATGAATTAATTAAACAAAATAATTAAAGCATTTAACTTCATTGTTTTCCAATTTGTTGTGTGCTGATGTATCTCATGGTAATAAGATCATTAAAAGTGTGATTGCTGCAGAATTCCTCAGGCATTGTCTTAGACTCGGCCATCTTCATTTGCTTCAGTGAACTTCCCTCGGTCATCGTAAGGTCAAAACTGGGCATGTTTGCTGATAACTGCAGTGTTCAAATTTTATTTGCTACTCAAATCAGAAAACAATGTATGCCTGGATGCAGCAAGAGCTGAACAGCATTCAGGAGAATGTTCTTGTCACCCAAGTGCCACGCGTTCAGGAGAATATTCTTGCTGCACAAGTGCCAGGCAATGACCGAGTCCAAGCACCTTCCCTTAGCATTCAACGGCATTACCATCTCTGAATCCTCCTCCATCAACATCCTGGCTTATTTGAGTAGCCCAGCCATATAATATTGTGGCTAAAAAAGGCAGGTGAGAGACTGGAAATTCTGCAGCCTAAAAAAAATTTCCACCATATGGAAGACATGTCAGGAGTGTGCTGGAATGCTTCCCATATGTCTGGATGAGTGCAGTTCCAACAAAACTTGAGAAACTCAACACTATCCAGGAGAAGGGTTGTTTAATTGGCACCCTCTCCACCAACATTCACTCCCTTCAATACTGGTACACTCTGCCTACATTGTGTCATCTATGAAATACACTGTAGGAACTCGCCAAAACGTGTCTTCAATAGCACCTCCCAAACGCATAACTTCTAGAACGACGAGGGCCGTAGCAGAAGGAAGCAACATCTCCAAGTGTTTCACACCCACATCCTGTGAATGAATTAAATGGTGTCTTCATAATTCTTCACAAATTGCTTACTTAAATGCTGAGATGTGCAGACACCCAAGGTGCAGGCTTGATGGGCTGAATGGCCTCCTGCACTGTAGGGATTCTATGATATCAATGATCAGGCGCTCATTTAATTGCAATCACAACATACAAACCGCAACTGCTGGGCAGCGATCGACGTTATGATATGCAGATTTGAACTCCAGTGATCAGAAGGGAATTGAGAAGTGTGTAGTTTACTCAGACTGGGATACAGGAGAGTTCACAGCCTGGCGATGGTAAATGTTATTAATTCATGCAAAGGTTGACAGGATTTCCCAATTCATGAAGTTCAGAACTGAACTATTGTACTAGTACTCCAAAGAAGCTAATTTTATCTATACTGTTTCACATAGTGCAGTGTTCAAATACTGGGATAAGAGTCCATGTCCTCATTATCAGTAAATATTGCTATTACTGAAGCATAACTCCAAGAAGGATCGGAGCGGCTGCTCAACATTCCTGGTCACAGGGTTTTCAGATGAAATAGAAAGGGGATTAAATAATTGTTAATAATAATCAAAGAAACAATAACGGCTGTGAGAATGCATGCAATTCTGAAAGGATCACCAAATGAGCAGAACAGAAAAGAAGCAATCACTGGGTATACTGGTATATACTATAGACCCCCAAACAGGGAGGTACAGCAAACATATAAACTCAATTCTGAGAAGTGCTAAAACAATAGGGCAACAATAGAAAATGAGTTCAACTACATTAATATTAACTGGAATAGAAACAGTGAAATTTATATTTATACACACAGCTCTTAAAATGCATGCAGGAGAATGTTTTAAGCCACTATAGCGCACACTTAACAGGAGGGGACAGTTCTGATAGTTGTAGGGAAAGAAGCTGAACAATTGAAATGGATATCAGTGAGAGAGCATTTGGGTGATAATTCAGAGTGATCATACTTCAATTAGCTTCGGTGTAGTTATGGAAAAGGACAAGGATAACCCAGGTGTAAATATTCTCAACTGGGGAAAAGCCAATTTTTCCAAACTGGAATACAATTTGGCACAAATAGACTGGGAACTGCAAGTCAAAGGTAACACAGTATCAGAGCAGTAGGAGGCATTCAAAAAGGAGGTGGCGATGATGATACAACATGGGCTAGACAAGTAAAAATAAGGAAATTCCAAAGATATTTTCCAAAAATATGAGAACTAAGGAAATATAGGGCTTATTTGAGACGAAAAGCATAACCAGTGGGTGAAAATGTGAGTATGGTTTGTAATGAATACTCTGGCTGTATTCACAAAAGAAGGGGACAATGCATAAAAGAAGAGGAATGTAAACTATTGGATGGGATAAACATATAGTGAGTGAGGAAATAGAAAATGATTTAGCATCTTTAAAAGTAGATAAATCTCCAGACCCAAATAAAATGCACCCCAGTCAAAGAAAGGGAGGCAATAGCGAAGGATCCAATCCTCTCTGGCTACAGGCGTGGTGCTGAAGAAGTGCCAACATTGTACTTTGGGCCCTGACAAAATTTCAGCAATAGTATTGAAGCCATGTGCTCCTGAACCTGCCTCACCTCGAGGGAAGCTGGTACAATACAGCTGCAATACTGGCATCACCTGGCATTGTGGGAAACTGCCCAGGGATGTCTTGCACACAAAAAACAGGGCAGATCCAACCCCGTCAATTACTTCTTCACCAGTCTACTTTTGATTCTCAATAAAGTGATGGAGGATTCCTCAACAGTGCTATCATGCTGAACTTTGGCAATAACCTGCTCTTTGATGCTCAAATGGAGTTCCGTCAGCCTCATTTCTTTCATTCATCACTCAGCTCCTGACCTCATTACAGCATTGGTTTAAACAGGAACAAAAGAGCTGAACTCGAGGTGAGAGTGAATGCCCTTGGCATCCAGGCAGCATTTGACAATGTGACAGCAAGGAATCTAAGCAAAACTGATGTCAATGAAAATTGGTGGGGTGGGGGAGCTCTCTGCTATTTGAAGTCATAAATAGCAGAAAGCAAACTGGTTGTGGTTCTTGAATGTCCCTCATCTCAGTTCCAAGATATCATTGCAGGCGTTCCACAGAGTAGTGTACTCAGTCCAAACATCGTCAACTGCTTCATCAATGACCTTCCTTCCATCATGAGGGGATGTTCACTGATGATTGCACAATATTCAGTACCATTCATGACTCCTCAGACATGTTCAAATGTAGCAAGAGCTGGACACTATCCAGGCTTGTGCTGACAAATGACCAGTAACATAAATGCACACAAGTGTCAGGCAATGACCATCTCAAACCAGAGTGAATCTAACCATTGTCCCTTGACCTTATCATCACCGAATCCCCCACTATCAATATCCTGGGATTACCATTTATCAGAAACTGAACTGGACGAGCCATATAAATACTGTAGCTACACAAGCAGGTCAGAGGCTAGGAATACAATGGCAAGTAACACACATCGTGACTCCCCTAAGCATGTCCACAATCGACAAGACACAAGTCAAGTGGAATACTCTCCACTTCCCTGCTTGAGTGTAGTTCCAACAACACTCAAGAAGCTCAGCTCCACACAAGGCAAAGCAGCCCATTTGATTGGCATCCCTTCCACAATCATTCACTCCTTCCACCACTGAGGCACATCCACAAGATGCACTGCATGAACTCAGCAAGTCTCCTTGGGCAACACCTTTCACACCCACGACTACTGCCGTCTATAATGACAAGGGCAGCAGATACCTGGGAACACCACCATCTGGAAATTTCCCACCAAGCAACTCAGCATGCTGATTTGGAAGTGCAGCACCGTTTCTCCACTGCTGCTGGGTCAAAATCACAGAACAGCACTGTGGGTGTATTTATGCCACATGGACTGCAGTGGTTCAAGAAGGCAGCTCACCACCACCTTTTCAACGCCAGTTAGGGATGGGCAATCAATGCTGACTGAGGCACTAAGTCCACATCCCTTGAATGAATGATAAAAACTCTTTGACTGACACAAACACAATAGACTGAATGGCCTCCTTGTACACTGTAAATTTTTAGGATTGCATGTTTTAAGGAGGTTTCTGCTAACAGTTCTGGTTATTATTTATTCAGCAGCAGTTTCTTCCCAGGAATAAACTACTGTGGGCGGAGAGCCTCCCCAATCCGTTGAGCCCTTTCTTAGCACATCTCTATCAATATTTACTGTCAGGTTGCACCAAAGAGGAGCACTAGGACAGGAAAAAGCAAGACATGCTTAACCAATTTGGGAAAGCACAATGTTAGGAGTGTTCGGCTTTTTTCATTTGAAAGTTTATGCCAGAATGGCAGTGGTTGTGATCAGGGGAACAACAAGTAGCTACAGTTCCTGCGGAGATCCCAGGAACCGTTTCATTTCCATTGCAGATCAACTTCACACTCTCCAAACCCAAGAAATTTTAGTTTTGTTCTAAAGTATTGGATAACTGTAGCTTAAAAACAAGACACCTTTTCATTTTGAATGGATACGTGGCTTAGCCAAGATACAACTATTAACTAGTATACAACAGGCAACATTAAGAATGATCCATCATCAAATCTAAGCTTGGAGGGCAGCACAGTGGCGCAGTGGTTAGCACAGCTGCCTCACGGCGCCGAGATCCCCGGTTCGATCCCGGCTCTGGGTCACTGTCCGTGTGGAGTTTGCACATTCTCCTCATGTTCGCGTGGCTTTCGCCTCCACAACCCAAAGATGTGCAGGCTAGGTGGATTGAACACGTGAAATTGCCCCTTAATTGGAATAAAATGAATTGGGTACTCTAAATTTACTTTTTAAAAGTCTAAGCTTGGAAAAACACAGAAATCCTCCCTGCTTATAGCAATGGAACAGTTTAATTATGCCTCTGAACAGATGACATCAAAACAAGTTCTTAGGGATTGTGTTTTTAAACACAATAATGAGATTCCAATGTATCATTGTGTCTTTTGGGATGTTATACAAACATTATCATGACTACCTTTTTTTCCCACAAAATTGATCATTTCAGTTATGTTTAGCAGTGGTATTGCTAGAAATGGAATGTTTGCATCCAGTGACTCTGGCTTGCCATCCTTGCTCAAGTTGTCAAGTTCTTAATTGCAATAGTGAGCTCTTAGTAACGATGTCTTCATCACAAACTCCCACACACCATTTTCACATTTCCAATTATTATGTTAGCCAACACGACCTGAGAAAAATTATGAAGCGCTTTCCTGAGTTTTGGGTTTAAACTGGAATAACAAGTTTTGCTGAAACATCACAATGAAAAAGATTACTTTAGCATTTATCCAATTTCAATTTCAGTCCAAGGCACCAACATTGTCAGCCATTCAAACCCTACTTGCCCATGGAAATATCCTCTGTCATTCTTCTCCACAGCAGGTTCACTTTGTTGAGTAATGGAATTCATTGATGTCTGAAGCAGATGGGAAATAAATAGAATAAGGACAAGCAGCAGGAACGGGAACAATGTGGCATCCAGTCCTAAATAGCATGCCCAATGCAAACAATAACACTTATTTGAGACTAAACACAAAATTTAACAATTTTCTTTTCTAAATTTTCTACATATAATGACTTTTCCCAGTTGTTCTCTTCAACGTCCAGTTTTCAATATTCACAGAGTACCAGTGATAGAAGTAAAACTTTAGTGAATCCAATATTCCCAACATATGGGCTGGATTGCATTAGCATTATGTCTAATAAAGCTTCTCCTTTCATTTTATGTTTAAGTGCATTCCACAGCACACCCACTGTCTCGAATTATTTTATTAAACCCTTGATAGGATACTTTCTAGTCTTACTTGACTGTACAATTAATGGGTCATTTTGCAACCTCATGCTGTCAGTGAGCAAGGCTCCCCACTAGAATTACATTTCAAGAATTTAGTCATGTGTGGTGTATGGTTTAAATGAAAGATTGCAAAGTTAAGCTTTGTAACAAACACATTTCCAGTATGTGTGGTGGGTGAAGCTGCCTCAAAAAAGCACAAAGTCTGAACAATAACCTTTTACTTTCTTCTGCCAACACTATGTAGCATTTATAAATCATTCTGGATAGGGGCAACACGGTGGCACAATGGTTAGAACGGCTACCTCACGGCGCCGTGAAATCATTCAGGATTACCATTGTCTAGGTTATTAAAATATACTACCGGTTCTAAATTTGAAATCTTAATTTTTTTTGTTGAGAGTTAACGTTGCTTTTTGCTCAGTGTATATATACTGGTTCATTAATGCGCTACAGGAAGGAAACCTTCCGTCCTTACCTGGCCTACATGTAACTCCAGATCCACAGCAATATGATTGATTCTTAAATGCCTTCTGAAATGGTCTAGCAAGTCAATCAGTTGGAGCCAAGACTACAAAGAAAACACAATGGAATGAAACCGGGTGGACCACCCGGCATTGACTTAGGCAATGGAAATGTCAATGGCAAACCCAGCCCCGTTGATCCTGCAAAGTCCTCCATACTAACATCTGGCAGCTTGTGCTAGCCAAAAAACAGTCTGACATAGTCATACTCACAAAACCATACCTTAAAGATAATGTTCAGACACCACCATCACCATTCCTGGGGATGATTTGTCTCATCGGCAGGACATACCCAGCAGAAGCGGCAGCACAGTGGTGTACAAGTGGGAGGGAGTTACCTTGGGAGTCCTCAACATCAGCCCTCGACCTAATGAAACTTCATGGCACCAGGTAGGAAACCGCCTGCTGGTTAACACGTACATCGCCCCTCAGCTGATGAATCAATACTCCTCCATGTTGAGTATCATTTGGAGGAAGCATTGATGGAGGCAAGGGTGCAGAATGTACCCTGGGTGTGGGGACTTCGATGTCCATCAGCAAGAGTGGCTCGGTAGTACCATCACAGACCAAGCTGGCCGGGTTCTAAAGGATGTAGCTGCTAGACTGTGACTGCAGCAGGTGGTGAGGGAACCAACAAGAGGGAATATGTTACTTGACCTCATCCTCACCAACCTGCCTGCCGCATATGCATCTGACCATGACAGTATCGGTAAGAGTGACCACCGCACAGTCCTTGTGGAGACAAAGTCCCGTCTTCACATTCAGGATACCCTCCATTGTGTTGTGTGACTCTACCACCATGCTAAGGGATAAACTTCAGACAAATCTAACATTTCAAGACTAGTCATTCCTGAGATGCTGTGGGCCATCAACAGTAGAATTGTACTCAACCATAATCTGTAACCTCATGGCCCGACATATCCCCCACTCTACCATCACCATAAAGCCAGGGGATCAACCCTGGTTCAATGAAGAGTGCAGGAGGAATACATCAGGCATACTTAAAAAATAGGTGACAACCTGGTGAAGCTACGACACTGGGCTACGTGCAAGCCAAACAGCACAAGCAACAAGTAATAGACAGAGCTAAGCAATTCCACAACCAATGGATCACAGAATCACACGGTGTAGAAGAGGCCCTTTGGCAATCGGATCTGCGCCAACACCTGACGTCCTACCTAATGCCATTTGTCAGCCCTTGGTCCATAGCTTTGAATGTTATGAAGTGCCAAGTGCTCATCCAGGTACTTTTTAAAGGATGTGAGGCAACTCGCTTCTACCACCCTCCCAGGGAGGACATTTCAGACCATCACCAGCCTCTGGATAAAACATTTTTCTTCACATCCCCCCTAAACCTCCTGTCCCTCACTTTGAACTTGTGTCTCATCGTGACTGACCCTTCAACTAAGGGAACAGCTGCTCCCTATCCGCCATGTCCATGCCCCTCATAATCTTGTACATCTCGATCAGATCACCCCCTTCTTTGCTCCAACAAAAATAACCCAAGCCTATCCAACCTTCATAATGAAAATATATCATACCAGGCAACATCCTAATGAATCTCCACTGAAATGAAAATGAAATGAAAATCGCTTATTGTCACGAGTAGGCTTCAATGAAGTTACTGTGAAAAGCCCCTAGTCGCCACATTCCGGCGCCTGTCCGGGGAGGCTGGTACGGGAATCGAACTGTGCTGCTGGCCTGCTTGGTCTGCTTTATAAGCCAGGGATTTAGCCTTGTGAGCTAAACCAGCCCCTATATGCACCCCCTCCAGAACAATCATATTCTTCCTATAATATGGCGACCAGAATTGCGCACAGTACTCCAGCTGTGGCTTCACCAAAGCTCTATACAACTCCAACATGACCTCCCTGCTTTTGTAATATATGCCTCGATTGATAAAGGCAAGTGTCCCATATGCCTTCTTCACGACCCTATTAACCTGCCCTTCTGCCTTCAGAGATCTATGGACAAACATACCAAGGTCCCTTTGTTCCTCAGAACTTCCCAGTGTCAGGCTGTTCATTGAATATTTCCTTGTCAAATTACTCCTTCCAAAATGCATCACCTCACACTTTTCATGGTTAAATTCATTTGTCAATTTGCGATTCCCTGCCCCTCCAAACCGGCAGCATCATTCTAGTTAAGTCACCAGCAGTTCGTGCATCATTGTAACAACAAGACAACAGAAAACAACACGGTACCAGGTATGTTGAAAATTTAAAGGTAACAGCAGAAAAACAAAGGAATACCGGCCGAAGAATGAAAAAAAGGAAAGATTCTTCAACAGACCTGGTAAACTATGGCTAGTGGCGACTCAACACAATAAAGGACGGTGAAGCGCGAGATGGAACCTACCAGCTTCAAGTATCGGGTAACGTGGCCGAAAACCGGCGTGTTTTCAAACAGCAGTTTAAGCTTGTAGGCACAGCCTGATGAGAGGCACATTGCGTTGCTACTCACAAGTGTAGGTAGCCACCCAGCGCCTTCTCCTCCTGCTCGGTACCCATAGAGCCCTAGGGTTCACCTTTGGACAGAGGGGCAGCTGGTTCAGGCCCCGGCTGCCCCTGCATCATCTGGCTCTGCCAGCCCTGGCGGTTCCCCATGGTCTGCACCATCATGTTTCATGTTGACACCCTCGGCGATGCTCCACAGTGACTGGGACAAGCTCTGCAATGTCTTGATCGTTCCCTTCTGAGAGCGGGACATGTCCCGCAGACCCTCATCAAGGTCAGCTGGTACTGGGTGACATCCCCCAGTGAGGCGGACTTTCTGCCGAGACCCTCAGCCATGGCCGTCACCGACTGCGCAAAGCTATGGACACCTTCATTAATGGTGCCGACGTTGAGCACCGGACTCTTCACTGCGGTCACCATCCTGCAGTTTGGCCTTGGTGCCACTCATTGCTGGTGCAATCTCCTGTGCCTGTAGACTCTGGATCTCTTCCAATCGGCTATGGACCTGCTGGAGTGTCGCTGACATCTCCCTCTGAATGACCTGGCCGCACCCTAACATCTCCATCAGCTCCGGGTAACCCTGTACCAGAGGTTCAGCATCAGGCTGGGACCCAGCTGGGTCCTTAATCCAGCAGAACTCTGACTGCTGTCTTGCCTAGGTGGACCTGCTTCCACCTGATGAGCATCAGCAGCAGTGTGGTGCTCACCAGATTGTGCCCCCAAAGCCTGACTATTAACATATCCCACTGAGGGGCGTATATCTGCGCTGGTGGAGAGTGGGTTGACAGCTTGATGACTATTATAGTGGCATCCTTGGAGCTCTCCTCGGAGATGATCTCTTGGGAGGCTGGGGAGGTTGCCGTTCAAGATGGGCCGGCACCGTCAGTTGGTGTTTACTCACTCATGCTGCCCAGTGTAGGTTGTTGACCTTTTTCCGGTACTGGCGGCCTGGTCTCCCTACTGGCACTCACAGCCGCTGCCACCTCGTCCCAGGCAGTACTGGCTGTCTTGTGGCTGACCCTCTGGGACCCTTGGGGGAATAGGACATCTCTCCCGGCCTCCACGCTGCCTAGGAGCCTCCCCAGATCTGCATCCCTGAATTTTGGGGCCGCTCTCCTGGGCGCCCTTGTTGCGAGCAGGTTGGGGTCAGTTGAGCAGGTGCTGTTTAAGTGCGTCTTGACCTTATTAGCGGGGGCTGGCTAGCGCGGTGGCGGCGAAAGCTGGTGAACCTTCATTTGCGGTGAGATGCCCATGTGTCCTCGTTAAGTGGACCAATTAATGTTGAATAGCATTGCTGGCCTCACTAGTCCGAGCGCCAGGAAGCTCGCAGTAATTCCCACTCGCTACAACATTTCGAAAACTTTCCGGAGAATCGCGCACGCAAGATCCGTTCCACATTTGGTGGAATTTAGAACATAGAACAGTACAGCACAGAACAGGCCCTTCGGCCCTCGATGTTGTGCCGAGCAATGATCACCCTACTCAAACCCACGTATCCACCCTATACCCGTAACCCAACAACCCCCCCCCTTAACCTTACTTTTTAGGACAGTACGGGCAATTTAGCATGGCCAATCCACCTAACCCGCACATCTTTGGACTGTGGGAGGAAACCGGAGCACCCGGAGGAAACCCACGCACACACGGGGAGGACGTGCAGACTCCGCACAAACAGTGACCCAGCCGGGAATCGAACCTGGGACCCTGGAGCTGTGAAGCATTTATGCTAACCACCATGCTACCGTGCTGCCCACAGTTAATTTAGTTAATTATGTAAATGTGGAAAAATTAAAAGCTAGTACCTGTAATGATGATAATATAATACCAGATTGTTGCAAAACCCATCAGGGTCCCTTTGCTCGGGAAGGAAGCCTGCTGTCCTTACCCAGTCTATCCTATATGTGACTCCAGTGAACCGCAATGTGGTTAATTCTTAACTGACCGCTGAGGACCCTGGTTTGAATCCCTGCTCTGGGTCACTGTCCATGTGGAGTTCGCACATTCTCCCCGTGTCTGCGTAGGTTTCACCCTCACAACCCAAAGATGTGCAGGGTAGGTGGATTGGCCATGCTAAATTGTCCCTTAATTGGAAAAAAACTAATTGGGTACTCTAAATTTAAAAAAAAAATTCATAACTGCCCTGTGAAATGGCCTTGCATGGCCATATATAGAATAAAACTGGATGATCGCCAGGTACATATTACGACATGACAGAACACACACTGCCCACCCAACCCTGTAAGGTCCTCCTCACTAACAAGTGGTCACTTGTGCAAAAGGTAGGAGAGCTGTCCCACAGACTAATCAAGCAACAGCCTGATTCAATCATACTCACACACCTCCTTCACCATTCCTGATTATGGGGTCGAGATTCTCCGTTTCCCGACGCCGATTTTGTAGTCGGCGATCGGCGGAGAATCCATTTTTACATCGGAATCGTGGGCGGCGCCTGTTTTATGCAGGTTTCGCATGTTCCGCGCCTCCAAAATTGCGTCATTACAGCGTGCGCCAGACGCCGTTGCCACGGCTTCAAGACGTCAGCTGAAGGCCCTCCCCCGATGCTCCGCCCCGATGGACATAGTTCATGATGCAATGGTTTTTTAAAAAATAATTTTTATTGGAATTTTTTACAGAAAATATAACAACAAACAATGAAAAGCAACAATAAAACACTGTAATAACTGTAACACCCCCAAGACCGTATCAACGCATGTATCACACCCCCCCCCCCCCACCCCCCACACCCTTCTCTAGCTTAATGAAACCCGCCATGTCATTGATCCAGGTCTCCACGCTTGGGGGCCTCGCATCCTTCCACTGTAGCAAGATCCTCCGCCGGGCTACTAGGGACGCAAAGGCCAGCACACCGGCCTCTTTCGCCTCCTGCACTCCCGGCTCCACCCCAACCCCAAAAATCGCGAGTCCCCAGCCTGGCTTGACCCTGGATCCTACCACCCTCAACATCGTCCTCGCCACCCCCTTCCAGAACTCCTCCAGTGCCGGGCATGCCCAGAACATATGGGCATGGTTCGCTGGACTCCCCGAACACCTGACACACCTGTCTTCGCCCCCAAAGAACTTACTCATCCTAGACCCGGACATGTGGGCCCGGTGCAGCACCTTGAATTGGATGAGGCTAAGCTGCGCACATGAGGAGGAAGAGTTAACCTTCTCCAGGGCATCAGCCCATGTCCCATCTTCGATCTGTTCCCCCAGTTCCCCCTCCCACTTAGCTTTCAGCTCCTCTCATGATGGCATGGTTGACATACGGTCCCAACCGTGCGGTAACCTGGAGTGGTGGCTGCGGACTGTGTCCAGCGCCGCCACAGTCGGGCAGGAGCCATGCTGCTGGCAGGGGGGTGCTTCGGCGAGGGCTGGGAGGACTGGTGGGGAGTGGCCAGTAGGTGGCGAGGAAGTGTCCAGGGGGGGCACAATCTGGCAGGTCGGGTCCGCGCATGGCCGCCGCCAAGTTGTACGGTGCGACTGCTGGGGTACTCGCAGTACGCATACTCAGCTAAGGACCCGGCAATTCTCCGGCCGTTTATTTTGTGGAGGCTAGGCGTTTTATGTGGTGTGGCTGCTAGCTCTTCACCGGTTGCAGCATCGGTGAGGGGGCGGTGCTGATTATTTTCCACGTCAAACGCCAGGGTTCCTCTGCACTTAGCCTTAGAATCGGAGAATCTGGCCCACGACCTGTCACACCTCCAGGATAGATCCACCAGAGGGGCAGCATATTCTTCTCTCTCCCATAACCACTGATTGACCTGATTCAGTGAAGGGTGTTGGTGAACATGCCAGAAGAAGCACCAGGCACACTTAAAAACGAGCTACCAACGCAAAACTACAAACATGCTAAACAACAGAAGCAGCCTGTGATAGAGCTAATCAATCCCACATTTTTAAAGCAGAGCTTGATGTTTTCTTGATCAGCAAGGGGGTGAAAGGCTATTGGGGGTAGGCAGGAATGTGGGGTTGAGAATCAGATCAGCCATGATCTTATTGAATGCGAAGCAGGCTTGAGGTGCCGAGTGGCCTACTTCTGCTCCTAATCCATATGTTTGTATGTTCATCTCCAGGGGTCAGATCAAAGCTCTGCAGTCCTGCACATGCAGCCATCAATGATGTTGAGCAACTAATCAACTGATAGGAAAGAGGAGTCCCCATGAACATTCCCATTATCAGTGATGGCTGAGCCCAGAACATTAATGTAAATGACGAGGCGGAGCATTCATATTCAACTTCGTCTGATCTATCTCAGTCTCCTCCTGAGGTCCCCAGCATTATACAGATCAATTATTTTCCAATGTGATTCACTCCACTTTTCAATCATTGACAAAGTGCTCCACAGCAAATACAGCAAAGGTTATGGGCCCTGACAATCCAAGCTGTAGTGTTGAAGCCATGCCCCTGGCAAAGCTGTTCCAGTACAGCTACAATATTGGCATCTACTGGACAAAATGTAAAATTACCCCGCTATGTCCTGTCCATAAAATTAAAGACAAAACCCACGGTCTACTGGCCTCATTGCGCCTGCCTCTCATGAGATTTAACAGCCTCATTAAGCTTCATAAGATCTTGTTAGATCTTGCGAGGTGTTGCGATCTGGATCCCGCCCACATTGGACGGGGATCCCGATTTGCATATTCAAGTTTGCAGTTAGGCTGAATTGAATATGTTCACAGCAGAGTTACTCAAGGAATGGGATCTAACACCATGATGCTTTGAGGGTTTCCCAGGCGATCAGAGGCCCCTGGGTGGTTGGGCTCTGGGCTGAGTGGTATGCTGGCACCCAACAGTGCCACCTGTGCCTGCACCAGGGACTGGGCCCAAAGGTACCCTGCCCTTCTGAGGTGGGATGTGGGGGCTCAAGCATCCCCTCATTGGTAAGCTGTGGTGTTAGGGAGGGTCTGGATGCTGTGGTGGGGGTTCAGGAATCGGGTGCCATTTAATAATAGTGCCCCAACCTCTTCCTGCACTGGCGACTAAGTACTAAGTGTGGCCTCTTTGGGGCATTCCTCGCCAAGGCCCAGAAATGAAGCAGAGTCCTATTTAATAACGGCATCGGTCTCATCACTGCCAGCACCAGGAAACACCTGGCTAAACGCACCCGACACAGGACTTTGGTTCATTTCCGGTAAATTGTGCCCAAATTCCATCTGGCCAATTACCCCCACATCAGTCTGCTCTGAATCATCAGCAAAGTAATGAAAAGGGTCATTGACAGTGGCATCAAACAGCACTTACTCACCATTATATAACCTGTTACTGATGTTTAGCTTGCATCCTGTCAGGGCTGCTCAGCTCCAGGCCTCTTTTCAGCTTTGGTCAAAACATGGACAAAAGAGCTGAATTCCAGATGGTAGTTGAAAGTGGCCGGCATCAAAGCAGCATTTGATTGAGGGTGGCATCAAAGAACCCTATCAAAATTGAAAACAATGGGAGGCAAGGAAAACTCTTCACTGGTTGCAGTCTTGCCTAGCACAAAGAAAGATGGCTTTGGTTGTTGCAGGAGAGTCATCTTAACCCTGGGACATGACTGTAGGGGTTCCTCAGAGTAATGTCCCTCGGCCCAACCATCTTTGGCTGCTTCATCAATGAACTTCCCTCCATTATAAGGGCAGGTGTGGGGATGTTCACTGATGATTGCACAATGCTCAGTACCATTTGAAGTACCCCAAGAATGAATCCGCTCATGCATGGATGCAGCAAGTCTGGGACAATATTCAGGTTTGGGCGGATAAGCCATGTGATCTTTGCGCCACATGAGTGTCAGGCAATGGCCATCCCCAACACGAGAAGCTACCCACTTTCCCTTGACATTCAACAACTTGTATTAATAATAGCGCCTTTAATATAAAATACCTTGCAAGGCACTTCACAGGAGCATTGTAAAACATCATCAGATGACCAAAAACTTGACCAAAGAGGTAGGTTTAATGGAGCAACCTAAAGGATGAAAAAGGAAAGAAGGACTTGGATTTATATTGCGTTTTTCATCACCACAGGATGACGCAAAGCGTTTCACAATTAAATACTTTTTGAAGTGTAGTCACTGTTTTAATGTAGGAAACGTAGCAACTAAGTTGCATTCAGCAACCTCTCACAAAGAACAACATAATAATGACCCGATAATTGGCTTTTTGTGATGTTGATTAAAGGAGAAATATTGATCGAGACACAAGGAACTATTTATCTGCTCCACTTTGAAATGGTGATATGAGCTCTTTCACATCCATCCGAGTAGGCAGATGGGGCTTCAGTTTAATGTCTCCTCTGAAAGACAACATCTCCAACAGCACAATGCTTCCTCAGTACTACACTGGGTGTCACTTGAGCCCAGAAAGGGGTAGAGAGGCAGCATGTTTAGCGAGCAAATTGCAGAGTTTACAGCGAAGGCAACTGAAGCCACATCCACCAATAGTGACGTTATTAATGCTGGAGGTCTTTATAAAGACAGAATAGGATGGAGTTGGTGGCTAGTGCATGGAGTTTATGGTGAAGACCAAACAGAATGAGTCTACATTTTGCGGTCCTACCTGACATGGGAATCGAGGGTACGGGATGGTAAATTTGATGGACCAACAAAAGGCAGGGCTGGAAAATCCCGCCCAGTGTCTTCTGGTTTCTTCGTATTTAATTGGAGGAAACTTCTACTCAGCCAGTACTAGATGGCAGACAAGCAGTCTGATAATTCAGAGGTTGTAGAGGGGATAAGAGAAGTGATGGTGAGGTGGATCTGGGTATCATCACCGTAAATGTGGAAACTAGTGATTTAAGGTGATGTTGCCAACCGGCGGTATGGAGATGAGAAATAGACTGGGGACAAGAATATATCACTGGGGACACCAGAGCTACTTGGGCAGAAGTAGGAAGAGAAGCCATAGCAAATGATTCTCTGCTTACGATAAGATCATTAAGAATGGAACCAGCCAAGTGCAATTCCACCCAGCTAGTCAACAGTGGGGAGAGACATTGGAGGAGATGGTGTGGTCAACTATGCTAAAGGCTGTATAAAGGTCAAGAATCACAAGGAGGAATACTTTACTTTTTTCAGTCACATCGGATGTAATTTCTGACTTTGTTATGAGTTGTTGTAGCAAGGATGGAACAATGACCGAAGGGATTGAAACGTGTAGTACCAAGAGAGAAGGGCATGGATTTGGGAGGTGACAATAGATTCAAGATCTGCAGAGAAGAAAGGAAGGTTGGAGGTGGGGCAGTAGTTTTGCAAAAATAGATGGATCAGGGGCGAGATTCTCTCAGCCCGGGGCCAGGCTGGAGAATCCCCGTGATCGGCGCGAACCACGCCATGACGCCAGCTCGCGATTCTCCACAGAGCAGAGAATTGGCACCATTGGCACCCGTGTGGTTGATGCGGCACTGGTCGGGAGCCGCTCAAATCGGCCCCCCCGCCGATTCTCGGCATGGGATGGGCCAAGCAGCCGTCGTAAAAGAGGCGAGTCCCGCTGGCACCGTCCACACCTGCTCTCAGCTGGTGGGAACTCGGCATGGAAGGGTTGGGGGCAGCCTGTGGGGGGGGGGGGGGGGGGGGGGAGAGGGGGTCTGACCCCGGGAGGGAGCCTCCGATGTGGCCTGAGACGCGAACGGGGCCCACCGATCTGCGGGCCGGCCTCTCTGGCTGGGGCCCTCCTTTCTTCTGTGCCGGCCCCTGTAGTTCTGCGCCATGTCGCGTCGGGGGCGGCGCGTTGAAGGAAGTCACTGCGCATGCGCGCATTGGCGCCGGTGCCACAGCGCATGCACGGATCCCGCTGCGGCCATTTGAAGCTGAGTTCAGCAGCTGGAGCGGTGTGAACCACTCCAGTGCTGTGCTGGCTCCCTGTAGGGGCCAGAATTGCTGGGATCAGCAGCTGGAGCCGTGTGAACCACTCCAGTGCTGTGCTGGCTCCCTGTAGGGGCCAGAATTGCTGATCCTGATGCAGTGTTGACGCCGTCGAGAAACACGATGGCATTTCCGACGGTGTCAACACTTAGCCGCAGGATCAGAGAATCCCGCCCCAGGTTTTGGTTTTTGAAGGGAAGGGTGATGACGGTCAATTTGAAGAAGAAGAAGATAATATCTGGAGAGAGAGAGAACAGTCAACAATATCAGCAAACATGGGTGTCAGGAATGGAAAAGCAGCAGTTTACTGGGAATAGCGTCAAAGCAGCAAGATGTGCTTCGGAAATGCATTACCATTGTTGAATCTGCCACAATTAAAATCTGGGGTTACCATACCAGAGTCTTAACTAACTTGACCATATAAATACTGTGGCTATAAAAGAAGTCAATAGTTTGGGACTCTATGGAGAGTACTTCACTTCCTGATATCTCTTTCCACCATCTACACATGTCTAGGAATACTGTCCACTTGCCTGGCTGAGTGCATTTCCAACAGCACTCAAGAGGCTCCAAACAACTGAGGACAAAGCAGTCTGTTTGATTGGCACCCCACCCACCAGCCTAAACATTCACTCTCTCTCCACCACTGGTGCATGTTTACAGCGGTGCGCACTGTCTGTAAGATGCAGTGAAGAAACACGCCAAGGCTCCTTCAAATGCTTCATCCAAACCCGGCCTCTACCACCTAGAAGGACAAGTCGGACACGGGAATGGATTGGGAACGCCACCAAATGCAATTTCTCCTGCAAGTCACACACGCATCCTGACTTTGAAATATGTTGCTAATCTTTCACAGTTGCTGGGTCAAAACCCCTCCCCCTGTCCTTCCCCGCTCCTGTGGGAACACCTATGCAACGCAGACAGCAGTGGCTCAAGAAAGTGCCTCACCAACACTGTCTTAAGAGCAATTAGAGATGGGCAATGAGTGCTGGTGTTGTCAGCAACACCCACTGTGATGAATGTTATCAGTAGCTGATATAATGGTACCTTACCTTTAATGCATTGGCCCTTTAAGACCGGGCTTGGAACCCTGGGGGACTCCGCCCCTGGCTCCGCTCCCAGGAAACGGTATATAAGTTAAGGCTCACTCAGGCAACATGTGATGAGCACACTTCTCGGCTGCTGTACAGTTCTCAGATGATTAAAGCCTTTGAATCATCTATATTCTCTCCTGTGTTGTGATTGAGGGTATCTCACCCACATTCTGTGACGGAATTTTTAAAATCTTGATTTTTCTGCAGAATTACAAGCAGATTCGTCAGCAAAATCCCTGCTCACAGGCAAAGGGTGCATTTGATCTACTGGAATGTCTGCACTTATTTCAGCTCAGTGATGTTCTTATTCAGCAATCCTGCAACAATTCACTAAGACCCTCAGTTAAATTAAATTAATTGAGTTCTGGGAACAAGAGGATGCAGAAAATCTGCTTTTCTATGACTGACTGATTGTTAGAAAGGGGATCCTGTTGCCCTGCCTGCCGCCTGCTTCCAATTTTCCATGTGCTGTCCTTTGACTCACAAGTGCTGTTGACTCTGTTGTCAATATTTGAAACCTGCCATGGAAATATTTAGCATGTAATTAAAATCCATTCTCATAGCTTCAAACTAAAGAAAATCAAGTAAATCGAATTAATTTGGGGAGGAAGCACAGTTGTTTTCAAAAGGAAACATGATTCAGCGTCCATTACATTTTTTGCTCGTGAATCAGAACTCTCGAGGAAGTCAGTTAAGTGCTTTGCAACATATTCAGTAAAATTTATTGGTAGTAGCTTCTTTTGAAGTAAGTTGCTTCCAAGCTGAATAACTAATATGGGCAGTCTTGGCAGTTTCTTTATTGGTTACAATCGGCACTATCAGATTTCTGACCGTATGGAATGAAATCTTAGGAACTGGAAACAAAACCATAATGAAACACACACAGCCTCAGTGAATGTGGCGCTGAAAATCTGCAGCCTTTCCACACATTCCCACCATATCTCCAGAGGGAATGCCAGTGGGACCAGAAATTGGGAGTGGAGCTAGATTTGCCAACCTTGAGCTAACATACATCATATACGTAGGTGCTTGTTTGATTCTACTGGTAACATCCTAGAGATGCCAGTCGGTCGTGTGTATCACTAAATTGTATTGTAATCTCACTAAACTGTACTGAAATATCGCAAAACTGTACTGCAATATCGCTAAACTGTACTGTAATCTCACTAAACTGTACTGCAATATCGCTAAACTGTGCCGCAATCTCACTAAGGTGTGCTGTAATATCGCTAAACTGTACTGTAATCTCACTAAGGAGTGCTGTAATATCGCTAAACTGTGCCGCAATCTCACTAAGGAGTGCTGTAATATCGCTAAACTGTGCTGCAATCTCACTAAGGTGTGCTGTAATATCGCTAAACTGTACTGCAATATCGCTAAACTGTACTGTAATATCACTAAACTGTACTGTAATTTCACTAAACTGTACTGTAATATCGCTAAACTGTACTGTAATATCGCTAAACTGTACTGCTATAAGCCTTTGTAAAATCAAATTGGCATTGCCATTCCACAGACATATCAGCCCCATAAACTTCTTGGAGAGGTACGTCCAGCATGGAACAGTCCTTCCAGCTTCTTGCCTTTCCTGTCAGAAAGTCTGGCAGCTGTAATTTTGGGTGTATAATACATCCATCCAAATACGGGTGTATATTTATGCTCCAACAATCTAGGATGTCTGCGTGTTCCAGTCACCTAGCATTGCAAAGGGCTGCAGATTCAGTTTTAAATGGCATGCATTCCTAATGTTCACCATGGAAACTGGCATGTCTCAATATGGGCCAGTTGTTCAATGCTTTTAAAATTGTCAGTTGAGACTTTGGCCCGAATTATGCTGTAGAGTCCCCTTCACTGAAGGGAGGCGCCCAGCGACACTGTAAATGTCCATCTCAAATACTTAAATGTTTCTGACACCACGATATGGGCTGAGGTCAAGGACAGATTTCAAGGATGGGCCAAAGTTCAGCCCCACTGAGGTTTTATATTGCAACTCACAAAACTATCTTGACGCTGAGGAAATGAAGCAGACGTTTACAATGACACAATATCAATATCAATCAGACAGAATGGCTACGTTTTTATACCAGTGAAATACATGTACACAGTGTCTATAGATTCACAACCCTATGGGCTCATAATATCAACAATCTGATTCTGTGACAGACAATTCATCTGATTCCTAAACCATTGACATTGAGGTAACTCCAGCCGGTGTATTTTGATGGAGAGTGAAACTTGTATACAATCCCATATTGAGATATGCCAGTTTCCATGGTGAACATTAGGAAAACATGCCATTTAAAACTGAATCTGCAGTCTTTTGCAATGCTAGGTGACAGGAACACGCACACACCCCAGATTGTTGGAGCATAAATATACAGCCGTATTTGGATGGATGTATTATACACCCAAGATTATTGTTGCCCAAAATTCTGACAGGAAAGGCAAGAAGCTGGAAGGACTGCTCCATCCTTGGAAGCAACTTCCATTCTGACAATGTTTTGCAGAATTAAGTCTGAAAGTTTTGTAAAGCAGCAGCAAAATCAAATCATTATAAAACTGCCTGTTTTCCTGAATACTCAGTTACATGACTGAACTAATTTCTGGAGTTTGGGCTCCTCTGAAGTCTCGTACTAGTCAATTCTTGTGATGGGTTTGGTCAGATATCAACAAAACTGACACTCTCGCCCCAAAACAGCACCATTTATCCTGGAAATGCTTTTAACCCAAAAGAGTCAGTGCTGTCATCAGAGTATATTAAAAATCCCCACTATGTACATGCGTTTAATGAACTCAGTCACCTGGCATTAAAGAAAGATATTAGCTCCCATATAGAGACCATCTTTAAGTGAAGCAGTCAAAAGACTTGTTTTTTTGAAAGACTGTTGAAGTGCTTCTCAGAGTACCTCCACCAACTATGAAAAAGACTCCGGCCAATTGTTTGTGCACTGCCTTTGGACCTGTGGCATTGTCACAGAATCACAGAAGGGAGCCATTTGGCACGTCAAGTCTGCACTGGTTTTCCTAATGAACGTCATGAGTTGGTGCCATCCCCCTGCCTTTTCCCCGTACCTCTGCACATTGTTTCCATTCAAATGGAAACAATGGCAGCACGGTAGCCTTGTGGATAGCACAATCGCTTCACAGCTCCAGGGTCCTAGGTTCGATTCCGGCTTGGGTCACTGTCTGTGCGGAGTCTGCACATCCTCCGCGTGTGTGCGTGGGTTTCCTCCGGGTGCTCCGGTTTCCTCCCACAGTCCAAAGATGTGCGGGTTAGGTGGATTGGCCATGATAAATTGCCCTTAGTATCCAAAATTGTCCTTAGTGTTGGGTGGGGTTACTGGGTAATGGGGATAGGGTGGAGGTGTTGACCTTGGATAGGGGGTAGGGTGCTCTTTCCAAGAGCCGGTGCAGACTCGATGGGCCGAATGGCCTCCTTCTGCACTGTAAATTCTATGTAAAAAATAATCATCTAATGCCTCTTGAATGCCTCGATTGAACCTGCCTCCACCACACTTCCAGGCCATGCATTCCAGACTCAAACCACTCGTGTGAAAAAGATTTTTCTCACATCACTTTTGCTTCTTTTGGAAATCACTCTTTTGAAAATTACAAGTGGGAACAGTTTCTCCCTATCTACTCTCTCCAATCCCCTCATTATTCTGAACATCTCGATCAAATCGCCTCTTAGCCGCTTCTCTCCAAGGAGATCAGTCCCAACCTCTTCAATCCATCGTCAACTGGATATTTTCATCCCTGGAAACATTCTTGTAAACTTCTTCTGCGTTCTCTTCAATGTGTTCACCTGGAGTGCTAGTTGCAGTGAGTGAGACTCTGGAGTTGAGGTAAGTGTCGGAATATATGGAAGTGGGGGAGGGAGGTATTGCTTTCCCTTGCTAAGTCTATTGGTCAGTGGGGCAGGAACAGACCAAGGCCAGAGAGCTGGCAGATAAGCTGCAACACCCTTACAACATCGGGTGACCGTGCCCTTGTAATATCACAGGCAAGTGTTTAGGAGATGAGTATTCTCTTCTACCTTTTCGGACTTGCTTTGCGATCGAAGGCTAGGTAGAAAATGTTAGTGTGAAAACTAAATATCAGTAGTAAAATTAAAAACAAATTGAAAATGTAATTAAATAAGATAGGGAAGGAGGCCCAGTCGATATGTTTTTTAGTTGCGGCATGTGGGAACTGGTGGACCCCCCTTGTGGTTCATAGTGACCACATCTGTAGGGAATGCTGGTCGCTCAATGAACTTCAGCTCAGAGTTAATGAACTGGAGTCTGAGCTTCAGACACTGCGACACGTCGGGGGCCGGTGGGGGAAAAGTTATCTGGATGTTGTATTTCAGGAGGCTGTCACAGCTCTTAGATTAACTAATTTGTTCAGTGGTCAGGGACAGGAAAGTCTGACTACAAGTGAAGCAGGTAGAGTAATCCAAGCAGCAGCACTGCAGGAGCCAAACCCCCTGCTCTTGTCCAATAGTTTTGAGATTCTTGCTCCCTGTATTGATGAGAGAGGGGACTGTCGGGAGGATGAGCAAACTGATCATAGCACCGTGGGACCATTCAAGTGTGGGGTGAAAAGGGCAATGCAGTCGTCACCAGGCTAGCATAGTTAGGGGAATAGACACTGTTCTCTGGAGCCAGGATCAAGAGTCCCGACGGCTGTGTTGCCTGCCCAGTGCCAGGATTCGGGATATCTGCTCTGGGTTGGAGAAGAACTTGCAGTGGGAGGGGGAGGATCCCATTGCCGTGGTCCATGTAGGTACCAACGACATAAGTAGAAAGAGGAAAGGGGTTCTCCACAGAGTGTTTGAGGAGTTTGGCACCAAATTAAACAACAGAACTTCCAAGGTTATAATCTCTGGATTATTACCTGAGCCAGGTGCAAATTGGCATAGGGTACATCAAATTAGAGAGATGAATGTGTGGGTCAAAGACTGGTTGGTTTTTGGCAGCAGTATTGAGGAAAGTGGGCTATACCACTGGAACGGCCCACATCTGAACTGTGCTGGGACCAGTGTTCTTGCAAACTGCATAACTAGGGAAGTAGAGAGGACTTTAAACTAAATAGATGGGGCCTGGTTCTATAGGGGTATATGTAGGCTTGCAAAGCAAAAGGATATGACAGCATTACAAGGCAGCTATTTAGGTGTTGATGCATAGAGTGTAAAAGGAAGAGACAGAGTGTACAAAAATGGAAAAAGAGCAACCAATATGGTCAAAAAGGGAAAAATGGTAATACTTAAATGCATGTAGCATTCGGCACAAGCTAAATTAATTAATGGCACAAATTGAGGCTAATGATATGATCTTATAGCCATTGCAGAGACATGGTTACACAGAGATCAAAGCTGGGAACTAAATATTCAGAGGTATGTGACTTTTCATAAGACAGGCAGCAAGGAAAGGGTGGTGTAGCTTTGTTAGTACAAGAAGGAATAAGTACGACAGCAAGAAATTATCTTGGATCAGAATATGTAGAATCCATATGGGTGGAGGGAAGAAATAATAAGCGGAAGAAGACCCTGATGTGAGTAGTCTATAGGCCCCCAAACAGTAGCTATACTGTAGGACAGAAAATAGATCAGAAGATAAGAAAGGATGTAAAAAGGCAAAATCTTGGATGACTTTAATCTTCATGTAGATTGGGAAAATCAAATTGGCAGAGGTAGCCATGAAGAAGAATTCATCGTGTGTATTCGGGACAGTTTCCAAGAATAATATATTGCGGATCCAACCAGGGATTAGGCTATTTTGGATTTGGTAAAATGTAATGAGGCAGATTTAATAAACAGTCGCAGAATAAATGGAAGCCATGACCATAACATGATAGAATTTAACGTTCAATTTGAGAGTGAGAAACTTGGGTCAGACACAATGTGCTACACTTAAATAAGGGTAATCATAAAGGAATGAGGGCAAAGTTGGCTGGAGTGGATTGGGAAAGGAGTTTAGCAGGAAAGGCCACCAATGGCAGACATTTCTGAAAATAGTCCATGACTCACAACAAAAATATATCCCAGTGAAGGATTCTAGGCAGGGGATAAATCAACCATGGTTAACCAACGATGTGAAGGATGGTGTTAAACCTAAAAAAAAAATCAAATAATGTGGCATAGATTAGTGGTAAGCCAGAGGATTGGGGAAGTTGCAAAAAGTAAGAAAAGTTAAGCAAAAAAAAAATGAGGGATAAGATTAACTATGAGGGTAAACCAGCAAGTAATATGAAATGGACAACAAGAGTTTCTTGAAATATATAAAAAGGAAGAGAGAGGCCAAAGTGAACATAGGCGCCTTAGAGAATGAGACTGGGAAAATAATAATGGGGAACCAGGAAATTGCAGAGGAGTTGAACAAATACTTTGCGTCAGTCTCCACGGTAGAAGACACTAAAACATTCCAAAAATAAATAATCAAAGGGTAGGAGCGGGGGCGAGGACACAAATGCAATAACAATCACTATAGGGACTGAAGACTGATATGTTCCCTGGACCTGATGGGTGGCATCCCTGGATGTTAAAGGAAGTAGCTACAGAAATATTGGATGTACGGATAGTAATCAAGGTTTATGCCCTGTAGCGGGACGATGCAAATATGTCTTAATGGGTCTTCATGGGGTGGGCACATATTCTCCAGGCCCGCGTGATTCTTGAATCCTCTGAGCCAGGAATCACGTGGGCGAGCATAACTACTGGTGTTGACAAACATGGCCCTGACATGGTGGACCTCATGGTGGACCAACAGGGTCATTCTTTAAGAGAGATGCCCCCAAAGTCTATCTGAGTGCCGACCTCCCCCCCCCCCCACAATGCAAGACCTGCCCACCGTACCCCCATCAGATCCTCCCCCCACCGCCCCCTGGCCGATACCCACTAAAGGTAGAGACCCTCTAAATTAAGAGACCCCCCAAGAGATCCACTAAATAAAGAGACCCACCCTGCAGAGACCCCCAAATAAAAAGACACCCACAGAGACCCCCTAAATAAAGAGATTCCTAAATAAGAGACCCACCCCACAGAGCCCTAAATAAAAAGACACCCACAGAGACCCCCTAAATAAAGAGATCCCTAAATAAGAGACCCACCCACAGAGACCGCTAAATAAAAATACACCCCACAGTGACCCCCTAAATAGACCCCCCACAGAGACCCCCTAAATAAGAGTCCACTCCACAGTCACCCCGTAAATAAAGAGACTCCACCCCACAGGCCCCCCAGAAAAGTGTTCCCTGTCAGGAAGCCCCCCAGAAGAAGGATCCCTGCCTGGAAGCTAGAGAGCAGTCCAGACAGGCAGTGAAAAGAATATAGTGCTTGAACGCTGACTTGGACAATACACCTGCTGGCTCAGGCACAAGAAGCAGCACCTGACAATTCCTGAAAAGAGAAAAACAGTCAGCTGGGTTTAAAACTCCTCAGATCTTTCATCTTTAAAAAAATGAATTCACGAGATGTGGGCATCTTTGGTTAGGCCATCATTTAATGCCCATCCCCAGTTGCCCGACAGAAGGTGGTGGTGAGTTGCCTTCTCGAACCACTGCAGTCCCTGAGGTGTACACCCACAGTGCTGTGAGGGAGGGGGTTCCAGGATTTTGGCCCAGCGACACTGAAGGAACGGCAATATATTTCTAAGTCAGGGTGGTGAGTGACTTGGAAGGGAATCTCCAGGTGGTAGTGTTCCCAGGTATCTGCTGCTCTTGTCCTTCTGGATGGTCGTGGTCATGGCTTTGGAATGTGCGACCTATGAAACCTTGGTGAGTTATTGTAGTGCATATTGTAGATGGTACACACGGTTGTAACTGTTTGTCGGTAGTGGAGGGAATGAATGTTTGTGGCGGGGTAGCAATAGGGCAGGCTGCTTTGTCCTGGATGGTGTTGAGCTTCTTTAGCATTGTTGGAGCTGCACGCATCCTGACAAGTGGAAAGTATTCTGTTACACTCCTGACTTGTGCCTTGTAGATGTTGGGCAGGCTTTGGGGTCAGGAGGTGAATTACTTGCCGTAGGATTACTAGCCGTTGGCCTGCTCTGGTAGTCTAAGTATTAATATGGCTAGTCCAGTCAGTTTCTGATCAATGGTAACCCTCAGGATGTTGATCTGCAAGCCATTCATTCATTTCTCTTTGATATTGATTTTACTAGCTGTGATTGACAGTTTCCACACAGCTCAGCTATCAGCATTGTTCCATTCACCTTCCTTCATAATTCAGTAACTCTTAAGTGCCCGAACGGCAATGTTTATAAACATCACACTTTGATTGACAGCTCCTGCACCACTTCAAACAGAATTAAATGCTGCCAATTTCCAGCTGACCACTTCAAAATCACTCGACCAAGAAGGGAGGAAATAACAAAGAACAAAGAAAAGTACAGCACAGGAACAGGCCCTTCGGCCCTCCAAGTCTGTGCCAACCATGCTGCCCGTCTAAACTAAAATCTCCTACACTTCCGGCGTGCGTATCCCTCTATTCCCATCCTATTCATGTATTTGTCAAGATGCCCCTTAAATGTCACTATCGTCCCTGCTTCCACCACCTCCTCCGACAGCGAGTTCCAGGCACCCACTACCCTCTGTGTAAAAAGCTTGCCTCGTACATCTCCTCTAACCTTGCCCCTCGCACCTTAAACCTATGTCCCCGAGTAGACCCCTCTACTCTGGGAAAAAGTCTCTGACTACCCACTCTGTCTATGCCCCTCATAATTTTGTAGACCTCTATCAGGTCGCCCCCTCAACCTCCTTCGTTCCAGTGAGAACAAAGCAAGTTTATTCAACCTCTCCTCATAGCTAATGCTCCACCCCCGATGGGTTGAGTTCCCGTCTGTGCAGGGCACGTGTGCGTTCAGTTTTCGTGATGGGAAAGCACTTAATTCTGTGAACACTTAACTCTATTTGAAGTGTTTGATGTTTGCAAATTCACTTTGAGCGGGTGACCCTCAAGCGGGATTCCCTTGGGAATCGCTCGTAATCCTCACCATACATAAATTTGCATAATGAGTTGGAATCAGTTGGAATTCACCTCCAGCGGGAGAACATAAGGTGGGATTCTCCGTTACCTGATGCCGATATCATAATTGATGATTGGGCGGAGAATCCCTGTTTACGACCCAATCGGGGGCGCCGCCCGTTTTCGGATGCTCCCCCCTTCCAAAATGGCATCATCGAGGAGTACGCCTCACGTCATTGGGACAGCCTCAGGACGTTCCCTAAAGGCCCTCCCATGATGCTCCTCCCCCGATGGTTTGAGTTCCTGACCGCACAGGGCACGTGTGCTCTCAGAACCCAGTGTGGCGGCTGTGGACTGTGTCCAGTAGTGCCACAGTTGGGTGGTAGCCGTGCTGCTGGCTGGGGGGCTTTGGCAAGGGTGGGGAGACTGGTGGGGGGTGGCCTGGGGGTGGCGAGGGGGTGCCCAGGGGGCACTATCTGGCAGGTTGGGTCCGCGCGCAGCCAGCACCGTGTTGTACTGCGCGACCGCTGCAAGCTGTTGCCGTGCGTATGCGTGGCCATGGACCCAGCAATTTTCCAGGTGAAATCGGGAAAGCCGTACATTTTACGTGGCACGGCTGCTAGCCCCTCACCGGTCAGAGGTTCGGTGCGGGGGCGGCACCAACATTTTCGTCATAAAACCAGACACATCCTCCGGACATAGCCTCAAAAGCGGAGAATCCAGTCCATAGTCTCTCAAATGGAGATTTTTGCCCAATATGTTGCAATAAACCCTGACATGAATTGGGCTAATACTTTGTCCAGAATCTAGGATTGCTGCTACAAAAATTTAATAAATGAAATAGACAATGTGATGGTTTATTGAGTGCTCCTTTGGAACAAGAAATTTGTCAGGATTGGAAAGAGACCAAAACACAGAGAGCAATGAAGGAAAAGCTGGTACAGAAGGAGCTGCAGCTTTAAGTATCTGCAGTGTAGGTACAAGAACATTTAAAAAGACAGATTTTTGCACATCACAAACAACAATCTCCCCTTGTGAATTTACATTGGAAGGAGGATGGAGCCTCACCCACCCACTTGAGGTTTTGTTGGAATGCAATGAAGTATGCAACTCATCATGTGTCACACCTCTATAAATATCACTTAAGGTGTGGATCCAGCCTTAGAGGAGTTGGATGAATCAGTTCATTTGGCATTGTTGAAATATGACTTGCGGGTAAACACACTGTGTACTGTGTTATTAAGCTATACAGTGCAGGGATGTCTGAGCCAAACTCTGGCAGGATGGCTGCAGAGACACTTGTGATTGATCTCGGCAATTCCAAGCCAAGGAGAGAGAAAAATCAGCAGTCATATCACCTCTTGTTAACAATCCAACGATCCTGTCAGAAAGTAAGAACAGGTTCAGGTTTGCCTCCACATTCAAATAACCCCCTGATACTTATTCTCTGGGCTGTTGCATGAAGAAGGGGCATTACCACAGGAAGTAGTTGATGTTAAAACATTGAATATATTCGAGGCAGCTAGATATAGTACTTGGGGAAAATGTGATCAGAGGCTATGGGGAGAAAGCAGGATTAAGCTATTGAGTTGGATGATCAGCCATGATCGTGATAAATGGCGGAGCAGGCTCGATAGGCCTCCTCCTGCTCCTATCTTCAATGTAAGTACCGAAGGTTGGCTAGTGTTTAGGAACCATACCCCAGAACAGGAGCGAAGGAAAGGTGAGAAAAAGAAAATGCCCAAATGTGCAGTTGGTTGGAAGCAGGAGTAATCCTTCCTTCATCATTCCAGTAATATTGATACATCTTCCCCAAATTCCAGTGTAGGCCGCAAATCTCCAGAAACCTTTCTAAGTGTGGAACCGAGTGGGAACTAGCACAAGCTTCCCTGCGCTTGGCGCAGTGAGACCTGCAACACCATTCAACGTTAATTGGTCCGCTTATGAGGCCTCACGGGCTTCATGCCACAAGTGAAGGCTCGGCAGCCGATTCGCCAGGACCACCCTCGCTAGCCTCCCCACTAACAAGGTCAAGCAGCACTTAAACAACACATGCACAACCAACCCCACTCAGCTCTTAGCCATGGCGCTGAGACAACCAGTCCCAAGGTTTGAACATACGGACCTGGGGTGGCTCCTAGATGCAATTGAGTCCAGGATGGATGTCCTGTTCCCCCAAGGGTCCCGTAGAGTGAGCCATAGGGCAACGAGTGCTGCCTGGGACGAAGTGCCAGTGGCCGCAAGCTCGGGCAGCGTGACCAGGAGGCCCGGCCCCCAGTGCGGCAAGAAGGTCAATGACCTACTCCGGGCAGCATGGGTGAGTTGACACCACCCCCCCCCCCCCCCCCCCCCGGAACCTTGTCACCCCCAACACGACCAGCTCCCCCAACCCTTCATCTGCCTCCCCAACCCACTCTTCACACCCCTCTCCCATCACCCCAATCATCCCATCACCCCAATCATCCCTTCATAAATGCTCCCATTACTGTGAACCACGCGTGTGGCTAATGATGCCCTCTCAGTGTGTCCGCAGGAGAAGCTCTCCCACAATCGCCGGGAGTGGGCCCAGACCGTTGGAAATGTGCTAGACATTCGAGGAATGGGTCCTGGAGGTGACGGTGTGGCCGAGGACAGAGCGGCCATCAATGCATGGTCGGCGCCCTCCACAGAGGTGAGGATCCATCGGGCCCCACCCGGATGACTGTCACACGTGAGTTCTTGTTGCTATACAGACTGACCCATCCCTCCCACTGAGCGTGTGTTCATTTTCCTGCAGGTCCTCCAGCCGACAGCGCCAGCCCATCCGGGATGTCCCCCTCCTGTGCCTCCCATTAAACCATCTCAGAGTAAAGCTCCAAGGATTCCACAGTCAATGCGTCACAGATGTCATCCCCATCTTCCACCAGCACAGAGATACGCACCTCGGTGGGCGACGTTAGTGGTCAGGCTTCTGCGGCACAACCTGGTGAGCACCACACTGCTTCTGATGTACATCAAGTGGAGGCAGGAATCCCCTAGGCAAGACTGCCGTCGGAGGGCTGCTGGATCCCAGGACCCAGCTGGGTCCCAGCCAGACATTGAGTCTGTAGAACAGGGTTACCCGGAGCTGATGGAGACGATAGAGAGTGGCCGGGACATCTAATGGAGGTGTCAGCGACACTCCAGCAGGTCCAAGGCAATTGGAGGAGACCCAGAGGCTACAAGCACAAGAGATGTTGCCAGCAATGAGTGGCGTCGAGGCCAACACTGCTAGGGTGGCGACCGCAGGGGAAAGCCTGATGCATGACCTCGGCACCATGAGTAAAGGTGTCCAAGGAGTTGTGCAGTCAGTGATGGCCATGGCTGAGGGTCTCGACAAAATGTCCGACTCGATGGGGGATGTGACCCAGTACCAGGCCGACCTTGATGCAGTTTTGCGGGGTATATCACACTCTGTGGTGACAATGGCTGAGGCGCTGCGGACCTTTTCCCAGTCACAGGTGGGCATTGCTGAGTCACTGCAGAGCATGTCCCAGTCACTGAGAATCATCGCCAAGGATATTTACACGATGGTGCAGACGCCGGGGGGCCGCTAAGGCTGACAGAGCTTGATGATTCAAGAACAGCCCAGGCATGAACCAGCTGTCCCTCCATCCCAAGGTGACCCCGGGGCCCTATGGACAACGACCGGGATGAGGGGGTGCTGGGTGGCTACCCGGACCCATCCTATGGACTGACGACAGTAGCCACAAGCTCACCCGAGTTCCACCCCTCTGATGAGGCCGAGTCTCGTAGCCAGCACACAGGACAGGGCGGCACATCACCTAGGTGTTCGGATGTTGGCTGCTGCGTGTGTGGTGCTGCCCCCCCCCCCCCCCCCCTCCCCCACAGTATTCAAGCACAGTGTCTAGGCATCAAGGTGTGATTATAATGCTGGGCAATGAGTCCCACATGCTACATGGCCCACCCACCCACGAAGATCCACAATATGTGTGAAGTGCTCACTTAATTACAATTGCCAATTCCCATTAGCAATAGCCTTCAGCCACACGGCCAGAGACCTCAGTGGTCAGTGGGAGTTGTTAATGGTTGGTGAGGCAAAAGGGCAGGGGCTGAGTTGCCCCTGTTATGGGAACACACGGTCCAAAGGTTGGCGCGCCCCCTTCCGCAGTGGGGTTCTCCGTTCCTGCAGCTGGCCAATGGAGTTTCCCATTGTGGCCACCTCACGCAGTCAGGAAACCCGTGGGCGTGGATGCGCTACGGGCAGACCAGAGGATCCCACGACGGAGAATTCCGCTGAGATCCTTTACCAATGGGAAACAACAGAAAATTGAAGAACAAGCTGTTCTTATGCAATATGAACCCAAGTGTGAGATATGTCTTGCCCACAGCATCACTACGCTGCTGTGACCACAACGAGGAGCTGTATTTGCTGCGCAGTTCTCCCTTTTCTCAGATGCAATCACCTCTTTCTCCATTTTAGATCCTCAATTGAGCAGATAAACTGGACAAAATTGCTCCAAGAGGTTTAAGGAAAGATCACGTGACAGACCGATGCTCTGTTATCCTGACTCCTGGGCACATTTGACGGCCATTTGGTAAATCATTCTATAGCTGGATTGGTATTTGTTGTAACATATGTTTGCTGTAATATTATGAGTGTGTAATGCAAGTCTTTTTCAGAAAAAAATTTAAGGAACATATATTTCATAGTTCCATATCATTTTGATGAATTGCAAAAACGCAGTCCCTTTGTAATTGTACAATTGTTTTTAAACCGTTTTTTTTTCTGTAAAGCAATGTGGATTTTAAAAAATGCTATGAAATTGAACAGTTACCCGCATGGGTTACTATGGTTACAGCTGTATTCACTGGTGCTGAGCATTAGCCAACAGTTTGAACTTTTTTGAACTCCAATTCTCACGACAAAGCTGTTCCAGTGGAATTGCACATTGAGTAAGTTCCATGGCATCCATTTTGTCCTTGATAGGATGGCCAACCACAGGTGCAGTTGGGAGCCTCAGTAATGTATTCAAATCAAAGTCCTATTCCATTAATAGGATCGCTAGTGATGTGTTGGGTATGTTGGGACTGCGAGGACTGCGTGTACCATAGCAGTGAGAGAGACAGGCTTCCAACACTTGGTGAAATGCAACTCTATTTTATTGAACTCTTAACTATTAAACATACTTTAACTGTGGGTTGACACTTTGCTGAGTTGACTGGAGACCTGAGGCTAACCTGACCAGACTATCTTACTACCACATGGTGGATGTTCTCGTTGTTGCTCACAGGCTCTGACTGTCTCAGAGGCTGCACCCCAAGAGTGCGGGAAAACTAGTGCCCTCTGGCTTTATAGTGACCGTGTCCTGTCTGGTGATTGGCTGCTGTGTTCTGAGTGTTCATTGGTCATCCTGTGTGTCAATCAATGACTGTCTGTGCACCATCATATACTTGTGTGTATATTATGACATCTCCCCCTTTTTAACAAATGTGTAAATATCAATAAATAGTGAGTGTGTGTATGAGCCTGACTATGTACAAAGTATGTGAGCGTATTTACATGAGTAGGAGCCTGACTATATACAAAATACATGAACGTATTTACATGGGAAGGTGTCCAGTGCAGATAGAGGGCATACAACAAATTAGGAAGAAACGATATGTACAGATGTGTAAACGAAGCACAAGGCAATGAAACATTCAGTCTATAAATTCAGTCTCTCTGGCGGGTGACAAATTCTGGTTGACCGTAAGGGTGGCACACCACTCATTGTCCGGATCAATGCTCATCACTGGGAGTGGTTTAGCCTTTTTTGCGGAAAGCATCGTATGCTTGGTGATGATGCCCACCCGGAATGGGGATGTGAGGCCCTCTGTGTCGGGATCTGGAACCATGTCGGAGTCTGCAACGGGTTGCTTTACTCACCGGACGTTCCTGTGCTGTTGCTGTGATCGATGTGTGGTGGGCAGTTGAGCAGATCTGCGCAGGGCTGCGTAGTGGCCAAGCTTGCCACACTGGAGATAGCGTCGAGATTTCGCGGGACATTGCAGCTTTAAGTGGGCGGAGCCACAGTTGTTGCACGACATGCCGCCGACGTCAGGACGCTCCGTGTGCCACCACGCATGCGCGGTGCGGTCGAACAATGTGTGCACCTGCGGAGTTCGGTCCTCGGCCTCGCCGTCCCCTCAGTTGTTGCGCACATGCGCAGGAGCCCGGGAAAAGTGCGCAAAATGGCTGCCCTCATCCAGACTCAGGCCCTGGAGCTGTTTTTTTTTATTTTATTTTTTTTATTTTTAAAAATAAATTTAGAGTACCCAATTCATTTTCCAATTAAGGGGCAATTTAGCGTGGCCAATCCACCTAACCTGCACATCTTTGGATTGTGGGGGCGAAACCCACGCAAACACGGGGAGAATGTGCAAACTCCACACGGACAGTGACCCAGAGCCGGGATCGAACCTGGGACCTCAGCGCCGTGAGGTAGCCGTGCTAACCCACTGCACCACCGTGCTGCCCCCTGGAGCTGTTTTACGGCCTGCACCCGCTCTGCATCGTGGGGGCCTTGCCGCGCCGTCTCTGCCGCCTTGATATGGGAGTACCGGTTATTAGCGTGCTCATGTAGGATGCGGCTTCGAGGTCGGTAGCTTCAAGATACAGCTGAAACTTCTACTTAAAAATCTTCCAGTTGGCACCGAGGTTGCCAGCGATGTGGAGCAGCAGGGGAGGGCGGACGCTGTCCATATTACCGGATGGCTGATCGCTGGTCAAAGGCAGATTATCTCAAGGTAGGTCCGTCAAACTTTAACATGACTCACTGGTACCATGATGTGTTGGGTAAGCTGGGTCTGTGAGGACTGCGTTTACTGCAGCAGTGAGAGAGAGACAGGCTTCCAACACTTGGTGAAATGCAACTCTATTTTATTGAACTCTTAACTATTAAACATATTTAACTGTGGGTTGACACTATGCTGAGTTGACTGGAGACCTGAGGCTAACCTGACCAGGCTATCTTACTACATAGGCTCTGACTGTCTCAGAGGCTGCATCCCCAGAGAGCAGGAAAACTAGTGCCCTCTGGCTTTATAGTGACCGTGTCCTGTCTGGTGATTGGCTGCTGTGTTCTGTGTGTTCATTGGACATCCTGTGTGTCAATCAATGTTTGTCTGTGCACCACCATATACTTGTGTGTATATTATGACAGGTGGCACAGTGGTTAGCACTGCTGCCTCACTGCTCCTGGGAACCAGTTTCAATTCTGGCCATGGGTGACTGTCTGTGTGGAGTCTGCACATTCTCCCTGTGTCTGCGTGGGTTTCCTCCGCGTGCACCGGATTCCTCCCACAGTCCAAAGATTAGGTGGATTGACCATGATCAACGCACAGAGTTATAGGGATAGGGTGCGTGAGTGGCCCTAGGTAGAGTGCTCTTTTGGAAGCTCGGTACAGAATCGATGGGCCGAATGGCCTCCTTCCGGACAGTATAGACACTCTGGATCCTATGGAAGGGCCCAAACCCTAACCTCTGAGAGTATTTGTACAGTGGGAGTTTGGGAAGTCGGGTGCTTCTCCAAACCCACAGACAGAGCTTCACCGTGAAGCTACATCGGCCTTTATGGGAAATCTGGTAGCCACTGTTAAAGCTATAAAGCAGATTCAATCTGAAGTTGCCATCCTACATCCAGAGAGCCAGCTGCACCCATCACTTGACCTGCCTCTGTTAAATCCAGAATTGGGCACTCTGGCAGCGGACTGGGGGTCACATTTGGAATTTTATAAATTTTGATCTCTGACCTGACCGCAACCAACATATTGTGGGATTAAGATTCCCCCTCTGCCACTGACCACTGCACACTCTTACAGTGATAAGTACAACTAACTGTTCCAGCTGGCTCCTGCCAGTCAGAGCAACAACAACATTCAATTTTTTGCCTTGTTATCTTTCCAGGCTGCAGCAAGTGATACCAGTTATGTTGGTCAATATACCTGCAATCAAAAGCTGATATCCTCGCTACTAAGACCAACCATTTTACAACAATTCCCATGGATGGCAGTAGTTAGCAGGGTGGTTTTGCTGCTATAACAGATTGCCACAAGATCAGGCTGTGATTGACTGCAGCATGTAGTCATCAGGACAACTCCCAATGAGCCAGTCACCTCTGCATTGAGAGGAGAAGACACTCATCCTGCTAATGTTCAGCTGGTGACTAACCACTTTGAGTGAATCATGCAGTTCTTGTATCCAGTTTCCTTACAGCTGTCATAACACCTGTCCTAGATACTGGATCAGTCCACCATCCTCCCATCATTTGACCCAGGTCAGGAAATCAGAGGTTGGCTGCTTGAGGACAAAAACGTCTGGGCTCTGGAACATCAATGAAAGCTGGGTGAATCGTCATAGCATCTGAGCCATAGAAGCTTACAACAAACAAAGCACTGAACAATTACCTGGTGGGTAGAATGAGGCTTTCTGTTGCACAGGCAACAGAGATGCCCTGCAGATTGTGGGCACCTGCTGCATTCGACACAACTGCATTGTGCAAATGGGGCCTGCACATCAAAAATGCCTTTCTCCATTTCATGAGGAAATTTCTAACAGCAGCAGGAATGGAACTGAAGCTGGTAAGAAACTGCATCAATCTGCAATGAGAGCTCCTCAGCAAGAATTCATTAACCAATTCTTCAGCTGATCGCTTGTAACATTGCTTCAATTGGGCGGCATGGTGGCACGGTGGTTATCATTGCCGCCTCACAGCACCAGGGACAAGGGTTCGATTCCAACCTCAGGTTACTGTCTGTGTGGAGTTTGCACATTCTCCCTGTGTCTGCGTGGGTTTCCTCCGGGTGCTCCGGTTTCCTCTCACAGTCCAAAGATGTGCGGGTTAGGTGGATTGTCCATGCTAAATTACCTCTTAGTGTCCAAAGGTTATGGGGTCACAGAGATGGAGATGGGGATTGGGCCTAGGTAGGGTGCACTATAAGGATTCTATGATGACAAAGTACTTCTAGTATCTGATTAGCATTGATAAACATGACATTTGACATTGCAGGTTGATGGAACTACAGAACTGCACTGCTGACATTCAGTTTAGAAGATATTTCAATGGTTTACCTTGATGCCATCAAAAAATATTTTCAACCACATGTTACCATAATGTTCTTCTTAAAACATTTTTGACTATTCTTGTGCTCCTATGAGTTGCTCCTCCAGTGGCCTCAGCTTGGCTGGTGAAAAGCTGCTGGTGCTCAAATGAGAATACGAGGTAGTTTTGGTCAGTGAATTCCGAGAGCTCAGGCCTGAGATGGCATCACTGCAGGTTGCTGTTGTGTCGTGTGTTCATTGTCGAGCAAGGAATCTACAGAACTGCTGATGACTTGTCCAAACCAGGTTTTTTATTAATGTACACGCGGTGAGGTAACGAGCAGATACAGAGCAAGTTATCACAGAGTTTCTTTAGACTCCCCTGGAACTGCCCCTATGCACGACTGTCCTCATGTACGTCTCACAACCTTCTGGGGATGGCTGGATGTGCCCTGACTTATATCTGACGCTACCTGCTGGTGGGAGGTCACACTGCTGAGTACATGGCTACCTGCTGGTGGGAGGTCACAATGTTGAGTACATGGCCACCTGCTGGTGGGAGGTCACACTGCTGAGTACATGGCCGCCTGCTGGTGGGAGGTCACACTGCCGAGTACATGGCTACCTGCTAGTGGGAGGTCACAATGTTGAGTACATGGCCACCTGCTGGTGGGAGGTCACACTGCTGAGTACATGGCCGCCTGCTGGTGGGAGGTCACACTGCCGAGTACATGGCCACCTGCTGGTGGGAGGTCACACTGCCGAGTACATGGCTACCTGCTGGTGGGAGGTCACACTGCTGAGTACATGGCCGCCTGCTGGTGGGAGGTCACACTGCCGAGTACATGGCTACCTGCTAGTGGGAGGTCACAATGTTGAGTACATGGCCACCTGCTGGTGGGAGGTCACACTGCCGAGTACATGGCTACCTGCTGGTGGGAGGTCACAATGTTGAGTACATGGCCACCTGCTGGTGGGAGGTCACACTGCTGAGTACATGGCCGCCTGCTGGTGGGAGGTCACACTGCTGAGTACATGGCCACCTGCTGGTGGGAGGTCACACTGCCGAGTACATGGCTACCTGCTGGTGGGAGGTCGCAATGTTGAGTACATGGCCACCTGCTGGTGGGAGGTCACACTGCTGAGTACATGGCCGCCTGCTGGTGGGAGGTCACACTGCTGAGTACATGGCCACCTGCTGGTGGGAGGTCACACTGTTGAGTACATGGCCACCTGCTGGTGGGAGGTCACAATGTTGAGTACATGGCCACCTGCTGGTGGGAGGTCACACTGCTGAGTACATGGCCACCTGCTGGTGGGAGTTCACAATGTTGAGTACATTGCTACCTGCTGGTGGGAGGTCACAATGTTGAGTACATGGCCACCTGCTGGTGGGAGGTCACACTGCTGAGTACATGGCCGCCTGCTGGTGGGAGGTCACACTGCTGAGTACATGGCCACCTGCTGGTGGGAGGTCACACTGCTGAGTACATGGCCACTGGCTGGTGGGAGGTCACACTGCTGAGTACATGGCCACCTGCTGGTGGGAGGTCACAATGTTGAGTACATGGCTACCTGCTGATGGGAGGTCACAATGTTGAGTACATGGACACCTGCTGGTGGGAGGTCACAATGTTGAGTACATGGACACCTGCTGGTGGGAGGTCACACTGCTGAGTACATGGCCACCTGCTGGTGGGAGGTCACACTGCTGAGTACATGGCCACCTGCTGATGGGAGGTCACACTGCTGAGTACATGGCCACCTGCTGGTGGGAGGTCACAATGTTGAGTACATGGCCACCTGTTGGTGGGAGGTCACACTGCTGAGTACATGGCCACCTGCTGGTGGGAGGTCACACTGCTGAGTACATGGCCACCTGCTGGTGGGAGGTCACACTGCCGAGTACATGGCCACCTGCTGGCGGGAGGTCACACTGCTGAGTACATGGCCACCTGCTGGTGGGAGGTCACACTGCCGATACATGGTCACCTGCTGGTTATCAATGCAATATTATCTACACTAATATCACCACAGTTGCAGCATTTCAGCTGCTGCCTTAGCACCATAAAGGCCATTGGTTAAAAGAGGTGGCTAGAGAGAAGACATGCAGTCATACTGAGAGAGGACCACTTGTACCGTTCCAGATCTGCCAAATATTCCATCTTACGTTACAACGGGCTGCTTGTCACCCCTGGTAACATGGGCAACTCATCAATGAAATTTAATAGAGGCCCATCAATTAAAATAGCCTAGGCCTCAGACTGATGACACAGGGCAGCAGTTCAAGGGCCCTGCATATCACTTGCCTGAAAATTGCCAGGTGAAAATCTGCCCCCATCTCTAACATATTGGCGAGTTCTACTGGCTACATTATTCCCGAAAGGCAGCATGGTGCAATACATTTGGTAGATGCCGGAAGATCCCTCTTCCGGGATCGACCCGGCTCGCCATGCCTCGTGAGATCTAACGCAATCTCGTGAGACTTGCGATGTGCATCACTTTTTGGCAAATCTACATATTAGAGCGAGACAGCTAGTCCCACTCCTGTGTGTATTCCCACAATCTACCCAAGACATGGGTCTAACTCCCTTGTCTTGGAGATCTCAGGTGAGTGAAGGTTCCCACAAACAGGGACCAGATGGAATGGCACTTGTGGGTGTCTCCCAGGGGATTGGAGGCCCCCAGGTGTGTGCTATCTGGGAGGGTGGCACCCTAGCACTGCTGATGCCACCTGAGCACTGTGGCACTGCCAGCCTGGCACAGGTGGTACTGCAAGTTGGCAGGGGCACTGTCAGGCTAGTTGGTGCTGCCAGGCTGACATTTTTCCTGTGATGGAGATTGGGCCTGGGGTACCCTTTGTGGATACAGGAGGGTCTGAGGACCTGTTTATTAGTGAGTTGGGGCTGGTGGCGTTTGTGCGTCATGAGCGGAATTAAGTTCGGTCTCGGCCATGCGTTCCCCGCTAAGGCCCCCACTCTACCTGAATGGCCATTCAATAGCATGGTGTTTCTTGGTGCTCTGAGAGCGGGGAAACACCCAGCTAATTACACACTACGGGACTCCATTCCCACTCGGGTACATCACGTCCATTAATCTATTTAGGTTGATGCATTGGATTGGCCCATGTGTACAGTGTTCCCTTTTGTAGTTTATGTTTCAGTCAAGCTGACTTGATCATTCTTGAACGCAAGCATTGAAAAAGAGAGGGACTACTGATGGTAGTTCCAAGTTTTTTGACAATTGCACTTCTCTAAATTTAGCATTGATGTTGGCTTTGAATATGCACATAATGTTAGCTGTTATTTTCAAGGGAAGTTCATCAAAACAGGACTAGCTACCAAAAATGTACCTGGGAACCCCCACCGCTAAACAATTGAATGAAATTACATACAGTTCCATAAATAATTTTCCTAAATAGGGTAAGCTCAAATGGTATGCAGTGATAAATCACAAATACCACTGTGTCAGATAATAACATTCTTTATTATTAATGTTGGGTGTTTTAATATGTTTATAATTCGGTAGATTTTTGGTGGCTAATATTACTAGTATCAGAATAAATGTAAACCCCAGTCTGAACCATTGCTCAAGCTGAATTTCCTGCAGTGTATCCCAGGCCTCTTAAGATCCTCCCTGGCCTCCTCCACCAGCTTCTTTAAGTTCCACTTATGGAGCCCCGTCCACTCCCTCGCTACCTGAATCCCCAAGTACCTAAACCTATCCCTCGCTACCGTAAATGGCTTCCCCCTAAATGAGCCCGCTGTGCCAGCTCATTCACTGGGAATACCTCGCTTTTCCCTACATTCAGCTTCTATCCTGAGAACCCTCCAAACCTCTGTCCCCTCATTATCCCCTGCCACTCTGCCGACCCCCTGAGAGTCATCGCCAACGGCTCTCTGGCCAGCGCAAACAACAGCGGCAACAGCGGGCACCCCTGCCTCGTACCCCTGTGTAAGTCAAAGCTTCGTGAGCTCATATCATTCATCCTCACCCTCGCTCTTGACGCCACATACAGCAACCGCACCCATGCCACAAATCTCGTCCCAAATCCAAACCTTCCCAATAGTACCACCACTCCACCGGATCAAATGCTTTCTCCGCGCCCATGGACACCACCGCCTCTGGTACCAGAGCTCTCGACGGATTCATCACCACATTAAACAGCCGTCTTATATTGCTCGCGAGCTGCCTGCCCTTCACAAAGCCTGTTTGATCTTCTGCAACCACCCCCGGGACACAATCCTCCATCCTCCCCGCCAACAACTTAGCCAATACTTTCACATCCGTGTTCAATAGTGATATGGGTCTATACCACCCACATTCCACCGGATCCTTCCCTTTTTTTGGGGATTAGTGTGATTACTGCCTGCTTCATCATCTCCGGCAATTCCCCCTTCTCCACAGTGCATCATTAAATGCCCCCAACAGATGTGGTGCCAGGTCCGCTGCAAATTCCTTATAAAATTCTGCCGGGTACTCATCCGGCCCAGGGGCCTTCCCTGACTTCATACCCCTGATACTATCCAGCACCTCCCTCAGCCCCAGGGGCTCCTCCAATGCCTTCCTCTTTGCTTCCTCCACCTGGGGAAATTCCAGCTCATCCAGAACCACCCCATGTCCCCCTCCTCTCCTCCTGGGTCTGCCTCATAAAGTCCCTGGTAATACTCTCTAAATGCCTCATTTATCTTCTCTGGCTCTGACACCACAACCCCAGCCCCAGTCCAGATCTTCAATACTTCCCTGGATGCAGCCTGCCTCTGAAGCTGGTGCGCCAGCATGCGGCTCGCCTTCTCCCCGTACTCATATTGCACCCCGCTTGGCCTACGCAGTTGCCCTACCGCCCTCCCCGTTGTCAGCCTGTCAAATTGCCCCTGTAACCTTTTCCTCCTCGCCAATCCCTCCACGGCGGGCACCCTCGAATATTCCCTGTCCACCTCCACTATCTCGCTGACTAGATGGTCATGTTCCGCCCTCCTTTCCTGATTCGCATGAACCGTAAATGAGATAATTTCTCCCCGGACCACTGCCTTCAGTGATTCCCAAAAAATGCCCCCCGACACTTCCCCATTCTGCTTGAACTCCACATAATCCCTAATCGCCAACCGCACCTTATCACAAAAACCTCCATCTGCCAACAACCCTGAGTCAAACCTCCACCCCGGCCTCTGCTCTTGTCCTGTACTGAACTGAATATCCAGCCAGTGGGGTGCATGGTCCGAGATAACTATCCCCGCATACCCTGCCCCCTCCACCCCAACCAAAATCTCCCAACTCACTACAACGTAATCAATCCTCGAATACACCTTATAGACATGTGAAAAGAAGGAATACTCCCTTCCCCCGGGTTCTGAACGCACCATGGATCCACCATACCCATCCTCTCCATAAACCACCCCTCCCCTGCCATTCATACCCTACAAGCTGAATTTCCTGTTGGAATGTAGGGAAATGCAAAACTCCTTTGGAACTGAATGTAAGGTTTGTTTGAGTGTGATATATAGCTACTCTGGATGAGTGTAGACAAATTCAGCCAACTTTCTTCTTCCCCATCCATCCAGCTTAAGCTAAGTACTTCATGAGAGTCAATTCGCACCCTCTGTCCTTTGTGTCCGGAATGCCTGGGAATCAATGCACATGGGGTTATGGAGACAGGAAAATCAGCCCCTATGGGTCAGATTCATCTGGTTCCTTTACAAAAAAGAATGACCTGCGTGTGAAAGGACAAACTATCTAGCTATTTGAGTACAACAGAACTAATCACACGAAAATCAACTACTTGTTGGCGGGTAAGGGCCGATGACCTCCTTCCATACTGTATATTTCTATAGTTCTAAGATTCTATATTGGTATCCAAACATCTAAAAGTGCAAGAAGGTGTTTTGTTTTTATTTATTTGTTCTTGGGATGTGGGCATCACTGGTAAATAACATTTAATTTCTATCCCAGGTTTCTCTCAAAAAGATGGTGGTCAGCAGTCGTTTGAATCACTGCAGTCCCTATGGTGTAGATACTGTTCCAGAAACTGTGTGAGAGAGGTGTAATATCACTCTCCTGTCATACAGCCCAAGTCTGACCACAACAGAGCTTTTGAAGACTTTAAAAAGATGAAGGTATTCACTCAGTGTCTGTGTTCAACCATTCATGTGCTAATTGCAATGAAACAAGTCGGACAGACTTTATTGAAGTTTAAAACAAAAAGAGCTTTGTTTTTATTAAGTTAAAAACCCACCCAGGTAATGATAGCAAAATACTTAAGACATAGGAGTGGAAGTAAGGCCATTCGGCCCATCGCTAAAAGGTAATCCCACATGAGGGGCAGCACGGTAGCACACGTGGATAGCACTGTGGCTTCACAGCGCCAGGGTCCCAGGTTCGATTCCCCGCTGGGTCACTGTCTGTGTGGGATTTGTACCTTCTCCCCGTGTCTGCGTGGGTTTCCTCCGGATGCTCTGGTTTCCTCCCACAGTCCAAAGATGTGCAGGTTAGGTGGATTGGCCATGCTAAATTGCCCTTAGTGTGCAAAAAGGTTAGGAGGGGTCATTGGGTTATGGGATAGGGTGGAAATGAGGGCTGAATGTGGGTCGATGCAGACTCGATGGGCCGAATGACCTCCTTCTGCACTGTATGTTCTATGTTCTTCAACCTTTCGTAACCCACTTACATGCAAGCATGCAAAAGTTATACTGTAGGCTGTTACTTTCATAGCCAAATTAAATTTCAATGCTGAACTGTAAAACAAAATTGCGAGTTCACTGTTTATGAGTTGTTTGCTGGTGACAATCGCTGCAGCAGAAGTATTTTCAGGTTTGCCTTTAGGTTTCAGGAGTTGAGTTGAAGCCCGTGTAACTGAAATTGCTGCAGACAATTTAATTTTAAAACGTAACCTACCTTTTCCAAAAAGCTGATAATTCTTGCACTTGAGATTTCTTTTGATGGAAATTCACTATCTCTGTGCTAGATTTTTAAACTAGAAAGATGGAACCTTGACTTGGGAGCGCAGAGAAGGGGCCTCCTTATTGCTTCACTGGTACCTTTTCCAAACTACTCACTTCTTCTTAGCAGCTTGCCTGTTGTATCAAAGAGCTTTCAAAATGTTTACTTCAGTCACATGACCCATCTCTACCTGTAATGGGTTCAAAAGGGGTTTGTTTACGTGATGCCTAAACCAACAGTTGTTTTTGTTTCATGGCCAGGGATGATTTGATTATTTAATGTCCCAGGCGATTAACTCCCCCAAATTAGTCATTATTCTGAATATGAAAAAAGGCACGGTGGCACCGTGGTTAGCACTGCTGCCACACATCTCCAAGGCCCCGATTCAATTTTGGCATCGGGTGACTGCCTGTGTGGAGTTTGCACTTCTCCTGTGTCTGTGTGGGTTTCCTCCGGGTGCTCCGGTTTCCTCCCACAGTCCAAAGATGTGCAGGTTAGGTGGATTGAACATGCTAAATTGCCCCTTAATGTCCAAAAGGCGAGGTCGGGTTACGGGGATAGGGTGGAGGCGTAGGGTGCTCTTTCCAAGTGCCGGTGCAGATTCAATGGGCCAAATAGACTTCTTCTGCACTATAAATTCTATGAAAAATACAACCATTGCTCTGACAGGTTTCTGTCTCTGCTGGAGAGGTAGCCTTTATAGAAATGCAAATTTTATGTCCAGTACATTTTAGTAAATCCTTTTGAAGTGGTTTTTGACATGCTCAGGTGTGAAAATCAATGAAGGTGTTTCGGCATTTTGCAATTGCAATTCACCGTGGAACTTTCCATAGGCTTGCAATACTAGACGTCAGGGGCGGAATTCTCCAGTAATGGGGCTATGTCCCCACTCCCACGAAAAAACACCCGCAAATCACTCTGGATCTACCTGGAGTAAGTGCAGGGTGATTCTGCAATTTCCAGGGGGCCAGCAGGGCCCCGGAGTACTCCTCACAGCTCCGGCTGCCGATACGGGGCCCTCCACTTCCAGTCGGGGGTCCGCAAATGTGCATGGCGGCAGCCTTGGTCGGCCGCACGGTGTAACATGGCCGACCCACACCGCGCACCGTCACCAACAACAGAGACCCCCCCAGATTGCATCCGCCCGCTGATCGATGGCTCCCGATAGGTACCCTGGTCATCCTGGAGGCCCCCCCACCCCTGGTGAAGGATCCCCCCGCCCCCCCCGCACCAGGGTGACAGGGACTGTGTCCACAGCCGCCACGCCGAGTGCCCGCCGGGTTGAACCATGACAGAACCACGCCGGTGGGAACTTGGCCAGTTTACTTTGCAGAATTGCCGCGGGCACCTGATTCAATGGCCCCCCGACCGACGCCGCATCGACCACACACACCCAATTCCCAGCAATTCTCCAGCAACCGCAGAATCGCGGGAGCAGCGTCGGACACGATCGTGGGTTTGAAGCCCATTCTCCGCCCCTGAGCCAAGCGCGATTCCAGTGCAGTGGCTCAGAAAATCCCGCCCACATTTCTTGTGGAAACCATCTTTGGTCATCATCTTTTCTTACTTTTAAACAATCCTTTTCATACAGTTCTGTATATGTTTGATTAGCTGGTGAAATTACAAATTGTTACCATTCATGCACAAGTCACTGCCATTGTGTCAGTATGCGTAGAGCATTGTTTGAGAAGGAAATCCAGGATGTTGACCCGGTAAAGGAGCGGCAATATAGGGCGCGATTCTCCCATCCCCGCGCTGGGCCGGAGAATCACAGCAACCGAGCCACGCAGCCCCGACGCCGGAGCGCGATTCTCCCATCCCCGTGCCGGGCCGGAGCGCGATTCTCCCATCCCCGCGCCGGGCCGGAGAATCACAGCAACCGAGCCACGCAGCCCCAACGCCGGAGCGCGATTCTCCCATCCCCGCGCCGGGCCGGAAAATCACAGCAACTGAGCCACGCCGCCCCAACGCCGGAGCGCGATTCTCCCATCCCCGCGCTGGGCCGGAGAATCACAGCAACCGAGCCACGCTGCCCCGACGCCGGAGCGCGATTCTCCCATCCCCGCGCCGGGCCGGAGAATCACAGCAACCGAGCCACGCTGCCCCGACGCCGGAGCGCGATTATCCCATCCCCGCGCCGGGCCGGAGAATCACAGCAACCGAGCCACGCCGCCCCGACGCCGGAGCGCGATTCTCCCATCCCCGTGCCGGGCCGGAGAATCACAGCAACCGAGCCACGCCGCCCCAACGCCGGAGCGCGATTCTCCCATCCCCGCGCCGGGCTGGAGAATGACAGCAACCGAGCCACGCCGCCCCGACGCCGGAGCGCGATTCTCCCATCCCCGCGCCGGGCCGGAGAATCACAGCAACCGAGCCACGCAGCCCTGACGCCGGAGCGCGATTATCCCATCCCCGCGCCGGGCCGGAGAATCACAGCAACCGAGCCACGCCGCCCCGACGCCGGAGCGCGATTCTCCCATCCCCGCGCCGGGCCGGAGAATCACAGCAACCGAGCCATGCCGCCCCGACGCCGGAGCGCGATTCTCCCATCCCCGCGCTGGGCCGGAGAATCACAGCAACCGAGCCACGCCGCCCCGACGCCGGAGCGCGATTCTCCCATCCCCGCGCCGGGCCGGAGAATCACAGCAACCGAGCCACGCCGCCCCAACGCCGGAGCGCGATTCTCCCATCCCCGTGCCGGGCCGGAGAATCACAGCAACCGAGCCACGCCGCCCTGACGCCGGAGCGCGATTCTCCCATCCCCGCGCCGGGCCGGAGAATCACAGCAACCGAGCCACGCCGCCCTGACGCCGGAGCGCGATTCTCCCATCCCCGTGCCGGGCCGGAGAATCACAGCAACTGAGCCACGCCGCCCCGACGCCGGAGCGCGATTCTCCCATCCCCGCGCTGGGCCGGAGAATCACAGCAACCGAGCCACGCCGCCCCGACGCCGGAGCGCGATTCTCCCATCCCCGCGCTGGGCCGGAGAATCACAGCAACCGAGCCACGCCGCCCCGACGCCGGAGCGCGATTCTCCCATCCCCGCCCCGACGCCGGAGCGCGATTCTCCCATCCCCGCCCCGACGCCGGAGAATCACAGCAACCGAGCCACGCCGCCCCGACGCCGGAGCGCGATTCTCCCATCCCCGCGCCGGGCCGGAGAATCACAGCAACCGAGCCACGCCGCCCCGACGCCGGAGCGCGATTCTCCCATCCCCGCGCCGGGCCGGAGAATCACAGCAACCGAGCCACGCCGCCCTGACGCCGGAGCGCGATTCTCCCATCCCCGCGCCGGGCCGGAGAATCACAGCAACCGAGCCACGCCGCCCCGACGCCGGAGCGCGATTCTCCCATCCCCGCGCCGGGCCGGAGAATCACAGCAACCGAGCCACGCCGCCCCGACGCCGGAGCGCGATTCTCCCATCCCCGCGCCGGGCCGGAGAATCACAGCAACCGAGCCACGCCGCCCCGACGCCGGAGCGCGATTCTCCCATCCCCGTGCCGGGCCGGAGAATCACAGCAACCGAGCCACGCCGCCCCGACGCCGGAGCCCGATTCTCCCATCCCCGCCCCGACGCCGGAGCGCGATTCTCCCATCCCCGCGCCGGGCCGGAGAATGACAGCAACCGAGCCACGCCGCCCTGACGAGGTGCGGAGAATCGGCGCCATTTGCGCCGGCGCGTTTGGTGAGACACTGGTCGAGGGCCCCCGATTCTCCGGCCCGGATAGGCCAAGTCGCCACGCGGAAAAAGCAGAGTCCCGCCGGCGCCATCCATACCTGGTCGCTGCTGGCGGGAACTCTGCGCGAAGGGTCAGGGAGCAACCTGTGGGATGGCTCCGTCTCCGGGTCTGGCCCGCGATCGGGGCCCACCAGTCGGTGGGCCGGCCTCTCCCCCCGGATCTACTTTGTTGCGCGTCCGGCCCCAGAACCCCCGCGCCATGTTGAGTCGGGGCCGGCGCGTTCCGTAAAGGCACCATGCATGCGTGGGTTGGCGTGTCGCCACTGCGCATGTGCGGGTTGGCGCTACCCGCAGTGTATGGCAGGAAGTGAGGCTAGAGAGGCGTGAACCGCTCCAGCGCCGTGCTGGCCCCAGAATCGCTAGTGCCCGCGCCCGTTTTGTGCTGTTGTGAAACGTGACGGCGTTCACAACGGCGCGGGCACTGTGTCCCACAATCGGAGAATCGCGCCCAACGTTCCTACTCAGAATGGTGTGTGACTTGGAAAGGAATGTGGAGTGTGACTTGGTGAGGTTCCCATGCATCTGCAGCTCTTGTTCTCCAAGGTGGTCGCTGGCTTTGACGATGCTGCCAAAGGAACCATGTGAGGTTACTGCAGTGCATCTTGTAGGTGGTACACACTTCAGCCACTGTGCACTGGTGGTGGAGAGCGTGAATGTTTAAGATGGTGGATGGTGTGCCAATCAAGCGGGCTGCTTTGTTCTGGATGGTGTCAGGTTTCTTGAGTGTTGTTGGAGCCACACTCATCCATGCAAGTGGAGAGTATTCCATTATTCTGCCCACATTTCTTGTGGAAGCCATCTTAGGTCAACATCTTTTCTTGCTTTTAAAAAGTCTTTTCATACAGTTCTGATTTGTGACTTGCAGATGGTGTAAAACCTTTGGGGTGTCAAGAGGTGAGCTGGTTGTCACAGAATTTCCAGCCTTAAAGCCACTGTATCTAAATGGCTGGTCCAATGGTAACCCTTGGGATGTTGATGGTGGTGCAGTTTGTGGAATTTAAAAATTCCTTCTCTGACCTTAACCCTTTGTGTGAGATCACTGAACATCTTCGGTCACAACATCAAAGGCCTTGGGACTAGACCTTGGCATTGACCATCACAGCTACCTGCTTCCATTGCCTTTGCACAGTTGGATGGAGTACCTGCCAGCCCCCTCTGTATAGAGCACCTCTCTCCTCCTGCTCCCCAATGCAGCACAGTGTTAGAACAGCTTCAAAGAACCTTTCAACCATTCTCTCTGTCCTGTTGCAGCATTATTCAATGTTCTTTTTGATGACAGTCTTTTGTACCCAATTGCAGTACCTGCTCTAGTCAGAGTGCATCTTCCCATTTGTAATGGGCCAGGGTTTTAGAGAACCCCAAAGTGTATCATGGAGTTCACCTGACCCACAACGTTTAATAGATTGTGGTATGGGGAGCACACGGCCCACTCTACATGTGTGGTAGAGCAGAAATGGAAAAGTATTTTTTAAAGCAAAATAATGTTTATTCTTTGATTATAGTTAACCATTTTAAAACATACAGTGAACATCTTAGCAACCATTAATTCAAAACCAACCCCCAAAGAATACAACTCTAAGTAATCCTTTATCTTTCCTTTTAACATAATTTAACATAAGACTTAAAACACCTTTTACCAGAAGCACATCAGGTTAAAGTCACTACTGTTATTAGTTTTAAATCACCAGGATGGATTTACAGTCTTTAGATTACAGAGAGAGACTCCAATACACCTTCTGGCTGTGACTGCAGTGATCCAGCTCTGAAAACAAAACTAAAACACACCCTGCAGCAAACAGCCTAAAATGAAAGTAAAAAACTGACAGACAGCCCAGCTCCACCCACTCTCTGACATCACTGCAGTAATAAACACCCATTTCTTAAAGGTAATCTCACTACAGATATTTATATACATAGCCATTTATAAACACCCATTTCTTAAAGGTACTCTCACATGACACTTTACAAGGGACAGGCTGGCTTTAAGTAGTGCTAGCGTCATGAAAACTGATGTACACAGCCACTCAACAGCAGGTTCAATATTGGTTCCACAAAGTTTGTGTGGCGCCTGTATCGGAAGCAATGGGTACAGGTTAATTAAACATTGTCGCACTTGCACTCATTTTCCAAACCTGGTCAATTTTGTGGTCAAGGCCTCCTGGGGTTCATACTGTTGAGATCCAGACTGTTAGTCATTGCCCTAGGCCTCACCCCGAGGTAAATTGAGGGAAATGGTTTCTTCTCCAAGCACTATCTGGTAATACAGTCCTTAAGATCATAATAAATAGGAACAACAGTAGGCTGTTCGGCCCCTTGAGCCTGTTCCGCCATTCAATAGGATCAAGGCTCATCTGACATTCCTCACGTCCACTTTCCTGCCCTGTCCCAGTAATCCTTGATTCCCTTACTGATCAAGAATCTATCTCAGGACTCTGCACCAACTGCTCTCTGTGGCAAAAGGTTCCAAAGACACTCAAGCATCTGAGATAAGAAGTTCCTCCTCATCTCAGTCTTAAATGGCACCCCTTTATTCTGAGACCATGCCCTCTGGTCCCAGACACTCCCATGAGGGGAAACATCCCCTCAGCATTTACTGTTAAACCCCTTAAGAATTCTGGATGTATCAATGAGATAACCTTCTGTATAACAAAGCTTTTTCTAACCTCCAAAATCCCTTGCATTTAATCGTATATTTTCTTCTCATTCTTCACCCCTTAATGATTAGAAGCAATCTGTTTCCATCTGCTCTGTATCAAAGGCTTCATAATTTGAAACACCCTCTATCAAATCACCTTTTCATCCCCTCTGCGTTAACAAAAGCAGACGTAAAAAATCTGCTGCTTTACTAATGTGCTTCATAATGGTCCTGTTTGTACCTAACAGAAACCGTCAATCCACCCAGCAAAAAATACCTGGCAATATGGGACAACAATCTGTGTTTTTAACCTCATGCTGTGCTACAAATTATTTAATAACTGTTGTGTTATGCTGCTTCGTGTAGTATAAGGTGCTGCCTTGATGTATGCTTTGACAAAGGAAGCTCCAGACTATGAAATGAGTTCAACTTATTTATTGAACTATTAACACAGTTCTTAAATGAGTTTGACTCGCTGCTAATCTAACTGTAGTAACTCAGTCTAACTGTACCAGCCTGCTCTAAGACATGTGCTGGGTGTGATGCTGCTGATCAAACCTGATGTACTCTCTAGATGCCTGTCTGTGGAAAGAGGCAGAGCATGTGTGCCCTGTCCGTTTATATGGGTTGTGAAGTGCCCCCTTGTTGTAATGCCACCTCTGGGTGCCCTGATTACCCATTGGTTGTGTCCTGTTATAATGACCCATTGGCTGTATGTCTGCATGTCATGACATCTCTGGTGCTCCCTCTAGTGGTTACTTAGTTGTAGTGTATTTACATTAACCCCTTGTGTATATACAGAGATGCATATCACCACAATAACAATACATTGTTCTTGCACATAAACACATCACAGAGTAAAACATTGGGTAAAAAGCATTGATAAAGGGAGAGTTTCCTGATTAATATTTACAGTTTCAGAGGACAATGGTTTACTTTAAAATATTATCTGAAACAACACGCACAGAATCACCAAAATAACATCAATGAAATGAAATGAAAATCGATTATTGTCACAAGTAGGCTTCAACTGAAGTTACTGTGAAAAGCCCCTAGTTGCCACATTTCGGCACCTGTTCGGGGAGGCTGGTACGGGAATGAGGTGACACAGGTTTTACCATTAGGTAGCAACTTCAAACTGAAAGCAAACCCATTTATTTTCTTCATACACATATCCCCTTCCCAATTCATCACTTCCCCTCTGCTCCTAATTATTTTATGCTGAGGATCTCGGGATGCCAGCAGCTCTCCAGTACTTCAATCAGCCATTTGCCTTCTGTGCAGTGAATATTGGTCTCAGCTGTGACTCAGTGGAAGCACCCCAGCCTCTGAGTCAGAATGATGTGAGTTCAAGTCCCACTGTACAGGGACCTGAAATCCAAGCCGTGCCTCACTGCAGTACTGAGGGAGTGCTGCCATGTTCAAAGTCCCAGCTTCAGGTTGAGATAGCAAATTGAAATTTATCTTCCATCTCAGATTAATGAAAAAAGATCTCATGGCACTATTTGAAGAAGAGGAAGGAAATTCTCCTGATTAAATTGTCACTCTCAGGCAATAACTTAAAAAGAAAAAAGTTATCCAGTCATGACGTCAATTCTGTTTGTGGGAGCTTGCGGTGGTCAAATTGCCTGCTACATTCCCCACAACAGTGTGTTACGAAAACCTTTAACTCACGGTAAAGTGGAATCGATTGGCGAGGGAGATGTGACCTTCTATGAAATTTGCCCAGAGACAAGTCTTTTGTGACCCGGTTGCCAAGGGAACAGAGGCCCAGGTCAAAACTTACTGAACACGGGGTGCAGGTGAGACACAAAGGAAAAGGCACCTGATCTTGCTGTACATAGCTTTGCAGACTCCAGGAGTCAATCAGACAAGTAGATCTGGGGAGAAAACCCTCAACAGGTGCAAGAAACAAGGAATGTTTTGGGGTTAATTACCAAACAGAGTGTTGGTGAGGATGAATCCTCTGTTTGAAGAAATGAGGCTTGTGGAGATTTAAAAACCAAAGAGTCGCTAGTGGGTGCCTTGCTACTTGAAGCCAAGTGGATTATGCTCAGAAGATCAAGTGGAGGGAATATGTTTAAAAGAACATATTCTTTTTACCGGAAAATTTACCGTAGTGATGCAGGGAGAAGATATCCTGTTAGAACTGAGAGGATTTTAAACACAAAACTACAGGTGGAATCTTGTAGTGGCATCAGGGATTTCACGTGCCAGCTGGAGGGCCAGCAAGAGGCCCGTGCTGCCTCTTTATAAAATAAAAATCCAATTAAGGGGCAATATAGCGTTCCCAATCCACCCACCATGCACATCTTTGGGTTATGGGCGTGAGACCTACGCAAACACAGGGAGAATGTGCAAACGCTACACTGACAGTGACCCAGGGCCGGGATTCGCTGCCTCTTTTCAAGTCGGTCTGTCGACCCACAAGTCAAACAGGCAGTGGTGAGGCCACCGGCAAGCCTTCCACTGGGATCAAGATCCCGGGGTCGGATGTCCCAACTAACAAGCGCTGCCTGCCATTCAGACACTGCTGAGGAGGCCATCGCCTTGCCGGAGGGACACCTCTTGGGAGTCCTAAGATTCCGAAGGACATAGGCTACAGTTAAGTAATGTGGGGGAGGAGGGCAGTTTTGTATGGTGTGATCATGGGGGAAGCAGGCAGGGGATTTGGAAGCAAGGGCAGCCAAGTAGATCTCAGCAGACACCCCTGTTCCCAATGTCCTGTCCCTCAATCACAAAGCTCTACCCAGATTCACTTGTTACGCACATCGAATAGTGACAAGCCTGCTTGTAGTTGGGTCAACCACAGCAATTACGGGATGAGACCATTAAGAGGTCATTAATTAACCACTGAAGGGCCTCAGTTGGCAGTGGAGTAGGAAGGCCTTCCAGCCCAGAACTGAATTCTGGTGGAAGCGAAAAGCAGGAAGGGTTCAGGTATACCACTACCCATCCCAAGTAAATGGCCCTCCCACCTCCAAACTTGCCACCAGTAAGAACAGAATATTCCTCTCTTCATTTCTACTCAAAGTGAAGTGTAATGAATAAACATGGCATGGGGTTTTCAATTGTGTTAATGAGATCATAGGGAATAATCTATAATTTAGTGTATTATTTGCCTATTAAGTAATGTTTAGTCACTTTGATTTTAGTGCGTTTGTTGCAGTAAAAGTCTTAAAATGTGACATTCTGTCACATGATTCTTTGCGCTGATCACTTGGAAATTCTCTTTCTAAAAATTATCATGGAATTCCTGCAGTGGAAGAAGGATGAAATTTGTCCCTTTGAGCCTGCACCAAGCCCCCGAAAGAGCACCCTACCTAGGCCCACGCCCTATCCTCATAACCCCAGTTAACATTTTGGACACTAGGAGGCAATTTAGCAAGGTCAATCCACCTAACGTGCACATCTTTGGGCTGTGAGAGGAAACCGGAGCACCCGAAGGAAACTCACGCAGGCACAGAGAGAATGTGCAAACTCCACACCGACAGTCACCCAAGACTCCCGGAACTGTACCCAATTCCCTGGCACTGTGAGGCACTGTGCCACCGTGCCGCCCGACCTCAACAGAATCATAACAGGTGACTACACTGCAAAAACACTTCATTGCCTGGGGGGAGGGGGGTTCCGAGGTCGTGAAAAGTGCTACATAAATGCAAACCTTTTTTCCCCTCTTTATCTTATATAGGAAGAGTCCAACCCAATCAAATTCCACTATCTAAAAGAGGGAAGTACCATCTGATCTTTTTCTCCGTATTTCAGGCGTGCTGAGAAAACTGTAGCAGCCTTACTGCTCCCACACCTCAAACTGGAGATTGAACCTGGGATTTTTTTGCCAATTGTGTGGTGTAATAATCCACTGGGAAATTCATTTGTTAGCATTTAGATGAACATTATTGTTTACATTTTTTGGGGAGCTCTTTATCTTGAATTCATTATAATGGAAAGTGAAAAAAAAATGCATTCAAAATCCCATAGTTTTGTTTGGTGTTCTTTATGTGGAAAAAAAATCTCATAAAATTTTTAGTGAGTCAGATTCACATCATCCGAATGGATTTTAGTGTTCCAGGAAGTGGGACTTCCTTTAAATTACTTGGTCCATTAAAACAGAGTGGAAAACCACAGGAAAGGGCTGCAGGTTTTAACTTTCGAGGAAGTGACATTAACTCTGGGTGTACATGATAAATACTGAAGATTGGGATCTAGTTAACACTGATTCACGTAAAAGAAATGTGAGCAGTCATTAAGGCACAATTGATGATCACAGGGAAAAACAAAACTTTTTGTCTGTGATTATTTATTTGATTCTTTTACAATGGAAGCCGAACATAGTTTCTGCAGCCTGTAGTAAGTACGCCACCCAGACGAGCTATATATACATAACAGGATCAATGCAAATACATTCTTCAGCAAGGTCCTGATATTCATCAGGTGATGCTGCCATTGTCCTTGCATGGTGACCCATCAAATAGACCACGCCAAAAGTCAATGGTCCAAGCCCTAGAATGACTGAATCCCTGCAGTGCAGCAGGGGGCCATTCAGCCCATTGAGTATACACTGACCCTCTGAAAGAGCACCCTACCCAGGCCCACTCCCTCGCCCTATCCCCATAATCCCACCATGAAATTTATCATGGCCAATCCACCTAACCTGCACATCTTTTGACAGTGGGAGGAAACCGGAGCACCCGGAGGAAATCCACGCAGACACGGTGAGAAAGTGCACACAGACAATCACCCAAGACCTGACTCAAACCTGGGTCCCTGTAACTGTGAGGCAGCGGTGCTAACCACTGTGCCACTGTGCCGTTCTATATTTAAATATAGGCATCCTGTCGGGGCTTTTCACAGTATTTTACCCCCACCTGCCTGCAGAAACTGTTTGAAGTTGGACAGTTGAAGTTGCTTAGGCTACCTACCTGGTAGGAAACCACCCGAAATTGGTCATAGTGCATTTTCACCTGCTTCAACGAGCCCAAAGCTGGTGAGGACCTTTTCTACCTATAGGTGTCAGGTCCTGATGACATTATCAGACTCCAACCACAATTTTAACTAGTGGTCTAAATCGGTGTGGCTTTCTGCAAGATGAAACAGCAAGAGGAGGAGTCATACCAAGAGGCAAAAAGAGGTGTATCTTTTTTTGGTTGTGGGAGTAATTGGAGCATTAGGAAAGCATGGGCCTCGCTTGGCCGGATTCTCACCCTACACGCCCCACGGCGCACCACGGTAGCACAGTGGTTAGCACAGTTCCTTCACAGCTCCAGGGTCCCAGGTTCGACTCCCGGCTTGGGTCACTGTCTATGCGGAGTCTGCACATTCTCCCTGTGTGTGCGTGGGTTTCCTCCGGGTGCTCCGGTTTCCTCCCACAGTCCAAAGATGTGCAGGTTAGGTGGATTGGCCATTCTAAATTGCCCTTAGTGTCCAAAAAGTTTAAGTGGGGTTACTGGGTTATGGAGATAAAAGGTATAGGGTGGAGGCATGAGGCTTAAGTAGAGTGCTCTTTCCAAGGGCTGGTGCAGACTCGATGGGCCGATTGGCCTCATTCTGCACTGTAAATGCTATGATTCTATGATTCCAGGTTGTGAGTGGCTTACAAGCCATATTTCCCAGTCAGCTGACAAGATCTAAATGTAACCCATGCCTCAATCCAGGACCAGGGTATTAAGCCAGTGCTAAATTCAAGACTATGGATGGAATCTTGTGGAGGCAATGGGGTATTAGCTATCGGTTGGAGAGCCTGTAAGATCCCCACGTCACCTCTTTACGGGAAAACCCGTTGCATCTTGTGCCATCAGGCACTTGACAGGCCAGTAGCAGGCCTCCCCCAGAATAAAGGATCGTGGGGGTGGCAGTCCTGCCCTCCGAGAGGTGCCGTCCAATCACAGGCCAGCAGCTTTTCTGTACTCAGCAGCGCCACCAGGGAGGCAGTGGCTGCTGCTGTTATGACATCCACCAGAAGCGTCAGATCTCAGATCGAGGGGGAACCCAGGCATGGGTGAGTGATGGTAGAAGCGGGGCATGGTGGGGGTCAGCAGCAAAGCAGGGGGTGATTCTCAGAAGGCCCCTCTTCCTGATGCTGGGCCCATGGATCAGGCACTGATCCACTGGTTTGCGTGTCATGCTACATACATGGCGAGCAGCTGCCCACCACTGGGTTAATACTTGCAGCGGTTGGATGAGGCCCTTAAGTAGGCATTAATTGCTTACATGGGGTGAAGGCTGTGAGATCCCCCACCTGCCAACCTCCTACCCAATTAAATGACACTCGGTCATCAAACTCATCATGCAGGAAGGCACAAGATTCTGCCCTCTACTATTGTTGGTAGCTATGGGCAACAACCATCTGTGTAATTTCTGGCTAGTTCATTAGCTATTACAGATGCTGGGCCTGATTTCAGTCTGCTGTACCATCAAGTCTTCCTATGTTTGAGGTAGGCAGTGGAAGAAAATTCTCATGACTCCTGCATATTGGTTCTGTTCCCTTGCCCAAAGGTTCTGGGGCATCCCCAAGGGGGCAAAGCACCTGTGCCTGTAATAAGTGCAAGTGTTGGGTTGCCATGTGAATGAGGCGGACGGGCTTACTCGGCAGGCCTTCCAGATCATTTATTTTCACATCTATTGGGAAAACATCATTTCAGAGAGGCACCATAAGAAATTGCAGGCCGCTCTTGTGCCTGATCCCATCAGGTCAGAGAATGAGAGGCAGCAGCAAAATGGGGTTGCCCTCAAAAGGTAAATCAATTTTCCCCTCATAGGTCCTAAGGTTTATTTATTATGGAAGCCTTTTGTCTGCTTTTCTTAAACAGTAATCAGCGGGTCTGTACGCGGAAACCATAACAATTTCAGAACAGTTGGATTTCAGTCCCCAATTCTGGGTGCAGTCCTCCGCTAATGAACAAATCTACACTTGGAGAACACTTGGAGTCCAAAGATGTGCAGGTTAGGTGGATTGACCCTGCTGAATTGCCCTTTAGTGTCCAAAGATATGCAGGATACATGGGGTTATAAGATTACAGCGATAGGGCAGGGGAGTGAGCCTAAGTAGGGTGCTCTTTTGGAGGGTTGGTGCAGCCTCAGTGGGCTGAATGGCCTCCTTCTGCACTGAAGGGATTCCATGAAAAATCAGGTTAACTAACACAAATAACATAAAACCGGAAACCCAGTCCGGTCAGGTTAGGTCATGTCAAGTGGAGCTCACCTCAGTTGCTATTTGTTGAACCTGTTTCTAATTAGAACATAAGAAGGAAAACACGGGTTGCTGTTTGTCTTGTCAAATAAATTTGGAACTGTATCGTGGGTAGTATTGCATAAAGAGAGCATCAGACAGAAGCCAACAAAGACAAGGGACTAGTTAGAAGATTCAGTGAAATTGAATAGTCGTGTTAAGAAATAGGGGACATGTTGTAACAGTTTGATTTCTGTTGAGAGTTATAAAAGGGATGTATTGAAAAGCAGGAGTGAAGAGTGTATTTATTGTTTTCATTCAGTGTTACTCATTGGATTGTTTAATGCTCGATTCATTTGTCAAATGAATTACACCCTAAACCATGTTTTGACAGTGAACATCTTCCACACCTGCCAAAGCTGAAAAGATCACGTGACAACACAGGCCGGAATTCTCCGGTCGTCGGCATTCGCTTTTCCCACTGGCAGCGCACACCCGGCCTTGCGGCGTGGGGTGACGTCAATGGGAAATCCCATTGACAAATGACGAGAATAGAGAAGCCCTCCACCAGCGAACGGCAAACCGCCAAGAAACACGCAGCTGGAAGAGCGGAGAATCCAGCCCATGGCATGGTAGCACAGCGCTTAGCACTGATGCTTCACAGCGCCAGGGTCCCAGGTTCGATTCCCGGCTTGGGTCACTGTGTGGAATCTGCACATTCTCCCCATGTCTGAATGGGTTTCCTCCGGGCGCTCCGGTTTACTCCCAGAAGTCGCGAAAGAAGTGCTTGTTTGGTGAATTGGACATTCTGAATTCTCTCTCAGTGTACCCGAACAGGCGCCGGAGTGTGGTGACTAGGGGATTTTCACAGTAACTTCATTGCAGTATTAATGTAAGCCTACTTATGACAATAATAAAGATTATTAATGTAATTCAGTAAGCTAGAGTACAATGACAAAGCTTCTCTATTTGATTCTGGGTCTCACGGTTCACATAGATCCTGGACAGGTAAAGGCAAACTCTGGTTCAGGGGAGATGTAAGATCCATTTGCTGGAATGGTCAGTAACTGACCATTCAAGGAGTTAAAAACCCAAAAACAAATGATCATCATGGAGAAATGCTTAGCTGCTTAGCACTTTGTCCATTTATTCCGGATTATAAACATGTGAGATATTTCCAGTAATGATTTATGTTTGGTTAACAGTCTGTGTGCATTTCTACCATTCCAAACCTTTACAGTAATTGGTGAACCAAAGTATATTTACCAACTATGCTCTCTGATTTTCCTCACCTCTATATTTTCGCTATCTCCTTTTCAATGCTCTCTCTCTCTCTGTCCATTTGATTGTCCCTGATAGCATGGTCTTTTTAGTTGGTATTTCCTCTTACAATATTTTCATATGTGTTTCTCTCTCGGACCACTTCTTCATCTTCTCTATCATCTGTTTGTTATCTGTTTCATTGTCCTCTTTCTTTTCTACTGAGTTATCTGTGCTCACTGTTGTCAGTCAAAACCCAATCTATAAATAAATAAATGCACACAGAGAGCCTGATGTTCTGCAGATTCCTGCAGAATGCCTCACCGACATACTAAAGCAAAAGTCATTTCCCCCTTTCCATGAAAAGGACAATGATTTATAAAAGAAAACATACACCTGAATAAATAAGTGTGTATTTTTGGTTTAGATGTTGATTTATGAAGTAAACAAACCACTCATCACACAGCCAACATAGTTCACACATTTGCAATCCGTTCTCTATTTAGTGGTTTATTTTCCACCATGTCCTGATGGACTAATCTTTTACTTTCTCTATTCAGGACAATATTCTAGTCTCCACTCATTGGGGCCGTCTGCAGCTGAGCTCGAGTCCTTCACCTTCTGTCTCAGAGATGGGAATACTGCACTAAACCAGAGGCTCGCTTCCATCTCTTTATAAAGATCCCTATAATATCATACTTTCATAATATATTTCCAGTGAAAATGTTTAATCAATATTGGTGGATGTGAATGACATCTTGCATTTAAATAATGTCTCTCAATCCTCCCTCGGCATATCTAAAGACACAAAACAATACTAAGGGAAAAATTGGGGAGACTGAACCATGAAGTAGGGAGGAGGAAATTACCACAAATCTACCTTGAAGTAAGTGAGATTGCAGCAGAGAATGTCGGAAAATATTGATAGGTGAGACCTATCTCTGGCTGACTGTGGGCACAATTTAATGGCCTAGTCGCGCCCAACGTGGTGATGCAACAAGACCATTGAATCTTGTAAGAGGCCTCTCGCGAGATTCGTGGGCTTGAAACAGATTTAGCGAGATCCCATGCGCGTCACTGAGCTCGTCAGTGCAAGAAATGAGTTCCGTGCCAAGACCCCCAAAATATGGCAAAATTCCATTAAATAGCGGTGTTAAACATGCACAAAACGGGACTCTCTTTTTGTCCCATTAAATCAGGTCCTGCTCTTCCTTCCTTGCCAGAACAGTCATCGCCCAATTCTTCCCCTCCAAAGACACAGGTGCAAGGCCTAGGTTTCTACTGGATCTCCTTGCATTCCACATTACTACCACTTACCAGGCTAGAAGCCATTTCCCGTCTTCAATAATAAATAACAATAAAAGTTTGAGTCTTGTTCATAAAACTCATATTTATAAAAAAAACAGCAGAGGAGGCACTAAACCCCAAAAGTAGAGGTAAATATCTAAATGATGGGAGAGAGCGTTTTGATGCAGACACCTCTCTACCATGTGACTTCAAAGACTTACCTGCTGAAGGTCTCCGCTGAATCCTCCCTCGCTCCAATTATCAGGATGTTTTTGCCCCTTTAGCCCTCAAATCAGGTTTTGAGTGTTGTGGCAGCATGCCTGAGGCAGACTGCTGGAATGTACTGACTGGTACTGGTTAGCTCCCTCATGATGGCAGGTATTGTGCCAGAAGCCCAATTCACATGTGTAACAAGCCCTCATCCAGAAGAATAGATTACGATTAGAGCAGACAGAGAGGAGTGAGCAGGTATATCACTCCTGACTCAGGCAGTTCAATAATCATGTGATTAAATATTAATATCACAGAATAGAATCATAGAATCCCTGCAGTGCAGAAGCAGACCGTTCAGCCCATCGAGTCTGCACCGGCCCTTGGAAAGAGCACCCTACTTAAGCTTAAGCCAACACCTCCACCCCATCCCCATAACACAGTAACCCTACCGAACCTTTTGGTCACTAAGGGCAATTTAGCATGGACAATCCACCTAACCTGCACATAGAACAGTACAGCACAGAACAGGCCCTTCAGCCCTCGATGTTGTGCCGAACAATGATCACCCCACTTAAACCCACGTAACCCGTATACCCGTAACCCAACAATCCCCCCATTAACCTTACACTACGGGCAATTTAGCATGGCCAATCCACCTAACCCGCACATCTTTAGACTGTGGGAGGGAACTGGAGCACCCAAAGGAAACCCACGCAGACACGGGGAGAACGTGCAGACTCCACACAGACAGTGACCCGAGGCCAGAATTGAACCCGAGTCTCTGGACCTGTGAGGCAGCAATGCTCACCACTCTGTCACCATGCTGGCCGTATGTTGGTTACTTCACTTTTTGGTTTTACCATCCACTGGGCATGGCGTACAAATCACGGTAACCACAACATGTTCTATAAATAGTGGGCACTGTAGTAGTTACTTTAATTTTTAATGGCATTTACTTATTTTTTATCTGGTCGAGGAAACTCTTTGGTTAAAGTCAATTTTCTGATGAGCTAGCAGACAACGTACAGCCAATTGAGGTTCCACAAAGTATTATGTACTATTGGGGGAAAAAATGCCGCTCAAAAATAAATTCATAGAATCGCAACAAAGGTTCATAACAGTAGCCAATATTTAAAAAACTGGAAAACAGATCCTTAAAAAAACTCCATTCCCTCATAAATTTTCCTTCCAGCTTACTAAAGATGTGCAAAGAGAACATCCAGCATTATTCCATTCCAAACAGACAACAGGTTCCACTGGGATTCATTTAAATCCACTGTTATCGTAATGAAGTTGAGGCCTCATTTTGGTGAGTATATCTGAGGGCTATCTTAAAGGTGTGCCAGAAACTGTACTCAACAGTCACGTGACACCAATCTGCCTAGCTGTGTAGATCTGAATATTTCTTCTAGTCTGTACAACCTAACTTATTTCTGCATGGCTCCAGTCGAGGCTAACTTTGGCACACGTTAATTTTTATCTTTCATCAGCCATTTCATATGTAAATGCAGTAGCACTAAGGAAACACACCAGAACGTTACCCATGCTTTCCGACAAAGATGCAGGGATTCGGGCAACAATATCCAGCTCATTGTGAAATGAGCCACTGGCTCACACAATGGTTTTCGCCCTCTGCACAGGTCACAGCAATTTCACCCCGAATGCAATTTACTTTTCGATATTTAAGCACACAAAATGGTCAAAAGTACTTTAGTGTCTCCCTGCAACACTGAACTTTTCCCTAATTTCTATGATTCACTCCTATTCATTCATGAGGAATGCTCGCTTTAAACATCCAACAGTAAAATATTTTCAAAAAATGAGTGGTGCTTTCATCTGTTAAAAATTCCCCTTAACCACACTTCTGACACATTGCACGTGTCTCTGCCACAGGACATGCCTTTGTGTTTCAAATTGAAATCATAAGCCTGGGATATACAGCTGTGCCAAGGTTGTCATAAAATTATACATTAGACAGCAATGGAGATTATCAACCATGTTAAATTCTAGCTTCAGGCAGCTCACAGCTCTAAGAAGCAAAGTCCAGCTCCATTGGATTTTCACGCTCTGAACAGTATGTTTTTCACATGTACCTCAAGTAGATATCTATATTTTCACATTATGCATTATTCAGGAAGTTGTACATAGTTACTGAAGTACAGAATTGTGTAAATCATATTGAAACACCGGTACAGATTGCCTTGCAATCACGTTGCTTTGAAATAGACACAAGTCTCACGGTCCGTGTGGAGTTTGCACATTCTACCCATGTTGGCGTGGGTTTCGCCCCCACAACCCAAAGATGTGCAGGGTAGGTGGATTGGCCACGCTAAATTGTCCCTTAATTGTAAAAAATTAATTGGGTACTCTAAATTTATATTAAAAAAAGACATAGACACAAGTGAATGATATGCATTAAAATACTTGACTCTGATTACTCCAGGGATATCTGGTGCCAATGTCACCAATGTCAGATTTTAGTAATCTGAACCCTAGTTTTCTATCACACGTTGCTAAAATAAATTGACTTGATTGGCATTTATATCATTTGCCACAGACAGAACAAGAGTTATTTCTAAATATACTAAATACAACAATGACTAGATGTTGAAAGCACTTTGTCAGCTGTAAACCCCATGGGAACATCTAGCATTGTGAAAGGTGCTATATAAGTCCCTTCCTTTAAATATGTTGTTAATATTTGCAACCTATGGACGCGTTTGGGGGGGGGGGGGGGGGGGGGGGGGGATTAGAGGGATTATGGGGATCCAAGAGGAATTTGGCAGGTTTTCGGGTTATAAATTGAATATGGGAAAAGCGAGGCCTTTCCGATCCAAGCGCGGGGCTGGAAAAGAGGCTGGGAGAGATGCCGTTCAAGGTGGTGGGAGGGAGCTTTCAGTATTTGGGCATCCAGGTGGTACGGGAGTGGGAGCAGCTGCACAAGTTGAATCTGGTTCGGCTGATGGAGCAGGTGAAGGGGAACTTTAGAAGGTGGGATATGCTCCCGTTGTCACTGGCGGGGAGGGTGCAGACGGTGAAGATGAAGGTTCTCCCGAGGTCTCTGTTCATATTTCAGAGCCTTCCTATTTTTATCCCCACGGCTTTCTTCAAGAGGGTGAATGTGGTGTTTTCTGATTTTGTGGGCGGGTAAAACCTCGCAGGTGAAGAAGGTGCTGCTGGAGTGGGGTCGAGGAGGGGGTGGCAGTGGTACTGAACTTTGTGAATTATTACTGGGTGGCGAACATGAAAATGAAATGAAAATCGCTTATTGTCACGAGTAGGCTTCAATGAAGTTACTGTGAAAAGCCCCTAGTCGCCACATTCCGGCGCCTGTTCGGGAAGGCTGGTACGGGAATTGAACCGTGCTGCTGGCCAGCGATTTAGCCATGTGCTAAACCAGCCCCTACATAGCAATGGTCAGGAAGTGGGTAGTGGAGGATGAGTTGGTGAGGGAGCGGGTCTAGGCGGCCTCATGTAGGGGCATGTGTTTAGCAGCACTGTTAACGGCACCACTGCTGTTCTCGCCGGCACGGTACTCTACAAGCCCGGTAGAAGTGCTGCCCTGAGGGTGTGGGGACAGTGGCAGAAGCATATGGGGTGGAGGGGCCATTGGTGTGGGCACCAATTTGTGGCAACCATCGGTTTTTGCCGGGGGGGTCTAGATGGGGGATTTTGGGGGTGGCAGCGGGCTGGGATCGAGCGGTTTGGGGATTTATTTATAGACGGGGGCTTTCCGTGTTTGGGAGTAATTGGAGGAGGAGTTTGAGCTGCCTGGTGGGAATGGGTTCCGTTACTTTCAGGTGAGGGACTTGGTGCGGAGGCAGGTATCGACCTTTCCGCACCTCCCGCCCCAGGGGGTACAGGACAAGGTAGTGTTGAAAATGGAGTGGGGAGGGAAAGGTATCGGAGATTTAGAAAGAGCTCATGAATTGGGAGGGAGCCCGATATGGGAAGTGAAGCGAAAGTGGAAGGAAGAACTGGGCAGAGTTGGACGTCAGGTTATGGGAGGATGCCCTGTGTAGAGTCAACGCGTCCTCATCATGTACCAGGCTTAGCCTGATACAATTTAAGGTGGGTCACAGAGCGCACATGACTGTGGCCCGGATGTGCAGGTTCTTTGAAGGTGTGGAGGAGAGGTGTGGGTGGTTTGCAGGTGCGCCTGTGAATGATGTCCATATGTTTTTAGGCATGTCCGAGGCTTAGGGGATTTTGGCAGGGATTTGCCAACATCATGCCGAAGGTATTAAAGGTTAGGGTGGTTCCGAGTCCAGAGGTAGCGATTTTTGGTGTGTCGGAAGACCCGGGAGTCCAGGTGGTGAGAGAGGCTGATGTTGTGGCCTTTGCCTCCCTGGTAGCCGGAGTCGGATCTTATTGGCGTGGAGTGATTTGGACCCCCAAAATCGGGGGTATGGGTTAGCGACATGGCTGGGTTTCTCAAGCTTGAGAAGATCAAGTTTGCCCTGAGAGGATCAATGCTAAGGCATTGGGGAAAACGATGCTCCAATTTGTATAAATACAAATGGGTCATAAATTTACATCTATTTAGCAGGCCCGGTACCCTATGCTCTGTCCTCCCATCATTCTCCTGCCCCCACAGTTGAGAATCACGTGGGCGAGGCTCACTTGTGGTTACCCCCTTGGGCCACTGCGAGGTCCACCACACCAGGGCCAGAATGGTAGAGACAATCCAAAGGCCAACCCCACCCTGCACAGCTACCTCCAACCCCTGGATTGCCTGGATGCTCCAGGTACCCCAGGTACGGGGGTGACCTGACCCCCCCCCCCCCCCCCACTCCAGGGCCCCTGGTATTAAGAAAACCCCGCACAGGGACTCCTGGTATAGAGGAACCTCCCACAGAGAACCCTGAGATAGGAGGAATCCCCCACAGAGACTCTTGTGATCGGGTGATCCCCCCACAGGATCTGCTGATTAAAATGACCTCCTAGGATCCCCTCACAAACAGAATCCCCCGAACCTCCTGACTAAAGGGTCCCCCAGGGACCTCCTGGTAAGTGAAGCCCTCCACAGACCCTCCATCCAGAAAAGAGACCCCTGCCTGGAATCTAGAGAGCAATCCAGACAGGGGCTGTGGGAAGCATTATAGCAGCTCCACGTGTCCATTTCTGGAAGGAGAGCAGCTGTGCCTGCATCTGGTTCCCATAGACCCACTATCTGCAAGCCATTCATATCTTTCGAGTAGTGGTCTGTGAGTGACAGTTCGTAAAAAACATCTGCTGCTTTGATCCATTCTTATCCTTCTCACTTCTGGGGCGGGATTCTCCGTAGCCCTTCGTAACGCGGGTTGCCTGCGAGAAAAATCGGTGTCAATCACTCCGGCGCCGGGGCCTTCTTGAAGGCCGCTATTCTCCGTTCCCGGAGGGGCTAGCAGCTGACTGACGCGATACGCGTCAGTTTCACCAGCTGCGGAAGTGGTGAGACCCGGCGTTTTTTGGAGGATAAGGAGGAGAGAGACAGGGGGGGGTGTGTGTTCCGGCATTTGGGGTGTGTTCCGGCATTTTGGGGGGCGGGGGGGGGGGGGTGTGTGTGTGTGTGTATGTTCCGGCATTTGGGGGGGGGGGGGGGGGGGGTGTGTGTGTTCCGGCATTTGGGGGGGGGGGGGGGGGGGGTGGTGTGTGTTCCGGCATTTGGGGGGGGGGGGTGTGTTCCGGCATTTGGGGGGGGGGGGGGTGTGTGTGTTCCGGCATTTGGGGGGGGGGGGGTGTGTGTTCCGGCATTTGGGGGGGGGGGGGGTGTGGTGTTCCGGCATTGGGGGGGGGGGGGGGGGGGGGTGGTTCCGGCGTTTGGGGGGGGGGGGGGGCTGTGTTCCGGCATTTGGGGGGGGGGGGGGCTGTGTCCGAATTTGGGGGGGGGGGGGTGTGTGTTCCGGCATTTGGGGGGGGGGTGGGGGTGTGTGTGTTCCGGCATTTTGGGGGGGGGTTGTGTTCCGGCATTTGGGGGGGGGGGGGTGTGTTCCGGCATTTGGGGGGGGGGTGGTGTGTTACGGCATTTGGGGGGGGGGTGTGTTCCCCCCTCTCTCCTCCCCCCCTCCCCCCCCTCTCTCCTCCCCCCCTCCCCCCCCTCTCTCCTCCCCCTCCCCCCCTCTTCTCCTCCCCCTCCCCCCCCTCCCCCCTCTCTCCTCCCCCCCCTCCCCCCCTCTCTCCTCCCCCCCCTCCCCCCCTCTCTCCTCCCCCCCTCCTCCCCCCTCCTCCCCCCCCTCTCTCCTCCTTCCTCTGTTAGTGGGGGGGGGGGGGGGGGTGCGGCGTTAGTGGGGGTGTGGGGTGCGGCGTTGGAGGGGGGTAGGGGTGGTGAAGGGGGTAGGGGTGGTGAAGGGAGGGGGTTGGGGTAGGGGCAGCTGCGTGCAGAGGGGGGGCGACGGTGCATTGGCCCCGGGCATCCGTCGCCCCCCTCCTCTGCACGCCGCTGCCCCTACCCCAACCCCCTCCCCTCACCACCCCTACCCCCTTCACCACCCCTACCCCACTCCAACGCCGCACCCCCCCCCCCCCCCACTAACGGAGGAAGGAAGGGGGGAAGGAGGAAGGAAGGGGGGGGGGGGGGGGAGGAGGAAGGAAAGGGGGGAGGAGGAAGGAAGGGGGGGAGGAGGAGAGGGGGGGGGGGTGTGGGTACCGGCCTTCAGAGGGAGGGGGACGGGGTGTGGGTTGCGGCGTTGAGGGTGGGGGGTTGCGGCGTTGAGGAGGGGGGGGTGGAACCCGGCGTTGAGGAGGGGGGGGGAACCCGGCGTTGAGGAGGGGGGGGGGGAACCCGGCGTTGAGGGGGGGGGAACCCGGCGTTGAGGAGGGGGGGGGGGGACCCGGCGTTGAGGAGGGGGGGGGGGGGGACCCGGCGTTGAGGGGGGGGAACCCGGCGTTGAGGGGGGGGGGGAACCCGGCGTTGAGGGGGGGGGGAACCCGGCGTTGAGGGGGGGGGCGGTTGCGGCGTTGCGAGAGATGGGGGGCGGCGTTGGAGGGGGGTAGGGGTGGTGGGGAGGGGGGTAGGGGCGTTGGAGGGAGGTAGGGGTGGTGAGGGTAGGGGGCAGCGGCGTACAGAGGGGGGGGGGGCGTTGGCCCCGGGCATCCGTCGCCCCCCCCTCTCTGCCCGCCGCTGCCCCCAAACCCCCCCCGATGCCGCAACCCACCCCCCCCCCCCCCCCACCGATGGCCGCAACCCACCCCCCCCCCGATGGCCGCAACCCCCCCGATGGCCGCAACCCCCCGATGGCCGCAACGCAACCCCCCGATGGCCGCAACGCAACCCCCCGATGGCCGCAACGCAACCCCCCCCGATGGCCGCAACCCACCCCCCCGATGCCGCAACCCCCCCCCCCCCCCATGGCCGCAACCCACCCCCCCCCCCCCCATGGCCGCAACCCACCCCCCCCCCCCCCCATGGCCGCAACCCACCCCCCCCCCCATGGCCGCAACCCACCCCCGACACTGAACGGCGTCAGCCATCATCAATGGTTGACGCCGTTTTAAACCAACTCTGATTTGCGCCGACGTGACCCGTGGCCACGTCGGCGGGACTTCGGCCCATCCGGGCCGGAGATTTCAGGTCAGTGCAAATAAAATGAAATCCCGCCGGCGCCAGCTGTTTTCACAGGCCGCCGACGGGATTTGCACAACGCCGGTTTTTTTCCGGCGGGAGAATTACGAAACCTGCGGGAGCGGAAATGACGCCGCTTCCCGCCAATTCTCCGACCCTGCGTGGGGTCGGAGAATCCCGCCCCTGGTGTCTAAGTAGTGAAACCAATATATTGGTAAACATTGACCACATCAAAGAGATGTAAGTGCACTAAATACATTCCAATCACTTCCACGTGTGATTTCACTGCACATACCTCTCTTTAATGTGGTCACTGTTTACAAACTTTGGAGTTTCACTACCCAGATCACTGAAGTGCAAAGGGATATGAATGGATCAAAGCAGCAGATGTTTTTTACGAGCTGTCACTCACAGACCACTACTCAAAAGCTATGAATGACTTGCAGATAGTTGATCTGTGGGAACCAGAGGCAGGCACAGTTGCTCTCTCTCAACGAATGGATACTTGGAGCTGCAAGGTAAGTATTGCAGCTATAATGCTTCCCACCGCCTCTGTCTGGACTTCTCTCCAGCTTCCAGACAGGGCTCACTTTTCATGGAGAGGGGGGATCTGTGAGTGGGGGGGGGGGGGGGTCTTTGGAGGCAGTTTCTTTAGGCAGAGGGTCTGGTTGGGAGGGTCCCAGGATTAAAAGGGTTGCTGTGGAGCCCCCCCCCCCCCCCCATTACAGGGGTCCCTCTAGGAGCCCTGTATTATGGGGGGTCCCTGGGGGTTTCCCCTTTACATGGGTCTTGGGGGGGGCTGTCCCCCTATTACAGGCTGGTTTAGCTCAGTGGTCTAGACAGCTGGTCTGTAATTCAGAACAAGTGCAGCAGCGTGGGTTCAATTCCCGTACCAGCCTCCCCGAACAGGCGCCGGAATGTGGTGACTAGGGCCTTTTCACAGTAACTTCATACTTGTGACAATAAAAGATTATATTATATATATAAAAATTGGAAAGCGGGTTCTGGGCTGGGTGATAATTAAGTCCAGGAACCTCGTGTTCAGTGTGCTGAGTGGCCTGAGTGTGTGGTTATGCTGGTTGGTGGTGCTGTACTCTTTCTCTGACTGGTGCCCTTTAGTGTGAGTGATACGGAACGTTCCATCAGTGTGCTGTGCTTGTGCAGGTCTCTGGAACATTCTGCATGTTCATTGGTGTAGGGGGCCTGTTTCATCAGCCATATGACTGAAGATCTGTGTCACCTGTTGGTGCAGGTTCCAATATCAGCTGGAGGTGACGGCAGCTGTGTACATAGTGGCCACCCTCTGGGGCAATCGCAAATTGTTCAGTTGCAGGACGTGGCTGTGTACCACTGCCAACTGGTCATGGCTGCATGTGGACTGGATCCAGACCATTTGACCAGATGCTAAGGGACTGGGTCTGTGGGCATCTCGATTATAGTGTGTTTTCCTTCTCAATCCGTGTTGCGTAGGGGATTATTTGTGATTTGCTCAAAGTCCCATGTGTGTGCAAAGTTGAGAAAAATTCTGTAGAGACAAATTGGTGAGCATTGTCTGTCATGAGTCTCTGAGGGATGCTTTGCGCGGCAAAGTGACTCCTGATTTAGATGATGACTGTGGTACTCATCGTATCTGGCAGACAGTCGGGTTTAAACCACCCAGAATACAAATCAACTAAGGTTAATGCTGTTTACAATTCCATCTGAAAATATCAGCTCCTGTGAATGACCATTGGAGATCCAGGACCTCATGCAAATGCAGTGGTCCTTTGGCTTGATGCAGCTTGAGTGCATTGCATGGTGCACATCTAGAAACATCCCTTTCCACGTCTGCGTACATGGAAAGCCAATATAGTGATTCCTTGGCACTGTATTTGGTTGCTTCCAAACTGGGATTCCCTTGCTGAAGTTGTTGGGTGTACTATCACTGAAGAGCACTAGGGTTGATGAAATGCTGTCCATGCAGTATCAGTCCATCCTGTACTATTAGTTCATCTCTGATGATGAAGAATGTGCAGAGATCATGGGGAAGCTCAGTTGCAGACTCTGCCCAGCCATTCGTGATGGCACAGCGAATTGTCTGCATGTATTGTCCACTTGCAAAGTGTGTTTGAGTTCCTGAATTCGACAATAAGTCAGCATCTCTGTTGTCATGCTGTCTATGTTTTCCTCATGATCTGTCTGGTCTGTGATAGGCAGGAGGGCTCTGGAGAGGGCATCAGCCAGGTACAGCTCCTTACCACGTTTGTAGACAATACTGGAATTGTAACTTTAGCATCATGCGTTGCAGCCATGCAGATGCACTGTAGGGAGGCTTTTTCAGATAATTATGAGTAGCTGATGATCGATTTCAATAGTTGCAGGCGACCATATATGAAGTCATGACATTTCTGACAGGCAAAGATTAAAGTAAGAGGTTCTTCTTCAATCTGTGCATAAGGAGTCTCAGTGTCAGTGAGGGCCCTTGAAGTAAAGGCTTTTGGTCTGCCATTCAGGGTGCAGACTGTGCCAACGCCTTGTGGGGAGGCACCTGCTGATATAAGTGCAGGTGCTTGAACGTCAAAGTATTTTAGCACCAGTGAGGCTGTGAATGGCTGTTTGAGTCAGTTGAAGACTGCTGTGTGGTGCTCTTGCCAACACCATTCGGCATCGGGGTGGAGAACATAGAACATAGAACATAGAACAGTACAGCACAGAACAGGCCCTTCGGCCCTCCCCAGAAGTTAATGAAGAGGTCCAATGACCTCACAATAAAATGGGATAAACTTAGAAAGGTAAACTGTCACACCAAGAAAGAGCTGTAAAGCGTGCTTATCCGCGGGAATGGGCCATCCGTTGTATAGTTATTGTCTAGATCGGGCTTTACATCATCGGCTGTGAGTAAATGGCCCACATATGGAACCTGGTTGAACCTGATCTGCATTTCACAGGGTTAAGCTTTAATTGGATGGTCCTGATTCTGTTAAGGACGAGACAAAGGTGTGTATGTTCTTGCATAGTACACCCCAAACAAGATTGTCATCAACAATGATCTTGCAAGGTTGGCCTGCAAAGAGTTGCTCCATGCGCTGCTGGAACACCTCACTGCAAGTAGAGATCACATAGGCAGTACGAAGAGCATGATATGTACCTACAGCAGGTATGAATGTGGTTAGTTTCAAGGATTCATTTAACTGAATATGCCAGAACCAGCATTATGCATGTATGGTATCACCTATTCTATTGGCTTCATGGGTTGATGTCACCTGAACAGTGCCTAGTTCACGTGCACTGGGTCAATATATATCCTGACTGGGCCATCTTCTTTCACTGCAGTCACCACTGCTGCAACCCAATCTATGGTCTAGTCTACAAAAGTTACATACATCTAGTACTGTCATCCGATGCAGCTCATTGATTACTTTCTGCTTCGTGGCTTCCGGTACTCTTCTCAGAGCACAGAAAGTTGGTGGCACCAAGACGTCTAGTCTCAGGGGCTAGGCCGGCAGCGAAGGGGCTTGGCACCGCGCCAACCGGCACCGAAGGGCCTCCACTGGCCGGTGCGAGTTGGCGCATGCGCGGGAGCACCAGCGTGTGCTGGCATCATCCCAGAGCATGTGCAGGGGGGTTCATCTCCGTGTCGGTCATCGTGGAGGTCCACAGCAGCCGACGCGGAGAAATAGAGTGCCCCCACGGCACAGGCCCGCCTGCGGATTGGTGGGCCCCGATCGCGGGTCAGGCCACCGTGGGGGCACCTTCCGGGGCAGATCTCCCCGCGTCCCCCAAGGACCCCATAGGCTGCCCGTGCAGCCAGGTCCCGCCGGTAAGTACCTGTTGTAATTTACGGCGGCAGGACCGGCCTAAAACGGGCGGCCACTCAGCCCATCGCGGGCCGGAGAATCGCCGGGTGGGGCCGCTGCCCCCGCCAAATCCCCAGCGCCGGAAAATTCAGCAGCCAACGGGGGCGGGATTCATGCCGCGCCCCGGCGATTCTTCGACCCGGCGGGGGGTCGGAGAATCCCGCCCAGTCTTTCCAACGATGCCCACAACACATTAAAGAATAAAGAAAAAAAGTGGAACTGATGGGGATCAAGTGTTAGTGGCATCTCTACTACGCTTCCTGACTTCACTTGTAAATGGCCCAGCTCTAATTAAAGAATATGTGCCCTAGTTCTGGTTTGTCCTACCAGAGGAAATCATTTATTTGTATCTATCTTATTGAACCCCTTTACCATTTTAAACAACTCAATTAGATCTGACCTCAATCCTCAAGGAAATGCAAATAAGTTTGTGCAATCTGTCTTCAATCACTTCCTCATGTTCAAACCTTGTAAGAGAAAGGCTGACATTCCATTCTCCTTGGTATTTGAGAAATCTGAAAAGAAACAACTTACTATTATTACTGACTTCACGACTTCAGGATATCATAATGCACTTTTCAGCCAATTAAGTACTTTCATCATGTAATCACTATTGTAATGTAGGAAACACAGCAGCCAATTTTTGTAGAGGAGAGCCCCACAGTGGTGAGGAAGCTGATCAGGTAGCTTGTTCTGGTGGAGATAGTTTGGGGATGGATGTTGTTGGACACTGACAGAACTCCCTTCCTCATCTTCATATTGTGCCCTGGGAGCTTTTAAATCCACCAGAGACGAGAGATGGATTTCAATTTATTGTTTCATCTGAAAGATGGGACCTAACTGTCCAGCATGAAAGGTGGGCAGCTGCTAGTTTTACCAGCTGCCAGAGATGGACAGATACCAGAATGTGGCCAGAGTGACACCAACACCCCTTGGGCCCATGTCAACAGGTCTTAATACTTCAGCTCCCTGGTCCACACTGCCCAGGGTCTTGCTCCCAGGGCCCCGCACAAACTCGCCATTGGCCGGGGTTTGCGCACACATGTGCGATTGGCCCCGAGTCAGTCACATGGTCCATGCTGCCTTTTCCCTTAAAGAGGCTGCGCTACCACAGTATGTTATTAAGAATTTTTAATTGCTTTGGGGTGAAAGGTCAGAAGGTCAGGTAGGCATTTTTGGTAAAATAACAGCTACTTCATTCCATTGGCTGGTGTAAGCTTGACGGGTGGTTATTTTCAGCAATTGGAACTTCACAAGTACACTGACTATACGAGGCAGTGGGTTAAAATGGGGTTTGATTTACACCTTCAAGTCTCAGTCAACTGTTGCAAATGGTGTTTGAATAGTTAATTCACTGGTTTCAATTCATTGACATAATTATTCATAATTGCGTGCTCACGTACCAGCCTCCCCGAACAGGCGCCGGAATGTGGTGACTAGGGGCTTTTCACAGTAACTTCATTTGAAGCCTACTTGTGACAATAAGCGATTTTCATTTCATTTCATTTCATCAAGTTAAAGGAATGGAGACCAGTAAAACGGATTGTCACAATCAGGGGCCAAAAATTCAACAAGCTTTTGAGTTTAATAATCAAGTCCCACATCTCATGTGTCCAACTTGCTGTGTGTGACTTTTGGGAGGTCAAAGTGGCAAAGACAAAGCGACATATTTAAAGTATTGAAGTGAGATGGCAGGCTGAATCTTGTAAATTAGACAAAGCTCCAGCCCTAACATTCACCTCACTCATATCGATGGATGTACAGCTTCACTACACACCTGACCTTATTTGGAATCACTTTCAAAGCAAGGTAAATGCTGTTTAAGATTTCATTCCCAATAAGCATCTGTCTACATCTCATTCATGAACAACCTGTATTTTTCGTCCTGTGCATTTATGTCCTTTTGCTCAAGTCTTAATGTTGTAAGCAACACTCTCCTGCCACCTAGGTGATCGTTCGAGCATTTCAAGTTGCAACTACTATAGTTAGGAGGCTGACACTTTCCACAGTGGAATGAGAACAATTTTATGAGGGAGCAACATCTATAGGTTCAATGGTACCTCAGGCAATTTGATTTTTCCCATCAATGCACAAGGTAATATTACTGGACTGAGCTGCTAGCGAAATAGGCTCCTCAGTGGTAGCAAAGATTCAAAACATTGAAGTGTTGTTTGTTGGCTAGACGCCAGTTTGTGACGTGCAGGAAATTGGGTGTCCCAGACCCCACTTAAGACAGCCAGCACCTCTTAAAGGGAAGGTGTATTGTTGCAGTAGGCATAAGGACAATATTCTCAAAGGGATAAGGTAGCTGGAAAAGATGCAGAGAAATAGATCATGCTCACTAATGTAGTGGTTCCAGATGGTTGGCAAATGAAGGGTGATCCTGCAGCCCAAGGGCAGAATGTTTGATATCAACCTTACCTTCCAGACAACGATAGGCAAAATAGTGGGAAGAGATGTTTAAAGAGTTGAATGCAAGGAGCTCAGTCCCCAGGCCATTGCTTCAATGCTGCAAAATGGTTACGGACCCCAGCAGAGTTGGCAAAGTTAGAATCTTACCTCTTGCTTCAATCTCTTTCTGCTCACACCTGTAGATCCAGCACTTACAGCCCTCTCCTCCCCTGCTTCCATTCCTTCCCCTACTAATGCATGCCAGATTTCACTCCACTTTATTCTCTGCTGCACCTCCTGCTCTCAGTACTCTTGCAACAAAGGACAAGGGTACAGTATAAAGAGATAACAGGTTGAATATGTGAATATGCAAATATATGACATAAATGATGATGTACCACTGATGTCAGTCAGTCATGTGTTCGACTCTCTCTTGTGAGAGAGAGAATTCGGGAGAGTGAGAGTTTTGAATCTTGCCGAGGGACGCTGCAAGTGTCAGGAAACATGAGGCCAAACGCGCTCGCTTTGGGACTTTGTTCCCTTTTGGGGAGATCGTGTCCAATGTTTCAAGTTTGTGTGACCATTCTATTCTTATTGCTAAATGCAACCTCCTCAGCTTCTGAAGGTCGAACTTCCACTTATGTATAAAACGTTGAAGATTGTTGTGTGAAAGACAGTGGACGAAATTCTCCCCTACCCGGCGGGGTGGGGGGTCCCAGCGTAGCGGAGCGGCGCCAACCACTCCCGCGCCGGGCCTCCCCAAAGGTGCGGAATTCTCCTTTAGGGGCTAGGCCTGCGCCGGAGTGGCACCCGCTCCGCCGATGGTGCCAAAACTGGCACCAACAGCCTTTGGCGCTACGCCGCCCGGCGTCGGGGCTGGCCGAAAGGCCTTCGCCGGTCCGCGCATGCGCCAGAGTGTCAGCGGCCGCTGACGTCACCCCCGGCGCATGCGCGGTGGAGGGGGTCTCTTCCGCCTCCGCCATGGTGGAGGCCGTGGTGGCGGCGGAAGAAAAAGAGTGCCCCCAAGGCACTGGCCTGCCCGCCGATCGGTGGGCCCCGATCGCAGGCCAGGCCACCGTGGGGGCACCCCCTGGGGTCTGATCCCCTGATACGTTTGGAAATTAAATTAACGTACAACCTTGGGTTTAATACACTCCTGGAGAAATTCAATAAACAGCTTACCTGTTCTTAACTTATCTGTATGTCGAAGTATGTAGTTGTAATCCCAAATTTGGTCTTTGTTGCATCTCTGTCTCAGGTATACAGATCGTTGTTTGGTAGGACAGAAGTCGAGCATTACTGAAAAGAAAGTACATTTTTGTCAAAACTTTGAACAGATTGGTGACAGGGTTACTAATTTATGCTGTGCCCTACACTCTGATTGGTCTAAGGCAGTGGCAGACTGGCCAGGGTGTCAGCTTGCCCAATGGCAAGTGGGCCCCTGATGAAGTGGGCCCCCTATATCAAATAAAAATGCAATAAAGAAACAAACACAGACAACTGTTTTAGTAATAAAAAAGAATAAGAAAAAAAACAGAACAGGACACAAATAAGCAGTGCATGAAAAGGAACGAAGCAGGGGAGGTGGTGGAAGGATGTGGAATAGGGGGGCCGGGGTCGGGCATAATTAAGGAAATTCCATGTTTTCAGCAAGAGTGTGTGAATTTAAAGATAAAGTTACAATTCGTGATTTGAGATGGTCGGCAACTTCAAAGGATATCAAGCAGTAGTCTTGGTTCAGCCGGTACATCGGTCCGGGGCCCTGAGAGCCAAGAAGCGGCCCGTGAATCTCTGAAGGGCCCTTAAAAATTATAATTAATTAGATAAATAAATCTCCAACTTCTTTCCTGAGATTTGTATTCTAACTTAATAAAATATAATTGTTTTTAAAAAGAGCAATACCAAATAAAAATGCAATAAAGAAACAAACAAATAATAACTGAGCGTATGAAGGAAAGAAGCAGTGTTAAATGGATGTGAAAAGGAGTGGGGGGGGGCTGGTTCACCCGGGTCGGACATAGTTGGAAATCCACGTTTTCAGCAAGAGTGTGTGAATTTAAAGATAAAGTTACAGTTCGTGATTTGAGATGGTCGGCAACTTGAAAGGATATCAAGCAGTACACAGGGTTGTGAGGTCACAGAAAAGGAGAAGCGGTACCTTTGACCGTGAATCATGAGGTCAAGGATATTGAAGTGATAAGCCATGATCGGTAACTCAAAGGGTTGCGACTTGTAACACTACACTGGTATCAAACTGGACATGTTAACTTTGGTTGTGGGAGGGGCAGCACGGTGGCTTAGTGGTTAGCACAACCGCCTCACGGCGCTGAGGTCCCAGGTTCGATCCCGGCTCTGGGTCACTGTCTGTGTGGAGTTTGCACATTCTCCCCGTGTCTGCGTGGGTTTCGCCCCCACAACCCAAAAATGTGCAGAGTAGGTGGATTGGCCACGCTAAATTGCCCCTTAATTGGAAAAAATAATTGGGTAATCTAAATTTATAAAAAAAAAAACTTTGGTTGTGGGACCATTCTTAATGTCTTACTATAGTCGGACCAAACTTCTAAGTTTCCACAGTTGTCTCAGTTGTTTGCTGGTGTGAACACTGGACAGTGGATTGTCTCCTCTTCTGAAGCTGCATAGGCCACAGTAGTATTGACTAATGAACATAGCCTATTGAAGTGTAAGTAAGTTATTTTATATTTTTTATCAAGTAGGGGTTTATCTGGCGTTCCTTCAAGTTATTCTTGCAATCATCAATATTCATTTTTCCCAATGTGGGGTATTTTTAATTAAGTTTTTATTTCAGGAATATTACCCCTACCAGCATGGAAAAGAAAAAGCATAAATCTGGGTCACTAAAACGCAAAGAACAAAAAGAAGCAGAAAGGAAGGAATCAGCCAAGCGATGCAGGCCTAATACAGAGTTTATAATACCACAAGCACAATCCACATCAATATCCAGTTCTGCAACAAATAATCAAGAAGCAAGAAACAATGCTCATGGTGATGATCAATGACATGTGAGTTACAAGAACAGAGAAGAGCTACTTTGAATGTAGAGACAAATACAAGTGCATCCATTACTAATCAACCCAGGCCCAATATTTCTCCTAGCTTCCTTGTTCCGGTATCTGTACTGCCTGTAGTTGCAACATCTGAACACATAGCTTTAACTAGTGACAGGGAATCAGATATTCCTTCAAGCATAAATGACTTGGTTTTTGAAGCACATCCTGTAAATGAACCTACGCAAGAAAATGAAAGATCAATTACTGGAATCTTCCACTATCCATCACAAGCAAAGCTAAAACAGTTTTTTGCTGAACATCCACTTCAGCCACTTGATGATCTGCCATTTGATGCTCGTTTGTATGAGAGGAAAATTATGAATGACTCAGTCCCAAGAAAATGGCTAACATATAACAAAGAAAATAGATGCTTATATTGTTCATACTGCTTAGCCTTTGAGTTTCCCAACACTTGTAATCCATCACCCTTTGTACGTGGCTTTAGTGACTACAGGCGTATTAGCCAGAGCTTGACTTTACATGAATCGACAACAACACATGTCAGAAATGCTCAGCAATATATCAGTGTGGTTAATGATGGCACCTTAGATAATTTTTTTGCAGCATCACTAATTAAAAGGAAAGAAGAAGTATTGAAGCTGAGAAGTATTGTCATGAGGATTATAGACATCATAAAGATGTTAGGCAAGCAAGCACTTCCTGTTCGAGGTCACAGAAATGAATCGGCCTACACTCTAGATAATGAGGTTCTGAATCATGGCAATTTTTTAGCTACAGTGCAGTTGATGGCAAAATATGACCCCATTATGGCAGCTCATGTTTCTGCAGTGCAAACCAAGTCTAAACAAAGAATCAAACGATTAGAGCAACAAGGAAAGGCTCAAAGTAAAGGCCGTGGTGGACTTGTTACATACCTGAGTAAAACAACTATAAACATGTTAATCAAAATTATGAAGAATATGATACAAGAAAGAATTAGTCATGAAGTTTCTCAAGCAAAATATTATTCTATTCAGGTTGATTCAACACAAGATAATTTATCCATCGATCAGTTTAGCATTATTATTCGGTATGTGCTTAAAGGTATTATCTGTGAGCGACTACTTTCAGTTGTGCCAAGTAATGATGGTACAGGACAGGGACTTTTTGATCTATTGATTGAAACATTACAGCATCTTAAAATTGACCCCCAAAAATGTTTATCTGATAGCACAGATGGCGCTGCAAGCTACCATGGCCAGTATAATGGTTTACAAAGTAAAATTGCTGATGTGGCTGATCAACATGTTCATATATGGTGCTATGCCCATGTCTTGAATTTGGTGATAATTGAAACAACAAAATGTTGTGTGCCTGCAGTTTCTTTTTTCAATTTGCTCCAGAATATAGCAACTTTTGTGAAAGCATCATACAAGAGAATGGCTGTATGGATAGAAGTTGTTGGAAAACATCTAGGACAAGAAAAAATGAAACGGTTAAAGCTAATTGGTGAGACCAGATGGTCAGGAAAATCCAATGCAGCAACAACTATATTTGGACATTTTGATGATGCCGCTGCCAGTACTTTCGTAAATCTATTGACATGCTTATCAACGATACAAAATTCAGAAAAGTTTGATGCAAAAACAAAACATGAAGCAAATGTTTTACTTCAAAGTCTTCTAAAGTTTGAAACCATATTGACAGCATTTACTTACTTGTATATATTTGACCCCGTTATCAAGTTTCTACAGACAAGTGGTTTAGATATGTTTACTGCATGGAGTTTGGTAGATTCAGCTACAACAAAGTTGAAGGAACAGACAAGAACATTTGATAACGTTCACAGCAAGGCTTTGGAATTTGTAAATAAATGTAATGACAGGATTTCACAGATGAATATGGATGAAAATCAAACATTGGAAATTGATGCATTGGAAACAGCATTGCCAGTTAAGAGGCAGAGGAAGAAGAAAAGAATGGCAGATGAGCTTATTGATGATGAAAGAAATTCCTCAGATTCTCTAGCTGATTTTCGAGTAAATGTGTTTAACCTAATAATGGATCGCATTGTCCAGTCACTAGAATCACGCTTTGTACAACACAAACAGTTGTATAAAGATGTGTCCTGCTTGGACCCAGCAAAGTTAAAACTATTGCAGAGAAGGGCCTTAAAGATGAAGCATTGGAAGGTATTATTAAGCTGTTTCCACAAATCAGCAAAGATCAAGTAATATTGGAATTGTTTCCTTTTGCTTCAAACTTTGACGTATTAAAGCTATTGCTTAATGATGGTGAGAATATGGATTCCAGTTGCAACAATTGTAAAATTTGCAGCACTTGCCCATCGTGTGTACTAAAAATTCTGGCATCCAACAGACTTCATGACAAGGCATATGATAACCTTTATGAACTTTATAAAGTCATCTGCACACTATCAGTTACTCAAGTCCAATGTGAGAGGACATTTTCAAAGCTAAAGATCATAAAGACAAGGTTAAGAAATTTGCTGTCTGAGGAGAATTTGGAATCATACATATTGCTATCCATTGAAAAGGAATTGTTAGATGAATTGGATGCAGAAGCAATTATTGGCAGATTCGCACAATCATCTAGTGAACACAAACGATTGCTCTTAATATAGTGGACTGCATGCAATGCTCTATTGTGCTTTTGAACTATCTGTTAACGTGTAAATTGTGCAGTAAACTATTTAAAAATATCAACCAATTACTTTTTAAAAAATTTAAAATTAAAAATTCAATTATAACATTCTGTATTTACATTTGGTATCTACTGCCAGTAATATGTACAGTACATGTACACTGTAATTACTAAGAAATACACATTTTTTCCACAAAAATTTTAATTGTACCCTTTTTTCCATATGTATTTTTTGAAAATTTTATTTATTCGTTATGAAAATTAAATGATAGCATTGAAGTTGTGGGTGGGCCCCCTTTGTCTCCTGGCAACCAATATTTTTAGACCCAGTCTGCCACTGGTCTAAGGTGTGCAAACAATGCATTCTCTATGGCAACACTTCTACCAATCGGAGTCCACTTGCTGGCTGGTCAGCACTCTCCCCTCATGCCAACTTCCTTTCCTGATTGTCTTACAGGAAGTTGGTCATTTTTCCATTTTGTTATTTAAGTTTATTGGAATTTCAAATCATCAATGCCTTTTCAATCATCAATACAGCAGTAGATGGTACAGCTGTAATGGTCTTCTCTGAAGTTGAAGATCATTCCTCTGCTGAAGCTCTTTCCTGCTGCAAGGGAGCAACAAGTTCCTCTGAAAGTCCTGAGTTCTCTTCTAGTGCCAGAGGGTCCCAAGGTCGAGTTTCTCCAATCTTTTCTCTTGGATCAGACTTTTGTTGAAAAGTCCCTGTTATTCTTGCAGTTCAGTCACAGTGCAAGCTATATTCTGCTTCACAGCAATGCTGGCAGCAATGACGCTGAAGTGCTGTCCCATTCTTCAGGTGATGATGTCCTACCAAATGCAGAAGAAAAGCTCTCATATCTCCAAGGCATCTTCCCTAAGGGCTCAAAATACTGTGCAAGAGAATCCCCCAGGACTGTCACTCAGGAAGGGGAAGAGGAGGGGTTGGAGTCGGGTAGAATCTGTTTAAAGGGAAATGTAATGTAAATAGTTAAAGATAAAGTTTCACATTGTTGTTCAAACGAGGATAGTATACTTGGGGTGAGATGTGGTATAATGGGTTAAGAAATGGAATATGATGTCAGTCATGTGTCAGGCTAGAGAGGGAGAGAGGTTGGAACATCATGCCTCGGAGCATCATGCCTTCTCCATAATCTGTTTAGATGTTATACTAATAAATAAATGCTGAGCAGAATGAGACTTTTTCCACAGTCTGTCTAAGATCAAGTCCTTACCTGGAGTCTAAGAGAGAAGAACCAAACCGCCACGACAGACACTATTGGAAGACCTACTGGTCGCAAGTATCCTAGAGAAAGGGAACTGTAGTGACATGTATGACCGACTGGTAGATAGGGACGACACCGTACTGGACGCAACAAGAAGGAAATGGGAGGACGACCTGGGGATGGAGATAGGGTGGGGACTCTGGAGCGAAGCACTGCATAGGGTCAACTCCACCTCCACGTGCGCAAGGCTCAGCCTGACGCACTAAAAGTGGTACATAGAGCCCACTTAATGAGAAACCGTATGAGTAGGTTCTTCCCGGAGGTGGAGGACAAATGTGAGCGGTGCCAGAGAGGCCCGGCCAACCACGCCCACATGTTCTGGTCTTGCCCCAGACTTGTGGAGTACTGGACAGCCTTCTTCGAGGCTATGTCCAAAGTGGTGGGGGTGAGGGTGGAGCCATGCCCGATAGTGGCGGTCTTCGGGGTTTCAGACCAGCCAGATCTATTCCTGGGGAGGAGGGCGGACGCCCTTGCCTTTGCCTCCCTGATTGCCCGCCGTAGAATCCTGTTTGGCTGGCGGTCAGCAGCACCACCCAGAGCTGCAGACTGGCTGTCCGACCTCTCGGAATCTCTCCAAATGGAGAAAATCAAATTCGCCATCCGAGGGTCGGACGACGGCTTCCACAGAACGTGGGAGCCATTCATGCAACTGTTCCGGGACCTGTTTGTGGCCAACGTACATGAGGAAGAATAGTCGGGTGGCCAAGAACCAGGGGAAAATGGGCGGGAATCGGGGGAAGGTAGCCGGGGGGAGGGGGGGGGGGGGCTACGGGCTCGGTATGGGGGTTTGATGGCAAGCCAAGGCCCAAAACCAAACTATAAATAAATGCCTATAAACATGTGCCTCGGCCATATTGGGGAATGTAAAATATGTATGCTGGCTAAAGGGGGCGGCCACAATTATTGTTATGAAGATGCTTACCTGTAAATATTCATGTAAAAAATTTTTGTGTTTTCCTTTTTTTTTTTTCCTCTCTCTAATAACTTGTAATTTGTCATATATAAAATATGAAAACTCAATAAAAAAACATTTATAAAAAAAAAAAGAGAGAAGAACCATCTAAGAACAAAGGGCATAACCCACTGGCTGACAAACATGTCTGCTTGTTAGAGCCTTAGAATTCACAGTTGTGAATGGTAGTTGAGAGGCATTCACAAGGAGGAATGTAAAAGTTCTCCATGAATTATCTCAGATCTTTGACAATCTGGTATCATAGAAGCAAGTACCAGAACCTTTTATGTTTCTCAACTGATCCTTTGTTCTTCCGAATCTCCGTACATTGTGCTATAGATTTTATCACCTCCCTCTGATCTCACTGAGAAAAAAAGCAATAACCATCTACAGTCTTCCATTTGAATTTATTCTTTCCCAGGATCTCAAATTTATTGAACTCCTTCCCACCCTCATCTGTGCTACAGCCTGTTAAGACCTACGTTTAGCTCAAATCATCCCTAACTGTTAGCATAACCAAGATTCGCTGAGTCTCTTCATTGCTGATAGTATCCTTACTGTGAACTTCAGTTTCTCAACAGAAGGGTTTTAGAATGGTGACCCTTTGTCAGATAGAAATGGCAAATACGACCATCAGAAATGTACTCAGAGGTTCTCCCCACTGACTGTCATAATTTAGCAGAAACCCATCAGAATCCTTGTTCATGTCATTTATCTGGAGTTTTCCAATCTTTTATCCAATGGTCGAATTTTCTTTGCCTCTTGTGCATCTTAACTAAATGAGCAACTGGAACTCCTATTTATTAGATTGCTGCTGATTTGGGGATCGCCAGTGAAATTCCTGTCAAGACTCTTAATTAAAGTGGGGGATGGGAGGGAGTGAAGCACATGTGATTAACACATGAAATATAATTCCTGATAGGATAGTGAAGGTTATAATAATGACCTCAGAAAAAATTTTGAGAAAGCTGCCATTGGCCGCCAGTGGGAAAGGTCAGAAAAACCTGCCCATGGTTTCTGATGGGCTTTGGAGTATATATTTTTTTAATTTATTCATTCTTGGAAAGTGGGCGTCACTGGCTGGGCCAGCATTTCCTCCCCCTCCCTAATTGCCTTTGAACTGAGTGGCTTGCCGGGCTATTTCAATGGGGGCAGAGTCAACCTGTGTGGGTCTAGAGTCACATGTAGGCCAGACTGGGTAAGGACGGCAGATTTCCTTTGCTGAAGGACATTAGTGAACCAGATAGGTTTTTACAAATTTGGTGTCATGGTCATCATTAGACTTTTTAATTCCAGATTTTTATTGAATTCAAATTTCACTATCTGCCATACTGGGATTCGAACCCGGGACCCCAGAGCATGAAATGAAATGAACATCACTTATTGTCACAAGTAGACTTCTAATGAAGTTACTGTGAAAAGCCCCTAGTCGCCACATTCCGGTACCTCTCCCGTAACAGCCTCCCCGAACAGGCGCCATAATGTGGCGACTAGGGGCTTTTCACAGGCATTACCCTGGATTTCTGGATTACTAGTCCAGTGATAATACCACTACTCCACCGCCTCCCCAAAATTGTGATGCACAATTTGGATGACCAGTGTGTCCTTTCCTCTTCATCACTGCTCGTATGTTTATATGTTTGTGTAGAGTGGCACTCAGAATGGCGATAACCTGTCCATTAAACTGCATTGTGCTTTGAGTTCAAACATCTTAATGGTGAGGCAGAGCCGTGACAGAGAAGGAAAGAAAAGGAAGCAAATCTTATGAGGAAAGGCTGAGGAACTTGAGGCTGTTTTCGTTAGAGAGAAGAAGGTTAAGAGGTGACTTAATAGAGGCATACAAGATGATCAGAGGATTAGATAGGGTGGACAGTGAGAGCCTTTTTCCTCGGATGGTGATGGCTAGCACGAGGGGACATAGCTTTAAATTGAGGGGCAATAGATATAGGACAGATGTCAGATCTTTACTCAGAGAGTAGTAAGGGCGTGGAATGCCCTGCGTGCCACAGTAGTGGACTCGCCAACATTAAGGGCATTTAAATGGTCATTGGATAAACATATGGATGATAAGGGAATAGTGTAGATGGGCTTTAGAGTGGTTTCACATGTTGACGCAACATCGAGGGCCGAAGGGCCTGTACTGCACTGTAATGTTCTACGTAAATCTGTACTCCAGAACTCAGTACCTTGTGGGACATTCTGCCCCATGTGCCCAAATATGTGCTGGTTCATGAATAACCACAGCCTGTATGGGAATTGAACCCCCGCTGCTGGCCTTACTCTGCATCACAAACCAACTGGCTAGCAAAGTGAGCTAAACTAGCCCCCTCTTTTAATTAAAGCATTGCAAGCTGTCACCTTGAAATGGCAGCTTCCTGTTTTGTATGCTCCATGACACCGGGCCTCAAGTTTGATGAAATTTATATTGTTGAAGTTCAAAAAATCTGCAAAGAAAAGACTTGCATTTAATCATGGCCTCAAGATGTCCCAAAGCACTTTACAGCCCATAATAACTTGTGAAACGTAGTTTAGACGGTAACTATAGGAAACATAGCAACCAATTTGTACACAAGGTCCCACAATCAGCAATGAGATAATCTTCATCAGAAAGGCCATCAACCCAAAGGGTTAAGTCTGCTTCTCTCTCCATAGCTGCTGCCTGACTTGTTGAGTATTTCCTGCACTTTCTGTTATTATTTCAGCTTTTCAGCACCTGCAATATTATGCTCATGTAGGAGTTTTCTATCTACGTATTCCATTAATTGACATGTATACTGCTTAATACTGAGGTTAGTAACAGCACAGACTGGACCCAAGCTTTTTCATGACTCTCAAAAATCTTCACTTTTTCCTACCTGGATTGTTTTCTGTCCCCAGTGTCCAACTCTGTGGCTGTAAAATCCTTCGGATGACCTTTCTATTGGCCTCTCGCCTGCTCCGACCTCTCCACAATTTTACGGTGGGACAGGCAAGGCCTAGGCCAGCCTGCCCGCCCTTGCCCCATTTGAGGCCCTTAAGCCAATTAATGACCACTTAAGGGCCATTGCCCACACGTCCTCAATTTTCAGGCTCTCAGGAGAAGTTCAATGGCAGGCAGGAAAGTGGGGGGTAGACCTCCTATCAAAATCACATTCGTCTTCCCCCCCCCCCCCCCCCCCCAGCTCACAAGACCTGGTCGCTGCAGCTGCTCCTCCGCTCCCCCACCTCTCCACCAACATCCCTACCCACCTCCATGGACCTACCCCCACCCTCCCCACCCTGAGACCCCCCCACACACTTCACTGGTCCTGGAATCCTGGGACCAGGACTCTAAGGGGCCTACATGTAATGCCAGTCCTGACCACTGTAGCTTCTGGTGCTGTTAGGACTAGAGAGTTGCCAACCAATCAAATTGGCCGGCAGCTCTTTGTGGCACAACTTCCTCCCAAGAAAGGGGCAGAATTCCCATCTCCAGGCCATTAACATTTGTTGGAGTGTCAAAGGGCAGCCAGTATCAGCGGTAATCCACACGCCACCAACTCCTTGGATGGCAGGAAGAGAAACTCCGACATCTGAAAACTCCTGGCCCATATCTCTTTAATAGCACATAAATATTATGGATGAAAACATACACACCATTCATACATTCAAAAAACAGGAAACATATAAAATTCCCTGACCTCAAAGACAGATGAAGCATAGTATAGATTAACCAGCAGTAAATAGGACATTCCTGAAATGTTGGTCATTGCCTAAGCTCCAGTGTTGCACTCCACACGATTGCTCACATGTGTTCATTTAAATGCAGAATAATAGGGCGAATCTGAACACACAGTTCTCTATGACATTTATTATGAAAGTCGGAACTACTGAATGGTATTTATTTTAATGTAGGAGTCTGACAAACAAGGCAGATGAGTTGTGGGCACATATTAAAGCATGGGGCTATGATGTCATTGCTGTTACTCCGGCATGTTTGAGAGAGGGGCAGGATTGGCAGCTCAAGGGCAGCACGGTAGCATAGTGGTTAATATTACAGTCTCAGGGCGCTGAGATCCCAGGTTCGATCCCAGCTCTGCCTGTGTGGAGTTTGCACATTCTCCCTGTGTTTGCGTGGAATTCGCACCCACAACACAAAGGTGTGCAAGGTAGGTGGATTGGATATGCTAAATTGCCGCTTAGTGGAAAAAAATAATTGAGTACTCTAAATTTATAACAGAAAAAGATTGGCAGCTCAATATTCCAGGATAGAGAATCCTCAGGTGAGATAGGGAAGGAGGTAAAAGAGGAGGTGGTGTCACAATTTTGATGAGCAATAAGGCGAGACAACGGGCTGGATTCGGCAATCGCCGACGCCAAAACCGTGTTCGCCAATCGGCCGGAGAATGCATTTTTATGCTGGAATCATGGGTGGCACTGCTTTTCCGAAGCTCCGCCCTCTCAAAAACGACATACTTGAGGAATATGCCACACGTGTCGGGACGGCCTCAGGACATCACCTGAGGCCATCCCCTGATGCTCCGCCCCTAATGTGCCAAGTCCCCGACGGCGTGGGACACGTGTCCTCACAACTTTCGGGGACCTTGCGTGGCAGCTGCGGACTGTGTTCAGCGCCGCTACAGTCGGGGGGGGGGGGGGGGGGGGGGGGGGGGGGGGGGGGAGCCGTTCCGCTGGTAGCGGATGCTTTGGTGGAGGCTGGGGTGACTGGTGGGCGGGTGGTCCGGGGATGGCGAGGGGGTTACAGGTGGGAAGTTTTTGAAAAGCCCAGTCCGTGCACGGCTGGCACCATGTTGTACAGCACGGCCGCCGCCCTGCGCATGCGCTGCCACGGACCCAGCCATTCTGTGTCCTTATCGGCAGGTAAAGCCAGCTTTACGCTAGCCCCCACTGGGCGGAGGATCTACCCATATGGCTTCAGTTGAAGAACTTACTAAGATTCTGAACTGGATTATCTGATTCTGTGGCTATGTTATGAGGATACGTCTGGTCTTTTGGTCACTTGAGTGGATTGGTAGACATTTAGGTAAATCTGTGACAGAAGAGTGGGACATATTCGAGAAGGAAATAGGGGGAAATACAGGGCAAAAATGTTCAATCAAGAAAAAGGGTAGGGCCAGCAAATCCAGTGAACCTTGGATATACAGCATTGGATGAGGAGAAAAGGGAGGCTTATGACATATATCAAGTGCTCGAAATAGAGGCATATAGAATGTACAAGAGAGAACTTAAAAAAGAAATTAGGAGAGCAAAAAGGGGACATGAAAGGATACTCGTAGGTAAAATACAGGAAAATCCTAAGCTGTTTTACAAGTACCTTAAGGGTAAAAGGATAACTAGGGAAAAAATAGGGCCCATTAAGGACCACAGTGATAATTTGTGTGTGGAGCCGGAGGACGTAAATAGGGTTCTAAATGAATACTTTGCGTCAGCGGTCATTTGCGAGAGGGACAGTGTGGATATAGAAATCAGGAAGAAGAACTGTGATAAAATTAAAGAGATTAACAGAGACAGAAAGGAGGTTCTGAGTGGTCTGGCATATCCCAGGCTATTGAGTGAGGCAAGGGAGGAAGGGATAAACTAGGAAACTACAGGCCAGTCAGTCTAACCTCAGTGGTGGGGAAATGATTGGAAGCAATTCTGAGAGTTAGAATTAATCTGCACTTGGAGAGGCAGGGATTAATCATGAACAGTCAGCATGGTTTTGTTAAGGGGAGGTCATGTCTGACCAACTTGATTGAGTCTTTTTGAAGAGCTGACCAGGTGTGTAGCTGAAGGAAATGCATTTGACGTAGTCCAATTGGACTTCAGCAAGGCTTTTGATAAGGTCCCATATGGGAGACTGATAGCAAAGTTAAGAACCCATGCGATCCAAGGAAATTTAGCAAATTGGATCCAGAATTGGCTGAGTGGTAGGAAGCAGAGGGTGATGGTCAAGAGGTGTTTTTCCGACTGGAAGCCTGTGTCCGATAGGGTTCAGCCGTGTTGGGGCCTTTGTGGTTTGTGGTTTATATAAATGATTTAGATATGAATCAAGGAGAGTGATCAGTATGTTCGTGGATGATGTGAAAATTGGTGAGGTAATAAATAGTAAGGAGATTAGTCTTAGATGAAGGTGGTGCACAGGGTGCATATGACTCGGGGGAGAATGAGTGGGTTTTTTCAGGGGGTAGCAGATGAGTGCGAGAGGTGTGGGCGGGGGCCAGCGAATCACCCGCACATGTTTTGGGGTTGTGAAAAATTGGGAAGATGCTGGACGGGAGTGTTCGCGGTCTTAGCCAGGGTAGTGGAGAAGGAGGTGGACCCGGACCGTTTGGTGGCGATATTTGGGGTTTCAGAGAAGCCGGAGCTCATGGAGAGGAGGAAGGCCGATGTCATGGCCTTCGCCTCTCTGATTTCACGGCGGTGAATTTTACTGGAATGGTGGTTGGCATCACCACCGGGGGTAGCGGCTTGGTTGGGTGACCTGTACAACCGGTTGGAGAAGATAAAATATGAGTTAAGGGGGCTCATCAGGGGAGTTTGAGAAAAGGTGGGGGAAGGTTTGTGACCGTGTTTAAGGAGCTGTTCGTCGCAGGAGGATGAGAGGTGGGTGGTGTGGGGAGGGGGGAGGGTGTGAAAGGGGAAAAAACTGGACAGACTGTGTCTTGTTATCCTCTTGACGTAGCATAAGCTGCTTCCTTGATGTACACTCTGACAAAGGAAGGTTCAGACTTGGAGATAGCTTTAACACATTTATTAAACTATTAACAATTCTCCTACTTGGATTCGACTCTCCTGTGAATCCTGCTATAGCTACTCAGACTAACTAACCAGTCTGCTACAATCCACGTGGTGGGTATGATGTGTTTCAATCAACCCTGTCTGTACTCACTAAGTGTCTCCACTGGAAGGAGAAAGATCATGTCTTGTCTTTTTATACGGGTAGCCCCCTTGTGGTACTGTCACCTCTAGATGTATTGTGAATGCCCATTGGTTGTGTCCTATCTTACTGACCTATTGGTTGAATGTCTGTATGTCATGATGTCTCTGGTGCTCCCTCTAGTGTTTATCTAGTCTAAGTGTATTTGCATTAACCCCTTGTGTATTTACAGTGATGCATATCACCACAGACTGTATTGCTGATTGTTGGGAAGTGTGTTTCCCGGGGTGTTTATTGGCTGTAACCGGTTGTGATACATGTTTGTAATAAAATACATTTTTTTTTTAAATTATGAGGGGCATTGATAAAGTAGACAGGAAGAAACCTTTCCTCTTGGTGCAGGGATCAAGGACCAAGGGGCATAGATTTAATGTCAGAGGCAGAAGGTTGGAGTCTGAAGCACACTGCCAGAAAGGGTGGTGGAGGCAGAGACACTCATAACATTCAAGAAGTATTTAGATGTGCACGTCCGATCCCAAGGTACACATGGCTATGGGCCAAGTGTTGAAAAATGGGATTAGAATAGGTGATTGTTTTTGATGATGCAGACATGGCCGAACAGCCGTTTCTATACTGTAGACTCTATGACGCTATTGGCTCAAAGACACGAAGGACATTATGATTTGCAATCATTTGTGGTGGAATTTAATGTGTCGTCACCCCCTCTCTTTTGGATGTGGATTGGGGAGGTGGGGGGGGGGTGCGTATGATCTGTTGGGCATGTGCAAGGTGGAGATTCGCTGCCCTCCTGCCTCCCTCCATTCAAATCCAGGGAGGGAGGTCTTGCAGGCAACCTTTCTACCAGGGGGCAAATTGAGGCCCTTAAGTAGCCATTTAAGGACCTCATCCACCCCACTGTCACTGATATGCACATAGTGACAGGCATGGGTCCCCCAGCCTCTCCCCTGATGAGTGAGATTCCTGTTGTCCTTTTAATGTCTTTTATTTTGCTAAATTAGTCAAAATTTGGTGACATTGAAGAAATTGTCTTTTTAATTTTTAAGGTTTTTAACAAATGTTCTCTCCTTTGTTCTCTCCTTTTCCCATGTCATGTAGAATCCGTGGCTGAGAGAACAGCTGGGCAGAAAATCTGCTTCCAGTTCTGAGCCAAAATCATCCTGAATCTGGTGACTGGAAAATAGGGTCTGGGGCCAATCTTGCATCAGTTTCCCTCACTCTCTCTCTCTCTATGTCAGGCCTCTACTGGTGCGATCAAGAATTCCACATTTAAAGGTCATGGTCACTAGCTATGTTCCACAAATCGCCTGCTTCCAATTAGAAACTATACACTTTCCAATTTTAATGTTGGAAGTGTCTTTGAGCCAGTTTCTGAGAGATTCATTCAGCGATTCCTACCATCCCAACAATGCTCCATTCCTGGTGTCAACCATTCAGTTGCAAGGGATATTGCTGCTGCAAACCCATACACAGTCTCAAACTTCAAGAAATGTAAAATAAGAAAGAGGTGTTGGGAACACAACACAGTGTCTGAGTTTCAGACATGGGAGGGTTAATAATGCAGTCCAGGCGCAGTGTCACAGGCTGCTTGCTCTTTGGGCATCTGTATTCTTGCACAAAAGTTGAAGCACTTGTCAAGAGGAAGAAGAAGGCTTATGTTAGGATGAGACATGAAGGCTCAGTTAGGGCACTTGAGAGTTACAAGTTAGCCAGGAAGGACCTAAAGGGAGAGTTAAGAAGAGCGAGGAGAGGACACGAAAAGTCGTTGGCGGATAGGATCAAGGAAAACCCTAAGGCTTTCTATAGGTATATCAGGAACAAAAGAATGACTAGAGTAAGATTAGGGCCAATCAAGGATAGTAGTGGAAAGTTGTGTGTGGAATCAGAGGAGATAGGGGAAGCGTTAAATGGATATTTTTCGTCAGTGTTTACACTGGAGAAAGACAATGTTGTCGAGGAGAACACTCAGGTTCAGTCGACCAGGCTAGATGGAATTGAGGTTCAAAAGGAGGAGGTGTTAGCAATTTTGGAAAATGTCAAAATAGATAAGTCCCCTGGGCCAGATGGGATTTATCCTAGGATTCTCTGGGAAGCCAGGGAGGAGATTGCAGAGCCTTTGTCCTTGATCTTTATGTCGTCTTTGTCGACAGGAATAGTGCCGGAAGACTGGAGGATAGCAAATGTTGTCCCCTTGTTCAAGAAGGGGAGTAGAGACAACCCTGGTAATTATAGACCTGTGAGCCTTACTTCGGTTGTGGGTAAAATGTTGGAAAAGGTTATAAGAGATAGGGTTTATAATCATCTTGAAAAGAACAAGTTGATTAGCGATAGTCAACACGGTTTTGTGAAGGGTAGGTCATGCCTCACAAACCTTATTGATTTTTTTGAGAAGGTGACCAAACAGGTGGATCAGGGTAAAGCTGTTGATGTGGTGTATATGGATTTCAGTAAGGCGTTTGATAAGGTTCCCCACGGTAGGCTATTGCAGAAAATAAGGAAGTATGGGATTGAAGGTGATTTAGCGGTTTGGATCAGTAATTGGCTAGCTGAAAGAAGACAGAGGGTGGTGGTTGATGGCAAATGTTCATCCTGGAGTTCCGTTACTAGTGGTGTACCGCAAGGATCTGTTTTGGGACCACTGCTGTTTGTCATTTTTATAAATGACCTGGAAGAGGGTGTAGAAGGATGGGTTAGTAAATTTGCAGATGACACGAAGGTCGGTGGAGTTGTGGATAGTGCTGAAGGATGTTATAGGATACAGAGGGACATAGATAAGCTGCAGAGCTGGGCTGAGAGGTGGCAGATGGAGTTTAATGCGGAAAAGTGTGAGGTGGTTCACTTTGGAAGGAGTAACAGGAATGCAGAGTACTGGGCTAATGGCAAGATTCTTGGTAGTGTAGATGAACAGAGAGATCTCGGCATCCAGGTACATAAATCCCTGAAAGTTGCCACCCAGGTTAATAGAGCTGTTAAGAAGGCATATGGTGTGCTAGCCTTTATAAGCAGGGGGATTGAGTTTCGGAACCACAAGGTCATGCTGCAGCTGTACATAACTCTGGTGCGGCCGCACCTGGAGTACTGCGTGCAGTTCTGGTCACCACATTATAGGAAGGATGTGGAAGCTTTGGAAAGGGTTCAGAGGAGATTTACTAGGATGTTGCCTGGTATGGAGGGAAGGTCTTACGAGGAAAGGCTCAGGGAATTGAGGTTGTTTTCGTTAGAGAGGAGAAGGCTGAGAGGTGACTTAATAGAGACATATAAGATAGTCAGAGGGTTAGATAGGGTGGACAGTGAGAGTCTTTTTCCTCGCATGGTGATGACCAACACGAGGGGACATAGCTTTAAATTGAGGGGTGATAGATATAGGACAGATGTCAGAGGCAGTTTCTTTACTCAGAGAGTAGTAGGGGTGTGGAACGCCCTGCCTGCAACAGTAGTAGACTCGCCAACTTTAAGGGCATTTATGTGGTCACTGGATAGACATATGGATGAAAATGGAATAGTGTAGGTCAGATAGGCTTCAGATGGTTTCACAGGTCGGCGCAACATCGAGGGCCGAAGGGCCCGTACTGCGCTGTAGTGTTCTATGTTCTATGTTCTATGATTGTGTGCCAAGATATGTGGCATCCATTAATTTAAATATTTCCGTGGCCCTCCTAATGCGCAGTCCATAATTTGAGAGCACAGTTGTGGTTAGGAACAGGAATAGTGGGGACTGGAATGATGTGTACTATCAGCTATGAAAGGCTGCTCATTGCCATCATTCCTTGTTTCCATGCAGGATCAGTGAAAGCGTACAATGGTAACAAGAAAGGGTGGACCTATGTCCAGAAGATGGTACAAGGGGCAAAATGTTTTACTTCACCCAAAGTGTCCAATCTAAAGAGATGCTGATCTCTGCAGCTTGGATGCTCCAAGTGAGGGGGTGCCCCTCAATTCACTTCATCTTCCACCTGGAAAATCAGAGGGGGCGTGCCCTCAATTTCCTACTATCTACTTCAATAGATGAGGAGGCATTTCTGATACAATTGGATAGAACTGAAGGAGGAATCACAAGGTGAAACTGGAGAAGCAGCCAACCAAACAGAGCTGGGAAAGGAATTGGACAGTCATAGAATCCCTATAGTGCCAGAGGAGGCCATTCGGCCCATCGTGTCTGCACCGACCCTTTGAAAGAGTGCCCTACCTAAGCTCACCCCAGCCGCATCCCTGTAACCTCACCCAACCCACGCATCTTTTGGGCACTAAGGGGAAATTTTACCATGGTCAATTCACCTAACCTGCACCTCTTTGGATTGTGGGAGGAAACCAGAGGGCCTGGAGGAAACCCATGAGGACAGGGGATAATGTGCAAACTCCACACGACAGTGACCCAAGCCCAGAATTAAATCCGGCCCCTTGCGATGTAAATGCAGCAGTGCTAACCACTGTGCCACCCTGTCGCCCCGGTGAATAATAAGGTCACAAGTAATAAGGCCTCGTCTCAATTGCCTCAGAGGGTTATCGAGGAATTTCCTAGATTTCTTCTCTCAAATCAGCCTGGTGTTTTTATCCATTGTCTTTTGTCCTCATCCAGGAGATCACGTAGTTCCTGGTGGGATGGAGTGTATTGTGATGCACAAAATATCACAATTATGTGGGACAGGTTGGGTGAACCGAAAGGCCTTTTTCTATCTGTTATTATTCAAATGTCCAGAAATCCATACTAAGGGCTAAATCAACATAAAACCAATCTATCCTTCAACAAGAATGAATTATCTTCACTTCAGAAATTAAACAGCATAACTAGAGCAATGTGCAGTGCTTTATTTCACCAATTGCATGCTGGGTTCTGTTTTACTTACGCACAAAATCCTACCAGGAAGGTTTTGCCCGCAATCTGTGAGTTATGAAAAAAAATTAGAATGGAACTCTCTGGAAAACATTATGAAATAAATGTAAACAAAGAGCTTTTTTCCCGCGGAAATAGTTTGAAATAAAAGTTCTGAAAATGTTGGAAACATTGAAATGCTACTGGTACATTTTCCACGTATTTAAGCTCCTTGTTATATAGCACAAAACTGCAATGGCCACAGATTTGCTACTTGCTGGAACGCCAGCACATACCTTTGCAGCTCAGAGGGAGAGATGCTCTAAAAGCACTAGTACCTTTCAAAGATCAAATGTGATAACCCTGCTCAGCTCTGATATCACTCTGGCAACTGACAGCTGTGTTACCATGTTTTGCACTACAAAGGGGAAGATTTTAGGTCCATAATAGCAGCAAGTCACTGCGATGCCAGTAACGAAACATTTTAATTAAGAGTGGTGAAGTTAATGCCATGTTACTGATTCTATCAATGAATTGGTTAAAACAGGAAACCATCATAGAGTCATACTGCTGGCTTTGCCACTCAGCACCATCTGGCCAGCAGAAGGTCTGTTTAAATGTGAAATAAGGAAGTACTGTTTTTTAAAGCTCCACCTCTTGTTTGCTTTACAAGTTTGGCACAGAAGCATTCCGAGATTTCCTCCCAGCACACACAAGCAGCCAGTCAACTTATCCAACGTCTTGTTGGTATCCAAAATGTGGCCAGTGTCTTTGACAGCTTTCCAAAAGCATTGGAAGATTCTGCTATTCTCCTGTGCATGATCTCTCAGTGTTAAAACATCTGGCAAATTAGTCTTTAGCTACTCGAGAAATCTATTGGTTATCAAAGCAGTCCATTGTATTGAGGGTAAATCTCAAAAGTCCCATTCACAGAATGGAACTTGCATTATGCTGTGGTTCAGCATTACTGCAAAAAAGGTTAGTGTTCAGATTAACAGTTATTTACTCATTTTGGACAGCTTGAAAACACTCGAGTTTAAAAATTTAACAGTCAGAAAGGTTTCTGATAAGATAGCCCCAATATTTAATGAGTATTTTTAACCATGTACTCAATCCTAAACTTTCTTCTCCACCTGAAACTAGAATTCTCAATAAAGGCAACAAATCTGCATTGAAATACTAATCATAGAACATACAGTGCAGAAGGAGGCCATTTGGCCCATCGAGTCTGCACCGACCCACTTAAGCCCTATCCCTGTAACCCAATAAGCCCTCCTAACCTTTTTTTGGTCACTAAGGGCAATTTATCATGGCCAATCCACCTAACCTGCACGTCTTTGGACTGTGGGAGGAAACTGGAGCACCTGGAGGAAACCCACGCAGACACGGTAGAACGTGCAGACTCCGCACAGACAGTGACCCAACGGGGAATCGAACCTGGGACCCTGGTGCTGTGAAGCCACAGTGCTACCCTCTTGTGCTACCATGCTGCCCCAAATCTTTGTGTAGTATTTAATCAACTCACTGTTATTCACAGAAGGATCAACAAGGTATAAATTCAACAATGTTGTACTTGATTCCGAGATGTACAATGGTCACCAGTGTGCCAATTTAGCAGGGAAAAAGCTTACTCCCCCATCTGCACCGATGTGCAGGCAACTAGGGCCTTTCTGTTGGCAACAAACATGAGGACAAACTTTATTTCAATATTGAAATTAGGCTTCTGCACGCATTTACGACCTGTAATGTGCAAACGGTGTCTTGTATGGTCTAACCAGCAGTCCTCAAGAGAAGCACTAGAGGCCACACAAACAATTGCCCCAAAACTTTGGGAAATTCCATGATTTGTGACATCGGAAGGAATAGGGGTGCCCTTTTTGATTTCACAAAATGACTGCAGGCCGCATGCACAAAGAGAAGTTATTGCTCTGCTTAAAAAGCTTCCACATAATTTCTGATTGAAAAAGCCAGGATATCCTACCATTATCTACACAGAGCAGATGAATATGTTGAAGTTATTGTGCTGTGTGGAAATAGGAAAGCAGATGATGTGACCTATCACATTTCTGCACTGGCGAATGTGGGGAAGTACTACCATAGCAACCAAATTATCAGCATGCTCCATACTTCCTCCAAGAACAATCAACTCACGGATAGAGGCTGGTGGACTGACAAATACGTCACTCCTGTTGTTGTATCTACCTCAAAAATACTTCATGCTCCATTTGCAGAAGTTAGAATTAACTTTCTGGAGAATTGTTGATGCACGGTTAGTAAATGTGTATGAAGCAATTTCGACTGAGTGTTAAAAGATCTGTGAGGAGAACTTGGCAGATATGTGGAGCTGTGTCATCTTGGCCTTGACGTCTCTAGCACCCATGGCATTAAGCTTGAATACAAGAGCTAAAACCATTGCTAACATAACAAGGTTGAAACCGGTCTACAACTTTGGCAGGAGCTTTCTGGGTTTGGACAAATGCAACGCCTGTATAGGGACATCTCTGTGCAGGAAGTTCTTCAAAGAAGAAATCAGGTGAGATTAGAGGAAAAGTTGATTACAAAGGAATCATATTGGCTGACTATAAACGCCATCAGGTATGAGAGCTAAATATATTCTGAATACCATAAATCGTAAGTATGAAGTCTAGACCTTAAAAAATTTGTTCACATTGAAAATGAAAAGTACGGCAATGTTCATATAGTTTCTAGGACAGGATGAGGTGTTTTATGTGGGCTCAGGAAAATATTGAAACAAATCTGTACAAAACAATGGAGGTGCAGCCCTACTTTGGGATTTTGAATTTATTGTCTTCAGCTGAACAGAGAAGCATAGAAAATAAGAGCAGGAGTAGGCCATTCAGTCCTTCCAGCCTGCTCCACCATTCATTATGATCATGGCTGATCATCCAACTCAGTAACTTGTTCCTACTTTCCTCCCATATCCTTTAAATCTTTTGCCCCAAGAGCTATATCTAACTTTTTCTTGAAAACATGCAATATTTTGGCCTCAACTACTATCTGTGGTAGCAAATTCCACAGACTCACCACTCTGTAGGTGAAGACATTTCTCCACATCTCAGTTCCAAATGGTTTACCCTGTGTCCTTAGACTGGGCCCCAGTTCTGGACTCCCCACCATCAGGAACATCCTTCCTGCATCGACCCTGTCTAGTCTTGGTAAAATGTAATAGTTTTCTATGAGACCCCCCTAATTCTTCATAACTCCAGTGAATATAATCCTAACTGACTCAATCTCTTCTCATACAACAGTCCTGCCATCCCAGGAATCAGTCTGGTAAACCTTCACTGCACTCCCTCTTTAGCCAGAACATCCTTGCTGAGGTAAGCAGACCAAAACTGCACACAATATTCCCATTGTGGTCTCACCAAAGCCCTGTATAATTACAGCAATGCTGCTCCAGTACTCAAAATTCTTGCTATGAAGGCCAAAATACCAGTTACCTTCTTTGCCACCATTTTCAGCAACTGGTGTAGAGGGAAACCCAGATCTCGCTGCATATTCCCCTCTCTCAATCTAGCCATTCAGATAATAATCGGCCTTCCTGTTTTGCCTTCAAATTGCACAATGACACATTTATCCATGTTATACTGCATCTGCCGTGCAGTTGCCCATTCACTCAACTTGTCCAAATCTATGCTGAAGCATGTCTGCATCCTCCTCACAGCCCGCCCTCCAACCCAGCTTTATGTCATCTGCAAATTTGGAGATGTTCCACTTGAATCGTAAAATTCAGAAGCATTTGGAAGGTGAAAAGAAACATCCTTGGAGAGCAAAAGTGACAGGTGGGACTACCCCCTTTGGGCTCTCACCTTCTTGCTCAATAGTTCAGGTTGGAACTTCTCCTCAAGATTGGAGAAATGGGGGGTGGGGGCACAGTGGTGGCAGCACTGGTCAAATCAAAGGGTAGGGCAGAGAACTGGATTTTTGCCCCCTCTTTTATTCCTTTGATACAACACTTTATTTGACACTATGGCCAGGGGGGATATCGGCCCATCATTGGTGGTTTCTCTTTTTAGTTTAATGCCTGGTGTGATATAAATTAAATTGAAACTTTATTTATCAAAAAAGTTTTGAAATATTCCAGAAAGACTGAGCATAAGCCAGAGTCTATCTTTTCACTGTAAATGCATTAAGTAAATGACAGAATAGTTGTTTCCTGATCCTTTGAGAATGAGAATTGTTTCCGGATCTGTTTTAACCCCTCCTCAACAAATCCGTTTTGTTTTAGCTTCCTTCCCAATACTCCACACTAATCATGAGATTAAAAAGAACTCTGATGCTGGAAATCCGATAATTAGTCATAATTAATTGGGGGTGAAATTAATCTATGCCAGTACCTCAAAGTGGGCTCAGAGTGAATCAGCTATCTTCTTGTATAAAACAACTGCTGATTGGCTATGAACGTACTTCACACTACTGGCACAGATCATTTCCCCCCTCCTAGAGGAAGTTACCCTCCTTGCCTGCCCACTTCTCAAACCGAGTAAACAGTGATGCAGGCAATATTGAAAAAGTAGGAAGGTTTTCAATTAAAATAGAGAGAGGGAGAAAAAAGGACATTTCCATGGTAATGGATGTGTAATGTCCACAGGGAGAGATAATGAATGATGCCCATTGAGCTACATATGCCTTTCCGACCAGCAAATCATGCACCACATTTCTTTCTGTTTTGAGCAACTATTGCCAGGTCTCCTTTGTGCATCATGTCATGAACATTATGAGAAAGGTGATGTCTCAATGTATGAACACACAATGTCAAAAAAAGTGAAAACATTCCAATTTGGCCTCCTCAAGCCCATTTCTTTCATAAGCTCAGGTATATCTTTGTGGTGTTTTTAAAGGATAGGCTTGCAGACACAAAGGCACAAACAAACACAAGCTTTATTAGAAAGGTGTTTACTCTACAGGCTGTTAGGTAAGACACCCCATTTGCCCACACCCAATGGTGCCATATGATCATATGATCAGACTCTTAATGTGTTCCAACAGTATGAATACACAACACTTTCCTCACCCTTTACATTAGAGATTCCTGCAATGAAACACATAGGGCGCTATTTAATGGCACCGCTGCGCTCGAAAAGCAGCTCGCCGCAATCTACCTGGATCTACCTGGCTCGCAACGCCTTGCGAGATCTAGCAAGGTGTTGCGATGTGAATCCTGCCCATTATGGGCGGAATGACTTTTAGCAAATCTTCATATTAAAGCAAAACAGCTAGTCTCACTTTAATGTGCAGATTCCTGAGTTACCCAAGGCACGGAATCAATTTCCCTTGTATTGGAGACCTTAAGTGAGCACTGTTCAGTACTGGTCTCCACAAATGTGGAGCAGGCTGGCACTGTCAAGGTGCCCAGGTGGCACTGGCAGGGGCAGTTCCAGGGTGCCAGGTTGGTGCTGCCAAGGTGTAATTTTGTGCATGGGGCTGATTGGGCAGGGGGTGCCATTGTGCAAGTGTTGGCATGAGTGCAGGGGGGCCCAGGGACCCTTCCATAGTTCATTGAAGCTTCCCGAACTCTTGTTATATTGAACAGTTCTGGTGAGCAGAGCTCTCCTCAGTACAGAAAACGGGGCGATGCACAATCTCTGCCACACGTTCCCCGTTGAGGCCATTTATCAAATGTGAATCACGTTTTATAGCCTTGTGTTTCTTGGCACAGCGAGCTAAACAAGCTCGCTATGGGACTTAGTTAAATTGCACCCAATATCATGTTAACAATCAAAATTTACAATATGAACAAATTTTTAATTTTAAAAATAAATGTATAATACCCATTCCTTTTGTTTCTAATTAAGGGGAAATTTAGCATGGCCAATCCACCTACCCTGCATGCCTTTGGGTTATGGGGGGTGAGACCCACGCAGACATGGAAAGAATGTGCAAACTCCATACGGACAGTGACCTGGGTCTGGGATCGAACCCGGATCCTCAGCGTGTGAGACGGCAGTGCTAACCACTGCACCACTGTGCTGCCCCACAATATAAACAATTAATAAACACCACTGTCAATGAGTTAGATGTTTCAGAGGACATGTGGTTGCCGGTGAACCTAAGGCATCTGCTTTTTTGTGTTGACACCAACCTCTGGTATTTTTGGTTTAGTTTGGATGTCACCTGTAGTTGTCTCAACCGTAGTTGACGTTGTGTTCGGAGGTTGACTTACTGTTGTAGTATCCTCAACTGGGTACTGTCTTCCACAGTTCTTTCTGATATAGTCAGGTTCTCGGGAATATCTAGATCTTCACTCGTAACAGTTTGTTGTAGACTCTCGGTTGACTCTGTCTCTGGCAACCTTGTTCTTATTGCTAAAAGTTGGTCAGCGTGTCTTCTCCATACTACATCATCCCGAGTTTGAACTGTGTAGGAGATGGGTCCTGTCTGTGCTAAGATGATGGCAGGATCCACTTCTCAACAGTGGTATGGTTCCCTGCCAATACTTCCTGTCCTTTCGGAAAAACACAGTGTTTAGCCATGCTCTCACGTCACAAAACCTGGCTTTGCTCTTTCCTCTCAACAATTTCCCTTACCTTAGGTGGCTTCAGCAAATCAAACAATGTGCACAACTAATGTTTCGCTATGAGTAATGCAGGAGAACTTTGGGCTGTCAAATGTGTTGTATTCCTGTATGTGCATCAGGAATTGGCTTTGTGATTTTGACAATGATCCTTGCTCGCCCATCACCTTCAATGAATGCTTCATTGTTTGAATAAACTTTTCAGCCAGCCCATTGTGGCAGGATAATAAGGAGGGGATCAGATGTGTTGGATACCATTCTCCTTTAGATAATTTGATTTCTTGCAAATATAATTGTGCCAACTGTCGCCAACAAGTTGTTCAGGGTAACCAGATTTTGCAAAAATCTCACTCAGTCTTTCTATTGTTCTCTCCAAGGCCACAGTCTTCATAATGGTGACTTCAGGCCATTATTTCAAATGCGTGTCTACCACAATGAAAAGCATTTGTCCTTCGAATGGTTCAGCATAATCTATATGAACTCTAACCCATGGCCTATCTGGCCATTGCCATGGGTGTAATGGCATTAGTGGTGGCAGGTTTCAAACCTTTGCACAAGCTCATGTCATGTGAGAGTACCTTTAAGAAATGAGTGTTTATTACTCCAGTGATGTCAGAGAGTGGGTGGAGCTGGGCTGTCTCTCAGCTTTTTACTTTTGTTTTAGGCTGTTTGCTGCGGGGTGTGTTTTAGTTTCGTTTTCAGAACTGGATAGCTGCAGTCACAGCCAGAAGGTGTATGAGTCTCTCTCTCTGTAATCTAAAAACTGTAAAGTGATCCATTGGTGGTTTAAAACTAATAACTGCTCTCAGTCGTGACTTTAACCTGATGTGCTTCTGTTAAAGGTTATGTTTTTAAGTCATATGGATGTTAAAAGATTACTTAAAGGATTACTTAGTGTTGTATTCTTTGGTGGTTGTATTTGAATTAATGGTTGAGAAGATGATCACTGTATGTTTTAAAAAGGTTAACTTTAGTTCATAGAATAAAAATTGTTTTGCTTTAAAAAAATACTTTTCCATTTCTGCTGTACTGCACCTGTAGAGTGGAACGTGTGCTCCCCATACCACAATCTATTAAAAGTTGTGGGTCAGGTGAACTCCATGATACCCTTTGGGGTTCTCTAATCCCTGGCCCATAACACTGAACACATGCCTACCTTCTCCTCAATTTCGCTATCAAGCTCTGGCCACCAAAAGTAGCTTCTGGCTATCTCCTTTATCCTTACTACCCCACAATGACCTTCATGAAATTGGTTTAGGACATGTTTCCTGAACAAAGGTGGAGCAATGACTCTCAGTCCCAGTGGAAATAGCCTGCCTGTACAGATTGTTTGAGTCTTTGGATAACATACGGCTTCAATTTGGGCTTGCCTCCACTGTCTTGTCACAAAGTGCAATGCCCACAACTTCTGACAGTGGTAGATTATTTATGGTATAGTTCTTAACTTGTCCTGCGGTTACAGGGATGTTATCAACTTCTTCAAAATAGAAAATACTACTTTTTTTTAAAAAGTATTTTTATTCCAAATTTTCAACATTTTCACAATTTACAGCAAATACAAAATTCTGCCCCCACACCCCCCTACCTCCCCCTCTCCCCCCCTCCCATCCCAAACCAGTCAACGGTAGCCAACTCTCCAAAGTAAAAAATGAACAAACCCCAACTATTGTAGAACCCACTCCCCCCCCTCCCTCAGAGCAAATTTCACTTTCTCCAGGGCTAAAAGGTCCAACAGGTCCTCCCCTCCAGGCCGAGGCACGAGGTGGAGAAGCTGACTTCCACCCCAACGAGATCCGCCTGCAAACAATCAGCGAGGTGAAGGCTAAGACACCAACTCTGGCCAATCTGACACTCCGAATATGGCTTCCAGGGGACCAGGCTCCACATCCACACGCAGAACCCCCAAAATGGTGCTGAAAACCGCCCTCCAAAACCCTCCAGCTTCGGACATGCACAAAATATATGTATAAGGTTTATAGGCTCCCTCCCACATCGCTCACAGACATCCTCTATCCCCTCGAACAGCTGGCTCATCCTAGACTTTGTCAGGTGCGTCCTGTACATAACCTTCAACTATCAGCCCCAGCCTCGCACACAAAGTCGAGGCGTTTACCCTGTGCAGCATATCATGCCACAATCCCTCCTAAAGTGTTGCCGTCAGCTCTTTCTCCCACTTTGCCTTAACCCCCTCCATGGACACCCCATGTTCCTTCAAATTCCTCCCGTAAATTGGCGAGATGACACCCCTCTCCAACCAGCGTCTGCAACCCCGATCCTCGACATGAGCCTGCGTCCATCCTCATCCACAAAGCCCCCACCTCTCTATTCCATCCCTGAACCTTCTCTGTATTCGCTGCCCAATGTCTCTCTCCCCCCCCCCTCCTGCTGTCCCCTCTGCAGTATCACCTTCATTATCCTCACCACCTTCTCCACCCAGACTAACGGGGAGACCAGCCTGTCCACACCATGAAAAATGCCTTGGGCAGTGACCGACAGGCACTGAAACAAAAACAAGAATTGTGATAAAATATTCATCTTCACTGCTTGTACATGGCCCACCAACGACAGAGGAAGATTATCCTGCCTCAACAAATCAGCCTTCACCCTCCCCACAAAGCTAGTAAAATTGAACTTGCGGAGACCGCCCAGTTCTGGGCTACATCCACCCCCAGATACCTTAAGTGAGATACTGCCAGGCGAAATGCAGCCCCCCCCCCCCCCCCCCCCCCCCACACACCTGCAGAGGAGACCATAAAGTACTCACTTTTCTCTAAGTTCATGTTGTACCCAGAAAACATGCCAAATCTCTGATGCAACCCATTGGCTGGATTCCCCGAGCCTCCGCACTGGAATTGCGCTCGGAGCGGGGGGCAGGGAATGGCCGTTTACCCGGAAATCGGGACTGGCACCGCTGAAGCGACTCTCCGGTCCCCGGAGAATCGCTCAGGAGTCACTCGCACGTGATCTACGCAGCGCAGCTAGGGGGCCATTGACAGAGCCCCCCCCCCCCCCCATGCAAAACTGGCCGAGTTCCTGACAGCGTGGTTCTAACCACGTATCGGCCATCAGAACCCAGGGTGGCAGCTACGGACTCAGTCCGCAACCACCCTGGTGGGAGGCGGGGGGCTCAATCACCGGGGGTGGGGGGCCTTATGGACGGCCAGGGGAGTGATCGGGCGGCACGGATCCAAGAGCTTCCCAAAATACGGGGGGGCCTATGTTTTTGATGATGGTCCGTGGTGCGAGACCACCATGTCGCAGAGCGCGGCCATTGCAGGCTGCCGCCGTGCGCATGTGAGGGGTCCCGTATCCGCAGCCAGAGCTGTGAGAAGCACTTCGGGGTCCTGACAGCCCCCTGCAGGTAGGAGAATCGCTCAGGACTTTCTCAAGGAAAGTCCAGAGTGAAACGCCAGCGTTTTGAATCTCTCCCACTGAGGAGTCAAGCTGTAAAATATATAACAAGTTATCCGCATACAAGGATGTATGCTCCACCACCCCCCCATTTCATACCCCCTTCCACAATCCCAAACCCCTAAGTGCAGTGGCCAAGGGTTCTACCGCCAATGCAAACAGGGTCATAGGGCACCTCTGCCTCGTTCTCCGGTGCAATGCAAAATGCCCTGAATTCATATTATTCATGCCCATGTTCGCCATGTGCTCCTCATACAACAACTGCACCCAGGTCACAAACTTCGGCCCAATCCCACATTTCTCCAACACCGCCATCAAATAACTCCATTCCACCCGATCAAACGCCTTCTCCGCATCACCACCTCCGTTTCCCTTCCCTCTGCTGGAGAAAGCACCAATTCAACAGCCTCCTCACATTCGATGACAACTGTCTGCCCTTATCGAGCCCCATTTGATCCTCTCCACTCTCACCTTTGGGAGACATCCCTCCAACCTTAACGGCAGCACCTTAGCAATACCTTGCCGTCCACATTCGGTTGAGATATGAGCCTGCATGACCCACATTCCACCGGTTCCTTGTAATTCTTTTGCAACAACGAGGTCGAGGCCTGCCCCATCATTTTAGGCACGACCCCCCTATACATCGCATCCTCAAACATTTCCAGCATCAATGGTGCCAGACCATCCTTAAATCTTCTATAAAATTCGACCGGAAACCCATCGAGTCCTGCCGCTTTCCCCGCCTGCATCCTCCTGATTGCCATCTTCACCTCCTCCAACCACGATCAGCTCTTCCAGCCCTGCCCTCTCCACCTCTCCCAACCTAGGGCACTCCAACCCGCCCAGGAACTCTCTCATCTCCCGCTCATTCTCTGGTGGCTCCGACTTATACAAGTCCCTGTACAACTCCTCAAGCACCTTGTTAATCTGTTCCGGAGCCACCAGCAACTCCCATGTCTTGTCCCGAACCGTTTCCCTCACTGTGGTCTCCCTACGGAGCAGACCTGCCAACACCTGCTTCTCCCTGTACTCATAAAAAGGCCCCCCTCTCAACTGACGCATTGCTTTCTCGCGGACAATAGATCCAACTTCATCTGCAGATCCTTTCTCTTTGCCAGGAGCCCCGGATCAGGCCCCCCCCCCCCCCCCCCCCCCCCCCCCCCCGTGTACTCCCATCTACCTGCAAAATCTTTTCTACCAACCTTTGGTGTTCTTTCCTCTCCTCCTCATCCACTTTGGCTTTAAACGAGATCACCTCCCTCTTCACCACCACCTTCATAGCCTCCCAAACTACCGACCCGTGAAACCTCCCCCGTGCAATTGAACCCCACGTACTCCTCAATCATCTTTCCAATCTTGTCATAGAAACTCCGATCCGCCAACAACCCCACATCCGTCCTCCACCACAGCTTAAGGGCTGCCCCCTTCTCCAATACCATGCCCATCCAGTGTGGAGAGTGATCCGAAATCACAATTGCTGAATACTCTGCCCTCTTAACTCCAGCCAACAGCGCCTTTCCCACCACAAAATAGTCAATCCTTGAAAAACCTTGTGCACCGGAGAGAAAATTGAATATTCCTGATCCCGCAGGTGTAAAAGTCTCCACAGATCCAACCCCCCAATCTCCCTCATGAGCCCAGACAATGTCTTTGCACCCCCCCTGCCCCCAACAGTGTCAGTGAGCGTGGCTGGGACCCTTGCTGCAGCATATGTTCCAATCCACCCCTACTATCAACTCACGGTATCCAGATTTGGAATGGCAGCCAGCGTTCTCTTCATGAACCCTGTATCAGCCTAATTGGGGGCATATACGCTTATCAATACCACCACCAACCTCCTCTCCAGCGCACCCGTAACAATCACGTACCTGCTCTGCTGATCTACCACCACCTTCGCCATCTAGAACCTCCCCCGCTTACCCACCAAAATCGTCACCCCCTGAACCCCTACTATCAAACTGTGAATGAAACACCTGGCTCACCCAACCCATCCTCAGCCTCATCTGGTCCTTGTCTTTCAGATAGGTCTCCTGCAGCATCACCACATCAGCTTTTAAACTGTTCAACTGCACAAAAACTCCCACTCTCTTCACTGGTCCCCCCAACCCCCTCATGTTCCAAACCCCCATTCTGACCGGGAGTCCCCTGCCCCCACCATTTACTCCTCCCAGGTCCAGCGAAACCTGCTCAACCAGCCTCCAACGACTGTGACCCCCTCCCCTTCACTAGCTAAACTATGTTAACTAGTGCAATGAACCCTGCCAGAGCCCTCCCTCCTCCCCACACCCTCCTCAGTAACCGACCCATGTGCCCAAAACCACCTCCCTTAAACCAAAAAACAAAACAGAACCGCACCCATAAGGAAAATACAGAACACATGTAAATAACCTGAACGACAAATGTTCCTGTCCAACTCATAGCAGGTGGTTCTTTTCCCTCCCCCACCAACTCCACAAACATCTTTGCAAAGTGCTCGGTTGACCCCAGGCCCTCCACCCCCTTGCGCAGACCCAGGATCCTCAAATTTTGCCTCCACGACCTATTTTCCAGATCCTCCACCCGGCTCTGAACCCTTTGTTGACCTCCGCCACCTTCCGCCGCTCCTCACCCGTTGAGGTGATCTGGTCACTGTGCTGCCACAGAGTCTTCTACTTCTCTCCTTGCTCCTGCACCTCGACCGACGTCTTCATCACTGCCACCTTTATCCACCCACTTTTTAAGCAAAAGCTGTCATCTCCCTCCGAAACACCTCCAAATGCTTGGCAAACAGTCTTTCAAACTCCACCAACATCACCCTGGTCAGAGTTTCAATGTGAGAGGACTAGCCCCTCCATCTTTCTTTCTGTGAGGCTGAAAGCAAAACTCGCCGGAGGACTTTCACTCACCCCCTTCTTTCCAGGACCTTTCTTCTGGGACTTCAATATTTCCCAAGCTCCTTATGACTTCCCACACCAGCTTGCCCAAACACTACCCCTGAGACCGGACATAAAAGTCCAAAAAGCAGAGATTCCAGCAGGAGCCACCTAATGTTTGACCTCCACCTACATGTCCACAGCAGAACGGATCAACAGGAAATATTACTACACAAACTATTTATTGATGACTGATTAGGTAAAGGTAATCTAAAGAATCCATTAGCGTTTCCATGGAGATCTGATTGATGATATTTTATTGTGTATGTATGTGCTGACACAGTAATGCCCATCTCTGCATCTGGCTCACTGCTAGAGATGGAATACCAGTGTACGGCCCAAAGTAAATTTCATTCCATATGGGTATTAGTAAAAATGTTTGATTCCGAAAATGATGCCTAGAGCTTCTTTCTCTATCTGCATAGTTAATTTCTGCTTTGTTCAAGGATCTTGATGCAGACACTATTAGCTTCTCTTCCCCATTGGGCATTATTGTGCTCCCACCGTATAAGGTGATTCGTCGCAAGCCTGTTGCAAGGATAACTTTGGATCAAAGTGTGTCAGGATTTCTGACTTTAGTAGCGCCTCTTTAGCTTGTATGAAGGCCTTCTCACACTGATTCCCCCATTTCCATTTCATGTTTTGATACAATAAGTTGTGTAAAAACTTGAGAATAGTTGCTACATTAGGGACAAACCTTGCATAATAGTTTAAAAGCAAATTACTGCAGATGCTGGAATCTGAAACCAGAAAGAACATGCTGGAAAATCTTAGCAGGTCTGGCAGCATTTGTAGGGAGAGAAAAGAGCTAACGTTTCGAGTCCAGGTGACCCTTTGTCAAAGCTTTGTTGGGCTTCCTTAACTACTAATTCCATAGAGATCGTAACTTCTACAGCCTTCCTTAGGTTTAAGTTGCTTTCTGCCAACAGCTTTGTTTGGATTGGTTTGTTTCTTAACCCAAGCATTAATCTGTCCCTAATGATGTCGTTCAAGATATCTTCAAATTCACAGTATTCAGCTAATTTCGTCAAAGTAGCAACAAACTATATGATTGATTCACCTTCTTGTTGGTTATGTTTAAGGAACCTGAAACTCCCGGCAATGATCAAACCTTACTTACTACTAACAGTGCTCCCTGTAGAATTCCAGATCTTTCCATGCAGAGTACGTGGCAAGCTTCTTTGCGATGTTATTCCCTCCTAAATCTGCATTTAAATTTCAGTCCCTTCAATGGCTACTACCGATATTTGGCACCCCTCCATCACCAGCTTTCATGTGGCAAAGTTCTGAGCTTCTTAATGATTTTCGGATTTCCATAATTACATGGATCGACGATTTTTCTGTACTTTCTTTTACTTCTCCGGGAGTCTGCCAGGGTAGTTCTGAGTTCCTCATCGCCAGTCTTCTTTGTGGTGTTTTTCAAGGATATGCTTCCAGGCCATGAAGGTACAGATAAACTAGAGCTTTATTGGAAAGGTGTTTATTCCTAAAACAGGCTGTTAGGATAGACTGCCTGTTTTCCTGCGTAAACAGCAGATGATGTCATCAACACACCATGTAATCAGACTCAAAGTGACCTTATTCTAACTAGGAACAAACAGGAATGCAAAACAATCTTCCTTTTTGCAAACTTCCTAAACGTCTTCTTAAGAAATAGCTTGCATTTATATAGCGCTTTTCACGTGAAAAAGAAGTCCAATACAGTGTTAGAAGCAGCTCTGGGAAGGTTTATTGGGTGAATACCAGGTATGAGTATGTTGCCTTATGAGGGAAGGCTGAATGGGCTAGGTTTGTATCCACTGGAGTTTAGAAGAGTCTGAGGTCCTGAAGGGTATTGACAGGGTGGATGTGGAGAGGATGTTCCCTCTTGTGTGGGAGAATCCAGAATTAGGGGTCATTGATTAAAAACAGATTAAATTCCTACATTCATTAAACCGGGATCATTGGGACTGTTTCTGGGGAAGGTGGGACCTGTATAAGCAAGACGGTCTACATCTGAACCATAGCAGAACTAACATCCTTGCTAGTGGGTTTGCTAGTGCTGCTGGGAGGAGTTTAAACTAACTCGACAGTGGGAGGGGACACAGACTGTTAGCAGAATAGGGGCACAGCATAATACAGAAAATCAATCAAGTCAGATGGAGTACAACCGTATTAAGTTTCAAGGGAGTAAGGTAATGCTGGATGGCCTCTACTTTAATGCCAGGAGTATCACATCATAAATAAGATGAGTTAAAGGCGAGGATTGACATGTGGAATTGTGATATAACAGCCATCACGGAGACGTGATTGAGGGAGGGGCAGGATTGGCAGCTCAACACCTCAGGATATAGAATATTCAGGCAAGTTAGGGGAAGGGGTAAAAGAGGAGGAGGCATTGCATTATTAGTTAAGTGTCAGTTGCTAAAGTAAGGAGAGATGTTTGGAGAGGACATTGAATGAAGCTTGGTAGGTAGAGCTTAGGAACAAAAAAGAGGCAGACACATTGCTAGGTGTTTATTACAGACCAGAAGATAGCCAGCAGGAAATTGAGGAGCAAATATATGTGCCATTCACAGCGATGTGTAAAAATAATAACAGTAGGGTAATTATATTAGTTGATTTCAACCTTTCCAACATTAATTGGGATAGTCATAGTTTTAAGGGCTTGATCGAGTGGATTTCTTAAAATATATACAGGAGAATTCTTGTGGTTAATATGTAGAGTCCAACAAGGGACGGCGCAGTGCTGGACCTAATTCTGGGGAATGAATCCGGACAGGTGGTTGAGGTGATGGTGGGAGCATTTAGTGATAGCGACCACAACATGGTAGAATGTAAGCTTGTTATGGACAAAGAAATAGACAAGTTGCAAAAAAAGGTTTTGGATTGGGGAGGGCGGATTTTTAGTAATATACTGTAGTATCTGTCTAAAATAGACTGGGAACAGCTGTTTATGAGGCAATCTACATAAGAGCAGTTGGGGAGTGGCATTCAAAAAGGAAATGGGGAGGATGCAGGCCCAACATGTTCGCTCTCCGGTGATAGAAAGGAGTAACACGCCCAGAGAACCATGGATGACCAGAGATTGTCAGGCTATGATGAGAAGGAAAAGAAAGGTGTTTAGCTCGTACAAGGGGAGCAAATCAATGGAGGGATTAGTGAAGTACAGAAAGTGCAGGGTAGAGTTTAAGAAAGCAATTAGGAGAGCAAAGAGGGGATATGAGAATGTTCTTGCTGGTAAAAATAGGGAAAATCCAATATATTCTATAAGTATATCAATGGGAAGATGATACCCAGGGAAAGAGTAGGGCATATTAGTGACCAAGGGGGCAATCGCTGGGTGGAGCCAGAGGATATTGATAGGGTACTGAAAGAATACGTTACATCTGTCTTCACCCAAGAGAATGAGGAGGTAGGTATGGAACTCAGGGAGAGAGACTAGGAGATTCTTGAGCAAATTGACATAGGGAGTGATAAGTTATTGGAGGTGTTGACAGTCTTAAAAGTGGACAAATCTCCAGGTCTGGATGAATTGTGTCCCAGGTTACTGTGGGAGGCAGGGGAGGAGATTGCAAGAGCTCTGTGGCCACAGGGGAGGTGCCAGAGGACTGAAGAACAGCTAATGTTCTATTTAAGAGAGGTTTACAGGGAACTATAGACCAGTAAGCCTCACGTCAGATGTAGCAAAATTATTGGATAAATTTCTGAAGGAGAGAATCTATCTCCACTTGGAGAGGCAAGGTTTGATCACGGTCAGGCAACATGGCTTTGTCAGAGGGAGGTCATGCCTAACAAATTTGATTGAATTTTCTGAGGAGATGACTGGGTGTGTAGATGAGGGTAATGCAGTTTATGCAGTTTATATTGATTTCAGCAAAGCCTTTGACAAGGTCCCACATGGAAGACTTATAAAGAAGGCAAATGCACATGGGATACGGGAAAAATTGATACGATGGATTCAAAATTGGCTTAATTGTAAGAGACAGAGGGTGATGACAGAAGGCTCGTTTAGTGCCTGGAAACCAGTGTCCAGTGGCACCCAGGGATCTGTGCTAGGTCCCCTAATATTCAGTATTTATATCAACAACATAGATGACAATGTGGAGGTAGGATCAGTTTGCAGATGACACAAAGATTGGCCGGGTGGTTAACAGTGAAGTTGAGTGTCTTGGATCATAGGAAGATATGGACGGGATGGTCAAATGGGCAGATAAGTGGCTGATGGAATTTAACCCTGAAAAGTGTGACGTGATACGCTTTGGAAGGAATAATTTGACAAGGAAGTATTCAATGAATGGTATGACACCAGGAAGTTCTGAAAAACAAAGGGACCTTGATGAGTTTGTCCACAGATCTCTGAAGACGGAAGGACAGGTTAATAGGGCCATGTAAAAAAAAAAGCATATTGGGCACTTGCCTTTATCAATTGAGGCATGGATTACAAAAGCAGGGAGGTCATGTTGGCGTTGTATAGAATTTTGGTGAGGCCACAGCTGGAGTACTGTGTGAAATTCTGGTCACCACATTACGGGATGAATGTGATTGCATTGGAGGGGGTGCAGAGGAGATTCACCAGGATGTTGCCTGGGTGGAACATTTAAGTTATGAAGAGAGGTTGGATAGGCTTGGCTTGTTTTCGTTGGAACAGAGAAGACTGAGGGGCGACCTGATCGAGGTGTACAAGACTATTAGGGGAATGAACCCCTCAATTGAAAGGTCGGTCATGAGGGGACAGAAGCTCAAGGTGAGGAGCAGGAGATTTAGGGGAGATGTGAGGAAAATCCTTTTTACTCAGAGGCTGGTGATGGTCTGGAATGCACTGCCTTGGAGGGTGGTAGAAACGGGTTGCCTCACATCCTTTATGAAGTACCTGGATGAGCACTTGTCACATTATAACATTCAAGGCTATGGGCTGGCAAATGGTATTAGGTAGGTCTGTCAGGTGCTTTTCATGTGTCGATGTAGACTTGATAGGCTGAAGGGCCTAACCTGCACTGTATGATGCTGTGAGCATGCCTGGTCCATGCTTGTGGAAACCAGTACTAACCAGTACCCTGTTGAGGCCTCACAGGTGTGACCGTTGACTCCCGGACGCCAGCTGAATGCGGTGTCAGTATATTTAAATTAACCTCATGTATCATTTAAATAAAATTACCTGGATCACGTCCGTGCTGGGCGTGATTCAGATCGCGCAGGGTGTAGCGAGTCAGGAGACTCGGGATTGGTGAGACATCAGGCCCATTTGGGGCTCTCCCGGGATTCACCTGTCGTGCCTGGATCCATGCCGGGCGCAATGCAGTGGCTGAATCGCACCCTGTATGTTTTCAAGCAGGAGTTAGATATAGCTCTTGGTGCTAAAGGGATCAAAGGATATGGTGGAAAGCGGGAATTGGCTACTGAGTTGGATGATCAGCCATGATCATATTAAATGGCAGAGCAGGCTCCAAGGGCCAAATGGCCTATTCTTCCTCTTATTTCCTATGCTTCTACTTGGCAGTGAGGTAAAGCTAAGTAGTGTCAACGTACATATGGATACCAATACCAAAGGTGGAATTCTCCCACCCACACGACGGGTTTGGTGGCGGGTGTGAGCGGAGAAGCTAGCAGGAGCTAAAATGTCTGAAACCCCCTCCCAATGGCGGGTTTATGATGGGTCAATCTTATCCTGGCTGGTGATAGCTGTTTGGTGCTGTGGCAGGGGCTGGAAACTGATTCGAGGGATGAAACATTGTGTTCAGCTTCAAAATCAGTTTTTCCTCAGCAATTCAAAGAAAACCACTTAATCGAAAAATGAAACTTTAACCTTTGTGAAGAACAATTGAGTTCTGCACCTAAGACAATTAGTTTGCTTGATGATGTCATCAGTAAATGCACTAACACTGAAAGGATAAAGATTTGTGGCAGATTAAAGCAGTGTGTTCCTATATGATGTAGAGTAATTTGTACTCCATTTCCATGTTTCTACATCTTTGGTACAAATCAATCTACTTCTTGCAGATTTGAGAATTGGCTGTCTGCAGGCTTAAAGCTCCCTCCCAGCAACAAGAAGATGTATTTTGCAAATTACACCGCTGATACTGAGAGCTGGAAGCCAGTCATCATCTCTCGGTTACAAAGCAAGTATCAGAATGATCTTTTTGATCGGAAAATTTGCATCTCAGCATCAAAGAAAGTTACATGCAGCATTGAAAATGTTCTGAGAGGCACTGAACGTTTCCAGAAATGGCTAAGAGCTGATCGGCTCACTGCTGAGCTAGTTCAGGTACGTTACTGGATCACTCACTGCAAAATAGAAAATAAAATAATAAATAAATATCACTTATTGGCACGGGTAGGCTTCAATGAAGTTACTGTGAAAAGCCCTTAGTTGCCACATTCTGGCGCCTGTACGGGGAGGCTGGTACGGGAATATATGACAAAATCTCTCTGATTATACTAAACAAAAATGGTCGAGTACCCTGTTTCATATCTGTAGGAAAACAGATGATCGCCAGTCTCAACTGTGAGTTATAGAAATTACCAGCTATGACTGGGACATCTTAAAAACAATTTAAATAAAAATACAATACGTGCAAATATTCAGTATGCCATGTTCTGCATAAAGTTGATAGCCATCAGCAAGACATATATTTTCTTACATTTCCCTTAATTGTATGAATGTTGCTAACCCCCATTGAAGCATGTAGGGTTAATACATTTCTGGAGATGTTGATCAGTGTGGTAGGTTGGTGGTTAATGGTGGGGAGCTGGGGTGGCAGAGAAACTTTGTGTGAATGTTTTCTTTTGAAATAGTCAATTGTGAAAACATTTACTCCACCCCTCATACCTGTTAGATGTTATATTTGTCACTTGACTGTTGGCCTTCAACCCCATTGCATATCATAATATCGAAACTACACTAACACACAATGAAACATGAAAGTTCCAGGAACTAACATTTGATGATGTTACAGCATAACATTTACTGTGATTGGGAGATGTATAAGTAAATCTATGGGTGCACAGATTAGTAATAAATCACATTTAAAGTGAAATAGTTGCCTAATTTTGAACTTAAAATTCAATTTTATTGGGAATCATTTCAGATCAGAGGAACAACATAATATAATATATGATAATCTTTATTGCCACAAGTAGGCTTACATTAATCTTGCAATAAGGTTCATAGATTTAATAGAATTTACAGTGCAGAAGGAGGCCATTCGGCCCATCGAGTCTGCACCGGCTCTTGGAAAGAGCACCCCACCCAAGGTCAACACCTCCACCCCATCCCCATAACCCAGCAACCCCACCCAACACCAAGGGCAATTTTGAACACTAAGGGCAATTTATCATGGCCAATTCACCTAACCTGCACATCTTTGGACTGTGGGAGGAAACCGGAGCACCCGGAGGAAACCCACGCACACACGGGGAGGATGTGCAGACTCCACGCAGACAGTGACCCAAGCCAGAATCGAACCTGGGACCCTGGAGCTGTGAAGCGATGGTGCTATCCACAATGCTACCGTGCTACCGTTACTGTGAAAATCCCCCAGTCGCCACATTCCGGCGCCTGTTCGGGTACACAGAGGGAGAATTCAGAATGTCCAAATTACCTAACAGCACGTCTTTCAGGACTTGTGGGAGGAAACCGGAGCACCCGGAGGAAACCAACGCAGACACAGGGAGAATGTGCAGACTTCGTACAGACAGTGACTGACCTAAGCCAGGAATCGAACCTGTGACCCTGGCGCTGTGAAGCAACAGTGCTAACATTCTTCTTGCTACTTCCTGTTTGCACCTAAAAATTAAACCGTAATGGGGTCAAATCTGCACAAATGATTGACCTCCTTGATAGACCACTGTTTGTCTGCTAATTTCTACTTTCCAGCACACTTCGATTTAAGGAGCTGGGGTTCCTCCCAGAAATAGCCAAAGACCTCATCCATAGTCTGGACTTTACAGTAGTAATGATGGGGACTACTGCCAGCTGGTTTAGCACACCAAGCTAAATCGCTGGCTTTTAAAGCAGACAAAGCAGGCCAGCAGCACGGTTCGTATTCCCGTACCAGCCTCCCCAGACAGGCGCTGGAATGTGGCGACTAGGGGCTTTTTACAGTAACTTCATGGAAGCCTACTCGTGACAATAAGCGATTTTCATTTTTCATTTTCATTTCAGCAATCACTGTCGTTCCTCCTCTGAAGCAGAGAAGGGCTACTGCTATCTGCACATTGTGCAGTTAAATGTGGAAATTCAGAAATAGCTCTCAGTGATTCTTTGCTTATGTTGCACTGTTGAAGATCCCTCAATCAATTAGAAATCACTAAACTGATGAGATTGTCTGCTTTTATGCTATTAGCCTCACCTAAACCCCTGTAAAACATTGTGCCTTGTTAGATGAAATGAAAGTGAATTCTTAACATTGTATTAACTTCATAATTGCTTCTGGTCCTGAGAAAATAATATTATATTTGTGGATTGTCATATTTCTCCAATACCAATAAAAATTGGATATTTGAAAAAAAAAATTTTAAGAGTTTGTTTCTGATATTTCCGTTTCTGTCTCAATCCCATGTGAATGTTTTAGTGAGCTCATTTGCTTTTTGTAAAATTTAAATTAACGTGAAGGAAAATGAGTGAATTTACTTGGTTAGACGTCTGCCAGGCGACTTGGCTGCTGCCTGAGAAATCTGAGCCAAAATGATTCCGCATGAGGTCCACCATTAGATAGGATAGGATTTTACCACCCAGTGATTGTACAATATAAGTGTAAATATTAACACAAACAGAATTGAAACTGGATACCTGAGTGATTTTAGTTTTAATTAATATTGCCTCACTTGTGTACTTATCATGGAGGTTCTTCTATACTGTCATGTGTCTTTTTTAAATCACAGAGTCTCCCTAGCCCTTTCCTGAGATGTCCATCCCAACGATTGTTGGACCGGATTGTTCGACGTTACGCTGAAGTGAGGGATTCAGGAAGTGTCCTGATGCGACAGTTCTCTGATCGGGATAAACTGCGCCTGCTCTATACCCTGTCTGTCAACACCCACCCCATTGTCCTACAGGTACTATTCCTTACAATTACAGCTGACTTTTAATGTCACTGCTCTCTCTCTCTCTGGGTGAGGCACAAGTTTTACTCTGGAATCAAACTTTATAATAAAAAAACTTATTCAAATATTTGATTAGAATCTATGTTTTGTCTTTTTAGACGGAGCAGAAATAATATAAATTATCCGATAAGATTTCAGATATTGAAATGGACTTTCAAGAATTTATATATCGGTGTCTGCCTGTTCACTTGGTAAAGTTAAAGTAATAATAATAATCATCATTTATTGTCACAAGTAGGCTTCAATGAAGTTACTGTGAAAAGTACCCGAGTCGCCACATTCCGGCGCCTGTTCGGGGAGGCCGGTACAGGAATAATAATAATAATCATCATTTATTGTCACAAGTAGGCTTCAATGAAGTTACTGTGAAAAGTACCCGAGTCGCCACATTCCGGCGCCTGTTCGGGGAGGCCGGTACAGGAATTGAACCCACGCTGCTGGCCTTGTTCTGCATTACAAGCCAGTTGTTTAGCCCACTGTGCTAAACCAGCCCCATTCAGTAATCAAAACTCCATTATCCCTTGACATCTTTATTGCCTTAAAAACGCTGAGCTTAATGAAGACAATAAACAATGTGGGGAACCAAGTGAGAGTGAGAAAATTAAAGTAATTAACCCTGGCAAAGAAAAAAGTACACATGAAATTAGTTAAACTAAAAGCTATCAATTCCCCCAGACCTGATGGCCCACATCCTTGGGTTTTAAAGGAGATGGCTGCAGAGATAGTTGAAGCATTGAACATAACAATATAAAGTAATAGGCCATTCAGCCCCTGAAGCCTGCTCTGTCACCAAAAGGATTACGGTTAATCTTCTACCTCAACTTTACTTTCCTGCCCTCTCTCCATGTCCTTCGATTCCCTGAGTATCCAAAAATACATCAATTTCTGACATTAATATACAAAATGATTGAGTATCCATGGTTGTCTGGGTTAGAGAGTTCACAATGATCATAACCCATTGAGTGAAGAAATTGTCCATTGTCTCCATGCTATGTGGCTGACTCCTTATACTGAAACTTTCACCCATAATTCTAGACTCCCCAGTCTAGCAAAACGTCCCAGCATCTACCCAAACAAGCTCCTTAAAAATATGTTTCAGGGAGCTTACCTCTCGTTCTTTAACATCCAGGGATGTTAGGTGGGAAATTTGGCCAGTTGGGTAACAAACTGGCTAACTGATAGAAGACAGAGAGTGGTGGTGGATGGCAAATATTCAGCCTGGAGCCCAGTTACCAGTGGCGTACCGCAGGGATCAGTTCTGGGTCCTCTGCTGTTTGTGATTTTCATTAACGATTGGATGAGGGAGTTGAAGGGTGGGTCAGTAAATTTGCAGATGATACGAAGATTGGTGGAGTTGTGGATAGTGAGGAGGGCTGTTGTCGGCTTCAAAGAGACATAGATAGATTGCAGAGCTGGGCTGAGAAGTGGCAGATGGAGTTTAACCCTGACAAGTGTGAGGTTGTCCATTTTGGAAGGACAAATATGAATGCGGAATACAGGGTTAACGGTAGGGTTCTTGGCAATGTGGAGGAGCAGAGAGATCTTGGGGTCTATGTTCATAGATCTTTGAAAGTTGCCACTCAAGTGGATAGAGCTGTGAAGAAGGCCTATGGTGTGCTAGCGTTCATTAGCAGAGGGATTTAATTTAAGAGCCGTGAGGTGATGATGCAGCTGTACAAAACCTTGGTCAGGCCACATTTGGAGTACTGTGTGCAGTTCTGGTCGCCTCATTTTAGGAAGGATGTGGAAGCTTTGGAAAAGGTGCAAAGGAGATTTACCAGGATGTTGCCTGGAATGGAGAGTAGGTCATACGAGGAAAGGTTGAGGGTGCTAGGCCTTTTCTCATTAGAACGGAGAAGGATGAGGGGCGACTTGATAGAGGTTTATAAGGTGATTAGGGGAATAGATAGAGTAGACAGTCAGAGACTTTTTCCCCGGGTGGAACACACCATTACAAGGGGACATAAATTTAAGATAAATGGTGGAAGATATAGAGGGGATGTCAGAGGTAGGTTCTTTACTCAGAGAGTAGTGAGGGCATGGAATGCACTGCCTGTGGAAGTAGTTGAGTCGGAAAAGTTAGGGACCTTCAAGCGGCTATTGGATAGAATAATTAGGGTAGAATAATGGAGTGTAGATTAACTTCTTAAGGGCAGCACGGTAGCATTGTGGATAGCACAATTGCTTCACAGCTCCAGGGTCCCAAGTTCGATTTCGACTTGGATCACTGTCTGTGTAGAGTCTGCACATCCTCCCTGTGACTGCGTGGGTTTCCTCCGGGTGCTCCGGTTTCCTCCCACAGTCCAAAGATGTGCAGGTTGGGTGGATTGGCCATGAAAAATTGTCCAAAATTCTATGATTAACATAGGACAAAAGTTCGGCGCAACATCGTGGGCCGAAGGGCCTGTTCTGTGCTGTATTTCTCTATCAAGTACTGAGCTGTAGGGCTCAAACAGCCATCACAACAAAGATCCGAAATCGACCAGAGGTAGGGTGCAAGGTGAGGGCCGGAGGAGGGAGGGTGGCCTGACAAAGTGAAGACGAGTGGGGGGGGGAGCAGGGAGGTGTGAGGGCTCATGATATCTAGTAGTAGGCACCAAGGTGGATGAAGATGAACAATGGAAGGTGGAGGGAAGACCGAGTGGAGGGAAGCTGGACCACTACAAGGTTGCATGAAAAGCTCATAAACGCGGGGGTCAAAGAAGTACCAAAGTGGATACTGTAAGGGGATGCATGAGAACTCCAGATGGGGTGGACAAAGATGCAAGTGCAGGTGATGGGCTCAGGGTGAGGGTGAATGTATTGAGGAACAGGCTTCTTTTTGAGGCCCGAGCCTCTTCCCACGTGGAGTGGATCATCTCTGTCTGGGACTGCACCACATCACGCTGCGACTGTGCCACCACCCTGTGGGTCTGTGCCACATCAGCCAGTGACTAGGACACCTTCCTCTGGGGCTGGGACACCTCGCTCTGCGTCTGTGCAATACTGGTCAGCATCTGGGCAATGCCGCCGTTCCCAGCCATGGCCTGCTGTGACTGGGCCATGCTGAGCGCTGCTGCAATTTCCAGGTGGCTCTGGCACATGGCAGCCCTGTCCTGGGCCTTGGCGACCACCTGCACAGAATGCCCCAGGCCTAGGATTCAAAGCTAAAACCATCGTACCAATGCCTCCACGTGTGGTGTCGGCCTGGGTGGCACGCATGACCGGCACCACCCCTTGCTCCTGAACGCGGATGGACTCCTCCACCTGCGCCTGCAGGTGCTGGATGCTCGCTGACATCCCGTCTTGTGGTCCCTGACTGTCTGACTGCATCTACACTGTGGCTGGGACTGGATGTTCCAGAAGCCCGGGACCCGTCTGGACAGCAGCTGGTTCCTGTCTCGGCCTGCCCAATCAAGGTGATAGTCTCGGAGATGGTGGAGGGTGTTGGAGACAGTGATGGACGGTCAGTGTCACCTCTAACCCGAGCTCCGGGGCGTCCTGAGTCTTGGGCGGAGGGCTGGTGTTCGTGCTGCTCTCCCCGTCAGTGCTCGGCTGGCGGGAGTACCGGATCTGGCACTGGCTGGGGGCGGGGTCACTGGATGGACTGGCCCCATGTTCGGCAGGTCCTGTAAGACACAACGGGCCAGGGGACGGTAGGGGGGGTCTGCGTGAGGCAGTGAGGGGGATGATGGGGTGGGAGGTGAGGGGGATGTAGGGGTGTCCACACACGTATCCTGGGCAACCATTACTCAGCGGGGTCTCATTTGCTCGCCCGTGACAACTCTCCAGCCCGGCAACGTCCCTTTGCTCTGGGCTGCTGTCCACGACCAGTACCCTCTGCTCGGGAATGGTGAGGGTCCGCAGTTCTGCTGGTCCCCCTCCAGTCTTCTCCCACTCCCGGCGGTTGTGCATGGTCTGCTCCCTATTTTCTGTTTTCTGTCCATTAACCAATCCTCAATTAATGCTAATACACCCACAACCCTGCAAGCACTGATTTTGTATAACTGCTTATGCATCACCTTGTTGAATGCTCTTTGAATATCCAAATATCAACATCATCAAAAAACTCTTACCAGATTTGTCAAACATGATTTCCCTTTCATAAATCCATGTTGACTCTGCCCAATAGTATTCTGATTTTCTAAGAGTTCTGTAAAAGCTGCCTCGGTGTCCTTGCGCTGTGTGGAAATTGTGTAAAGCTACAAAACATGAAACAGCCCTTCAGCCCTCATCGCCTCCTACACTCCACATGCACCACCCATGATAACCCCTGACCTCAACCCCAACCCTGACCCCTCATTCTGCCCATGACAACCTACTCCTCTTCCGTGGCTCTTTATACAAACAGATGAATTAAGAGGAGGAGTCAGCCATTTGGCCCTTCGAGCCTGCTCTACCATTTAATAAGATCATTGCTGATCATCTGACTGAGGTCTCAAATCCACATTCCACCTACCTACCCCCAATAACCTTTGACTCTCTTGTTATTCAAGAATACATCTACCTCTGTCTTAAAGATATGCTATGACCCTGCTTTGTCGAGGGAAGAGTTCCAAAGGCCTATGAGCCTCTGAGAGGAACCATTTCTTCTCATCCCTGCATGAACTTGGAGACTCCTAAAGTGTATTTCCTAGTTCTAGTCTCTCCCATATGGGGAAGCATCCTTTCAGCATCCATCCAGTCAAGTCTCCTTAGGATCTTTGACAAAGAGTCATCCAGACTTGAAACATTAGCTCCCTTCCCTCTCCGCAGATGCTGCTCAGATTGCCCAATGTTTTCTGTTTGTGTTTCAGATTCCAGCATTCGCAGGAATTTGTTTTTATTTCCCCCTCAGGATCTTGTATGTTTTAATAAAATCGATTCTCATTTTTCTAAACTCCAGTGGATACAAGCCCAACCTGTATAACCTTTCCCCATAAGATAATCCCTTCATCCCAGCAATCAGTTGAGTGAACCTTCTCTGGACTGCTACTAAGGCATTTATATTCTTTCTTAAATTTAACAACCATACCTTCAGTCCTTCATCCAAGTTATTTATATAAATGGTAAAAATTAGATGTCCCAGCACTGATCCCTATGGCACACCATTCAACACATCTAGCCAACCTGAAAGAGACCTACTTATGCCTATTCTCTGTTTCCTGTTGATTAGCCAATCCTTTATCATGCTAATATGTTACCTACCACACCATGAGCCTTTGATGTGGCACCCTGTCAAATGTCTTCCGGCAATCTAAGTATAGCACATCGACTGGTTCCTCTTTATCCCCACATTACTTTTTACTTCCTCAAAGAACTCCCAATAAATTAGTCAAACATGAATTTTCCTCTCAGAAAAAGTAAGCTGAATCTACCTGATTGCATTAGATTATCTAAGTGCCTCACTAGACCTCCTTAATAATATATTCCAGCAATTTCCTTATGACAGATGTTAAGCTAACTGACCTGTAGTTTCCTGCTTTCCCTTTCCCTCCTTTCTTGAATAAAATAGTTATGTTTGCTATTAATCTCATGGGATTTTCAAGAGTCTAAGTTTGGAAAACTAAAACCAATGCATCCACCATATCAGCAGTCCCTAGAATGCAGGCCATCAGGTCAGGAGGACTTGTCAGCCTGTGGTTTTAATAATTTTCTCACTACCCTTTCCCTACTGATTGTAATTGTTTTAAATTCCTCCCTTTCACCTCCTGATTCAATAATTACTGGAATATTATTTGTATCCTCTACAGTGAAGACAAATACAAAATATCTGTTCAATTCATCCGCCATTCCTTAGTTTCCATTATTAATTCCCCAGACTCACTCTTTAGAGCACTAACTTTAATTACTCTTTTCCTTTCTAAATGCCTCTAGTAACTTTTATGTTTCTAGCTAGCTTCACGGGCAGCATGGTAGCACAGTGGTTAACACAGTTGCTTCACAGTTCCAGGGTCCCAGGTTCGATTCCCGGCTTGGGTCACTGTCTGTGCGGAGTCTGCATGTTCTCCCCGTGTCGGCGTGGGTTTCTGCTGGGTGTTCCGGTTTCCTCTCACAATCCAACGATGTGCTGTTAGGTGGATTGGCGATGATAAATTGCCCTTAGTGTCCAAATGGAGTTATGGGGATAGGGTGGAAGCATGGAGGGTGGGGTGCTATTTCCGAAGGGTCGGTGCAGACTCGAAGGGCCAAATTGCCTCCTTCTGCACTGTAAATTCTATGATTTTATGATTCTTCTCATCCTCTATTTTCTCTGTCCTATTAATTGTTTAGTCAATCTTTGCTGTTAACCATAAGACCATAAATAGGAACAGGAGTGGGCTGTTTTGGCCCCTTGAGTCTGCTTCGCCATTCAATGGGATCATGGCTGATCCAACATTCCTCATGTCCACTTCCCTGCCCTTTCCCTGTAATCCTTTATTCCCTCACTGATCAAGAATCTATCTCCACCTTAAATATACACAAGGACTCTTCTCTACAGCTCACTGTGACAAGGAGTCCCAAAGACACAACCCTCTGAGAGAAAAAATCTTCCTAATCTCAGTCTTGTATTGGCACATCTTTATTCTGAGACTATGCCTTTGGCCCAAGACACTCCCATGGGGGGAAACATCCTCTCTGCATTTACCCTGTCAAATCCCTTAAGAATCCTATATATTTCAATGAGATCACCTCTCATTCTTCTAAATTCCAATGAGTAGAGTCCCAACCTGTTTAACCTTTGCTCATAAGACAATCCCTCCATATCGGAGATCATTATAGTGAACATTCTCTGAACTGCCTCCAATGCAATATCTGCCCTTGCATAAGGGGACCAAACCTTTTCTCTCTACTCCAGATGTGGTCCCACCGGTACCTTCTCCAGCTGCAGCAAGACTTCCCTACTCTTGTACACCAACCACCTTGAAATAAGGGCAAACATTCCATTAGCCTTCCTGATTACCTGCTGCACCTGTGTGCTAGCTTTCTGTTTTATGCACAAGTATCCCTAAGTACCTTTGTGTTGCAGCTTTTTGCAGTTTTTCTCGATTTAAATAATACTCTATTCTTTTGTTCTCGCTTCCAAAATTAACAACTTGACATTTTCCACATTATACTACACTTGCCAACTTTTGCCCACTTACTTAACCTATCAATATCTCTTTACAAACTGTATCCCTCTCGCAACTTGCCTTTCCACCTATTTTTGTGTCATCTGCAAATTTAACTACAGTACATTCGCTTCCTTCCATTAATAACTATTATATAGAACATAGAACAGTACAGCACAGAACAGGCCCTTCGGCCCTCAATGTTGTGCCGAGCCATGATCACCCTACTCAAACCCACGTATCCACCCTATACCCGTAACCCAACAACCCCCCCCTTAACCTTACTTTTATTAGGACACTACGGGCAATTTAGCATGGCCAATCCACCTAACCCGCACATCTTTGGACTGTGGGAGGAAACCGGAGCACCCGGAGGAAACCCACGCACACAGGGGGAGGACGTGCAGACTCCACACAGACAGTGACCCAGCCGGGAATCGAACCTGGGACCCTGGAGCTGTGAAGCATTTATGCTAACCACCATGCTACCCTGCTGCCCCAAACATATCTATATGTTCTTTATATTCCTTCCAATCTTCTAACCTGCTGCTCACCTTTGCAGAATTATATGCTTCTTCTTTTAATTTGATACCATCTTTGATTTCCATAGTGAGCGATGAAAGATGTTTTCCCTGCAGTTTTCTTTCTCAATTGAATGTGTTTTTTCTGAGTATTCTGAAACATCTCCTGAAATGTCTGACACTGCATTTCTACTGTTTAGTCAGCTCTGCTCTCGTCCTCATAATTACCCTTATTTAAGTTTGATTCACTAGTCTTAGATCTTCTCTTCCTCAAACTGAATGTGAAGTTCAATCGTATTATGATCATTGCTACCCAGGGACGCTTTCTCTATAAGGTCATTAATTGATCCTGCCTCATTGCATATCCTGTATTGCCTGTCCTCTGGCTGGCTCTAGAAAGTGCTGCTCTCAGAAACTGTCCAGTAAACACTATGATCTCATCAAACAGTTTACCTTTGCCAATCTGATTTATCCAATCTATATGTAGATTAAAATCACCATGATTATCATCATACCTTTCTCACAAGCCCCCATTATCTCTTCCTGAAAACTTCATGTGGTTATTGTCCAGGGGCCTATAAACTAACCCCACAATTGACTTCTTACCTCTACTATTTCTCATCTCTACCCAAAGTGTTTCTACATCTTGATCTGCAGAACTAAGGTCATCTCTCGCTACTGTACTAATGCCATCCTTAATTAACAGAGCTACCCCTCCACCTTTTCTAGCTTGCTGTCCTCCATACATGTAATGCACCTTTGAATATTCAGGTTTTAGTCTTTGCTATCCTTTAGCCATGTTTTGCATTCCTACCTTCCTGTTTCCAACCGCTGACTAGAATGACTTCCGCATCAGTGTTCTTGCCCCTTCCTGATGCCCCACAACATCTGCACCTCAGAGTCCAGCTCAACAACTTTGAACTGTAGTTCCTGTGGTTGTCTGGAATTGCAGTGCTGTCCACATGCTGTAAGTAGCACTCCAGGGAAGAGGCAGGGTGGTCGGACAAGATTTGTTGTTCTTGCTGATAGCACGAACGCAGTAGGCTGAATGGCAACCCTCTGTCATAACTGTTCTATGATTATATAATTTCAGTGTCCTTATACACGCATAATGGGAATTAACATGCAGTTATAGAAAAGGGCAGAGAAAACCTCCAGGCCAATAAATAAACAAACCTTTCTTTTTTTTTAAAATAATTTTTATTGAAATTTTTCGATACAAACATTTACCCCTACTACATTTTAAATTATAACACAACAAATCCCCCCTGGAAAATCCTCCCCACGCCCTCCCCCGCGCGCACCCCCCCCACCCTCCCCCCCCCCCCCCCCCCCCCCGCGCTACCCGTCTAGCAACCAAACCGTTTTTCCCTTTCTGCCGATGGCCTCGGGCAGTCGTTGCCCGCGACCCCCCGCTGACGTGCTCCCTTCGTTCCTATCCCCCCCCCCCCCTCCCTCCCCCCCCCCCCCCCCCTTTCTCCCCGGGTTGCTGCTGTTTCGGCCTCCAGTTCCTATCTCTGATCCAGAAAGTCAAGGAAGGGCTGCCACCAGCCGGAAGAACCCCTGTACCGACCCTCTCAGGGCGAATTTGATTCTTTCCAATTGGATGAAGCTTGCCATGTCGTTTAACCAGGTGTTAACACTTGGTGGCCTTGTGTCCCTCCACTGAATCAAGATCCTTCTCCGAGCTACCAAGGACGCAAAGGCCAATATTCCGGCCTCCCCTGCCTCCTGTACTCCTGGCTCCACCCCAACCCCAAAAATCGCTAGCCCCCACCCTGGTTTGACCCTGGTTCCCACCACTCTCGATACCGTCCCCGCCACCCCCTCCCAGAACTCTTCCAGTGCCGGGCACATCCAGAACATATGTACATGGTTCGCAGGGCTTCCCGAACACCTAACACACCTGTCCTCACCCCCGAAGAACCGACTCATCCTAGTCCCCGTCATATGGGCTCTGTGCAGCACCTTAAATTGGATGAGGCCCAACCTTGCGCACGACGACGACGAATTGACCCTCTCTAAGGCATCCGCCCATGTCCCATCTTCTATCTGCTCTCCCAGCTCCGCTTCCCACTTGTCTTTCAGCTCCTCTATCGATACCTCCTCCACCTCCTGCATTATTTTGTAGATGTCCGAGACCTTCCCTTCTCCGACCCAGACCCCTGACAGCACCCTATCACTCACCCCTCTATCGGGAAGCAAGGGAAATCCTTCCACCTGTCGTCTGGCAAATGCCTTCACCTGCAGGTATCTAAACGTGTTCCCCGGGGGGAGCTCAAATTTCTCCTCCAGCTCTCCCAGGCTCGCAAACCTCCCCTCTATGAACATGTCCCTCAGTTGCCTGATGCCCGCCCTGTGCCAGCTCTGGAATCCCCCGCCAGTGTTCCCCGGGACAAATCTGTGGTTCCCTCTCAGTGGCGCCGCCATCAGACCCCCCACTTCCCCCCTGTGTCGCCTCCACTGCCCCCAGATTTTCAGGGTGGCCGCCACTACCGGACTCGTGGTATACCTTGTGGGGGGGAGCGGCCATGGTGCCGTTACTAGCGCCCCCAGGCTTGTATTGCCGCAGGACGCCCTCTCCATACGTTTCCAAGCTGCCCCCTCCCCCTCCATCACCCACTTGCGCACCATCGATGCGTTCGCCGCCCAGTAGTATCCGGAAAGATTGGGTAGCGCTAATCCTCCCCTGTCCCTACTCCGTTCCAAGAAAATCCTTCTCACTCTAGGGGTGCCATGTGCCCACACATAGCCCATAATGCTGCTAGTTACCTTCTTGAAGAAGACCCTGGGGAGAAAGATGGGCAAGCACTGAAACAGAAACAAGAACCTCGGGAGGACCGTCATTTTGACTGACTGCACCCTCCCTGCTAGCGACAGCGGTACCATATCCCACCTCTTGAACTCCTCCTCCATCTGCTCCACCAGCCTTGAAAAGTTCAGCTTGTGGAGGGTCCCCCAGTTCCTTGCCACCTGCACCCCCAAGTACCTGAAGCTCTTTACTGCTCTCTTAAAGGGGAGCCGCCCAATTCCCTCCCCCTGATCTCCCGGGTGTATCACAAAGACCTCACTTTTACCCACATTTAATTTATATCCCGAAAAGTCCCCAAACTCCGCTAGTATTTCCATTACCTCCGGCATTCCCCCTTCCGGGTCCGCCACATATAACAACAAATCATCCGCATAGAGTGATACCCGATGTTCCTCCCCTCCCCTTGTCAGTCCTCTCCACCCCCCTGAACCCCTCAGTGCCATCGCCAACGGTTCGATCGCTAATGCAAATAGTAAGGGGGATAGGGGGCATCCCTGCCTGGTACCTCGATGGAGCCCAAAATACTCTGACCTCCTCCCGTTTGTAACCACACTCGCCATCGGGGCCGAATACAGCAGCTTCACCCACTTGATAAATCCCTCCCCAAACCCAAACCGTTCCAGCGTCTCCCACAGGTATTCCCACTCCACCCTATCGAATGCCTTCTCCGCATCCAGTGCTACCACTATCTCAGCCTCCCCCTCCACTGCTGGCATCATAATCACATTCAACAGTCTCCGGACATTTGTGTTAAGTTGTCGTCCCTTTACGAACCCCGTCTGGTCCTCATGGATTACCCCTGGCACACAATCCTCTATTCTGGTTGCCAGGACCTTTGCCAACAGTTTGGCATCTACATTCAAGAGGGAGATAGGCCTGTAGGACCCGCACTGTACAGGGTCTTTGTCCCGCTTCAGGATCAAGGAGATCAGGGCCTGTGACATTGTCGGGGGCAGAACCCCCCCCTCTCGCGCCTCATTGAAGGCTCGCACCAGCACTGGACCCACCAAGTCCACATACTTCTTATAAAATTCCACCGGGAACCCATCCGGCCCCGGCGCCTTCCCCGCCTGCATCTGGCCTATCCCTTTAACTAGCTCCTGCAGCTCTATCGGCGCCCCCAGCCCCTCCACCCGTTCCTCCTGGACCTTTGGGAACCTCAATCTATCGAGGAAGTTCTCCATTCCCCCCCTCCTCCTGGGCGGCTCAGACCGGTACAATTCCCTGTAGAAATCCCTGAAGACCCCGTTCACCTCTTGCCCCCCCTGCACCACGTTCCCTCCCTTCTCTCTCACTCCCCCAATCTCTCTGGCTGCATCTCGCCCACGCAGCTGGTGCGCTAGCATCCTGCTCGCCTTTTCCCCGTACTCATAGACCGCGCCCTGTGCCCTTCTCCATTGCGTCTCCGCCTTCCTAGTGGTCAGTAGGTCAAACTGGGCCTGTAAACTGCGCCGCTCCCTCAACAGCCCCTCCTCTGGTGTCTCCGCATATCTCCTGTCCACTTCTATAAGTTCCCCCACCAGTCTCTCCCTCTCCTGCCTCTCCTTCCTTTCTCTGTGTGCCCTTATGGAGATCAGCTCTCCTCTGATCACTGCTTTCAGGGCCTCCCAGACTACCCCCACCTTCACCTCGCCCGTGTCGTTCGTGCCCAGATATCTCTCAATGCCCTTCCGGACCCTTCCGCACACCTCATCGTCCGCCAGCAGCCCCACATCCAGGCGCCACAACGGGCGCTGGTCCCGTGCTTCCCCCAGTTCTACCTCTACCCAGTGTGGTGCATGGTCCGAAATCGCAATGGCCGAGTACTCCGTGTCCTGCACTCTCGAAATCAGCCCCCTGCTCAGTACAAAAAAGTCTATTCTGGAGTACACCCTGTGGACGTGGGAGAAAAAAGAATACTCCCTCGCCCTTGGCCTGCCAAATCTCCAAGGGTCTACCCCCCCCATCTGCTCCATGAACCCCCTTAGCACCTCTGCCGCTGCCGGCCTCCTATTCGTCCTGGAACTCGATCTATCCAGCCCAGGGTCGAGCACTGTATTGAAGTCCCCCCCCATGATCAGGCCCCCTGCCTCCAGACCCGGAATGAGGCCCAACAGGCGCCTCATAAAACCCGCGTCATCCCAATTCGGGGCATACACATTCACCAGCACCACATTCTCTCCCTGCAGCCTACCCTTCACCATCACGTACCTACCCTCCTTATCTGCTACCACCTGCGCCGCCACGAACGACACCCTCTTTCCCACCAAAATCGCCACCCCCCGGTTCTTTGCGTCCAAGCCTGAGTGGAACACCTGTCCCACCCACCCCCTTCTCAGGCGTACCTGGTCTACTACTCTCAAGTGAGTCTCCTGCAACATTGCCACATCCGCCTGCAGTCCCTTTAGGTGTGAAAAAACCCTTGATCTCTTGACCGGCCCATTCAGCCCCCTCACGTTCCAAGTAATCAACCGGGTCGCGGAGCGACCTGTCCCTTTCCCCTGTCTATTAGCCATGTCCTGTCCCCTGTTCGCCCCGGGTCGACCCTCCCCTTCTGACCCGTTCCCCATGGCGATGCCCCCCCCCCCCCCCTCTCCTCCCGTTCTTCCCTTCCCGTCCTCGGCCTTTCCAGCAGCAACCCGGTATCCCCCCCCTAACCCCCCTTCCCCCCCCCCCCCCCCCCCCCCCCCCTGGCTAGGACCCCTCCTAGCCGCGGTGTATCCACCATCGTACTCCCGAGAGTCAGCTGATTTTCGCTGACCCGGCTGCCCCTGCCACACTCCGACTCCTCCCGATGTGGGGGGGAGGGGCCTCCCCCCCCTTGCCATCCCTCTCTGACCCCGCTTCAGCGCGGGAAAAGCCGCCATTGCTGGCCACACCCCACTCTTCTCTCCTCCCCCTTCCTCCGTCCCGCGCGCGGGAAACAGGGGAAAGCCCGCGCTTTCGCCCGGCCACACCCTACCCCGCCATCTTCAATTCCACCCCCGTCCCCATCCAAGCCCATAAAAAAGCCCCCTTAGAGGAGGTATCGATAGAGGAGCTGAAAGACAAGTGGGAAGCGGAGCTGGGAGAGCAGATAGAAGATGGGACATGGGCGGATGCCTTAGAGAGGGTCAATTCGTCGTCGTCGTGCGCAAGGTTGGGCCTCATCCAATTTAAGGTGCTGCACAGAGCCCATATGACGGGGACTAGGATGAGTCGGTTCTTCGGGGGTGAGGATAGGTGTGTTAGGTGTTCGGGAAGCCCTGCGAACCATGTACATATGTTCTGGATGTGCCCGGCACTGGAAGAGTTCTGGGAGGGGGTGGCGGGGACGGTATCGAGAGTGGTGGGAACCAGGGTCAAACCAGGGTGGGGGCTAGCGATTTTTGGGGTTGGGGTGGAGCCAGGAGTACAGGAGGCAGGGGAGGCCGGAATATTGGCCTTTGCGTCCTTGGTAGCTCGGAGAAGGATCTTGATTCAGTGGAGGGACACAAGGCCACCAAGTGTTAACACCTGGTTAAACGACATGGCAAGCTTCATCCAATTGGAAAGAATCAAATTCGCCCTGAGAGGGTCGGTACAGGGGTTCTTCCGGCGGTGGCAGCCCTTCCTTGACTTTCTGGATCAGAGATAGGAACTGGAGGCCGAAACAGCAGCAACCCGGGGAGAAAGGGGGGGGGGGGGGGGGGGGGGGAGGGGGGGGGGGGGATAGCAACGAAGGGAGCACGTCAGCGGGGGGTCGCGGGCAATGACTGCCCGAGGCCATCGGCAGAAAGGGAAAAACGGTTTGGTTGCTAGACTGGTAGCGCGGGGGGGGGGGGGGGGGGAGGGTGGGGGGGTGCGCGCGTGGGAGGGCGTGGGGAGGATTTTCCAGGGGGGATTTGTTGTGTTATAATTTAAAATGTAGTAGGGGTAAATGTCTGTATCGAAAAATTTCAATAAAAATTATTTAAAAAAAAAAAAAAGCCCCCTTAAAACGAGAGGAAGAAAAAGAGAAAAAGAAAACACGCATAACCAACTTGCACCCCCCCCGTCCCGCCTCCCCAACTTAACAATATAACAATATAAATAACAAATCTCAAATAAATACATAAATACATAACTATGCCTGCATAACTAAATAACTACCCAATAATAACGTATTTAACCATCACCCTCCATCGAACAGAACAGTAACCATAACCCTTAAAGAACAGATCAAAAAACAGTAAAAAAGCCCCCCCTACAACAACAATAATTAAGGGAAGTTGGCAACGGGAAGAGACACACAAAAAGGAACAAAGAAACCCCCCATAACACAAGTTTCAAAGAAACCAAACGATCCATCAACTTTAACCAAGTTCCGACCTGGCCTAAGAAAGACATGGGCCACTTGATCAGTCAAGGGTACTCGGGCGGCCTCGACCGCCGGCGTTCCCAAGTTCTAGTTCAGGTCCAGCTTTTCCTCCCGAACAAAAGTCCATGCCTCCTCTGGGGTCTCAAAGTAATGGTGCTGGTCCTTGTAGGTGACCCACAAGCGCGCTGGCTGCAGCATTCCAAACTTGATCCTTTTTGCGTGCAGCACTGCCTTCGTCCGGTTAAACCGGGCCCGCCGCTTTGCCACCTCCGCACTCCAGTCCTGATATATCCGCACCGTCGAATTCTCCCATTTGCTGCTTTTCTCCCTCTTGGCCCACCTCAGCACTTTCTCCCGATCACAGAAACGCTGGAATCGCACCAGCACCGCCCTCGGGGGCTCGTTCGCCCTAGGCCGCCTAGCCATGACCCGATATGCTTCTTCCAGCTCCAGAGGCGATGGACCGGCCCCCTCTCCCATCAGGGAGCTCAGCATCTCCGCTACATATTTCGGGAGATCAGGCCCCTCCAGGCCTTCTGCTAGGCCCAGGATCCTCAAGTTCTTCCGCCTCATTCGAGTGTCCAGCTCCTCAAAGCGGCTCTGCCATTTCAGGTGGAGTGCCTCGTGCACCTCCACCTTTCCCACGAGGACCGTGGCCTCCTCCTCCCTTGCAGTCATCTCCTGCTGCAGCTCTCTTATCGACGCCTCTTGGGTCGCCTGGGCCCCCATCAGCCTTGTGGTCGTCGCGTTCATAGACTCTAAGAGTTCCACTTTCAGCTCCGTAAAACACCGGAGGAAAGCGGCCTGCTGCTCCTCCGCCCATTTTCTCCAATCTTCTAGTGCGCCACCGGCCGCCATTTTGGTCCTCTTCCCCCGCTTTTTTCGGGGAGCTGCTGCCGCTTTTTTTGTCGCCCCACTCCGAGTACCGACCATAAAGTTGGTCTCACTCTCCTCAGGGAGCCTTCCCCCACCGGGATTCGTCTTTACAGTACCGTCGGGGCCCTCCAATCGGCCCTTAAACACCTTTGTCGCAGGAGCTGCCAAATGTGCGACTTAGCTGGTCATAGCCGCAACCGGAAGCCTAAACAAACCTTTCTTTCCAATTATCAAAACCAGTCCAGACCATAAAGTCTTTACATGATTCAATCTCTAGCCCAGTCAAGAACCAGTCCAACTCTCTCTTGAAGGCAAAATGGCAGCACTGACTGCAGCAGCTGTCCATTATTAACCTAATTTAATTACTGTTTGTAAGGGACAGAACTTCTTAACAATTCTTTCAATGAATTAGAATTACAAAGTGCCCCACTACTATCCTGCAAAATTGACACTGGTACCCTTTCAGCTTTTTCCAGGGTCAGAAGGATGGCCATTTGTGCGCTACTTTGGATCTTGCGGTCGAGTAATTGTGACTTCGTGGATGAATCCAATCAAAACATTTTACAATGCATCTCTGGAGGTTACTGCAGACATAGCCTACCAGCTGCTGAAAATTACCCACTCTCTGAGAAACAATGATTTGAATTATTTTTTCTACTATACCAGCGTCCATGATAACATGTTTGGCAGTTTTGAGGATGGACGTCTGTACATCACAGATGCCAGCGGAATAGGTATCATCGATAAACAGGAAGGTAGGTATTTTTGCTGTGGCTTTTTTTAGTTACTAGGCCATCCATTACCATTAAATACTGCCAGAACGTTGTAACGTTTTGTACAATTCACTCCTGTTACTCCATTCCCTCTCTGGCAACCTCTGAGGGTGAACTATCCTATTCATGAATAATTGACTCTGAGATGAGCTACCAATCATATATCCACACTAGGATCACCTACCTCCATCTCCTAATCCCACCCCTGCTTCAGCTCAACTGCTGCTGAAACAGTCATCCAGGTCTTTGTTACCTCCAGACTCCATTCTCAGCCAGGCTCCTATCGTCTACCCTCCAGAAACCTAAGCTCATCCAAAACTTTCCTGCGTCTTTCCTAACTAACATCAAGTCTTGTTCACCTATTATCTATTGGCCCACTGAGCTACATTGTCTCCCAGTTAAGCAATGCCTCAACTTTCAAATTCTCATCCTCATTCTCAAATCCCAACATGGCCCCTATTCTTCCTACATCTGTAATCTCCACCAGCTCCACAGTGCTCCAAGGTCATTGTGCTACTCGAATTCTAGCCTCTTACACATCCCAGATTTTAATTGCCCCACCATTGGTGAGCAAGCTTTCTGAAATTTCCTCCTCAACCTCTCCACCTGTCTGCCTCTCTTTCCTCCCTTAAGACACTCCTCAAAATGTTACACTTTGACTAAGTATTTGGTCATCTGCTCTATTATCTCCTTATGTGGCTCAGTGTTAAATTTTGTTTGTTAACACTCTTTCAAAGCACCGTGGGATGTTATATGATGTGACACTATAACCATAGTTTTTATATCAATTTTTTTTTTTAAAGTTTACATGATTTATATATATTTTGAATTGCTAATGCATTTTAATGAGTTGTTTTCTAGCATTCATCACTCCTCAGTTGCACAACCAGTCCCTGTACAACGGAACCATTCCACTCTTTAATTATCCTTACTTCTACTTTAATACATCTTAAGACATAAGGTGACTCCTCTTTGAGAACATAGTGTAGCCCAAAAATATTGGGCGCCGTATAACGGAAATGTTTCTGGGCGCGCTGTACCTGAATGCGAACAGAGTCCGGTAGCGAGCACGTTTAGCTGGGCGTTTTCCGGTGCTCGGAGCGTCGAGAAATGCCACGCTATTGAACGCCCATTCAGGTAGATAAGGGGCCTCAGCGGGGAATGCCCCAACGAGGCCGCATTTAATCCCGTTTTCTGCACTGAGGAGCTACACAAGCCGGAATTCATCAGTGCAGAAGGACATCAGGATCTTGCGACCCCCCAACGTGACCCCCACCCCCCCCCCCCCCATGCCCCAATTCATCTATAAAGGGGTCCTCAGATCCCCACACAAACCCTGCATCCACGCAGGGTACCCCCTGGCCCCAGGACTTGATGTGAGTTAGGAGTGATGCAGCAGTGTTTCCGATGAGCTTGGGTTTCTGGCAGGTAGACAATAGGAGCCTGACTAAGAATGGAGTCTGGAGGTCATAAAGGCCCGGATGAAGGTTTCAGCAGTGTGATTTAACACAGCCTCGTCATATTGCCTCGCGCTACATCAATTGCTGTGCGTATTTTGTGCACAACAATTTATGTAGGGGTTTCAAAACTTTGACAAAGGGTCATCTGGACTCGAAATGTTAGCTCTTTTCTCTCCCAACAAATGCTGCCAGACCTGCTGAGATTTTCCAGCATTTTCTCTTTTGGTTTTAATCAACTAGGTTGTTGACAGTGCTCCAATTCAATTTAATCCTTTCCAGGCAAGAGCAGCCAAAGAGAGCTGGAAAACTTCCTCACACCATGTGGGTTGGTAACTGTGCGGTTTCTCCACTTAGCTGAACTTCGACTGTGATGTAACCTCTCAGCGGTATTATCTCTTTAGTATATCTCCTAAGATCACATAGAACATAGAACAGTACAGTACAGAACAGGCCCTTCGGCCCTCGATGTTGTGGTTAAATTTCTGCTGGTTTTTAAGGCAGGTGATTAAATTTCTGTTCTGAGGTGGTCTCAGAAATAAGGAGATGGCAGCCCCCGTATCAACCTCCATTTTAATAGGTTGACCATTCAACTTTGGCACTACCCAAAACGGTGGGTCAAATTCAACCGAAACAAAGTGTCATTTTGGGTGAGTTTGTCAGGGTTTCTCAATGGCGTTTTGGGTGAAATTCACACCTCTATTCAACAACACATTTTTGGAGCCTTGGGGAGTATCCCTCCAATTAGAATATTTTTATCACTCGGGTGCTGAACTCGCCGGCCAGACCGTCTCCTCAGAGATCGGGCAGCCATTTTGAAAGGGTGCCCTGATCGATAATTGAGTTCAAGAGTCCCCCACACCCCCCAAGTGTGGACACCCTGCTAGGGGTCACTGAAATCCCCCCTTTTCAGTCTTCCGCACTCCCCCTTTTCGGGCAACCCCTTTCAGGACTCCCACCCTTCATCTCTCCAACCTTTATGAGGCCCCTTCATACCCGCCCTTCACCTCCCACCCTTCATAATCCCCCTCCTCTCCCCTTTCATGAGCATGGCCCCCTCAGGCCTCTACCCCTGGCAGTGCCACCTTGGCACCCGGGCACCCCGGCACTGCCATCCTAGCACCTTGGCAGTGCACCTGCCAACCTGACAGTGCCACCTGTGAATCCTAGCAGTGTGGCAGTGCCACGGTGTCTAGCTGGTTGTGTCAGAGGTAGAGCCAGGGGACTACCCTGCCCTGACCACCCAGGGGTCCCCGATAGCCTTGGAAACGCCGCAGGTGCTGTTATGCCTGGTACACGTTTGTATGGATCAGTACTAAACGGTGCCTGGTCAAAGCCTCGCTGGGGTGCCATTAGTTCTCGGGCGCTGGGAGAATCCGGTGCAAACATATTTAAATGAGCCATACAAGGGTGAGATCCAGATTGAGATGATTTGCTACGTTGGGTTGAATCTCACGAGACGTCTTAAGCATCGCGAATCTCGTGAGTGGCCGCTATCTCGATTCAATGGTCTCATCACATCAAGTCAGTGCGATGAGGTCGGCAAACCACACCCTGTGTGACTCACCCTGAACTGATAACATGTTCGACTTTAATTCTTCATCGGAATGAAGTGTTTTAGTTTCATTGTGGTCATTATTCTCTTCTTGCACATTATGAATTTTCTTAACTGAATTTGGTTTGTTTCTTCCTTTGAATGAGTTCTGCATTAGATTTTGAGTATTCTTCTCCAGAGAAGTTATTTTATTCCAGCAAGCTCTTGCTGTGTAGCCAGTTTTGCCACAGTTTTTACATTGGCTGTCCTTGCTCCAGAAATCAGCCTTTAAATGGTTCCATTTTGCACAGCGAAGACACGGCTGTTGCTGGGTAGACTTCTTCTGGGCGGCAGCCACTTTAAGGATCCTCGTGCTTGCTTCGGGCTGAGAAGCCCCCTGAACCATGACCTCCATTGAAACAGCATCGTATGCAGGTTGCAATGTACCCACCGCGTTGTGTCCGAAAGGCACGTGGCCGGTTGATGCCAAGAACTCCCTCTTCCGGGATCTACTCAGCTCGCCACGCATCGCAAGATCTAATCCGATGGCGCATAATGTTACGATCTGAATCCCGCCCATTTTGGGTGCGATCACTATTTTGCAAACCTGCATATTAGAGCGAGGCAGAAGCAAATGGGTTTGATGCAAGATTACTGGAAGTTTATTGAATTGGTCTTCAATGTACAAGGTGTCACATTAGACTCCCTAAAAGCCCACAAAGTAGCCGATGGCACCACACTTGTCATGTGACTCCGATTCTAAAGAGACATTGCACACAACTGCAAAACTCACATATATAACATTCTGGTGCAGTGCCTTTCATTGAGTAATTATTAAATCTGTGCAGTAATACATCTAGTACCTCTTCTCTGGATTATTTTAAAAGATGTGAAAGGAATTCATCCAAGCTAGGGGCTTTGTCCTCAGAGTTTGATTAGTTTACTCAATACAACCCCTTTTTAAAAATGTAAATGAATTTCTCAATTTTCAGATCATCATTCAATGCCTTGTCCACCTTTTCTATCTCACTGGTAAATCCGGAAGAAAAATAATTATTTAATAATCTCTCTGTCATTACCTGCAAACTTTAGGCCAAACTTTGAGGTACTGGAACTTTAAGAAAATGTGTGGCCATGTCATTTCTAAATCTACTATTAATAATAATAATCTTTATTGTCACGAGATGGCTTACATTAACATGAAGTTACTGTGAAAAGCCCCTAGTCATCATATTCCGGAGCCTGTTCGGGTACACAGAGGGAGAATTCAGAATGTCCAATTCACCTAACAGTACATCTTTCAGGACTTGCGGGAGGAAACCGGAGCACCCGGAGGAAACCCACACAGACACAGGAAGAACGTGCAAACTCCGCACAGACAGTAACCCAAGCCGGGAATCGAACCTGGGACCTTGCCGCTGTGAAGCAACCGTGCTAACCACTGTGCTACCATGCTGTCCTTTCACTGTTTTCCAATATATTAATCTGTTGTGTCCACAAATGCCAGTAAAACTATACCTTTTAATTGAAAAATATTAATGCCAGAAGGCATTTTATTTTGAATCATGTGGTATTTTAAAACATTAGTCTTTAACCTAGCTAGAATTTAATTATGCAATAATTTAATTATTTAATACAAGCCTGTTAAAACATGAATTATAGTCAATCTTACTACTGATTGGGGGATGATATCTAGAGTGATCACTGCTTTTCTTGATTTATATTTATTACCTAGACCTGGGTGCATCGGGCACTGTTTCAATATTTGGAGTAGGTGCAAGACTTGGAAGCATTGTGAACTGTGATGATGGGGTAGTGATAGACATCTAGAGAATATAGATAGGCTGGTGGAAAGGACAGACATAAGGCAGAAGAAATTGAATGTACAGAAGTATGAAATGATACATTTTTGGTCAGAACAACAAAGAGGTGATTTGAAACAAAAGGGTGCAGAGAGACCTGTGTGTATATGTTCATAAATCACTGAAGGTGGCAGGACAGGGTGGGGAAGCAGTTAATAAATACTCTTGAATCCTGAGTTTCAGGGGCATAAAATACAAAAGCAAGTAAGATATGAATCTTCCTAAAACATTGATTCAGCTTCACCAGGAACATTTTAGAAACGATGCAGAATTGCTGAGAACCCGGGTTCGAATCCCGGCCCTGGGTCACTGTCCGTGTGGAGTTTGCACATTCTCCCCGTGTCTGCGTGGGTCTCACACCCACGACCCAAAGATGTGCAGGTTAGGTGGATTGGTCACGTTAAATTGCCCCTTAATTGGAAAAAAAATAATTGGGTACTCTAAATTTATTTACAAAAAAAAATAAAGAAAAGATTTACAAGAATACAAACAGCAATTAGGAGCAGGAATGGGGCCACTCAGCCATTGGGTCTGCGCCGCCACTCAATGAGATCATGGCAGATCTGATTGTAACCCCAACTCCTCATTTCTGTTTATCCCTGAAAACCATTCATCCCCTTGCTTACCAAGCATCTATCCACCGCTACCTTAAAAATATTCAAAGACAGGGCAGCAAGGTGGCGCAGTGGTTAGCCCTGCTGCCTCACGACGCCGAGGTCCCAGGTTCGATCCCGGCTCTGGGTCACTGTCCGTGTGGAGTTTGCACATTCTCCCCGTGTCTGCATGGGTCTCACCCCCACAACCCAAAGATGTGCAAAGTAGGTGAATTGGCCATGCTAAATTACCCCTAAATTGGAAAAAAAAGAATTGGGTACTCTAAATTTATTTTTAAAATAAATAAATATTCAAATACTGCTTCCATTTCATAGAACATAGAACATACAGTGCAGAAGGAGGCCATTCGGTCCATCGAGTCTGCACCGACCCACTCAAGCCCTCACTTCCACCCTATCCCCATAACCTAATAACCCCATCTAATCTTTTTGGACACTAAGGCCAATTTATCATGGCCAATCCACCTAACCTGCACGTCTTTCGACTGTGGGAGAAAACCAGAGCACCCGGAGGAAACATACGCAGACACGGGGAGAACGTGCAGACTCCGCACAGTTTTCCTTTTCAGGGAGAGAGTTCCAAAGAATCTCAACACTCTGAGAGAAAAAAATTGTCCTCATCTCTCTTCTAAATGGTGAGCCCTTCTTTTCAACCTATAGCTCTAAGTAATGAATTATTTCACAAGTGGAAATATCCTCTCCACATCGATCCAGTTAAGACCCCTCAGGATCTTATATGTTAAATGGTTCCAAGGATGAGAGACTTAAGCTATATTGTCAGATTGGCAAAGCTGGGGCAGTTCCCTTTGGAGAAGAGAACGTTGAGAGGAGGTTTGTTAGACGTTTTCAAAATCATAAGGGTCTGGATAGAGTAAATGGAGAGAAACTGTTCCCATTGGCAGAAGGTCAAGAACGCTACGGCGATAACAAGAGAATCAGAGGCGGCATGAGGAACACTTCTTAATGCCACAAGTGGTTTGGATGTGGAATACACTGCCTGAAATTGTGGTGGAGACAGATTCAATTATGGTTTTCAAAGGGGAACTGGATAATTATCTGAAGAGAAAAGATTTTACTGACCTACAGGGAAAAGTGTGAGGAGTGGGACAAACTGAGTTGTTCTCGCAGAGAGCTGACACATGGACAATATGTTGAATAGACTCCTTCTGTGCTGTAACCATTCAATGATTCTACTTTTGACACACTCAAGGAAGTTGATAAACATATGAGGAAGGAAGAAGCTGGATGTTACCCTGGTAGTGTGATCAGGCTTCTGTGGAATATAAATACCAACATAGATGGGATGGGCCAAATGGCCTGTCTCTATGCTGTAGATTCAATGTAAATCTGCCAGCAGGTTACATAAACACTCTGCTGCATTTCACATCTTGAGGCCATCTCAGCTAAGGAATTATTGTTCAGTGGGCAAATGCAGCAGGGTGTTTTCTCCAATCTATTAGCCTGATTTTCATCATTCTTATGTCCTTCTCTATCACCATCTCAAATCTCATGATATTATGACCACTGTTGCCTATATTTTCCCTACTTTTATTTCTCTTGTGTCTTGGTTCATTGCCCATTATTAGATCCAATAGAAAATCTTCCCTTGTTAGGCTTTGTAAATATAGGAGTCATGCACACATTACAGCAAGTATACAATGCATTTGTCAAATAAACAAAAGTTTAGGGTACCAATCATTCTCCAGTTCGTTCCACAAGGCAATGCCTTGACCAATCAAAGTCGACCTGCCTGGTTTGAATTTGAATAAAACAGGGTAGTTAACTCTTCCATGCTGTATTCTCCACGGCAATCCTCCACCAATCAGAGTCCACTTGCCAACCAATCAGCACTCTAATCTCATGCAGTATGAGTTGTTGTTTCCCTTGTTACGGTTGGAAAAGTCTTGTCAAGTATCCTGATGAGTTCAACTTGAAAAGTTTTGATAGCATGTCTCTGTTTTCATCAAAACCCCAGTCCTTTATCCCCTCCACCTACCTCCTCTGTCCAATTAATATCACAGAAATATTTTTTACTCAATTCTACAATTTGTCTGTGTATATTTTTTCCTCTATCTCCCTTCCACTGTTCGGTCGTCTGTAGTCTTCACCTGTTAATGAGATTGATCTTTTATTATCTTTTATCTCTATCCATATTTTTGTCATGCTGATAGCTGAACCCTTTTCTATACAGACATTTTGATACCCTTACTCAGCCCAGTTATGCCAACTCTCGTTTATCCTTCTTATTTTTTCTGAATATGTTATGTCCTGCAATATTTATTTCCCTGTCTGATTATCCATAACCATGTCTCAGTAATGTCTTTAATGTGTGGTCCCTCGAACTACATGGTTGCCACCAGCTCCCCTGTTATATTACAGGCACCGGCAGTGAAATTGGAGGTTGGCCTTCTTGTTCAAAGGCCAATGGTGTTATTTAAGTGTCCATTTGAAGGCATATTAACAATGGAGGGTGGGCCTTTCACCAGTAATCATCTGATGAGCATTGATGGCTTCCTTGCAGGCTTGGGAGAGGTTGCACCTCCAATCGGGCACTTTGTGACTCATGGAAGGGCCCCTGACAGCAAAGGTGGTCCATGCAACACTCCCTTGCCCTCACCCTTCCCTCACCAACCACCCCACCCTGATCCAGAGCTTGCCTGACAGGCGCCAATGACCTCCGACCCCATTTACCTTGCTTTGAGAGCAGGGTCAATGATGCTGCCCCAGCAATGACCACCTGGTGGCACTGCTGAGACTGAAGATCCTCAGCCCTCCAATTGTTTGGCAGCTTTTGGAGGCGGTCTCTCGATCAGCAAAGGGATGTGAATCACAACGGCAGCTCATTAGCTGTTAGATTGACAGAAAACTCAGCGGGGGCATCCCCAAACGGCCAAGTCGGGATTGCCCTTGTCTTTCTGACCGAAAGTCAGCGAAAACACTGCCTTGAAAAAAATCCTGGCCACTGTGTGAATTGTTGCACCAACATTTCAACTCATTCAAGCCATTTACTGCAGTAAACACATTTACAGATTGGAATCAAATTGATTGTTCTTTCAACATCAGGCTAGTTTTGTGTTTGTGTATTTTAAATCACACATTAAGATTCCTTGTGCTATATTTCTGCAGATAAGGAATTTGTACATGATATGCCTGGAGAAAAAGATGTCTTCTCCTGTTTGGCGTCAGACTGTAAGACGGGCCTTTCACCCTGCGACAAGGTCAATGAGGCACAGAACTTCATAAAGATTTGCAAGGACATCCTCTCTCACTTACTAGCAGGCAAATTCAGTTCATCTCCATCGCTCCAAAAGAAAATAGACAGATTTCTGGAGCTCTGCAGTAATGAGATGCTCTCCCCCAAGGTTACCCTTGAGGCAGCTGGCTGGCTTATGGAGTTGTTAAGGTCCCAGCGATCTTGTGATCCTCGTTTTGAATACAGATATCCAGAATGTAAATACATTAAAGGTTATTGATACCCAACACGCTGTTATATGTGTTTTGCTTTTTGAAGGTTGGACTAATCCTACAAGGGTTATGAGTTTGTTTGAACTGAAATGAACGAATGGCATTGGTAATAATTGCATTCTAATATGGATGCCACGGATGCAGTCCAGTACTGCTGTGGTTATGTTATTTAACTGGTAATCCAATGGTTTGAGCTAATAATCCAGAAAATGTGAGTTCAATTTCCACCATGGTAGTTTGTCAATTTGCATTCAGTTTTTAAAAAAAAGATCTGAAAATAAAAAACTGGCGTCAGTAAAGTCACCATAAAGCTGACAACTGAGAGTAGAATCTGGTTAGGGTGGAGGGCCCCGCAACGGCCAAGGGCAGCAAGGTGAGTGAGCGACCTGCTGGAGCTCTTACACCCTGAGAAGGTAATGTTTGCCATTAGGGGGTTGGAGGAGGGGTTCTACTCGAAGTGGAGGCTGTTCATCTCCTTCTTAATAATAATCTTTATTAGTGTCACAAGTAAGGGTCGCACCGTGGGTAGCACTGTTGCTTCACAGCTCCACGGTCCCAGGTTCGATTTCCAGCTTGAGTCACTGTGAGGAGTCTGCACATCCTCCCCATGTGTGCGTGGGTTTCCTCCGGGTGCTCCGGTTTCCTCCCACAGTCCAAAGACGTGCAGGTTTGGTAATTTGGGAATTCTCCCTCCGTGTACCCGAGCAGGCAGCCGGAATGTGGCGACTGGGGGATTTTCACAGTAACTTCATTGCAGTGTTAATGTAAGCCTAATAGTGACAATAAAGATTATTATTTAAAAAAAGTAAGGTTACATCAGACGATACAGCAGGAGTGGAGGTCGCCTGCTGTGATTCCTGCCCTGTGACCTCAGACCCCGTTGGCGGGCGTCTTCTAGGGCTGCCAGGCCTGGATGGGCCCCGCTGCTGCTCGGGTGTCCCAGGTGGCGTGGTGTCGCCCTGTGCTGCCGCTGCCCACCAGATGGGCCAGGGACAGGAGCGGGGAGTCCAAGGTGCTGCAGTGATACACTCTCTTATTTATCTTCAAATAAGAGTCACAGGTCTGGTTGACTGGAAGTGTCCAAAAATACAACTTCATTGCTATTCATTCACCTCGACTCTCTTATATAAACATATCAAAGCTTAGATCAAATAATACATCAAAACATAAGGAAGAGAGTTAAACAAAAACATGAAAATATTAGAAAATCAACAGATGGTTCAGAATTCCTTAAAGGATAGATTCAGAACAAAACTTTAATCATGAAGCCTTATTCTTAAATAAATTCTTATGGCCCTTTCACTCTCATTGCTTTCTAATTCTCAGCTGAAGTTTCCTGATTTATTCAAACAACTGTCTGTCACTTAGAACGTGGGGCTGGTTTAGCTCACTGAGCTAAATCACTGGCTTTTAAAGCAGACCAAGCAGGCCAGCAGCACGGTTCGATTCCCGTACCAGCCTCCCCGGACAGGCGCCGGAATGTGGCGACTAGGGGCTTTTCACAGTAACTTCATTGAAGCCTACTCGTGACAATAAGCGATTTTCATTTCATTTCATTTTTTAAATTGTGGCACGTCAATTGCAGATTTAAAAGTAAACATCAGTTCCAGAAGCCTGAAACCAGTCTGGATGGCAGCTAGTCCCTGGGGTCAGGGATTTGGCAGGTTCGTGATTGGGGTTGATGAGGCCTACATGCCACAGCCACACTTAAATGGTCCTTCCCGCACACACACGCCGTCCCAGTCAACAAGATGGCTGCAAGGAGAGCAGCGCCACGGTTCAGGGACGCTGAGCTGAGCGAGACACCGTGGAGGAGAGGCAGATGATCCTATACCCTGGCCCGGGAGGAAGGCTGCCAGGCGTCGCCATTCACCGTCCCTGGGCGAAGGTGGCAGTAGCGGGCAGCAGCGTGGGTAACGTCGCCCAGACTGGCATGCAATGCCGTAGGAAACTCAAAAACCTCCTCAGGGCGGCCAGGGCTGCTCCGTGCTCCTGGCACTAACCCCGCCCCCCACACACACCCGTAATCTGGCTCCTCTCCCCCGGGGGTCAGCTGAACCCCCACCCTGCCCCACATGTCAGAACCCATACCTGCCGCCATGGCCGGGTCCCTGGCCACTGAGGCCACCATCTACCCTAACGCTGGGCTGCATTCGCGGACCGTCTAACACTGTCATTGTATGTGTTTCCACCCCCCCCCCCAGGAGAAGACCAGAGGGGCACCATCAGATCTGCGGCCCCTCTCCATGCCCAAGTTCAGTCCCCCGCCCGAGACACAGGACACACCGGAGCTCAGGTGGAGGACACGGACTTTCCGTTGCAGCGGTCTCCAACACCCTCCAGCATCCTAGAGACTAGCACCTTGATTGGGCACTTTAGTGAAGAGGCTCCTGGGACACCTTCTGGTGTGCGCCACAAATCGTATCCAGTACAGCAGGTGGAGGTAGTGGTGCCGGTCATGCATGCCACCCAGGCCGACACTGCACGGGTGGCGTCCACGATGGAGGCATTGGGGGCGACGGTTTCGGCTGGCAATGTCGGCGGCTTTGCTCTGGTACTGAACGGCGTTGGGCAGATATTGGGCAAAGTGGCCCAGTCCCAGAGGGCATCCTCTAGCTGTCCACTGGCTCCAGCGGGATGGGCACATTCCAGTGCAACAATTGCCAATTGTTGGCTGGGAGGGTGTGTGTGGGGAGTGAAGTGTGTATATACGGCTGCAACTTGTCAGCCTCCTGAGTGTCAATCACAGACCTGGTGAAACTGGCACCGTTTTTTATTGGAATTGATTGTGTTCCATGTGGTGGCGGTGCTGGCCTCTCCACAGTCGCTGAATCGGTCAAAGTTCAGCATCAGTTTTGCTGTTGGGGAAGTCCATGAATCCTGCCCCGGCATCAACACTTGGTCTCAGGAACGGTCCAGCCGCGTAACTTATATTTTTTTATTATAAAACATGGTGGACCAGAGTCATAGGACCGCTAATTAGTTTTAACAACAAGAAATATTTTTTTTAAATATCAAAAAATTGGATTATGATATAATCTGCTTTTACTCCCCCCTTAGTTTACTAATGACACACAGGTTTTAGGATTAACATGGATTACAAAGTGCATCTTAATCTACAAATAGTTTCATTAACACGCAAAGTCCTTTTTAAGCACACAAGATGACTGTGGTAAGGCACACTCCACTCTGAACCCAAGTGATGACTGTGGATTTTGCCTCAAAATCCCCCAGAATGTTCTAATACCGTGAGCCATCTTGCCTCACTGAACGTCGGCTTTATTACATTTCTTTGTTTCCATAAAACAAAATGGAGGTGCCCACACTCTAGATTCTTGTAAAACGCTATGAGGGGTTTATTGAGAGGTGTTGCTTGTACAATCAAAGATGGTGATCTCCCAAAGCCTACACAAACACTCTGCTGACGTCATTGCACATCACGTGACGTTTAACCAGCAGGAATGTAATTTCTGATACATAACACCTCTCCCCCTTTATATCATTAGTGTAATGACAACAATTAACATTTAGACAACTGATCCACTATGCATTATTTCTATACATATATACAATTCAATAAGCCTCTGTGGTGGACATCTACTGCTACTTGGCAGAATTTGGTGTTTTTGAACATGGCTACTTGACATCCCTGAAATGTTCTCATTCCTTTCTGTAGATGGTACTTCTTGGGTAGTTATTTCAGTATCTGTCACTATAGGTACTGAAAAGTCCCCCAAAACGGAATCTGAACTCGTCACTGTACCTGGTCTTCAATCCGAGGTGCAGACCTCTAGATTTTCCAGGGGAAGAACCTTTTGAGAAGTTTCTGTAAACTCACTTCATGCAGCAAGTAAATGATCAGCATGATGTCGCCAAACTCTTTCATCATCCATCTATAAGGTGTATGATATTGGACCTGAGTTTGCTAGGATCATAGCAGGTACCCATTTCTCGGTGTGGTGTAGCTCCTGGCTAACACAGTTTCTCCCTGGATTAATTCTCACTTGATAAAGTGTTTCTCCCTTCTAGCAATTGTGCTGACAAACTGTGAAGTATCAGGTGGCGTTAACACATCGAATTGTGTTCATAGTTTCCTCTTGAACTACAGCATTATCAATGGACTTTGCATGGTAGCATTTATAGTGTTCCGGTAAGACATTACAAATCTATTTACTCTACTTGCCAATGTCCCTGGCCCTTCAATGCTTTGATAGAATGCTTTAATGATTGCAGAGAACGCTTGGCCAATCCATTCATTGCTGGATGAAGTGGAGCTGACATAAACTGTGTACCATTATTACTGACAATCTGCTCCAGTGTTCCAAATCTTGCAAATATTTCATCCTAGTTTCTCAGTCATCGTTGACTTCTTTATCGCAACTTCTGGCCATTTCAAGTGTGCGTCCATAATCATCGAGAGAATGTGACTTTCCAGTGGATCAGTATAATCTATGTATGCTCTCTACAATGGCTGTCAGCCATTCCCATGCATGTAATGGTTGTAATGGTGCAGTGTCCTTTGTTTTAAACAGGGTTGTCATTGCCTAACTTTCTCTTCAATTTGAGCATCTAATCCCGGCCACCAAAAATAACTGTGCCAATTCCTTCATCCTCACCACACCAGGATCTCCCTCATATAGTTGGTCAAGGACTCTACTATATAAGCACGGAGGAATAATCACACAGATTCCCCATAATGGAACTCCAATCTGCAATGTCAACTCAAGTCTTTGTGTTATGTAGGGCTTGAGGTATGGATTTTTCCTATGAATGTTTCCAACAACGTTCCGATTTGGACCAAGTCAGTTTGGATCGGTTCTTGAATACCTTGAACTTGAGATAAAGTCACAGGTACACTATCCACGAGCAAGAAATACAAAATATTGACAAAATGTTCTTCAGGTTTATGCCTGACTTGTAACAGCAATCGTGATAAAGCAGCAGCATTTGACTTGCGATATTGGAGTAAGTGTGTGCCGACAATATCAATGACCATCTTTGTAATCTACTAGCTGCCGAAGAAGGTCTAACTTTATACAGCCCAAAGAATGTGGTCAAGGGTCGATGATCTGTCAAAAGGGTAAAACGTCATCCATAAAGGTAATGGTGGAACCTTCTTACACTGAAAATGATGCTCAAGGTGTCTTTTGCTAGTTGAGCGTAATTTATTTCTGTGCTAGTAAGAGTGAGTGAAGTAAATGCTATCGGTCGATCCTCTCCTGAAGACAATGTGCGAAACAATTGCACCAGCCCCATAGGGTGAGTTATTGCAAGCTAATTCAACTTCATCTTGGGATTATAATGAACCAACAGCTCTGACTTCTGTAAAGTTACGTTCACTTAATTGTATACATTTTCACACTCTGCTGCCCAGTGCCATGCCTGTTTGGCACATAGCGAAATGTGTAAAAGCTTCAATCATATTTCTGAATTCGGCATGAATTTACTATAGTAATTTACCAATCCTAAACACAACCTGAATTGTGTCACAGTTTGTGGATGTGGTGCTTCAAAGATTGCTGACATTTTTGTTGGCTCTCTGTGCAAAGCATCTTTGATAATATGGCCAAGGTAATTATGGATGACTTGAAATAGTCACACTTTTCCTTTTTAATTCTCAGGTTGTGACTCTGTAACCGCTCCAGGGTAGCTCCCAAATTCTCCAAATGTTCCTTTTGCCTTTTTATTTGAACCGGCGATGAGTAAGTTATTTTAATTACATTGCACTGCATTTAACCAACTTTGAATTTGATCCATGGCCCTTTGTCAATATGGTGAGTGGTGACTGTGATTCAGCAGCCAGATTCCTCTGCACATGTGCCTGTGAAAGATCAATTTCACTGAATTTCTGCCCTCTATAAAGTCCAGCAAACATCAACAGAAGTGCATAATAATCTGTGCACAATACTGGATTAATAGTAGTTTAAAATCTCCACAAATTCTCACTGAGCCATCACTTTTTAATACACAAAATATTGGTGTCATCCAATCACTTGTAGCAACAGGTTCAATGACTTCTGTCCTTACTAACCTGCCTCGTTCTTCTATAACTTAAGGCCTGATGCTGTAGAGCATGGTTCTAGCTTTGAGACATTTGGGTGTGCTGTCTGGCTTGATTTTTAAGTTCAACTCCAGTAATAGAGCCTAGTGAATCTTCAAACACCACTGTATGTTCTATGTTCTATGTTCACCTTTCCGTACTTCTTCAGCCGTTGTCGCAAGTTGCTCTTTGAATCCATTAATTAGTTGACTGTTTCCCAGTCTTAAGCCTAATCTTAGCCAGCCATGCTCTGCCAAATAGAGCAGGAAAACTGCCACGGACAACGTGAAGAGGCAACTTTGCTGTCTGTCTGTTTGCTTCTACTTTCACCGGAATGCAGCCTTTTAATGGTCTGACCTTTTTGGGTATGTCCTTCGGATCACATTTGATTGTTTTAAAGGCAAATGCTCTAGCTTTGGGTGATAAATTGTCTCAGGTATTAACAATGCTGCTTTACCCAAATACACTTCCATTTTAATGGTAGCATAGTGGATAGCACTGTGGCTTCACAGCGCCAGGGTCCCAGGTTCGATTCCCCGCTGGGTCACTGTCTGTGTGGAGCCTGCACGTTCACCCCGTGTGTGTGTGGGTTTCCTCCGGGTGCTCCGGTTTCCTCCCACAGTCCAAAGACGTGCAGGTTAGGTGGATTGGCCATGATAAATTGCCCTTAGTAACCAAAAAGGTTAGACTGGCTTACTGGGTTACGGAGATACTCTCTCCAGAAATGCTGTGAGCTGCTAGATTTCTGAAAGTACAAAGACCTGAATGAATCTGCTGTGAAAACCTCAAACTGAAAGACAAGTTTGAACAGAAGAAAGGTGCTAGAAACAACCATCTGAAACAAAGAATCTTGGGCAAAATTCTCCCCTACCCGGCGGGGCGGGTGGGTCCCGGTGCAGCGGAGTGGCGCCAACCACTCTGGCGCCGGGCCTCCCCAATTCCACACCTTTAGGGGCTAGGCCCGCGCCGGAGTGGCTCCCGCTCTGCCGGCCGTCGCGAACGGCCTTTGGCGCCACGCCGATCGGCGGCGGGGCTGGCCGAAAGGCCTTCGCCAGTCGGCGTGAGTCTGCGCATGCGCCAGAGACCGCTGGCGTCACCACCGGGCTCATGCGCGGTGGAGGGGGTCTCTTCCGCCTCCGCCATGGTGGAGGCTGTGGTGGCGATGAAAGAAAAAGAGTGCCCCCATGGCACAGGCCCGCCCGCTGATCGGTGGGCCCCGATCGCGGGCCATGCCACCGTGGGGGCACCCCCTGGGGTACGATCGCCCCGCGTCCCCCACCAGTACCCCGGGGCCCGCTCGCGCCACCTGCTCCCGCCAGCACAGAGGTTGTTTAAACCACGTCGGCGGGAGAGGCCTGACAGCGGCGGGACTTTGGCCCATTGAAGGCCGGAGAATCGCCGCGGGGGGCCCGCCGATCGACGCGGGGGGCCCGCCAACCGGCGGGGCGTGATTCCCGCCCCCACCGATTCCCGGGTGGCGGAGAATTCCGGCCACGGTGGGGGCCGGATTTATGCCAGCCCGGGCAATTCCCCGACCCTGCGGGGTCGGAGAATTCCGCCCCTGACCTTTTTACTTTCATCCTTATCATTTTCACCCTTCTCTTCCCCTCTGTATTTGTTTGTTTGTGTGTGAGTGTGTGTGTGTATAGAGGGTAGTGGCAAGTTAAAGTGGGGGATTAGAAATTAGATAATAGTTAACCAGTTGTATATGCTGCATATTTCATTATAATTCTTGCTATAAATAAAAAGTAATTGTGATAAATTTACAAACCTGGTGACTGTAATTATTACACAGCCAAAGGCCAAAGACTTTAGTTATTTTCCTAAGATTTATTGGTTAATTCAAGTGTGTTGTTACTCAAGGTCAGGGAGGGCTGGTATTGACGGTGCCCTAGCCAAGGGTGCCGTAACACTAGTGTAAGTTCTGAGATCTCACTGGGTCCTTCTTCCTAAAACCCTATTGTTTCTGATGTCTTGCCTCGGAGTCACATGATTCTGGATTTAGATCCCACTTTTCTTTTTCAAGGGATGTGAGTGTTCATTGCCCATCCCTAATTGCCCTTGAGCTGAGAGGTTTGCTGGGCCATTTCAGGGGACAGTTAACAGTCAGCCACATTGCTGCTGATCTGGAGTCACATGGGGCAGCACGGTGGCACAGTGGTTAGCACTGCTACCCCACAGCGTCAGGGATCCGGGTTCAATTCCAGCCTCGGGTGACTGTCTGTGTGGAGTCTGCACATTCTTCCCGTGTCTGTGTGGGTTTCCTCCGGGTGCTCCGGTTTCCTCCCACAGTCCAAAGATGTGCAGGTTAGGTGGATTGGCCATGCTGAATTGGCCCTTAGTATCCAAAAGGTTCGGTGGGGTTACGGGGATAGGGTGGGGGAGTGGGCCTATGGTGCTCTTTCCAAGTGCCGGTGCAGGCTCAATGGACTGAATGGCCTCCTTCTGCACTGAGGGATGCTATGTAGGCTGGACCAGGTGAGGATGGCAGATTTACTTTACATTAATGAACCAAATGGGTTTTCACAACAAAGTTTTTATGGTCATCATTAGACTTTTAATTCCATATTTTTATTTGATTCAAATTCTGATTTGAACCTGGATCCACAGAGCATTAGTCTGGGTCTCTGGGCCACTAGACCAGTGACACTACCACTATGCCACCACCTCCATAGGATCTGAGCACAAACAAAATCCAGGCTGACATACAGTGCAGCACTGAAGGAATATTGCACTGTTGGATGTACCGTCTCCTGAGTGAAACATTATGCCAATGCCCTTTCTGTCCTTTCAGGTGGATGTACAAGATTCCATGACACTAGTTTAAGAATAGTTATCCCTGTTGCCCTGACCAACATTTATCCATCCACCACCATCACAAAAACAGATTATCTGGTAATTTTCCCATTGTTGTTTGTGGGAGCTGGGCACAGATTAGCTGCCAGGTTTCACATTGTAACAATGACCACACTTCATTGGTTATAAAATGTATTGAGATGCGTGATGGCCTTGAAAGGCAAGACCTTCTTTCTTATAATGAAGAAGGGATGAGCCTGAAACATGAAACTCATATACCATAATGATTACATCAGAGAGTAGTGCACCGTCCAATATTCCCTATCTTAAATTTGCCATTTTGGACCCACGATATGCCCCTTAGGTTCCCCACCTGTATTTGGAAGATATAAAGAATGCAAGAAGTTGTGACATGTTCACCAGATTTTCTAGTAAGTAATTGCACACTACATTCTTTAGGGTACAAATAAAGTGGATTTTAATTTTGCCCACAGCAAAGATAAGCTGTTGCTGCAGCTTGGGTCGCCTCTCAGCACAGGTAGCTGCTTTCATTGATGCTTTTTAAACAGTTAGAAATCTCAATGTGGAACCGAGCTCAATGAGAGTACGTATGGAGAATCTGGAACTCCTTAAATTTGATTTATTGACCACTAAATCAGATTCTCCGATTCGCGTTAAGAATATTGCCTTGCAAAACGTAACCCTATATTTCACTAGAATCTCCTTTATCTGTTCTAATGATCTATTTTACTGACTATCAAAGTCAGTTTGTAGAACAAGGCCTTGATGTCATCTCATTGTTAAACAATATCGCCTTGTCTGCCATAAATCAATTCTGTAGTCCAAAAGCGATTTAATTAAATTTAGATTGTATTTATTTTCATTCTCATTCACACAGCACTGATGTGTAAGACCAGAATTTATGGATGATCAATTCATCGTTAATCTCCATTACAACAGGTAATGCAAGTTCAATGATCCATTTGTCTCTGCTTTTTAAAACTATGTCTGCTTTCGATACGTTTGGTGGTGTGATTCTCGGAGGCTCCAGCGCTGGGAAACACCCCGGGAGTGATTCTCCGAAATGGAGCCAGAGCGTCGGCGCCGTCGTTAACACCGTAGCGTTTCACGACAGCGGTAACGGGTATGGGCACTATCGATTCTGGCCCCCACAGGGGCCACGCATGCGCGGGGGACTTCCTCAACGTGCCGGCCCCGTGCAACATGGCGTGGGGGTTCAGGGGCCGGCCGCGTAACAAAATAGGGCTGGGGCTGGAGAGGCCGGCCTGTCGATCTGTGGGCCCCGATTGCGGGCCAGACCCCATCGGAGGCCCCACCCGGTGAAGGAGCACCCTTCCCCCCCACCCCCACAGGCCGCCCCCCCCCCACCCTGTGCGCAGAGTTCCCGTCGGCTGCGAGCAGGTGTGGACGGCACCGGCGTGACTCTGCCGTTTCCGCGTGGCCGCTCGGCCCAGCAAGGCCGGAGAATCGGGGGCCTGGCCACCGACAGTGGCCCGCAACTGGCGCTGCGCCATACACGCCGGCGCAAATGGTGCCGATTATCTACTCCTCGGAGAATCTCGTGCCGGCATCGGGGCGGCGTGGTGCGGCTGCGGCGATTCTCCAGCCCGGCGCGGGGCTGGGAGAATCCCGCCGCCCCGTTATTCAACAGCACTTTGCCGTTTTTTGGCTTTGAGGAGTTTCTCCCCACTGAGGCCACAATTCTGAGTAATTTCCTGCTGGCTTGCTGATCTCGCTAACAGGAATGGCTGCTCACAGATCAGGGCAGCATTTTGCGCAGCAGCCCCATTCTTTCCTATACTCCTCCCTTTCTGGTGCCAATGATGTGATAATGTACCAGCCTGCCCTATTCCCGGCCACTCGGAGTCTGCCCTACGAGAAGACTCTTCCCCCCCCCCCCTCCCATCGAGGTGCTGTTATGCCTGGTCCATCAATATTAAACGCGCCCTGGCGAGATTTTGCAAGCGTGGCCTTTGTGTACTGGACGGAGGGTGAATCGAGCGTCCGGGTATATAAATAAGCCATTTGGCTACTTAAAATATGCAATCCTGGCAAGGTGCAGATTGCGGCGGGCAGAACGAGTTGGCTCCGCACTGGGCCCAATGGGGTCACTGAATCGCACCCACTTTGCTTGACACACATTGCTCAGTAGTTTGTCATAAACAGTAGAAATATATAAACATATATTTGGAATTAAGTGATGGAAATTCAGTGATATAAATGCAGCATCATGAATCAGGTTCATTGTCCCCTCCAGCTCAACTTCACTTCCTCACACCCTACTTCTTTTGAGGACTCCATTTCATTCTCCCAGTTTGTCCACCTCTATCACGTCGCTTCTGATGCTGTTACTTTCCACAAGGGCACTTTTGACATGCCTTCCATTTTCCTCAAGAGGTTTTCCCCCAACTCTGGTTGACAGGGTCTTCAGCCATGTCCAACCATCTCTTGCACCTCCGCCCTCATCCCTCCCCTCCCTCCCTTCCAGGACAATGATCGGGCTCCTCTTCTCCTCAATATTAGCGCCCACTAGCCTCCTTATTCAAAGGATCATCCTCCGTCATTTCTGCCACTTCCAGCATGATGTCATCACCATCTTCCTGTCCCGTCAGCATTCCCAAGAGGTCGCTCTCTATGTGACACCCTGGTCCACTCTCCCGCAACATCTCTTCTCCTTCCCACACGTTCCCATGCAATTGGAGGAGGTGTATCACTGCTCCTTTACCTACTCACCATCCAAGGCCCCAAAGCCTTCCAGGTGAAGCAATGATTTACTTGTATTTTGTGCAATTTAGTCAACTGTATTTGCTGCTTACAATGCGGTCTCCTCTACATTGGGGAGAGATTAAGTGTAGGCTGGGTGACTGCTTTGCTGTATGGTCTGGCTGTAGTCCACAACCATCTGATTCTTTTCCCCGGTCCGGACGACCACCACTTGCGCTCTCCAGGGGCTGTTGCTGGCCTCAATGATCCCTTCACTCAACAGTCGCTGGACCTCCGACTTGATAAACGTCATGTCTAGCGAACTGTACCGCTTGCTCCTGGTGGCAATGGGCTTACAGTCGGGAGTGAGGTTCGCAAAGAGCGAAGGGGGGAGGGCGACCTTGAGGGTCGCGAGGCTGCACACCATGAGGGGGGGGCAAGGGTCCACCGAACTGTAGGGTCAGGCTTCGGTGACTGCATTGGAAGTCTAATCCAAGCAGTAGGGGGGGGGGGCGCAGAGGTGAGGGAGGACGTACAGCTTAAAACGGGCGTACCCGGCGACCTGCATCGCAACGTTCGCGATACAGTAACTTTGAAGCCTACTTGTGACAATAAGCGATTTTCATTTTCAGTACCCCCGAATCTGGACCGAATGGGATCCGGAGGCAAGGGAGATTGTTTGGGATGCGGGGTATATGGGAGGGCCTTACCGTGTCAGGGTGAACAAAGCTCTCCGTGCTCCCGGAGTCGAAAAGACAGGGGGTCTCGTGCCCGTTGACCCGGACGACCACCATTGAGTTATTCAGGTGCTTCGGCTGTGACTGGTCGAGGGTGACTGCGCCCAGCTGTGGATAGCCAGCGTGGTCGGCGGTATCAGGGTCACAAAATGGCGGCCCCCATGAGTCGCATGTGTCGGGCTGGGTCGAAGATGGTGACCAAGATGGCCGCCCCCATCGGTCACACGCGTCGGTCGGTGTCGGTGCCGACGGCCAAGATGGCGGCTCCCACAAGTCGCACGTGTCTGTCGGTGTTGGAGCCGGTGGCCAAGGTGGCGGCCCCACGACTCGCACGAGGCTGATGACGCGTCTGAAGGGGGCATCCTGGGCAGGCACGCAGCCACATTGCGGGGTCTGCGGGCCTGGGTCCATGGGTTGGGCCTGGTGAATTTTCGATTTCTGGGCTTTAGGTCGGCCCAGACAGACTCTGGCAAAGTGTCCCGTTTTCCCACAGTCGCTGCACATTGCTGTGCGGGCCGGGCAACGCACCGGGGGTGTTGACCCTGACCGCTGAAGTAGCACTGCGGTTCCCCGGGGCCGGACTGGCAGCCGCGCGGCACAGGCCCGCGGCGTAGTCAAGTCCGACGGGGCTGCGACGATGGCGTCCACGAGGGGTTCACCGGGTCCTCGGGGAACACACTGAGGTTCTGGTAGGCCACCTCTAACGAGGTAGCTAGCTTTACCGTGTGTGGTGAATGTGTAACCACTATAATTCACACTGAACATTACTGTGTCCCTGTGGGCTCCATCTGTGAGCCGTTGCGCGGCTCTGCCCACAGGGGGAGATGAGTTGCATGTACAGGGCTCCACCCTTGGCTCTGCCCCCTACAGGAAGAATAAGTGCTGCGGTCCTGAGAGTCCGCCTCCAGTTCAGCACAGTCGCAGGCAGGCTCAGTTGTGAGCCGATTAAAGCCACAGTTTACTCCAACTCGTGTCTCTGGTTGAATTGATGGTCACATCAATTTAATCGGCTTAAAGAACTACCATGGAATCAGCCCTCAAACCTGACCGACTGGAACTCGGTCCACAGGCCGCAGAGGCAAAGGAAATTTGTTTGCATTGGCTTCGATGCTTCAAGGCCTACCTGGCTGCGTCGACGACTTCCTCTGTTACAGATGAACAGAAACTAAGTCTTCTCCACGCACGGGTAAGCCATCGCATTTCTACTCAACTTAATGAAGCTGACTCTTACAACAAGGCCCACACGATGCTCGACCGCCTGTATGTGCGGCCCGTGAACGAAGTCTACGCACGACACATCTTCACAACTCGTCGCCAGCGCCCTGGGGAGTCGCTAGATGACTATCTACGTGACCTCAAAGCCCTAGCACGCGACTGTAACTTCCAGGCCGTGACAGCCTCTCAGCACATGGAACTCGCCGTCCGAGATGTGTACGTTGCGGGGGTCCGATCAAATTATGTGCGGCAGCGTCTTCTTGAGAAAGGGCCCAGGACCTGGAGGACAAGGTAAAACTGGCGACCTCGTTAGAGGTCACTTTCCAAAGCTTAACTGCGTTCCCGGCCGATCACACGACCGCATCGTGGACTCCCGACCAAAGGCTGCCCCCAGCCTGGGCCGCGCGGCCACCCGCCCACCACGGAGGACTATCGTGCCATTTTTGCTGCCAGCTCCAACACCCCCGACAGCAATGCCCGGCCCGCAACTCGACCTGCAGCAGCTGCGGGCGAAAAGGGCACTTTGCTAAAGTCTGCCTGGCCAAAGCTAAAAACTCGAATCCCAGCCCGAACACTCGCTCCTCTGACTCTCCGGCTCGCAGACTCCGTAACGTGGCAGCGTGTCTGCCGACTCCACCTCCGCACAACATGTGCGACTCACGGGGGCCGCCATCTTGGCCATCCTCCCCCACACGGCCAGCCATGTGCGATCCATGGGGGCCGCCATCTTGGATGCCGTCTTTCTCGCTGCCCGCCATGTGTGATCCATGGGGGTGGCCATCTTGGACATCATCTTCCTCGCCGCTTCCACGTGCGATCCATGGGGGCGGCCATCTTGGACGTCACCCGCTACCCAACTCGAACAGTCATCGCGGGGCCACTCCAGCATCGCCGACCACACCGCCGTCTACCCTCAACTCAGAGCCGTCACCTTGGACCAGTCGCGGCCCAAGCACCTCAAAAGCTCCATGATGGCCGTCCGGATCAACGGCCATGAGACACCGTGCCTCTTCGACTCCGGGAGCACCGACAGCTTCGTTCACCCGGACCTGGTAAGGCTCTGTTCGCTCCCAGTATTCCCAACGCGGCAAACAATCTCTCTCGCCTCGGGGTCGCACTCAGTCCAAATACAAGGGCGCAACTCAGCGACTCTAACGATACAGGGCGCCAATTACATGAATTTCAAATTGTACGTGCTCCCAGACCTCTGCGCCCTGCTCCTCCTAGGACTGGATTTCCAGTGTAACCTCAGGAGCCTCACACTCAGCTTCGGCGGGCCCCTGCCCCCACTCACTATCTGCAGTCTAGCAACCCTGAAAGTCGATCCCCCCTAACTCTTCGCTAACCTCACCGCCAACAGCAAGCCAGTGGCCACTCGTAGCAGGAGTATAGTCTGCAGGACAGGGTGTTCATCAGATCTAAAGTCCGGCGCCTATTGTGTGAAGGAGTCATAGAGGCCAGTAACAGCCCCTGGAGAGCTTAGGTAGTGGTCGTCAAAACCGGGGAAAAGCACCGGATGGTGGTTGATTACAGCCAGACCATTAACCGATTCACGCACGTTGATGCGTACCCCCTCCCCCGGATTGCGGACATGGTAAACCAGATCGCACAGTACCGCGTGTTCTCCACGGTGGATCTGAAGTCCGCAAACCATCAGCTCCCAATCCGCCCGGAGGACCGCCACTACACGGCGTTCGAGGCAGACGGCCGCCTCTTCCATTTCCTCCAGGTCCCCTTTGGCGTCACAAAGAGGGTTCCGGTGTTCCAAAGAGCAATGGACCGAATGGTAGGCCAGTACGGGCTGCGGGCCACTTTCCCGTACTTGGATAATGTCACCATTTGCGGCCATGATCAGCAGGACCACGACACCAATCTCCGCCGATTTCTCCAGACCGCCCAAAAGCTCAACCTCACCTATAATAAGGAGAAATGCGTTTTCCACACCACCAGACCAGCCATCCTCGGCTACGTCGTGGAAAATGGAGTCTTAGGACCCGACCCTGACTATGTGCCCCCTCTTACAACTCCCTCTCCCTCACTGTTCCAAGGCCCCCAAGAGGTGCCTCGGATTTTTTTCTTACTATGCCCAGTGGGTCCCCCAGTATGCGGACAAAGCCCGCCCACTATTTAAGGCCACCCTCTTCCCACTGTCAGCCGAGGCTCGCCAGGCCTTCGACTGTATTAAGGCGGACATCGCTAAGGCCGCCATGAGTGCAATAGATGAGTCTGTCCCGTTCCAGGTGGAGAGCGACGCCTCAGAGGTCGCTCTCGCTGCCACTCTGAACCAGACAGGCAGGCCAGTAGCGTTCTTCTCCCGAACCTTCTCCTCTTCCGAACTTCGACAGTCCTCAGTCGAAAAAAAAGCCCAAGCCATTGTGGAAGCCGTACGGCACTAGAGGCACTACCTCGCTAGTAGGAGGTTTACCCTCATCACCGACCAGAGATCGGTAGCCTTTATGTTTGACAATTCGCAGCGGGGCAAGATCAAAAATGACAAAATCTTGAGGTGGAGGATCGAACTCTCCACCTACAATTACGATATCGTCCTGGGAAGCTCAATGAGCCCCCAGATGCCCTGTCCCGCGGCACATGCGCCAGCGCGCAAGACGACCGTCTTCAGGTGATCCACAATGACCTCTGCCATCCGTGGGTCACCCGGCTCGCCCATTACATCAAGGCCCACAACCTGCCCTTCTCCACTGAGGAGGTTAAAGCTGTCACCAGGAATTGTTCGATCTGCGCGGAGTGTAAACCGCACTTCTATAGACCAGACAAGTCCCACCTGGTAAAGGCATCCTGGCCCTTTGAACGCCTGAGCATCGATTTCAAAGGGCCCCTCCCTTCAACTAATCGCAACATTTATTTTCTCAACGTTATAGATGAATTCTCCCGTTTCCCATTTGCCATCCCATGCCCCGATATGACCTCCCATACAGTTATCAGAGCCCTGCACAGTGTCTTCACCCTGTTCGGTTTCCCCAACTATGTCCACAGCGACAGGGCTTCGTCCTTCATGAGCGACGAGCTGCGCCAGTACCTGCTCGACAAGGGCATTGCCTCGAGCAGGACTACCAGCTATAACCCCAGGGGGAACGGGCAGGTGGAGAGGGAAAACGCAATGGTCTGGAAGACCGTCCTACTGACCCTACGGTCCAGGAATCTCCCGACCTCCCACTGGCAGGAGGTCCTCCCCGATGCGCTCCATGCTATTAGGTCCCTCCTTTGTACGGCCACGAATCAGACTCCTCATGATCGCCTATTTGCCTTCCCTAGGGGCACTACCATGGGGGTCTCGCTTCCGACCTGGTTGAGGACACCGGGCCCTGTCCTCCTCCGAAAACACGTTCGGACACATAAGACCGACCTCCTGGTAGAGAGGGTCCTGTTCCTGCACTCGAACCCCCACTACGCATTTGTTGAACACCCCGATGGCCGACAGGACATCGTTTCCCTCCGAGACCTGGCACTCGCAGGCTCTACTACCACTACCGCCAATGTATCTCCCACACTACACACCACCCGACTTCCCATGCCCTGCGCCCCTGCACCTATTTGCTTCCCGCTTTCCCTTCCACCCGACACACTGGTTCGCAGGAACGAAGCTCAGGAAGAACCATCCCCAGACCCGCACCGAACATCCTTCCACAGCCATCCGAAACGGCTGCAACACCAATGCTTCGTCGGTCGCAATGCACGATTCGGGCGCCGGACCGACTGAACTTGTAGACCCGTCACCCCCGCCAGACTTGATTTTTCAACAGTGGGTGAATGTGGTGAATGTGTAACCACTATAATTCACATTGTGGTAGTACATTACATTACTGTGTCCCTGTGGGCTCCATCTGTGAGCTGTTGCGCGGCTCTGCCCACAGGGGGAGATGAGGAGCATGTACAGGGCTCCGCCCTTGGCTCCGCCCCCTACAGGAGTTATACGTGCTGTGGTCCTGCGAGTCCGCCTCCAGTTCATTTGCCATTTCAATTCACCATCATGCTCTCATGCTCACATTTCTGTCCTTGGCCTGCGGCAATGATGCAGTGAAGCTCAACGCAAACAGGAGGAACAGTACTTCATCGTCCAATTTAGCCCTTCACAGCCTCAGACACATCATAGAGTTCAATACTTCAGGCCATAAACTCTGCCCTCTTTTTTGATCATCCCCTCCTCCCAACCCCAGACCATCATCAAATCTGTGACCTGTTCTTATGTTTTTGCTTTCAGACAGAGCTGAAAATTATTCTGTATGAACACCTACTCTGGACCAATGCTTTGTTCCTTTCCTACCACCTTTACCAGTGTTAAAGTGCAGCGGAGAGGCACTCTTGACAAGAATTCACAACTTCATCACCCTTGTCTGGGAGCATGCCGAGTGATCTCAGAGATGCCTTAATTGTGCGTCTTCAAGAAAAGAGACAGGTCTGATTGCGGAGATTACAGAGGGATTTCCCTACTCTCCATCACAGGAAAGGCCATCGCGAGAATACTCCACCGCCTCCTCCCAATGGCTGAAGAACCCCCCCCCCCCGAGTCTCAGTGCAGCTTCCGCCCATCAAGAGGCTCAATGGACATGATCCTCAGCTACAAATCCAGGAAAAGTGCAAGGAGCAGCATCAACCTCTGTATATGGCTTTTATTTGATCTCACAAAGGCCTTTGACACTGTCAACTGTGAGGGATTGTGGAGTATCCTCCATAAATTTGGTTAACCACAGAAATTCGTCATCATTCTCTGCCTGCTCCACGATGACATGCAAGTCATGATCCTCACCAACAGAACCATCCCAGAACATGTGCAAACTGGGGTTGAGCTCACTGCACCAAAGCTCTTCTCCATCTTCCTCGCAACAACACTCCACCCCGTCACACTGAAGCTACCCATGAGAGTGGAGCTAACCTACCGGACATGGGGGGGGGGGGGGGGGGGGACTGTTAAACCTCTGATGCTTCCAGGCCAGAACCTACACCACCAACCTCTGTCCTCGAGCTGCAGTACATAGACGACGCCCGTGTGTACATTCAGAGCCGAGCTACAAACCATTGTCCACGCATTCACCGAGGCATATGAGAGAATGGGCCTCAGACTAAACATCCGGAAAACAAAGGTTCTCAACAAGACCGCTCCTGCCACACAAAACTGCCCTCCACTACCAAGATCCACGGTGAGCCCTTGGGCAATGTGGACCATTTCCCATACCCCGGGAGCCTCCTCTCGGTGTGAGCAGACATTGGTGATGAAATCCAACATCGACTCCAATGGGTCAGTGCAGTCTTCGAATGCCTGTGGAACAGTGTTTGAAGACCGAGACCTCAAACCCAGCACCAAGCTCATGGTCACCTGAGATTCACCTGAGGAAGGAGCAGTGCTCCGAAAGCTAGTGTTTGAAACAAACCTGTTGGACTTTAACCAGGTGTTGTAAGACTTCTTACTAACTTTGTGGGGTTAGGAGAAGTTCAACGTTTAACACTGAGGCCACCTGTGTGTAGATTTAGGAAGCATAAATGCTGTTTGTGTTGTTTTTCAGTGGTTCTGCAACTCTTCTGCCGAAGATAGTGCAGAGGGTTGGGAGAATTCCTAAATTTATCCCCTTACAATACTGCAACCAGTGATTTTCTAATCGAGTTAAGCATTTTGAGTTATTTGCCATTTGTTTTCGAGAGGTTGACATCATAATCTACTACTTTTTGTCAAACATTTATTTTGCAACCAAAGTGTTTTTCTCATTGAGTTAAGCTTTTTGAGTTATTTCCCATTTGTTTCCAGTGATGTTGACATCAGAATTATTTTAAGTAATTTATCTGCATTGGTGTAATTGTGTGCATAGGACAGTAGATGGAGCCATTTCCCCAAGTTTGTTTCGAAAGAGAAAAAACGATATTGGCACAGGAGTAAAGGAGGCATGAGAGTTTTTAAAAAAATAACAGATTCAAAGAAGTGTTAAATTAATCATGTAAAACTAGAATGTAACCCAATCACATCAGTTTCCCCATTGGGTGGGTTAGATTAAAATTGTCCCAGTATGTGTGAAACCTAATGGCAAAAGAGAAACATGAAAAAGCAGCAAGGGAGAGAAGGCTCCTGTGGCTCCAAAGCTGCAGACCATTCTTTCAGTAGTAAGTAAAGTCACCATAGTCCCAGATGACCATAGGCTGCTTTTCCCTTTGAGGGGGAGAGGTACTGATGGTGATTTAACCGGAGAATCACCACAGCTCAGGCGAGGGGCAAGGTTGATAGAAGATAGAACAGTACAGCACAGAACAGGCCCTTCGGCCCTCAATGTTGTGCCGAACAATGATCACCCTACTTAAACCCACGTAACCCGTATACCCATATCCCCATATCCCAACAATCCCCCCATTAACCTTACACTACGGGCAATTTAGCATGGCCAATCCACCTAACCCGCACATCTTTGGACTGTGGGAGGAAACCGGAGCACCCGGAGGAAACCCACGCACACACGAGGAGGACGTGCAGACTCCACACAGACAGTGACCCAGCCGGGAATCGAACCTGGGACCCTGGAGCTGTGAAGCATTGATGCTAACCACCATGCTACCGTGAGGCGAGACCTTTATGAATAACCTCAGTCGGTACGGGAATTGAACCAACGCTGCTGGTCTTGTTCTGCATCATGAACCAGCTGTCCAGCCAACTGAGCTGAAACAAAAACAACAATGTGGCTTGAACAATGGTTTATAATCTTTATTATTGTCACAGGTAAACTTACATTAACACTGCAATAAAGTTACTGTGAAAGTCCCCCAGTCGCCACACTCCGGCGCCTGTTCGGGTACAGAGGGAGAATTCAGAATGCCAATTAACCTCATGAGCACGTCTTTTGGGACTTGTGGGAGGAAACTGGAGCACCCGGAGGAAACTCACGCAGACACATAACGAAGGTGCAGACTCCACGCAGACAGTGACCCAAGCCAGGAATTGAACCCGAGTCCCTGGTGCTGTGAAACAACTGTGTTAACCTCTGTGCTACCGTGCTGCCAAGCACCCAATCGAAGGGAGAAAACTTCCCTTGTAATCTGGAGATTGAAAGTGGGGATAGTGACCACAGACATAATGAACAAACCTCTTAGAGAGAAGAATGATGTATCCAATGGGCCCTTATCCTGGTGGCCACCTTGGAATGCAGCTACATTCAAGCTGTGTGATCGACCCTCAGTAGACAGAAAGCAAGCGTCACTACATGCTGAGGTTCTGTCTGTTAAGGAGGATGGGCTGGCATGTTGTCATGGAACGCTCTCTTCTGTTGTACCACCTGGAATCGATGAAGTACAAAAATGCCTTTGACAAGTTCAACAGGCAGTCACCTACACGTAATGTCCTTGAGGTCCTGAGAGAAAAGATGATGGTGGATGCTATCAAATGGTTCCCTGAGCAGACTATCATCTTTCCTTCACTGTCGCTGGGTCAAAACCCTTGAGCTCTCTCCCTACCAGCACAGTGGGAGTAGCTATGCTTCAGTGACTGCAGGGGTTCACAAAGGCAGCTCACCACCACCTTCTCAAGGGCAGTTAGGGATGGACAACAAATGTTGGCCTAGCCAGCGTAGCCCACATCCCGTAAAATGTAATTTTAAAAAGACCGTCAAAATCATCTGGCTGAATGACTCATTACCAGAACATTGAAACGAGAGCTGTTGGTGAAAAGGATCCTTTATGCTTGCCTACAGTCTCGCCCCTTGCGCAAACTAGCCCCGGAAGTGATTGCAGTGGGCAAGAGACGGTCACCCACCTTTTTCTACAATATATCTTTGTGAAGGAGACGTGAAAAAAGATGCAGTGATTTTGGCAAGGTTCATACTGAGCAGCAGGTCTGTGTTCTACAGGCTGTTCGCAGGGACGCAGACCGAAATAACTGCTGAAAGATACAGTGAAATATGCTCTTTGGTGCGCCTAAAACCTGTTAGTCTCCCAGTGGAAAGAACTAACAATAACCAAGTTTTGCAGATGAGCACATTCCAAGGTATATGTACTGAGCGATGCACTAAAGCTTGGTTGGTGTAGTTGCCACAAAGTGTGATGGAGAAAGCCCGCTGCCTAAGGTTCTCCTGCCATCGTACACAAAGGGACTGGCAACTGTGTACAATCTCTGTCAAGCTGTATGCTTTACATGAAATTAATATTGTGGCGATTAACTGTGATTATAAATGGAGTGAGGCACCACAAAGTGCTACATATTGTATTGAAATTAACCAATTTGTTTTGCACATTACATGACATCAACATGTCATTTAACATATTGCCATACATTTAATGAATAAAGTGTATTTTTGGGGGAAAACACTTCCCTGTTCTGCCAGTTTTATATGGCAGTTACCTTACCAGTGCTTTGTAAACTTGGGGATTAAATTATGGGAAGCTCTTTTCATTAAGATAATAATAAGAGCATTAATGATTTCCACACCTGCCTGATTTTCCCCAGTAGGTTCATTAATTCGAGGCAATAAGATGTGATGTTGACATGGGTCTCATTTCCCATTATATGCATCTCAGGAGTGTTAAAACCCCAGCCACCAGAGTATAAAACTGCATTCAGCTTGCTAGGAACCTCTGAAAGACAGAAATAATGGTTATTTAGTTATGTTGAAATCTGATTGTTTTCTTGTTTTAGTAACATTTGCTGAGACTGCCATTTACACCTGTGTTGACACACCCCCTCCCCCACACCTTTTATCAGATAATGAGTCAGGGTTACCCATAAGGGAGAGTCCCATATTTCTGTCGGCTGGGAGGAGGAAACAATGGAGGGAAGCTAGAGTAGTGAAGTTGCATCACGGACACATGCACTGACCTGCTCATATCCTATGACAAAAAGTATATAGTGGAGACAGTTCTATCTGCATGTTCACTGAATTGCTTGTATATTGCAAAGGTCAGTGGCAGGCTGGAGGTTTGGGAAACTTTTAAAGACCAACAAAGGGTTACTAAACCAAAAATATTGAAAATAGCAAAAATAAATTATGAAAGAAATATAGTGCAAAAGTTCAATCGGATAGCAAACGATTCTATATGTAGATAAAAAGGAAGAGTGTAGCTAAAGTCAGCGTTAGTCTCTTAGAAGACGAGACTGGGGAATTAATAATGGGAAGCACAGAGGTGGCAGAAACATTAAATCAATATTTTGCCTTGGTTTTCATGGTGGATGACAGTAGAACCATTCCAATAGTAACAGGCGGTTGTCGAAAAGGAGGAACTTAAAACAGTCGCCATCACTAGGGAAAAAGTATTGTGCAAGCTATTGGGATGGAAGGCAGGCAAGTTCCAAAAGCCCACATTCTAGGGTCTTAAATAAAGTGGTAGAAGAGATAGTGGAGGTATTGGTTATAATATGCCAAAGTTTCTTGGATTTTTGAAAGGTTCCAGTAGATTGGAAAAAGGCTCCCAGTTCAAAAAGGGAGAAAGGCAGAAAGTAGGAGACTACAGACCAGTCAGTTTAACCTCTGTGGTTGGGAAACTGTTGAAATCATTATTAAGGAAGTAATAATAGAAAACGGTAGCATAGCGGTTAGCACAATTGCTTCACAGCTCCAGGGCCCCAGGTTCGATTCCCGCTTGGGTCACTGTCTATGTGGAGTCTGCACGTTCTCCCCGTGTGTGCATGGATTTCCTCCGGGTGCTCCGGTTTCCTCCCATAGTCCAAAGATGTGCAGGTTAGGTGGATTGGCCATGCTAAATTGCCCTTAGTGTCCAAAATTGTCCTTAGTGTTGGGTGGGGGTTACTGGGTTATGGGGATAGGGTGGAGGTGTTGACCTCGGGTAGAGTGCTCTTTCCAAGAGTTGGTGCAGACTCGATGGGCTGAATGGTCTCCTGCACTGTAAATTCTATGATCTATGAACATTTGGAAAGTCTAAACATAATCCATCAGAGTTAGCATGGTTTCATGAGGAGTAAATATGTCTAATTTGCTGCAGTTCTTTGAAGATGTAACAAGCAAAGTGGATAATGGGGATCCTGTAGCTGGAGTGTATCTTTACTTCCTAAAGGCATTTGATAAGATGCCGCATAAAAGGTTAATACACAAGGTGAGATGCCACAGGATTGGACATAATATATTAGCTAGGATAGAGGATTGGCTAACCAACAGAAAGCAGAGAGTGGGGATGAATGAGTATTTTTCTGTTTTACAAGCTGTAACTAGTGGTGTGCAACAGGTTTCAGTCCTCAGGCTCCAGCTATTTACAATCTATATTAATGACTTGGATGCAGGGACAGAATGTACCACAGCCAAATTTGCAGATGACAATAAAATAGATGGGACAGTAAGCTGCAATGCGGAAATAAGAAGCTTACAAATGGATATGGATTGGTTAGGCGAATGGGCCAAGGTTTGGCAGACAGAATTGAACATTGATAAGTGTGAGATTATATCCATTTTGGCTGAAGGGATAAAAAGGCAATTTATTATCGAAATGGAGAGAAACTTCAAAACGCTTTGGTGCAGAGGGATCTGGGTGTCCCCCTGCATGAATCGCAGAAAGTTATTGTGCAGGTACAGCAAGTAATAAGGAAGAAAAATTGAATTTGGGCATTTATTGCTAATAGAGTATAAAAGTAGAGAATGTTATTGCAACTATTAGGGCATTCATGAGACCACATCTGGAGTACTGCACAAAGTTTTGGGCCCCTGGAGGATGTAAATACATTAGAAGTGGTTCAGAGAAGGTTCACTCGATTGATTCCAGAGATGAAGGACTTAAGACATCGAACACTTTAGGCCTATACTCGCTGGAGTTTAGAAAAACGAGAGATCAACTAATTGAGGTATAGAAGATGCTAAATGGGATTGACAAGGTCGACGTAGAGCAGACGTTTCTCCTTGTTGGACATTCTAGAACGAGAGGCCATAGTTTTAGGCTGAGGGGTGGCAGATTTAAAACAGAAATGAGGAGGAATTACATCACTCAAAGGGTGGTGAATCTGTGGAATTCTCCATCCCAGAGTGCAGTGGATGTCAGAATACCAAAAATGTTTTAGGCTATAGATAGATTTTTAAATTAGTAACAGGATGAGGTTATGGAAAGTGGGCAGGAAAGTGGAGATGAGATCAGCCATAATCATATTGAATGGTGGAGTAGCCTCGTGGGGCTGAATTGATCACTTCTGCTCCTACTTCTTATGTTTCTTATATTCTTACAAAAGTACCACATTCACCAAAGAGAAAGACTTGCTAGATGCTGAGTCTAGGGAAGGAGTGCATAGTCTGGGTCGTATTGATATCAGAAAAGAGGTGTTGGGTGTCTTAAAAAGCATAAGATAGATAAGTCCCCAGGGCCTGATGGGATCTACCCCAGAAGACTGAGGGAGGCAAGGGAAGAAATTGCTGGGGCCGTGACAGAAATCTTTATATCTTCAGTGGCTACAGGTGAGGTCCCCATGGACTGAAGAATAGCCAATGTTGTTCCTTTTTTTTTAAAGGGTAGCAGGGATAATTCAGGAAATTATAGGCCAATGAGCCTTATGTCAGTGGTAGGGAAATAATTGGAAAGGATACTTAGGGACAGGGTTTACTCACATTCGGAAAATAAATGGACTTATTAGCAATAGGCAGCATAGTTTTGTGAAGGGGAGGTCGTGTCTCACTAACTTGATCAAGTTTTTTGAGGAAGTGACAAAGATAATTGATGAAGGGCAGTGGATGTTGTTGACATGGACTTCAGTGAAGCCTTTGACAAAGTCCCTCATGGCAGACTGGTACAAAAGGTGAAGTCACACGGGATCAGAGCTGAGCTGGCAAGGTGGATACAGAACTGGCTTCGTCATAGAAGACAGAGTGTAGCTGTGGAAGAATGCTTATCGGAATGGAAGGCTATGACTAGTGGTGTTCTGCAGGGATCTGTGCTGGGACCTTTGTAGTTCGTAGTATATATTATTGACTTGGAGGAAAATGTAGCTGGTCTAATTAGTAAGTTTGCGGATGACACAAAGATTGGCGGTGATGTGGATAGTGAAGAGAGGAGAGGTTGGACAAACTTGGATTGTTTTCACTGGAACGACAGAGGTTGAGGGATGACCTGATAGAGGTTTACAAACTATGAATGGCATTGACAGAATGGATAGTCAGCCGCTTTTTCCCAGTGCGGAAAATTCAATTACTAGGGGACACAGCTGTAAGCTCTGAGGGGCAAAATTTAGAGATGTGCGAGGCAATTTGTTTTGCAGAAGGTGTTGAGTGCCTGGAACGCGTTGCCGGGGGCAAGTGGTGGAAGCAGATACAATAGTGTCGTTTAAGATGCATCTGGACAAATACATGAATAGGATGAGAATAATCGGATAGACCCTGGAAGTGCAGAAGATTTTAGTTTAGACAGGCATCATGATCGATGCAGGCTTGGAGGGCCAAAGGGCCTGTTCCTGTGCTGTTCTTTGTTCTTTATTCTAAAAGCAGATTTCTAGCTCATATTCACCAAGTCCATAGCCATTAAGGCCATCACAAGCCTAACCTCTGTGGAATAGGGCCATCTCTGGCTGCTCTTGGGATTTGGGACACCAGTGGCACAGATGCACTTAACAAACCACAACGTACTTTTTTCTCCAGAAGCCATTGGCTCAGCAGGTACTCATGTCTATAATTCCCAGCATGTACCACTCTAATTGTCTGCAAGATAATGTGCTCTACTCAATTCATAAAGTATACAAGCTATGGTAATATTCACCATTCGCTTTCCTACATGCCCGAAAACAAAATTTGGTGGTTAACTCTCGAATCTTTAGAGCAAAGTTTTGTCAGGAAAATATTCCAGACGTAATTTTTTATAAAACGAAAAGGAAGTGCCATTTTATTTTGCATATGGTATGAAAAAGAAAAACAATGTTAAACGTTTTTCGAGATAAAATTGAAAGATTAATAAATCGCAAGGGCAAAATAGATGTTCATCCGCCCAGAAATACATTTGTGTGGCTGTGATATTGTTTGACGAAGGGCAGCAGATTATCACTTGATGTGCTGAGAACAGGAATGGCCATACCCAACTTGGTTTGAACAATCCGTTTTCGGTGCCTATCTGTCAAAGACAAATGTGCCGTGCAAAGAAATTGCAAACAAAGGCGGGCTCAAAAGAATTATGAATATTATTTTGCTCTAAATCTTCAACGGTTTGCAGCTATGACAAAATAAAGTGTGCCACCGCGCGGGGTTATCGTTTTCTTCCCCAAATTGTAGTTTTATTCTCGGAACGACACTCTCTTTTATTCCTGTTTTAACATTCAGCGCGAGCTATTTCTTTAAAAATACAGCTTTTACATAACTGCTGCAGGATTGCTATTTTAAGCACTGCACATGACCCGTGGCTGTTCCATTGCTCCAGTAGGTGGAGCAAGGGAAAGCCAACTGTATCGTTTGCCTTTCATGTTTCCTCTTCCCTTGTTACCGCTGTGATGGTGGCACAATGAAACACAGTTTTAAATAAGGAAGACATTGAACTTAAAAGGGGTAGCGTATTTCCTAAACCGGATGGAAGCGGCGACTGAGTCATTATTCCGCTGCATTGGCTATAATCCACTGCTGGCTGCACCACTGCCTAAATTAAATTGCTGGCGTTCATTTCCAAGTCCAATGCTCTTTCTAAATACATCAACGCATTTATTTTCAATAACTTGTCAGGTCAGTGTTGAGAATCCTGTCTGCGTTGTTAGCTGGTCTCAAGTGGTAGTGTGGCGACACCTGCTGGAACCTGGACGATGTGCGGGTTGCAGCTGAGAACAGAACCTGGTTTTATTGTAAAAGATAAAAGCAAATTACTGCGGATTCTGGAATCTGCAACAGAAAATACTGGACAATCTCAGCAGTCTGACAGCGTCTGCGGAGAGAGAAGGGAGCTGACGTTTCCAGTCTGGATGGCAGCTTCCACAATTGAACAGAATGGCAACAGGGGCTATCTACACTTAAGACCATAAGACATAGGAGCGGAAGTAAGGCCATTCGGCCCATCGAGTCCACTCCACCATTCAATCATGGTTGATTTCAACTCCATTTACCCGCTCTCTCCCCATAGCCCTTAATTCCTCGAGAAATCAAGAATTTATCAATTTCTGTCTTAAAGACACTCAATGTCCCGGCCTCCACCGCCCTCTGTGGCAATGAATTCCACAGACGGACCACTCTCTGGCTGAAGAAAGTTCTCCTCATCTCTGTTCTAAAGTGACTCCCTTTTATTCTAAGGCTGTGCCCCCGCGTCCTAGTCTCCCCTGCTAATGGAAACAACTTCCCTACGTCCATCCTATCCAAGCCATTCATTATCTTAACCACAGAAAGTCATGACCAGGGCACGTTTGGAGAGCCATGTCCCAATAAAACGATGCTTTAAAATGTTTTCATCTGATGCAATTGAGCATATTTGGTAAAAATGGTTCCATCATGTTTGTCCATGGACAGGGCAGCACGGTGGTGCAGTGGGAGCACTGCAGTCACGGCGCTGAGGTACTAGGTTCGATCCCAGCTCTGGGTCACTGTCCGTGTGGAGTTTGCACATTTTCCCCGTGTTAACGTGGGTTTCTCCCCCACAACCCAAAGATATGCAGGGTAAGTGGATTGAACACGCTAAATTGCCCCTTAATTGGAAAAAATGAATTGGGCACTCTAAATTTTTAAAAAATGTTTGTCCATGGACTTTGGTAGCTGTGGCTCATTTTGTGATGCTTAGGTGTTCCCATTTCCTGGGAGTGCATCTCGACAGAGGTGACGTGCAGTTGTTTGAGTTCCAACAGAAGATGGAAACTGTACGAATTTCACAGTCTAGTTTGAAGGTGATTTATGCAGCTGCAACCTGCTGCTATATTGTCACTGTCCTTGCACAGACATTTACAGCAGGAAAGAGCGGCCAATGGCAAAAAGGACTGAAAATTAATGAATGAAAAACAGGTCTGATTCAATGCAAATATTTCTGGACCACTGGATTTCAAGTGGGTAGAAACATTTGTTCCTTTATTTGCCTGCTATTGCCGTCAAAACTGAGTCACATCGCCAAATGCGTTTGGGCGAGTACAAGGAGGCCTTATAGCCCCTACAAGCCAACTTCAAACACCAGGACTTGGCTGTCCGCGGGAGGAATGTTCAACGCGGTACAACGGGCTGATAATCAGCTCGGGATTCTTTCCCACAATGGGTAAAAAAGTGTGGTCGAAAAAAAAAAGTGCGGCACAGTACATGATACAGAATGGTTAAACTTCTTTCCCTCCACACATTCCCTCTTCCGAACAGCCCTCACGTCCCCACCTGTAACACTCACTCTACTCCTCCCGCCGCTGTCAACACCCACCCCCATCGAAATGACGAACCCGTTGCGAGCCTGCAGGAGTGGCGCCGCCCCCCCCCCCCCCCCCCAAAACCACGTATTGCAGATTTCCAAAGACTCTCCTCGGCTTGAGCGGTCTATGAGCCAACGTAGCCAAGGGAATTTGTCAGAGGAACAGGCCCAATAGGTCTTTGCTTCAATTCACCTCAACATACCCTTCTAGCTCATGTATTTACATTCTTCACCTCGTCCACGTTGCAACAAGTTTCACTCCCATCACGCATTGACAAAAGCTTATTTATCAATAACTACCTCTGATACATGGAGCCGAAGATTGGACCAATCCGTAGATATTCACTTAATTGTTTTCTCTCGAAAGAAGCCATGTGGCACTTGAATCATTAATGGTATAGATTATAGTCTGTCATTAGGAAAAAAACAAAAAACAATAACCTTACGTACTTTCCAGGAATGTTTTGGAGCAATCTCAGACATGTAAACACAGAACCCCTCAAGAAAATAATTCAGGTATGCGGATGTATTTATTTAAAATTCTGTGCTCTCAAATTATTTCAGCACAAAACATGAAGGATTGATTAGAAGTTGCTTCAATTTTACTTCAGCCAAAATCATATTGGTCTGTCATTCGCCAGAATGTTGTTGGTTTAAAGTGTTAATATAATTATACTACAATTTAAAATGACAGTCTCTATCGTCCACTGGCTATCTTGGTTCAACACACAAAATGAAAGCAACAATGAGAGCGAAATTTGACACCAAGCCAGAAAAATTAGTGCAGATGACCAAGAAAATGAAGTAGCTTAAAAAAGAAGTAATAATCTTTAATAGTGTCAAACTGTAATGAAGTTACTGTGAAAATCCCCTAGTCGCCATACTACAGCACCTGCTCGAGTGCAGAGGGAGAATTCAGAATATCTAATTCATCTAACAAGCAGATTTAGAGAAACAGAGACGTGCAAGGTGATTCGAGTTTCGGCCCTATAGCTGGTGAAGGCATGCATGGGTACCCAATGGTAGAGCAATGTACAAAAGGCCAGAATTTGAGGATTACATAGCTCAAAAGGTTTATGGGGCAGAAGATGATCACAGAGGAAGAGCAGGCCACAGTTGGGGAGGAATTTAAACGGATGAGAGTTCAAAATCAAACAGTTGCGTAACCAGTCGCCATGCCAATCAGAGCAGTTAAAATGCTGTTTAGAAACAATGGATTATGCCTTACTGGCATTTGAGGAATCAGAATGGTTTTTGGACAGCCACAGCCATTCAGCCCATGCTGACTGCAAGTTATTAGTCCTATTCCCGGCTTTCTCCAAAGACCTGCAGTTTTTTTCAGGTACATATTGAATTCGCTTTTAAAAAACAATTCAATTTGCCTCCATTAGCCTATCACCACATCTACCAATGTTTAGCCCATTTCATCTTTATTATATCCTCATTCACTATGATTCCAGCAGCATATTCTTCTGCCCTTGATGTCAATAAATGCAAAAAATGTTTGTATTGCTGGTCGTCTCAAAAATATTCCCACTACCCATCAACATCTGTACCACTTCAATTTTTAAAGACAAAAGTTAACAGTTAAATGTATAAAAATCTTGATTTCCTGAAAGACTGTCACTGTCATTCAAAGCACACAAGAATTCAAGTTAAAACATGCCTGCAGCGATGTCAGGTTGGTGGTATATCAAAATTTGGGCCTTTCACTATTCTCCAGCTGCATTTAAGGCAGATCCAGTAATTGCAAATTGGTTCAAGTGCAAGGAAAAATGTGTATTGGAAGTATATTGTGGACAATGAATGTAAGGCGATCTGAAAATTATGGAAGATTTAGTATTTAATAGGTTACATCACTGTTGGAGCAACAAGAAATAAAAATGTTAAATTAAGCTAGACTTTTATTTGTTATGGGGATGTGGGCGCCGCTGACCAGGCGATCATTTATTGTCCATCCCTAATTGCCCTTGAACTGAGTGGCATTTTAAGTGTCAACCACATTGCTGAGAGTCTGAAGTTACATGTAGGCCAGACCAGGTACAAGTGGCAGATTTCCTTCCCTAATGAACAGTAGTGAACCAGATGGTTTTTAAAAAAATGACAATTATTTAATGATCATTGGTCTTTTTAATTTCAAATTTTATTTAATTGAAATTTCACCATCTGCTATGGTGGGGTTAGAACCCAAGATTCCAGATCATTACCCTGGGCCTCTGGATTACTAGTCCAGTGACAATTCCACTACGTCACAGTAAAACGTTAAGTATGGTTTTGCTCATCACAACAAATGGGAAACTGAAACCAGAAAAGCAGTGAAGGAATGATCTATCCTTGCATCAGAGATTACATCACTAGTAAATGCTTGAAAAGCCTCAGAGCATGGAATAGGAATCTTGTGTAAATATCCAAGTATTTCAACAGCAGAGATATGTATGATGCCAGAACAAGGGACAGAACCTAAAACTGCTGAAAGTAAAACGACAAGATTCAGATTAACATTTCAGAATACAAAGTTTGGTCATCATTTCATACCAGCAAGTGGCTGTGAAAACCTTGAACTCATTCAAAAAGCTGAAGGAAAAAATGTTTTTTAAAAAACTGGATAACCAAGATGAGTGAACCACCTCCTTTATCTGTATCGGTCAGACTAAATTGAACAGCAATGACATTGCAAAAGTGTTCTAAGGCACTTCAGAGGTGCATCGTCAAACTAACTTTGATACTGAGCAATATTAGGAAAATGAGAACTCTAAAATGCGTGTGAAAGTATATAATCCAAGGTGGCACAATGTATTCATCGATAATACCTCAAAAGTTGCCTTCTTGTTTGGACAATAATATGAAGGTTCAGTTTTCTTGCAATATATGATAGGCAGAACCTGATGATTTCAGCCTTATGCTATTCAGACTTCCCTGTTGCACAAAGTAAGATCAGCAGACTCAACACAGATATTTGTTACTGTGTCAACATAAAACTAAAAACCCTTGTAAAATCAGTTCCATAATGTTTGATCCTTTACCCAAAACTGAACTTCACATTCCCACAGGAAGCAGTCTTTGTTGATTTTGACAATAAATAGTGATATTGTACAATGTTATGCTGAACAAGCAATTGATTTGAAGTTCAAGATTGTAACCCTAGCTGTAGTAAACATTTAGATCAACAGCATCTGGTGCTCCAAACATGCCTTCAGCCCAGGTAGAAAATGTACACACTTGAAGATTACAGTATTGGTGGTGTTGGTTTGGATTTCAAATATATGAAGTTCCTTACCGTATGTGTGTTGCAGGGCTTAGTATGAGCCAATAAAAGTAATTTCTGCGAATCAGGCTAAATTTATTCATAATATACTTATTGCTTAATGAATAGCCCCAATTAAATGAATGACCAGTTAAAATAATTGAAGTACCCAAGTTAATAACATTTTTGAAAATTTCAATGGACTATTAATATCTGGCTAAATCTTGAATTTGTATTTTAACATGATGGATACAGTTATGTTGCTTCTGTCAGGTAGTCTGAGATTCAATGGCATGTACAAATACACTCATGAATTCACAGCTGATGCAAAATAGTCATCAATCTAAAGATTCATTAACACCAGATGAGAGACCAAGTTGTGAGAAGACTATAAAACTATTTATTCATTCCAGCAGAGATTGAGAGAAGACCTAAAAAGGTGTTTAAAATTGAATAGCGTGGAAAGGATAAATTGTAAAAAAAAAAAAACCCTTTCTACTGGTTGCATAGGGAGGCAAGAATAAGGGAAGTTAACACGTGGCTGAAAGAGTGGTGTGGGAAAGAGGGGTTCCTTTTCATGGGACACTGGCATCAGTTTTGGGACAGGGGGGACCTATACCGTTGGGATGGCCTCCACCTGAACCGAGCTGGGACCAGTGTTCTGGCGAAAAGAGTAAATAGGGTGGTCAATAGGACTTTAAACTAGAGATTGGGGGGGAAGGGAAAGTCAGGGAACCAAGAGGTGAAGGAATCAGTGGGAAGCGTAGCTGCTTAGGATTACAAAAAAACAGAGCTCAGGAGAGGTTACGATAGTCCCCATCTCACAAAATATGACACAGTGTATGGAAAGGCTCAGTAAACCAAGGTCCACCACACTAAGAAAACAAAAAGGGACAGTCAATAGGGAATTAAAGGTGCTATATTTAAATGCCCGCAGTGTACGGAACAAGGTAGATGAGCTTGTGGCCCAGATTGTGACTGGCAGGTATGATGTGGTAGGCATCACAGAGACGTGGTTGCAGGGGGTTCAGGACTGGCAGTTAAACATCCAGGGATTTACAACCTATCGAAAAGACAGAGAGGTGGGTAGAGGGGGCGGGGTTGCCTTGTTAATTAGAAATGAAATTAAATCAATAGCACTAAACGACATAGGGTCAGACGATGTGGAGTCTGTGTGGGTAGAGTTGAGGAACCACAAAGGCAAAAAAACCATAATGGGAGTTATGTACAGGCCTCCTGACAGTGGTCAGGACCAGGGGCACAAAATGCACCACGAAATAGAAAGGGCATGTCAGAAAGGCAAGGTCACAGTGATCATGGGGGATTTCAATATGCAGGTGGACTGGGTAAATAATGTTGCCTGTGGACCCAAAGAAAGGGAATTCATTGAATGTTTACAGGATGGCTTTTTGGAAGAGCTTGTGATGGAGCCCACGAGGGAACAGGCTATTCTGGACTTAGTGTTATGTAATGAGCCAGAATTGATAAAAGACCTTAAAGTAAGGGAACACTTAGGAAGCAGTGATCATAATATGGTAGAATTCAGTCTGCAATTTGAAAGAAAGAAGGTAGAATCAGATGTAAAGGTTTTACAGTTAAATAAAGGTAATTACAGGCGCATGAGGGAGGAACTGACGAAAATCGACTGGAAGCAGAGCCTAGTGGGAAAGACAGTAGAACAGCAATGGCAGGAGTTTCTGGAAGTAATTGAGGACACAGTGCAGAGGTTCATCCCAAAGAAAAGAAAGGTTATCAGAGGGAGGATTAGGCAGCCATGGCTGACAAAGGAAGTCAGGGAATGCATCAAGGCAAAAGAGGGAGCCTATAATGTGGCAAAGAGTAGTGGGAAGTCAGAAGATTGGGAAGGCTACAAAAACAAACAGAGGATAACAAAGAGAGAAATAAGGAAGGAGAGGATCAAATATGAAGGTAGGCTAGCCAGTAACATTAGGAATGATAGTAAAAGTTTCTTTAAATACATTAAAAACAAACGGGAGGCAAAAGTAGACATTGGGCCGCTCCAAAATGACGCTGGTAATCTAGTGATGGGAGACAAGGAAATAGCTGAGGAACTTAATAAGTACTTTGCGTCAGTCTTCACAGTAGAAGACATGAGTAATATCCCAACAATTCAGGAAAGTCAGGGGGCAGAGTTGAATATGGTTGCCATCACAAAGGAGAAGGTGCTAGAGAAACTAAAAGGTCTGAAAATTGATAAATCTCCGGGCCCAGATGGGCTACATCCTAGAGTTCTAAAGGAGATAGCTGAAGAAATAGTGGAGGCGTTAGTTATGATATTTCAAAAGTCACTGGAATCAGGGAAAGTCCCAGAGGATTGGAAAATCGCTGTTGTAACCCCCCTGTTCAAGAAGGGAACAAGAAAAAAGATGGAAAATTATAGGCCAATTAGCCTAACCTCGGTTGTTGGCAAAATTCTAGAATCCATCGTTAAGGATGAGATTTCTAAATTCTTGGAAGTGCAGGGTCGGATTAGGACAAGTCAGCATGGATTTAGTAAGGGGAGGTCGTGCCTGACAAACCTGTTAGAGTTCTTTGAAGAGATAACAAATAGGTTAGACCAAGGAGAGCCAATGGATGTTATCTATCTTGACTTCCAAAAGGCCTTTGACAAGGTGCCTCACGGGAGACTGCTGAGTAAAATAAGGGCCCATGGTATTCGAGGCAAGGTACTAACATGGATTGATGATTGGCTGTCAGACAGAAGGCAGAGAGTTGTGATAAAAGGTTCTTTTTCGGAATGGCAACCGGTGACAAGTGGTGTCCCGCAGGGTTCAGTGTTGGGGCCACAGCTGTTCTCTTTATATATTAACGATCTAGATGACGGGACTGGGGGCATTCTGGCCAAGTTTGCCGATGATACAAAGATAGGTGGAGGGGCAGGTAGTATTGAGGAGGTGGGGAGGCTGCAGAAAGATTTAGACAGTTTAGGAGAATGGTCCAAGAAGTGGCTGATGAAATTCAACGTTTGCAAGTGCGAGGTCTTGCACTTTGGAAAAAAGAATAGAGGCATGGACTATTTTCTAAACGGTGACAAAATTCATAATGCTAAAGTGCAAAGGGACTTGGGAGTCCTAGTCCAGGATTCTCTAAAGGTAAACTTGCAGGTTGAGTCCGTAATTAAGAAAGCAAATGTAATGTTGTCATTTATCTCAAGAGGCTTGGAATATAAAAGCAGGGATGTACTTCTGAGGCTTTATAAAGCACTAGTTAGGCCCCATTTAGAATACTGTGAGCAATTTTGGGCCCCATACCTCAGGAAGGACATACTGGCACTGGAGCGGGTCCAGCGGAGATTCACACGGATGATCCCAGGAATGGTAGGCCTAACATACGATGAACGTCTGAGGATCGTGGGATTGTATTCATTGGAGTTTAGGAGGTTGAGGGGAGATCTAATAGAAACGTACAAGATAATGAATGGCTTGGATAGGATGGACGTAGGGAAGTTGTTTCCATTAGCAGGGGAGACTAGGACGCGGGGGCACAGCCTTAGAATAAAAGGGAGTCACTTTAGAACAGAGATGAGGAGAAATTTCTTCAGCCAGAGAGTGGTAGGTCTGTGGAATTCATTGCCACAGAGGGCGGTGGAGGCCGGGACATTGAGTGTCTTTAAGACAGAAATTGATAAATTCTTGATTTCTCGAGGAATTAAGGGCTATGGGGAGAGAGCGGGTAAATGGAGTTGAAATCAACCATGATTGAATGGTGGAGTGGACTCGATGGGCCGAATAGCCTTACTTCCACTCCTATGTCTTATGGTCTTATGGTTGGCAACTAGTAATTAATTTATAAGGTAACTGGAGGGAAATCAAAATAAATGAAATGAAATGAAAATCACTTATTGTCACAAGTAGGCTTCAAATGAAGTTACTGTGAAAAACCTCCTAGTTGCTATATTCCGGCGCCTGTTCGGGGAGGCTGATATGGGAATTGCCAGCAGGATTTAAAAATAAATGACTGTTGGAAGGAATTTACCTGGAATATTACAAGGAATAGTGGTGAAAGTGGAATTCACAACAGCTTTTAAAAGTGGATGTGTAAAATTTTTTCAAAATGATGAGGAAAGGGGATTTGCCTGTCATTTAGACAGCAATTGTCTGCTTTGGCCCGTTTCAAGATGTTCGGCTAATTGCTATATTCTGTCCTGTAAAACCAAAGTTTCTAGGTATTCAACTTTAAGTAAGGTTTAAGCAAGATTTGAATACAGGATCATTAGTGTCAAAATGGATGCCATTGTGTCTTAAATTTACTTGAATAGGTAACACTTTTTAAATGTTCAAGTTTTACCACTATTCATCTCTAAACTGAATGTATGGAAAACAATAACTAATTATATAATAATCATACAATCATAGAATAGTTACAGCACAGGGGGCAGCCATAGGATCTGCAGGTCCAGAATAATCCCACTCTTCTGTCCATTACCCCTAGCCCTACAATTTTATTTCAGGTAATTATTCAATTCCCTTTTGAAAGTCATGATCAAAACAACCAGCATCACATTCTCAAGTCATACATTCCTGATGCTAACCACATACTGCATAAGAAATGATTTACCTCATGTCCTCATCGGTTCTTTTGCCATTCACTTAAAGCGATGTCCTGTTATACCAGGTCCTCTGCTGCACGTACATGGAGATTACTACTCTTTGCTTTATATAAACAGTGGTAACTGGCACCCTTTGTTAATCATGCAACAAAATCCAAGCTAATTCAAACATTCTTCCTATAACTCATTGTAGTTTCTCCTTACAAAATCAATATTCGATAAATAGTTTGGGTTTGGCTCAGTTCATGATTGATAGCATGTTGCAATAGATTTTCTTAGTCTTTAAAAGACCTATATAAAGTCATAATTCCATAAATAGCTTGCATAAAAAAAACTTGGCTTATTTCTGTGGGTAGCTAAGCCTCACGTTAGCCATCTGCAAATTAATGCCAAAAGGTTGATAACCTGATTGTGTGAGGTGCCATCTTAAAAGTTTCTTTACAAACTTGCACAGAGGTTGTTTAAGAATGACCAACAGTGTCATTCCTCTTTCCAACATATTGGCCTGAATAGCAGAACACAAGTTTCACAAGAGTTACCTTTTCATTTATGGTCTGGGTTTGAATAGATGAGATTAGATGAGACACTTTTTGAGCAGTCCAAATCTAGCCTTAATCAGCAAGGGGTTGCAATAAATAATTGTCCACAGTACGGTATATATTAGCAGCTTATAACAAAAGCAATAAGAACAGATGGTTTGGATGTGCTAACAAAAAGTCCCTGCAAAACACAAAAGGTGAAGTTAGGGTCATTAAAAAGGCCTGCGTTTATGGCTGAACCACATGCTAACTATACATGATCTGGAAGTACCAAAACTTTGAAATTATTCCATTCTGTAGCACTGATGCAGAAAATAGAGACTTTCATCCTGGATTCAAGACCAGGAGTCCGAACTGAAACCCTTTTGATTCAGGAATTTTGTGTTTTACTCTTTTTGTCAATGTCATCTCATACTTCAGAAGCTTTTCTGCAATGATATTTTGCTCAACTCCAAAACTTTTGTTTCTCGTCCCCTTTTTTGGATATGACACCATTTAGAAGCACAATTTCTGAGGGTACATTGTGCTCCAGCTTGGACCAATGACCTGAAGCACCAGAAGTTAGTTGAATGCCAAACAAGGAGGAGTTAATATGGAGGCTTTATTCCAGCCAACTGTCAAGTCTAGGCCTATACTGTATGTTCATTAGCCTCGTTAATTAATTTCTCCCAAAATCAAGTAAGAGTTTCTTAACTGGTTTAAATCACAAAATGTTAGTGCACATTTGTGCCTTTTAAAGGCCAAACCAGTTCTCTCACTTGATCAGGTGAATAAATATTTTGACAAAGTGATCACAGCTTTAAAAAAAAACTACTCAAAGTTGCAACATCTGTATTTTTGAACACTTCCCACTATAACGGGGCAAAAAACAATCACAAACCAGCCTCCAATACAGCTCAATCATAGAAATATAACAAACTTGTAGTTAACTTTTAGAGCCATTAGTGCACAGGACAACAGGCTCTGGTGTAACAGTGATCTGTAATGCTCATGGTACCAAGACAACTCTAAAGATAAATAAACTTTACATTACTATGTCTCTAATTAAATAAAACCTTTTTTTTGTTTTAAAATTATTCTGAAGTCATTTGTAAGCATAGGAATTTTATAACCCGAAACGCAATGGCTCCCTTAATGAAGCACACGGTTTCAACTGGCAGTGGGTAATACTGGGAGAAGCACACTATACTTTTCAGATGCTAATGCATAACATTTATGATAACAAAGGAAAGCTTGCCCTGAGTTTAGTCATGCAATATTGAATTGAGATACATAAACTAACATATGCAATTTACTTATGAAAATTTTTCCCTGAATATAAATTGTTAAATGTTTCAAAGATTACAATGCTCAACAGTTTTTATTTCATACATAGAAAACGTATTAGGAGTAGTGTTTGAAATGACAGAACTCCGTAAAATTTTAATGGCAGGTATTCTGGGAAAAAATAACAGCATTCCATCCACAAATATTTTCAAGGAATAAATATGCATTTATAAATAGTGTAAATTTACATCAAGATTAGAAACAAAACAAAAAAAAAATCACAAATCTTAAGTTTATTCCTTAGTCTATGTGCAACCCATTTATCTGTGACTTGGCTGTTTAGTTTAACTAGGAAACCAGAACAAATTTAAACATCATGGTTTCAAAATAACAAGACAGATGAACATAAAAGCAGTAAAAAAAAATCTCTCTCATCTAACTTTTCACATTACAAAATTTTCTTAATAGATGTTGCCCTCAAGAGAGACTTAAAATTCCTAACTACCATACAAAAATGACCAGCTAAGCTAGTATTTTTAAAGGGAAAAATCTGAATGAAAAAAGATGATGAAACCAATTCATCAGCCCAAGACAGAGTAATACAAAAAAAGAATGTCTTCAAGTCAGTAGTCTTTGTGTGATGTTGCCAGTTTTTCTCTGATATATACAAAATATGAAAAGTTATTTATAGGTACAGCTAAAACAGCTTTACTTGAATTCATTTATCCTGGAAAAGAAGCAGCTCCACTCTGATCCAGTATTGTTGACACTCCGCACTTGGAAGGTTGCATAGACACACAGTTTTCAGTCAGCAGCCACATGGGATAGCCAAAACTCAGTGGTGTAACACAGTGGAAGTTGATGTCACATCCTGAACAGCAAAGATGTTTCGCTAGTTGTCCATAAAGCAATATGTGTCAAGATGAGGATGAAGGCAGAGGAGGGGCCTGCAACAGAAAGGTGATTTAAAAATGAAAAAACAATGTGTACGGTAATCCATAAATCAACAATTCTTTCTGATTCAAGGCAGGTGAATTTCTGAAGAGTCATATGGACATGAAACGTTAACTTTATTTTTTCCCCCACAGATGCTGTCAGACCTGCTGGATTTTTCTGGCATATTCTATTTAGAACATAGAACATAGAACAGTACAGCACAGAACAGGCCCTTCGGCCCTCAATGTTGTGCCGAGCAATAATCACCCTACTCAAACCCATGTATCCACCCTATACCCGTAACCCAACAACCCCCCCCTTAACCTTACTTTTTAGGACACTACGGGCAATTTAGCATGGCCAATCCACCTAACCCGCACATCTTTGGACTGTGGGAGGAAACCGGAGCACCTGGAGGAAACCCACGCACACACGGGGAGGACGTGCAGACTCCGCACAGACAGTGACCCAGCCGGGAATCGAACCTGGGACCCTGGAGCTGTGAAGCATTTATGCTAACCATGCTACAGTAGTCCCCCGTTATACCGCGCTCCGCAATACCGCGGTTCGCGATATACCGCGGGGGGGCTTATGGACAGTTGTGTCAATTTCAGCAGCCGGCTCACTTTGATCCGGAGAGGGAAGCTGCTCTCTCACTGAAACAATCAGCCGGCCGCTGAAATTGACACTGCCGGCTGCTCTCTCCCTCCAATCCAACTTTTAAGTTTTAATGTTTCTGATTGGAGGGAGAGAGCAGCCGGCAGTGTCAATTTCAGCGGCCGGCTGATTGTTTCAGTGAGAGAGCAGCTTCCCTCTCCAGATCAAAGTGAGCCGGCCGCTGAAATTGACACTGCCGGCTGATTGGAGGGAGAGAGCAGAGAACACAGGAGGAGGTCATACGGGCCTCTGCAAGACCAGCATGGTCTCACATCGCCCCTCCCCTCTGTAGCTGGGGTTCAGGCTGTGGCTCCTGGGGTACAGGCTGTGGCTGCTGGGCTTCAGGCTGTGGCTGCTGGGGTACTGTGGCTGCTGGGGTTCAGGCTGTGGCTGCTGGGGTACTGTGGCTGCTGGGGTTCAGGCTGTGGCTGCTGGGGTACTGTGGCTGCTGGGGTTCAGGCTGTGGCTGCTGGGGTACTGTGGCTGCTGGGGTACAGGCCGTGGTTGCTGGGGTACAGGCCGTGGCTGCTGGGGTTCAGGCTGTGGCTGCTGGGGTTCAGGCTGTGGCTGCTGGGGTACAGGCTGTGGCTGCTGGGGTACTGATTGGAGGGAGAGAGCAGCCGGCAGTGTCAATTTCAGCGGCTGGCTGATTGTTTCAGTGAGAGAGCAGCTTCCCTCTCCGGCCGCTGAAATTGACACTGTTTTAATTAGATCCACGATGGGGGTTTTAAATTTATTTAAAAAGCTATGCTAGCGCTTCCCATTGTGAGTCTACGGGGGTCTGACCTCTCCCCCCGCCCCCTGTAGACTCACAATGGGAAGCGCTAGCATAGATTTTTAAATAAATTTAAAACCCCCATCGTGGATATCCGCAGCTCGGATGCAACGCGGGTGGCTGTCTTGGACCCCAACACCCGCGTTATAAAGGGGGACTACTGTACCGTGCTGCCCGTTACTTATTTTATATAAATGAATTTCAAACAGCATTATTCAAAAATATCAGTGTTCTGCCTCTGGGAATGAGAAAAGTGCAGTGAAAAGGTTTGTAGGTTTCTACAAAGTTAACTGACCTCAAGCAAAAAAAAAATTGGTGGTTCTAAAATTAAGTTCAGCACCCCAGGTGGCGAGGAAGGGAAGTTCACTGCAATTTTGAGGCCAGTTGCTATCTAACAACCCCTGCTGGAAGGGTACAAGTACAAATCCTGGTGAGGAAAGGACCAGCCATGGCTGTAAGTTCCTAAAACAATGCTGTCCAGTCACGCTCAGAGCTTATACATGGAGAATGGAAACTTGAGCAAAGTAGCAGTGCAAACATACTTCAAGCATTGGATTCCTGCCCAACAAGGATAGTGAAACTGGAGAAAGTTGGCAAAGGAAGAAATTACAGTGAGTTAATAGTCCTCTTTCCATTTGTGCATTCAAAATGCTCTCTTCATTTTTCTGTTTGTCAACATGAGGTATATATATGTTAATTAGCACTAAAATTGCTAAGATTCATCTGTTGTAGAATTATGCCCGCTTTGTTCGGTTTTATATTTTGTTTTCTTCACTCAAGTGTTGACTACAGTATCACATTGGGCATGACTCCAAAGATGCTGGTCAGGCTCCAGTACCTTGATTAAATGTTCTTTATTCTAATCAACCTCAACGGTCACGTCAGCAACTGTGGAAGATGCCACAGCTGAGCTCAATGTTGTCCGTAAATGAGGGTTCACCACCGATACGCAATAACCAAAGTTCATTGTACAAAGATTAGAAGCAAGAACCCTGGGCTGATTTTTTTCCCCATGCCTGTCACCAGGGTAGCACGGTCAATTTTTAAATTCACAATAAGATCAATTAAATTAGCACAGATCAAGGACTGAACCTGGTTTCTGTCTGATCTACATAGCTCGGTCATATTATGCCTAAGAATTCTAGAATTACAAAATAACTTTTTAATTTTTATAGTTACAACAGGAAAACTTTCCAAATATATTGCCCATTGTAATGATCGAACTTACTAATGTGAACTGGTCATAGATTTGCATCAGGTCCTCCATTTTGTATTGTTCCAGCACTACAAAATTGTCAAGGTTTCCACTGGCCTTACGAGCACAGTCCTGGCAATGCACTACATAGGTCTTCCGTGAGTTACTTTCGCTAGTGACAAAAAGCAGATCAAAAACTTCCACCTGTTGCACAGAAATAAATATTACAATATGTTATTACAGCATTGTTTGTTTTCCTGCAACAAAAACAATTTTATATCATAATCACTTTCATGCATTAGATTTTAATCATTTCCATACGTTCGCTTAATACTCCCCCCCCCCCCATCACTCCACCAAGCTTTCTACTATACTTTAGAACAGGCTTATCCAACCCTGGCCCCTGAAGCCTGTGTCCAGCCCCAGATTTCACCGTTCAAATTACATGTAAATTGAATGAAAGATATGCAAGGGTTCATTCCTCCAATTCTTTTCCACATTTGTGGCTGATTGCTCATCTCACCAGCAAGTCAACCAGAGAAACATAGAAAATATGAGACCACCATTTGGCCCTTCGAGACTGCTCCACCATTCATTATGATCATCCAACCTCCCCATATCCTTTTGATCCCTTTAGCCCTCAAGAGCGATATCTAACTCCTTCTTCAAAAGATACAATGTTTTGGTCTCAACTGTTTTCTGTGATAGAGAATTCCACAGGTTTACCACTCTCTGGGTGAAGGAATTTTTCCTCATCTCAATCCTAAATGGTTTACCCGATATCCTTAGACTGTAACCTCTGGTTCTGGACTCCTCCACCACAGGGGACATCCTTCCAGCATCTACACTGTCTAGTCTGGTTAGAATTTTATAGGTTTCCCCTCATTCTTCTAAACTCCAGCGAATATAATCCTAACCGGCTCAATCTCTTCTCATACATCAGTCCCTTCATCCCATAGAACATAGAACAGTACAGCACAGAGGAATCAGTTTAGTAAATCTTTGCTGCACTTTCTCCAAAGCAAGAACACCGTTCCTTCGATAAGGAGACCAAATTGCACACAATATTCCAGGTATGGCCTCACTATGGCTCTGCAGAATGACATCCCTGCTCCTGTTCTCAAATCCTCTCGCTACGATGGCCAACATACCATTTGCCTTCTTCACCATCTGCTGTATCTGCATGCTTACTTTCAGCGACTGGTGTACAGGAACACCCAGGTCTCATTGCGCATTCCCCTCTCTCACTCTATAGCCATTCAAATAATCTGCCTTCCTGTTTTTGTTACCGAAGTGGTAACCTTACATTTATCCACATTATACAGCATCTGCTATGCATTTGCCCACTCACTTAACTTGTCCAAATCATAATCACACTGAAGCATCTCTGCATCCTACTCACAGCCCACCCTCCCACCCAGCTTTGTGTCATTTGCTAATTTAGAGATATTACATTTAGTTCCCTCATCTGAATCATTAATATACATTGTGATAAGCTGGGGTCCTAGCACTGATTCCTGCAGTACCCCATTAGTCACTGCCTGCCACTTGGAAAACAACCTGTTTATTCCTACTCTTTCCTGTCTGCCAACCAGTTTTCTATCCAGCTCAATACACTAACCCAATCCCATGTTTTAAAATTTAAAATAAAATACTAACTTCATTGCTCAGAATGCGGGTGAGGCTAAAGCTCAGTTTGGATTTCATGAGGTGAGGGAAGCTGAAGTATTGCCTAGATGCAAGCTCGTTGAAGAAATCCACGGGCTCTTCACAATGATTGGGAGTTAAGCCTTGTGGCAGAAACCAGTCAGCTGGAATATTAGCTTGGAAAGAGCTGTACAAAAGTTGTGGGTGGGACTGGGAAAAAGCAATCTATGATGTTCAAAGCCAGGACAAGGACCTCACAACTGTGAAAAGTCCACAGTTGTGAGGTCCAGAAGAGTATTTGGTGCATCATTTAGCCAATAGCTAATGGAAGGATCCCCATAAAACTTTTACATTGGAGAATAGCTAGAACACTGAGGTGGTGTCAAAGTGACTTCCAGAGAGCTGTGGCATTCCAGGAAAAGTGAATCTATCGTCAAGATTTCCTAAGATAAGGAAACCCTTGGAGGGAATTAGTAGAACTGAGTTCACAGCACAAGTCTTTATAAATGATAGTGTTAAATTAGTTGTCCCTGCTTGGTTTAATTTTTTCTGTATACAATAAAGCTGTTTTTGTTTAAAAACATGGTACCGTGTGACCTAATATATAGAATCATAGTACAGAAGTGGCTCATAGAATTTACAGTGCAGGAGGTGGCTATTCGGCCCATCAAGTTTGCACCAGCCCTTGGAAAGAGCATCCTACCTAAGCCCACATCTCTACCCTATCCCCGTAACCCCACCTAAACGTTTTGGGCACTAAGAGCAATTTATCATGGCCAACCCACCTAACCTGCATAGCTTTGGATTGTGGGAGGAAACCGGAGCACCCGCTGGAAACCCACGCAGGCACAGGGAGAATGTGCAGACTCCGCATAGACAGTGCCCCAAGCCGGGAATCGGACCTAGGACCCTGGAGCTGTGAAGTAACTGTGCCTATCGGGTCTACACTGTCAAAACTACGCTAATCCCACTTTCCAGCACTTGGCCCATATCCTTGAACGTTATGACATTTCAAGTGCTCATCCACATACTTTTTAAAGATTGTGAGGTTTCCCGCCTCTACTAATTTCTTTCAGTTAATAACTGGGTGTTCAAATTTCTCTTCAAATGTTAATGGTCTCTGCAGGGACCATAACACACAATAGTCATAGATGGATACCACTTAGAAGGATAGCAAGGCTACAGGCTCTGGAATTTCAATGTTTTATCACCCAGAGTGACTCAGTAGCATCACTATTAGACAATTTGGCTGAATTTTAAAGGACACCGATTCCGAACTGGGCCTGTGGCAGATGGCAACAAGACCAACACAAGGAAAATGTTTACTTGCTCTAGTCATTATCATCCTACCTGCTGCAGGCAGGTACAAAAATTCTGCACTGGAGATGAGATAAGAGTGACTGCCCTTGGCATTAAGGCAACATTTGACTGAGGGTAGCATCAAGGAGCCCTAATAAAATTGATTCAGTGGGAATAAGGGGCAGAATTATCCACTTGCTGGAGTCATAGCCGATACAAAGCAAGATGGTTGCGCCTGTTGAAGGCCAATCATCTCAGCCCCAACACATTGCTGCAGGTGTTCCTCTGGCAGTGCCCTCAGCCTAAACACCCCCAATTATTTGAACAATGACCATACCTCTCACACAAGATCAGAAGTGGAGATTGACATTGATAACTGCAGTGTTTAGCTCCATTCACAACACATTATCAACCCGTACTCGTGCAGCAAGATCGGGACAACATTCATGCTTGAGCTGATAAGTGACAAAAACATTGAGGCCACACAACTGTCAGACTATAACTAACGCCAGCGAGAGAGAGAGAGAATATCTAACCACCTCAACTTTCGCATTCAACGGTATTACCATCACTTAATCCCCCAACATAAACTTCCTAAAGCTCACTATGGACCAGAAACTAACTTGGGTCAATCATAACAATATTGTGATTACAACAACAGGTCAGAGGCTGGAAATTCTGCAGCAATAATTCACTTCCCGACTCCCCAAAGCCTGCCTACCTTCTACAAGGCATAAATCAGGTGCCTGGATGAGTGCAGCACCAGAACACATTCAAGAAGCTCAACATCATCCAGAAAAAGCAGCCATCTGATTAGTACCCTGCTTCCCACCACCTTCTACTTTCACTCCCTCCACGACTGGCACAACGTGACTGTACTGTGTACCAATTACAAAGTACACTGCAGCACCCGGACAAGGCTTCTTTGACAGCACCTTTCAAGTCCTCAACCTCTACCACCTAAAAGCACAAGAGCAGCAGCTGCATGGGAACATCACCACTTGTAAATTCCCTTACAAATTACACATGATCATGAATTGGAAATATATCATCCCTTCATTGTTGCAGAGTTAAAATCTTGGAATTCCCTTCCTAAAAGTACTATTGGAATACATACATCATATAGATGCAGCTCACCAGGACAATCAGGAATGGACATTAAACGCTGGTCAGAGATGCCAGAGAACACAGTCTGCAATATAAAGGTTTTCAATTCAAAACTAACCTGCCAAAAACATTCCAATTAGCGAGTAATTAATGTATGAAACAGGGCTCCTGGGGGAGCAAGTAGCATCAGAGTTCTGATTCTTGCAAATTAAGTAGATTGAGAAAACAACAGATACAATATATGTAATTTAAAATGGATCATTAGTATAGCATGCCTGTGATGAATAGGCGACATTGGACATCGGGATCCTAAAGCTTTCCACGAAAGGTGTTCTTTTATCTCATGTCTGGATCAAATGTCAGAAACAAGTACTGGAGCGGGCCATTAGACACTCCAAACTCGCTCCCCAATTGAACACAATCATGAGCGATCAATCTTTACTTTTCCACACTACTTAGACATCACTTAATTCCCTTACCACCCAAAAATCTATTAAATTCTGTACTGAATATACTTTTTAAAAATAAATTTAGAGTACCCAATTATTTTTTTCCAATTAAGGGACAATTTAGTGTGGCCAATCCACCTACCCTGCACATTTTTGGGTTGGGAGGGTGAAACCCATGCAGACAGGGAGAATGTGCAAACTCCACATGGACAATGACCCGGGGCCAGGATTGAACCCGGGTCCTTGGTGCCGTGAGTAGCCACAGCTATCTGGAGTTGAAAATTCAAAAAATGATTCACAACCCTTTGCATAAAGAAATTTCTCTTTCATCTCAGTCCTAAATCCAGCCCCGTATTCTGACTGTGGTCCAATATTCAACTTCCCCATGAGGGGAAAAACACTACTTTCTTAGCACCAACCTGTTCAAGCCCCTGAAGAAATCAATGTTCCAATGAGATTGGCTCACATTCTTCCAAACTCTAGGGAACACAAGACCAATCCGCTGAATCTCTTCTCAGAGGACAATCTCCTTAAGAGCCTGTCTTGTGAAACTTCAATGCACTTAGAATAACTTATATTGATCAATTGCCGCGATTAAGCAGCAACCCCATTATTGCATCAGGTGACTGCTAAAATAGAGGTGGTGGGCAGCACGGTAGCATAGTGATTAGCACAATTGCTTCACAACCAAAGGGTCCCAGGTTCGATTCCAAGCTTGGTCCTCTGTCTGTGCGGAGTCTGCACGTTTTCCCCGTGTGTGCGTGGGTTTCCTCCGGGTGCTCCGGTTTCCTCCCACAGTCCAAAGATATGCAGGTTAGGTGGATTGGCCATGCTAAATTGCCCTTAGTGTCCAAAATGTCCCTTAGTGTTGGGGTGAGGTTACTGGGTTATGGGGATAGGGCAGAGATGTGGGCCTGGGTAGGGTGCTCTTTCCAAGAGCCGGTGCAGACTCGATGGGCCGAATGGCCTCCTTCTGTACTGTAAATTCTATGATCAAAATTCGATGAACCAGGTGGGTCTTAGTTTTTTTTGCCCATTAATCCCTGTTCTCATGCACTGGAGATCAGAGCTAGTATTTATCCTTCACTTACACTCACCAAAACAGACGATTTATCTCGTTACCATTTGGGGGACCTTGCTGTATGAAAAGTGACTTGTGTTTCCCGATATTGCAAATAGCAACTATACTAAGAAGTTACTTGACTGCGAGTGCTTTGGGATGTGCTGGCATTAGGGGAGATACTTTATAAATGCAAATTATTTCTTTCTTTGTCAGTTTTAGGCATTAAGTTTTTCTGCCGTTGAAAATTGCAAAATTCATATTGATTCGGGGGTTGGGCTAAGGCACACCACTATGAGTAAATGAAAGGAGAGTTATTCCATATTTTCCTGCAGCTTGCTTGAGCATAAGTGCCAAAAGTAGAAAATGTAGACCATTACCCAGCACCGGCACTCATAGAATTTACAGTGAGAAGGAGGCCATTCGGCCCATTGAGTTTGCACAGGCTCTTGGAAAGAGCACCCTATTTAAGCCCACACCTTCACCCTATCCTGTAACCCAGCAACCCCACCTAACCTAAGGGCAATTTAGCGTGGCCAATCCACCTAACCTGCACATCTTTGGACTGTGGGAGGAAACCGGAGCACCCGGAGGAAACCCCACCAGACACGGGGAGAATGTGCAGACTCCACACAGACAGTGACCCAAGCCGAGAATCGGACCTAGGACCCTGGAGCTGTGAAGCAACTGTGCTAACCACTGTGTTACCGTGCTGCCTCACTTTAATGAGCAAGACGATTTAAAATTAACAGGCATCATGTTGTTTTGCTGCACATGCCCGACACAAGATCAAAAATAGAAACTATTTTAGAGTATTGCGTCCAAACAAGAATCCAGATTTTATAGTCATCACTAATCCAATAAAGTTTAAAATTTAATATTTTGTGACTAATAAGCCATTTAAAATATTATTCCCAACAAGAAAAATTTGTGTCATGTTTTTATTTCAGTGAGCTTCCCAATAAAATACAATCTTGATTGGGTATTTCAAAAATTGCAAAAGTGTGATTAAGTCTATAATTTCATATAAATATATTTATTTATAGTCAGCTTCTTAAAGTTTAAACATATTTGTGTTGATGGAGATGAGAGGTGGAGAAGCAAAGTAAAATAGAATAGAATTTAGAATATGGCCAATAATAATTGAAAATTCACTAAATTCCTTTTAACTTAAGCTACCATTGTCCTCAACAGAAAGTTAAACATTTTACTGACCTCACAAATACTGCAGTAGTGTGCAGGCTCCTCCTTGGTACGGCCATGCCATACAATCTCTTTGCTTGTGCTAATGAGAGCTTCCCTTAACATCTGACATTGCTTGAGAGTTCTCAGCAGGCAGTACCTAAAGAAAGAAATAGAGATTTTTAATTTTAGCAAAAACAATCTTTCCCATCACCTGCCTTTTGTCCTCGGATATCCTCTCATACTTTGATTGGAGGCTCCAGAGGATAGGCAGGCAATAAAATACCTTTATGGCCTCCACAGCCGAGTGACAAGTCAATAACAGGTACAGTGCAACTCAAGGTGGAACCACTGGCATTTTTTTATAATCTGCGGGCACTTTCCCTCTGTTCAGAAAACCATTTAATGAATCATAGTCACCAATCCTACATGGGCAGCACGGTAGCATTGTGGATAGCACAATCGCTTCACAGCTCCAGGGTCCCAGGTTCGATTCCGGCTTGGGTCACTGTCTGTGCGGAGTCTGCACATCCTCCCCGTGTGTGCGTGGGTTTCCTCCGGGTGCTCCGGTTTCCTCCCACAGTCCAAAGATGTGCAGGTTAGGTGGATTGGCCATGATAAATTGCCCTTAGTGTCTAAAATTGCCCTTAGTGTTGGGTGGGGTTGCTGGGTTGTGGGGATAGGGTGGAGGTGTTGACCTTGGTAGAGGTGGGGTGCTCTTTCCAGGAGCCGGTGCGGACTCGATGGGCCGAATGGCCTCCTTCTGCACTGTAAATTCTATGTAATTGGGTTAAAAAGAGGATGGCGTTTAGGATTCAGACTAATTATGTAACATGGGAAACTAAGAAGTGTTGACAGAAAATCCACACACTTTCAAATTAATTTAGGCCGTAGGTTAAACAGTATCAGTTGTTTCATAATCAAAATTAAAAAGACAAGCTAGAAATAAATAATGAGCCAGATCTTCCGGTATCGATAACAACCACACACAGAATTTAAACTGCTGCGACCCCCCAACCAAATCTTCCAACCCAACTCGTTATCACACCCAACCCGACTACCCACTCTTATTGCACCACTCCCCCACCCACTGAAAGGCTGGAGACCTTTAATAACTTATCCGAATACAGCAGCTGATGCCATAAGGGGGCATGACCACTCCACTGCTCCTCTTGTCAGTCTTTTCCATGGATAGCTGCACCGAGACTGTTATTCCAGCCGGGATCATATGACCCGGCTGGAAGGATACAAAAACGTAAGCATGCAGCAATCTCCGCAATCAGTGGTGATGCGCGCAGCACTGCCGCTGATTGGAAGATCTGACCCAAATATTTCATACACACAAACTCAAATGTTTGATGAAATTAGGCAAAATTTAGCTTGCATATCATGGAGGTTTGTTTTTGCAATTTTGATGTTCAATGTGTGGCATATTGCTGGGGATCTAATGCCAGCACCAAGCACTCAGGGAAGCATATCACAATAAATGTGAAGTCCTCTCATGTCCAGTATTCATTCCAAAAATACACCACCATTGCACAAGTATGATATTTTTCTTTTGCTCTATACCATTTGACCTCGAAGATTAGGGATAGTTCCTTGTGGTCAGCTTATAAACTAAATTTAGACTGTCCAAACTGATATCAAACAACATATTTACAGAGCACATTTAACGTAATAAAATCTTCTAAAGCGCTTTATAAGCATTCTAAAATAAAATCTGACACTGAACTATACGAGGAGATACAAGGTCAGATGACCAAAAATGTGATCAAAGAGATAGGTTTCACAGGGTGTTTTTAAGGAGGAAAGGGAAAGGTGAAGAAATGGAGAGATTAGGGTGAACACTGGAGCATGGGACCTTGCCAGCTGAAGACAGGGCCAGCAATGGTGGAATAATCAAAATCATGAATGCTCTAGAGCGCAGAGATCTTGGGGGCAGGGGTGGGGTGTGCAATGACTGGAGACATCACAGAGCTGATGGGAGACAAGGTAATGGGGGGATTCAAAACAAGAATGACAATTTTAAGATCAAGGTGTCGTTTAACCAGGCCAATGCAAAGCACAGGGGAGATAGATAAATAGGGCTTGATGAGAAATGAAATGTGGACAGCAGTTTTGAATAACTTCAAATTTACAGAAGGTAGGAAGGCTGGTCAGGAGCGCACTGGAATAGTCAAGTGTAGAGGTAACAAAGGCACGGTTGATGACTTCACACATAGGTACGGTGAGATGAAGGCAAAGACGTGCAATGTCACAGAGGTGATCTTAGGGTCAAATATAATACCAAGGGTGCAAAACGTCCGGTTCAGTTCAGAGAACTGCTAGGGAGAGGGATGGAGTCAGTGGAAAGGGAACATAGTTTGTGACGGGGACTGTAGATTATGGGCTCCATTTTGAAAATATTTAGTTGAAGGAAATTTCTGTTCATTGACTCTTAGATGTCAGACTAACTGTATTACAGTTTAGAGATAGGGGATGAATCAAGAGAGGTGGATGTGAGGTGGAGCTGGGTATCATGAGCATAAGTGGAACTGAAGCTGTTTTTTGAATGTCACTGAAGGGTAGCCTGCGGTTGAGAAATAGGAAGTGATAGCACATTGGAAACAGAGGTAATAGGGAAGATGACCTATTGCAGATAATCATCTCTCTGAAACTGGATGGAAGCAATAGCTGAGGTGAAAAAGCTAGGTTACATAGCAGCCTGGAAGGGACGTTGGCTGGCCAATGGTTTAGTAGGAAAGGGGTTAGAGTATCAGGTGAGTCCCATCGATAAGATGAGTTTGGAAAGGGAATATGGGGAAATAGAAAAGAAACAAGATAAAGATGAAAATTCAGGGTTGTGAAAATGGGGAATTCATGGGAAATTGTCCTGGTGGTTTAGGGAAGGGATGAGACCAGCAGAGGCAACTGAACAAATGGTCTTGACTTTTGTAATAAAATCCATATGTTACACTTACTGTTGTGAGGGAGGTTGGAGAAGGCAGGTAGAGTGGTTTAAGGTGGTTTGTGGTGAAGGGAAACTGGGGATATATTTGCATTACTGTATCGCTTAAGGCTGAACAGTTTTAGGGATGGCGAACAAGACCCAATAAAGCTTTACATGGTCTAACTAGAACTGGCAATGTGTTGTTCAACCAGTTACGGTAAAAAAAACTAAATATATTGTCAGTACGAACAGGATACGAAAACAGCACATGAATTAATAATAATGTTAACAGAACAGAATGAAACGCATTAATTAAAAATAATAGTTTAAACAAGGTACTAACTAGATGCTACAAAGAATAAGGAATTTTAGAACACGGATGGGCAGCTGAGACCCGTTGCTTGCAATTGCTGCACTATGCAAGACCTTAGGACACCATGTGTCTTGGGAACAACACACGTAGGAAGCGTCTCCTGCTGCTTGAACTCAGGATTTCTGAGCTTATGGGGCAGTTGGAGTCACTGCGAAGCATCAGGAAGAATGACTGTTTCTTGTACAGTATGTTCCAGGAGGTGGTCCCCTACAAGCAAGAGTTCAGGATAGCAGATGGTGACCATGCAAAAGGGCAAGAACAGACAGGAAGTACAAGAGTATTTGGGATGTGTAACGCTCTCAAGGGGGTGGGTTTAGCTCAGTTGGCTGGACAGCTGGTTTATGATGCAGAGCGAGACCAACAGCGCACGGTTCAATTCCCATACTGGCTGAGGTTATTCATGAAGGCCCCGCCTTCTCAATTTTGTCTTTCACCCGAGGTGTGGTGATTCTCAGGTTAAGTCACCACAGTCAACTCTCCCCCTCAAAGGGGAAGGCAGCCTATGGTCATCTGGGACTATGACAACTTTACTACTCTCAAATTGGTACTCGTGAGAAAAGTTCGGGAATGAAAAACGGGAGGTAGGTTGGTATGACTGATTGGAGAAGACATGCAGTATTGGAAAGAGATGTCTTTTAGAGTCCATTTGGTTGGAGTTGAGAAACAAGAAAGGTATGATCGTGCTACTGAGTGTATTCTATGATGTTTCCAAATAGTGAGAGAGATTGGGGAGGAAATCTGCAGGGAAATTAGAGAGATATGCAAGAACTAAATAGAGTGGTGATGTTGGGGAACTTTGAACCGGCCTCCACGTTGTTGGAGGAGGTGCTGGCGGCAAGTGGACTGGAGAAGGGGACAGTGTCAGTGGTATACGGAGCTATGTTGGAAAAGGATAAGGCACCACTGGAGGGGATCAAAGCGAAGTGGGAGGAAGAATTGGGAGAGGTTATAGAGGAGGGGGTCTGGTGTGAGGTTTCCGGAGAGTGAATGCCTCCACCTCGTGTGCGAGGTTGGGGCTGATACAGCTGAAGGTGGTGTACAGGGCACACCTCACGAGGGCAAGGATGAGCCGATTCTTTGAAGGGGTAGAAGATGTGTGTGAATGTTGCGGGGGGTGCCCCGCTAATCATGTTCATATGTTTTGGTTCTGTCCAAAGCTTGGGGAGTAATGAAGGAGGTGTTTAGGGTAATTTCCAAGGTGGTGCATGTGAAGCTGGACCCAGGTCCCCAAGAGGCCATATTCGGGGTGTCGGATCAGCCAGGGCTGGAAATGGGTGCGGAGGCAGATATCATAGCCTTCACCTCGTTGATCGCCCGAAGGCGAATCCTGCTGGGATGGAGAGCGGCCTCTCCACCCTGTGCGCTGGCGTGGCGAGGGGACCTGTTGGAATACTTGACCCTTGAGAAGGTTAAGTTCGAACTGAGTGGAAGCTCGGAAAAGGTTCTACAAGTCATGGGCACTATTTATTATGCACTTTCAAGAACTGAATAACATCGAACATTAGTTTGGGGGGGGGGGGGGGGGGGGCTGTGTATGTTGAAGGTGGCTATGGGTAATCCCTGATTCCTTTTTTTTCTCTTTGTCATTTGTTTATGTTAACATGCGGGCTGATGTCTGGGCATGGTGGGAGGATGGGATCGTTGTTACTGTTATGGGGTTTGAGATATTTGTTGTTGGTTATTGATTGTTGTTGGGTGTAAATTCGTGAGATAAATTGTGAAAAAGGAGGAGAATAAAAATATTTAAAAAAAAAGATGTTGGGGAACTTTAATTAACAAAATATTGATTGGCATAATGTTAGAAAAAAGGACAAGGAGGGAAAGGAATTTCTTCAATGTGATCAGGAGAACTTCTTTGACAAGTATGTTCTTGTCCAACCAGGAAGGAGGCATTGCTGGAATGATGCTGGTGAATGAGGTAAACCAACTGTATCGAATGTCTGTAAGGGAACTCTTGAAGAAGAGTAAACATCATATTACAAATCTTAGATTAGTAATGGAGAAGAGCAAGAGGCAACCTAAAGTACAACTTCTACATTGAAAGAGGACTAATTTCAATTGGATGAGAGGAGATCTAGCCAGGGTAAAATGGAACCAAAGACTGACAGACAAAGAAACTAACAAAACAAAAGGTGATCTTTAAGGACGATATGTTTAATTTACAGGTTTTATCCATTCCAACAAGGGTGAAAGATAGGCGAACCAAAGACAGGGTTCTTTGGATGATGAGGGAGATAGAAAATATAATGAAACAAAAAGAGGGTGTAAAGATGAATGTCAGGTGAATACTTCAACTGAGAACCAGGCCAAATACAGTGAGATGAGATGGAAACTGAAAATAACATTTAGTGCAGAAGGAGGCCATTCGGCCCATCAAGTCTGCACCGACCCACTTAAGCACTCACTTCCACCCTATCCCTGTAACACAATAACCCCTCCTAACCTTTTAGACACTAAGGGCAATTTAGCATTGCCAATCCACCTACCCTGCACGTCTTTGGATTGTGGGAGGAAACTGGAGCACCCGGAGGCAACCCACGCAGACATGGGGAGAACGTGCAGACTCCGCACAGACAGTGACGCAGCGGGGAATCGAACCTGGGACCCTGGAGCTGTGAAGCCACGTGCTATCCACTTGTGCTACCGTTCTGCCCAACTGGCAAAGAGAATATGAGAGTCAACATAATAGGGAACCCAAAAATCTTCACTGGCATGTATAGAGAAAGCAGGTAATCAGAGACAAGGTGGGTCCGATAAGGAACAGAGGTACAAGTGTGTTCTATGCTTAAGAGGTGCAAGACAAGGCTAAAAAAACATTGAAAACATTTTTAAAAAATGAATTTAGAGTACCCAATTAACTTTTTCTAATTAAGAGGCAATTTAGTGTGGCCAATTCACCTACCCTGCACATCTTTTGGGTTGTGGGGGCGAAACCCACGCAAACACGGGGAGAATGTGCAAACTCCACACGGACAGTGACCCAGAGCCGGGATCTAACCTGGGACCTTGGTGCCGTGAGGCAGCAGCACTAACCACAGCGCCACCGTGCTGCCCAAAAAACTTGATGACTAATTTGTATGTGTTTACTAAGGAACAAGATGCTGACAAAGTATCAGTAGTAGATGAGATGGTAGACGTATGGATGGAGTGAAAATAGAGAGGCAGGGGAGTGAAAATCGAGAGGCAGGAGGTACTGGGAAGGGGGAATATTTAGATTGGATAAATCACCTGATCCAGGTGGCTTGCTAAACGAAGTGGGGGTGGTGGAATCAGCAGAAAGGCTTGCCATAATCTTTCCATCTTCCCTAGATACAGGGCAGTTACCAGGGGATTGGAGAATGGCTAAAGCATCAACCCTATTCAAGAACGGGCGCAAGGATAGTCATACCTACAGGTCAGTCAATGTATCAGTGATGGGTAAGATCTTAGAAACAATAATCCAGGAAAAAAATTAAGAGTCAGCACAGATTTGTAATAGGTAATCTAATTTAATTTTTGGATAAGTAACAGAGGAGTTTGATGAACAGAATGCAATAGATGTTATATGGGTTTTAAAAATGTTTGACAAAGTACCACATAAAAGGTTGGCTAATAAAATTGCATGTCATGGAATAGTAGGGTCATTGTTAGTTGGATTTAAGAAATGGCTTAAGGAGAGTAAACAGCAATGTAAATGGTTGTTTTGGAGATAGGAGGATGTTAGATAGTGTTATAGAACAATAGAACAGTACAGCACAGAACAGGCCCTTCGGCCCTCGATGTTGTGCCGAGCAATGATCACCCTACTCAAACCCACGTATCCACCCTATACCCGTAACCCAACAACCCCCCCCATAACCTTACTTTTTAGGACACTACGGGCAATTTAGCATGGCCAATCCACCTAACCCGCACATCTTTGGACTGTGGGAGGAAACCGGAGCACCCGGAGAAAACCCACGCACACACGGGGAGGACGTGCAGACTCCGCACAGACAGTGACCCAGCCGGGAATCGAACCTGGGACCCTGGAGCTGTGAAGCATTTATGCTAACCACCATGCTACCGTGTTGACCCCCAAGGGTCAGTGTTAGGACCATTACTTTTATTGTTAAATGACTTGGATATTGGAATAGAGTACAATTTCCTGCCGATACTAAATTTGGGGTGAAGCGGACGATTAAAATTATACAAATCGATTGCAGATAGGCTAGGAGAATGGACAGGCAAATTGCAGATGGAATGTAATACAGAGAAGTGTGAGGTAATGCTTTTTGGTAAAAGGGATAGTGGGGGGGGGGGGGGGGGGCAATATAGACTGAATTAAATATTCTGAAAGTTTGATTTAAAATACATTTTGCATCAGAAAAAGGCCTTCCTGATCTGGCTTTCATGTAGATCACTTCCAACCCAGGCACTATGCCTGTGATTAACAAATGGGAGCAATCTGAAGTAAATTTCTGGGCAGGTTATAGCCCCAAGTTTCCAATAGCGAGGTCAATTCCATGAAGTGTCAGAGGCATCCATAGAACTGTCCAGGCGGCATATCTCAGGAAATAAAAAATTCACGTAAACATGAACCATTCTCAGATCCAGGCCAATGTTCCATTTTTCTCTTCGCCGACCATAGTGGACAACCTCACAATTTCACATGTATATTCCATCGGCCAAATTTTTGCCCAACCACTTTATCTATTTATATGTCTTTACAGATTTGTATCCTCCTCACAACTTGTTCTCCCTCCCATCATCTTTGTATTATCAGTAAATTTGGCTGCAATAAACTTGGCCCCTTCAGTTAAATCATTAATGCAAATAACTGAGGCCCTAGCTTCCATTAGTCACAATTCGTCAACTTGAAAATGACCCAGTTATCTCAACTGTTTCCGGTTAGTTAGCCAATCCTCTACCCATGCAAAGTATTACCTCTCCCAACACTTTGAGCTCTTATCTTATACAGTACTGATGTAGCACCTTACTGAATGCCTTTTGGAAATGTTATTATATGCACTGGTTCCCTTTTATTCAATCTGTTACATAGAATCATAGAATTTACGGTGCAGAAGGAGGCCATTCAGCCCATCATTTGCACCGGCCCTTGGAAAGAGCACCCTAACTTAAGCCCACGCATCCACTCCTCCCCATAACCCAGCAACCCCACCTAACCTTTGGACACGAAGAGGCAATTTCGTATAGCCAATCCACCTACCTTGCACATCTTTGGATTGTGGCAGGAAATCGGAGCACCCGGAGGAAACCCACGCAGACACGGGGAGAAAGTGGAAACTTCGCACACACAGTCACCTGAGTACGGATTTGAACCTGGGACCCTGGAGCTGCGAGGCAGCAGTGCTAACCACTGTGCCACCGTACATTCTCAAAGAACTGTAATAAATTTGTCAAAGAATCGTGATTTCCTTTTTGTAAAATCATGTTGACATGTTCTTGATAATTTTCTAAATATCCCGCTACATCTTCCTTAATGAGTTCCAACATTTTCCCAGCGACAGATGTTGGGCTAGCTGGCCTACAGTTTCCTGCGGTCTTCTTCCTTTCTTCAACAGATGTGTTACATTTGTGGTTTGCCAATCTGCTGGGATCTTTCCAAAATCATGAGGAATTTCAACTATCATGCCATTAAGATAAGGTAGATAAAGGGGATAAGGGAATGTAGTTCCTAAAACACGTACAGTAAATAAGTATGACTGAATACAAGTTACTAGACTGAAGAAAAGTGTTATATACAAATGCCTTAATAAAAACATTTAAAAGAAAAGATTGGAGAAAAGTGGATTTTATGGGGCTGAGAATAGAACTTGGTTTAACAGTAGGTCAAATTTGCATTTGATTACTTCTGAAACTAGGACTTTTTGACCACAAGGCTGTGAAATGCATCATGTAATTTACAGTTACATAATCAATGATGACAGCCATATTGCCACTCATGCTATTTTCAAACAGTTAAAATATGATCTTAAATACCTCATTCAACAAAAAGGAATTGCATGATATAAAAAGTGGAAACGTTTACATAAAAATGAACCGACATTAAAATGGGCCGATGCAAATTATTTATTATTTGGTTCAATTATTTATTTTTCAGCCAATTTACAAGATATCAAGAATGACCTACCAAATGGCTTAATTTCTTTGCAGTACATTTACCCTCGACAATGCTTCTCTTTCTACCCCACAAACATCCAACAGTTCTTGTATTTTAATTACATACAGACTGAATGAAATATTGGATCACAATTTTTTTAACACATGCCCACAAAATATCCAAAGGATCAAGACTCCAGTGTCATGGTGAAGGGATAAGTAATTTTAATCTATTTTAGGAAGCTCTCGATAAAAACAATCCAAATCAAACTTTGTTTAAACATCCCTCATGCAGTTCAGACAAGGGAAAATGGACCATCCACGAGGAAACTTCAATTTTTTAATAAAAGTTCCCTTTATAATTACATATAATCCCTTATATTACATTAGGCAAAGAAGAAAAGTTTCAAGTATCTGAAGTCACAATACTAGAAGTTCTGAAAATTATATAATACTCCCACTGTTGATTTAACACTTACTTGATCATTTCAAAAAGTCTGGGATCAGACACCTTGATGTTACGTGCCATATTCCAGGACAGATGAATCATGGGAACAATAGACTTCACGCTCTGTAGCTTATTCCATTCATATCGTTCTACTGCCAGTTTATATTGATTTGCTGTGAAATACACCAATTTTTTAGTTTTTACTTCAAAAGTCAGTGTTCCGTGGACAGCAGCAGAAACATCCTCACAACAACCAATGTGAGCCCTTAACACAAGTGCAGACTTTATTGCATAATTAGCTAAAACCCTCACGTTAATAATACACAACGTAAATACACACATTGTTTCTTATAACCCATTGGAAAAAATGTTTCTACAATGATACTTCTTTACTATAAATAATGTTTCTTTGTTAACAAGTTTATGCAATCCTGTAAATGATCTAACTAAACCATTGTAATTATATGTACTAGTTCAGTTAATACAATTATAGTACCTGTCAGGGGACCAACATTCCAAGCAATGTTGTTGCACCACCCAATGGCCTGAACCCAGTGCACTGTACCAACATTTATCCATACGAGGTCTCCAGGGCGCTGAATAAACCGATAGACTGGTACATTCGCCTCATAAAGATCCTCTAAGTTTGGCCACCAAGAGCCCATCAAAAAATTAATGTTGTTCCTGGAAAATAAATTACATGTCTTAAAATGTTTCCATAACATTTACAATAAAACTGATCCACATACAGTTAGCAGCCTTGTGAAAAGTACAAACACACATCATTGCAATCTAAAATGGGCAGCTTAAAAGAGCTAGTAAGAAAGCAGCCAGGTGCTCTACTCAAAAGGCTCAAGTCAAAGCAATTCTGGCTGCTGTGGAATCAACAGTACCCTGGTTACTTAGGGTAACCAGTTTATCTTTTTTTCTTGTTCCTCGTTGACAGAAATGCATTGATATAGAACTATGTATGATAACAAGACATCAATGAAGTATTTTTGAAGTCACTGTTGTAACGTAGACGTGGCAGCCAATTTGCGCACACATGCTTCCACAAACTGGAACGTGGCAAGGACCAGATAACCTGTTTTTTCTGCAACGTTGATTGAGGGATAACCATTAGCCAGACACTGCTGATTACTCCCCACCGTTTCGATTTCCGGCTTGGATCACTGTCTGTGTGGAGTATGCATGTTCTCTCTGTGTCTATGTGGGTTTCCTCCGTGTGCTCCGGTTTCTTCCCACAAGTCCCGAAAGACATGCTGTTATGTGTATTAGACATTCTGAATTCTCCTTCAGTGTACCCAAACAGGCGCTGGAATGCGACTAGGGGATTTTCACAGTAACTTCATTGCAGTATTATTGTAAGCCTACTTGTGACACTAATAAAGATTGTTATTATTACATCCTCCTGAGATGCAGACAGAGACCCGTTTTCACAACTCATCCAAAGGATGGTACCCTCCAAGTGTATTGTTCCCTCAGTACTGCATTGAAGTGTCAACTGGATTTTTGTGCTTAAGCCCTGGAGTGGGAACTTGAATTGTACAGTCTGGGAATTTGGAAACATCTATGTCTTCCCATTATATGTTTATTGGAGCATGCTTGTATCCTCAGGCTGAATTTCCCCCCCCCCCCCCAAAGTGACGTCTTATCCAACACCAGGTCCTTAAACTTCAACAAAATTGATTGAAGTATATACTAAAGAAAATATGACCAGAACTAATGTAGAACCATAGAAAAGTTAAGATGCAGAAAAAGGCCATTTAGCCCATTGTGTTTGCACTGACCAAAAAAAAAGAGGACAAAGAAACTAGCCACTCATTATAATCCCACTTTCCGACACCTGGTCCGTAGCCTTGCAGGTTACACCACTTTAGATGCAGATCCAAGTACCTTCCAAATGAATTGAGCGTTTCAGCGTCAACCACCAACTTAGGCAGTAAATGTGATGTCCACTACCCACTGGGTGAAAAATTTTTTTCTTGTGTCCCCTCTAATCCACAACCCAATCAATTTAAATCTATGTCCCTTGGTAACTGACCACTCAGCTACAGGGAAACAAGTTTTTTCTGCCCATCCTGTCTGGACCCCATATAATTTTGTACACCTCAATTAGGTCACATCTTAGCTTTCTCTGTTCCAAGGAAAACAGCCCTAGCCTAAACATTCTGTCGTCATAGCTGAAATTTTCAAGCCCGGCAACATTCTTGTAAGTCTTCGCTACACTTTCTCCTGAGCAATTATGCCCTTTCCTGTGATGTTGAGACCAGAATTCCAGCTGTGGCCTAACCAGCGTTTTATGCAGTTCCATCATGACATCCTTGCTTTTATATTCAATACCTCGTCCAATAAAGCAAAGCATTCCATATGCCTTCTTGGCCACCTGTCCTGTCACCTTCAAGGTGCTGTGAACATGCTCTCCAAGGTTTCTCACTTTCTCAATTTCTCCTGTTTATCGAGTATTCCCTTGCTTTGTTTGCACTTCCCAAATGCATTACCTCACACTTTTCCAGACTAAATTCCATTTACCGTTTCTTTGCCAACTCAATCAAACCATTGATATCTGGAGTCAACACCTATTCATTTCACTTTCAACTACATGGTCAGTTATTGTGTCATCAGTAATTATCCTGATTGTAAGTGTCTCTCACATTTAAGTCCAAATCATTAAATATAAACAACAAATAGCAAGGGCCCCAAAACTGAGCTCTGTGGAATACCACTGGAAACCATTTTCCATTCTCAGAAACGTCTATCGACCATTACCCTTTGATTTCTGTCAATGAGCCAATTTTGGATTCAACCTGCCACCTCCCCTGTATCCTACGAGATCTCACTTTTCTGACCAGTCAGTCTTATGGGACCTTGCCGAGAGCCTGATTGAACTCCATGTAGACAACATCCACTGCACAACCCTCATCAATTCTCCTTGTAACTTCCTCAAAAAAATCTACGTTAGTAAGACATGATCTACCCCTAATAAAACCATTACGATTATCCCTGATCAATCCGTGCCTTTAAAAGTGACAGTTTATTGTGTCTCCCAGAATTGTCTCCATTATTTTTCCCACCACCAAAGTCAGACTGACAGGCCTATAGTTTGCTGGCCTATCCCTTGCACCTTTTTCAAATAATAGTACAACATTCACAGGCCTCTAATCCACTGGGACCTCACCTGTATCTAGTGAGGATTAGAAAATGATCGTCATAGTACCCACTATTTCCACTGGCCTCCTTCAATAGCCTGGGATACAATCCATCTGGCCCTGGTGATTTATCCACCTTCATGGATGCCTGTCCCTCAAGTATTTGCTCTGCCACTGTGCTTACTGTATCTAATATTTCACACTACTCTTTAATTTGAAAATCTGCATCGCCCCTCTCCTTCATGAAGACAGAGACAAAGTACTCATCGTGAACTCTGCCCACATCTCCTGAATGAATTAACAAGTTACCATGTACATCTCTGATACGCTATCCCTTTCACTTAGTTATTTCTTGCTCTTAATGTATCGGTAAAACATCTTAGGATTTTTTTGATCTTAACTGCCAATATTTTTCGGTATCTTATATTTGCTTTCTTAATTTACATTTTTATTTCAACCCTGTACTTTCTATACTCTTCTAGAGTTTCTACAGTATGAAGTCTTTTGTGGTTGTCATAAGCTTTCTCGTTCTGCTTTATCTTGGCCTGTGTGTATCTCAATAATCTTGGGATTCTATCTTGGTACTACCCTTTTTCTTTGTAGGGACATGTTTACAGTGTTCCTGTAGAATCTCGCCTTTGAATGCCTCCCACTGATTTGACACAATTTTTCCTTCTAATAGGTATATCCAGTCCACTCTTGCCAGCTGTTCTCAGCGCTGTAGAATTTGTCTTCCCCAATTTATTCGGGCAGCACGGTAGCATTGTGGATAGCACAATTGCTTCACAGCTCCAGGGTCCCAGGTTCGATTCTGGCTTGGGTCACTGTCTGTGCGGAGTCTGCACATCCTCCCAGTGTGTGCGTGGTGCTCCGGTTTCCTTCCACAGTCCAAAGATGTGCAGGTTAGGTGGATTGGCCATGATAAATTGCCCTTAAGTGTTGGATGGGGTTACTGGGTTATGGGGATAGGGTGGAGGTGCTGACCTTGGGTAGGGTGCTCTTTCCAAGAGCCAGTGCAGACTCGATGGGCCGAATGGCTTCCTTCTGCACTGTAAATTATATGAAAAGATTTCTATGAAAAGATTCTATGAAAAGAGAACTTTTAATCCTGTTGTATCTTTGTTTTTTTCATGATGCTAAATCTAATAATATTATGGTAATCAACTCCAAAATCGCCCCCCCCCGTGCCCCCTCTTGTTGTATGTGTTGGCTAAAAAAGTTCTCTTAAATACAGTTCAAGAAATTTGCACCCTTCACACCGTTTACATCCCAAATGATATTGGGGTAGCTGAGGCCCCCGAAAATTACTGCTCTTTGTTTTTGCACTTGGAAAGCTGTCTATATATTTGTTCTTCTAACTACTTTCCACAATTTGCGGATTTATAGTACAGTTCTAGCAGTGTGGCTGCCCCTTTTTTACTTTGGAGCTTAGCCCATATAGCCTCAATATTTTGGCTTTAGTTCTTCTCAAGGTAATTGGTGTGACAGAACAATAAACTTAGCATATCTGCCAAAGCTCCATGCACTATCTGTGAAAAAGAAACAGGTTGCAGAAAATTGTAGTAGCAGCCTGCATAGCCACTTACATTTGAATCAGAAACCTAATGAACTATCATAAACTTGATACTGTTCTTTCAGGAAACGATTGATCTGCTGAGTGGGTAAAACATAAATGGACTTTCAGAAAGCTTTTGCAAAATGTCACAAATGACATTGATATGAAAGTGAAATGGGCTAAAATGTGGCAAATGGAATCTAAAGTCGGTAAACACAAGGTAATAAATTTTGGTTTAAAATAAAAGTATACTTCGAATAAGAGAAAACAGACAAACTCACCACTTGAAAGGGTGGTACAGACAGAAATCCTAATTAAAAAGTTCTTGAATATGCACTTGAAGCATTGTAATCTACTGGCTGTGGACTAAGAGCTGGAAAGTGAGATGGGTCTCCTTCAGCCAGCACAGACACGGTGAGCAAAATAGCCACCTTCTGAGCTGGAAATTTTCTATGTTAGACCAAGGTTACATAGTTACAAGGTTAAGTAAAATACATTTATGTCAATGGGGAGGAGGAACTTTATAGATAGTTGTGGAGCTGTGGAATACACCACTAGAGGTCATGATTGATGCAGAGACCATGTCACAATCAAAAATAGATTAGATAGGCGGTTGAAGGAAAGGGGAACAAACAAATATGGAAGGGAACAGGTGCATGGGAGCATGGACATTCTGGGCCAAACATTGTGTTGCAATTTTTCTGCAATTCTGTATGAAGTGGCTGTGCTACAAGCTGACTCGGGGCTTGCGACTGATCAAAATGGAAAAGGCTCATCCAGGAAGGCACCAAACCCATCAAGAGACTTCGCTGAGAATACGCAGAAGTGAAGTCGAGGTGTCAAAAGGAGCGCACAAACCTCCAAATGCCCCATCTACCAAACTCTTGAAGCACCAGCAGCACAGCCTGTGGCAGAGTCTGAAGATTACACATTGGACTTATCAGCCATTTCAGAACCCATAGAACCAGAGTGGAAGCAAATCATTCTCAATGCCAAGGGACTGTCCAAGGGAGCAGGCCATGCTATACAGCTTCAGAACAAATACATTTCATTTTGAATTGACAGAATGAAACTTGAAAAATAAGATTACTGATTCTATTGTCATATTAGAAGCATAACAAAAGCAGAAAGTGAATCATTTTTTAAAAACAAAAACATCAAATCAGAATGAAAGTAACCAAAACTAACACTGATTGCACATTTTTGAGGCTGCCAAGCCAACAAGATTCGATTTTTGCCTGTGCTTAGAGACGGGTGAAATAATTTGCATGTGTCCACCTTTTATCTCATACTAGGATAAGTCATGTTGTAAGTAAAAAAAAAAAACATTGTATTGTGGTGTTTGTACGTTTATAGCAAATGCTTGATGTGCCTGAAAAATGAATCTCTTCTGAAGGTAATTTGCTGCTTAACATTTAGCAAACAAAACAGGCTTCCCATACGTTTGAGTGCTTCAAAGTAATTTAATAATAATAATTTTTTATTGTCACAAGTATGAAGTTACTGTGAAAAGCCCCTAGCCGCCACATTCCGGTGCCTGTTCGGATATTTAAACCAAAACCAATCAATCAGTAACAATGTTATCTCTCTCACTACAGAATAATTTATATATATGACATACTTAAAATAATTTGTAAACAGCAATCGAACCACCTGTATTATCATTGAAACAAACTGGCTTTATTTATTTTGAGGGACACTGATGACTTGAGGTATTCCATAAGTAAAAGCATATTAATTTAGTTAAATTGGTTATGCCAGTTCTACAAGGAAAGCAACTTTTTCATTTTAGCATTCAGTAACAGTACAAGGATAACAGGCAGTTTCAGAATAAAAAACCTTGCCCCAAAAATCCTGTCCCCAGATCAGTATACATTGGATTCTCTTATTAAGGGAAATAGCCTATCAATTCAAGACTCATGTTCCATAAGACTAAAATTACAGCTAAATTTCTAGACTTAACCACTTTCTAAACTACAAAAATAATTTCTCGTCTAACATAACCAATTTTATTAAAGTAATTATTTAATGAGAGTTTTAACAGTGTATTATGAGGAACCAAATCAGTCTGGACTGAAACTCCATTATTGTTGTATCTATTTCATTAGCTAGGTGGTGATGAAAGGTGCTATACAAGTGAAAGTCTTTCCTTTTTAATCACGATATTAGAAAGTCAAAATTATACGGACCGTGTTTTGTTTTCATCTAGTAATTCATATATCTCAGGAAACTGAAAGTTGCTTGCCATTTTGCCCATACAAATTGGGTTAAGTGCTAAAGCAGTAGCAATACAATCCAAATTAGTCATTCTTAAGGTTTGCTGTCAAAATATTGGCATTCATGTGTGGTTGGCTCAGGAACAAAGTCTAAACTAATTTCACAAAATCACCTCTACAACTTAGACCAACTTATTCAACTTATCAATCAAGGTTGGGTTCAAATCCACACCCCAGAAATAAAAGGGTGGTAACTGACTCAATGCCAGCTAAATTCAAAATATTTAGCAGATCTTTATTTTCTAAAAACTTGGTTAAAAAGGTAAATTTTAAGGAGGTTCTTAAAGGCGGAGATGGACAGGCATAGGGAGGGAATTCTGGAATTTAGGGCCTAGATGGCTGAAGGCAGAGCCACAATGGTGGGTGAAGGGGATGGTGGGCGCATGAGAGGCCAGAGGTAGAGGAACGCAGAGGTCTTGAACGTAGGCCCGGAGAAGGTTGTAAAGGCAGGAAGGGGATGATATCACAAAGGGATTATCACGGTAGCATTGTGGATAGCACAATTGCTTCACAGCTCCAGGGTCCCAGGTTCGATTCCCGGCTTGGGTCACTGTCTGTGCGGAGTCTGCACATCCTCCCCGTGTGTGCGTGGGTTTCCTCCGGGTGCTCCGGTTTCCTCCCACAGTCCAAAGACGTGCAGGTTAGGTGGATTGGCCATGATAAATTGCCCTTAGTGTCGGGTGGGGTTATTGGGTTATCGGGATAGGGTGGAGGTGTTAACCTTGGGTAGGGTGCTCTTTCCAGGAGCCGGTGCAGACTCGATGGGCCGAATGGCCTCCTTCTGCACTGCAAATTCTATGATATGAATCCACTGATGAGAATGTTAAAACAGATTTTAAAACAGATGGTGAAACAGGAGCAGGCAAAACATTCTTACTTTTCACAGAAGTCATTCATAACTGCCCAGTATGATTCAGGTACAGCAAACCATTCGCAATCTCCAGGACCTATATTAATGTTAACAGAGCAGAAATTGTTGTTTTCTTGATGACCTGTGAACAAAAACAAAAGAAATGAATTGTTAAAAAATGAAAATGCATCTGCCACACTGTCATTTAAAGATTAAAGTATTTGCGACCTGACAAATTATACAACTATTCTTTTGTTTCAAACATTGCTACTTCAGTATGTAGCTTCTTCTACCATTTTTATTTCATATCCTTTGTTGGCAAATTAAGCTACACAATGGTTCTTCTATTATCGGAGTTGTAAATTCAAAGCCATTTAATCTCTGTGCCCAAGGTATTGCATACTCACAATTCAGGCTGTCTTATCTATTATGGCAGACATTTGAATTTTCGCTGCTAATCCAATTACAGAGTTTCTTGTTGTGTATTGAATTGTGCTGTTGGCTTTCTTAAAAAAAATAGTACAGCATTCAGTAACATGAACCTGCAAGTTATTCTGATGATGGGTATCAATTAGGAGTATTTTTGCCACCATACTGGGGTTCAATTAACTCTAGTGAATTCAAATATTAAGCATACTTTTCCAAATCAAGCATTTATGTTTTCCGATGGTTGGAGTTTGAATATAACTTTTGATGAGTGGGAGTTGATTACAAGGGAGTGACACTAAGCAAAATTTTCATATTATAAATCAATGTTCAATTCAAGTGGTTTGTTAATTTTCCAATACCACAAACTAAATTACTGCTTGCATTCTGCCACTTATCCAGTTTTTTAAAAATGGCATAGTTCTATGAGTCATAACTCCCTCTTGAATTTCCAATTCGTGTTAGTGTAATATTTTTCCCAATTAACTCTCAATGGACTGCATGGTGTTATATATTTTGGTAACATTTCATTGTGAAATGTAATACTTCTGCCAATGCCTGCACATAATCACTGTATGAGTGGTAAGCTCTGTGCATCATCATTGTCCGGGACCTGACATCTGTTGGCTTCCACGAGCTACACTTGAAATTACTCGTCTCAACTTTGCACTAATGCAGTCACCACAAGGTTCACTGAAATACCTCTATAGCCCAAACTCACTTAGTCATAATACATTTTTTGTTCCTCTAAAGCAGGTTTGCACGTATTTTTCCTTTTCTTGTCCATCTCGGTTCTTTAATGGCACTGGTTTGATTTTCAACTTGCACAACACTCTTAAGCACAAAATGCTATTTAGTTAAATGGTCAACTTTTACAGTATGCCATTCCCATTCATTCTCTGGGAGTATAAAAGATGTTGCTGTTTATGGAGAAGAATCATGGAACACTGCCCCTTTCAGATTTTTATTCTCAGTGGTCTTGCAACCTGACACTTTGTTTTAAGCTTTATTCCACATTTCCCCAGTCCTTTGATTGTGGCAGTAAAAGGAAAGTAGATTGGAATAAAGAGTATAAGTACTCTCAAAAGCAAATCATAAAGCTCTTGGTATGCATGGTTTGAGGCACAGAGGGGCAAATAAACTGGATATTTGATGGATAAAAATTATACTGGTAGGTTATTTCACATTCTTAATTCCCGAACCTCCACATATACATCTTTAAAATGTCCCAGTCACGTGGAAATTAAGCTTGCTGATCTCTATGCCATAATATTAAAGGCCACCTTAGATCACTCAGGCAATTAAGTATATATTAGTGCGGCAAAGCTTAGAGCAGTGGCCACCCGACAGTGACCCGGAGCAAGATGGCGCCAGAGCGCGGCGATTCTCTGCGAGCTCTCCCAAACAGTTCCTCTTTTCAATATCTCTTATAATCGTACTAATCTTTTAACATTTAATTCTAACACTAACATTCCCTATTATTTATTTTCTTTTTCTTTTATTTTCATGTACTTAATGGTCTGTCTGAGATGCTTGCAGAAAAGTACTTTTCACTTTACCTCGGTACACGTGACAATAAACAAATCCAATCCAAAACACATTCTGATTATTCCAATTAACTCCCTTGCTGACAAAGTCTACAAAAACCACAGCACTAAGTGCATAAGCTTGTAAACTTGCTTGATAGTTCATGTTAAACTAATTTATGTGACGTTTTGCCATTGGAGAAAACAAGTGCCTGAATTAATCATTCTTTGAAGTACTGGGGCTGGCACAGAGGGCTAAACAGCTGAACAATGCCAGCAGCGCGGGTTCAATTCCCATACCGGCCTCCCTGAACAGGCGCCGGAATGTGGTGACTAAGGGCTTTTCACAGTAACTTCATTGAAGCCTACTTGTGACAATAAGCGATTATACTATGTAGAATGCACATAATGATTACTTCCTTGAGTGGAACATTCCATAGAGTTAAATTGTAAGACTGTAACAGTGGACAAATGAAACAAACAACTTTAAGTGAATGTTTTTGATTTAGTCCTAAAAGTTCAATGCATTAATTCAGTATGTGGAAGGTAGCAAGAAATATTGTAGCTTTCAAAGTGATGGTCTCGAGCAAAAACATAATCAGGGGCTCAAAATGAGTGACAAAATGAACTTGAAGAATAATGCTCAAGTACTAGATGTACATAAATACATCAATCTCTCAGATTATCAAAAATCTGGACAGCATGTATATTCTCTCAACTTCTTGTCAAGGAAGGGTGATAATTGAACTCTTAGAAATTATATGATAGTTTCAAACTGGAGGAGGATTAGTGGGATGTTATACCCCAAACACTAAGTCACAACCCTGATGGTGATCTCATGATTGTCCTGGGTAGGAAATCGCAACACACATCTAAGTCAGAAAGTAAGCATGGTGAGCGGCTTGCAGGGGATCTTGCACTACCATACTACTGTCCTTGTTCATTTTGGTATTAAAAGTTGCAGACATGGGAGAGGCTGCTCAAGTACACTTAACAGGTTTCTCATTAGAACCTGTATATGGAACCTATTGTAAATACAACGTGATGGTAACAAGGAGCTGGATACAGAGTCAAACAGCTGGAGCTCGAATCAAAGACGACGACTCTGACCCAGAACCTTTTGTGTACTCTTGTCGCTGCATCCCTCCAGCCATGTTCAGGTTTCAATCACATTCTTGATGAACCTTGTAGATGGAGCATTGAAAGGCAAGTTCAGTCACTCAGCACAGGGTATTCAATTGTTCCACGTTGAGTATTCATCTGTTCCATGCTGTTAGAGCCATTGTATTGATGGGAGTAGTTGGATTGAGCTACAGTAACCATCTGGCACTTATCGGCTGACAACTCTATGAAAGTCGGGGAGGTCGGTGGGTCTTTATTTTCCGGGAGATGGTCATTAATCGACACTTGTATGGTATGAATGTTGTTAGTCCAAGCATGCTGCATCTGACACAGACACCTTCATTGACGGAGGGAGCTTTGAAAGAACTGAACACTGGCTTTGGCAGGAAGCAATTACAGCTTGATCGTGTAAAAGTGTCATTAATGAAGCAACTAAATATATTTGGGGCTAAGATGCTTTTGAGTATTTCCTATAACAATGCCCTGGACATGTTAAGCAAATGATTACAGAAAGTGGGATGGGGAGGCTGGAAAAACATTTCAAACGGTGAAACAAGTCAGAATTTTCTCATCTGTTTTCTCCTTGATTTCTAATTTTAATCTGCACTGTACTGCCTCATAATACCCTCTTGAAACAGATGAGCAGCTTTATGCAAGAGATGAAGATATCAAACCTCCGTGCTCTCCTTGTTCTTTATACATGGATAGGATGGGTATAGAGGAATACTGCACAAGGACGTGCTAAGGGTTTTGGCCAAGGTTGGCACCATGACCGGGACAGGCTTGGAGGGCCGAAGGACCTGTTCCTGTGCTGCATTGTTCTTTTGTCCAGATTGTATTAAAATTGCCATAAGTTAAATATTTAATACTGCACTGGCAGCACATAGAGCATGAAAAGTGGTCAAAGACATTCATGAGTGAAACACAACTCCGCTTCCATCTGGTGGCACTCACCCAGAGATTAACAACACTCCAGTTCATGTTGTATAGGAATCAATGAACATAAGAATGCATAATTCCATTATCAAAATTCTAGGTCAATTGGCTGTTTCCAGAACGTACCAAAAAAAGGCTTATTTCACCATTTATTCATCCACTTTTACTGGTCACATAATTCTACTTTTTAAACGTTATGTACTAACCTGGAGTCCTGCTTCCTGGAACTTTCATGTACAACTGGACTGTGTTCATTCCAAGAATGGTGTGCCCCACATGGCTCAACAGGTTTCCTGCCGATACCACACGCACAAAAGCAGGCAATTTTGTTAGTTCATGGAGCTGCGATTTCCACCTGAAGCAACAAGCAGCAAAGATTTGTGAAATATCCAAAAAATCACATACATCACTGATGGTTTCAAAATTATGCACACAGTTAGACACACTCTGCTTGTTCAAATAAAAACCATTTAGGAATATTAAGTATTCAATGTACCTTCTAAATACCTCACTGGACAATTTAATACGGAAGTCAGGGTAGTGAATGTTACTACTGGATTATAAGAAGTACCCACCCCGATTTCTCATAACCATTTGCGGAACCAATCGGAGCCCCATGTCTCTATCATCAGGCCCTTAACTGGCCAGTGCCAGATCTTCCATGCAACTAAACCATCAGTGGGACAGAAATTCCACTGAGAACTGCAACACTGGCAACAGTAGCACTCTGAGGACCAGCCCAAGATCACTATTAGAACCCTGGAAACAGATGAGTGGGGTGGGAGGGAAGTGGGTCGCTGACAAGGGATTGGAGGGCTGGCTTTCAACGCTTCCCAATTCCTGAGCCTGGTCTCAGTTTAATGACATGCAAAAATAGCAAGATCAAATGCAGTTTTTTTTAAAAAAAGGAAAAACTTCTTCCGTTGGATAATTATCTCAGCTCCAGGACATCACTGCAGGAGTTCCTCAGGGTAGTGTCCTAGGCCCAACCATCTTCAGCTGCTTAATCAATGACCTGCCTTCCATCATAAGATCAGAAGTGGGGATGTTTGCGGATGACTGCACAATGTTCAGCACCATTCGTGACTCCTCAGATAACAAAGCAGTCCACGTCCAAACGCAGAAAGACCTGGACAATATCCAGGCTTGGGCTGTCAAGTGACAAGTTACATTTACACTACACAAGTGCCAGGCAATGACCATCTCCTACAAGAGGATCTAACCATCGCCCCTTGACTTTCAATGGCAATACCATCATTGAATCTCCCACAATCAACATCCTGGGAGTTACCATTGATCAGAAACTGAACTGGGTTAGCCACATTAATTATTGTGGCTACCAGGGCAATTCAAAGACTCGGAATCCTACGAAGACTAACTCACTTCCTGACCCCCCCCCCCCCCCCCAAAGCCTGTCCACCATCTACAAGGCACAAGCCAGGAGTGTAATGGAATACTCTCCACTTGAGTGCAGCTCCAACAACACTCAAGAAGCTCGACACCAGCCAGGACAAAGCAGACCGCTTGATTGCTCCTCCTTCCAAAAACATTCAAACCCTCCACCACCAACGAACAGTGGCAGCCATGTGTACCATCTGCAAGATAGACTACAGTAACTCACCAAGGTTCCTTAGACAGCACCTTCCAAACCCATGATCATTACCATCTAGATGGACAAGAGCAGCAGATACCTGGGAACCCCAGCACCTGGAGGTTCCCCTCCAAATCACTCACCACCCCGACTTGGAAATACATCGCTGTTCCTTCACTGTCGCTGGGGCAAAATCCTAGAACTCGTTCCCTAACAGCATAGTGGGTACACCTGCACCTGAAGGACTACAGCGGTTCAAGAAGGCAACCCATCACCACCTTCTGAAGGGCAACTAGGGATGGGTAATATATGCTGGCCTAACCAGCGACGCTCCATCCCGTAAATGAATTTAAACAAAAATCTCCTTGCCATGTTTCTAACCCCTATGTGGAAGGTGATTAACAAAGATCATTATAAATACAGGGAGTAGGCCATTAGGCCCAACGAGCCTGCTCCAACATTCAATAAGAACAAGGCCCATTTGATTTGAATATTGCTGCTTTTCATCACACTCATCAAGAGAAATGCAACAATGCCAAATTTCAAATGACACACAATCTGATTGACCTAGACAATGCTGGTTGTCTAGGTCAGTTATGGCCTTTTGAGCCAGGGTTCTACTTTGGAATCTCCCTTCCAGTTATGACACCAGCTGGAATCATAACAAGTAATTAATAAAGATCACCATTCAACATTAGTTGAGAGTCACATGTAGGCCAGATCAGGTAAGGGCAAGATTTCCTTCCCTATAGGACATTAGTGAACCAGATGGGTTTTTACAACAATCGACAATTTTCATGGTCATCATTAGACTTTTAATTCCAGATTTTTATTGAATTCAAATTTCACCATCTGCAGTGGTGAGATTTGAACCTGAGTCCCCAGAGCATTACCCTAGGTTTGTGGTTTACTAGTCCAGTGACAAGACAACTACGTCACCGCCTTTCCAAGTATAAAGTATATACAAGATATATGCAAGCTCAATTGCTCATCTTAAATTATAGCTGTTGGCATTCAGAATTTTCAGCATGTATTGGCCAATTGTGGAATCACATCTAACAATGTATGTTTTGTTTTGGGTTTTGCCCATCTCAGTTCTGCTGAACCGGAGGAGGCTCGAGCTCTGTTCTCCCCCTGTCCTAGACAGACTGAATCTCAAGGCTCCACCGTGACTAGCAGCATCCATTCAGTGGGGTGAATGATGGCAGATGGATCTGGGATGTTACAGGGCTGAGTGGCGACATCCCCCTCCCCCCCACCCCACCGGCCTCGTTACTGATGGGAAACATTTCATGTTGAGATGCTCTCCTTCTAGCTTTGGCCAGGTTGGAGATGGTAGCAGCGAAGGAGAGGTAGAGATAAGAAAATAAAATGGCGCAATTCCATTATCTGGAAGTCAAAATTCTGCCCACCAGCTCAATTTTCGTACCTCTGCCAATTTAAGATGAATGGTAAAAGAACCAAATGCAACACCAGGAAAAGCTTTTTGTAATGTAGTTAGAATGCCCGAGAGTGTGGTGAAGACAGTTTCAATTGTGGCATTGAAAAGGGAATTGCATAAGCATCTACAGATAAACAATTTGCAGGATTACAAGGTAGAGTAGCCTGGTAGCATTAGTGGAGTTCCTCTGAAGGGTCTCCTGTCTGCAACCAATCTACTTTTTGAAATACACCTGCATCATGCAAGCATTCTTTGTGCTTGGGAGCACAGGGATAGAATGTTGAGATAGATATAGTATTGTACCAGTCCTACCTTTTATGACCAAGCAAGGAAGAGAGCATGTTGTACCTTCCAACAACCTTCAGATCACAATTGAAAGGGTTGGACACTCAGTGGAGCCAGATGCACTGCCAAATTCTAGTCTGCCTACCACTCATTAGTGACTGGTCTGAGGTCACTTTGGGTCAGAAATTTAGACAACGCAAGTTCATCATCCAAAATATAACAAAAGTCTCCAGGAGTATTTGATGGATTTCATGTGGAACTTTGTGTGGCCTCATTTATCAGTTACAGGTCCTACCCGAGAGGAGAGGTTGGGACGAAACTCGAAGGTATAAAAGTTGGCATAGGGCTTTGCGCGACTTGTTTTTCAGTTACAGGATCTACCCGAGAGGAGGGTCTGGGACTGGAAGTCAACCGACTGGAAGGTGGAGACTAGTGTATTTAACATTTAATATTTATAGTGGAAATCTAGCGCCAGGTTAATATCGTTAATTGTAACCAAATTTAATAAGAATTTAATAAGTATTTTAAAATTAATTAATTACTGCCAGAAATTTCATTCAGCGGGGTAATGTGCTTCACCCGTGAGATGTGGGAAATTCGCGACGCTTCAAGCATTCCGGACAGCTATATCGGCAGGAAGTGTACCCAATTGCAGCTCCTCACAGACCGCAGGAATTGGTTGGGGCAGCAGCTGTATGCACTTAGGAGTATGCAGGTGCCGAAAAGCATCATAGACAGATGTTTTATAGACATAGTCATACCCAAGGTGCAAGCAGATAGATGGTTGACTGTTAGAAGGGGCAGACAGTCAGTGCAAGGAATCACCTGTGGCTGTCGCCCTCTCTATAGGTATACTGTGTTGGATACTGGTCTATCAGGAGAAAACAACAGCAGGAGCCAGAGTGGTGGAATCACGGCTGGCTCTGTTGTTCAGCAGAGAGGGTCAAAGAAGAACAGCAGTAGTTATAAGGAACTCTATAGTCAGGGCACAGATGGGCGGTTCTGTGGTGTGAAAGAGATTCCAGGATGGATGTTGCCTTCCCAGTGCCAGGGTAGAGGATGTCTCTGAACGGGTACAGAGCATTCTGAAGGGGGAGGATGAACAGCCAGAGGTTGTGGTACACATAGCTCACTCAGCTAAATCGCTGGCTTTTAAAAGCAGACCAAGCAGGCCAGCAGCACGGTTTGATTCCCGTACCAGCCTCCCTGAACAGGTGCCGGAATGTGGCGACTAGGGGCTTTTCACAGTAACTTCATTGAAGCCTACTCGTGACAATAAGCGATTTTCATTTTTCTTTTTCATTTTCATTGGTATAAACACCATAGGTAGGATGAGCGACGAGATCTTGAAGTGGCTTTTCAGGGAGTTAGGTAGTAAAGTCGAAAACAGGACATCTAGGGTTGTACTCAGAATTACTCTCTGTGCCATGTGGCAATGGGGCTAGCAATAGGAAGATAGTGCAGCTAAAAAGCTGATGTAGGAGGGAGGGTTTCGGATATCTATCATTGGGATCTTTTCCAGGGTAGGTGGGATCTGCACGAGGACAGGTTGCACCTAAACTGGAGCAGCACCAATATTCTGGCCAGGAGGTTTGCTAGTGTCACTTAGCATATTGGGGATTGAGCCTGGCGAGGTGGTTAAAGTATCAGAAGGGAAGTATTTCTTGAACAATGACCATAATTCCACAAGTTTTAAGGTACTTTTTTTTAATAAATTTAGATTACCCAATTATTTTTTCCAATTAAGGGGCAATTTAGCGTGGCCAATCCACCTACTCTGCACATTTTTGGGTTGTGGGGGCGAAACCCACGCAGACACGGGGAGAATGTGCAAACTCCACACGGACAGTGACCCAGAGCCGGGATCGAACCTGGGACCTCAGCGCCGTGAGGCGGTTGTGCTAACCACTAGGCCACCGTGCTGCCCTAGTTTTAAGGTACTTGTGGATAAGGATAAGAGTAGTCCTTGGATGAAAGCGCTAAATTGGGGCACGGCTAAATACAACAATATTGGGCAGGAACTGAAGAATTTAGATTGGGGGCGGCTGTTTGAGGATAAATCAACATCTGATTTGTGGGAGTCTTTCAAACGTCAGTTAATTGGAATTCAGGACCGGCATGTTCCTATGAAGATGAAGGATAACTATGGCAAATATCAGGAACCGTGGATAACAAGGGACATTGTGAGCCCAATCAAAAAGAAAAAGGAAGCCTTTGTAAAGTCTAGAAGGCTGAGAACAGACAAAGTCCTTGAAGAATATAAAGAAAATAGGAAGGAACTTAAGCAAGGAGTACGGAGGCGAAAAGGATCATATGAAAAGCACTTGGCAAACAGGATTAAGGAGAATGCCAAGGCATTTTGTACATATATAAAGAGCGAGACGGTAGCCAGGGAAAGAGTTGGCCAACTCAAGGACAGAGGAGGGAATCTATATGTGGAGCCAGAGGAAATGGGCGAGGTACTAAATGAGTATTTTGCATCAGTATTCACCGAAGGGAAGGATTTGGTTGATGAGGTGTCTAGGGGAGGGTGTGTAGGTATTCTAGGTCATGCAGATATCAAAAAGGAGGTGTTGGGCATCTACAAAAGCATTAGGGTAGATGCGTTGCCAAGGTCTGATGGGATCTACCCCAGAATAATGAGGGAGGAAATTGCTGGGGCCTTGACAGAAACCTTTGTGTCCTCATTCACTACAGGTGAGGACCCAGTTGACTGGAGAATAGCCAATGTTGTTCATTTGTTTAAGAAGGGTAACAGGGATAATCCAGGAAATTATAGGCCGGTGAGCTTTACGTCAGTGGTAGGAAAATTATTGGAAAAAATTCTTAGGGACAGGATTTACTCACATTTGGAAACAAATGGGACTTATTCGCGATAAGCAGCATGGTTTTGTGAAGGGGAGGTCATGACTCACTAACTTGATCAAGTTTTTGAGGAAGAGACAAAGATAATCGATGAAGGAAGGGCAGTGGATGTTGTCAACATGGACTTCAGTGAAGCTTTTGACAAGGTCCCTCATGGCAGACTGGTACAAAAGGTGAATTCACACAGGATCAGAGGTGAGCTGGAAAGATGGATGGAGAACTGGCTCAATCATAGAAGACTGAGGGTAGCGGTAGAAGGGTACTTTTTTTGAATGGAAAGCTGTGACTAGAGGTGTTCTGCAGGGATCAGTGCTTGGACCTTTGTTGTTCATAATATATATATATTATAATATATATATATATATATATATATTATATAAAATGATTTGGAGGAAAATGTAGTTGGTCTGATGAGTAACTTTGCGGACGACACAAAGGTTGGCGGTGATGCGGATAGTAACGACGATTGTCAAAGGATACAGATCGGTTGGAAACTTGGGTGAGAAATGGCAGATGGTGTTTAATCCGGACAAATGAGGGGTATTGCATTTTTGCAGGTCTAATACAGGTGGAAATTATACAGTAAATGGTAGAAGCCTGAGGAATATTGGCAGGCAGAGAGATCTGCGCATACAGGTTCACAGATCACCGAACGTGGCAACGCATGTGGATAAGACAGTCAAGAAGGTAAACGGCGAGACTTCCAGTTGCGGTGATGCGGAGCTAAGCCGCATGTTCAGTAGCTCCCGCTATTTTTGGTCTTTCGGGCTCTTTTAAGGGCAGCAGGAGCTGCTCCATCGCTGCTTCAGAGAGCTGAAGGCTGAGATCCTGGAACCGATTAAGGCCTCGCTGGACAAGCTCATGGTGACTCAGACGGCTCAGGGTGCGGAGATCTGAGAGCTACAGCAACAGGCATCGGAGAGCGAGGACGAACTCCTGGGCCTGGCAGTGAAGGTGGAGTAGCACGAGGCGCTTCACAAGAAATGGCTGGCAAGGATGGAGGAGATGGAGAACCGCTCCCGTCGGACGAACCTGCGGATTCTGGGCCTCCCGGAGGGGCTGGAAGGTTTGGATTTGGGGGCCTACGTGGTTGTGATGCTGAACTCGTTAATGGGTGCGGGGTCTTTCCAAGGACCCTTGGAGCTGGAGGGGGCCCATCGAGTGCTGTTGAGGAAGCCCAGGCCGAACGAGCCGCCTAGGGCGGTGCTGGTCCGTTTTCACCGTTTCGTTGACCGTGTGTGTGTGCTGAGATGGGCGAATAGTGAAAGGAGCAGCAAGTGGGAGAATGCAGAGATCAGGATCTATCAGTACTGGAGCGCGGAGGTGGCGAAGAGAAGGGCTGTTCTGCTTTTTGGGGTTGTTTATTTATTGGGGTGCTTTTTCGTTTTTTCACTGGTGGCGGGTTGGAGAGCTGTTTGCGGTCCCGCTGGGTCATGTGCCCCTCTTTTTCCCGCGTGTTGGGTCGGGGGTGGGGTTTGGGATGGAAGCGTGGGCTTTCTTCCCGCGCTGGAGGAGCAGGGGGTGGGGCCGCCACTGGGCGGGGGGATGGTGGTTGTGTTGCATCGGGGGTGGGGGGAGCAGCCTGGGTCAGCAGGAGTCGGCTGACTTACGGAAGTACAATGGTAGGGGTTACGCAGCTAGGGGGAACCCTAGCTTGGGGGTGGGGGGGGGGGCGTGGGGGTACTGGGTTGCTGCTGCAGGGGCCGTAGGGGCAATCTCAGCAGCAACCCTGGGGGGGGGGGGTTTGTTAAGGGGGTTTGTTTTTGCGATGGTGTGTTTGCTATTTTCTTCTTTTTTGTATTGTTATTAAGTTTTTAATTTATCGCTTTGTACTGGGGGGGATTATTTTTCTGTTTAGTTCTACACCTTGTTTACTTTGCTGTTGGGAGAAAATTTGTTGTTGAAAAATTTGAATAAAAATTATTTTTAAAAAAAGGTAAATGGCAGGCTTGCCTTGTTTGGTTGGGGCACAGAGTATAAAAATTGGCAAGACATGCTGCAGCTGTACCGAACCTTAGTTAGGTCACATTTGGATATTAAATACAATTCTGGTCGTCACACTACCAGAAAGATGTGGATGCTTTGGAGAGAGTACAGAAGAGGTTTATCAGGATGTTGCCTGGTGTGCAGGGTATTAGCTATGAAGGGGTTGGATGACCTGGATTGTTTTCACTGGAATGACAGAGATTCACTGGAATGACAGAGAAGCTCGTTATAGCTTAGTTCAAACATGGACAAAACACTGAACTCAAGAGAGAAGGTTAGAGTGACATCAAGAGTGTTAACAAAGGGTCGTAGCAAAACTGCAGTCAATGGGAATTGGGGAAAGTCTCTCCACCAGGGAGTCATACCTAACAAAGGAAGGTGGTTATGTTTGCTGGAGGTCAATCATCTCAGTTCCAGGACATCACTACAGCAGTTCCTCGGTGTAGTGGCCTCGGCCTAACCAACCTCAGCTGCTATATCACGACCTTCCCACCATCATAAGGGCAGAGTGGGAGTTTTTGCTGATGACTCCTCAGATAGTGAAGCAGTCAGTGTCCGTAAGCATCAAAATGTGGACAATATTCAGGCTTGAGCAGGTAAATAGCAAGTAACATTTGCACCAATCAAGTGTCAAGAAATGGTCATCACCAACAAGAGAGAATTATCATCACATAATTCCCCTTCTGTCAACATCCTGGGGTTACCATTGACCAGAAACTAAACAAGACCGGCCATAGAAATACTGTAGCTACAAGTGTTCAGATTCTGGGAATTCTGAGGTGAGTAACTCACCTCCTGGCCACCATCCACAAGGCCCAAGTTGGAATACTTTCCACTTGCCTGGATGAGTGCAGCTCCAAAAAACACTTGAGAAGCTTGACACCATCCAGGACAAAGCAGCCTGCTTTATTGGCACCCCATCCACCACCTTTGACATTAAATTCCTCCACCACCTTTGCCAGTGATAGCAGTGTATACCATTTACAAGATGAGCTGCAGGAATTAACTAAGGTGCCTCAAATAGCACCACCCAAACCGGTGACCTCTACCACCTTGAAGGGAAAGAGAAGCAAAGGCACGGAAACACCATCACCTACAAGCTCCCATTCAAGCTACACGCATCTCAACTTGAAACTATATAGTCGTTCTTTCACCATTTCCAGGTCAAAATCTGGAACTCCCGTCCTTCAGCATTGTAGGTGTTCCTACACCAGATGAAGTGCAGGGTTTCAAGGATGCAGCTTACCAGCACTTTCTCAAAGGCAATTTGGGATGAGAAACAAATGCTGGCCGTTCCAGTGACTTTCACATCCGAGGAAAGAATACAAAATCCTCCACCAAGGACAAGGGTAACAGACACATGGGAATACCACTGCTTCCAGTTCTCTTCTACAGGTGGCACAGTGGTTAGCACTGCTGCCTTACCGTGCCAGGGACCCGGGTTCAATTCCAGCCTTGGGAGAGTGTGTGGAGTTTGCACTTTCTCCCAGTGTTTGTGTGGGTTTCCTCCGGGTGCTCCAATTTCCTCCCACAGTCCAAAAATTAGGTGGATTGGCCATGTTAAATTGCCCCTTAGTGTCCGAAGGTTTAGGTTGGGTTACGGGGATAGGGCGGGGGAGCGGACCTAGATAGGGTGCTCTTTCAGATGGTTGATGCAGATCCGATGGGCTGAATGGCCTCCTTCTGAACTGTAGGAATTCTATGGTTTATCCATAGCATCACCCTGACCTCGACATATGCCACTGTTCTCTTATTGCTGCTGAGCAAAATTTTGGAACTTCCACTCTAACATCACTGAGTACCTTCACCATCTGGGCTGTAGTGGTTCAAGAAGCAATGTGTCACTATCTTCTCGAGTGCAAGTAGGAATGGGTAATTAGTGCTAGTTTAGCCACCGAAGCCCACACCCCATGAAGAAATTCTTCAAAAAATTAGCTGCCACTCACAAACATTTTGCTACAAATAACTTTGATCCAACCAACACTTTATCTAATTCACACTGCCACTCGAGATTGAATACAAAAATGTTGTGCAATTTTGACTGTTGATGGACTAGTTTAGAAGGCAGATGGTTAAAGCAAGCTGAATTTGTACTATTGTGTCCAAAGCAGAAGATTTGGATGATATTCTTCCCCAATAAAATATTCTTCTTTCGGCAGTTTACTCAAATAGGTTCCCTTTCAAACATATTGTCCTGGCCTTTCATTACCACTTAAATTATTCACTGATAAAATAGGCTTTGGATTGCTTCACAAGCAAAGAAACATTCATACTAGTGGTCCTTTTGTGATAATTTGTACTCTGACCACATATTGTGCTTTACATTATCGTAATTACAAACGCTATTGCAATCATAAAGCATCAAATATCGGTCTGCAATTATCACACAAAAAGTTTGAACATCTCACTCAAACAATAAACACAAAGACTTACTTTTTCTCATCTGACAAATCAATGTTGGTCCCAAATTTGATGGTTTTAAATGGACCTCTCCTTTTTTTGCTACCACTGTTTAAAAAAAAAGTGATATTTGTAAATGTTTTCAAAAACATTTATCGTTTGTTAAACATTAGTTATCCTTGAGTGGCAAAACTTACTTATCAGAGGATGTGGATTCACTGTCTGATTGATCTTTGTGATGACTACTCTTTTTCTCATTTTCCTCCTGTAAGTAAAGAAGCTTATTTCAAATCAACAAATTAAAATATATATATTATACTGAATTGCCTTTTTAGTCTTTCCTGCATTCTACATGTCCAAATAATTACTATTTGAGCAGCTCCTCCAGAATTGTGTGAATACATTTTCCAGTGAATACTATTGAACTGATCATAAGACCATAAGACATAGGAGCGGAAGTAAGGCCATTCGGCCCATCGAGTCCACTCCACCATTCAATCATGGTTGATTTCAACTCCATTTACCTGCTCTCTCCCCATAGCCCTTAATTCCTCGAGAAATCAAGAATTTATCAATTTCTGTCTTAAAGACACTCAACGTCCCGGCCTCCACCGCCCTCTGTGGCAATGAATTCCACAGACCCACCACTCTCTGGCTGAAGAAATTTCTCCTCATCTCTGTTCTAAAGTGACTCCCTTTTATTCTAAGGCTGTGCCCCCGCGTCCTAGTCTCCCCTGCTAATGGAAACAACTTCCCTACGTCCATCCTATCCAAGCCATTCATTATCTTGTAAGTTTCTATTAGATCTCCCCTCAACCTCCTAAACTCCAATGAATATAATCCCACGATCCTCAGACGTTCATCGTATGTTAGGCCTACCATTCCTGGGATCATCCGTGTGAATCTCCGCTGGACCCGCTCCAGTGCCAGTATATCCTTCCTGAGGTGTGGGGCCCAAAATTGCTCACAGTATTCTAAATGGGGCCTAACTAGTGCTTTATAAAGCCTCAGAAGTACATCCCTGCTTTTATATTCCAAGCCTCTTGAGATAAATGACAACATTACATTTGCTTTCTTAATTACGGACTCAACCTGCAAGTTTACCTTTAGAGAATCCTGGACTAGGACTCCCAAGTCCCTTTGCACTTTAGCATTATGAATTTTGTCACCGTTTAGAAAATAGTCCATGCCTCTATTCTTTTTTCCAAAGTGCAAGACCTCGCACTTGCCCACGTTGAATTTCATCAGCCACTTCTTGGACCATTCTCCTAAACTGTCTAAATCTTTCTGCAGCCTCCCCACCTCCTCAATACTACCTGCCCCTCCACCTATCTTTGTATCATCGGCAAACTTGGCCAGAATGCCCCCAGTCCCGTCATCTAGATCGTTAATATATAAAGAGAACAGCTGTGGCCCCAACACTGAACCCTGCGGGACACCACTTGTCACCGGTTGCCATTCCGAAAAAGAACCTTTTATCCCAACTCTCTGCCTTCTGTCTGACAGCCAATCGTCAATCCATGTTAGTACCTTGCCTCGAATACCATGGGCCCTTATTTTACTCAGCAGTCTCCCGTGAGGCACCTTGTCAAAGGCCTTTTGGAAGTCAAGATAGATAACATCCATTGGCTCTCCTTGGTCTAACCTATTTGTTATCTCTTCAAAGAACTCTAACAGGTTTGTCAGGCACGACCTCCCCTTACTAAATCCATGCTGACTTGTCCTAATCCGACCCTGCACTTCCAAGAATTTAGAAATCTCATCCTTAACGATGGATTCTAGAATTTTGCCAACAACCGAGGTTAGGCTATTTGGCCTATAATTTTCCATCTTTTTTCTTGTTCCCTTCTTGAACAGGGGGGTTACAACAGCAATTTCTGGCACTATATTCTGTTTCACTGTACCTGTATGTTTATGTTTTATTGCACTTGTGCTTGCTATGTAACTGTAGTCATTTTATCAAGGTGCGGTCAGTAAAATAAAAAGGAATCAAAAGTCCTTCAAACCTACTCCACTTGGATCACGGCTGCTCTGGTTGCGTCTCAAGTCCACTTAGCTACCTGCCTCCCATGACCTTTGCTCCCCATTTAAAAGGTCAAAGTCATAAACCACTAAATGAACGTTTCCTTAAATTAAATCCATAAACATGCTTCCAATTCCAAGGGAACAGTAGAGTTCATTTAAAAAAAAACGCATCAATGCCATGAACTACTTCTAAATAGTATACTGAAGAATTCCCTACACCGAAAACCTGTCAGAATAAAGTTTTAAAGATAAAAATCTGTAATTAGGGTCACATTCGGTTTTAAACGCAGATAAGTTCCTGCATTGCTTCCAATGCTAAACATAACATCTGTCTGTTTCTCAAATAAGTAAAACTGTTTGTTTTAATAACCAGCTTTGAAAATTCCCTTAGAATTAGTTTGAGTGAATTCTCAAAGTGTGAGAGAGAGAGAGACAGAGAACAGGAACACATTGACAAATCTAGAAAGGATTCAAATAGACATTAGTTATGAGAGGATGACAAAGTAATGATAACCCTGCTAATAGATGGAAGGAGCCAAGCTTACCATGGAGACAGAAGTAAAGGAGAAAATACCAAATGATCTTTTATATATTTCTAATCAAATGCTTGTAAAATACATTAGGGGTAAATTTGCGCCAGTGTCCACAGTCAGTGCAAACGGCAACTGGGGCACAAAATCTCGCAATAATCAGGAAACAAGATTCTCATCGTCAAGAGCACGACGTTTCCTGATTTTCCACATCCCTTGCCAATGTAACTAAGTTTCAAGCCCCCAAAGGGCGAAAACCTAATTTTCATACATTAATTAGCGAGCTCCCGCCTGGCATATGACCCCCACCCCCTTCACTGAATATTCAAACATTGCCAATGGGAGGTCACATTGGCAAGGTTTACAACAGGTTTTGAGCTCCAGTTGCCTCCCCCATTCCAAAGATGTGCAGGTTGGTCTTGATCACTGCGTGAAGTTACGATGATAGGGCAAGGGAAGTGGGCCTAGGTAGAGTGCTCTTTGGCAGAATTGGTGCAGACCCAATGGGCAATATAGCTTCCTTCTGCACTGTAAGGAATCTATGGATCCTATAACCCCTGGGAGAGAGGGACATGCCTCCCGCAAAGGTTGGCACTGCCAGGTTTGTCAATGCTGATGCTTGTGGTGGGAGGAAAAAAGAGCCCCGATGCTTATGGGGTCCCCCTCTCCAGCTGAGTAATTGAGACCTACACACTGGGTTTCAGTCAGAGCCTGACACTGACAAAACATTGTAAAATTCTACCTTTATTACCATGCTATGGGGTACATTTAATCTCAGATAGTAGAAGACTAACCCGCAATGATTCTTGGAATGATGAGGCCTGGTATTGTGCATATTTGGCAATTGTGGTGTGCGACCTACTACTCTCACAGCGCCAGATCTTCTTGGTTCCAGTGGAGTCCCAGTTTTCATCTGCTGGTTGTAATAGTTGTGTCCGCACTTCTACTAAATGTTCATTATTTGCTTCTACCAAAGTCTTCGTGGAAAAAAGACCTAAATCTAGAATAGAAAGAAACTATTAAAATTGATGTGTGACATGAATAATCATCAAAAGTTGGCGACTTCCGGGGGCGGCAATGCGCACGTTCGGCAGCTCCCGCTAATAACGGACTTTGGGGCTCTTTTCAGGGCCCCCAACGGAACTTCGTCGATGAATCCCGACGTGGGAAGGGGTCTGGAGTAGATCCCTAAGGTCCTATGGTCCGGACCAGGAGTGGGGTAAGAAGAAAAACAGTGGAAGCGCCCCTGGAAAAGCAGGGGAAGAGAAACAAAATGGTGGCCAGCGGAGCCCTCGAGGAGCTGAGGCAGTGGGCGCAGGAGCAGCAGGAGACTCTGCTGCGCTGCTTCCAGGAGCTTAAGGTGGAGCTGCTGGAGTCGCTGAAGGCTACCACCAGAGAGCTGATGGAGACTCAGACAGCCCAGGGGGCCGCGATCCGGGAGCTGCAGCAGCAGGCCTCCAAAAGGGAGGATGAGGCCGTGGCCGTCGCGGGGAAGGTGGAGATGCACGAGGCGCTCCATAAAAGGTGGCTGGAGCGGTTCGAGGAGCTGGACAACTGGTCGAGGCGGAAGAATTTGCGGATCCTGGGCCTCACGGAGGAGCTGGAGGGGTCGGACCTGGCGGCCTATGTGGTCGTTATGCTGAACTCGTTGATGGGAGCTGGGTCCTTCCAGGGGCCCCTGGAGTTGGAGGGGGCCCACAGAATTCTGGCTAGGAGGCCCAAGCAGAACGAGCCGCTGCGGGCGGTGTTGGGGCGGTTTCACCGGTTCGTTGATCGTGAGTGCGTGCTCCGGTGGGCCAGGAAGGAGCGGAGCAGCAAGTGGGAGAACACGGAGGTGTGGATCTTCCAGGACTGGAGTGCGGAGGTGGCTAAGCGGAGGGCCGGGTTCAACCGGACGAAGGCGGTGCTCCACAGACGGAGCGTGAAGTTTGGCATGTTGCAGCTGGCGCGTCTGTGGGTCACCTACAAGGACCGGCACCATTATTTTGAGTTCCCGGAGGAGGCGTGGGCCTTTGGCCTTTGTGCAGGCCGAGAAACTGGACTCAAACTGAGGGTCCAAGATGGGGGATTTTGTATGATAATGTAATTGTGTTTGATTTTTGCTCTTGGGGGGGGGGGTTCTCTGTTTAATGCAAGATGTGAGTTGGCTTTAGGGTGGGTGGGGCGATGTCGTTATGTCTTTTTCTATGGGTCTGGTGGATGGGTTCGGGCAGGGAGGTAAACTGGGAGTGCGGGGAGCTGGTGGTGGGGACTGGCAATGGGAGTTGCCCTAGAGGAGGCGGGGTTGGGCAGGGCGAAAGCCCGGGCTTTTCTCTGGTTTCCCGTGATGTGGGATGATGGGGGTGGAGTCGGTGCTGAGAAGCGCGGGCCATTGCTGGCTGTTATTTTCCCGCGCAAGAGCGGGGGCCTGCTGATGGGCACGAAGGAGGAGGAGTAGTCCCACGTGGGGAGGAGTCGGAGGTATGGCGGGAGTCGCCGAGGTCAGCAGAAGTTAGCTGGCTCACGGGAGTGCTATGAAGGGAGGGGCGCGGCTAGGAGGTGTCCTAGCCTTGGGGGGGGGGGGGGGGGGGGGGGGGGGGGGGGGGACCGGGTTTCCGGAACTGGCCGAGCGGGGGACACTGGCCAGTGGTGGGCAGGGGATGGGTTATGGCTAATCAGCAGGGATGGGGGGAAGGGAGCCCTCTGATCCGGCTGATAACCTGGAATGTGAGGGGGTTGAATGGGCCGGTCAAACGGACCCGGGTGTTTGCGCACTTGAAGGGGCTGAAGGTGGATGTGGCCATGCTCCAAGAGACACACCTGAAAGTGGCAGACCAGGTTCGGCTGAGGAAGGGATGGGTGGGCCAAGTATTTCATTCAGGGCTGGATGAGAAGAATCGGGGGGTGGCGATCCTGGTGGGAAAGAGGGTGCCGTTTGAGGCGTTAAATGTGGTGGCTGACAGTGGCGGGAGGTATGTGATGGTGAGCGGTAAGCTGCAGGGGGAGCGGGTGGTGTTGGTGAATGTTTACGCCCCAAATTGGGACGATGCGGGTTTATGCGGCGCATGCTGGGCCGCATTCCGGACCTGGAGGTGGGGGGCCTGATCATGGAGGGGGACTTCAACACGGTGCTGGATCCCCCATTGGATCGATCCAAGTCCCGGACGGGTAGGAGGCCAGCGGCGGCTAAGGTGTTGGGGGATTTATGGATCAGATGGGAGGGGTGGATCCCTGGAGGTTTGCGAGGCCAAGGGCCAGGGAGTACTCGTTTTTCTCCCACGTGCGTAAGGCCTATTCGAGGATTGATTTTTTTGACCTGAGCAGGGGGCTGGTTTTGAGGGTGGAGGATATTGAATACTCTGCCATTGCCATTTCGGATCATGCCCCGCACTGGGTGGACCTCGGGCTGGGGGAGGAGAGGGACCAACGTCCGCTCTGGATATTCGGGGGTGTATTGAGGGGTACCTTGAGGCCAACGATAACGGGGAGGTCCGAGTGGGGATGGTCTGGGAGGCATTGAAGGCGGTGATTAGAGGGGAGTTGATTTCCATCCGAACCTATACGGAGAGGGGGGAAACAGAGGGAGAGGGAGAGACTGATAGGGGAGATGGTGAGGGTGGATAGGAGATATGCGGAGGCTCCGGAGGGGGGATTGCTGAGGGAGAGGCGTAGCCTTCAGGCCAGGTTCGACATATTGACTACCAGAAAGGCGGAAGCTCAGTGGAGGAAATATGGGGAGAAGGCGAGCAGGATGCTGGGACACCAGCTCCGAAAGCGGGATGCGGCCAGGGAGATTGGGGGGAGTGACGGATAGAGCTGGGAAGGTGGTGCGGAGGGGGGTAGACGTTAATGGGGTCTTTAGGGACTTTTATGGGGAGCTGTACCGGTCTGAAAGCCCGGTGAAGGGGGGTGGAATGGGGCGCTTCTTGGACAAGCTGCGATTTCCGAGGGTGGAGGAGGGGCAGGTGGAGGGACTGGGGGCGCCGATTGAGCTGGAGGAGCTGGTTAAAGGGATAGGGAGCATGCAGTCGGGGAAGGCGCCGGGGCTGGATGGGTTTCCGGCCGAACTTTATAAAAGGTATGCGGACCTGTTGGGCCCCCTGTTGGTCCGGACCTTTAACGAGGCAAGGGAAGGCCGGGGGGGGGGGGGGGGGGGGGCTTTGCCCCCAACTATGTCACGGGCGCTGATTTCCTTGATCCTGAAGCGGGTCAAGGACCCTCTGCAGTGTGGGTCATATAGGCCCATCTCGCTGCTAAATGTAGACGCCAGGCTGCTGGCAAAGATCTTAGCCACAAGAATAGAGGATTGTGTGCCGGGGGTCATTCACAAGGACCAGACGGGGTTTGTGAAAGGAAGGCAGTTGAATACAAACGTATGAAGGTTCCTCAAAGTTATTATGATGCCGGCTGTGGAAGGGGAGGCGGAGATAGTGGTGGCATTAGATGCGGAGAAGGCCTTTGATAGGGTTGAGTGGGGGTATCTGTGGGAGGTGTTGGAAAGGTTTGTTTTTGGGGAGGGCTTTGTCCGTTGGGCGAGGTTGCTCTAGGAGGCCCCGATGGCGAGTGTAGCCACAAATAGGAGGAGGTCGGAGTACTTTTGGTTGTACCGGGGGACGAGACAGGGGTGTCCCCTGTTCCCCTTGCTCTTTGCGTTGGCAATTGAGCCCCTGGCCACGGCGTTGAGGGAGTCAGGGAACTGGACGGGCCTGGTGCGGGGGAGCATCGTGTGTCGCTTTATGCGGACGACCTGTTGCTGTATGTGGCGGACCCGGTGGGGGGGATGCCGGAGGTGATGAGGATTCTTAGTGAATTTGGGGGCTTCTCTGGGTATAAGCTGAACCTGGGCAAGAGCGAGTTGTTCGTGGTGCACCCGGGGGATCAGGAGGAGGGGATTGGTAGGCTCCCACTGAAGCAGGCAGGGAAGAGCTTCAGGTACCTAGGAGTCCAGGTGACTGGGAGCTGGGGGGCCCTGCACAAGCTCAACCTCACAAGGTTGGTGGAGCAGGTGGCGGAGGAGTTCAAAAGGTGGTATATGTTACCGCTGTCACCGGGGGGGTGCAGTCCGTTAAGATGCCGGTGCTCCCGAGGTTTTTGTTCCTGTTCCAGTGCCTCCCATTCCTTATCCCGAAGGCCAATTTTTGGAGGCTCAACAGGAGTATTACGGGATTTGTGTGGGCGCATGGGACTCTGAGGGTGAGAAGAGTGTTCTTGGAACGGGGCAGGGATAGGGGGGGGCTGGCGCTGCCTAACCTATGTGGGTACTATTGGGCTGCCAACGGAGCGATGGTGCGTAAGTGGGTAATGGACGGGAAAGGGGCAGCATGGAAGAGGATGGAGGTGGCGTCCTGTGTGGGCACGAGCCTGGAGGCGCTGGTAACGGCGCCGTTGCCGCTCCCTCCAACGAGGTATACCACGAGCCCGGTGGTGGCGGCTAACCTCAAAATTTGGGGGCAATGGAGACGGCATAGGGGAGAAGTGGGGGGCTCGATGGAGGCCCCGATACAGGGGAAGCATCGGTTTGTTCTAGGGAGCATTGATGGCGGATTTCTGGGCTGGCACAGGGCAGGGGTTAGGAGGTTGAGGGACCTGTTTGTGGAGGGGAGGTTCGCGAGCTTGGGGGAGTTAGAGGGGAAGTTTGGGCTCCCCCCGGGGAACATGTTTCGGTACATGCAGGTTAGGGCGTTTGCCAGGTGGCAGGTGGAGGGGCTCCCCTTGTTGCCCCCACGTGGGGTACGGGACAGGGTGCTCTCGGGGGTGTGGGTTGGAGGAGGGAGGATTTCGGACATATACCGGGTGATGCAGGAGGTAGACGAGGCCTCGGTGGAGGAACTGAAGGGTAAATGGGAAGAGGAGCTGGGTGAGGAGATTGAGGAGGGGACGTGGACGGATGCCCTAGAGAGAGTGAATTCCTCCTCTTCCTGTGCGAGGCTTAGCCTCATACAGTTCAAGGTGCTGCATAGGGCCCACATGACTGGGACAAGGATGAGTAGGCTTTTCGGGCGCGAAGACCGGTATGCTAGGTGCTCGGGGAGCCCAGCGAACCACGCCCATATGTTTTGGGCGTGTCCAGTGCTGGGGGAGTTTTGGAAGGGGGTAGCAAGGACGGTTGTAGAGGGTGGTGGGATCCAGGGTCAAGCCAGGCTGGGGACTCGCAATTTTTGGGGTTGCAGTGGAGCCGGGAGTGCAGGAGGCGAAAGAGGCCAGTGTCCTGGCCTTTGCGTCCCCAGTAGCCCGGCGAAGGATTCTTCTTCAGTGGAAGGATGCGAGGCCCCAAGTGTGGAGGCCTGGATCAATTATATGGCGGGGTTCATCAAATTGGAGAGAGTGAAATTTGCCCTGAGGGGATCAGTACAAGGGTTCTTTAGGCGGTGGCAGCCTTTCCTGGACTTCCTGCCGGGGGGGGGGGGGGGGGGGGGGGGGGGGGGGGGGGAAGAGAGAGAAGAATCCCTGTGGGTGTACTTAAAGCACGTCATGTAGACTAAGAATCTGGAACTAGTTCCAAAATTCTATTAGGTTCAGCATTCAGAAACAGAAAGAGAATTCAAGGACAAAGATATTTGGCAAAAAAAAAAAACAATTTACGGCCTGATAAAATGAGAGCTTCCAGATTAAATGGGGGAAAATTGCGAACAGAATTGATCAGCAACAGGAATGAAACAGATCAATGGAACTGGTAGAAATCAAGCACATTCTTTTTGGGGAAGGGATTGTACTGATGGATAAAGAGGGAGATTAGATCAAATTTGAAATTCATTAGCACTTACACAAGAAATAAGAAATTATGGAGAAATATAAATACATGACAGGATACTCAAAATTAAATAATATATTGTGGGCCAGCTACTGGTCAGGGATACAAAATGATTTTGTTCTTATACCTGTATGCAGTGAATTGACACGAGTAGTACAAATTCAGGACGCACATTCCAGTTTTATACAACAGTAATTGACAATTCTCCACATTTTAAAAATAAACATCAATCCGTGAAAGGAAAATGGTAGAGTAAAGTTGCCTCAAGTGGAAATTATTCTCAAAACTATTGATGTGATACAAAATTTTAAAAATTAATCAGGTTTTCCAATGTTTCTTCCCTTTTGGAAGTACCAACACAAATTTGCTAAATATGTTAAAGAGAAAGAATTGTGGCTGGCAGGATTGTGAAGATATTTACATCTATGGATAGGAGACATATTTCTCTGTCACATAGCTATTGTAACAACGTTTGACAAAATGAAACTATTTGCAGAAAACTAATTTAAAGTTTTTTGTGAAAAGTGATGTATATAGCACGAGCATATGCAGATACCATAAATTTTTTCTCTTAGAGAAGAGGAACACTTTAGCATACAGAGATGATGAGATAAAAGAGACAAAATGATTCTAAATTACTTTCCAGCAAAAATAGCCTACTTTTGTTCCTATGTGCCAAAACATTTTTGTCTCGTTTTAGATTTCAATTTGTTAGTGAAACTTAAGTGAACTAAAGAATTTCCCCATATGGTAACTAATATCTGTAAAACCAACCTGAAGTGAGGAATAAGAGTTTTATGAAAAAGGAATTTTAATACTGTGGTACTTGCAATTAGACTACAGTACCTACCTAGTTTGAGCGCCCCAGCAAGGCCACGGATTACAGTTACAGGGTTGTTGGGGTTTGTACAGAACTGATGAAGTGGAGGAAAGAAAGCATCACGCTTGTTCTCCAACTGCACAACAAAAAATTTTACAATAGGTTTTTAAATAAGAACTAAGCTTCACAATATAAGAAATCCACAGTTATATTTGACAATTTTTTTGAATAACTTGAATGACCAAAACAAAATCTGCAACCAGTGTTCAAAATTATATTTAAACAATCAAAACCTAGTAATTACGTTAACTACTGATTTCACTGTACAGATCTTGATTTAACAGTAGTTTGAGTTGACAAATATCTGATGGTTTTGCTTTGATTTGTCACTTAGAAACAAACACAAAAATAAAGAAAAGAGCATATATTACTGGTCCCAAGTTAAGTCCTACTTACATAAATACTAGGTGTAGGAGGATTTAGCTTGTCCTTTGGCAGCGGTGGGTATGGTGGTGGTAGTGGTCGAGGAGGTGGACACTTATCAAGTAAAATGCTACTATTAGATAAACCATTTCTCCCCAGGTTTCTGAAAAAAAGGTATTAATTTTGTGATATTACATTTATTAGCTCCACTTGTATTTGGTGCACACATTTAGCGGTAAAATGCAATGTTATGAAGACATTCTCCATGAACTTTTGATCTTGTGCTGATTAAACAAGTTATGAAAAAAGTACAGAATGAAAGACAATAGTCAATAAAAGATTCATCTGCATATGATATTTAAATAATGCAGAAAATAAATCTGCACACAATTTAACAGAATAGTTTCTTTAAATAATTTCAAAAAGGGATATAGGTCACATTCAAGGACTATTCAAAGCCAACTTGAACATAAGTTAACCCAGTAATTATTTGTCAAGGGCTTAAAATGTAAGCAAGATACAGGATTTGAGATGGCATGGTACTGCGGTGACCTGGGTCACGGCAAACATCAGCCCATGCTGATGGGATAGAAGTCCCTTCAGTTTGTTGGCTGCGAAGGTCCAATGTGACATGAAACAGTCTGCTTTCAAGTCCTGGCAAATCGGTTTCTCACCCAGCACTGACTGACCAATCTCATTCAGCGAAACAAGAAATGAGGAAATTTCACAGTGGTGCATGGTGGGAAATGGGCATGTTATTCGGGCAAGAGTTTTGAGCTTAACTTTGAAAGTTACTATGCTAAACCAAACTTGGAAATGCTCAATAGTGATCAAGTGGATATGAAATGGAAAATCTCCATTGTCCAACACAAATATCCATTAACTTGATAAGCAGACACATTCAGATTTGTTTTTACCCATTTTGGGGTAAATTCAAGTGGAAAAGTTAATACCCGATTATGATACTTCTAATACAGAAAATGCTGTTAAAAAGTAATTGTTATGAAAGGGAATAGTGTTCATTGTTTTGTCAGTTTAAGGTAAAGGTAAAGCCGCCGTAGTCCCAGGTGATCATAGGCTGCTTTCCCCTTCGAGGGGGAGAGCTGACTGGTGGTGATTTAACCTGAGAATCACCACACCTCACGGCGAGGGAAAAGGTTGAGAAGGCGTGGTGGGCCCTCATGAATAACCTTATTTGTTAGTTTACAAACACATTCAATCTTACAAACACAATCAATGTTGAAAAACTTATACTGAAATTCATTACGTGTAATGCATGTGGCATTACTGTAATACACATAATCTGACTCTTCCTTGCCAAACAAAAATATATTTGTCACGCATATTTTATGAAGTACAGACAGAGGATTCAAAGTCGTTGTAAAAAGTGAAACATATGTTACAGCCTCCCTGCAACCAACAGATATAGCCCCTAAAGCATTTGAGGTCAATTAAACCCTTTGAAACACATTACATTTAAAATAGAATTCTGGCATATCTAACCCAGATCTACCAAAACAGACAAATGAGTTATTAGCGATCATACAATAATTGAAAAGAAATCCAGATAAACCATTCCTCCATGGTGAAGTTGCGAGCAAGGACAGTGAATTCTTGTGCACTTTCAAATGGCTGCTTTCAGTTATGGAGTACAGAACATACTGCCCACCAGACCACTTGTCTAAGGCAGAGGTCAAAAATACATCTTTAACCTTAATATTACATGCTGACCTCCTTCGTATAATCAGATCAACTTCTGAATTTTCTACAGAAAAACATGTTACAATAAGAAAAATGGTTTCACATTTACAGATCAAAAAGTAATTCATAGCCACAATTTCCACTGCTTGCTAATTTTAATAAAAGCTTTTGACTATATAAGCAGTGACACAATATAGGTAGAATGCATATATAGACTATCCATCTGCATTAGCATTGCTGTGAGAACACACCTCACACATTGCTGTGAGAACACATTTAGATGAGATAAGTTGTAATCACAGTAGTACACCACTGTAGCCAGATATAGATCAGTGCCTGGGCAGCACAGTAGCATTATGGATAGCATAATTGCTTCACAGCTCCAGGGTCCCAGGTTCGATTCCAGCTTGGGTCACTGTCTGTGCGGAGTCTGCACATCCTCCCCGTGTGTGCGTGGGTTTCCTCCGGGTGCTCCGGTTTCCTCCCACAGTCCAAAGATGTGCAGGTTAGGTGGATTGGCCATGATAAATTGCCCTTAGTGTCCAAAATTGCCCTGAGTGTTGGGTGGGGTTATGGGGATAGGGTGGAGGTGTTGATCTTGGGTAGGGTGCTCTTTCCAAGAGCCGGTGCAGACTCGATGGGGCGAATGACCTCCTTCTGCACTGTAAATTCTATGATATCATACAATCCCTACAGTGCAGAAAGAAGCCATTCAGCCCATCCAGTCTGCACCCACCCTCTGAAACGGCTCTACACCTAACCGTTGGACATTAAGTAGCAATTTATCATGGCCAATCCATCTAACCTGCACATCTTTGGACTGTGGAGGGAAACCGGAGCACCCAGAGGAAATCCACACAGGCAAAGGAAGAACGTGCAAACTCCATACAGTCACCCCAAGGCCGGAATTGAACCTGGGTTTCTAGGGCTGTGATGCAGCAGTGCTAACCACTGTGCCACCATGCTGCCCCGATTGCAGATTAGTTAATGGGTGTTTAATTTTGAAAGCTGCTAGTGGACAACAATTTTAACATGGAAATAAAACATTGTCAAATATGGATGCTTAAAGCAAATTCAACTATTTCAAACGTCTGTCGAAGACATCAGCTAGTGCCATTGGGTCCCATCGTAAAGCAAAAATGAACAAATTAATGGATTAACTAATATCAATGAAAGACCATGCAATCAAAACGTATACTTTAAGCCTTATTTAAACAAACCAAATTACTTCAAGAATATTTCTCATAAAGAACCAAACCTAAATTTTATATATTGTTTCAATATAATTATTCGATTTGGGCTGAGTGGGTAACACCAGCTATAAAACCTTGTTAAAGAATTTTCTGAAGGCAGCATCTAAAAAAAACCATTTGATTAATGATAGTGATGACCACATTTTAAACAGAATATTACAGAAGGTGCACAATAGCTTCTCAAGTTGTATTTTTGTTACAATTTGCTATTTAAACCGTTTGTTCAAAAACATTGTGAAAAGATGCACATTTATTTTTTCACAATTAATTCATACTGCACTCATCTGCCTCAAAATTATCCAACCAGCCAAGTTTTGTGCTTTAAATGGAAATATTTCTTTTAAAAAAGGTAACTTTCAAACATGGAAACTACTGCACAAGAAATACATCGTTATGCAATTTATACATGGCAGCATGGTAGCATTGTGGATAGCACAATCGCTTCACAGCTCCAGGGTCCCAGGTTCGATTCCGGCTTGGGTCACTGTCTGTGCGGAGTCTGCACATCCTCCCAGTGTGTGCGTGGGTTTCCTCGGGGTGCTCCGGTTTCCTCCCACAGTCCAAAGATGTGCGGGTTACGTGGATTGGCCATGATAAATTGCCCTTAGTGTCCAAAATTGCCCTTAGTGTTGGGTGGGGTTACTGAGTTATGGGGATAGGGTGGAGGTGTTGATCTTGGGTAGGGTGCTCTTTCCAAGAGCCGGTGCAGACTCGATGGGCCGAATGGCCTCCTTCTGCGCTGTAAATTCTATCTATGTATCTATACTTAACAAATCCACTCGTCGTTATTTTATCAGTTATTTCTACATGCAAGCTCTCGAGTAAATTGGAACCTTCTCATTTTGCTATTACATACAAATATTTGACAGGGCATTACCAAATTAGCCATCTCTTGTCTCAATTAAACTGGTTAACTGGATCATTAGCTGCTCGAGAAATATTAAAGGCTTATTGCAGTTGCATTGTGATGGTTCTTTATTTACAGTAGTAATTTCCACAAGTTATCTTTGAACAGAGGAGATCATAGTCTCTAATTCTAGTTGCCCGTTGTATATTTTGTATTTCTTCCATATAAATTATTCTCCAAAGCAAGGTTTTCAAAAGGGGGTTCCAGATTTAGGACAGGGAAGAGGATGGGTTGGGGAAGGAAGTTGGGTGAATGTTGAAGTAAGAACGTCTGCAGGAAAACTTAGCCAAATCTAAATATGGATTTTTTTCTCTCTCTCTCCCCCCCCCCCCCCCAAAACTATTATTTTTCATCCAAATAGAGCACTCACCATCACACAAATCCTGGAGGCTGTTAGCTATAACATTGCTGAGGTTTAAAGTTGAAAGAATTTCTGCACGAACATAATCTAATAATTGTCTTAACATTTTTACCCTTGTTACCTTATATACTGTTTCCAGCAGAAACAAATTTTTCATCTGTTAATCAATAAGGGTTTGACAACGTACATAAACTGCAGTCTATTTAGACAGAAGGTTTTCAGATGCAGACCTGCAATAAAGAAATTTCTCTACCATATGACAAAATTGTGAATTTTTTCTCTTACTGCAGTAGAGAAAATATGTTTAAAAAAGGTTCCCCAAGGTGCTGTTCTACTCATCTATATAACATGACATTAGGTAAATCACACCTTAGCCAAAACATTAGCATATACTCCAAATCCACAGGGGTTTCAGTGGTCACAATCTATAAAAAAAATCACACCAAGGTTTCCTTAGCCACACGAGAATTAATATTTTCTGCAAAACTCCTAGCAATAAAGACATTGAGTACATCAAATGATGTACTCCATCAAGATTTAAACAAAGGAAGAATAGATGAAGCTGTTAAGAAAATAGAATATCAAACTAATGAAGAAGAGAGAAAGAACAGTGATACAAAAATAGGCAAGCTGGAGGAACTGCTGGGGAAGAAAAGTATACGATAAAGACTCAAAACGCAACTGTGCGTGCTCAAATTAAATTATTTCATTTTGGTTGGGCTGGATAGGGGAAGAACTCAGCAACCTCAAAATAAATATATTTGGCTTGGGGTTCCTGCACCTTTACTAAAATAACATTCCATGCCTTTCTATGTTGAAAAAGCAAAAAAGTAGAGCAAATAGGTCGAGAATATGAAAAAGTAAAAATCGCTTATTGTCACGAGTAGGCTTCAATTAAGTTACTGTGAAAAGCCCCTAGTCGCCACATTCCGGCGCCTGTTCGGGAATATAAATATATAGTGTCATTTTACACTTTGTCTCTTCCACCAGGTGCTTGTTCCTGCTCTTCCTTACCTTGTTTATCATACTCAGACTTTGAAGAAAATGACTGCCGAGTCCTCCGCCTCTGCAACATTTCATGGGCCAGTTAAGAGTTAACCACATTGCTGTGGGTCTGGAGTCAGATGGAGGCCAGACTAGGTAAGGATGACAGTTTCCTTCCTTAATGGGTATTAGTGAACAAGATGGGTTTTTGCAACAATCAGTGGCAAATTCATGATTATTAATGAAACTAGCGCTTAATTCCAGATTTTACTAACCAAATTCAAATTCCCCCAGCTGCTGTGGTGGGATTTGAATTCATGTCACTAGGGAATTAGCCTGGGCGTCTGGATTACTAGTCGTGACATTACCACCACAACACCATATGCATTTCTTCATGAGGCTGAATTGTGCCGTTACATCAATACTGACATTGTAAATGAAACTCAAAGGTATTTTATTTTGATGCTGCCAAATTCTTGCCCACACCAGTTACAATTCTTTTAGATATTTCTAAATTGTCAGTTTAGCAGTAACAGTAAAATCAACATTTTCTTACAAAAACTTAATTGTTAAAGCAGTATTTTAAATAAACAAAATTACCTGCATGCCTTTAGCACTTCTGATGAACTGGGATATATAGAAACAGAGGTTGAAGATGCAAGTTGAGGACTAGATTTGTGAGCAGTTAATGGTGGGTCCATTTTACAGGGACTTTGAGAGTCCTCCCCTACACCTTTTCCATTAACCGTATGTCCCAGTTCTCTCGGAGGGCTGTTAAGGCTGGTAACACTGTTAGCAGTAGTTTGTTCAGTGGATTTAGGAGATGGAGTTGCAGTAGAAACAGCTGATGATGGTGAAGAACCAACTGAATTCTCAGTCTTTGTGTGAACAGCTGGATGGATATTATTAACTTTATCGCAAGACACAGAACCCCCATTATTATTATTGGGTTTCCCCATCAACAAGGCAGAGAGCTGAGGATTGTCTGAACTAAGTACACCTGGTGACTTGGACTCTCCATGACTTGAACTTGAAACAGCATTTGCGATAGCTTGATGGACATGATTAGGAAGTCCCTCTATGCTGGCAGTGCTGTTTGGTGTCCCTCCAGAATGCCTGGTTGTTTCAGGCACTGTTGATGCATTTCCTGAAGGCTTGCTCTCTTTGGTTAAGGTAATGCCTTGTTGTCCACCTGAGGTAGCAGTGTAAGAGGAGAGGTGATTGAGAGCAGCCCCCTGTGTTGTTAGTGAATTGTTAGGCATGGCAGGATGTCCGACCTGATTCTGAATACCAGTGCCAGCTGCCTGGAAATGCTGGGAACGCCCAGTGGAAGAGAGAGGTTGTTCACCATTAGGACCTGCCGAATGTGAACTCTGACCTTTGTTCAGCCCCTGAAAGAGAAGCAGCAGACACTTACTTAAATTGAGTTGAACAATTTCTACTTTTTAGTGCCTCTAATATTAAAAAACAGGTGCTTCACAGACAGGAATACAGGAGTCAAGGGAGAGGGGACAAAGAGAAATGGATCTAGCAGAAAAGTGACCACAAACTTGGTTGAAGACAAATTATGAAATTCTTTCAGATTAGACAGGGTGAGGGGTTTGTGGAGGCAATTACAAAGAGTAACACTCTTTAATCTAAAGTCTCTGTCAACAATGGCAAGGGTGTTGAGAAAAAGAAAAAAGGGTATCACACAAGGGGTCCACAATCAAAAGACTAGAAAGCTGAGGGTGGAGAGGGGTGGTGGAGGTGTACTTGAAGATGAGAATATGATTCAAAATGCTGTTAGAGGAAGCCAGTGTAGGTAATAGGCAAGCAGGACAAATATACATGCAACAGCAGAATTATGTCCACAGTGAACTTTATGAAGAGTGAAGAACAGGAGTCAGCAAGAACAGCATTAATAAGCATGGAGTTGCTTATGATATTATGGAAACTTTCAGCTGTGGAATGAGGCAGGAGTAGTTAATGTTGCGACTGACAACAGTGTCATGTCTGACCCTCCTCACCAATCTATATTAAGCTCCCTTCTCCTTCTTACGCATCTGCTGCTACCCTGCATCATCATCAGCAGACATGAGGGAAGTTTCCGATGAGACCGAGGATCGAATCCACATCAAACTGTATGCCACGACTGACTCAGTCCGGTGGTTGGGGGAGGGTTTGGGTCAGTGCCACCACCTAATGTTTGAGGGGAACAGGATGTAGAAAGGAAGAGGGCAGCACGGTGGCACAGTGATTAGCCAAGCACCAGGTTTGATTCGGTGTTGGTGACTGTGTGGAGTTTGCACATTCTGCTCGTGTCTGCGTGGGTTTCTTCCCACAGTCTAAAGATGTGCAGGTTAGGTGGGGTTTCGGGGATAGGACAGGGGCCTGTGCTTAGGTCGGGTGCTGTTTTGGAGGGCTGTGCAGACTTGATGGGCCGAATGGCTTCTTTTTTCACTCTATGGATTTATGGAGGAAGGAGTCAAATAATCTTCCTCAGAGAGGCTCAGAGGTGACAGTATAAAATTGAGATGCTCTGGCTAATTTTGGATAGATAGGAGGGGAACAACAGATCAGTTCAATGGAAATGGAGGAAAAGCGATGGAGAGGGATGGAATAAATGTATCAAGTCTTTTGATTGGGGGAATGCAACAATCAGAGGATGCCATTCATATCTTCTACTTGAAGCTGTTTTGGTTTTGTGTGATGGGGAAAAGCAGGTGCGGTGAGATTTAAACAAAGAGTTACAATAAAAAGGATGGAATGGAGAGATGATCACAAATTCATCAAGGTGTTTGGAGATGGGCTGGTAATTGGATAGGATGGATGGAACATGAATCTCCTTTCTTTTGATAAGGAGGTGATTCTATCAGTTATGAAGCAGAGTCAGCACCTAAGCAGAGGAAACCTGTAATATCTGATTAATTGGCGACCAACAGGTTTGAACAACAATACAAAGTGCTAAGATATTCTACACCTCAAGATGCGATTCTGTTGGGAAAGCCCACGCTCTGCCCTCGCATCCACATTCTAAGGCGAGACTGGCCAATGGGTCACATGACCCTTCAAAACCTCACCTTTTAAAGAGCCTGCTAATATATTCCTCCGCACTTTAAGGCCCTTACCATTAACACACTATAAAAAGTTAAACTATTTACAAAGCAATGTCAATAATAAATATTTTTTTAACAGTTAATTATAAATTTGTTCTATTTGGTGACTTCCTCTGGGAGCAACATAACTCAACAGGCTGTGTATCAACAGTAGTCTCGGTTAGATTCTCTAAACCTGACTTTCTTCTTGCAAGGGTGCAGTCGTGCTCCTTACTTTTTCTTTATTCATTTACAGGATGTGGAGGCTGCTGGTTCGGCCAGCATTTATTGTCCATCCATAGTTGCCATTCAGAAGGTGGTGGTGAGTTTCCTTCTTGAACCACTGCAGTTCTCGAGGTGCAGATACACCCACAGTGTTTTGAGGGGGGGAGTTCCAGGATTTTGACCCAGCAGCAGTGGAGGAACGGCGATATATTTCCAAGTCTGGGAGGGGAATCACCAGGTAAAAGGGTTCGCAGGTATCTGCGGCTCTTGTCCTTCCAGATGGTAGTGGTTGTGGGTTTGGAAGGTGCTACTTAAGGAACCTTTGCAAGTTACAGTAGTGGACCATGTAGATGGTACACGTGGCTGCCACTGTTCGCCACTGGAGGGTTTGAATGTATGTGGAAGGAGGAGCAATCAAGCAGGCTGCTTTGTCCTGGACGGTGATGAGCTTCTCGAATATTTTTGGAGCTGCACTCATCCAGGCAAGCGGAGAGTATTCCATTACACTCTGACTTATGCTTTGTAGATGGTGGGCACGATTTTTTTTTTGGGTGTGGGGGGAGGTTTAAGAAATGAGTTACTCGCCGTAGGATTCCTAGCCTTTGACCTGCTCTGGTAGCCACAGTATTAATATGGCTAGTCCAGTTCGGTGTCTGATCAATGGTAACCCCCAGGAAGTTGGTTGTGGGGATTCAGTGATGGTAAGGCCATTGAATGTCAAGAGGCGATTGTCTTGTAGGATATGATCATTGCCTGCCACTTGCGTGTCATGAATGTAACTTGCCCCATGTCAGCCCAAGCCTGATACTGTCCAGTTCTTGCTGCATTTGGGCATGGACTGCATCATTATCTGAAGAGTCACAAAGAGTGCTGAACAATGTGCAGTCACCTGCAAACACCTCCACTTCTGACCTTATGATGGAAAGGAGATCTTTGATGAAGCAGTTGGTTGGGCCGAGGACACAACCCTGAGGAATTCCTGCAGTTATGTCCTGGAGCTGAGATGATGGACTTCCAACTACTACAACCACCTTCCTTTGTGCCGGGTATGTCTCCAACCAGTGGGAGAGTTTTCCCCTCCATTCCCATTGACTCAAACTTTGTTGAGATTCCTTGATGGCACACTAGGTCAAATACTGCCTTGATGTCAAGGGCAGTCACTCGCACCTCTCCTCTGGCATTCTTTTGTCCATGTTTGAACCAAAGCTGTAATGAGGTCGGGAGCTGAGTGGCCCGAGTGGAACCCAAACTGAGCATCTAGAACATAGAACAGTACAGCACAGAACAGGCCCTTCGGCCCTCGATGTTGTGCCGAGCATTGATCACCCTACTCAAACCCATGTATCCACCCTATACCCGTAACCCAACAACCCCCCCCTTAACCTTACTTTTTAGGACACTACGGGCAATTTAGCATGGCCAATCCACCTAACCCGCACATCTTTGGACCGTGGGAGGAAACCGGAGCACCCGGAGGAAACCCACGCACACACGGGGAGGACGTGCAGACTTCGCACAGACAGTGACCCAGCCGGGAACCGAACCTGGGACCCTGGAGCTGTGAAGCATTTATGCTAACCACCATGCTAACCACCAGGGGCTGTTTAGCACACTGGGCTAATTTGCTGGCTTTGAAAGCAGACCAAGCAGGCCAGCAGCACGGTTCGATTCCCGTAACAGCCTCCCCGAACAGGCACCGGAATGTGGCGACTAGGGGCTTTTCACAGTAACTTCATTGAAGTCTACTCGTGACAATAAGCGATTTTCATTTCATTTTCATGTCATGCTACCGTGCTGCCCCTGAGAGCAGGTTACTGCTGTGTAAGTGCCGCTTAATACCTTGCTGATGACTCCATCACTTTGCTGATGGAGAGTAGACTGATAGGGCTGTAATTGGCTAGGTTGGATTTGCTCTGTTTCTAATGCACAGGACACACCTGGGCAACTTTCGACATTGCCAGGTAGATGCCAGTGTTGTAGCTGTACTGGAACAGCTTGGCTACAGAAGGTCTGGAGCACAAGTCTTCAGTTCTATTGCCTGAATATTGTCAGGGCCCAGTCTTTGCAGTATCCAGTGCCTTCTTACTTCTTAAGAGTTCCCACTGGAACAGTACTTGGACTTTCTTCAGGCCGATTCGCCTCTCCAGCTCCTTGAATAACAGACACATTACTGCCAATATAACCAAACCAGAGCGGACTGCCCCACTGGTTCTCAAAGTGACTCCTGTCTCCTCAAATGATCCATATGCTTTTTTGGGGGGATTTTGTCTTGTAGCTCCACCTCCTATAATACTAGGCCCATTCTGGCCACCACAACACCTGGGACCCAACTTGGTCCACTTCCAAAATTTTTGATAAACACTGGATCATCTACTTTGAATATTGTCTTACCCGCTGATGCATTGTGATTCTTCTTCTGAACACTTTGCCTCCAATACACCCTCCCTGCCAAATTTGGAAAACACCAGCCCCAACCTGGCTCTTAACTGACAACCCATCATTAACTCAGCAGATGTTACACCAGTGGTCATGTGTGGCAAGGTTCTGTAAGTAATCAGGATACGTGCCAATTTTGACTTCAGGGATGTTGGTGGTTGGTTTTTCATGGCTGCCTTAAAAGTTACAGCACGTACAGCAAGTCCATTCAAGGAGAGATGGTAAGGTGTGGTATGTATTTATTTTATTTTATTTGATGGCATGAAGTGTTTGAATTCAGCACTGATAAATGCTGTCCCCATTGTCCAAAACCAGTACTTCTGGCAGACCGTGACATAGCTTCTCCACTGTAGCAGAGGCAGTTGTGGACTTCCATCGCGCAAATGTCTAAACACTTTGAATGCACATCCACTAATCGCAGGAACATTGTACTCATAAATGGGTCTAGGTAATTGACATGAACTTGTACCCAAGGCCAACCTGGCCATTCCCAAGGGGGCATTGGGGCTGCATTTGGTAATTTGTGTTGCAGTTGGCATTGGACACACTGTTTTACTATTCTTTCGATGTCGGTGTCTATCCCGTACCACCAAATGTAACGAGAGCCAACAACTTCATCTTTAACATTCCAGCGTGGTCACTGTGCAATTCATCAAGTAATAGCATTTTTCCAGGTAATTCTCACACCCCATACTGTCCTCACAGCCAAGTTCATTCTTCCTTATTTGATAAGACTTCAACTGTTCTAGTATCCTGTCATGACGCCAGCCATGTAGAGTCATATCCTTGACAATATCAGGTCTCTCAGGGTTGTGCAGATACAGGTAATGTATCACAAAAAACTAAAGCTAAGATGATTTCATGAGGCACAGATGGGAATGGTGTACTTTCTGATAACGGAAGATGACTTAAGGCGTCTGCATTGATGATGTGTGTGCCTCTGGTCAGTGTTGGAAAGTGTATTCGTAAGCAGCCAATAACAAAGTCCAATTCTGTACCCTCGCAGATTTTTTGAGGGGGGGGGGGGGTTCCTTTGTCTTTCTTGAAAAATCTAAGTAAAGGTGTATGATCAATGATGCCTGAATTGCCTGCTATAAATATACCAATGACATTTTCTGACACCAAAGATGACAGATGGGCCCTCCTTCTCGATTTGTGAGTACACCCTCTCTGCAAGTCAAGAGGTCCTAGTCAAGGTCGTTTAAACAAAGCCAGTGGGACTTTCTTTTTTTTAAATATACATTTTATTGAGATATTTTTTAATTTGACAACAACAACGAAATAAACAATCTACACGAATCTATAAACATAGTGCAAAAGCCGTCTTCCTCCTTTGCAGGTCCCACCTTTATTAACCCCCTACTCTAATCTAAACTAAACCCCCCCCCTTTCTGCTGACGATTAATTTTCTGCAAAGAAGTCGATGAACGGTTGCCATTTCCAGGCAAACCCTAACATTGACCCTCTCAAGGCGAACTTGATTTTCTCCAAACAGAGGAAGCTAGCCATGTCCGATAGCCAGGTCTCCAACTTCGGGGGCTTTGAGTCCCTCCAAGCTAATAACATCCGTCTCCGGGCTACCAGGGAAGCACAGGCCAGAACGCCTGCCTCTTTCTCCTCCTGGATTCCCAGATCTTCCGACATCCCGCAAATCGTCACCTCTGGACTCAGTGTCACCCTTGTTTTCAGCATCGTGGACATGACATCTGCAAACCCCTGCCAGAATCCCCTAAGCTTTGGACATGTCCAGAACATGTGGACATGGTTCGCTGGCCCTCCTGCTTTGCACACCTATCTTCTACCCCAAAGAACCTGCTCATTCGGGCCACTGTTATGTGCGCCTGGTGAACTCACCTGGTGAAATCAAGTTCGCCTTGAGAGGGTCAATGTTAGGGTTTGCCCGGAAATGGCAACCGTTCATCGACTTCTTTGCAGAAAATTAATCGTCAGCAGAAAGGGGGTGGGGGGGGTTAATAAAGGTGGGACCTGCAAAGGAGGAAGACGGCTTTTGCACTATGTTTATAGATTCGTGTAGATTGTCTATTTCGTTGTTGTCGTCAAACCAAAAAATACCTCAATAAAATGTATATATAAAAAAAGAAAGTCCCACTGGCTTTGTTTAAACGACCTTGACTGATGCAGAGAGGGTGTACTCACAAATCGAGAAGGAGGGCCCATCTGTCATCTTTGGTATCAGAAAATTTCATCGGTATTTTTATAGCAGGCAATTCAGGCATCATTGATCATACACTTTTATTTAGATTTTTCAAGAAAGACAAAGGAACTCCCCCACCCCCCCTCAAAAAATCTGCGAGGGTAGAGTTGTGCTTTGTTATTGAATTGCATCAGCCTGAGCCTGGCACATGTTGTGGGCGAGTTGACTCTACTCAACGCGTCCGCCCATAGACCATCCTCGATCTCTCCTCCCAACTCATCTTCCCAATTGCGCTTCAGCTCCTCAGTCTACGTCTCCTCTGACCCCATAAGTTCCTTGTAAATGTCAGAGACCCTCCCTTCTCCCACCACCCTCTGGAAACCACCCTGTCCTACATCCCCCTTGGTGGTAGGAGCGAGAAGGTTGAAACCTGCCTACGTAGGAAGCCCCGCACCTGCAAGTACCTGAATTTGTTTCCCCTCGCCGATCCAAATTTCTCTTCCAGCTCCCTCAAGCTAGGAAAGCTCCCCTCTATAAACATGTCCCCCATCCTTTCAATCCCGGCTCTCTGCCACCTCCAAAACCCCCCGTCCATCCTCCCCGGGGCAAACCGGTAATTATTACAGATTGGAGACCAAACCGATTCTCCCTCTGCTCCCACACATCTCCTCCATTGCCCCCAGACTCTCAGGACGGCCACCACCACGGGGCTGGTGGAGTACCTTGCCGCCGGGAACGGCAGAAGCGCTGTTATCGACACCCCTAAGCTGGTGCCCTTACATGAAGCCGCCTCCACATGCTCCCATGCCAACCCTCCCCCCACCACCCACTTCCTGATCATGGCTATATTCGCCGCCTAATAATAGTTACTGAAGTTTGGCAGCACAAGCCCGCCCTCTCCCCAGCTCCGCTCAAGCATCCCCTTCTTTACTCGCGGGGTCTTGCCCGCCCATACAAAGCCAGCAATCACTTTGTTGACCCGTTTAGAAGAGGACCGTGGAATAAAGATGGGGCGACATTGAAATACATACGGGAATCTCGGGAGGACTGTCATCTTCACCATCTGCACCCTCCCAGCTAGTGACAACGGGAGCACGTCCCACCTCTGAAAAGCGTTTGGTCCAGTCGGGCCCGATTTAGTTTGTCCAGCCGTTTCCATTCCTGCACCACTTGGATGCCTGGATACCGAAAGCTTCCCCCTACCACTCTAAACGGCAGCTTCCCCAGTCGCCTCTCCTGTCCCCTCGCTTGGACCGCAAACATCTCACTTTTCCCCCTATTTAGTTTATACCCCAAAAACCGGCCAAATTCCCCCAGAATCCTCATGATTTCTTCCATCCCCTCTGCCGGGTCTGATACATACAGGAGCAGGCCGCCTGCGTAAAGTGAGACTGTGTCTCCGCCCCCCCTGGACCAGCCCCCCTGAGGCTCTCAGTGCAATTGCCAGCAGCTCTATGGCTAACTCGAACAACAGTGGGGCATTCCTACCTCGTCCCCCGATACAGCCTAAAATAGTCCGATGTTGTCCTATTCGTCCGTACGCTCGCCACAGCAGCCTGATACAGCAACCTGACCCAGTCAATAAAGCCCCGCCCAAATCTGAACCGTCCCAGTACCTCCCACAGATATTCCTATTCTACTTCGATCAAAGGCCTTCTCTGCGTCCATTGCAACCACTACCTCCGCCTCCCTACCTTCCGGGGACATCATGATCATGTTTAATAGCCTTCTTACATTAGCCACCAACTGCCTATCCTTAACAAACCCCGTCTGGTCCCCCCAATAACATCCGGAACACAATCCTCAATCCTAGAGGACAAAATTTTGGCCAGCAGTTTGGCGTCCACATTCAATAGGGATAACAGCCTGTAGGACCCACACGGCTCCGGGTTCTTGTCCCGCTTCCGGATCAGCGAAATCGTGGCCTGTGACATAATCGGGGGAAGCATCCCTCTCTCGCTTGCCTCATTGAATGCCCTCATCAACAGCGGCCCCAATATCCCAGAGAACTATTTAGAGAACTCCACTTGATACAGGTCCGGCCCCGGTGCTTCAGACCCTCCGCTATCTCTTCCATCCCGATAGGGGCCCCCAGCCCATCCACCAGCTCCCCGTCCACCTTCGGGAAATTCAGCCCCCCTAGGAAGTGCCTCAATCTCTCCGGCCCCGTTGGGGGTTCCAACCCATACAATAAAACGCCTTATTCATCCCTGCTGAGTCTCCAACCAGGTTCCCATCTCCACCCTTTCCTTTCCCTATCTCCTGGCTGCCTCCCTCTTTCTAAGCTGCTGTGCTAGTATTCTGCTGGCCTTCTCTCCATGCTCATTAATCGCACCCCCCGCCTTTCTCAGCTGTTCCACACCCTCCCTGTGGCTAACAAGCAGAACTCTGCCTGCAGCCTCCGCCGTTCCCTTAAAAGCCCTGCCTCTGGGTTCTCTGCATACCTCCTATCGATCTGTAGTATCTCCTTTACCAGTTGGTCCACCTCTGTCCTGTCTACCTTCGCCCTGTGGGCCCGTCCCCCTGCTCCATGAACCCTTTTAGTTCCTTTGTTATTGCTGGCACCCTGCCCGTTTTTGAGCTTGACTGGTCTAAACGAGGATGAATAACTGTGTTGAAGTCCCCTCCCTTGACCAATTTATGCCAATCCAGGTCCAGTATCTTCCCCAGCATCCTCTTTATAAACTCCGCATCATCCCAATTTGGCTCATACACATTTACTAGTACCACCTGCACCCCCTCCAATTCCCCACTGACCATAACGTAACGGCCTCCCACATCCAAAACTATTCTTCCCGCCTCAAACACCACCCACTTGTTGGTCAGGATCGCGACCCCTCTAGTCTTCAAGTTGAGTCCCGAGTGAAAAACCTGTCCGACCCAATCTTTCCTTAATCTAATCTGGTCAGCTACTCGAAGGTGCGCCTCCTGCAGTTACCACGTCCGTATTCTGTCCTCTCAAACCGCGAACACACGTGCCCCCTCGACCGGCCCATTTAGCCCTTGTACATTCCAGGTGATCAGCCTAATTGGGGGGCTCATCGCGCCCCCACCCCCTTCGCCGATCATCCATCACCTTTCTTGGGCCAGTCTCCAACCCGTGCCCCACGCCTCCACTGGCCCGCCCCCAGGCAGCCTCCACCCCCGACCTCCTCAGTCCCTCAGCAACAGTCCCACCCTCGTCAGCAGAACAATTCCCCCCCCCCTTCCAGTAAAGGCACAATGCAAATCGACCCCTTTGATAAGCCTAACATCTGCTCATCCCCCACTACACTTCTGTGAGCTAGCCCACCCAGCTAGCTTGGTGGCCCACACCCCTGGCGCCCGACATTCTCCCACCTATTGTTCCCTCACCACCACCCCCGCTCATACACACATATTCAGATGACAAACAATCCCAACACAATTGCCCGACAGAAAACAAAATGCTAAACGAAGAAAAGATCAAGCAAGAGATCCAGCATCTAAACAAACACACCTCCATCAGTGTAAATGTAAACTTTAACTTACTCAACTCTGCGACTGACCCCAAATCAATACAGAAAGCATTACAAATAGCGTCCACAAAACGAGAAACTTTTAAAAACATGAACGTTACAGCAAAGTTCAAAAGGTCTCAGTCTGCCACCAGTCCTTCCCTTTTCGCGAAGTCCAGCGCTTCCTCAAGCGACTCAAAATAAAAATGTTGCTCCTCGTACATGACCCAGAGACGGGCCGGATACAACAGTCCAAACTTCACCTTTTTCTTAAAAAGGGTTGACCTGATCTGGTTAAACCCCGCTCTTCTCCCGGCCACCTCCGCACTCAGGTCCTGATAGATCCGCAGGATACTGTTCTCCCATTTACAGCTCAGTGTCTGCTTGGCCCACTGTAAAATACGCCCCTTATTCAAATACCTGTGGAATCTCACCACCATCGCCCTCGGGGGCATTCCCAGCTTCCTCGCGAGCGCTCTGTGAGCCCTGTCCACCTCCAAGGGACGGGAGAATGCCCCATCCCCCAGCAGCTTTTCGAACATATCCGCTATGTATGCCCCTGGGTCCGCTCATTCGGACCCCTCCGGGAGCCCAACGATCCTCAAGTTCTGCCGGTGGGACCTATTCTCTAGGTCCTCCACCTTCTCCAGGAGTCTTTTCTGCTGGTCTCTCACATCCCCACTTCCAACTCCACTGCAGTTTGATGTTCCTCCTGGTCAGCCAGTGCCGTCTCTATTTTCTGGATCGCCCGATCTTGGACATCCAATCTAAGCTCCAGCCGTGCAATTGCCTCTTTAATCGGGACCAAGCAGTCCCGCTTCTGCTTGCCAAAGCCCTCCTGGATAACTTGCATCAGCTGCTCCGTTGACCGCTGGGTCGACAAGCCAGAGGTCCGGTCATCCGCCATGCTTTCTCCCACTGCAGCTTCAGCCCAAGCCTTCTCTGTCCTTCTGTTTCTGCCTTTGCGAGCACTTCTAATACTCCTCTCCATGCACCAATGTGGGAATCCAGTACACAATTGCCTCTATTATCGATTTTTCAAATCAATTCCGATAAAAAATTGGGGGAAAGGTCCAAAAGTCCGACCCGAGCGGGATCCACCAAATGTGCGACTTACTCATAGCCGCCACCGGAAGTGGGACTTTCTATCCCATTATTCATTGTAAGTGACAAAACAACGGCAACTCCATATGGAGATGCATTTGCAAGTATTATTTCTTTAGAAGGGTCAAAATACACTAATTTGTTTGAATGCTTCCTTCTGCATTGTTTTCCAATACCATTTCTGACATTTGTTGCCTGTAACTCAGGTGGCTTGCTGTTGTCCCTATGATCTTGATAGCCTCGCCTGTGTATGAAGGCCAGTTTGGCTGCCGTGTCCTTTAATCACTGGGGTTGAACCCCTCCCTGGAGGTATCAGTTGGTTTGTTCTCCAACCACTGCAGCGGAGGTTCTAGTGTCTACCTCCATCTTGAGTGGATGACCATTAACATGACTATAATGGGGGCTACTCTGCCCAGCTTTATATTATTCAATCTAAATACGTTTGGTCCGTTCACGGGGTTACCTTCTATGCGGTACAATGGAGCCGGATTGCTGACCTGCTTTCACTGGGCAGGCCCCGCTTATTCCTGAACTTGCACTGTACATGCCCTTTTTTATCACAGGCAAACACACAGCTTCTTCGGCACTTCTCCTGAGAGTGACCCCGCCCCCACATCTCTCGCACTCTTCACTACTCCTGGGCTGTTGACTGAATCTTTTATATGTCTGTATTCTCTCACTTTCTGTATTTTTCTGCTGATTAACCCCCGTGCCCTCAATCTTGATGCCACTGGCAGCTCCTTTCCAGACCTGATGGATGTCACCGCCCTGCATGCTTTGAAACGCTAGAACACCTTTGTCTGCACTTTCCATAGCTAGAGCAATCTCCAGTGCCTTCTTTAGGGATTATCTCGGAATCTGCCAACAGTTTCTTCTGTATTGCAGTGTTATTCACTCCACTCGCTAGTCTCTTACCGTGTCATTTAGAGTCCATAATCATAGTGTTCTGCTATCTTGTAGTCGGATGGTAATGTCCTTACACAAGACCTACTAACTCTGTGAAAGACTGTGTCTGTGGCGTGTGGAGATGCCAAAGCCCTGTTTAGATTATACATTTGGGCTCCATAGGTTGTAAGTAATATGTTTCCCTTTTCCTCCCCCATCTAGTTTGCCTGGAAAAAATACTGCAGACATTCTTCGGAGTTAGGATCCTACGCTCTAATTTACCATAAAGATGCATTTTGGTGATTCACTGGCTAGACTTTAATTATTGAACACAAGGTCAATTTCGTCTTTTGTACAGCGGTTCAAAGACGCTTCCGATGATTCTCGTCGCCAATGTAACATTTGATTGATTGGCAGCCATCAGGTTTGAAGTACAATAAACTATTTATTTGTATAGTTATTCTGAGTGATAAGATGTGCTACCAACTTCTACAGCTCCAGGATCGATTGTGCTGGGACAGCAGCTCCCCATCCCTTCTCCCCAACACCGTGCTGTGGCCTGATTGGCCGATCAGGCCACAGAACCCTTCGAAACCTCACCCGTTTAGGGGGGGTCGCTACTACAAAACCATTGACAATGTCAACTAGCTTTGAGGGCCAAAAGGGAAGTTAGGTGACCAGATGGTCAGGAGATGGTAAAATGGGAATGCTGCATTTTCACTAGAAACGCAATGAACATATTAAATACGTTTGGCTGGAGAAGAGATATCCTTGCCACTTACCTGCTCATTTAGGAAACTGGTTGAGTTACACAAATTATTTATCATAGTTAATACTGTATAAGTGTAAGAGTTGTTTCTGAAAACATAGTGCAGTTATATTTTCAATATTAAAATGCAACAAAATATTTCATTTCTAAAGTAAAAATGTTTTAATTCATTTTCTACTAATAAAAACTTTTGGGTTGAGGGTGAGAGAACAATGCGACTCAACAACTTGCATTTATATATCAGCTTGAATATAGCACATCGTTCCAAGGCACTTAAAGCGCGACACCAAATCGCAGGAGGTTATTAGGGCAGATGACCTAAAGTTTGGCCAACGATGTAGGATTTAGGGAGAAAAGAGAGGTAAGAAGGGTGAAGTTCAGGGATGGAATTCCAGAGCTTAGGGCTTTGGCAGCTGAAAGTGTGGCTTTCGAAGGTGGAGAGATTTAAAATGGGGGTGCATAAGAGGCCAGAATTAGAGAAGCAAAGAGATCTTGATGGGTTGTAGTCCTGGATGAGATACAAAGAAGGGTGAAGTTATGGAGGGATTTAAAGACAAGGATGAGAATGTTAGAATTGAGGTGTTGCTGGACTGGTTGCCAATGTAGATCAGTAAGCACCAAGATGATAGGTGAAAGGGACTTGGTGCGAGTTACAGGTAACAGAGATTTGGATTAGCTCAAAATTATGGGGTCATGGAAGAGGCCTGCCAAAATACAACATATTAAAATATTTGCTTTTCAAAGAATTAAGATCAATGTATTGCTATACACAAACCTTGGGGTTTGGGATAACAACAAAACAAACTTATCTGCCAATTAAGGAAAGATTTGTTCTGCTGCAGAAAAAGGTCATGGCTTATGTTCTGCCTCAACTCCACTTTCCCAATCATTCCCATATCCTTCAATTTTGCAAGTCTATCTCAGCCTTGAATATATGCAACAACAGAACATCCAAAATCCTTTGTAATAGACAGTTCCAAAGGTTCTCAACCACTCAATGAAGGAATTTCTCATCACAGTCTTAAATTATTGACCCCTTATACTGACACTGTGTCCCATTTTTTAGATTCCCCACCCAGGAGAAACAACTTGCAATGCCCACCCTATCACGCCCCTTCATAATACATAAGCTTCAATGAGATCACCTCTCATTCTTTCAAACTCCAGAAGGTATAGGCCAAATTTAGAATCATTACAGTACATAAAGTGGCTATTCGGCCCATAATGGCTATGCAGGGTCTCCCAAGGAGCAATTCCTGTATTGCTACTCCCCTGCTCTCCCCAAATTCCTACACATTCCTCCTTTTTAGATATTCAGAAAATTTACAATAATTTCTGGCACAGGAGGCCATTCTGCCCATCATATCTGTGCCAGCCATAAAAAGGAGCCACCCATTTTCCAATATTTGATCCGTAGCCCAGGAGATTACAGAACTTCTGGTGTATTTCTAGACACCTTTTAAATAAATTGAGAATTCCTGCCTCTACTACCCTTCAAACAGCGAGTTCCAGGCTTCTGCCATCTTCTGAGTGAAATCATTTTTCCTCATCTCTCCTCTAATCCTTCTATCAATCACTTTAAATCTACACCCCCTAGTCACTGGTGTTTCTGCTAAGAGAAATATGTTCTTCCCATTCACACTGACTCAGTCTCTCATCAGAGGGCAACCTGCTCAAGAACCTAATGGACCTTCACTGCACTCTCTTAAAGGCAAGCATATCTTTCCTTAAACATGGAGACCAAAACTGTGTACGATACACCAGTTGTGGTCCCACCAAAGTCTTGTAGCAAGACTTCCATGTTTTTGTACTCCAATCCCGTTGCAAGGCCAACACACCATTTGCCTTCATACTTGCTATACTTGAATGTAAACTTTTAGTACCTTTAAAAAAATTCTTACTATTGTGAATAGCCTCAGAATTCCTATATAATATTCCATCTGCCACCTTGTTGTCCACTCACTTAACCGTTCTATATTCTTTTGAAGCCTCTTTGCATACTCATCACAACTCATATTCCCACCAAAATATGTCATCAGAAAACATGAATATAATATTCTCAATCTTTTTGTCTATTTTATTAACATAGTTTCAAATAGTTGAGGCCCCAGAACTGATGCTAGTGGTACTTTACTAGTTACAGTCTGCCAATTCAAAAATGCCTTGAATCCTGACAGCGCAGAAGGAAGCCAGTCGGTCCATCGAGCACCCTACCTAGGTCCACTCCCCCACCCTATCCCCATAACCCCCCCTAACCTGCACATCCTTGGACTGTGGCAGGAAACCAGAGCATGTGGATAAAATCCGCGCAGACACGGGGAGAATGTGCCAACTCCACACAGTCACCTAAGGCTGGAATTAAACCTGGGCCCTGGCACTGTAAGGCAGCAGTGCTAACCACTGTGCCACGATGCTGCCCATGTGCCTAGTCCATTCTGTCAGTCAACTAATCTTCCATGCATCCTAACTTATTACCCAACTCCATGAACCTATCTCTTGCGTATTAACCTCTTGAGTGACATCTTATTAAATATCTTTTGGAAATACAAATATATAATTTGTCTACCCTACTAGCTACAGCCTTAAAAAAATGTATACATTTGTCAAACATTTACAATGCTGGGCCACTGCTAAACTGGGTGAAACAATTTTTTGAATTGAACAGATGACACAAAATCAGTTCTTAAACAAAATAATACTGAGGTTTCAAGGCTGTTTAAGCAATTGTTTACCTGAGTGGAGTTAACAAGTTGGTTTTTCCACGGCTCCTCTGCGCTGCTGGTCAGGTTTGTGCGGTTATGAGGTAGAGTTAGTGCGTTTTGCTGCAGGTAAGGCACATTTCCATTGCTTCCACTTCCTGTTACATGATTATTGCCTATAGAAATAGTGTCTGTATTACCCAGCATTCCCATAGTGCTGCATGTTACTGGGCCTCTAGATGTTTCAGCAGGAAAAGGTCCATTAGCCATTAACTGTCCAGGAGGGACAGGACGGATACCAGGCTGAACAATGCGATCAGGCACTCTGGTTAGAGTGACATGAGGCTGCTGACCAGAAATAGAGTTTGTAGGCAGTGATGATCCAAGCGTTGGCCCATTAGGAATTCCTGTAGGCCGTACCTGTGCAACTGTTGCCGGTCTCATCTGGAGAAAGCAGAAAAATTGTTCAAAGTAAATAATTTCAACATCAGACTTTACTGTCATCTTGAATTTACAAAAAAGATTGAGTAAATAAAATGCATCATTATTTAGTTGTAATTATATAGGCCTACCAAATTATTTTTTGAGGGCAGTAAAAATGACTCAAACTAGAAAACCCAAAGATACAACTTAATTTCTTCAGGTTATAAGATCAGAATTTTCGTGATTGGAAACAGAAAATGTGAAGGAAGCAAGTAGCATGAACTTTTTTTTTTAAATAGAGCACACGTTAACTACCGATGCTAATATTGTAAGCAATCTTCATACGATTGAACTGCCATTAATCAGTAATTGAATAATACAAATTAGGTCCCTCAAACTGCACTAGTTAGTTCATGAAAGTACAGCCCATGCAAGGTTAATTTGTCACAGTTGGTTACATACTTTTAGCTAAAGCACGCACATTGATTAAATAATTTGGTTATCTTGTACATAATGGGAAAATGGAAGGAATTTCTATTCTAAATCAAAGACAATTGTTCAGCTGACAAAATATAAACTTAGAAGATGGATGAATTGCAGGAAAAATAGAAGAAACGATTAATTTACTTGTATTGTTCATTTTTATTAACAATGTCCAACTTTGACATAACCAAAATGGCTTTGAAAGATCACATTCATAGAATCCCTAGAGTGTAGAAGGAGACCATTCAGCCCACCGAGTCCGGACCGACCCTCCGAAAGAGCACCCTACCTAGGCCCGTTCCCCCGCCCTATCCCTGTAACCCCATAACCCCATCTAACCGTTGGACACTATGGGGTAACTTAGCGTGGCCAAACCACCTAATCTGCGCATCTTTGGACTGTGGGAGAAAACCGGAGTACCCAGAGGAAATTGGAGTGCTGAATGTGTGTGCTTAGAGTGCTATAGTGAGAGTTTGGTGACTGAGGGAGTTAGATGAGGAGGGAGCAAGGTGCTCCTTTCATTTCCGACATTTCCTCATAGAGTGTGAAGGGAGCCGAGAGTTTACGGAGAGTTCAGCTGACTGGGAGCAGAGTCGGAGGGCGGAGTTCCAGTTGGTTCACAGGGCAGCTACATTCTGTAAGGTAAGAGTTGTTTGTTTTTTTTTTGTTTTTGTTTTTTGGGGCAGCAAGCTATCTTTGTATCATTTAGCAGAATCACCAATTTTAGAGGGTTCACTTGAGAGAGCAACAGCAGTATATAATATATATATATTTTTTAAGGGCCTCACAGGCGTTTAATCTTTTTTTTCCTTTTAAATCTTTTTGGGAATTCAGATCGGAGGGGATGGACACTAGGGCAGCTGCATGCTCCTCCTGTAGGACGTGGGTGGTGAGGGACACCACTGGTGTCCCCACTGACTACATCTGCGAGAAGTATACCCAACTCCAGTTCCTGAGAGACCGCGTTAGGAACTGGAGCTGGATGAACTTCAGATCATCGGGGAGGCAGAGGGGGTGATAGAGAGGCGTTACAGGGAGGTAGCCACACCCAAGGTACAGGACGAGAGTAGCCGGGTTACAGTCAGGGGAAGGAAAAGAAAAGGGCAGACAGGGCAGGGATCCTCCGTGGCCATTCCCCTGTGGGGGAGGGGGAGAGAGAGAGAGAGAGAGAGAGAGAGAGAGAGAGAAAATGACCTACCGGGGGGGGGGGGGGGGGGGGGGGGGGGGGCGCACGCACGGGGCAGAGAATAGAAAAGCAATAGTGATAGGAGACTCAATGGTTAGGGGAACGGATAGGGGAATCTGTGGTCGCGAACGAGACTCCCGGAAGGTATGTTGATTCCCGGGTGCCAGGGATGTCACGATCAAGTCTATACGATTCCTAAGGGGGAGGGGGAGCAACCAGAAGTTGTCGTGCACAGAGGCACCAATGACATAGCTAAGAAAAGGGATGAGGATCTAAAAAGTGATTTAAGGGAGTTAGGTTGGAAGCTAAAGAGCAGGACCAGCAGCTTAGTAATCTCAGGATTCCTACCGGTGCCACGTGAGACAAGGAACAGCGAGCGAGTGCAGCTGAATACGTGGCTACAGAGCTGGTGCAGGAGGGAAGGCTTCAGATATGTGGATCATTGGGATACCTTCTGGGGGAGGTAGGACCTGTACATGAAGGGCGGATTGCACCTAAACTGGAGAGGCACCAAGATCCTGTGTGTGAAGTTTGCTAGATCTCTTCGGGAGGGTTTAAATTAGTTTGGCAGGGGGATAGGAACCAGAGCTATGGATCACAGGATATGGTAGCTGTTGAACAGGCAGAAATACTATGCAGCGTGTTGAGAGAAAGGAGAGACAGTTGATAGGGCAATGTTGCACTCAGTGGAATGGGTTAAAGTGGGTCTGTTTCAATGCCAGGAGTATCAGGAATAAGGGAGATCCACTTAGAGCATGGATGAGTACTTGGAACTATGATGTTGTGGCCATTACGGAGACATGGATTTCACATGGGCAGGAACGGTTATTAGATGTTCCGGGGTTTAGATGTTTTGAGAAGAATAGGGAGGGAGGTAAAAGAGATGGGGGAGTGGCCCTGTCAATTAAGGAGTGCATCACAGCTGCAGAAAAGGAGGTAGTCGAGAACGGTTTGTCTACCGAGTCATTACGGGTGGAATTCAGAAATAAGAAAGGAGCAGTCACTTTATTGGGAGTTGTTGTCATGGGCAACTTCAACCTCCCAAATAATGACTGAAACCTCCTTACTGCAAATGGTTTGTGGTGAGCGGGGGAACACTTCCGGTTGGCGAGCGGGGCGGTCGCACAGAAAGGGGCTCCCGCAGGGCAACAAGGTTGGGGCCTTTTTCTCCGCAGCGGGAAAAGCAGGGAAGGGGAAGATACAACCACCCCCCCCCCGCCGCGGCGAAATTAGTGACAGGGGAACCTCGGTGGCGGAGCGATCTGGCGTAGGCAGGTCCTCCCCCCTCCCCTTCCCCGGGGCACCAGAGCGCAGGCCAGGAGCGGAGCGGCAGCGGCCCGGACCAAAGCGGGGCTGAGCCTGCGGAGAGGAGGGAGCGACCAGCGACCCAACCACCCCCACCGGGAGAGCGCGGGGTGCGACGAGCAGCAGCCCCGGACAGAGCAGCGGGGACCGACCCAACCGGCAGTGACCACCACGAGGCAGGAACAAAGGGACTATGGACCAGAAGCCTCTCTCTCTCTCTCTCTACCATGGGTGAGTGAGGGAGAGGATGAAAAAAAGAACTTTTACAAAAACAAAACTCTGAAAAGAAAACTGTTAAAGAGAGGGGAGGGTGGGGGGGAGAGAATATATTATTTACTCTCTTTTTGCACTCTCTTTTCTCACACAAAGCAAGCCCATCTGCGAGGAGTTCTATAAAAGAGAAAAAATAAAGTGGTAAAGGAAAGAAGGGAGGAGAGAAGAAAAAGGGAAGAAACAAAAAAAAAAAAATAGGGTGCGGAAAAGAAAAACAAGGGAAGAAAAGAAGACAGAGAAGGGGGAGAAAAAATGCCAGAAGGGAGCCAAAGCAGAGGGAGAAGTGGCACCAGAGGCAGACGGGGCAATGGGCGAGTCAGCTCAGGCGAGCGAATCAGCACACGAGGCGACAGAACGGAAGTATCGCCGCATCAAAAAGAGCTGGACAGGTGCACTCTCCCCCAGGGCCAGGGGGGAGCTGGAACTGGAAGGCAGCCTTTGTCGAGGCGCTGAGGGAGCATCAGCAGGTAAACAAGGCAGAGGCGAAGGCAGACATAGAGGCCGCAGTGCAGGCACCGGTAGCCAGGGCCATGTCAGGGGTGCAGCAGGCCCTGACCAGACTAGAGGAGAAATTGGATGCCCAAGGGAGAAACTGGAAGCCCAGGAGGCGACCATTAAGGAGCTGGAGAAAGTAGCGACTGACATGAGCGACCGGGTCACGGCCCTGGAGAGAGAGGTGATGAGATTCGGTGCAACACAGGGGAGCCTGAAGGGCAGAGTAGACAACCAGGAAAACCGCTCGAGAAGGCAAAATGTCAGGATAGTGGGCCTGCCAGAGGGGATCGAGGGTAGAAACACCACAGCATACGTGGCCGAGATGCTGGGCAACTTAGTGGGGAGGGAAACTTTCCCCAACCCACCAGAAATGGACAGAGCACATCGGTCGCTGCGCCCGAAGCCCAAGGCAGGAGACCACCCGAGAGCAGTCATAGCTAAACTGCACCGGTACCAGGATAGGGAGACAATCCTGCGCTGGGCCAGGAAAAATAGAGCCTGCAAATGGGAAGGTCACGCCATTCGAATTTATGAGGATATTGGGGCAGATATAGCCAGGAGACTGGCAGAGTTCAATAGAGCAAAAGCAGCTCTTCACAGGAGCAATGTGCGTTTTGGTATGCTGTACCCAGCGAAACTCTGGGTCACATACCAAAACAGGGAATACTTCTTTACAGCCCCCGCTGAGGCAAACAAGTTTGCCGAGGAGCACGGGCTGGAAAACCACCAGCGAGGGTAGGGACGAGGGGCCCCTGGGCAAGGGGCAACGGCATGCCGACTGGGGGGTGGGAAGGGGTGAGACAATGCCTGCTAGCCCCCCCCCCCCCCCCCCCCCCCCCCCCCCCACGGCAAGAACACCCTGAACAATGAGCAAACCACTGCCCGAGGGACTGCTCCAGGTGGGAGGCCAGGCCCCAGCACGAGGGAACGAGAGTAATGGAGAAGGGAGAGCAAGCGAGAGGAGTGCAGGGTAGGATGGGGGAAGAATGGGCAGAAAACCGTAGAGGCCAGGCAGGGGAGAAGCGAGACAGTAACCCCCGAGAGGGGGGCCACCGTACTAGCAGTAAAGCTACCGCCGGGGGCACGCAACAAAGCAGGGCCGCAGCGTGCCCCCAACAGGGGGGAAGGCGCCAGGCAGGGGAGGGGGGGGAACACCCATCAGAGTCAGGAGAGCAAACGGGGACAGGAACAGGGGAAAGAGGGGCAAAGGAGGGGTATACGGGGGAGGAGGGAAAAGGGAGAGACCGGGGGCGGGGGGTACACAGGGAGCGATAGACCAGGGAGGGAGGATGCAGGGAAGGAGGGACAAAAGAGGCTAGAAAAGGAGCAGGGCTACAAAGTGCCACAACCAAGGGCTTCGAAACAAGGAACTGCTGCAAGCACCCACCCAGTATGGTCTCTGGGCGAAGGGAGGCCCCAGAGTGCAGGGGACTATCCGCGTGGCGGACCACAGTTGACGGCCATGGCGGGTGCCCCCAGGACAAGGGGAAACCCCGGAGCGCAGAGACCGTACCGCATGGAGAGAGCAGCGACAGCAGCCATCCTGGACGCCCCCCTAACAAAGGGAAACCCCGGAGGGCAGGGGCGCGTCCACCAGATAAGTATGGTTAATCCCACAGGAGCAAGGGGGCAGAAGCCCCCCACCAGGATAGTCACCTGGAACGTAAGAGGCCTCAACGGCCCAGTGAAGAGATCCAGAGTCCTCACCCACCTAAGAAATATGAGGGCCAACATAGTCTTCCTCCAAGAGACACACCTGAGAGAGCAGGACCGACTGCAGGTAAGAAAGGGCTGGGTGGGACAAACCTACCATTCCTGCTATGGGACAAGGGCCAGGGGGATGGGGATATTGATCGGCAAGAGGACGATGTTTAGGGCGACAAAGAGGGTTACGGACCCAGGGGGACGGTACATCATGGTCAGCGGGGCCCTGGATGGGGCACCGGTGGTACTAGTCAACGTGTACGCACCCAACTGGGACGACATGAGCTTCATCAAAAAGACCATGGCAGAAATCCCAGACATAGCGACGCATCGACTAATCATGGGGGGGGGGGGGGACTTCAACTGTGTACAGGATCCAAAGACGGGCAGATCAAACCCCAAAACGGGGAAAACCTCAAGCATGGCAAGGGAACTCAGTCACTTTATGGAGCAGATGGGAGCGGTGGACCCCTGGAGGTTCGCCCACCCGGGGGAGAAGGAATTCTCCTTCTTCTCCCCAGTACACAACGTGTACACCAGAATTGACTTCTTTGTGGTGGGGAAAACGTTGCTTCCAGGGATAGACAAAGTGGAATACTCCGCAATTGTGATATCAGACCACGCTCCACATTACATGGACGTGTGGCTAGAGACAGGCAGGGCCCAGCGCCCCAGATGGAGGTTGGACGGTGCCTTAGTAGCTGACAAGGCCTTCAGTGAAAGGATAGCGCGGGCCATAGCGGAGTACACGGAGAACAACCAGAACGGGGAGGTCTCACCCTCCACGCTCTGGGAAGCACTAAAGGCCGTACTAAGATGGGAAATCATCACTTTCAAAGCGCAAAGAGATAGGGAGGAAAGGGTGGCAAGGCAGAAGCTGGTCGACTCCATACTGGAGGTAGACCGTAAATACTCCGAGGCCCCGACCGTGGAGCTCCTGGCGGAGAGGAAAGAGCTACAAAGGAACTTTGACCTGCTCTCCACCAGGAAAGCAGTGCACCAACTCCACCAGGCGCGTGGGACCCTGTACGAACACGGAGGCAAAGCCAGCCGCCTGTTGGCACACCAGCTGAGAAAGCAGGCAGCCACCAGAGAAATTGCACAAATCAGGGGTACCGGAGGCACGTTGGAAACAGAACCAGAAAAGATTAACAAGACCTTCAAGGCCTTCTGCCAAGAGCTGTACACCTCAGAGCCCCCAAGGGATGAGTCTGGGATGAAATGGTTCCTTGATGGACTGGACATTCCAGTTGTGGGGCAGGGCAGAAAGCGGGGCCTAGAAGCACCACTAGCATTGGGAGAGATCATGGACAGCATTAGCTCCACGCAGGCGGGGAAGGCGCCGGGACCGGAAGGATTCCCGTCGGACTTCTACAAAAAATGCGCGACAACTCTGGCCCCGCACCTTTGGGAGATGTTCACAGACTCGCTAGCTAGGGGCACACTGCCACCCGCGCTAGCACAAGCCTCAATCTCGCTGATACCTAAGAAAGACAAAGACCCAACGGAATGTGGGTCATACAGACCCATCTCACTGCGGAACGCAGATGCCAAAATACTGGCCAAAATCCTAGCCAAAAGGCTAGAAGACTGTGTACCTGAGGTGGTCACAGAGGACCAGGCGGGCTTCGCCAAAGGTAGACAGCTTACCTCGAACATCAGGCACCTGCTGAACGTGATAATGACCCCCTCCGGGGAGAGAACACAAGAGGTGAACGTCTCACTGGACGCAGAAAATGTCTTCGACAGAGTCGAATGGAAATACCTCAGAGGTACTGGAGCGGTTTGGGCTTGGAACAGGGTTCACCTCCTGGGTTAAGCTCCTATACAACGCTCCCATGGCGAGCGTATGGACCAACAATACCAACTCCCAATACTTCCAGCTGCACAGGGGCACCAGGTTCACCCTGTTAAAGACAGGATTAAAGGCAGGATTCTTTGGAAGTGTGGAGGAACAGAGGGATCTTGGGGTCTACGTACATAGATCCCTCAAATTTGCCATCCAGGTTGATGGGGTTGTTAAGAAGGCGTCCGGTGTGTTGGCTTTCATTAACAGGGGGATTGAGTTTAAGAGCCGTGAGGTTTTGCTGCAGCTTTATAAAACCCTAGTTAGACCACACTTGGAATATTGTGTCCAGTTCTGGTCGCCTCATTATAGGAAGGCTGTGGATGCTTTGGGAGAGGGTGCAGAGGAGATTTACCAGGATGCTGTCTGGATTGGAGGGCATGTCTTATGAAGAAAGGTTGAGGGAGCTAGGGCTTTTCTCACTGGAGCGAAGAAGGAAGAGAGGCAACTTGATAGATGTGTACAAGGTGATGAGAGGCATGGATAGAGTGGCTAGCCAGAGATTTTTCCCGAGGACGGAAATGGCTGTCACGAGGGGACATCATTTTAAGGTGATTGGAAGAAGGTATAGGGGAGATGTCAGAGCTAGGTTCTTTACACAGAGAGTGGTGGGTGCGTGGAATGCACTGCCAGCAAATGTTGTGGAGTCAGAATCATTAGGGACATTTAAGTGACTCTTGGACAGGCAGATGGACAGCAGTAAATTGAATGTTAGGTTGATCTTAGATTAGGATAAATGGTCGGCACGACGTCGTGGGCCGAAGGGCGTGTACTGTGCTGTACTGTTCTATAAACTCATGCAGACACGGGAAGAACGTGCAAACGCAACATAGACAGACAGTCACCCAAGTCCAGAATTTAACCTGGGTCCCTGGCGCTGTGAAGCCTCTAGCTCAAACCAACTCCAAAGAATTGTTTTCAGCAAACTCAACGTCAGAAACCTAGCCTGATAGTAGAACTAGCAGATGCAGAAAATAAATGTTTTAAAAGCTTAAAAATAAGGTAAGCAGCTTTTACATTAAAAATAAGTACAAAATACAAACGTGTAATAGAAAGAATGAAGAAAAAGACAGCAAGCTTCATTAAAAACTGTTTGCTGTACGTTAACATTAGAATAACTTTGGACAAACTGAGTAGCTTTATTAGTATATCAATATTTCAGCATGATTTCTTAGCAGCATTAATATGTTAGCCCCATGCATATTAATTATGTAATCCCTTTCCTGAAGGGCACCAACACTTACCTGCTGCTGGTGCTGTCGCATCAAGGCAAACTGTCCCTCAAGCTGTTCCAGCATTTGAAGCTGAAGCTGATTCAGGTTCTTTCTGTTTGCACGTAACTGCTCCAAAAACTGGAATAACCGAAAAAGATATTCAGTCTTATGTTACCTAATCCTGAGTGAACTACTGATAGTTGTAAAATTTGTATTATATTGCATTTCTAAAATCACTACAAAAATTAAGCAGGAATAATCAAATCCAAGATGCAAAACTATATTTTCTGTTTTGTTTCATGTATGTACATTCTGTGGAGTATACACTTCTGAATAATTATTCATTTTTGCATTTTCATCATATAGTCAGATGCAGGGGCTGGAGCTAATTTCTATCTCTCCAAATGTCTCAATAACGGTCCAAAAGCTACTTTATTATGGGTCTTAATGCTAGTTTAAAATTTCCTCTTCTTGTATTGGCACTAGGTTGTAAGTAAAGCACAAAATATAAGAGCTAAATCCTAACTGGAGGAGGAGAGCAACACTGCCAAGAATGACGTCAATCCAATATAGTCCTGCTGAGAAGCCTGGTAAAAAGCCATTGATGTTTTTTTAAATTCCTCCAATACCTCTGGAAGATAAGCGGTTTCATCCAGCACGTTTTTCCAAAACTGACATCTCTTTACAACATTCCCCTTTTATACGTTGTGATCAACAACTCTTCACTTTTTAAAAGAGTACTGTTGCTGCTTTCACCAGCTAGTGCCCAAATACCTCTCCTCAGACTATCAAAGGGAGAAAAAAAAGAGACAGTGATGAAGGCAAAGAGAGAGAAACAATCTGGAAGTGGAAGAAGAGTGGGGCAAGTGGAGATTGGTGGTGGTGGGGGTGTGGGGTGGGATAGGGAAGGAGAGACTGATAAATGAACAAAGAGATGCATTTTCAGTAGTTTTGCATTGATGGAAAACTGTTTCTATTCTACAATCAGTGAATAGAATCCCTACAGTGCAGAAGAAAATTCAGCCCATTGAGTCTGCACCAACCCTTCAAAAGACGACCCGACCCAAGCCCAATCGCCCACACTATTCCTACAACTGTACCCTCGGGGGCAATTTAGCATGACCAATCCACCTAATCTGAACATCTTTGGACTGTGGGACGAAACCCACGCTGACATGGAGAGAAAGTGCAAACTTCGCAGTCACCCAAGGCTGGAATCAAACCCGGGTCCCTGTCTCTGAGGCAGCAGCGCTAACTACTGCACCACCGTGCCACTCATGTTGTAGTCTACCTGTAGCTTTGATTAGAGATGACCTACTTACTACTAGCATCTCTGCAGCTGGCATGCCACAAAAAAGGTGCATATGCTTCTCGGCTATCTAAATGCAATGGATCAAGACTGGGACCTTCTTGGTCTATATTACTCACACGCTACCATTAGAGGAGATTAAATTTTTATTTAAAAGCTGACAATTTTTGAAGTATATGTTAATTGAGATTGTACATTTCCTTAATTTCTCGCATTAAAACTGAAGGTGGGACTTTGAAGCTGGATGAAAAATTCTGCTGGAGGAATAAAATTCACATTAACCACAATAATGCAAGTCATCTTACTCAGCGGTCTTTACTCTTGCATAATTAGAATAACACACATGCCCAACACATTAAAGTAATCTTGTATTCCGAATTTGATATTACTTCTCCAATGTACCAGGCTAAGACACAATTAAAATTGAAGTAGAATATTTCTACTAATTACGTAACAGAGAAAAACAATAGTAAGCTGTCAAAGACAAAATTTACCACTTGGGGAATGCTGATCAAATGTTATGTCTATAATTTTTCCTTCTGCCCAAATGTTTTTTTTGTTGACCATGCCTAACTTTTATTTGGAAATCTGACATGGAAATGTTCAATTGAATCGTTGTTCTTAAGCCAGAGCAATCATTATCAATGTAGCTATGATCTGAAGTAGCTTCACCTTAAGATTTCTTTGAATGTCATGACATAATTAACCTGAAGAGAATTTATCTTCTAATAGGGGAGGCCTGAGTTTTTGTGCAGGACATATTAAATGGAAATGCAAATTAACCTACAATTAATTTAATGTGTGGCTTAAAGAATGTTGTGGAGACATGGGTTTCAATTCATAATGCGCAGCACTGCGGAAAGAAGGAGGTGCTCTGTTGGAATTGGCTCCACTGAATGGTCTAGATCAGTGTCATGGCAAATCTTAGAATTAGGATTGTACATAGGATTGTTGAAATTACAACGGGGCAGGGGGCTCAAGTGAAATGAAACTTACAAATCTGAAGAGTAAATTCAAGGCCATGGGGCAGTGTAGCGAGTTTGGTAGGGACAAAAAGTTCCAAGTAACATTTTTCCTTGATGTGACATATTAAAATTAAAGGCGCTTTATCTGTATGCATAAAACATTCATAACAATGGCTGAAATACAGATAAATGGATTTGATTCAACAGCTATTACAGAAACCAGGTGCACAGAGGTCATGGTTGGGAGCTAAATATTCCAGGATATTGAAAGTTAAAAAGACAGACAAAATGGAGGAGAGGGAGCAGTCACGAAAATGCAGGATAATATAAGGTCAGAAATTAGGAAGAATCTTGGTTTAGGTTAGCAGGAAATAGAATCATACGGGCAATTGTAAGAAATAAGAAGGATTAAAAACGGTGGTGGGAAAGATTAACAAGCCCCCCAAGTAGCAAAAACTGTGTTAGACAAGAATATTTATCAAGAAATAGCATTTTCCTATGACTGTCAGGCCAACAGACCTGCTGTTCCCTGTCTTCTGTTCTTGAATAATAATGTTACATGTCCTACTTTCCAATCCACAGTGACTGTCCAGAATCTAGGGAATTTGGAGTTTTCTGTAATGCTTTGTAGGTTAGTTGAGAATTATGAAATGTAACAAACACAACATGGGTTAATCTTCACACATGTTAGACAAGGAAAATAGGCGAAAGTAATTTGCAGCTTGTGTAATGCATTTGAGACAGTTTCCCAGAAGAATACATCAATCAAATCAGGGAAGAATTTATTTTAGAACTCATTTTGCATCACGAGACTGTATTAATTAGAAATTGATAAGGGATCCTCTGGGAAAGAGTGATCACAGCATAATGAATTTCATTGAGTTTGAGGGTGATGTGCATAAGTTCGAAACTAGAGTATTGAACTTGAAGCCAATTAAATAGGTTTGAAGAGTAAGTTGGTTAATGAAGAGTGGAAATTAGATTAAAAGGCATGACAATGTATGACCGATGGCAGGCAGGTAAATCAACATTTCATAATTCGCAACCAATCTACAAGCCATTAAGAAATTCTCGAAGATACCAAGGTTCTGAATCTAGTGATTGGAAGGTAGCATATAGAACACTGCTAATCAAGAAAAGGAGGCCGAGAGAAGACAGGGAACCACTGTCAGTTACCCTGATAGTCAAAGGAAAATGCTATCATCCATTGTTAAATAAGTGTTAACAGGTCACCTAGACAAAACATAATATGGTTAGGTAGAGTCAACACAGTTTTATGAAAGGGTAGTTGTGTTTGGAAAATCTATTAGCATTTGTTGAGGATTTAACTAGCAGGTTAGATACACGTACAACTAGTGGATGCAATATATTTGGATTGTCAAAAGGCAGCACGGTAGCATTTTGGATAGCACAATCGCTTCACAGCTCCAGGGTCCCAGGTTCGATTCCCGGCTTGGGTCACTGTCTGTGTGGAGTCTGCACGTCCTCCCCGTGTGTGCGTGGGTTTCCTCCGGGTGCTCCGGTTTCCTCCCACAGTCCAAAGATGTGCCGGTTAGGTGGATTGGCCGTGATAAATTGCCCTTAGTGTCCAAAATTGCCCTTAGTGTTGGGTGGGGTTACTGGGTTATGGGGATAGGGTGGAGTTGTTGACTTTGGGTAGGGTGCTCTTTCCAAGAGCCGGTGCAGACTCGATGGGCTGAATGGCCTCCTTCTGCACTGTAAATTCTATGAAATAAGGTGCCATACAAAAGGCTGATGGGCAAATTAAGTGGAGATGGGATATATTGGCATGGAGAAAAGCCTAATTAAAGTTCAGAAAACAGAGTCGGAAGAGATGGGTCATTTTCAGGTTGGCAGGGTGTCACCAGTGGAGTGCTGCAATGATCAGTGCTGGGGCTTCAGCCATTTACGATCAATATTTATGAGTTAGTTAAAGGGACCTAGCATAATGTGTTCAAGTTTTCTGATGATACAAAGCTGGATGGGAACTTAAGTTATGAGAAGGAATCACTGTCTGCAAAGGGATACAGATAGGTTAAATAAGTGGACAAGCTGCCAAATGGAAGGTAATGAAGGAAATAGGTTATTCACTTTGATAGGAAGAATAGAAAAACTTTTTTAAAAAATGGTACGTAACTTAAATATTGGCTGGTTAAATAGGGGCTGGTTTAGCACAGTGGGCTAAACAGCTGGCTTGGAAAGCTGAACCAGGCCAGCAGCGCGGGTTTAATTCCCGTACCGGCCTCCCCGAACAGGCGCCGGAATGTGACGACTAGGGACTTTTCACAGTAACTTCATTGAAGCCTACTTGTGACAATAAGCGATTATTATTAACTCCTAGCTACCTCCAGCATCTCATCTATTACCCTCTGACACTCCAACCTCTACTCTTTGTCCACCTTCGTCTTAAACGAGATCACCTCACCCCTCACCACCACCGTTAGAGCCTCCCAGACAACCGTCTTCGATACCTCACCCGTGTAGTTGAAACCTACATATTCCACGATTACTTTTCAATTCTGTCACAGAGCCCTCGGTCCCCCAACAGTCCCACATCTAATTTCCACCCCAGCCTCTGTACCACCCTCTTCTTCAATACCATATCCAACCAATGCGGAGCATGATCTGATATTGCAATTGCCGAGTACTCCGACCCCTTAATCCCAGCCAATAGAGCCTTCCCCACCACAAAAAAATCGAGTATACCTTATGCACTGCCGAGAAAAATGAGTAGTCCCACTCCGTCGGGTGCAGAAACCTTCAAGGGTCCACCCCTGCCATTTCCACCATTAGCACAGCCAACGCCTTTGCGTCCCGACAGTGCCAGCAAGCGCGGCCATGACCTGTCGAACCTTGGCTCCTGTGCCAAGTTCAGCCCCCCCCCCCCCCCCCTTTTTAAGTCGCACGTGGTCCTTCACCCTCAAGTGAGTCTCCTGCAGTATTACTACATCAACCGTCAAACTTTTAAGATGTGCAAGCACCCTTGACCTCTTGACTGGACCTCCTAACCCCTCAAGTTCCACTTGACGATCTTAACTGGGGGTCTCACCCCACCCCCCCATCCTTCTTATCCATCATCATCATACCACCATCATCATGCCCCCTGAGCCTGACCCGCCCCATCCATTATTAACATAGAACCCGCTCCCCCCCACCTCCCAGAATCTCCCCCTGCACTTCCAACCCTCAGGGATGTTGATGGGGGCTTCAGTGCTGGTAATGCAATTAAACTGCATGGAGAGAAGGTTAGATTCACTCGTTAGAGATTATCATTGCCTGACACTTGTGTTACCCCAGCCTGAATGTTCTCCAGGTCTTGCTGCATATGGACACAGGCTGTTTGAGAATCTGAGGTATCACAAATGGTCAGCACAGTGTAATCATCAGTGAAAATGCTACTTCTGCCATTATGGAGGGTTATTGATGAAGCTTCCCGATTGAGTTTGAAAATTGGTTGCCATGCTTTAGCGATCCTGATCTGGAGGCTGGGCATATCAGGTTTGATGAAGCAGTGTATCTTGTCTTCGAGCCCTGCTCCTCCCCCCCCCCCCCCCCCCCCCCCCAAGGCAACTGGCCTTATATTATCCTATTCAGGCTCGTCATAAGAGGTTGGAGGTGGCCAAATCGCGATAAGTCCTCCCCTGGTCGGGGTCGGGACCTAGGCTGTGGATCGCTTCGGCCTTGGGATAGCGGCATGAACTTGCTTTGTTCATTGGTATCCTTCAGGGGCTCTGAGGAGTGTTCGATGATCCTGTCATGGCTTTGGCCTTTTTCGAACAATATAAATGGTGTTATTTATCCTGTCATTTTTCAATAATCCTGGACGTTACTTCCTTGTAATTATGTTGTTGATTATTTGTTGTTGTCTTTTCTCCTGCAAGGGCATGCGAGATGTGGGCACGAGGGTGAGTCACCTGTTATCCTGTTCTGGCAAAAGCCATATTGAGCAGTTTATGTGAAATGTGGTCTGTGCACAGTTTTACTCCATTTTTAAAAAATGTGCTGTAATTCTTGTGATTTTGGGAAGGAGTGCATTTTGGACACCCATTATTTAATTTATAATGAAGAGGTGTGGAACCACAGCAGGGTGCTGGGTGCTTAGTTGGTGTGGAGTTGGGTGGCAAGGTTAGGTAAGTGCTCACTGAGATTGAGGATAGCCACCCTGTTAGAGCTAATCGTATCAGGTTTTATTTTGCTTTCTTTTTATAATTTAAGAATCCCTGCTCATCTCTTTCGATGGCCCAGGCAGATTATGTATCCTGGGGAGGACTGGTTCCTTCTGGCTTTTCCTTGAGATCGGTGTTTTTTTTGGGGCTCTTTTTTCTTTACAGGTTTTAGAATAGGAGGAATTGAGTGACAGTGCACAGCAAGGTAGGTTTGGTCAACCCTAGACTGATTTGTTGAAGAGAGAGACATTACCAGGCCTCTATATTATTGGAACCCTTCCCTCAAGTGGTGGAAGGTTTGATGGGTGAATTTAAGCGCCTTCCTCCAAGTGGTTAAAAGCAAATTATTGCGGATGCTGGAATCTGAAACCAAAGAGAAAATGCTGGAAAATCTCAGCAGGTCTGGCAGCATCTGTGGGGAGAGAAAAGAGTTAGCGTCGAGTCCAGATGACGCTTTGTCAAAGCTAAAAGTGGGAAATATTTATACTGTGGGATGAGAGAATGAAAGATGACAATTGCGAGCATTTGCAGAATGGGAAGCTATGCACCATTTTGCCATGTTTTAATGGCCTTTCCCTTGTTCTTGGTTGAGCTGATAGAGGCACCATGTCCAATGATTAGATCGAGCCAGTTGTATTGCTGTTCTCCTATCCCCCTCTGTATTCATATGTGCTAAGCATTTATTTGCTCACTGTGCTGTATCATTCTTGTGATTTTGTTGCCTTGTTTGTCAAAATGTAAAACCTTAAATACCATACTTTTTAGTAGACAGACGTTGCTTTGATGCCATGTCGCTCTGGAATTCAACTCTTTTCCATGCTTGCACCAAGACTGTAATAAGATCTAGAGCTGAGCAGTCCTGGCAGACCAGACTGCACACTGGTCTGCATGTTATATCTAAGTTTCTGAAAATAGTGCTAAATATATCAGAATTAGTGTACAACCAAACATTATAATGAAATCACATACCTGTAATTTTTGAGGAGTCAGGTACCATGATGGAACCTGCTGTTGTACAGGATGGTGTGGTGTGTGACCACCTGACCAGACATCTGGAGCATTTAGCTGAAGATAGAAAAAAGAACGAACAGCTTGGAACTGCCTCAACAGAAAAACTTATTATTTCCAATTTAATTGATTAACATTTCTGTACCATCTCGGAATAGAGCATCAGTAAATGTCAAATGCAGAAAATAGATGAGCAAATAGGAATGTACCTAAACAGAAATTTTAAACTATACACCTGCAATAATATATTTCTGGAACCCTGCAAAAGGTTTGAAGACCACTTTGCATAAATTGTTGAATACATCATCATGTAGACTTAATTAGAAAAAAAGCACGTGGTACTTTACATGGTAACATATCACTGAAAAAAGTCACTTACTAATTCCCAACTTTGGCCTTCTATTTGTCACGATACTTCTACAGCTACCGACCTGCTCAATCACACCCTAATTTCCTCTTCTGGAGCCCTTGTTACTAGTTAAAACCTTACTCTTTCCCTTCCTGGTTAATTCCCTTGCTACAGACCTCATATTCATGGCCTTAAGTCCAAAACGTGTAGATTCAAACATTTAATGCCTAACTGGCTTAAGCCCAAACCTAGCTGAACCATATAAAGTATTATTAGGCCATATTCCCCTCTGCTCACTATTCCAGGATCATCTGTGAAATAATCCCAGTTTCTTCACTACCAGTTAACTCTTTACACGCCTCCACCTGCCTTCTCCACAAACAAGAAGCTCACAGATAGAATCCATCCGTTCAGGCCTCTCTGCCCGATTCCTCCATTGCCCTAGCCCACAGTATCAAACATGGAAATCTTTATCCATGTTTGTGTTACCTCCCAACTCAACTATTCCAATGCTCTCCAACCAGCTTCCCTACCTCTATCCTCCATAAACAACTGCCAAGTCCTAGCACAAGTTCTGCCCTGTCATCACCACTCTGTTGGGAGAACCTACATTGGCTTCCAGTCCCCAAATGTCATAATTTTAAAGTTTTCATCCTTGTGCTCAAATCATTCCGTGGCGCATCCTGTCTCTACAACTTCCTCCAGCTCACAATCTTTCAAGAATTGTGTTCTGCCAATTCTGGCCTACTATGAATGTCCCATTTCCTCTGTTCTAACACTAGCAGCTGTGCCTTTAGTTATCAGTTCTCAAGCTCTAGAACTATCTTCCTCAACTTCTCTCAACCCTGAAAGCTACCTTAAAACCTAATTCTTTGGTCAAGATTTCAGATAACTGTTTGAAATTCTCTTCCTTTGGCTCGCAATCAATATCTGATTATGTTTTTGTGAAGTGCCTTGCGACATTGCATGTTGAAGGCACTATAAAAATGGAAGTTGTTATCCATTAGAGTGCATTATACCAACAGGTCATGCACTTGCCACATTAACTGCCTTAACTGGAGGATGCAAGCTCATGTTATTATTGAAGCCATTTTGGCAATTCGCTTTTTTGTAAATTCACAGTATATTTCATCAAGAATACTGAGCCATCATTAAAATGTTGAAAAGATATACGTGTCCTCCATTACAGAACATCCACAAAACATAGTGCACATTCCATGTTGAATAGAGTGCATTACAAATGAAATGCATGTCATCACAGGTCATTTTAAACTTTTGAGAAGCATTTCTTTAACAAACTCAATTTTCCTCCCGTCCCCCTTTCATTTGAACTCATCCTGCAGTCCTCAAAAGGACAACAATAGAACCAACCAACCGGAATTACTACCTTAGTAGGGCTGGACATCCTTTTCCTTTTAGCAGGACTGGATAGGTCATCTACTTGGTTAGAAGGAACCATGTGTAGTGGTAAGGATTGCTGTGGCTGCTGACTGAGGCCTACTAATGGTTCATTACTGTGATGGTGAGGTTTACAAGCCTACACACAAAAGAAGAGCATTGGAAATAAAATCTTTAGGTAACATTTCAAAGTACTTTCAAGATAGCTTTTCTTTTTGCTTTTGATTCCCCGTTGTTGTGCAGTAGTAATCACAGAATATATTTTCACCAGCTGAATAATGACTTAAGTGTTGTTTAGACTAATTTTTTATTTCCATTTTTGACAGAGTCGAGTACCAAGGAAAACAAATCTGAGCAGTTCTGGGCAATAGTTATTGTAGTTATCTATAAATACAGCTTTATGTATGAATAGTGCAAAGTATTGCATACAATTGGATGGTTCAACAATTACTTTCCAACAGCTTGAGAAATCACCAATTTTGATCTCAACAGCTCTAGGACCTTTAAAAATATTTTGGTAATCTCACAGTCCCAAATAATTGTAATCCCAAGAACATATTTCTTCAAATCCTACCACTGCTGAGGTTTTGCAGTTACTGTTTTGTGCGTGTGTGTATGTGTGCGTGCAAATGTATTAGCCACTAAAAAGTACCTTTAAAACTATAAAGCTAAAATGCTTAAGTACAATTGAGGTACAAATAATTTTCACCTGCTGAGCTGAATTCATGGCACCCTGCCTGGAGGTAAGTTCTGCTGGGATTGGTAGGCTCCATGCCTCCTCAATACTGGGAAGCATTTTGGTTTTACTTTGTAGGCTACCTTGTGGAAGGTTGCACAACTGGGCCTGTAAAAAGTATGTGATGCGATTATGTAAATGAAAGCTAACTGATCAGTCATACAAACCACCTAATTGCTCAACAATCATGTAACACTTGTGGCTTTATGATCACACTAAAATTTCAGTTAAACTTGTGATAAAACACATCTGTGTGAAATTTAAGCAACTTGCCCAGATTTTAATTTGTTAATTTTGCATTGTGTGCGGTGAAAAAAATCAGCAAAATCAGAACAAAAACGTATGTTAACTTTTATACAATATATTTTATACAAATATATGATTTTGAATTTAAATGTAACAATTTTCTCTCAGTAATATGCTACACCATAGTGATCAAATCTCCCAGGGATGGATGGTGTTATTAATATCTTTGCCATTTCCTCCTTTTCTATTCTACTTAAACTCAAAATTAAACTAAATGCTCAATAAAAGTCTTTAAAAGCTGCAGTTTCCTTTTAGTTGACTCATGCATTTTAAAGTAAACTTCATAGTTCTTGTAAACGGCAAACTAATTCAAATGCTCAAAAGAATCTAAAGCACTTCCACCTCCACAGAAAAGGACAGTCAAGCAAGCACTGATAAAAGTAAAAATCCCATTACTATTTTTTTCTCATCCTACTCATGATTCTCAAGAGGGAAATCACAATGACTCAACTGCAAACAAGTCAATAACCCGTGCTGCACTCAGATTAAAGAACACTGAGGGAAAGGCCAAGAGAAATTGGAAAAATGTACAGCAGCAGGATATGGATTAAAAACAGTACTAATATAAATGGCAAGAGAAAATAAATTATCGCAATAAGGACCAAAATTAAATTTACAACCAGGAAACTATATCAGAAATGCAATATTATGTTGTCTTTGCTTCGTCTAAGGACTTCTTGATAATAATACTTATTAGTGTCACAAGTAGGCTTACATTAACACTGCAATGAAGTTACTGTGAAAATCTACCAGTCATCACACTAAGGCTCCTGTTTGGGTACACTGAGGGAGAGTTCAGATATCCAATTTACCTAACAAACGCATCATTCGGGACTTGTGGGAGGAAACCAGAGCACCCGGAAGAAACCCACGCAGACAAGGGGAGAACATGCAGACTCCGCACAGACAGTGCCCAAGCTGGGAATCGCACCGGGGTCCCTGTGAAGCAACAGTGCTAACCACTGCACTACCATGACACCCTTGCCTATAAGTTGTGTTTTTTCCAGGAATGTTTAAATTTACAGTTTATAAATTTTTTACTTTTAATAGTAATAATTTATAACAAATGTTTAAACTCAGCATGATAACTTTGCTATTTGTTTATAGATTATTGATAATATTGATTATTGATCAAATACAGGGACAAAAAACTTGTTACAATAAAACAGACTCGAGGTGTTTCCAGTGGAGCAGAGACAGCCAAGGAGATCACACTGAACAAAGAAAGGCTATTTCCTCTAATTAGGAAGTTAAATAGTTACAGAATGTGGGAGTTAGGAAACAATTCTTTATACATTGCTATGCAGTATGAAATACTTTGACAGCGCTGACACAGAGATTACATCTTTTAAGGGGAGACAAGCATCTGAAGGTACAAGATCACAGGGAAGAAACAGGGCAGTAGTATTAATTTTGCTTTGCTCTGATAAGGCAACTACTTAGATGCAGTGAGTATAATAGCTTTCCTTCATGCTATAAACCTTCATGATTCCATTTGCTTAAAAATAAGCAAAATGTTTAATATTAGTGCTTATGCAGATAATGTGGTACAGGTGTCATGCAGAAAAAGAAGAAGTTGCATTGAAGATATCAATCCAATTGTTTGGTGCAACGGTAGGGTCAACCACATTGCAAGCTACATTTTATGGAAAATAAACCACTATCAGTACATGATGTGATAGTTCCATGGGTAAATGCACTGCTTGGTGTTTTACTGTGCCAGACAGGATAGAAGACCCCAAGTATAACCTCTGGTCTGTGCTGAGTTAGCCGAGTTCAGAAAGGACAACAGTACAAACTCTACAAATTGCCTCAATGAAAGAGAAAATGGGCAAAAATCTCAGCCAGGATTTTTGTTCCCCATTATTATGCAATGATCTCCCCCACTCCCAGAATTGTTTAGGTGACGACTGGTATCTGCCTCATCTGATATTTCTTCCACCTGCACTTCTTGACAGCCTTACCGATAACGTCCAAGATCATTCTTGCCAGGCGTGAAGATTGAGCAGCTGACAGGATAAGTAGCACCATGTTAATGCATGCATGTTGGATATCTGAGACCCATAAACCATAGAATATGAACTATAAAATAATGAATCTTTCCCATCCTTAATTTCTTCTCCCTGCCTCCCGAAGGTGCTAAATCGTGCTGAGGCATGATTCTGCAAGTGCCAGCAACCCTTCAGCAGAGTTGCAAAGTTATTATTCTTCAGATTATTATTCTTCGAGCTTGAAAAGTTGTTTGGCATGCCATTCACTCCGAGGTCACCACACCTAATCTCAATCTTATTGTCACTTGGTATCCACAACATTTCTGGGAGAGGTTACAGAATTGCAATCCAGTGCGAAACCCTGGGTGGTCCTGAGATCTCCAACTAAAACCTTGGTTGTCAGCAATTATCTCAACACAGACTAGGAATGTAATTTGGAAGCTTCCTCTGGCCTAATTCTACACCAAGCATATTTGTACCTCAGATTATGAAGTCAAACAAAGAAAGATACTGCAGCTTTATCAGAAGAATTCAATGTCACTTGCATCAGCATTGGCTTATGTAGAAATACTGTGTAGGCAGGTAGGACTTAAAGAAAAGAATAGCTTTGCACTCAAGATACCATATAGCAGGCAATTTTGGCAAAAAAATATATAATGGGACATACAGCAATTTTCCCTTCCAGTTCGACCTGAAGCAGTGAAAAACAACTGAACTGCTTTCTTCAGATCTTCAAGTTTTAAGCCGAACATGATTTTAACAATGTAATTCATATAACCTGCTATGTGGTACTGCATAAAGCTAATTTGATTACAATTTTTTTAATGGTAACTTCTATTTCAAAAATACAATTAAAGCAGAAGACATAATCTTATAATTAACTTCTTACAGTGCCTAAATTGCCCATTCAAATTATATTCCTTGGAATTCTGTCTGCATGGTTTCTGGTTAACTAACCAGTTTAAACTAAACATTGTTGCTTTAGAAGTATCTTTCTAATTCTGTGAAATATGGTTTAACAAACCATATAGAAGCTTTTTTTTTGCCTAATCCAATGATGTAAATTCTTTAAATTCATTAGAAATAATCCATTTAATTTTAAAATGAATAATATGCATTTAGGATACCACACCCCAAACCAGTTTACCTGCAAGTACTTTATCCTTGCTGTGAGTGCAGAAGTATTACTACAATTTTTGCTCCTAGTTGCATTTATGTAACATTTAATTGCATCCTGAGGTTGATTGCAGGATTCATAGAGTGTTCCCAGGTCCATCCAGGCTGCAGCATGTCCATGGTCCAGCTGAACAGCGCAGATATAGGCCTGTAAAGCATCCATTGGCTGGTTCTGTTGCTGATACAACACCCTAAGACAGTAAACAAATGGCAAACAGGACTGAACTGATGCAGAACTGATGAGGTGACAAACAAAAATTACTGGAGCATTCCATGTTTCTATCTTGTCATCTAGTTTTAAGTATCTGCCATTTCTTACCCTATTGAACACCATGTATCAGCACTCGCTTCTGATTTATCAATGGAATGCCTGTATGATAAGAAGGCATCCTGAACTTTGCCAATGCTTGAATAGCACCTGTAACAAAATAACACAATTCTGAACATATACAATCAAATCAGATGTTATTTTTCCAACTCAAAGTCTTTGTATTTTAGATAATGGAGTTCAAATAGATAGATTCACCCCACCCAGATTAGTTACTAATTGATGCACAAAACATCATTTACTTTGATATGGTTTGCTTCATTTTCACAAATGACAATTAAGAGCCAATTACGTTGGCCGTGGGACTGGAGTGACATACGTTACTGGATTAGAAAAACTCGCATTTTTATGTACATTTACATAGCACCTTTCAAGGACTCGGGATACCTTGAAGCATTTTACACTTTTGAAGTGTAGTTTCTGTGGCAGCCAGCTTGTGCATAGCAAGGTCTCACAAATCTGTGATCATGATCAACTTCAGTGGCATTGGCTGAGACAGGAGAGACCACCTCTTTAAATCATGCCATTGGATCTTTTACATTCACCCGAGACGCCAGACTATCTCAGTTCAACATCTCATCCGAATGATAGCATCTCAAACAATGCCGCACTCTCTCGGTACCAGCTTCAGTCTGAATTGTGCTCAAGTGTATGGAGGGTCAACTGAACCCATAGCCTCAGCTCAGAAGCAAGAATGCCTCCACCAATCTACTGCTGACACCATGGGCAAAGTTTTTAATGACACTCCAATTTCATGGTTACTTCGGCAGATTTTTAAAAATGAATTTAAATTCATTACTACAATGCTGGGATTGGAAGTTTTAAATTCACAGATAAATTAATCTAGCCCTCTGGATTATTAGTTTAGCAAAATAACATTACACCACTGTACCCCTATTTGCAAGGGGAGAGCAACTGGAGACAGAGGAATAAAAATTGCTTGATTTAAAATTTGTGGTCTACATTGGTCAGTCATCTGTCCAACCATAGCCCAATATGTAGCGTGCACATAGCTTGGAAGCAATTTTCAGTTCTCAAGAATACATAAGAGAGCAAGTGATAGAATAAAAATTAGACGCAGAACAAGAAATCTTCAAGTTGCACCATCTGAGTGAAGTAGCAGGATGGCAGCTTTGTTCATGGAAGTTAAAATGCATCTAAATAATGAGGAAAGCGACACCAAACATAGGCAAATGAATACTTTTACCCATTCAAGTTTCATGAGTGTAGTACACCCAAATTACATGAGAGAGGTGGGAACACTTTGCTCATGTTGAGGCCAAATTCTTAGTCAATTTTTTTTATCACACTATATAAAGCATGAAAACTATTTCGTGCAGTTGCCTTGAAAATAGCATGCACATGGAACTTTTACGGTCATAATACAACACAGTCTCTTAATAAAAAGCAGAAACCCCATCAGAATATGCAACACAATTCAGGAGTCGGGTTGCCAATTGTACAACATTTTCCTGCAGTCTCCATTCATTGAAGATAAATCTCCAGGGTACTGCTGCTAACAACCTCAGATATCATAAGGACATGAAAAAAGAATGTTTTCCATTTTCCTTGAATATTTTAGCTTATTAGCTAATAACTAGGAATGGGGAAAGAAAAAGACTCTGACTTACAGGGATGATCCAATTGGGTAATGACGGTTACGGGGGTAGATGGGAATGTAGAATCAAGAGCGGTTTGCTTTCCAATTGGTGTGGAAGTAATACATGTCAAAAAAACCAACAGCAGGAGTGTTGGTGCTTGGGAGGGCAGAGGCCATGTGATGAAGTAATTTTAGCCCTGCTGTAACCCAATGGAAGTGAGAAGAGATTTAGGTGAAGCATGAATACTGGATGGGTTGAACGGCTTATTATTTTGCTGTATATGTTATACACTATGTCAACATACAACAGTCTTCCTGACTTTTGGCTAAACCTACCATCTCCCACTTGCTCATGAGTACTTTGATCTTATCTCTACAAACTCGTCAAATTCAACCGAGTATTAATTCTACCCCACCTTCCTTGGAAATCTGTTTGCCTCTATTCTCTTTTCAAGATAAAGTAGGTCTGAGTGGAGATTGTTAATCTCTGAAGTACCTCATTCAGTCTATGCATTGTCCAAATCAGGCTAATTGAGGATAAGGTCTGAAATTGTACACAACCAAATTGTCTTCAGACAAATCTAATAAACATGTGTAAAACAAGAATCCCAGTAGTTGATTGTCAGCAGCTACTGCTGCAGACGATGAATGACGAAACACTTTTTTGGGGCAATAATTTTGGTTGGGGGGGGGGGGGGGGCACTGCTGTTTCGTAGGCATCAACATCAAGTGGTAAAGATGGTGGTTATTTCACAGAGAACAGGATCAATGCACAATGGTAAGATTAAGCAATTTATCATGGCAGAAAAGACAATATTAATTTTATTCCAGTCATGATCTTGTACTGTACTGACAGTTTTGTCTTCAGTACTGTACATCAGACTCTAAAATGGCATAAGCCAGTGTGCCGTTCAGTGAAATGAATTTGCTATAAGCCAAAGTTCAAGAACAAGGAATGGATTTCTTGGCATCTGCTATGGCAGCTCAGATGGCCTCAGCTGAATGCAAGCACAAACAAAAGTAAGACATTTGACACAAATGACAGATAATACCAAAATAAAAACAGAAAATATTTAAAATGTACAGCAGGCCAATGAGCATCTGAAAGAGAAAGACCATAAGACACAGGAGCAGAATTAGGCCACTCGGCCCATCGAGTCTGCTCCGCCATTCAATCATGGTTGATATTTTTCTCATTCTTCTACGCATAACCCCATATGCCCTTGTTATCAAGAACTTATCTATCTCTGTCTTGAAGACTCAGTGATTTGGCCTCTTCTGGAGCAAAGAGTTCCACAGATTTACCACCCTCTGGCTGAAGAAATTTCCCCTCATCTCTGTTTTATAGAATTGTCCCTTTAATCTAAGATTGTGCCCACTGGTTCTAGTTATTCCTCCTGGTGGAAACATCCTCTCCTCATCCACTCTATCCAGGCCTCGCAGTGCTGTAAGTTTCAATAAGATCCCCTCCCTCATCCTACTAAACTCCAACGAATACATACCTGGAGACCTCAACCGTTCCTCATATGACAAGCTCTTCATTCCAGGGATCATTCTTGCGAACCTCCTCTGGACCCTTTCCAAGGCCAGCACATCCTTCCTTAGATAAGGGGCCCAAAACTGCTCACAATACTCAAAATGGGGTCTGATCAGTGTTATATAGCCTCAGAAGTACATCCCTGCTCTTGTATTCTAGCCCTCTCGACATGAATGCTGACATTGCATTTGCCTTCGTAACTACCAACTGAACCTGCACGTTAACCTTAAGAGAATCTTGAACAAGGATTCCCAAGTCCCTTTATGCTTCTGATTTCCTAAATATCACCCCATTTAGAAAATAGTCTATGTCATCATTCCTCCTTCCAAAGTACATAACCTCACACTGCTACACATTACATTCCATCTGCCACTTTTTTGCCTACTTTCCTAGCCTGGCCAAGTCATTCTGCAGACCCCTTGCTTCCTCAATACTATCGGTCCCTCCACATATCCTTGTATCATCTGCAAACATAGCAACAGTGCCTTCAGTTCCTGCTTCCAGATCGTTAATGTATATTGGAAAAAGTTATGGTTCCAGCACAGACCTGAGGCACACCACAAGTCACCGGCTGCCATCCTGAAAAACACCCTTTCTCCCCACTCTCTGCCTTCTGTATATTGTGAAAAGCTGTGGTCCTGCCATCTTGAAAAGACCCCTTTATCCCCACTCTCTGCCTTCTGCCAGTCAGCCAATCTTCTATCCATGCCAGGATCTTACCCTTAACACCATGGGCTCTCAACTTATTTAGCAGTCTCCTATGCGGCACCTTTTCAAAGACCTACTGGAAATATAAATAAATTGTCTGCTGGTTCTTTGTCTAACTTCCTTGTTACCGCCTCAAAGAACTCTGACAGATTTGTGAGACATGACCGCCCCTTGACGAAGCCATGCTGACTCAATCCTACTTTATCATGCATTTCCAAATACGCTGCGATCTCATCTTAAATAATACTCTATAATCTTACCAATGACCAAAGTCAGGCTTAGCAGCCTATAATTTCCCATCTTCTGCCTCCCATCCTTCTTAAATATCAGTGTTACTTTAGCCACTTTCCAGCCCTCTGGGACCCTCCTTGCCTCCAGGGATTTCTGAAAGATCACCATCAGTATACCTCCACAATCTCCTCAGCTATCTCCTTTAGAACCCTGCTCCAGGTGATTTATCCACCTTTCAGTTTCCCCAAAACCTTCTCCTTTGAGAGGGCCACAACACTCACCTCTGCCCCCTGATTCTCCTGGAGCTCTGGTATCCTTCTGGTGTCTTCCACCGTGAAGACTGATGCAAAGTAACTATTAAGTTCCTCTGCCATTTCTTTGTTTCCTATTATTACTTCTCCAGCCTCATTTTCCAGTGGTCCAATGGCTATTTTTGCCTCTCTCTTACCTTTCAATATAACTCTTACCTTTTATTTATATTGCTAGCTAGCTTGCACTCATATTTAGTTTTCTCCCCCCTTATTTCGTTTTTAGTTGCCCTCTGCGCGCATTTAAAGGCTTCCCAATCCTTTGGCTTCCCACAAATCCTTGCCACATTGTATATTTTTTCTTTTGTTTTTATGCTGTCCTTGACTTCCCTCGTCAACCATGGATGCCTCGCCCTCCCCTTAGCATGTTTCCTCCTCCTTCAGATGAATTTCAATTGTGCCTCTCGAATAACCCCCAAAAATTCCTACCATTGCTGTTCCACTGTCTTATCTGCTAGGCTCCCCTTCCATTCAACCCTGGCCAGTTCCTCCCTCATGTCTTTCTAGTTGCTCTTATTTAATTGTACTACCATTACATCGGATTCAGCTTCTCCCTGTCAACTGCAGGGTAAATTCTATCATTTTGTGGTCACTGCCCCCTAAGGGTTCCATCACCTCAAATGTCTTAATCAAGCCTGCCTCGTAACACATCACCAAATCCAGAATTACCTGTTCCCTAGTAAGCTCTGTCACAAGCTGCTCCAAGAAAACATCTTATAGACATACCACAAATTCCGTTTCTTGGGATCCACTACCAACCTGATTTTCCCAATCATCCTGCATATTGTAGGCTCCCATGATTATTGTAGTATGGCCTTTTTTTTATATGCCTTTTCTATATCCTGATTTATTTTCTGCAGCACATCCTGACTACTGCTTGGGGGCCTGGACATAACTCCCATCTGGGTTTTACCGTTGCAATTCCACAATTCCACCCACAGATTCTATGTCTTCTGATCCTATATCGTTTCTTGCTATCGATTTAACTTCATTCCTTACTAACAATGCAACCCCGCCCCTCTGCCCACCCTTTCGATAGGTCACATATCCTTGGATAGTCTCCCATCAGGGTTTTACCTTTGCAGTTCCGCAATTCCACCCACACAGATTCTATGCTTTCTGATCCTATATAGTTTCTTGCTATCGATTTAACTTCATTCCTTACTAACAATGCAACCCCGCCCCCTCTGCCCATCCTTTCGATAGGTCACATATCCTTGGATATTCAGGTTAGAAAGCTTAATCAGAACTGAGTTTTAGGTTGTTGTCTTGCGATAAATAGTTAGATTCAGGATACCAGACTTCTTAATCTAATTGATTTTTTAAAAAAAAAATCAACATTATATCGAATAACTTTATTTTTACCTGCCAAGAAAGTACCAAGATTGGCCAGAGTTTGGGTCTGCCTCTAGAGATTTCTGGAGACACTGAATAGCAAGACTTTCTTTAGTTGTTTTGTCTCCTAGTGGCTCCACTGTGTGATGCATCCAGCCTGCAATAAGGTGAACATTAATTAATGAACTATATCCGTACTTTAGTAAGAAACAATTCTGGACCATATGTCAGAGTGTTAATACTGCTTTAATGCAATACAATTTTTGATGGATAAGATGTATCAAATTATCAACACAATTGTTTAAATTGTTGTATATTCCAATTTTTCTCTTGCAAGAAAATTTTTTTTTGAATAAAAAGGCAGACTTGAGACACTTTAAAATCTGTATGATGCTGCATTAATGAAAGAGGATAGCTACAAATGCAGTTTAATCTGGTAAGCATAGTGAATTAGTGAAAACATACTCATGAAAATATATAAAAAACTTAGACCTGCATGCATTTAATGGACTGTGCAATGGAACATCACTGTCATGAGGACCTTGTTTCTTCCCCCAATCTTAAGCCTTTATTGTAATGCACAATAATGGTGGGGTTACTGGGTTATTGGGATAGGGGGAGGTGTTGACCTTGGGTAGGGTGCTCTTTCCAAGAGCCGGTGTAGACTCGATGGGCCGAATGGCCTCCTTCTGCACTGTAAATTCTATGAAATCTATGAAATCACGACATTCAGCAACATTTCAAGGTTACATTCAGTTTCACACTGTCTGGAACATTAAGCTCCTGCTATATATTTAAAAAATATTAAAGTATGGTCTATGTGCACGTGTTCTTAAATGGAATGCCAAAATCAGAGAAGATTTACATCAACTATGCTTATATGAACATACATACATATGAAATAGATGTAGGCCATTCAATAAGGTCGTGGCTGATCTGTTTGTGTTTCGAATTCCCCAATCCCATCTAGCCCCATAACCATTGATCCCTTGCCTAACAAGAATGGATCCACATCCACGTTAAAAATATTCAATGACCCCTGCCTCCACCACCTTCTGAGGCAAGTTCCAAAGTCGCATAAACTTAAATTTAAAAAAAAATCTTGGTCCTAAAAGAAATCCTTTAATTTCAAAACAGTGCCCCTTGTTCACAAGAGGAAACATCTTTGTCTGTAAAAAGGCATGGTCCTCAAATTATGCAAAAGTTAAGTACAACGAAAGGTGTACAATATAGCTTTTGAGCTGTAGCAATGAGTTTCAGAATACATTTTCATACCCTATTGATTTCTCTCCTTCCCTTGCACATCATTCAAAAACACACTCTATGGGCGCAATTCTCCTGTTTCAAATCTATGTGTTTCCACCAGCAGGGAATTGGGACTGTTTCCATTGGCAGTAGAAGCACCGCTCACATGCCATTCAATGGCACTCAGAAACTATTTTTCAGTGGATCGAGGCTCAGGGAGGCCGGGCCGAAACTCGCTGACAGATCCCACTCCTCAGAGACCCTGATCTCAGAATAATGTTGAGTTCCACACCTCCCGCCAAAAACTCTCCACACTGTGCTCTGTCTGAGTGTTGCCCCCATACCTGTCCTTTCTCGGAAGCTCTTCAGAACAAAGAGACAGCCTCTTTAAACAAAACTGCAGTTAGAAAGAACACCTGCTCAAAAGGGCAAGCACGTCAGAGTTTATGGACCCCTGTGGAGCTGTAAAAATAAACAGTAACCCTCCTTTGAATTTGCATGGGCGTATCAATGAAGAGGCTTGTAAAAGGAAATGGACAACGAAATTGAATGGAAACAATGCAGTTCAAAGCTTTTAGCTTCAAAGCATGCACAGGTGCGTGTAAAAGCTAAAGGGAACTAAATTGACTGTGGGAAAAGCACCTCAAAAGGTTTCCACATTAAAGGGAATATTTTCACTTTCTTCTGACAGATCACTGATATTGTCAAGCTGGGAGAGATCAAAGGTTTTAAGGCAACAAAGGGAAAACTTTCACTTTCTTCTGACAGATCTATGAAGTTGACATGCTGGAAGAGACATCAAAGGGTTCCAACATCAGAGGTAAGACTTTAAACTGAAAGTTGACATGCTGAAAGACAATTTCATGATTTTCAAGGCAACAGATGGAAAGAAACCTACTGATCCCCATCAGACCAAAAGACATAGGAGCAGAATTAGGCCATTTGGCCCATCGAGTCTGCTCCGCCATTCAATCATGGCTGATATTCTCACCTCCATTCTCCTGCCTTCTCCCCGATTCCCTTATTAATCAAGAACCTATCTATCTCGGTCTTAAAGGCACTCAGTGAATTGGACTGCACAGCCGTCTGCGGTAAAGAGTTCCACAGATTCACCACCCTCTGGCTGAAGAAATTCCTTCTCATCTGTTTTAAAGGATTGTCCATTTAGTCTGAGATTGTGTCCTCTGGTTCTAGTTTGCCCTACAAGTGGAAACATCTTCTCCACGTCCACTCTATCCAGGCCTCGCAGTAAGTTTCAATAAGATCCCCCTTCATCCTTCTAAAAGCCAACGAGTACAGACCCAGAGTCCTGAACTGTTCCTAATATGACAAGCCGTTCACTCCAGAGATCATTCTTGTGAACCTCCTCTGGACCCTTTCCAAGGCCAGCACATCCTTCCTTAGATACGGGGCCCAAAACTGCTCACAATACTCAAAATGGGGTCTGACAAGAGCCTTATACAGCCTCAGAGGTACATCCCTGGTCTTGTATTCTAGCTCTTGATACTAGAATTTAGCTCTTGAGCTCTTCTTAACTGCCAACTGAACCTGCAGATTAACCTCAAGAGAATTGTGAACAAGGACTCCGAAGTCACTTTGTGCTTCTGCTTTCCAAAGCATTTCCCCATTTAGAAAATATTCTATGCCTAAATTCCTCCTTCCAAAGTGCATAACCTCACACTTTTCCACATTGTATTTCATTTGCCACTTCAATGCCCACTCCCTAGCTTGCCCAAGTCCTTCTGCAGCCCACCTGCTTCCTCAATACTATCTGTCCCTCTACAGATCTTTGTATCGTCTGCAAACTTAGCAACAGTGCCTTCAGTACCTTCTTCCAGATCATTAATGTATATTGGAAAAAGTTATGGTTCCAGCACAGACCTGAGGCACACCACAAGTCACCGGCTGCCATCCTGAAAAACACCCTTTCTCCCCACTCTCTGCCTTCTGCCAGTCAGCCAATCCTCTTTCCATTTAACAGTCTCCTATGCGACACCTTGTAAAAGGCCTTCTGGAAATCTAAATAAATCATGTCCACTGGTTCTCCTTTGTCTAACTTGCTTGTTACCTCCTCAAAGAACTCTAACAGATTTGTCAGACACAACCTCCCTTTGACAAAGCAGTGCTAACTCAGTCGTATTTTACCATGCACTTCCAAGTGCTTCGAGATCTCATCTTTTTAAAAAAAATACTTTTATTCTCCATTTTCACATTTTCTTCAGAAGTTACACCCCACCAACAAACAGTAAATGGTAACGAATACAATGTCAATCCCCTTATCAACAACACAATCCCATCCTCCCACCACCCCAAACAATGACCCACCTGACAATATAAGCATCAAATAAATCAAACCCTCCCAAGATGGAAAAAAAAAGGAAAAAGAAAATGGAATCAGGAATCACCTATGATCACTGTTGACATATATGGCCCACCCCCCAACCCCCTCCCTAATATTCAATGCCATCCAATCCCCTAAAGAGTCACGTAAATGACACCCATGAATTGGAGACCACTACCCCTCCCAGACTCCTCCCCCACAACATCAGTTCCTTCCCCCAACTTTTCGCCCCGGCTAGACTCACCGAATGCTGTTCTACCAGGATCCGATGGCCGCAGCCCCTCCCCCCATCTCACTCCCATTCACTGGCCGGCTTAAACCGGCCAGTGTGGAGCTCCCTACCCGGGTCTCCTTTCCCCTTTCCCAGGAAAACCAAGAAACCCCCTTTGGCACACAACCCCTGCATAAACACCCAAGCCCCAAAGAACCATCATTGAAAATGAAAGTCCCATCTCTTCCCTTGTCCAAATATATACAGCCTCGACTCATTTAGTACATACACCAACACGCAGTAAAAAAATAAAGTTATATGAGGCTACATCGGTACACGACCATTTCTCAATTCTGCCACAGTCCTTCTGCCTTCGCAAACTCCTCCGCTGCTTCCGCCGTCCCAAAATAAAAGTCCTTGGATTTGTAGGTCATCCTTAACTTAGCTGGATATACTATGCCGCACTGCACCTTGCTAATGTACAGTGCCTTCTTCACCCAGCTGAATGAAGCCCGCCTCCTCGCCAGCTCCACCGTAAAGTCCTGGCATACCAGCTCCAGCCCACTGCACCACTCACTTTTGCTTTGCTCAGCACAGGACTTTCTCCTTCACGCTACACCTACGGAAACACAGAGTTACTACTCTTGGCGGTTCAATCGCCTTTGGTATCGGCCTCCATGACCGATGAGCCCGATCCAGTTCATATAGGGAGGGATTATTCCCCTCCCCCAAGAGCTTCGCCAACATCATAGCAAAATACTCCGTTGGCCTCGGGCCTTCCATCCCTTCAGGCAGACCCACAATCCTCAGATTCTGTCGCCTGGATCTGTTTTCCAAGTCTTCCATTTTGGCTTGCAGCCCCTGGTTGGTCTCTATCACCCTCCGCAACCCCTTCCCCATCGAGGGGAGTTGATCACAGTGCTGCGATAATGCCTCTTCCACTTCTTTCAGTGTCTCACCTTGCTCCCACACCTCCACCGCTGTGCTTGATACCCCGCCCTCAGTGGGGCAATCGCCTCCTCCACCAGCACTTTTAATACTGCCCCCACATCCTTCCTCATCGCCTCCATGTGTTTTGTGAACTGTTTTTCAAATTCCAGAGTCATCACCGTGGTCATTACTTGTGCTGTGAGCGATGCAGCCTCCCCTGGTGCTCCAGCCTCCGCTTTCCTTACAGTTCCTGCGCTGACTTTTTCACTCACCGGACTTTCGTTAACCCCCTTTATCACGGCTCTTTTTCTTCCACCCCCTTTTTTCACGGCCCTTTTTCTCCCAAACTTTGACATTTCTCCTCCCTGTGCCTTCTTACAGCCTTTTCAGCCGCCACTGCCCCCGGGACCGGGCGTTAAAACTTCAAAATTTCTATTCCCGAGTGGGAGCTCTCCAGAGTGCGGCTGCCTCCTGCCCGCCGTCACCAGCAGTCCCTTCGCGATCTCATCTTTAATAACAGATTCTAAAATCTTACCAATGATCGACGTCAGACTAACCGATTTCCCATCTTCTGCCTCCCTCCCTTCTTAAATAGTGGTGTTACATTAGCCACCTTCCAGTCCTCTGGGACCCTTCCTGCCTCCAGTGAATCCTGAAAGATCATCATTAATGCCTCCACAATTTCCTCAGCTATCTCTTTTAAGACCTTTGAGTGTAGTCCATCTGGTCCAGGTGACCTATCCACCTTCAGATCTTTCAGTTTCCAGAGAACCTGCTCCTTAGTAATGGTCACTGTACTCACCTCTGCCCCCTGGTTCTCCTGGAGCTCTGGCAACCCACTGGTGTCTTCCACGGTGAAGACTGATGCAAAGTAACGATTCAGTTCATCTGCCATTTCTTTGTTTCCTATTATTGCTTCTCCAGCCACATTTTCTAGTGGTCCAATGTCTATTCTTGCCTCTCTCTTACCTTTTATATATTGAAAGACCCCCAACATCCTGGGAAAGACCCCCAACATGAGCCCCTCCTATGCAGAAACCACGCCACCTCCCCTGAAGGACCCCCTAGGCACCTTGGAGGCAGGCCGAGAGAAAGGGTATCTTCTTGCCCTTCCTGCCACTGCTCCCAAACACCCTCCCCCAGGAATAAGCATGTCAGAGTTTGCACTGGTTCACGCCACAATGACTCCCAGCTTGTGTGTGTGTGCGTGTGTTTGTTTGGGGGGGGGGGGGGGGGGGGGGAGGAGAGAAGGGGGGGGAGAGAGAGAGAGAGAGAAGCAGTGGTGACTGGATCATCCCAGGAGATGAATTTAGCAACCTTATCTTTGGTCTCTTCATCCAAGTCATGTATATTAATTTTAGAAGTTGAGGACCCAGCACTGATCTGTGGCCCACCACAAGTTACATTCCGTTAACCAGAAAAATACCCATTTGTTCGGTTTCCTGTTAGCTAGCCAATCCTCTATGATATGTCACCCCCTCCAGCATGAGCTTTTATTCTCTGCAATAAGCTTTGATGCGGCACCTTATCAAATGGCTTCTGAAAATCTAAATACAGTATATCCAAGGTTATCCTTTATTCATGCACATATGACTCCTTCACTGAACTCCAATAAATTAGTTAAACATGATTTCCCTTTCATAATATCACGTTAACTAAGCCTTATTAGAATTGTAGAATTTACAGTGCAGGAGGAGGCCATTCAGCCCATCGAGTCTGCACCGGCCCTTGGAAAGAAAACTCTACTTAAGCTTAAGCCCACGCCTCCACCCTATCTCCGTGACCCAGTAACGCCACCTAACCGTTGGACTCTAAGGGGCAATTTAGCATGGCCAAACCACCTAATCTGCACATTTTTGGATTGCAGGAGGAAACCAGAGCTCCCGGAAGAAACCCACGCAGACACAGGAAGGTGCAAACTCCACACAATCACCCGAGGCCCGAATTGAACCTGGGACCCTGGGGCAGAGGCAGCAGTGCTAACCACTGCGCCACCCTGCCTCCCTCGAATTTACCAAGGACCCTGCCGTAACATTTTTAATAATAGCTTATGACATTTTCCCGATGACGTTACGCTAATTGCCATGTAGTATCCTGGTTTCGTCCCCTCTCCCTTTTTTAATGAAGGGATTTGCTATTTTCCAATCCAATAGCACCTTGCCAAATCCAGAGAATGTTGCAAAATTAAAACCAACACACCAACTATCTCACTAACCCACTAAGATCCTAGTATGAAGTCCATCAGCACCTGGGGATTTGTCAGCCTGCAACTCCAGTTTGTTATATACTACTTCCCTGGTGAGTGCAATTTTCCTGAGTTCTTCCCTCCCTTCAGTTTCTGATATATTTTAAAGAACAGTTACTTGCATCCTCTAAAGTGAAAACTGATTTTTTCCATCTCCTTTTTTTCCCATTATTAATTCCCCAGGCTCACTTTCTATATTGGACCAATTCTCAGTGTGGTATTGATGTTACTGACATCAGTTCAGTAACTCTTTTCATATTTAAGTATCTATGAAAAGTCTTTTATTTATTTATATTTCTAGTTTAAAACAACATTAAAACAACAAGGGGCTGGTTTAGCACAGGGCTAAAGAGGTGGCTTTTAAAGGAGACCAAGGCAGGCCAGCAGCACGGTTCAATTCCTGTACCAGCCTCCCTGAACAGGTGCCGGAATGTGGCGACTAGGGGCTCTTCACAGTAACTTCATTTGAAGGTTCCTTGTGACAATAAACGATTTTCATTTCAGTTTTCATTTCATTTCATTCATTCATTCATTGCCCACGGTTTGGATTGAAACAGGAAATTAAATTTGGATATCAAGAACCGTCAACTTTAAATTTTCAACCTGGTGTTGAAATCGTTTCTTGGCCTCATGTCTCCCTATCCATTCCTGTAATCTCCTCCAGCCTTGCAATCTTTGAAGAACTGCATTCCTCTTACTCTGGCATTGATGTTTGCCTCATCTAGGCCCTACAGTCTGGAATGCCCTCATTAACATCTCTATTTCACAGGTAACCAACTACATGAGGATTTTCTGCTGACTGCTACAATCACCCGGCTAATGAGCCTCACAAACACTGCAGTGCAGTTCCTCAAATCTCTGCTCCCAAAGAAATGGGAAGTTAGGGAGTACAACAAGATGGCATATCAGGCACACTGCCTGCCAGTCAGCTTTGGCTTTCTTAGTTGGCATTAAAGGTGAAAACCACCAGAATGTCCTATCACGTACAAGGCAAAAATCTATAAACACCTTTTTTTATAATTGTTCTAACATTTTTATTTGTAAATTTAGAGTACCAATTCATTTTTTCCAATTAAGGGGCAATTTAGCTTGGCCAATCCATCTACCCTGCACATCTTTGGGTTACATAGAACATAGAACAGTACAGCACAGAACAGGCCCTTCGGCCCTCAATGTTGTGCCGAGCCATGATCACCCTACTCAAACCCACGTATCCACCCTATACCCGTAACCCAACAACCCCCCCCCCCCCCCCCCACACATTAACCTTACTTTTTTTAGGACACTACGGGCAATTTAGCATGGCCAATCCACCTAACCCGCACATCTTTGGACTGTGGGAGGAAACCGGAGCACCCGGAGGAAACCCACGCACACAGGGGGAGGACGTGCAGACTCCACACAGACAGTGACCCAGCCGGGAATCGAACCTGGGACCCTGGAGCTGTGAAGCATTTATGCTAACCACCATGCTACCCTGCTGCCCACGAAACCCACGCAAACATGGGGAGAATGTGCAAACTCCACACGGACAGTGACCCAGAGCCGGGATTGAACCTGGGATCTCGGCACCGTGAGACAGCAGTGCTAACCATTCACTACACCACCGTGCTGCCCTATAATTGTTCTAACATAACATGCAATGCAACAGTATGTGGTGTTGCAATAAACATTTATAATTCTCAGATCTGTCCAATCGGTATAGTGACATAGTGGTTAGCACTACTGCCGCTCAGTACCAGGGTTCGATTCCGGTCTTATGCGACTGTGTGGAATTTGCGTGTTCCCTCCGTTCCTGCTCGAGTTTCCTCCAGGTGCTCTGGTTTCCTTCCACAGTCCAAAGGTGTACAGGTTAGGTGATTGGCCATGCTAAATTGCTCCCTTGCGCGGGTTAGGTGGGGTTATGGAGGTAGGGCACTGGAGCAGGAAGAGGTTGCGTACTCTTGCAGAGGGCCAGTACTCCCCAATGGGCTGATTAGCTTTCTTCTGTACTACAGGCATTCTATGGATTTCTCTCCTCTTTTAAGAGGTTGCTTAAAAGTAAGATGTCTTACAACACCAGGTTAAAGTCCAACAAGTTTGTTTAGAATCACTAGGAAGGAGCTTTGCTCGAAAACTAGTGATTCGAAACAAACCTGTTGGACTTTAACCCTGTGTTAAGACTTATTGCTGTGCCCACCCAGTCCAATGCCAGCATCTCTACATCATGGCTTAAAGATCACCTCCTTCAACAATTTCAGTGCCCTTTGCTAACATTTCCTTAGTTGTCTGATGACACTTATGAAGATGTGCTTTTTAAAAATTTGTTCATAGGATGTGGGCATCACTGGCTGGGTCAGCATATATTGCCCATCCCGGAGGGCATTTAAGAGTCAACCATATTGCTGTGGATCTGGAGTCACATGTAGGGCAGACCAGGCAACAAATACAGATTTCCTTCCCTAAAGGACATTTGTAAACCAGATGAGTTTTTACGTCAATCGACAATGATTTCATGGTCACCTTCAGGCTTAATATTGCAGCTTTTTATTGAATTTAAATTTCACCACCTGCCACGGCAGGATTCAAACCAGGGTCCCACCTCCTCTGTATAAATGTGTTAGCATTTTGAATGATTCAGTTCAGTAGGAAATCTAAAATAAATTAGAATAAAGACAAACTATTTAATTAACTTGGTCACAGACAACCAAGATATATTCCAGGATTGTGTGGGAGTATTTGGGGAAAGAATCAACTGAACTTTACATACAGGTGGTGATAATAGATTTGTGCATAAACACTCATTTGGAAGCATTTCTGAAATTATTTGAGGCAAATAGCTTAAGCAAATAATGTAATAGTTCAACAAGGCCTCTATTCCTGTTTAAATTGCACATTGAAACAGATAAAAACATTAAGATTAGTGGGCAACATAGAAGTGAACAGTGAAAGCATTTATTAATATAGAGAAAATCCTAACCCTCATTTCCAATCATCTCCACATTCTCACTGCTACTTAATTCTAACTGTCATGGATATCCTACACTCCTCAGACTTTGGCTCCTTTCCATGTCCCCTCCTCTTCATCTACTCCATCTTCGATGGCATCCTGGAATGTCTCAAAATGATATTTTTTCCACTGTCTGAAATCTATTATCAACTATGAACTGAAATGTTCCCCTGGATTAATACTAACAGTTATGTCTAGAGCTCGGAAATAAACCCGTGAGACTACATTTTGAATGTGGAAGAAGCACCATGTTAAATTGATGTTTGACCCAACAGCTTGTCTTAGCGTCTTTAATGTAATAAAACATTCCAAGGCACTTGACGGGGCCCATATAAAACAAAATACAACATAGAGCCACATAAGGGAATGTTAGTGCATATAACTAAAAGTTTGGTCAAGAGGAAAGTTTTAAGGAGCATCTTAAAAGGAGGAAAGTGAGGTAGAGATGTTTAGCGAGGAAATTTCAGAGTTTGGGACTTGGCAATTGGAAGCCTGGGAGGCGTGATTTTCAACCAAGAGAATGAGGAGGCAGGTATGGAACTCAGGAAGAGAGACTGCGAGATTCTGAAGAAAATTGACATAGGGAGCGACAAAGGTATTGGAGGGGCTGGCAGGCTTAAAAGTGGACAAAACTCCAGGTCCAGATGAATTGTGCCTGAGAATTCTGTGGGAGCCAAGGGGTTCTGACCCAAACAATTCCTCTTATACCATGGGGGAGGGGACAGAGAACTGGAGAACAGTTAATAGTGTGACTCCACTATTTAAGAAAGGTTGCAGAGATAAGGCAGGGAGGGAACTACAGACCAGTGAATCTCACATAAGTGGTAGGGAAACTGTTGGAGAACATTTTGAAGGAGAGAATCTATCTCCACTTGGAGGACAAGGTTTGTTCAAGGATAGTCAGCATAGTTTTGTCAGAGGGAGATCACGCCTAACAAATTTGATTGAATCTTTTGACCAGGTGTATAGATGAGGATAGTGCAGTTGATGTACTTTATATGAATTTTTGCAACGCCTTGACAAGGTCCCATATGGGAGACTTTTAAAGAAGGCAAATGCCCATGGGAGACAGGGTAATTTGATCAGATGGACTCAAAATTCACTTAGTTGTAGGAGACAGTGATTACAGATGGCTGCTTTAACATAGAATCCCTTCAGTGCAGGAGGCCTTACGGCCAATCGAGTCTGCATCGACCCTTCGAAAGAACACACCGCCCATGCCCACTCCCACCCCCCTTCACCGTCCCTATCCCCATAATCCTATAACTAATCTGCACATCCCTGGACACTAAGAGGCAATTTACCATGGCCAATCCACCTAATCCTCACATCTTTGGACTGTGGGGGGAAACCGGAGCACCCGGAAGAAACCCAAACAGACACAGGGAGAACGTACAAACTCCACAGACAAGCAGGTGACCCAAGGGTGGCATTGTGAGGCAGCAGTGCTAACCACTGTGCCACCCCTGGAAGCCGCAACTAGAAGCCAGTGTCCATTGGCTTTCCACAGGGAACTGTGCTGTGTCCCCTATTACTTGTCATTTATATAAACAATGTATATGACAATGTGGAGGATGGGATCAGTAAGTTTGCGGATGACACAAAGATTGGCCAGGTTGTTAACCGTGTCTTGGGTTACAGGAAGATATAGACAGGATCGTCAAATGAGCAGATAAGTGGCAGATGGAATTTAATCCTGAAAAGTGTGAGGTAACACACTTTGGAAGAAGTAATTTGACACAAAAATATTCAATAAATAGTCTGACACTGGGAAATTTCGAAGAACATAGGAACTTTGGCATGCCTGTCTACAGATCTGAAGGTGTGAGGACAGGTTAATAGGGTGGTGAAAATGGATATGGGACATGCCTTTATCAATCAAGACATAGATTACAAACGCAGGGAGGTCATGTTGGAGTTGCATAGAACTTTGGTGAGGCCACAACTGGAGTGTTGTGTGCAATTCTGGTCGCCATATTATAGGAAAGATGTGATTACACTGGAGGGGTGCAGAAGAGATTCACCAGGGTGTCGCCTAGGATGGAACATTTTAAGTTATGAAGAGAGGTTGGATAGGCTTGGGTTGTTTTCGCTGGAGCAGAGATGAATGAGGGGCAAACTGATCAAGGTGTACAAGATTATAAAGGCATGGACAGAGTGGATAGTGAGCAGCTGTTCTCATAAGTTGAAGGATCTGTCACGAGGAGACACAAGTTCAATGTGAGGGGGATGAGGTTTTTTGGGGGGGGGGGGGGGGGGGGGGGGGGGGGATGTGAAGAAAATATATTTTACCCAGAGGATGGTGACAGTCTGGAATACACTGTCTTGGACTGTGATAGAGGCAGGTTGCCTCACATTCTTAAACAAATACCTGAATGAGCACTTGGCACGTCATTACATTCAAGGCTATGGGCCAAGTGCTAGCAAATGGGATTAGGTCGGTAGGTCAGGTGTTTTTCATTTTTGGACAGCATCTTAAGAGCTGAATTTTTCTGAAATTATTGTAACACACCTTCCCAGAAGATAGTGCTGCTGACATCGGCACCTAGTACCTTTTATGGCTGGTGCTCCCAAATATCATATGTCTCAAGAGAAAAGTTCATAGCATTGACTGTAAAATACAGAGGTCTCGCCCAATTGGTGATACAGATCAGTATCTGGAGATCATGAATAGCCTTCAGGGCCACGTGTGCTTAAAGTTCTTTGGATTTGCTTCTTTTTCCCCCCATTGTAGAATAAGCTTGTTATACTGATTCATAACTTGTTTTTTTTGTGGATGCTAAGTGACCTGTGTACTTCTAGCATTTTCTGCTTTTATGTCAAGTTAAACTGGTAGTGTGTAAAATGTATCCAAACAGTTGTCCTTTGCAGAATTCCAAGAAATAAAAAGAAAGCGTCTTCTCCAGCCCATTTGAGATGCATCACACCAAGCTGAGAGGTAGATTTTTGGCAAGAAAGATAAATGGTTGAACGGTGAGATCATATTCCCCAATGCTCAAGCCAGATTTCTGGTCTTTCAGCGTTGAGCCTGAAGGCATGACTTGAGTTGCGAAGAGAACAAACAATTTTGGAGGGTTTGGTACCTACGAGCAGCTGTGCTGATGTTCTCCACAGGGATTCAAACCCATGCATGTCAACTGCTAACGCACAACTCTCCATGGATAACAACCACAACATGATGGAGGGGCTTGTGCGCTCCAACGATCCCCTGACCTATCAGGAGCTCTTTGCGCCTGATAAGGCCACCCATTGCAGCAAGGTTAGGGCGGGGTTGGAGATGCCAAACAAAAGTTCAGTTCAGAAGACCTCAACAGCAGAATAGGCCAGTTAGAAGGCCATGTGTCTCACTGGCTGTGAAGGTAGAAGGAGGTTGGAGTGGCACGGTTGTCAAGGTTCGACACTTCGCTCAAATCTGATCATCAATTGGGACTGCAGTGGTTCAAGAAGGCAGCTCACTACCACCTTCTCAAGAACAACAAATACTGGCCGAGCCAGCGACGTCTGCATCCTGTAAATGAATTTTAAAAATGTTTGTGTGGACAATGACAGCACCGCTCCTCAACAAAGTAATGTGCAGGCTTCTACCAAGGTTCATCTGCCAAGTCCTGTGGCGATAGAGAATTGGCGACAGGAATAGAGTGAACCCAAGAGTCCCTAGTCAACTATTTGCACAGAAGTGGCATGATGAGACAGTGTCATTTTTGGGCAACAGCATTTGTGACTGAATAGGCTCTTCACGATACCCTCTGCTCACCCTAAATGTTATGGGGGGCAGAAAAGTCCTAAAAATATGTTGTCTCACTTTCTGCTGGCAAGGGAACCACATCCCATAGGATCACCATCTTTATGGTCAAAGAAAGAAAACTTAAAATTTTTCAACTTTTCAACATTGATAATCTCAAGAGCGACGGTCCAGAAAGAAGAATTGTAATTGTATCATGCCAGCTATCAAGTCCCCGAATTATGTCACTGAGTGAGACCTCTCTTCCTAGAGAGGGCAGCTGAAGGAACAAGCAGGTGGCATATTGACTACGGCTTCCAGCTTCTACCGGAAAGGAGAGGCCAACAGCAATCCTCATGTTCATAGAACTGGGTTTTGCCATCTGGAATGGGATCTTGGATGCACTGCCAGCGCAATGTAAATGTAGAAACGAAAGATTCATGACACTTCACCCACAGCTCTGCTGTAACCAATATGCCACTACCATCAGCGCCTATGCCCAACCATTGACTCCAGTGAAGGTGTCAAGGAAATGTTCTATTCTGATCTTGATGTAATTCTCACTGCCATCCCAAAAGAAGAAAAGATCATCCTCCTGGGGTACTTTAACTCCAGGGTTGGCAGTGACCGGTGCTCGAGCAGAATAACTGGGAAAATGGGGGTCTGAGCAACTGGGAAAATGGAGTGGGAAAAGCCAATGCAAATTCTGTCCTGCTGTTGACAAAGTATGAAGGAGGCAGCGTTTCAGCAGCTCAAGACTGATGCCCAAAGACAAATCTGAAAGATGAAGGACTTCCGGTTGGAAAAGACAGCCCAAGAGAGCCAACAATTTTTACACATAGGTAGAACAAAGATAGAGGTTCTTCTGAAGGAATGAATATGAGCAGATAGGGGCTAAATTAAAAAGCAGAACCAAAAAAGTAATAATCTCCAGTTTATTACCTGAGCCACGAGCTAATTGACACAGCATCAATAAGATTAAAAAGGGAAATGCATGGCTTAGGTTGGTGTGGGATAAATGAGTTTGAATTCATGAGACTTGCACCAGTCCTGGGGAAGGAGGGACCTGTTCCTATAGGATGGTCTTCACCTGAACAAGCTGAGTCCAGGCGAATCGCATAACTAGGGCTCTAGATAGGGCTTTAAACTAAAGAGTGGGGAGTGGGGGTGGGTGGGGGAAGAAGAAAGAAGAGAACTGAGAAATGAAATTAAATCGATAGCAAGAAGCGATACAGGGTCAGAAGGTGTAGAATCTCTATGGGTAGAGTTGAGGAATCGCAAAGGAAAAAAAGACCCTGATGGGAATTATGTATAGACCCCCTAGCAGTAGTTAGAATTTGAGACAGAAAGTAAATCAGAAGATAGAAAAGGCATACAAGAAAAGCATTATTGCAATAATCCTGGGGCACTTCAATATGCAGGTGGACTGGGAAAATCAGGCTGGCAGCGGATCCTAAGAAAAATAATTTGTGGAATGTCTACGAAATGTTTTTTTGGAGCAGTTTGTGGTAGAGACCACTAGGGAACAGGTAATTCTGGACATTGGTGATGTGTAATGAGGTAGACTTGATTAGGGAAATGTAAGGTGAAGAAATCCTAAGGGAGAAGTGACCATAATATGATAGAATTCACACTGCAGTTTGAGAGAGAGAAGCTGAAACCAGATGCAGTGGTTTTACAAGTAAAGGCAACTACAGATTTGAGGGAGGAGCTGGCCAGACTTATTTGGAAGGGGAGCCTAGCAGGAAAGACAGTGGAACAGCAATGACAGGAATTTTGGGAGTTATTCAGGAGGCACAATAGAAATTGATCCCAAAGATGAGAAAACATGCTAAGGGAGGACATGGCAACCATGGCTGACAAGGGAAGTCAAGGACAGCATAAAAGTAAAGAAAAAAGCATACAACGCGGTGAGAATTAGTGGGAAGCCAGATGATTGGAAACCTTTAAAAGCAAGCAGAGGACAACTAAAAAGCAATAAGGGGGAAATGAAGATGAAATATAAGTAATATGTTTAATATAAATGTAGATTGCAAGAGTTTTTTTTCGATATATAAAAAGGTAAGAGGGAGGCAAGAATGGACATTGGACCACTGGAAAATGAGGCTGGAGAAGTAGTCATAGGGAACAAAGAAATGGCAGAGGAACTGAATAGGTACTTTGCATCAGTCTTCACAGTGGAAGACATGAGTGGTAAGAGAGTCAGGGGGGGCAGAGGCGAGTCTAGTGTCCATCACTAAAAAGGTGATGCTGCGGAAACTGAAAGGTTTGAAGGTGGATAAATCGCCCAGACCGGAAAGGCAGCACTGGAGATTGTAAAGGTATATTGGTGGTGATCTTTCAGGAATCACTGGAGGCAAGGAGGGTCCCAGAGGATTGGAAAATGGCTAAGTAAACACTCCTGTTTAGAAATGAGAGGCAGAAGACAAGAAATTTTCTGCCGGTTAGCGTGATTGCGATCATTGGTAAGATTTGAAAGTCTATTAGTAAGGATGAGATTGCGGAGTACTTAGAAGTGTGTGCTAAAATAGAACTGAGTCAGCATGGATTCGTCAAGGGGAGGCCGTGTCTGACAATCGGTTAGAATTCTTTGTGGAGGTAACAAGGAAGTTAGACAAAGGAGAACCAGTGGGCGTGATCTATTTGGATTTCCAGAAGGCCATTGAAAAGATGCCGTACAGGAGGCTGCTAAATAAGATAGAAATAAGTGGCAGATGGAATACAATGCGGATAAGTGAGGTTATGCACTTTCGTAGGAAGAATAGGGGCGTGGACTATTTTCCAAATGTGAAAATGCTTTCGAAATCAAAAGCACAAAGGGGCTTAAGGAACCCTAGTTCAGGATTATCTTAAGGTCAACATGCAGGTTCAGTTGATAGTTAGAAAAGCTATGTTAGCATTCATTTCAAATGTGCTAGAATACAAGATCAGGGATGTACAGCTGAGGATGTATAAGGCTATGGTCAGCCCCATTTGGAACACAGTAGTTTTGGTCCCCGTATCGAAGGATGGATGCACTGGTCTTGGATAGGATCCAGAAGAGGTTCACAAGAATGATCTTGGGAGTGAACGGCTTGTCATATGAGGAACAGTTGAGGACTCTGGGTCTGTACTTAATGGAATTTGGAAGGATGAAGGGGGATCTAATTGAAACTTACAGAATACCGAGAGGCCTAGAAAGAGTGGACATGGAGAGAATGCTTCCAATAGTAGGAGAGACTAGAACCCGTGAACAGCCTCAGACTAGGAAAAACTAGAAGCAGAGGACACAATCTCAGACTAAAGGGACAATCCTTTAAAACAGAGCTGAGGAGGAATTTCTTCAGCCAGAGGGTGGTGATTCTGTGGAACTCTTTGCCGCAGAAGGCGGTGGTGGCCAAATCACTGAGTGTCTTTAAGACAGAGATAGATAGGTTTTTGATCAATAAGGGCATCAGGGGTTATGGAGAGAAGGCAGGAGAATGGGGATGAGGAAAATATCAGCCATAATTGAATGGCGGAGCACACTCGATGGGCCGAGGACCTAATTCTGCTCCTATGTCTTATGGTCTGCCGAGACGATCCTTTAAAACAGAGAGGAAGAGGAATTTCTTCAGCCAGAGTTGGTGAATCTCTGGAACGCATTGTCGCAGAAGACAGTGGAGACAAAGTCACTAAGTGTCTCTAAGGCAAAGATAGATAGGTTCTTGATTAAGAGGTTTCAGCGGTTATAGGGAGAAGGCAAGAGAATGAGGATGAGAAATATATCTGCCATGATTGAATGGCGGAGCTGAATCAATGGGCCATATGGTCTCATTCTGCTCCTGTATCTTATGGTCTTATGAAGCCACCAGGGCAATCTATAGACCAAGATCAAATGAGAAAAATCCCCTTCACGCACAGGATGGTGTTTCTTTTCTTAAGGATGACAATACCACCCATCAACACTGGAAAGAACATTTGAACAATTCCTCAATCGCAAATCCACAGTGGCAGCTGAGACATTGCAGGCAATCCTCCAATACCCTGTGGTAGAGTCCATGAGTGGCTATCATTCACAGGAGAGCTGTAGCACGCACTTAGCTTCCAGGGCTTTATTCCTGTTTTCCTTTCGGTCTGCTCAAATCTAACTCCAGAACTGCCGTACACAGTGAAGTTCTCTTCCCCTGTGAAGATTCTCCTTGCGGCCAAAGCTAGGCTATTCTTCAGGTCTTATTTTAACTCCTCATAAAGTTGGTCTTTTCCACCAGAGTGCAAGCTCACTCCCGCATTCCTGTGTGGCGAACCAGAAACTTTTTAGTTTCTAGTTCCTCCCTCGCTCCTGGATCCAGTCAGATTAAAAACACACCTATGATATTCAGGAATATTCTTGGAACGCCTGCAACCAGATCTTGAAAATGGCTTCCTCTTCATTCTTCCCCCATTGAAACCTGAAAGACATTGTCAGTGCATCTAGGTAGAGATGCAATTAGCTGTCCTTGAGTATGCAATACATTTGCATCTCGGAATTAAATGGACAGTTTAAACCACAATTGCTTACAGCCTGACAATTATCATCACTTTTCTGGTCTCCGCTGTTAACACACAGGCTGGTGCCATTGAAGTGCAAGTTCCTTACAACTCCATCCTAGCAAAATAATCTGGAACCCCCTTTAATCTCTTAAAATCAAACAACCCAGTCTTGCTGTCAGACAGGCTGTAGAAAGGGTCTCTTGACCCCATTCATTTCATTTTGAATTTAAAGATACAGTCCCAAAACATCATAACCTTATAAAACTAATAATGGTAACAGTACCCATAAAGCTGCATCATGTTTTGAGTCATAACACCTTAATAATGAGACAGAGTGCAAGCAGAGACTAAATAAAAGTAAGCAAATCCTGCCGAGATTGAATAAAAGAAAGCAAATCCTGTACTTCGGGTCCCACTACCTCATGGAACATCCTGCACCATATGCCGAAAGATGTGCAGGTCGATAATTGCCCACTCAGTCGCAAGATCACCCATGGCAGAAATTTGCGACCGCGAGCTGACGCCATCCTCAAATGGAAAATACAGGTCACAACGACAACACCCAATTATGGACATTTCTGGAGGGGGGTGCATAAAAGAGGCAAGCAGTTTCTCTCTGGAGTTAAAGTGGTTAATATGACCAACCTATGACTGAAGGCTGAAACAAAGTCAATCCTCTCCTCTAAGGCAAACAAGAATCAGTTACTAAAACCAGAGAGATCTGCAGTATTCCAAGACAGCTAATAAAATCATAGAATCTGTTGAGGCCATTTTGTTGGCCTACCATGCGTGCTCTCTGAAAGAGCAACAAATAGTGGGGACATTTTGGCTCCATGAAACAGGAATGATTCAGTACGTCATTCAGACTGAGTGTTTTCTCATTTCACTTGCCAATGGGGTAGACAAATTTGCACTGGAAAAGTAGTGGGCAATTTAGCATGTACAATTGGTTAAGATATTCTATACTTCCTGATTAAACCTAATCCTTATTTCTGCACAAGCCCTCGTCTTTTTGGATATTGCGGGAGGTACATTTCCAGTCTGCTTTGTTGCTATGTGAGGGGGAGAAAACAGATTATCTTCCTGTTTGAAGAACAATTCCATCCTCAAGTTTACAACTCTTTCAGCTTTGCGCACCATTTTAATTTATCTGATATACAATTCCGGGAATAAAACACGTGTAGCCTAATACAGTTTATTGAAATTTTACCCATGGGCAAAGGGGATGAAGGAGGAAAGGATGGAATATTTGCAGATGCATTTGGCATTAACATAATCTTCTCTTTGGAATTTAAACTAAATTCAAAGGTTCCTTTTACAGAGGATTAAGATTAATAGGTATTTACCCCAATCAATAATATTGGTAAACCATAAAACAGCCATTTCAGTATAAACTAGGATGTTCATCACACCAATGCATTATCACCCATAAGAAATCAGTAATGAAAAATGTACCACTTGTTTTGGGCTACCAAATTATATAATCTATGAAATTCAGACGTCTTCAGATATGAAACTTTAACAACATAATGCACACTATTATGTAATCGCTTTCTGAGCAGATGAAGAAAGTTGTCCGCCTGGTACTTCAATCCGTATATAGAGAAAGCAAACACATGGCATGCACACTACATGGAAAAAGTGCACTTCACAGCAAGGTTCCGATTCACAATTAACAGTTCTTCAGCAGAGCTAGAAGTAACCATAGATAATTTAAAAGGTTAAAAGCCTCTGAAGACAAAATGTAAAATTATTTAATCTTACATAAGCAGAACTGAATTGGAAGAACTTATGTAGAAGAATATTAATATGAAGGTTTAGTACATTTGCAGTTTGGCGTTTAAAGGTTAGCCTGATTAAAGCCATCACTTTAACATAAACAATCCAACTTGTGAAACAGACATAAAAACACAGTGGGTAGAGAACAGAGGCAGCAACCAGGCATAAAATGTTTCCCAAGTTCCTTTGGAAGATACTGCTTCAATAAGAAGCCAGCATTTTAAGCACCTGTGGTTAGAAGTCAACAATGGAATTGCCATAGCAACATGGCAGAGATAGGAGGCAAAACAGCTCCAAAAGCAATGTGAATAGATTTATGACAGGACACCACTCTGGTGTGATTAGTTCCCAGCTAATGGAAACTGCAATCAATCCCCAACTTGTGCCCAAAGAGCCAAGTGTGTCTGGTGAGACTTTTAAAATAAAGTTACAACATAATTTACTTTGTGTGAGGAGATTTGAAAGCATAGGCCAATATGAATTGCAGTAAATAAGTGAAATTAGAAATTAAAATCAGTTGTTGAGCACTGAAGCTAAAGGAAAATAACAATTTAACTTACTTATTGTAAGACCAACATGAGTGAAGTTATACTCATGGTTTCTGCTAATATAATAGTGTAAAGGGCCCAAACATAAAATTATACAAAATGAACAGTGAATAGCATGATTTAAAACAAACTAAAGTGTTCCCAGAATATGGTTCTGGAACAAATGTTGGTGTGAACACATTGCCATATATCTTATGAAGAGATGACCATATCCTAGATATTCAAGAAGACGTGGACAGGCATTTTAAGGCTTGTGCGAATGGCATGCATCTTCTTTTCCATAACTGAAAAACTATTTTAAAATTACCTACCAAATATTTACCTACCAGTTACATAACCAATTTTTTAACAATATTGAACCGCAATTTTTAAATAATAGTGAATGCCAAAGCAATGCTAGAAAACTTATGGATTAGCTTAAAATGAAGGAAGAATTCCACATGCGGGTGCAGTAATGCCAACTGAAGTCATCCGCGATGTAATTACACAATATGCATTTGAAGTAAACATTATCTGAATCATACGAAATGACCAATAGAAGAATATCATCACAGAAAAGCAAATGATTTCCAACACACGTGCAGATATTCTTTTCAAAGGTTTCAAACGTTGTAGATGTAATTCTAAAGTGTAGTTACAGAAGTTATTTATGTCCAATAACACCATTTAGAAAGAAGGAAAGTTTAACTGCTTGACAAGTAAACATTTTATTTTGTTCCTCCTAAACTATATTTAACTGGGAGGTGTAGCCTAGCTGGATCAGGTTGTAAATCACTTCATTGTAATTTAAGGCTGTGGAACAGGACAGATATGGTCATATAGAGGCCCAGGGAAAGGCGAACAAAATGGGTCTGATGGCATAGATCCCTCAAAAGAGAGAAATACATATTATTCCAACTAAACACTGTACTCATTTTGACTGAGCTACTTCATTGTCCATAGTTTTAACTTATCAAAAATTGGAGTTGATCAGCCATATGGCTTTACAAATAAATAAAATGTTAATAAATAAAATGAAATTAAAATACAAATTCTATTGCAATAAGTTGTATGCAAAATATCTTAAACTTCAATTTAAATTAATTTTAATCATTTGCATCTGGATTGAAACACACTTTACTGTCAACATGCAAACACCCTGTGACAGTTTCAACACCGTCTTCCTGTGCAGAAATTTGATCATTTTCGATTACAAAAGGCAATTAAAAACAAAAGAGCCGAAGACACTTACCGAGCTGTTGCAGTATATTTGCTTTCACTTGTGCGGAAAGATTCTCAGTTTGCAAAAGTTGTTCATAGGCTTCCTTTGCAGCACGATACTTTCTCTGAAGTTGCGGTGGCAAGGGGAGGAAAAAAGAAACTATTTATAACAAGTTTCAATCGAAACAACCCTAAAGCTCTGAGTAACTTTACAGCTTTTGTTCTTGGAGCTGGAACCACACATAAACAGGAGTGAAAGATGCTTTCTGAACACTGCTGTCACAAAGAGAACAAGGAAATGACAATTGCATAGACTAGAAAACCAGGTCCAACAGAAAACATGGAGTAAGGGGGAGGGGACTCTTGTGGGCAAAACAGGATTTCACAACATATTTAGCGGTCTATTGTGCTCGGCATGTAGCTCAAGATGGGATATGAGCCAGTAGTTAACAGTGGGAAAAGATAGATGTGCACAGTTCTAGTCCAAGTGAAATTAGATTACAATAGTTAAGCTTCTCCTTTGATCATTTAATTGAACATTTTCAAAAGAAACATTTCAAATAGAGACAAATAATATAAGTTCACAGGTTGTGCCACTTAACAGCACTACTGCTAGCCCTTTAATATGGTGTAATGAGTGATGGAACACAGAAGCTGCACGTTTCTTTTCAGCATTGCATTTAGGTGGCCTTTCATGAGCAAATGTCTGACAAACTGCACTTTCTTCTAAAACAGGAAGAATGAGCTTAAAATAATAGTCGTTCGATAATAGAGATTGCAGTCATCACAGAAACAGTGACTTAGGAGCAGGAATAAGCCATTCAGTCCTTCGAGCCTGTTTCACCATTCAATAAGATCATGGCTTATTTGGTTGTGCTTCAACTCCATTTTGCATTTGTCTCTCACAACCCTCGGCTCCCCGCTTAAAAATGAGAGGCATAAACCACCAAATGAAAATTTCCTTAAAAAGCAAATCAATACAGAAACAGGCTTCAAATTCCATGGGAACTGTGGAGTTCATAAAAAAATGACATCAGTGTCATGATTTATTTCTACAACTATATTGAACTACCTTAATATACTGAAAACCTGTCAGGTAAGAATTAAGAATTAACTTTTAAAGTGCAGTATAGACAAAGAAAATCAGTATTTTACAGTGTCACATTCTCATTCTGTTCGAAATGCAGTTAAATTCCTGCACTGCTTTCAATACTAATCATAATATCTGCATGCTTCTCTAATGTGCAGAACTATTTTTTGAAATACCCAGCTTTAACAATTCCATTATTGTAAAGTATTTTATATTCACCATAATAGGTAAAAACGGTTGAGTATATGCACTGCTTAGAAAGTTTCAATCCAGCAACTAAAAGCCTTTTAAGAAATAATAGCCATGTCTTGTACCTGTTGTGGTGGAAGTGTTCTGACGAGTTAAGAGAAGAGTTAGTCACAGTAATATTCCATGCCTCTGACTAGCTCTTGTACCTAGTTTTTAACGGGCTGGTCCACATAAATTTCCGATCAACAGTGGTGTTGATGATGGGGATTTAGCATTTTCAATGCCACCGAATAGCAACGGGAATTACTTAGATTCTCTTTTGTTAGAGATGGTCATTGCCTGACATGAATGTACTCACCAGTCTACACCTGAAGGTTGTCCCTACATGTGGGCAGTTTCATTAGCAGATGAGTTGCAAATAGAACTGAATACTGTGCAATGAGCAACAAACATCCCCATTTCTGACTTTATGATGGGAGGGAAATCATTGATGGAACAGTTGAAGATGGCTAAATCGTTGGCCTGAGGAAGTCCGGTGGTTGGCACGGTTAGCACTATTGCTTAACAGCACCAGGGACCCGGGTTCGATTCTGGGCTTGGGTCACTGTCTGTGCCGAGTCTGCACGTTCTCCCCGTGTCTGCATGGGTTTCCTCCAGATGCTCTGGTTTCCTCCCACAAGTCCTGAAAGACGTGCTTGTGAGTTGAATTGGGCATTCCGAACTCTCCCTCAGTGTACCCGAATAGACGCCAGAGTGTGGGGGATTTTCACAGTAACTTCACTGCATTGTTAATGAAAACTTACTTGTGACACTAATAAGGGTTATTATCAGTGTTCCAAGGCTGAGACCTCCAATAACCACAACCATCTTCCTTTATGATAGCTATGACTCAAAGAGTTTGGTTAGAGTTGTGGCTAGTTCAGGAGTACAAGCCTTCAGCACTACAGCCAGAATGTAGTTGCCTTTATTGTAGCCCATGCAATCAGCTGTTTCTTGATAGCTCATGGAGTAAATTGAATGAGCTGAAGATTGGTATCTGTGAAATGTGAAACCTCAGGAGGTGGTTGACACACATCAGCTACTCGGCACCTCTGACCAAAGATGGTTGGTATAAAGTTCTGGCCTTGACTTTTACACTGCCGTGCTGGGTTCTATCATTGAAGGTGAGAATGTTCGTGTAACCTCTCCCACTGTGATGTTTTTTTCCAAGTGTGGTAGAACTCCAGAGCTATGATCTAGATTCTTGATTGCAAGTCCATTTTGTAGCTTAACCCAGGTTAGCACCTTATTTTCAGTTATGCTTGGTGTCACTTCGAGCGTGATCTCCTGCGCTCTTCACTGAAGCAGGGTTGATCCTCTGGGTTTGATGGTAATGGTAGAGAGTGATGGATGCTGGGTCACTGTGGAGAACAATTCTGCCGCTGATGGCCCACAGTGTTTTATAAATGCCCAATTTTGAGCAGCCAATGTCAGATCTGAATTTATTCCATTTAGCAGAGTACAATGGATACCATTAGCAAGAATGCGGGACTTGTCTCCACAAGGACGGTACAATGGTCACTCCCAATCACACTGTCAATGATAGATCTATCTGTGACCGATAAGATTGATGGGATGAGGCCAAATATGTTTACCCTTTTGTTGGTTATTTCGCCATCTGATGCAGGCAGATTCTGGCAGATATATCGTTCAGGACTTGGTTAGCTCGGTCAATAGTTGTGCTACCATCTAAAGGACATTAACGCAGGTCTAATTATCTCGCCCTATATAGGAAAATACACCATGTGTCAGTAATAAACCAATAACTTTCCTTTTCGTTCCTAGAAGTCCTTCATTCATCCAACCAACTAAGGTTCATTACTGACTTGTTAATCATTAGTCATGATTAACTAAGCCATATTTCAGGCTTTAAGCGGTATGATGCTATAACTAATCCAAAGGGGAAAAACACATTTATCAGGATTCCTATTTTGATTATTAATTAGCAAACAAAATACTCCTACAAATATACTGGGAAAGGGTGTGATGCCTTTCCTTTGGGGCTCATATAGCCTGTTGACTCATGTTCTAGATTCATGTATATAATGACCATTTGCCCAAACTACTGCAGGGATATTGGCACTTGCGGAATCGAACACCAACAAGGAATCAAATTCTTGAGAGAAGAGATAACATGAAAAAGTAGGACATCTGCCAATCTGCCCAGTATAAGAGCAAAATTAGAGGTTGTTTTCTGAAGTAATCAGGCATGCAACAACATTTTCAATAGTATTTTGGCAGTTGCAATTCCTATTTGTAATACAAGCCGCAATTAAGCAGTGTGTTTCATCCTGTGAATTGTATTTTCCATTACCATGCTTATGCATATACACCACTTTGATGCACCTAAAATATAAAATCCATATGTGGGTAACATTTTCACTGAAAAGTCACATTTCCATTCCTTCCTTTTATATTCAAAAAATAACACTTTTTGAAAATTAAATACAATTCTGGTAGTGTTTGTGTTGACCTGCTGGGCTGAGCATGCAAAGGGCGCAACCATTTTCAGAAGTTTACTTTACTGCTGTGGGTGATCTTGCAAAACAACTTAAATGCTAGAGTCTGTCATAACGTGTTTTTTTAAAACTTAAACTGGTGATCTGAATAAAGCATAATGCATCAAAAACTAAAATTGGGGTAATTCCAAGAGAAAAAGGTGAACAAAATCTTCAAAAACAGGAAATTTTGTTTCAATGAATCATTACTTTGTTTCTATTGGGAACGTATTAGTCTTTCGGAGTGATTAGATTATCAAAGGAAGAGTGCTGGTCAGCACTCATTTCCAGACTTTATTGCCTAATGCAGCACCATTATGCACTCAGAGCTAGACAGTGTAATGAGGAAGATATGCAAATGCCATAAAGTTGTTCTGTCTGTTACAATGATGGCCCCTCTACCTTTCCCCATGGGTGCTAGTAAAAGTTGTTTCCTGATAAAAATAGAGTTTCAATCAACACAAATACAGCACTAAAGTGAATTTGGTTAGAAATTACAATTAGACATTCATTTGAAAGCTTAAATTGTGTACAAGTAATAAATCTTTATGGTTATAACAATTTTACTTTGTGACAAATTCTAATCTTGCTAACAACTTAAGCTTTACGATATCATTTTCATTCTTTTTTTTAGGGGAAAGTCGTTTGCAGAAAGAAACTTTTAAGAGGTCTGTTTTTTGATACACATTTGTGCAAATCTTATTTTTGCCAGGTGACCATTTTGAAAATCACTTTCTCCAGTTACTGAAATTCGCAAAAAACACAAACCTTAAAATGTTACCATTGCCTGATTACGTTAATAATAACAAACTTTATTAGTGTCACAAGTAGGCTTACATTAACACTGCAATGAAGATGCTGTGAAAATCCCCGAGTCGCCACGATATGGCGCCTGTTTGGGTACACAGAGAGAATTCAGAATGCCCAACAAGCATGTCTTTTGGGACTTGTGGGAGGAAACCGAAGCATCCGGGGGAAACCCACGCAGACACGGGAAGAACATGCAGACTCCGCACAGGCAGTGGCTCAAGCCGGGAATCAAAATCGGGTCCCTGGCGCTGTCAGGCAACAGTGCTAACCACTGCGCTACCGCAAGTTAACCTTGCTTTAACAAAAACATCAACAAGCCAAATAAATACCAGCTAATTGCATTGACTTTTAACAGAATCCATTGTTCAATTACTGAACATCTTAGAAACTTTCAAAAGTTTTAAGCAATGCACTGCCACATCATTGCATTTTCAAAGAAACATATCCTCAGGCACCAAATTATACTTCAAAGATTTATTTTTTCAAGGAGCTGTGGCATTTTCTGGCTCGGCCAGCATTCATTGCCCATCCCCAATTGCCCTCGAGGTGGGGTGAGCTGCCTTCTTGAACTACTGCAGTCCATGTTATGTAGGTACACCCTCAGTGCAATTAGCGAAGGAGCTGGAGGATTTTGACCCAGCAAAATATATGAAGGTTATACATATTTCCAAGTGGTGCATGGCTTGGAGGGGAATTTCCAAGTGGTGGTGTTTCCATGTATCTACTGCCTTTGTCCTTCCAGATAGTAGGGTTGTGGATTGAGAAGGTGCTGTCTAAAGAGGCTTAGTGAATTCCAGCAATTCATCTTGTAGATGGTACACCAGCTGCCACTGTGTAAATGGTAGAGGGAGTGAATGTTTTTGGATGGAGTGTGAATCAAGCGAGGTGCTGTGTCTTGGATGGTATCAAGCTTATAGAGTCCTGTTCGAGCTTTACTCATTCGGGCAAATAAAGAGCATCTTCCATCACACCCCTGACTTGGGCTTACGGATGGTGGACAGTCTTTGGGGAGTCAGGAGGTGAAATGCTCACCACAGGATTTCTGGCCTCTGACCTACTCTGGTAGCTACAGTGCTTAGATGGCTAGTCCAGTTCACTTTCTGGTCAATGGTAACCCCAGGATGTTGATATTGGGGAATTCAGCAATGGTTTTGCCACTGAATGTGAAGGGGAAATGCACTTGTGCAAATGTTACTTGTCACTTGAAGTTTGGATATTGTCCAGGTCTTGCTACATTTGGGTATGGACGACTTCAGTATCCGAGGAGTCACAAATGGTGAATACTGTGCAATCATCATGACCTTATTGTGGAAGGAAGATCATTGATGAAGCAGCTGAAGCTGGCTAAGCCTAGGATACTACCCTGATGAACACCTGCAGTGATGTCCCGGGACTGAGATAACTAACCTCCAACCATCACAATTACCTTCCTTTGTCCTATCTTTGACTCCAACCTGCAGAGCGTTTTCCCCTCGATTCATAGAATTCCTACAGTGCAGGAGGCCATTTGGCCCATCAAGTGCACTGACACTCTGAAAGAGTACTCTACCTAGGCTCACTCTCCCACCCGATTTCCTTAACTCCATCTAATCTGTACCGTTAGACACTAAGAGGTAGCATGGCCATTCCACCTAACCTGCACATCTCCGGATGATGGGGGAAAAACTGCACCCGGAGGAAACCCATATAAACACGGGGAGAACAAACAGACACCGACGGCTGAAATTGAACCAGAGCCTCTTGCGCGGTGAGGCAGCAGTACTAACAACTCTGCCACCATGCCAACATTCCCATTGATTCTAGTTTTGCTAGGGCTCTTTGATGCCACACACGGTCAAATGCTGCCTTGATGTCAAGGGCTGTCACTCTCCCCTCGCCTCTGGTGTTCAGCTCTTTAGCCCATATTTGAATCAAGGCTGTAATGAGGTCAGGAGCTCAGTGGGCCCGACAGAACCCAAAGCGAATGTTAGTGAACAGGCTATTGCTAAGCAAGTGTCGCTTGAGGACCCCTTCCATTACTTTACTGGTGACCAAGAGTAGGCTGAAGGGCGCAAATTGACCAGGTTGGTTTCATCCTGTTTTGTGTGTACAGGGCATACGTAGACAATTTCCCACATTTCCAGGTAGATGTCAGTGTTGCAGTTGTACTGGAACAGCTTGACTAGGGGTGTGGCAGTTCTGGAGCACGTCTTCAGTACTACTGTCGGAATATTGTCAAGGTCCATAGCCTTTCCAATATCCAGTGCCTTAAACTGTTTCTTGATATTGGGGAGGCAGTGGCATATTATCACTGGACTAGTATTCCAGAGACACAGGGTGATGGTCTGGGGACTCTGGTTCAAATGCCACCATGGTAGATGGTGAAATTTGAATTGAATAAAAGTCTGGAATTAAAGGTCTAATAATGAACATGAGCGCATTGCCAATTGTCATAAAAATCCATCTGGTTCACTAATGTCCTTTCGAAAAAGAAATCTGCTGTCTGTACCTGCACTGGCCTACATGCGACTCCAGATCCATAGTAATGTGGTTGACTCTTAAATGCCCCCTCACCGTACCAGCCTCCCCGGATAGGCGCCGGAATGTGGCGACTAGGGGCGTTTCACAGTAACTTCATTGAAGCCTACTCGTGACAATAAGCGATTTTCATTTTTTCATTTTCAAGGGTCGCCCAGCCAGCAACACCCACATCCCATGAAAAAAATATCATGTGGGGTGAATCCAGTTAGTTGAAGACTGGCATTTGTGATCATAGAAACTTAGAATTTACAGTGCAGAAGGAGGCCATTCGGTCCATCAAGTCTGCAGCGGCTCTTAGAAAAAGAGCCCTACTTAAGCCCACACGTCAACCCTATCCCCTTAACCCAGTAGCCTCACCTCACCTTTTGAGACACTAAGGGCAATTTATCATGGCCAATCCACCTAACCTGCACATCTTTGTATGTGGGAGGAAACCGGAGCACCCGGAGGAAACCCACGCAGACACGGGGAGAACATGCAGACTCCGCACAGTGTGTGACCCAAGCCGGGAGACGAACCTGGGACCCTGAAGCTGTGAAGCAACTGTGCTAACCACTGTGCTACCGTCGGCTTGCTCCACCAATTTTTGTATAAATTTGTGAAAAGAGACTTGAATTTATTTAACACTTTATCCTGTCTCCGAAATTAATTTGTGCTGTGCATACCAAGCCATATGACTCAAGTTTACCCAAATAGTTTTAATTAAACTCTATACACAAGAGATTATGGAAATCAGGCATGATGGCAGATCCAAATTGAATTAGAATTCTAATACTTCAATGTCTTCAAAATACAGTTGTGCCATGTTGATATTACCATCCTTTGTCCTATCTTTGACTCCCAACTAGCAGAGAATTTTCCCCTCGATTCATAGAATTCCTACAGTGCAGGAGGCCATTTGGCCCATCGAGTCTGCACTGACACTCTGAAAGTGTACTCTACCTAGGCTAACTCTCCCACCCGATTTTCTTAACTCCACCTAATCTGCACCTTTGGACACTAAGAGGTAGCATGGCCATTCTACCTAACCTGCACATCTTCGGTTGATGGGGGAAAACCTCACCCAGAGGAAACCCATGCAAACACGGGGCGAACACACAGTCACCAAAGGCTGAAATTGAACCAGGGTCCCTTGCACGGTGAGGCAGCAGTACTAACAACTCTGCCACCGTGCCAACATTCCCATTCCCGTGCTGCCCACATAGCCACTGTGCTACCGTGCTGCCCACTGATGCTGGGGAGTGGGGGAGACAGAGATGGATCATCCGCTTGGCACTTCTGGCTGAAGATTACTGTAAAACTTTAGCCTTGCCTTCTGCACTAATGTGCTGGGCCTCCCCATCCTTGAGAATGGGGATATTTGTGGAGCAACTGGAATTGGCAGGACTGCAGAGCTTAGGTGTGATCTGTTGTTTGTGGGATTGCTTAGCTCTATTTATCACTTGTTGCTTATGCTGTTGGCATGCAAGTAGTCCTGCGTTGAAGCTTCACCAAGTTAACAACTCATTTTTAGGTGTGCCTGGTGCTGCTCCTGGTGTGCCCTCCTGCAATCTTCATTGAACTAGGGTTGATCCCCTGGCTTGGTGATAATGGTAGAGTGAGAGATATGCCAGGTCATGAAGTTACAGATGGTGGTGAAGTACAATTTTACTGCTGCTGTTGTTGGCCCAGTGCCTCATGATTGCCCAGTAATGGATGAGCTGCTAATGTATTTGAAATCTGTTCCATTTAGCACACTGGAAGCGCCACACATCACGGTGGAGGGTATCCTCAATATGAAGATGGAATTTGGGGTGGTCCCGGTGGATTGGAAATTAGCAAACGTGACACCACTGTTTAAAAAAGGAGGTAGGCAGAAAGCAGGAAATTATAGGCCAGTGAGCTTAACTTCGGTAGTAGGGAAGATGCTGGAATCTATCATCAAGGAAGAAATAGCGAGGCATCTGGATAGAAATTGTCCCATTGGGCAGACGCAGCATGGGTTCATAAAGGGCAGGTCATGCCTAACTAATTTAGTGGAATTTTTTGAGGACATTACCAGTGTAGTAGATAACGGGGAGCCAATGGATGTGGTATATCAGGATTTCCAGAAAGCCTTTGACAAGGTGCCACACAAAAGGTTGCTGCATAAGATAAAGATGCATGGCATTAAGGGTAAAGTAGTAGCATGGATAGAGGATTGGTTAATTAATAGAAAGCAAAGAGTGGGGATTAATGGGTGTTTCTCTGGTTGGCAATCAGTAGCTAGTGGTGTCCCTCAGGGATCAGTGTTGGGCCCACAATTGTTCACAATTTACATAGATGATTTGGAGTTGGGGACCAAGGGCAATGTGTCCAAGTTTGCAGATGACACTAAGATGAGTGGTAAAGCGAAAAGTGCAGAGGATACTGGAAGTCTGCAGAGGGATTTGGATAGGTTAAGTGAATGGGCTAGGGTCTGGCAGATGGAATACAATGTTGACAAATGTGAGGTTATCCATTTTGGTAGGAATAACAGCAAACGGGATTATTTAAACGATAAAATATTAAAGCATGCTGCTGTGCAGAGAGACTTGGGTGTGCTAGTGCATGAGTCACAGAAGGTTGGTTTACAGGTGCAACAGGTGATTAAGAAGGCAAATGGAATTTTGTCCTTCATTGCTAGAGGGATGGAGTTTAAGACTAGGGAGGTTATGTTGCAATTGTATAGGGTGTTAGTGAGGCCACACCTGGAGTATTGTGTTCAGTTTTGGTCTCCTTACTTGAGAAAGGACGTACTGGCACTGGAGGGTGTGCAGAGGAGATTCACTAGGTTAATCCCAGAGCTGAAGGGGTTGGATTACGAGGAGAGGTTGAGTAGACTGGGATTGTACTTGTTGGAATTTAGAAGGATGAGGGGGGATCTTATCGAAACATTTAAAATTATGAAGGGAATAGATAGGATAGATGCGGGCAGGTTGTTTCCACTGGCGGGTGAAAGCAGAACTAGGGGGCATAGCCTCAAAATAAGGGGAAGTAGATTTAGGACTGAGTTTAGGAGGAACTTCTTCACCCAAAGGGTTGTGAATCTATGGAATTCCTTGCCCAGTGAAGCAGTTGAGGCTCCTTCATTACATGTTTTAAGGTAAAGATAGATAGTTTTTTGAAGAATAAAGGGATTAAGGGTTATGGTGTTCGGGCCGGAAAGTAGAGCTGAGTCCACAAAAGATCAGCCATGATCTCATTGAATGGCGGAGCAGGCTCGAGGGGCCAGATGGCCTACTCCTGCTCCTAGTTCTTATGTTCACAAGACGGTCACTCCTACTGATACTGTGAGGGACAGATGCAGCAGGCAAGTTGGGATGAGGTCAAGTATGTTTTTCCCTCTTGTTGGTGTCCTCACTACCTGCTCATATAAAGACTGGCTATGAAATAGTTCCATTGAGAAATCTCTACTACATCAACATGGCACAACTGTATTTTGAAGACACTGAAGTATTGGGAATCAAATTCAATTTTGATCTGCCATCATGCCTGATTTCCATAATCTCTTGTGTATAGAATTTAATTAAAACTATTTGGGTAAACTTGAGTCATATGGCTTGGTACACACATAGAACAGCACAGCACAGAACAGGCCCTTCGGCCCTCGATGTTGTGCCGAGCATTGTCCGAAACCAAGATCAAGCTATCCCACTCCCTGTCAGTCATTCTTGTGTGCTCCATGTGCCTATCCAATAACCGCTTGAAAGTTCCTAAAGTGTCCGATTCCACTATCACAGCAGGCAGTCCATTCCACACCCTAACCATTCTCTGAGTAAAGAACCTACCTCGGCCATCCCTCCTATATCTCCCACCCTGAATCTTATAGTTATGCCCCCTTGTAACAGTTACATGCACCCGAGGAAATAGTCTCTGAACGCCCACTCTATCTATCCCCCTCATCATCTTATAAACCTCTATAAAGTCGCCTCTCATCCTCCTCCGCTCCAAAGAGAAAAGCCCTTGCTCCCTCAACCTTTCCTCATAAGACCCATCCTGCAAACCAGGCAGCATCCTGGTAAATCTCCTTTGCACCCTTTCCAATGCTTCCACATCGTTTCTATAATGAGGTGACCAGAACTGCACACAATACTCCAAATGTGGTCTCACCAGGGTCATGTATAGATACAGCATAACCCCGCAGCTCTTAAACTCAAGCCCCCTGTTAATAAACGCTAACACACTATAAGCCTTCTTCACGGCTCTATCCACTTGAGTGGCAACCTTCAGAGATCTGTGGACATGAACCCCAAGATCTCTCTGTTCATCCACATTCCTCAGAATCCTGCCGTTGACCCTGTAATCCACATTCAAATTTTTTCTGCCAAAATGAATCACCTCGCACTTATCAGGGTTAAACTCCATCTGCCATTTTTCGGTCCAGCTCTGCATCCTATCAATGTCTCTTTGCAGCCTACAACAGCCCTCCACCTCCTCCACTACTCCATCAATCTTGGCGTCATCAGCAAATTTACTGACCCACCCTTCAGCCCCCTCCTCCAAGTCATTGATAAAAATCACAAATAACAGAGGACCCAGCACTGACCCCTGTGGTACACCACTGGTAGCTGGTCTCCAGTCTGAAAATTTTCCATCCACCACCCTCTTTCTTCTATGTGATAGCCAGTTACTTATCCAATTGGCCAAATTTCCCTCTATCCCACACCTCCTTAAGTTCTTCATGAGCCGACCATGGGGAACCTTATCAAACGCCTTACTAAAATCCATGTATACGACATCAGCTGATCTACCTTCATCTAAACACTTAGTTACATCCTCAAATAATTCAATCAGATTTGTGAGGCAAGACTTACCCTTCATGAATCCGTGTTGACTATCCCAGATTAAGCTGCATCTTTCCAAATGGTCATTAATCCTATCCTTCAGGACCTTTTCCGTTAACTTACCGACCACCAAAGTAAGACTAACTGGCCTATAATTATCAGGGTCATTCCTATTCCCTTTCTTGAACAGAAGAACAACATTCGCCACTCTCCAGTCCTCTGGCACTATCCCCGTGGACAGTGAGGACCCAAAGATCAAAGCCAAAGGCTCTGCAATCTCATCCCTTGCCTCCCCAAGAATCCTTGGATATATCCCATCTGGCCCATTTGACTTGTCGACCCTCAGCACAAATGAATTTCAGAGACAGGATAAAGTGTTAAATAAATTCAAGTCTCTTTTCACAAATTTATACAAAAATCAGTGAAGCACGAAGACTGTTCGTCTAGAGTCAGAAGAGCAATGACACCCTGACAACTCAAAACAAACAGCTGAGCAAACTTACCACGGGTCCTGCAGACTGGCAAGTGTCAAAACACTTTTCTCTCTCCACAATCTCAACCTCGTTCCCGTCACACTTTTTTTCTACAACTGGTCTCACTCACCCTCCCTTCCACCACCTCTCAGCCACACTCACCTCACAGCGAGCCCCAAGCTCTGTAAAGCCTCCTCCGACCTCATTAACTCATCCCCTTATCCTCCCTGAACAACCTCCATTATACTTCCTGTAAAGATAGTGTAGCAGATTCACCCTCAATATAACTGAAGAGGCAACTGAAGAGGCCATTGAAGACAGTCAGTTTGATGGATATGAGGATTGCTTACCTGGATTTCATACAAGTGAGCAACATGGAACTGAACTGCAACAAAAGAGAAATTAATTTTAGTAGTGGACACTGTAAACCATTTTATTTTTTCAATATATTATAGTTTGCATTATAATATATATTGAATTCGCAAGATATTCAATTGACAGTACATGAACAATATCAAACCAAGATGACTAAAGGTGATTAAGTCTCCTGGGCTGGATAGGATTTACCCCAGAATACGGAGGAAAACAAGGGAGGAAATTGCTGGGGCCTCGACTGACATCTTTATATCCTCATTGGCTGCAGGTGAAATCCCAGAGGACTGGAGAATAGCTAATGTGGTACCGCTGCTTAAGAAAGGTAGCAGCGATAATCCTGGAAACTATAGGCCAGTGAGCCGTACTCCGGTTGTAGGTAAATTATTGGCGATAATTCTCAGGGACAAAATTTATACCCATTTGGAAACAAATGGTATCATAAGCGATACACAGCATGATTTTGTGAAGGAGAGGTCGTGCCTCACTAACTTGATCGGGTTTTTTGAGGCGATGACAAAGAGGATTGATATGGGGAGGTCGGTGGACATTAGTTACATGGACTTCAGTAAAGCCTTTGACAAGGTGCCTCACGGCAGACTGGTACAAAAGGTGAAATCACACGGGATCAGAGGTGAGGTGGCTCGGTCACAGAAGGTAAAGGGTAGCAGTAGAAGGGTGTTTTTCACAATTGAAGATTGTGACTAGTCGTGTTCCACAGGGAACAGTGCTTGGGTCTCTGTTGTTTGTAGTGTACATAAACGATTTGGACGAAAATGTAGCTGGTCTCATTAGTAAGTTCGCGGATAACACCAAGGTTGGTGGAGTGGCAGATAGTGTTGAGGATTGTCAGAAGATACAGCAGGACATAGATAGTTTGGAAACTTGGGCAGAGAAATGGCAAATGGAGTTTAATCCGGACAAATGTGAAGTAATGCATTTTGGTAGGTCTAACATAGAGGGGAAATATACCGTATAATTGTAAAACTCTTGGGAATATAGAAATTCAGAGATCTGGGCATGCAGGTCCACAGATCTTTGACGATGGCAACACAAGTGGACAAGGTAGTCAAAAAAGCATACGGAATGCTTGCCTTCATTTGACGGTGCATGGAATATAAAAACTGGCAAGTCATGCTACAGTTGTATAGAACATTGGTATGGCCGTACTTGGAATACTGCGCACAATTCTGGTCGCCACACCACCAGAAGGATGTGTAGGCTTTGGAGAGGGTGCAGAGGAGGTTCACCAGGATGTTGTCTGGTCTAGAGGGTGTTAGCTATGTGGAGAGACGGAATAGACTCGGACTGTTTTCATTAGATAGGCGGAGGTTGAGGGGTGACCTGATAGAGGTCTACAATGTTATGAGGGCATGGATAGAGTGGATGGGCAAGCACTCCTTCCCAGGATGGAGGGGTCAGTCATCAGGGGGCATAGGTTTAAGGTTGTGGGGCAAAGTTTAAAGGAGATGAGCGAGGCAGGTTTTTTTTTTTTACATATAGGGTGGTGAGTGCCTGGATTGCGTTGCCAAGGGAGTTTGTGGAAGCAGATACATTAACGACCTTCAAAAGGCATCTTGACAAACACATGGGTGGGTAGGATGGGTATAGAGGGATACATCACAAGGAAGTGCTGAAGGTTTTGGCAAAAGTTGGTATGATGACCGGTACAGGCTTGGGAGGCCGCAGGGCTTGTCCCTGCGCTGTACTGTTCTTTGATCTTAAAACTATGACAACAGGACAGACAGTCAAGGAAAATAATGTCTAGACAGGATTGGGGAACTCATTCAAGCACCAAAGATGATTAAATGCTAGTATAGTAACATCTATGGCAGAGAAGTTCAAAGTCATGAGGGGACAGGACAGTAGATAGGGAGAAACCGTTCCCGTTCGTAAAAGGAACAAGACTGAGGGCACAGATTTACAAAAGCAGCAAATGTGATGTGAGAAAAAGCTTTTGGAAAAAGGGTCTGGAGTGCACTGCCTGGAAGTGTGATGGAGGCGGGTTCAAGAGAGGCATTCAAGTGGGCATCAGCTGATTGCTTGAATAGAAACAATGTCCAGGGGTATGGGGAAAAGACAGGGGAATGGCACTAAGTCGAAATAATAATCATCTTTATTGGTGTCACTAGTAGGCTTACATTACACTGCAATGAAGTTACTGTGAAAATCCCCTAGTCGTCAGACTACGGCTCCTGTTCGGGTACACGGAGGGAGAATCCAGAATGATGCTCGTTTGGAGAGCTGGTGCAGAACGATGGGTCAAATGGCCTCCTTTTGCGTCGTAACAATTCTGTGATCTCTTATTAATTTGTAAATATACCAGTGGATTTCCCACGGCATTCCTCAATGAGTCAGAGAGCACACTACTGGGTGATATAACAATCTAGTCAATGTGACTCAATGGTATCCAAGTGAAATAATATTGTTTCAAATTATTATGCAACTATAGGCAAGTTTCAGGTCCAAATTATATTAAAATTTTTGTAGAAACTGCAAATCCCTACCATAGACTCTTTTTGGTTTAACTGCATTCCAGATTTATGTACTGAATTTCATTGCTACATTTATGTCATGAAAAATTCACATTCCACAAAAAAGTTAGGGAAGATGTTGCAGTGTCTATAGGTGCGTGAGAGATTATGTTTTGCTGATGTTGGAAAGGTTTGTGGGAGTAATGGGAGAAGGGAAATGGAATGCTGGTATGAACAGAAAGTGGCATTGCAGAGTGCCATTTAATCAAAGCAGGGCAGCCACGTGGGAACTGGCTGCAAGTTTGAAGTCAATACTGCACATTTACTTTCTTAGAAAAGGCCAAGTACTTTCAAGAACATAAAAAGTGTTTTTAAAGACAATCTTGACTGCAATCATAGAGGTTTTCCCAGAAGCAAATTAGCATGGGGGTGGAACAGAGGAATGAGTCAAATTAGTGAGATTAAGAGATGCATGTTGAATGCAGGATGAAATGGAAATAAGGCGAGTGATGGTGAGAGGTGAAGGAAGCGCAAAGAATTAATAGATACAATACAAAAGGAGTTTGCGCTTTAAGCAGCAGTGATTCGTCTAGACGAGCACGGGAGGAACCCATCAGGGAAATTGCACCCTTGGTATTCCCAGCCGCAATCAAGAATGGATTTTTCATTTGCACAGAAATAACCTAAAGAACAATAAACATGTCCAAGAAAGCTGATTTTGTTGTGTGGCAAAGTAAAAAGATTATTGAGGCAGTGAGGCAAGGTAATGAAAGAATACCCGTTGACATCGAGAATGCAAATAGCTTTCTGCAAGTCCAAAATTAACCATCAAGAATATGTTTATACAAACAGCAAATACATAAAAATATGTTTCAGCGATTGCAGAAATGATTTATTAAGTACTTATTCTCAGAAAGGAAGTATTTTGGTTTCTATTTAAAAAAATAATATGAACAAACACTGTGGGTCAGTTTGCAAGCCCCAATACAGAACTTGACAGAAGTCCAAAAATGTGCAGTTTTGTGCAAGAACGAATACTTTAAAGCATTCTTCTGTAATCACACCTGCCTCGGGTGATGAACACACTAGAACCTTTAAAATAAAAATATATACTATTTAAACAAGTGAAAATGGTACATTTTACTTGGACAGCAATCGTTCTTTTAACAAACACAGAAGCATCAAGGTAATTTTCTCCATAATAATGGACTAAAAACCAAAATAAGTCTCTTGCTATGACTTAGGACTGTAGTATGCAACATAACAGATCACAGCAAGATTAGCAATCATCCAGCCTCTTACAGACTAAATAGTAACACATGGTTCAATTATTAGCTAACACCTCCTCGTTTACTATATTGAAGTCTTTTGGCAGTTGCTTCATAGCTCCAGGGTCCCAGGTTCGATTCCCAGCTTGGGCCACTGTCTGTGAGGAGTCTGCATGTTCTCCCCGTGTCTGCGTGGGTTTCCTCCGGCTGCTCCGGTTTCCTCCCACAGTCCAAAGATGAGGTTAGGTGGATTGGCCATGCTAAATTACCCTTAGTGTCCAAAAGGTTTCGGAGGGGTTACTGGGTTACATGGATAGGGTGGAGGTGTGGGCTTAGGTTGGGTGTTCTTTCCAAGGGTGGTGCAGACTCGATGGGCCGAATTGCCTCCTTCTGCACTGTAGATTCTATGACTGTGGGACTAAATCCAGCCTCTTGAGGTGTTGTTGTGCAAATAACAGTTTACCGGTATTGAGAAATTCTTCTCCAACAAATATGAAAATACAACCTCGTAAATGTGTACCAACAATCTTGAGTTTCTCTGCTGCACTAATGCTCTTGCAAAGGCACGTGGACAAATATTTGAATATATTTCAGCAATCAAATAGTAGGGATTATACTACACACAGATAATACATTTTTTGGAAAGTTTGCGATCGAAGGTGAGAGGTGCACACTTACTATGCATGATCTAAAACTATAAAAATAGGTCTGCAAACAGTTATGAAATGCCATTTATCAATGGAATAATTTTGGACAGAATAGATTTGAAGTATTTCAATAAGCCATCATTGGACAATCATCACATGAATCAAGTTTTCAAAGTTTTAACAATTCTTACAACCCAATTGAGGCATCATTTTGCACAATCACCAAGGCACGCAGAGAAACGTCCATTTCTCTACCTACTCTTACTTTCCAAACTGCTTATAAAAAGGAAAATGAATACTGTCAATAAAGTACTCAAGTCAAACATTATAGCACCATTCCCAAAATACCTTTAAATAGAGACCTGCAAAATATTCTGTTTTGAAAATAAAAATATTCTGATAATTCATTAAATGTTAATGTTCTGACACTTCCTTGTGTATACGTATACTTTTGGTGGGAAATTTAACTCCCTACATATCTGGCTAAGAGAAAAAGTACCCAGAAACTAGGGGAAAGACTCCTGTGGAGATGCATTAGAATTGTACAGAATCTCCCTGCTAACTTCAAAGATATATAGTTTTCGTTGATCATACCAAACCAGTGCCAAAGATTTATTTTTAAATTGTACTGTATAAACATGGATCTTATCCATTGACATCTGACATGTTTTACAAGTGTATCTCCTGCCAGAAAACGGATTTCCATCAGTACTATTGGGAATGAAATGTTTGATGTTGAAATACATGGTGCATAATTGTTACCTGCGCACACATTCAAAATAGACTCCATCACCTGCAGTAATATTTGCTGCAAGTGCTCAGAAGAGTGCACCGCAAAATAAATTTATGCAGCCCCAACAGTAGATTCGATCAGGAATGTAATGGTAGCAATGCTTTGCTGATCAATAAGGATTGTCATCTTATTCTGGATTAACCGAGATGCCACTAAATCATAGAATCTACAGTGCAGAAGGAGGACATTCAGCCCATCGAGTCTGCACCGGCTCTTGGAAAGAGCACCCTACCCAAGCCCACACCTCCACCCTATCCCCATAACCCAGTAACTCCACCCAACACGAAGGGCAATTTTGGACACTTAAGGGCAATTTATCATGGCCAATCCACCTTTCTGTACATCTTTGGAGTGTGGGAGCAAACCGGAGCACCCGGAGGAAACCCACGCACACACGGGGAGAACGCGCAGACTCTGCACAGACAGTGACCCGAGCCATGAATCGAATCTGAGACCCTGGATCTGTGAAGCAATTGTGCTGATCACTATGCTACCATGCTGCCCTCCCATCAAGAACAAAAAATAATTTTCAGTGAAACTTAGGAATACCATCTATGTTAAAGCTGTTGCACATAGCAATGAACAACCAATAATTCCAGATTCTCTTGGATAGAAGTAACATCTTATACACACCATTTCTTAACTGTTGGGGATGACAGCATTCCAAGCAAAAACTTACAGTACACTCGCATGTCAACAGAGAAACCCTCAATTTGAACACCATGTTCACAAATTTTGTGTACATTTGACTGGGATTTAAACGTAAGGAATGGTGTAATTACAGGAAATAAGTAATCCTTAGTTCTTTGTCAGTTATGGACATTAGAGAATTTATATACCACCCCCAAGTTTGTCAAAAAAGATAATTACTTACTTTCCGCTTTGGACAGAGTGCAAGGGTTGGAATCAATCAACGCCAACTGAAAATGCTGTAAGAAAATAAACAATGTCAAAGCAAACTTACGACAAAGAAAAAAAATCAAGCAGTACTGAACTAATGATGGAAATTAGGGAAAATCATAAAAGGGGCCATGAATGGAAAACAAAGGCTGAATGGTGCACTGTACAAAATACACGGCTGCAGCAGTCTTTGATAACTGTACTTTAAATACTTTAAAAGATTACAACTTAACAGTAAAGAAATAGTTTAAAATTGTATTTCATACTTTACAAACCCCAGTGCAACACTTACAAAGCATACTGAAAACATCATCAATGCATTTCATTTTACTGACCTTGACTATCAAGCCAAGGCAGTATGAACAGACTTGGTTTGGAATCCCATATATAACTACTTTACTAGTAGGAAAAAATCCAAGAAACTAAATGCTGGTGGGGAGCCAGGAAGCCACAGGTCATCGTCTTCGGTCCACATGACAAAGCCGTTCCCTTCACACCGATTTCATTCCTCTCGAGGCTGAACCAGACTGTTCTGATAAACTTCCAACCACAAAATTATGCCATTACCGATGCCTAGTTGCCCCTCTGTAGCATTACAATCTTTACCCTTGCCTCAGCTCACCTGCTGTTGAATTCCACACATACACTATTCTAACACTTCTGGCCAGTCTCCAAACATTCTACTCTCCATGGCCTTATAACCTTAGTCAGTTCCACAACCCTCCAAGGTATCTGTGCTCCTTAAAATTCAGCCTTATGGATAGGTATGACCTGGAGAGTAGGTGTCATCAGTAAGGGAAAGGGGAAGTAAAAGCTGCAGGGTTTCATCTTTGCATGGTGCTTGCAAATGTGCTCTCCATTAAGTCAACCTCCTGCTTTCATTTCAGTCAGCAGTCATGCTCGGGAACGACCAGCCTTGCTGCTTCGTGTTCTGGGCCACAATCTCAGAACTGTGCCTGGAATCAATGCTTTGCGATGTTCGTACCCCACAACCAATCTCCCCTCACCAGACAGTTTCCATTCTGGTACATTTGGCAAAGATATATGGCAACACATTGCACTGACAACTAGGTGCAGGCACACTGTATGCATCCTCCTCGGTCAGAACCAATAGCAAGCCTATTCCCATTCCGTCATTGTGTTCAGAAGCCGAGTCCCATTGTGTTCTTTTTCAAATATCAAATGCACAATATATTTTAAATACACTTGCAAAAGCAGAAGTCAGAGAAGGATTTCAAAGTGCAGAATTCATGGAAAAATTCAGCGCCTGTTCCGCTATTCAACATGACCATGGCTGATACTCTATCTCAATGCCATACTCCTGCTCCCTCCCCATACCTCCTGATGTCTGTAGTGCCTAAGAAATCTGTTTCCTTCTTAAATATATTCAGTGACTTGGCCTCCACAGCCTTCTGTGGTAGAGAATTCCACAGGTTCACTACCCTCAGATGAAGAAATTTCTCCTCATCTCAGTCCTAAATGACTTACTCCGTATCCTGAGACCATGACCCCTTGTTCTCTGATCCAAATCACTGATATATATAGTGAATAGATGGGAGTCCAAGCACTGGTCCCTTTGGTACCCCACTAGTCACTGCCTGCCACTCCGAAAAAGACCCATTTATTCCTACGCTGTTTCCTGTCTGCTAACCAATTCTCAATCCAGGCCGATATATTACCCCAATCCCATGTGTTTTAATTTTGCATACTACCTTCTTATATGGGATGCTGTTAAAAGCTTTCTGAAAATCCAAATATACCACATCCACTGGTTCTCCTTTATCTATTCCATTAGTTACATCCTCAGAAAACTCCAATAGGTTTGCTTAACATGAATTCTAAACTGCTCCCAATCCTCGGGTTTGCTATTTTCTTTAGCAACTTTATATGACCCTGCTTTGGATTTAATACTAGCTTTAATTTATTTTTTTAGCCATATAGCCTGTTACGTTTTTACAACAGAAAGGAATGTATAACTGTTACAATGCATATTTTTGTTCCTTAAATATTAGCCACTGCCTATCCATCGTCACTGTCTTCTAATAAAGTTCCCCCCAATCTAGCATAGCCAACTAGCTCCTCAGCTTTGTAATTTCCATCAATTAGATTTAGGATTCTAGTTTTGAATTGAACTAAGTATCAATTAATTGTATTATGGTCACCCTTCCAGAGTAAAAAAAAATTGGGAATCAAATGGTAGAAACTTTAAATCGCTGATAAAAAATCAAGCAACTCGATGTACACACCGAGACAGAACATTATAGGAAAACCATTTAAAATATGAAAATTTGATGATCAATTAATTTAGAATTTTAAGAAACTGTAACCATACAAGTGATTTGCTGCTCAATAAATGTAGGGTCAGACTTTCTAGCAAAAATAATGGTGTATTAATAATGCTTGCAGTTATTAATGAACAGATTAGTAAGCAAATTCAGGGAGTAAAGTGACGGCAATGAATTGTGAAGTGCCAGAACTCTCCGGTCTATTGATGCCACCTCAACTGTGTACTTGCTCAAACAGCAGCTCTTGCACATTCTCTCCGTGTCTGCGTGGGTTTCAACTCCACAACCCAAAGATGTGATGAGTAGGTGGATTGGCCACGCTAAATTGCCCCTTAACTGGAAAAAAATAACTGAGTATTCTAAATTTAAAAAAAAAATCAAACAGCAGCTCATTCCTTTTCTCATTATTTTTAACAATGTGTGGAATTCTCACATGAATTGTCCATAAACCAGCAACAAAAGCTGGAGCTCAATGAACAATGCCAATTACCCATTCAACAATTGTTAATGCAATGCCAATCAATTTCTATCTTCTTCCTCTCTTCATTCCTTCTTTCTGTTCCCGATTTGACTAATTCCTTCTCTGCTGTTCTTCAGTTTCTTTCTCGATCCTTAAATCTCACTTGATAATTGGAGATACACTGTTGATCCTGACATCCATGAAGGTCCCAGATATCTTAGTGTTTTGGTCAATTATCAGAATTTCCAGCAAATGATGTAGGAAAAACATGGGAAGCCAAATATGCCTTGATCCAGCAAAATTATTTTAGCCATTGCGTTGTTGATAACACAAAGTAACCACTTCTTTCCTTTCCTGTTAGGAGGAAGACTGCGGGTGGAGTGGCTGTGAATTGCCATCTTTAGGAGAAACAGAGTTGGAGAATGGGGAACACCTAGACCAGGAAATGCAGGCGTAACTTAAATTCCATTTTGTCATAGATCGCCCTTTTTAAATAAATATTATTTTGATTTTATATTTCATGTTATGCTGTCATTTCTATATTTCCTCTTCCACAGTTGTCTCTCCCTCCCTCCCTGCTTCTCATCTGTTTTGAATTTGTCTTTGTTCCTTTTTTGCTTTCCAATGAGGTGGAAGAGCACTATGAAATTACATACACGACCACTATGGCGCACTATGTTTTTCCTCTACCACAACTCATTCTTTGAAAATTTCTCATGTGCAAGTTATGATCATTTCTTACTTCGTAACTGATATTTCTAATGTCCAAAATAAAGAAAATGAAGTGTTAAAATATTTCACAGTATCAGCTGCATATTGCATCTGGAGTTTAAATTGAGGGCAAATGTACCCCTCAGTGGCTCAACTCTCTTGCAGGTCCCCCTACCTCATCATCCCACAAGCCAAGTCTTTCTAGCGGCACGTCTGTCCCAACTCCACTAACTACATATTCTCTGACTACAAAAGCAAAATTCAGATTCCAGCGTCACAGCTGTGAAGAAAGAACCAATTCCAAATCAAACCTTAAGTGAAAAGCAGGGGCCTTCTATAAAATCCAAGCCATTGAGAAAAATAAACTGACATTTAACCACGTTCTTGGGAAATATTTTAACACTTCATTTTGTTTAAATCTTTATTTTAGACAATAGAAATTTAAGTTACTAAGTAAGGAATGATCAAACATTGCGCGAGAAATTGTGATAAAAGAATTGCAGGATAGCCAATGTTGTCCCTTTATTTAAAAAGGGTAGCAAAGATAACCCGGATAATTATAGGTCAGTGAGCTTGACGTCACTGATAGCGAAATTGTTGAAAAAGATTTTCAGCGATAGGATCTATGCACATTTGGAAGTGAATGGTCTTATTAGCGACAGACAGTATGGTTTTGCACGAGGGAGGCTATGTCTCACTGATTTGAGTTTTTTGAGGAGATGACACAATGATTGATGAGGGAAGGGCTGTGGATGTTGCTGATATGGACTTTTAGTAAAGTATTTGACAAGGTCCCTCATGGCAGGCTGGTGCAAGAGATTAAATCACATGGGGTCAGGGGCGAACTAGCTAGATCACAGAACTGGCTTGGCCATAAAAGATAGAGGGAAGCAGTGGAAGGGAATTTTTCCGAATGGAGGTCTGTAACTAGCGGTGTTCCACAGGGTTCAGTACTGGGATCTCTGTTGTTTGCAATATATATATATATATATATATATATATTATATATAAAATGACCTGGAAGAAAACATAGCTGGTCCCATTAGCAAGATGCAGATGATACCAAGATTGCTGGAGTTGCGGATAGTGATGAAGAGTGCCAGAAGATACAGCAGGCAATAGATAGGCTGCAAAATTGGACGGAGAAATGGCAGATGGAATTTAACCTGGACAAATGCAAGGTGATGCATTTTGGTACATCCAATTCAGGTGGGGAGCTATAAAATAAATGGCAGAGCTATTAGGAACATAGATACAGAGAGATCTGGGCGTGCAGGTCCACAGATCCTTGAAAGTTGCAACACAGGTGGAAATGGTGGTAAAGAAAACCTTCATCAGACGGGGCACCGAGTTTGCAAATTGTTAGTTATATAGAACGTTGGTTAGGCCACATTTGGAATACTGTGTCCAATTCTGGTCACCACACTACCAGAAGGACAGGGAGGCTTTGGAGAGAGTACAGAAAAGGTTTCCCAGGATGTTGCCTGGTATGGAGAGTATTATAATAATAATATTAGCTCTGAGGAGATTGAATAAACTGGGATTGTTCTCCTAGAAAGACAGAGGGCGAGGGGCGACAGATAGAAGTTTATAAAATTATGAGGGATATAGACAGGGTGAACAATTCCCAGGGTGGAAATGACCATTACAAGGGTAACAAGTTCAAGGTGAGAGGGGACAAGGTTCAGTGGAGATGTGTGGGCAAAGTTCTTTCATCCAGAGGGTGGCCTGGAATGCACTGCCAAGTGAGGTGTTTGAAGCAGATACGTCAGCAACCTTTAAGACTTATCTAGATAGACACATGAACAGACTGGGTATAGAAGGATACAAGCGGTTGGTCTAGATAGGACACGTGATCGGCACAGGCTTGGAGAGCTGAAGTGCCTGTTCCTGTGCTGTTCTTTGATAACATAATGCCACATAAGGGCCATGTCACTAATTTCTAGTGACAAGTTTTCAAAGGTGGTTTCTATTAAAAATGATGAGAAACGTATTTCCAACAGTAGAACTGTCTCAAAAGTTTGAGAGAGAGAAAAAAACATATGGAATGTTATTCAATAACCAAAATAATACCACACATTAATCAAAGTTGCAGTACAACATTTTTCACTGTTATTTGACAAAAAAAAGGCAATTTTGAAGCCAAAGTTTGCATTGGAATTACTGGTAGTGGTAAGTTATAGTAAAGCAGAGCCAAGAAGTTCTAGCCTCTGGAGCACTGGATATTTGAGACATTATATTCCAATTAACCAGCATAAGAACTGCACTTGAACTGGGAGTTCTGTGTATAGTCTGCAGATAATTTGGTTTTCTGTCAACTTGGTTCCTGCACAGCGCCGCCCGCCCCCGCCGCCACCCGAAATTTTAAATTTCCCTTTTCATTAAGCTATTTCATAGCCTTGCTTTTCCGAATCTCCAATCCTCTAACCAATGAATTCTGCAGTCCCGTAACCTCCCCGTCTCTCCCCAAAAAAACAACTCCCTTTATTCTAACCTTGGTGACCATGCTTCAGCCGACTAGACTAAAAGTTCAGAAATTACATGATTAACTTTCTCTACCTCATTCACAGACCTTACGACCCACATTTCTACAAAAAAAAAAGCCTTCTAATATCTCCACTATTAGCCTGGCACACACTTTTATCCAATTACACCAGTATGAAGCATCTTGGCATGATTTCCTGTTACGGCAATATTTAAATACAAATTGTTCTTGTTGTTCTAGGTGTTTTCTCTTATGAGTATGTAAAACCAACCCCGTGCATATTTACCTTTCCCAATTGCAACACCCAAGTAGTATTCTTTTTTTTAAAAATAAATTTAGAGTACCCAATTATTTTCTTTCCCAATTAAGTGGCAATTTAGTGTGGGCAATCCACCTAACCTGCACATCTTTTGGGTTGTGAGGGTGAAACCCACGCAGACACCGGGAGAATGTGCAAACTCCATATGGACAGTGACCCAGGGCCGGGATTTGAACCCGGGTCCTCAGTGCCGTAGGCAGCAATGCTAACCACTATGCCAGATGCCACCCTTCAAGTGGTACTGTTAACCAGCCAAATAATAAACCCCTGGGTTCTCGGTATAAACAATTATGTTGCCATGATAACCTATGGGGCTGGTCTTCCCAGGAACATTCCTTGGATATTTTGCACGCACACAAACATAAGCAAAAAATATCTGAGAGCCTTTCCTTAGGCTGCAAAAAAAAAAATCATAAATTTGGACTCGAGAGTGGTGATCATGGTATTTATTTACACATTTTACTTGTCCAAAGGTAGCTACTGTCATTGGCAAACAATTCCATATATTAACCAGTCATTATTCATATTTAGGCAGTAAAAACCTACAATTATCTCCCTTAAAAGGTTCTGGATGCTTGGATGATATGACAAAGAACAAAGAAAATTACAGCACAGGAACAGGCCCTTCGGCCCTCCCAGCCTGCGCCGATCCAGATCCTTTATCTAAACCTGTCTCCTATTTTCCAAGGTCTACTTCCCTCTGTTGCCGCCCGTTCATATACCTGTCTAGATGCCTCTTAAATGATGCTATCGTGCCCGCCTCTACCACCTCCGCTGGTAAAGCGTTCCAGGCACCCACCACCCTCTGCGTAAAAAACTTTCCACGCACATCTCTCTTAAACTTTCCCCCTCTCACCTTGAAATCGTGACCCCCTTGTAACTGACACCCCCACTCTTGGAAAAAGCTTGTTGCTATCCACTCTGTCCATACCTCTCATAATTTTGTATACCTCAATCAGGTCCCCCCTCAACCTCCGTCTTTCCAACGAAAACAATCCTAATCTACTCAACCTTTCTTCATAGCTAGCACCCTCCATACCAGGCAACATCCTGGTGAACCTCCTCTGCACCCTCTCCAAAGCATCCACATCCTTCTGGTAATGTGGCGACCAGAACTGCATGCAGTATTCCAAATGTGGCCTAACCAAAGTCCTATACAACTCTAACATGACCTGCCTACTCTTGTACTCAATACCCCGTCCGATGAAGGCAAGCATGCTGTATGCCTTCTTGACCACTCTATCAACCTGCGTTGCCACCTTCAGGGTACAATGGACCTGAACTCCCAGATCTCTCTGTACATCAACTTTCCCCAGAACCCTTCCATTGACCATATAGTCCGCTCTTGAATTTGATCTTCCAAAATGCATCACCTCACATTTGCCTGGATTGAACTCCATTTGCCATTTCTCTGCCCAACTCTCCAATCTATCTATATTTTGTTGTATAAGATCAATAGAGTATATGCTAAGCAAGGTGTCAAGGGAAAATGACCTATGGTGGGTTACTTGTGTTGGAGTTTCAAAGATTCAATGGCCTACTCCTGTTCTAATGTTCCCATGAGCTTAGACATTGAGTAGGGAAGGCTATTTAATTATTGGCGGGGTGGGGCGGGGGCAGAGGTTAAACACCACAAAAGGCAAAGCTGGTCCATACATGCACTTGCAAAAAGGTAACTGGTTAAATTCTGCCCAATTTTCTCTTTCTCAGGTAATTCTAACCTGGTGCCCAAAGATGCTTCTGTTGCAATTGTAAAAAGTTCAGCTGCATCAATATGTAAGTCACTGACAAAATGTGAATCGGGCATGTGGCTGGAGGATCTGGAATTATAGCTAAAAATTCTTTATGTCCAAATGTTTTGAGTCGATGCCATCTGTCACACCTGAAAGCATTGCACACGAGTATCCAATACACGTGTTGTATCATATCCATATTCAATTGATATCATTCAAAACACCAAAACAACAGAACATATGAATGAACACAGCTTAAAATAAACTTCCTTTATAATTGAAAAGGATGTGTATTTATATCACAGGTAAATAAGCGACCTCTCAAACATATTAGTCCCTAACTGACTTTGGAAAATGCCAATTTAAAGCAATTTAACTACAGCTTAAAAATACCACACAGCATGACAATAATGTTGAACATTAAATGCTTCTGTCCTTATAAAACCAAATACCCTTTACTTACTATGAGCAATGCCACAGGAAATTTACCGGTAATCCATCAGTATAAAAACTGCTAGCACATAATTGCTGTCTGTCTTTCTTGCTGTTTACCATACATTATCTGATGCAATGTGTGCCACAGTTCAGACCAACCCCATCTCTCGCCAAGTTTTTCCCAACAAAGTGGCCATTATGCGAATATGTATTTTGTCATATGCAAATTCCTTGAAAATAGACAAACCAAATTGCTCAAACCTTTTGAGAAATGATTTTTCCATTTTCTGTCAGCCTAGCAACAACAGCCTGAAAATAAAGTATTGAATGTTACCTTTTAATTACATGTTTTATGGTAATATAGTTAAACCATTTGCATCTTTTGAGTAGTTACGCTAAAAATTTTATTTGAAGGCCTCAACCTCTTTCAAAAACCTGTCAATAATTGTAACTTTTTCCTCCACATCTACTAGCTATCACTTGATTGGCCCAACATTAAATTAGAGTAAACGACAGTATGTTGGCAGTACAGAACTTGAGTATTGAAGCAAAAGAGATAAACTGTTGAAATTGCATCTTGGACTCATCAGGACAGATTCACAAAGACTGCATTAGAAGAGGGTGCTTATCAGGTGTCAAGTGGATTCTGATTGGTAGAGACATTGCATTTTGCCATTGAGAATGCCATGGAGAATGCAACAGGGAACAGTTAACTGCCAAGCTTTAGTTTCAGTTCAAACCAGGCGAATCGACTGATTCACGACTCTGCTATAGGGAATGAAACAGGGCATGGCTGTTCCCCAAGCATTTGTTTAGTTGAAAAATATGTAATGAGTGATCATATTATTTCTGTTTGCAAAGGATAGGGCTCAAGAGTGTAAATATATGCAGCTTCTAGCACCTATGTGAGCCACATTGCAAGCCCAACTGATAATCTTAAATTGGTTGTTAGCGCAATTCTTAGCACAGTTGGGTTTGTGTAGTAAGTGTTGCGTGGAATAACATCTAATGCTGTTCTGAGTTTTGGCAACTTTCATTCCTTATAAATTGTTGCTCTATTTTGAGATTTGATATTCTTGCGATTCTATCCTGATGAGTGCAAGGTAAAAAGCTTCAACATCATGTCCCTTTTCTCAGCAAAATTATATTTGTGTCAGTTAAAAGGGTAAATTTCATGAAACGGATTTCAGAGTTTTCTCAAATATTTTACTGTCCGAAAGTATGAATTAGAGACTCTAACCAGCCAGATAAAAATATACCAAGACAAAAAAATTTTAGAACTCAATACTGTAATTTCCTCAATTAACTGAAAAGGTCAGCCGAAAACAGCTTTTAAAATCCTTGCTAGCTTTCTTTAATTAACTTTTTTTTTCAAATGAGCATCAAGGCCTCTAGAAACCTGCCTACTGCCGATATTACCCATTTTTGGCCTCTCTCTCTCTTTACAGGACTCGGGATTAGTAGAATAAATAGGGATCTCCATAAGGAAGAATGTTTGAAAAATTATAGTCAGAACCCCCTTCCCAGGATGGCACGGCGGCGCAGTAGTTAACACTGCTGCCTCACCGAGCTGAGGACCGGGGTTTGATCCCAGCCCTAGGTCACTGACCGTGTGGAGTTTGCTAATTCGGCCAGTGTTTGCATGCCCCCCCCCCCCCCCCCCCCCCCGCGATATAAATCAGATTTTGGGGTTAGTTATTGATGAGATAAATAAAGGTTTAATTGAGAAATCATTAAGAGTAATTGACTAAATCATATTAACCATGAGACTGAGGAAAGCCGACTAGCTGGGAACTAATCAGATAAGGCTAAGACTGGCCAGAGACCAAGGCCAGTGACAAAATACTCCATTGTATGCAGCTGTCTTCCCAAGCCTGGACAGTTGCGCTTCCATGGTAAAAGTCAGTCAGGGTCATAATGGCTTTTCGAAAACTGTGTTAATCTAATTAATGTTAGAGGCATAATTGGCAAGGCAAGGTATGGAAAATGACACCAACACATTTATCTCTTAAATTGACAGACAGACAGTTTGGTCGAATTGAGTGAATTATAAATTAGCTGAAGCCAATCACAGCTGTAAAGAGGGGCTGGTTTAGCTCAAAAGGCTAAATCGCTGGCTTTTAAAGCAGACCAAGCAGGCCAGCAGCACGGTTCGATTCCCGTACCAGCCTCCCCGGACAGGCGCCGGAATGTGGCGACTAGGGGCTTTTCACAGTAACTTCATTGAAGCCTACTCGTGACAATAAGCGATTTTCATTTCATTTCATAAAGAAGGCAAAACTTTAATATAATGATCTTCTTAAAAATCACTTGACGGGATAGAAATTCCATTCTGCAATCAATCTATCACTTTCTGAAACCTATGTCTTGCTGCTGCCTTTGCTATCACCATTTTTCTTTTGTTTAAAATCAATTCGTAATTTTGTACTGTGTATTATGATTTGAAGAATTATGAGTTGTATTTTAAACTCAACCACTGTATTCGCTAAAGACAATCAATCTGACCTAAGTTTGTATTGTAACCAAATATTTACCAGCGGACACTAAAGCTGACAATAAAGTTCAATATAACTTTGCCAAGAAGCACAGCCTGAATTTCTGTTATTTGGGAACCAAGAAGGGATAACGCACATCCAGGGTTCCGACTAGACACAGAGATCCATCACCCCCACAACCTAAAATATTTGCAGGGTAGGTCTATTGATCACGGTAAATCGGCCCTTAATTGGAAAAACAACGAACTGGCTACTTTAAATTTATTTATTTATTTTTTAAAAACCTTCTTCCCAATCTTCCTTAACGTTCCACTTAATTTTCTTGCCATTTATTTCTCTAGAATTCCATTTTCTACCTTTAAATCTTTTAGCTTAATTTCTCTACGCATTCAAGAAACTCCAACATTTCTTGCACTCCTTTTCCTTCTCGGAAGAGTGGATCTTATTTGTATTGTTACCATTTCCTATTCGGACATTTCCCATGGTTGGGTCAAATGTTGATTTCTGTTCAGTCTTTTTGAAACGTGCTTTGCTCAAATCAAGAACTTCTACATTAACTCTCAATCAAATTTTATGCCAAACCCAATGATGATCTGCAGTGTCCAACTTCAACAAGCATTTTTTAAAAAAATTTATAGTACCCAATTCATTTTTTCCAATAAGGGGCAATTTAGCCTGTTCAATCCACCTACCTTGCACATCTTTGGGTTGTGGGGGCGAAACCCACGCAAACATGGGGAGAATGTGCAAACTCCACACAGACAGTGACCCAGAGCCGGGATTGAACCTGGGACCTCGGTGCCATGAGACTGCAGTACTACCAGTGCGCCAACGTGCTGCCCTCCAATTTCAACAAGCATAACATGTCATATTGCCAAAACCTCTCCATTCACAAGTCATTTTGCTGGCTGCTTCCAATGCATCATCAACCTAAAGAGATTCATCTTCCACCTCCCCAACATTGAAAGCTTGCCTCCAGTTTACCTCCTAATCATTAATTGGATCAGTGTGCATTCATGACAAAAACAGGATTCATAAATTCAAGTTATGTTGAATTGCTTCTTAAATAAAGGATTCATTTACATCCAAACAACTGAAATATATGCAATATAATTAATTGTATACAAGGCATGCAACATTTCTGGAGAGGTGTGCTAAATGTTAAATATGAAACAGAAGCAAAAACTTTATAAAAAATAAACCATACTCCAGGTAGACCTTCCATCACAGTTAATAATAATCTTTATTCATGAAACAAGTAGGCTTACATTAACACTGCAGTGAAGTTACTGTGAAAATCCCCTAGTAGCCACAGTATGGCGCCTGTTCGAGTACACTGAGGGAGAATTCAGACTGACCAATTCACCTAAAAAGTACGTCGTTCGGGACTTGTGGGAGGAAACGGGAGTGCTCGAAGGAAACCCATGCAAACGCGGGGAAAACGTGCAGACTCCGCACAGACAGTGACCCAAGCCGGGAATCGAACCCAGGTACCTGGTGCTGTGAAGCAACAGTGCTAACCACTGTGAAACCGTGCCACCTTCGGTTAATTGTCACCAGCACCACAGGTCACATGACTATGTTAATTATATTTAATATTTATGTTAATAAAGGAGGAAGAGATGGGGATTTTGCATCCAGATCCATGACAGGTGTATGTTGCTTTATTAAAGGAACTAAATAATGAGCTGAACACGAATTAAATTGTCTATGCATAACCTTTGCCCTCATGAAGGAGGAAACAGCCAAAGGGATTTGAACCTACTTCAAGGGCTGAAGAAGCTGGACACTAGAGGGCTTTTCCTGGCAAACCAACTTAAATGGGCGACACGGTAGCACAATGGTTAGCACAGTCGCTTCACAGCTCCAAGGTCCCAGGTTAGATGCTTGGGTAACTGTGAGGCGTCTGCACATTTTCCGTGTCAGCGTGGGTTTCCTCCGGATGCTCCATTTTCCTCCCACAGTCCAAAGATGTGCCGGTTAGGTGGACTAGCCATGCTAAATTGCCCTTGGTGTCCAAAAAAAAAGGCTAGGTGGGGTTACTGAATTACGGGGATAGGGTAAAGGTGTGGGCTTAGGTAGGGTGTTCTTTCCAAGGGCCGGTTCAGACTCGATGGCCAAATGGCCTCCTTTTGCACTGTAAATTCTATGAAATCAGTTTTGCTAGCATCCATATTGTGTCATACTCAGCCGAAAGCAGCTTTGATATTAAGGGTGGTTATTTTCACCTCTCCTCTTGTATCGGCTGCTGTTAATTTATTGATGTACAGTATATCCCCTATTCCATTCATTAATGTCCCGCATTGATTTGTGCCTGCTGCCGCATTAGTTCATTCATTCACTTTACCCATTGGTCATTTTGTTTATATATTTGCTGTTATGTCTGCAGCTTTGATATTAATTCTGATGTTCCAGTTATTGATTTGACATGTGCACATTGCTTGGTTACTTTTTGGTGTGTGTTCTGGTTTATGCATCTATTATTTCATTTATTATGAACCCAGATCAGACCCCAAAAGTGTCTAGGGTACTGGACCGAACCCTAATATTTTAGTTTATTTTTAAGACTGGGCAGAAAGAATACTTTGCTTGACATTCCTCAGTTTCTGCCTTTAACTCCACATTTCCCGTTGATGTTCTCTTTGCAGTTCCAGTTTCCAAAGTTTAAATTCTCTCTCTTTCCTGATTACTTTCTTCCTTTGCTAATTTTTCCATTTCTACCTCAAGCTTTCTCCTTGCTATTTCCTGTTGAAAGCCTCTTTTCCCTTTTCTTCCATTTCCACTTTCTTCACTTCTATTTGTAATTGACTTCTAGCTAATTCTAATCATTCAGACTGCGGCTCTGGCAAATTTAAATGTTGAGCTATGACTTGCATCATCTCTACCTTCCTCACCCCCTTAAGAAAATATTAATTGCAGCTTCACCACTAAACCAAAAAGTTTTGTTTTGGTCTCCTTTTGTAAACAATCCCAAGTAATCTCTTCCACCAGGAAAATCTTTGCAACTGAAAGAGCCATCTCCAGTCACTCCCAATTTAAACGTCAAAACTTGAAAGAATGCAATCATTCCACATACATTCACGATCTTCGATGGGACAATCTTCATCTGAATCATGCTGGGACCAGAGGCCTGGCGAAACGCATACTAGGGCTTTACACCGAACAGGGGAGGAGGGTTCAGTTGCAGGGGAAATTAGAAACTAAAATTAGAGGGGGGGTGGGGGGGGTAGGAGTGCAGATTAGCGACGTGGCGGGTGGTTACCAGAAAATAAAGGTGATCGACAGAAAGGGTGAATGTCTTTTTGCAACAATTAATTAAAAAAGAGCAGGAAAATTTGACAACAAAACAAATTTATAAGTTTTGTTTCTAAAGGCACAAAGCATTCGGAACAAAATTAATGAGTTAACGGCGCAAATAGAGACAATAGGGTATGATTTGGTGGCTATTACTGAGACATGGTTACAAGGAGACCAGGTCTGGGAATTGAATATCCAAGTGTACTCAGTATTTCGGAACGATACAGTGAAATGAAAATAAGGTGGTGTAGCTTTGTTGGTGAAAAGGATCAGCGATGTAATGAGAAAGTATAGGAGCACTGGAGATCAAGGTGCGGCATCAGTCAGTGTAGAAATACAAAATAACAAAGGGACGTCATCCCAGGTAGGCGTAATCTATAGGTCTCCAAACAGTAGTTCCGCAGTGGGGCATAGTATAAACCAGGAAATACCGGGAGCTTGTAAGAAAGATACAGCAATAATCATAGGCGATTTTAATATGCACATAGACTGGATTAATCAAATTAGCAAGGGTAGCCTTGAGGGAGAGTTCATTGAATGTATTTGAGATTGTTTCTTGGAACAATATGGTGTGGAACCAACCAATAAGCAGGCTACTCTGGATTTGGTATTGTGTAATGAAGAGCGATAAATTGATGACTCATAGTTAAGGACCGTCTCGGGAATAGTGACCATAGTATGATAGAATTCAAAATTCAGTTTTGGGGCGAGAAAGTGGAATCCCACACTAGCATTCTGGAATTAAACAAAGGTCATTACATAGGTATGAAGTCAGATTTGGCCCAAGTGGAGTGGGCAGGAAGACTAAAAGGTAGGACTGCTGATGGGCAGTGGTAGTTGTTTAAGGAGATACTCAATTCCTCACAACTAAAATATATTCCAGAGAGGTAGAAAGATGGTAAGAGGGGTAAAAAATATCCATGGCTAAGCAAGGAGGTTAAGGCTAACATAAAGACTAAAAATAAGGTATACCATGTTGCAAAGGCCAGTGGCAGGCTGGAAAATTGGGAAACTTTCAAACATAAACAAAGGGTTACTTAAAAAAGTAATAAAAGAGAGCCACGGTAAATTATGAAAGAAAGCTTGCGCAAAATATCAAACAGGGTAGCAAAAGTTTCTATAAGTACATAAAAGGGAAGAGAGTCACTGCAGGTCTCTTGGAAGATGAAACCAGAGAGTTAATAGGGGGGAAAAACACCGAAATGGCGGAGATGCTAAATAAATATTTTGCCTCCGTTGTCATGGTGGAGGACACTAGCACCATCCCTATAGGAATGGGTAATTCAGAGGTAATCGAAAGCGTAGAACTTAGAACAATCAGCATTAATAGGGAAACAATATTCAACAAACTATTGGGATTGAAGGCAGACAAGTCCCCAGGGCTTATTTGCCTACACCTGAGGGTGTTAAAGGAATCATAGAATTTACAGTGAAGAAGGAAGCCCATCCGGTCTGCACTGGCCCTTGGAAAGAGCACCCTACTTGAGCCCACCCTATCCCCGCAACCCAGAAACTCCACCTAACATTTTGGACACTAAGGGGCCATTTAGCATGGCCAATCCACCTAACCTGCGCATCTTTGGAGTGTGGGAGGACCCGGAGGAAACCGACGCAGACACAGGGAGAAAGTGCAAACTCTATACAGTCACCTGAGGTTGGAATTGAACCTGGGTCCCTGAGCTGTGAGTCAGCAGTGCTAACCACTGTGCACTGTGCCAGCCAAAAGGAAATGACAGCGAAGATTTGGATCCATTGGTTATAGTATTCCAAAATTCCCAGACACAGGGAAGGTTAAAGTGGATTGGAAAAATGCTAAGGTATCACCCTTATTCAAAATGGGAGGCGGAATGTAGGAAATTACAGACCAGTCAGTTTTAACGTTTGTTGGGAAATTGTTGGAATCTGTTATTAAGGAAGTAAAATCAGGACATTGGAAAGTCAAATCCATCGGAGTCAGCATGGTTTTATGAAGGGTAAATCATGTTTGACTAATTTGCTGGAGTTCTTCGAAGATATAACAGGCCAGGTGGATAATAGGATCCTGTATATGTAGTACAGCTGGACATCTGGAAGGAGTTTGATAATGTGCCGAACAGAAGGTTAGTGTACAAGGTTAGATCACATGGAGTTAGGGGTAATTTACTAGCTTGGATAGAAGACTGGCTGACAGACGGAAGACAGAGTTGGGATAAATAGGCCGTTTTAAGGATGGCAAGATGTAACTGGTGAGATGCCACAGGGGTCGGTCCTTGGGCCCCAACAATTTACAATGGATACAGGGATAGACTGTTCTATAGCCAAATTTGCAGATTACACTAAAATGGCTGGGAAAGTAATAATAATAATCGTTTATTGTCACAAGTAGGCTTCAATGAAGCTACTGTGAAAAGCCCCTAGTCACCACATTCCAGCGCCTGTTCGGGGAGGCCAGTACGGAAATTGAACCTGCGCTGCTGCCTTGTTCTGCATTACAAACCAGCTGTTTAGCCAACTGCGCTAAACCAGCCCCATTTAAAGTTGCAATGAGGAAATAAGAACCTTACAAATGGATACAAAAATGTCAGGTGAATGGAGCAAAATGTGGCAGTTGGAGTTTAACATGGATAAATGTGAGGTCATCCATTTGTCAGAAAAATGTACCGTTAACTTATTATTGAAATGGGGAGACACTTCGGGGTGCTTCTGTACAGGAGATCTGGGTGTCCTCATGCAGGAGTCGCAGAAAACTAGTATGCAGGTACAGCAGGTAATAAATAAAATGAATGGAATATTGGCATTATAGCTAAAGGAATAGAGTATAACGGTAAGGAAGTGTTGTTGCAACTGTACAAGGCATTGGTGAGACCGCACCTGGAGTATTGTGCAGTTTTGGTCTCCTTATTTGAGGAAAGATATATTGGCTTTGGAGGCAGTTCAGGGAAGGTTCACTAGATTATTTCCAAAGATGAGGGGTTTGCCTTATGAAGAGAGACTAAGCATTTTAGATTTATATCTAGAGTTTCGATGAATGAGGGAAGATCAAATTGAGATATCCAAGATGATAAAAAAGTACAGATAAAATAAACATGGTTGCTTCCTCTTATGGGCATTCAAGAAAGAACAGTCATAGTCTCAGGATAAGGGGTAGCAAATGTAAAACAGAAATGAGGGGAAACTACTTCTCCCAAAGGGTCACGAATCTGTGGAATTCACTATTGCAGAGTACAGTGGATTCTCGGACAGTGAGTGAATTTAAGGAAGAGTTTGACAGATTTTTAATTGGCAATAGGTTGGAGGGTTATGGAGAACGGGCAGGATAACGAGATGAGGCATGATGAGATAAACCATGGTTGTATTGAATGGTGGAGCAGGCTTGAATGGCTAAATTGCCTGCTCCTAGTTCTTATCTTCCAAGAAAGAATGATTCTGTCTAATTCCATATTCCAGCTCTTAGGCTATAGCCCTGTAGGTAACCACACCTCAAGCACAAATCTGGTGTTCTAGAATAATATGGGGATTTCTTGATTAATAAGAGGGTCAGGGGTTATAAGGAGAAGGCAAGAAAATGGGGATGAGGAACCTATCAGCCATGATCCAACAGCAGAGCAGACACGATGGGCCGAATAGCCTTAATCTGCTCCTATTGCCTATGGTCTTCAAGTTCAATAACCCCAGGCCAAATAAGGAATTATACTTAAGATGCCGGATGAATCCCCAATTTTATTACGATCTCAGATCAGACCCCAACAGTGGCTTGGATATTGGTCCAAAACCCCAATAGTCTAGTTTATTTTGAAAGACTGTGCAGAAAGAATTCTCTGCTCCAGGAGTGATTCCACAAAGAAACAGGCATTTGGTATTTTAAAACAAAACTTTATTAACACAATATTAAACTCTTTATCACACCCGGAATAGTTTACAATTACACTTTAAACAATACTACTCAATACAGTGAACACAATACCCTTAATTACTATCTCTATTCCCAATTAAACAAGCAAGAAAAAAAAAACAGCTCTCAATCCATCCGACATCCCAATGGCGGAGAGTAATACTTGCTTTCCAGGACAGATTTGGCTCCTGATGAGCCCCTGCAGACTCTGGCTGGATGCCTTCCATTGTTTCAACTGGCTTGTTTCTGCTCCCCCTCGTCCTCAGACAAAAATGAACTGCCTTTAAATACTACTAATAGTTTTTTAAAAAACTAACCTACTGTGGCAGCAAGACTTGACTTGTGGTCTAATGGGTAGCCAGATCAGAACTCCACTCCAAGGCTTTCTCAAAATGTCTGAATATCTTAGCTCCACCCAGCATGACATCATCTTCCCAAGCTGAAAACATATCAACTTCCCAGAGTGAAAACACCAACTCCCAGGGACTCCCCCCTCATCAAACAATAGTGCATTAGCCCAGGTTTTTCCACTCTGGTCAATTCACCTCTGGCTCCCAAAAGCTTTATGGTCTTGTAAAATGCATGGCTACTGCAGCCAGATACACTCTACACAGCCTTTTAGCCCTTAATTGCCAAATATTTATAATCCAATATATCTAAAATCCTGTATTCGTCACACATTAGTGCCCATCGTTTCATAAATGGTTGAATTAATCGCCTTAATTTATTAATTTGCTGACTTTCACTGCTCAATTCATTCATTAAATCAGCAGTGTCTACTTAGGGGTGTTGCAATGTTGATGTGAAGTCTTGATGTGGAGATACAGGCGTTGGACTGGGGTGGGCACCTAAAGAAGAATCTGCGCTCCGAAAGCTAGTGATTCGAAACAAACCTGTTGGACTTTAACCTGGTGGTGTTAGACTTCTTACAATGTCAAGTCATGCTGCATATAATTTTTGGTTACTTTCATAGCAGTCGTCTTGTATATGTAGAAGTATCAAAAATGTTGCCCCAAATTACAGTTCATGCATTTCATTTGATCCTTATGTTACTGTTGCAGCAGCTTTGATTTTACAAAAGGGCATTGTAATCTCATTCCATGGGATCAAGGAGTACTTTCGAACTCTCCATGTGCAATGGATATGGATAAAGAATATGTTCCTAGCATGCCTATCCCATGTACCACAGTAAGTAAACTGTGGATTTTATTAATCTGAAAGACAGCCAATCCTGTGAATGCAGCTCAACAGGCATTCAAGATCGACATCGATGCACCCACATAAATACATACATTTACTGAAATGCAGCACGGTGGTGCAATGGTTAGCAATTCTGCCTTACGGCGTGGAGGACCTGGGTTCGATCCCGGTCCCAGGTCACTGTCCATGTGGAGTTTGCACAGTCTCCCCGTGTCTATGTGGGTCTCATCCCCACAATCCAAAAAGATTAGCGGGGTCGGTGAATTACCCGCGCTAAATTACCCCCCCAATTGGGAAAGAGAGTTGGGTATTCTAAATTTATTTTTAAAAATACAGTTACTGACTTCACACATAAATTCATTCTGCGCACAGTGGTTGCAGCATTTACCATCTACAGAAACATTACCTCCAAAGTTATACATCATCCAGTCTTGAACATACATTGCCGTTCCTTAATCATGGCTGCGTCAAAATCCTAATACTTGCTCTGCTGCAGAAGCACCTTCACCAGATAGACTACATCTTAAGATAGTGGCCCACCATCGTCTTCTCTGGGAAATTATGGAAATGCAATAAATGGCAGCCATACAGTGCTGACCACATCAAGAATTACTTCTTAAAAAATCTTCTAGGGCGCTGCACATTGAATCTGGACCAAATGTAGTTATCAAATGCAGGTTAAAAACAGGGAATAATTACCAGGACATTAAAAGGTATTTGAATCCCCATTAAGTCATACAGCCTGTGCATATATTTATGTAATACGTTGAGTTAAAATTTTGGTGAAATAGCTAAACTTTACAATAATTTGGGATGCAGTGAATTAGGAATGGTTCCAGCATAGGAGATTCTATGCTGTATGAACTTAGTTTCTTGAAATGCAAAGCTAAAGCAAAGATGTAAACTCAATGTGGATGGGGATAATGGCAAAGAAAATTAGTCACTGGTGGGAGCAGTTTATAGATTCCTTTCCAGTAGCTACACTCTAGGACTCAATAGAAATCAAGAATTAACAGGCTTGTATGAAAGTTGCAATGATTTTGGGTGATTTTAATCTTTGTTTAGATTGAATAATTCAAATTGGCAAAGATAGCCTGCAGGATGGTTCAGAGAGGGTAGTCCAGACAGTTCTTAAAATCAAACAGGGATCAGACTATTTTAGACCTAGTAATATGTAACGAGACATAATTAATTAATTACCTCAAAGTAAAAACAAAAGGTGATCACATGGTAGAATTTCACATTCAGTTTTAGGACAAAAAACGTGGATCCAAAAGTTGTGTCTTAAATATAATAATAATCTTTATTATGGGTACGAGGACAGAGTTGGCCAAAGTGGAATGGGAAAGCAGGTTAAAAGATGAGACAGCAGAGAAGTATTGAAAGATATTTAAGGAGATAGTCATAACTTTCAAAGATTTTCTATTGAGAAAGAAATACTCTGTGAAAAAGATGCATCAGTTGTGACTAAGTTAGTTCAGGATGCTATCAAATTGGAAGAAAAGGCACACAATGCTACGAAGATTAGTGGTAGGCCAGAAGATTGGAGAAACTATAGAAACGAGCAAAGAATTATTTAAAAAATAACGGCCAAGAAATCAGAGTATGAGAGTAAACTAGCAAGAAATGTAAAAAGACAGTAAAAGCTTCTACAAGTATATGTAAAGAAACAGAATAGCTAAAGTAAGCCTTGGCCCCTTAGATGATGAGACTGGGGAATTAATAATGGGAACCAAAGAAATTGCAACGGCTTTAAACAAGTATTTTGTAAATGGTTTTGCAGTAGAAGACACAAAAAGCATTCCAAGAATAGTAGAAAATCAAGAGGCCAAAGGGAGGGAGGAAACAATCACAATCACTTGAGAAAAAAGAACTAGAAAAATAAAGAGGACTAAAGGTTGACAAGTCCCCTGGATATTCTGACATTCATCCTGGAGAGAAGGGGCTGCAGAGATGGTGGATGCATGGAATGCAATGTTCCAAAATTCTCTCTAGTATTGCTGAGAAAAAGGCATGCTATCAAAGCTTTTTGTCTTGCACTCATCAGGACAGTTTGCAAGAAATTTCCAACAGTAAAGGAAGGGGGGGGAGAGAGAGAGAGAGAGAGAGAACAAACAATTTATATTGCACGAGAAGAGTGTGTGCTGATTGGTGGAGCAAAATGCAACATGGAACAGTTAACTGTCCAGCCTTGTTCAAATTCAAATGTGATATGTGGATATGTTTCTTCTGTTGGCAAAGGAAAGCGCCCTTCCCGACACCCCGAATGCGAATACATGTTTCTAGCATGCATAAATGAAGCATAAATGAAGCCCAACTGACAATCTTAAATTGTTTTTCAGTGTAATTCTTAACAAATGTTGTCCAACTGTGGCATGTTGAAAACTATTTTGATTTTTGCAAGCAAGAGCTAGTTAGATATGGTCAGTACTTTGCCTATTGCAAATAGAAGGGACACGCTGTTTGATAAAATCTGCCAATCATTGGAATGTACGCCTATATACCTAGCATCACACTGGAAGACATTTATATACCACATTGCCCATTTGTGAGATGGACAGTAGATCTTTTTGGCTTGATAGCAACGTCCTGTTAGGAGAAAGTACCACTCATGTTGCTACTGCATAGTAACAGCATGCAACAGCTAGCTTCACCTGTTGCTCAACATTTTAATGCAACTTCCCCTTCCATAGTATACAGGACACTCTTCAGGACCAAAAGTGGCGACCCTAGGCACAGTCACGAGTTTGCACAATATACAGCGAGCGATGATCTGATCAGGTTAGCTATTATCCCGCAGGATGGTTTTGATACACGCTATTTCAGCATGAAGCTTCTATGGTGAGCACATGGCTCAAGCTCGATTTACAATGTTACCTAAAAGGCTAAGCTTATAGCATGTGGAGATATCGGAATCTCAACGCATATATTGACCTGTGAAGGTAAGCTTGTGGTGCACAGTAGAAGAGAACCCATTGGCAGATTACATGTCGAAAGGAAACTCATTTGATTGTTCCATTTCAAAGGTGAACTTGAGCGCAGGATGAAGTCCATTGAAGTGTACAAGGAAGTTCTTGCATGCAGCTGCAGATTCAAATATAGCAAATTATCATCTATGTATCAGAAAGCAGGTCAGGTCTCATTCCATCGAAGATTGAATGTTTCACATGGAAACAGACAGAAGCTTATAAAAATAGGTAGGCAGGCAAGTTATGAACAAAGTTAAGAAAACAAAGTTTCAGCAAAGGGATATAGATATATTAAATGAGTGGGGGAAAAAATGGTAGATGAGAGTATAATGTGGAAAAATGTAAAGATTGTTCAGTTTGATAGCAAGAATGGAAAATCAGCAATATTTAAATGGCGAGACTGCAGAATGCTGAGGTAGAGGGATCTGAGATTTCCTGTACATGAATCAACAAAAAGTTAGCATATAGCTACAGCAGGTAATTAGGAAGGCAAAATGGAATGTAGGCCTTAATCGCAAGTAGGGAAGTCTTGCTCCAACTGTGGAGGCTGTTGGTGAGACCGCACAGGGTACTGTGTACAATTTTGGTCTCTTTATTCAAGACTTACGTTAAAAGCAATTCAGAGAATTTTGCTAGTCTGATTCCTGGGATGAAGGGATTGCCTTATGAGGAAAAGTTGTGCCCATATCATTGGAGTTCAGAAGAATGAGAGTTGATGTTATTGAAACAAACAATCCCGAGAGGTTTGGCAGGGTAGATACTGAGAGGATGTTTCCTCTCTTGGGGAAATATGGATCTAAAGGGTATAGTTTCGGAATAAGGGGGTCCTCCATTTAAGATGGGAATGAGGAGGAATTTCATCTCTCCCACAGTCATTAGTCTTTTGATTTCTCGTCCCAGAGTACTGAGTCATTGAATATATTCCAGGCTGAGTTAGACAGATTTTTGGGTTACAAGGGAGTCAAGGGGGCAGACAGGACAGTGGGATTAAGGTCACAAATCAGTTAAGTCATTATCAGTCGTGGCGTAGATTATAAGAACAGGGAGGTTATGTTGGAGCTGTCCAAAACTTTGGTTAGGCCACAGCTGGTACTGTGTGTAGTTCTGGTTGTCTCACTATAGGAAGGGCATGATTGCACTGGAGGGGGTGCAGAGGAGATTCACCAGGATGTTGCCTGGGATGGTGCATCTGAGCTATGAAGACAGGCTGAAAGGCTAGGTTATTTTCTTTAGAGCAGAGAAGGGGGTGCTGGACCTAATTGAGATTTAAGATTATGAGGAGTGGGGGCATGTAAAATTTGTAAATAATTTGTAAATAATTGTCACACCGTGTAAACATCAAGTGCACTATATGTTAAACTGTTACGCTGTAAAAACAGAAAAATGCCAATAAAAATATATATATTTTTTAAAGTATGTGGATGCCCACTTTAAAATGTCATAACGTTCAATGCCAAGTGCTGGAAAGTGGGATTAACGTAAATTTAGTGTAGGTTTGCTGCTGCAGACTTGATGGGCTGAAGGACCTCTTCTGTATTCTACAACTCTATGATCCCACAGGAAGGCTCAAGGCGCTAAATGGACTACTACTATTTCTTAAGATCTTGAGAACTAGTCAGTGGGAGTAATTGTAGTGTGACAATTTGCTTACACTGTTTCTATTATAAGTGTAGGCAAAGTAATTTGAGGGGAAAAAAACTAATGAGCACTGCACAAAGATCAAGAACGTAAGAGCGTGGAGGAGTGGGCAATTTAGCCTGTCGAGCCTGCTCCGCCATTTAATGCAATCATGGCTCATCTAATCTCGGCCTCATCTCCACCTTCTTGCCCTCTCCCCATAACCCTTCATTCCTCAACTAATTACAAACCAATCTATCTCCTCCTTAGAATTGTTGTGTTTTCCGGCGTCCACTGCACTCTGAGGTAGAGAATTCCATGACCCTCTGAATGAAGCAATTGCTCCTCATTTCTGTTTTAAATCTACCATCCCTTAGCCTCAAACTACGCTCCCATTCTTGAACGTCCAACAAGGGGAAACATCTGCTCTTCGTCTACCCTGTTAGTCCCCATTAGCATCTTCTATACCTCAATTAGGTCTCCTCTCATTCTTCCAACATTCCAGCAGGTACAGGCCAAAACAGGTCAATTTGTTTTCATAAGACAAGCCCTTCAAACCTGGAATCACTCTAGTGAACCTTCTCTGAACCGCCACTGATGTATTTGCACTTTCCTCAAGTAAAGCGATCAAAACTGTGCACAGTACTCCGGATGTGGTCTCACGAATGCCCTATACAGTTGCAACAGCATCTCTCTACTTTTATATTCCATTAGCAATGAATGCCAAAATTCAATTTACCTTCCTTATTATAATAATAATAATCGTTTATTATCACAAGTAGGCTTCAATGAAGTTACTGTGAAAAGCCCCTAGTCTCCACTTTCCAGCGCCTGTTCGGTATACTAACTTCCTGCGGTTCGTGCACGATGACACCCAGATCCCTCTGCACCAAAGCATTTTGATGTTTCTCTCCATTTAGATAGCAAGTTGTCTTTTTATTCCTCTGACCAAAATGGATAACCTCACACTTATCCACGTTAAATTCCACCTGCCATATTTTGACCAACGCACCTAACCTATACATTTGTTTATTTATTTCCTCACTGCAACTGCACTTATTTCAGGGTCAATTACAAATTTGGCTTAGATTGTAAATATTTGGGGCCCCGAGCACCGAACCCTGTTGCACACCACTAGTTACAACTTGTCAACTAGAAAAAGACCCATTTATCCTCACACTCTGCTTTCTGGTGGTTAGCCAATTTTTTATCCAAGCTAATATATTACCCACAACCCTGTGGAATCTAACCATGTGTGCTAATCTTTTGTGGGAAACCATATGAAATGCGTTCTGGAAGTCCAGATACACTACATCAACAGGACCTTCATTACCCACTTTGCTTGTTTCTTCTTAAAAGAACTCCAGCAAATTAGTCAAACACTATTTAATGTTCATAAAATCATGCTGACTCTGATAAATTGCTTTTTGACTTTCAAAATGTCCTTTTACTACTTCCTTAATAACGGATTCTAACAGTTTTGTTAAACTAACTGGTCTCTAGTTTCTTTTGGGACTATTTTGTAAGTTTAAAGTACCCAATTAATTTTTCCCCCCAATTAAGGGGCATGCTCAATCCACCAATCCTGCATATCTTTGGGTTGTGGGGGTGAGATCCACGAAGACACGGGGAGAATGTGCAAACTGCACACAGACGGCGACCCGGGGCTGGGATCAAACCTGGGTCCTCGGGACCATAAGGCAGCAGTGCTAACCACTGCGCCACCATGCCACCCGGCGCAACTTCCTTTAAGACCCTAGGATGTAGGCCATGAGGCCCCAGATTTGTCCTGCATTACCTGTTACTATTGGGATGATTCTAGCATCTTGCACCATGAAATCGGAGGCCCTAAACTGATCCTGTACAAAAATACATCCAAATTCATATGGTTAAATTTAATACCTAACTAATACACAAATACAATGTTTCATTATGAAATCTAATATTTGGAATGGCTGTGGGATCAATACTGGTGTTGCGTTACATATAGATCTGATTCTGTTCTGTTTATAGCGTGCATTTTGTAGAAGGCGTTATTACAATGAGGATCTCGCAAATGGTGGCATAGCCAGCATGAGGTCATTTGATGGTCATTCGATGTGAAGGAAGACCTTAATGCTGCCTCATACAATTCAAGTTACGTGCACTTTATAAAAGGAAAAGGTAGGAATTGGGAGAGAGATGTATTTTTAAAAGTACAGTGAATCCCGTTTAGATTGAGACTATAGCAGCAGTGCTGCAGCTTGCCTGGTCAGTGCACTCTGCCTGTGTCACTAATTTCCCGCCATGGCGGCAGGCTATTGCTTCAGTTTGACGAGTATAGTCATTATCTTACAATCTAACTCATTATTTTTGCCATGTGCATTGAAATGTTCTGTTATTGAATCAATTTCAAAAGGAGATGACATCTGAAAATCGCAGATTGCTGATGCACAAGTAAATTATTGTATTGTCTGATTTTGGACATTTATTTTGAATTTATATGTTAATGATGATAATAATAATCTTTTTATTGTCACAAGTAGGCTTCATTAACACTGCAATGAAGTTACTGTGAAAAGCCCTTCGTCGCCAAACCCACCTGTTTGTGTACACAAAGGGAGAATTCAGAATGTGCAAATTACCTAACAGCACATCTTTTGGGACATGTGGGAGGAAACCGAAGCAGACACGGGGAGAACGTGCAGACTCCGCACAGACAGTGACCCAAGTGGGAATCAAACCTAGGACCCTGGAGCTGTGAAGCAATGTGCTACCCACTGTGCCACCCTTGATAGGAGGAATAAGATTTATCGTATTTCTTCAAAGCTGAATTCACGTATCTATATTGATATAGCATTACTAGGTCAAGGAATGTATTCAGGTAGATTGGATGGGACAAGGGTGTCAAATCGTCATTGATTAAGCAGCCTTTCAGTACTTTGGAGCCCAGAGTTAAATCTCAGGTTAGAGTTGGAAACGTTCGATTGGGCAAAACCAGCGATTTCAGTGTCAGGGAGGTGAAACTGGTTGTTGGTTAGTGAAATTTGCAATATACAAGGTGGAATTATTTTGTTGCCATACAACATCTTGGTTTTAAGTATGCAGAACTGACTTCAATTTACGTCACAAGTGAGGAAGATCAATTATATTAATTTTAAATGCATAAAAGTGAGGACAGGCTCACCCAAGTAATAAATGAACGTGGCAAGAGTCGTGAGCACCAGCCATTTGGTAAAAGTTTGAAAAACATTGCTCTAAGAGACCAACATTAACTTCAGCGACTCTAGTCTTTTTTAGAGAATCTTTTGCTTGTTTTTATATTTTGCGCTAATTTCTTTCATAATTTACCTTTCTCTTTTCATTACTTTTTTGGTAACCTTCTGTTGATCTTCGATTCCCAATCCTCCAGCCTGCCACTGACTGTTGCAATATGCTATGCCTTAAGCTTTTGCCTTTATGTTATCTTTAGCCTCCTTGCTTAGCCAACAGATGCATTTTCTTCCTCTTACAATCCTTCTTCCTCTCAAAAATATCTTTTAGTTGGGAGGAATTGAATAGCTCCTTAAATATTTGTCACCGTTCACCAACTGTCCAACCTTTTAGTCTTTGTGCGCAATCCACTGGGGCTAAATCTGTCCTCGTGCCTATGCAATTTCCTTGGTTTAACACCTTAACACTAGTGCGGGAAAGTTTATTGCCCTCAAACGGAATTTGCAATTTAAGCATGCAATGATCACTCTTCCCCAGAGGGTCCTTTAGTACCAAATTATTAATTAATCCCATCTCATTACACAATGCTAAATCCAAAACATTCATCTACCACATTTAACTGATACATTGGCCGGAATTATCCGGCCATTGCGATTCACTGTTCCCGCTGGCAGCGCATACCCGCCCACGGTTTTCCTGGCAGTGTGGGGTGGTTTCAATGGGAAATCCCATTGACAGGCGGCAGGAGTAGTGAATCCCACCATCAATATGGTGCATCGCTGAGAAACACGTGGCTGGGGGACCGTAGAGTCCAGCTCATTTTGTAATGCATGTAAATTTGTACAAACTTTAAAAAGATATTTTAAAAATATATCATCTTCAGTTACTTTGTTTAAAAAAAAGCAATTAGATAATTTAAACCCTTCCCAGTGAGAGAAAACAAAGTACCCGTCACTCTAGGGACTTCAGGCACCAGGACAGCCTTTAATTGACTTAAAATATGGCTGTTCAGACTCTTCCTCCAGGAGCACCTAATCAGTCACCAGAAAGGGATAGGTAACAGCTAATGCTGGCAACTGTGCATCAGATTTCAGCTTTGCAGCAATGCTACAGGAGACCAGCCTGTAACCAATATATGCATAAAAGCAAATTACTGCAGATGCTGGAATCTGAAACCAAAGAGAAAATACTGGAAAATCTCAGCAGTTCTCGCAGCATCTGTAGGGAGAAGAGAGCTAGCGTTTTGAGTCCAGATGACCCTTTGTCAAAGGGTCTGCCTGTGAAGATTTTGAAAGCTACTTTATGACGAATAAATTATGATGGCATTGTTCAAAATTTTAGTCTCATTGATTTGGAGCAGAGGAACACACCCTGCACCCAGAGAAGCTGGCCCAAGTTGCACCAGATATTGGACTTCAGATCTTATTTAAATGAGCCCAATTACCAAACCAGGGCACTGAACTAAATCGATTGCTTTTAAAGCAGACCAAGCAGGCCAGCAGCACGGTTCGATTCCCGTACCAACCTCCCCGGACAGGCGCCGGAATGTGGCGACTAGGGGCTTTTCACAGTAACTTCATTGAAGCCTACTCGTGACAATAAGCGATTTTCAATCAGCACCTACTGGGTGTTGCCAGGCAGCAGGCCAGTCAGGGGGCTTTGACTTTCAGGGCAAAGGAAGGCAATAGTTCTCAAATCAGCACTTAATTGGAAAGGAAATCAAAAGAGGTGGTGAATGGGATATAGGTCCAAGCAGGAAACGGAGGGCGACGGAAACTTTGAACGGCGTTGTTGAGGTCAGTAATTTTTTTCAAATAGAAAGTTGCCTTTTTCGTGGCAGCCTGCACCAGTATATCAAGGCTATTATGGATAATTTTACACTGTAGCTACATAGCCTATAAGAAATTACATCAAGACTAGCCAGTACAGGTACAACCAAAACAGAATTACCAGCTGCAGGCGAGGTTCGCCATGCTATCCACCGGGAAAGCGGTGCATCAGCTGAGAAGGGCGAGGCGGGCTGTATATGCGTATGAGGAGAAGGCGGGTTGTATGTTGGCAGGTCAGCTCCATAGGCAGGCCGTAGCGAGGGAGATAGTTCAAGTTCAGGATAGGACGGGGGAGTTGGTGGTGGCCGTGGAGCGGATTAACAAGGTGCTTGAAGAGTTCCATGGGGACTTGTACAAGTTGGAGCCACCAGAGGATGAGTGGGAGATGAGCGAGTTTTTTTTTGGGGGGGGGGGGGTTTAGTGTGCCTGGGGTTGGGTGAAGTGGAGAATGCGGGGCTGGAGGAGCCGGCGGGTGTAGAGGAAGTGAAAGTGGCAGTCGGGAAGCTGCAGGCGGGGAAGACGTTGGAGCAGATACACAAGATTACAAGATACACAAGGATAAACTGCCGGCGTTGCTGATGGAAATGCTTGAGGAAGCGATAATCAGGGGGACCATGCCGCAAACAATGGGACAGTCCTCCATCTTGTTGCTGCTGAAGAATGATAAAATCGGTGGGGTGTGGATCATCTCTGCTGTAAGTGGACGGCAATAGGTTGGAGGTGTGTCTTCAGAGGGTGATTGTGGAGGACCAGGCGGGGTTCGTTAAGGCAGACAGTTGTCATCGAATGTAAGGCAGCTGCTGAATGTGATACTTTCACCTGCAGAGGGAAGGGAGTTGGAGGTGGTGGTGGCATTACATGAGGAGAAGGGTGAAGTGGAGTTATCGGATTGAGGTGTTAGAGAAGTTTGGGAATGGGCCGAAGTTTGTGGCATGGGTGGAGTTGCCGTATAAAGAGCCAATGGTGTGCGTACGCTCGAATTATATGAATTCAGGGTATTTTTCATTGCACCAAGGAATGAGGCAGGGGTGTCTCATGTTTCCCCTTCTGTTTGCGTTGGCGGTAGTGCCCTTGGCCATTCTGCTGAGGAGCTCGGAGTTGTAAAAGGGGATATTGAGGGAGGGTGCGGATGATTTGTTATACATTTCGGAGTCAGGCTCCTTGGTGGGTTTGTTTCAAAGATTTGGGACGTTTTCAGGGTACAAGCTGAATTTGGGGAAAAGTGAGTATTTGTGGTTTCCTCTCCTGGGGGCAGGGGCTGGGGTGGTGGATTGCCATTCCATGTGGCAGCGTCTCACTTCAGGTATTTGGGGTGCAAGTGGCTCAGGAAGGGGCAGGTCTTCAGAAGAAGAATTTCTCTAGCTTGGTGCGGAAGGTGAATACTCATTTGTTGAGGTGGGATAATCTTCCTGTGCCAATGGTGGGCTGGGTACAGGCAATGAAGATGAATTTTCTACCGCGATTTTTGTTTTTATTTCAGTGCCTGCGGTGTTTTTGCCAAAGGCGTTTTTCAAGGGATAGGCTGATCTCTTGTTTCTAAGGGCAGGGAAGGTAGCCAGGATAAGGAAGGTGGTGCAGCAGAAGAGACGGCTGTGGTGGGGGCAGGGGGTCAGGGTTGCGGGTGCTGGCAATGGTGCCACTCCCATTGACCAAAGGCAAGTATTCACTGAGTCTGGTGGTGGTGACCACGCTGAAGATTTGGAGGCCGTCTCAGCGACATTTTAAGTTGGGGAGGGGTCAGGGAGGTTGCCAATCAGGGGAAATCACGGATTTGGGCTGGGGAGGTTGGAGGAGAGGTTCCAGAGATGGGAGGCAAGGGGAATCAGGGAGATGAAGTATCTGTTTCTGGGAGGGTGGTTTGCGAGTGAAAGTTTGGGCTGGTGTGGGGAGTTTCCAGTAACTGTAGGTACGGAACTTTACCACTTCCTGACCTTTTCGATTGTGCCTGCCTCTTCATTGTTGGAGGGGGTTCTGTCAGCGTGAAGGGTCATCAATTTATGAGACGATTTTGGGAGAGGATAAGGGGTCCATGGAGGGGTTATGGCTAAGTGGGAGTAAGAGCTGGGGGCAGCGTTGAGGTGTGCTTTGGAGGGTGAATACCTCAACTTCCATGTGTGAGGTGGGGGCTGATGCAGCTGATTGTGATGTGGAGGGCGCACCTAACAAAGTCCAGGATGAGCCAGCTGTTTGAGGGGGTAGAGGACATTAGTGAGTGTTGTGGGAGGGGCCCTGCTAATCAAGTGGATATATGTTTTGGTCCTGTCCGAAGCTGGAAAGGTTTTGGAGGGCAGGTTTTCAGCATAAGGGGCAGCACAGTAACATAGTGGTTAGCACTATGGCTTTGCATCGCCAGGGTCCCAGGTTCGATTCCTGGCTTGGGTCACTGACTGTGTGGAGTCTGCACATTCTCCGTGTGTGCGTGGGTTTCCTCCAGGTACTCCGGTTTCCTCCCACAGTCAAAGATGTGCAGGTTAGGTGGATTGGCCATGTCAAATTGTCCTTGGGTTAGATGCAGTTGCAGGGTTACGGGGATAGGGTTGAGGTATGGGATTAAGTAGATGCGATGGGCCAAATAGCCTCCTTCTGCATTGTAAATTCTATGATAATTTCAGGGTTGTGCATGTAGATGAGGAGCCCAGTCCCCTGGAAGCCATATTCAGGATGCCAGACTGGCCAGAATTGCTCGCAGGCAGGTCTTATTGGAGAGGAGGTCAGCTTCTCCACCCTGTGCCTCAGCATGGCAGGGGAACCAGCTGGAATTCTTAGCCCTGGAGACGGTGAAATTTGCTTTCTTCCTTTTTTGGGGGGGGGGGGGGGGGGTGTTTCTACAAAAGTTGGTGTTTGTTCATTTTGCACTTTGGAGAATTGGTTACCGCTGACTGCTGAGGGAGATATGGGGAGGGGGGGGGGGGGGGGGGGTTTAATGTGCTGGGTGGATTTATTACTGTTGTAAAATGCAAAACGTTGGAAGATTTGGAATAGAAATACATTTTTTTTTAAAGACAAACAGAATTTCCACTCAGTCTGCAAACAATGACCAAAACTGAAATGGCAAGTTGGTCTTGGTCCATCACCCAGCACTCTATCCATCCATGGCAGAGAGAGTAATATTCACAAAATTTCCAACTCTTTCCCAAGTGGGTATGGTATGTTCACAGCAACTATCTTCCCACTAGCTTCAAAGTGTGCAAGAGCAGCCTTCAAACAAACATAACTGCAACTCTTGCTGCTAATCAGAAAGGCGTCTAGAACGGTTGTGCATGCACACTTGCCTGCACTGCGGCCATCGGTGCATACACATCTGATCCTGATGCCTTCTCATTTGGCACCAGCATCAGCGGCTTTCACGCATCAGCACGGTAGCATTGTGGATAGCACAATTGCTTCACAGCTCCAGGGTCCCGGGTTCGATTCCGGCTTGGGTCACTATCTGTGCGGAGTCTGCACATCCTCACCGTGTGTGCGTGGGTTTCCTCCGGGTGCTCCGGTTTCCTCCCACAGCCCAAAGATGTGCAGGTTAGTTGGATTGGCCATGATAAATTGCCCTTAGTGTCCAAAATTGCTCTTAGTGTTGGGTGGGGTTACTGGGTTATGGGGATAGGGGAGGTGTTGACCGTGGGTAGGGTGCTCTTTCCAAGAGCCGGTGCAGACTCGATGGTCCGAATGGCCTCCTCTGCACTGTAAATTCTATGAAATCAAATTCCAGCGGATTTCTAATTTATTATTATTACTTGCTGAATTTGCAGTGCAATATTGATATATAAAATGTAAATAGTGATTACAATTTTCTGAAGCAAGTTGGAAATGCTATATGGAGACAATTGCTGTCTAACTCAGTGAGTTAATGGGAATCCCAAGTCCAGAGTCATGGTCTCAACCCCCACATTGGTCCATCATTTTTACTTAATATTGTTTATTTATTTACTGAAGAATATATTAATTTGTGGAAAATAGAACTTGATAGCATCTACAAAAATCCTGTTAAAAAAAAACCAATATCCTAATGTATTCATGTTGAGAATTTTAATAACGACTGACAGATGAACAAACAATTTGGGGGAACAGTTAATCCTATTACGATTCTGTTTTAATTTATTTTGTATTACCAAATTTCAGTTTGCCTCTCAAAACTTAATTTAGGGTGGCTATTTAGTTGCAATTGGTAAAGTCACTGCGACTGACACGGTATCTGCAATTGCAAAAAGTACCCCTCCCCACCCTAATGTCGTGGCACCAAAGTTCTATCACTGAAAAAGTGTCCAATCTCCAAACAGCACTTGCCATTCAGATGATACAGACCACATGGATGGAAGGAAAGAGAGCATTGAAGTAATTCCATCTTGCACTACTCAAGTTTTAATGTCTTTCAAACAAAACTATATTTGACAGAGACGGAAATGTTTGCAATTATAGAAGTTCTTATAATGGGTGATGTCCCTGGAAGCCACATGCCTTAATAAAAACCTTACAGCAACTGCATTCCTCCACTGGTTCCTGACATCGGGTCTGGCTTGGAATTTATCCTGACCAATTTAAAAGTTCTGAGCAGCCTGTTTATTTCAATGCATGGTATATCTTAGATTGCTGCCTGGTCATGCACATCTTAGAGGGACATTGGGAATCACTATAAACAACACATGGCCAGCGCTGCATCTTTATTTTCATTCTATTGCTGATAGATCATGCTGTGCAGCAATAAGGTATTGGGTAATTACTAGATCAACAGTTACATTTTTTTAAAAATGAACAAAAGGCACCTTTTTACATCATATGCAGCCCAACTATGCAACAGCCATATATATACAAAGTTATTTCAATTAGGAAGTTGTCTTTTGATTCCTGCAAAATGTGTCAAGAAAGAGGTCAATAGCAATTCCAAGATTGTGTATAGCGTTACTAGCTAAGCAGACAATGGTCAATGGAGGAAATCACACTTTACACACACCATTACCTGTGTAGCAGAGCTGCAAAAGAATAAAAAATGCCCGTTAAAATATCACTACAACAAGTACGGAATGGTTGCATGAAGCCCAAGCATTCCAATTACACCACAATTTCTGTTACCTGGCATTGTACCAATCAGCACTCTCTAGTAACAGGAATTCTTTCCGACAGAGATGTATCTCATCTTCGATGCCAATTCTTGTTGCTAAGTGGTTATATGTTCATCACTTCCCATCAGTTCCACTCTCACAATGATTAATAATTGTGAAACTCAGATAGTTATCCGTGGCCTACCCTCGTTCTGTTTCTGCACCTCTCACAAGACCTCAACACCCGCATCACTGCAAGATCATCCAGGAGTTTTCCAACTGGACGAAAATGCAGAACTCCTCTTGCATCTTAGTTAACTGCCATTTTTGCATCCTCAGAGCAAGTAAGGGTAATACATTTTACCGGCCATCACTTATAACACGTACAGTAAACCATTTGATTGTGCACCTTTCCTTGTACAAACAGTCCCAATTACAACATTTTCGGCCACATTCATAAAGCAAACCTTCAAAATCTGTAAATCCTACTGATAAAACAAGGTTTTTTTCCGCCACTAAACATTACAGATTATACCAGTACTTTACCATATAGCATGATACAAAAATTACATGTTCAAAACTATAAATAGTCTGACTGATCACAAATAACAGATCAGTAAATTGTTATTCCATTTACAGATGTACTAGTTTTCCATAGAGTTAACACCACAAAACAAATCCAAAAAATATTTTTTAAAGCATCATTTCATGACACAGGTGATTTCAGATTTGATTGTGAACACTCATGCAACTACCTAAAAATTAACGGAACACTTTGTCAAATGAACAGAGACATATGTTTGCTCCAACCAGAACGGCACACAATGTTTATTCAAACTTACCACAGGGGAGGAGGAGGAAGCTGAATCTGTCACCAGAGACAGCTTTTACTGCATATTCGGTTGTAGAGCGATACTCCTTTTTTGTTCAAGATTACTCTTTGTTCAAATGACTAGGACACAAAGCTATTTGTAATCACACTGCTGGAAGTCAGCCAAGCTCCATTTAGCAGAGAGAAAGAAGGAGGGAAAGAGGGAGGGAGGACGTGCAGCACGTGCAGCAGAACTGTCTCATTATTAAGCTCTCTTGGGTCCTCACAAATCAAGATTTGTTTGTCTTTCAAGAAACAGGCCTCAGTAACACAGCCCCTCACTTCACGTGGTCATTAGAAAATCAAAGTCTCCCACCACACAAAGGCAAATGTTAGTTTATTTACAAAGCAGTATCTTACATGCAATCGTTGACGTCTTAATTGTAGTTCATACTGCAGTCTAATATATTTTCAACAACCATAATGCATTTACTGTAGTTAAAATGTTTGCACACCAAGAAAATTATTATTCCGCTTACTTGGTTAATTAAATATAGTCCAAGTGAACAAATTTGGAAGTACTCAACAATTCCAACATCACACTGCAAAGCCTTCTGTTTTTAAATGATTTGGCAATTTGCATTACTGCTTCATGTCGTTAAACTGGGATTAATCCGGAGTGGTAACCGTAAGAATTATTAGCCATTACTATTACTTAAATATTTTAAATCTGGTTCTGTTTATTTCAATGCATGGTACATCTCAGATTGCTGCCTGGTCATGCACATCTTATTCGGAATCACTATAAACAACACATGGCCAGCGCTGCATCTTTATTTTCATTTTATTGCTGATAGATCATGCTGTGCAGCAATAAGGTATTGCAGGATGGTGAGGATGAGGCAGTGCAAAATTGGAGACTAGCACAGTTACATAACTGGGAGGGGCTGTACTCTATCTTTTTAGAGAAGCCAATGCCATGTGTGGCTGGAAATTCTAATTTGCATTTCTTCCACTAGTAGCACTGATGGATTTAGGTTTTTCCTCCAACATTTGGTCTTAATTTTCACGCGTTATAACAAGAGTGATGGATTAATGTCAAAGCCAAAGTCAGTACAACGTGGCAGTATGAAAGGGGTAGGATGGAAGCAAGTGGAAATGCTACATGGTGGAGGGCTGTGACCCATGAGTAAACTCCACTTTACATACTGCAATATGAGCAGCCTCTTCACATCATCATGGCCTATTTTATTGGTTGGAAAGCCACTGTACCCACAGCTATTAAGTTACTCAAAACTATTGAATCATGAAGTTGGCCCTGATGTGTTCACGAAGAAATAGCTAGGTTGAAGCATGAGTGATGGTCATTTCAAAGAAGGACAAGAGCAGAGGGTGGGAAGGGGAGATCTCAACAAATGTGAATTGATGGGATATATGAAACGCTTCAACATGGACTCAGGCTGGTCAGTCAGTATGCAGCAGCAAAGGGAATCAGGACACAAATCAAGGTGACTTGGCACGTGACATTATGGTGGAGTAAAAGTTTTTACAGTATGTGTGGTCTACGTTGACACCCACATGAATAATTACTGGCCAAGAAGCTCCACTGTCAAACTATTCAGCTGAATTGGGTCTCAGTCAAGCAGCTTAACCTACAAGATCTGTGGCGTTTAAGATTTCTATCTCCTGAGACAAGAGATCATGGTGAATATTCCATGTTTACAACAGAGAAGACACAAGTTTCAATTCTAAGGCACTCCATCTGTTTATACAGAGCTAGGAATAAGAGAAAAGATCTGAATATGACATAATCAGATTCAAGAAATCAGTTCAGTAATTTAGTACAAGTTCCTAACATCATTTTGGAATTCTGAACACAGCATTGAGTTTTCTACTTGAGAAAACTTTCTTCAATCACACAGCTAACAGAGCAGTCATTTTCCTATTTAGTTACTGAACAATAAACTTCTACATAAGTGAGATAGGATCAGCAGTATTCAAAACTCAGGCTTTCAGACCCGAGAGAATATGCGATTATTAGAACTATCTAACTCTAATCTTTATAGCACTCTTCAAATTGTTAAGCATGCACGTCATATGAGAACCAAGTTGTTTGGCAGCATAGAAACAATCTACCTCTTTATAATTCACAAAACTTGGAAAATATTTCAGTCATTCCTGAACAGCTTATCCATTTTTATTTGTATTATCCATCTTATTTGTATTTTGATGCATCACAGGCCAACAAGTTGGTTAATCACATTACTTAAGTTTGTATGGTCTTGAGCATTGAGGGGAACAGTTTTTCATTAACATTATCATGAATATGGACTTCAGAAATATTACCAAGCAGTACAAGAATTAATCCTTAACCTGTCTGGTAGCATCCATCATTAATGTCACAAAGCCGTACCCATAATCCTGAAAGATCCTTTTGTTTCATATATGAAGATAGAATCAATTATCACCTATTCTTAGTGTTGGGATATGGTAGTAACTAGCACTGGCCAGTGATAAAGAGTATTAACTACAATTATCAACCCATTCATCTTGGTTCTAATTGCATGAGTAATTAATATAATTACTGCACCTACCTCTTACAAGTTAGTTTTTCACACGTTTTTAAAATGTAAATTAAAATACCACTGAAGTCTTGCAATATTAATAGAAATTTAGTAAATAAAAGTGACTTGAAAAAGAAAGATATTTTCATCGTGAAATCCAAAATCCAAGCCAGACTAAAGTGAAACACTGCTTCGGCCTGAAACACAAGCGAAGCAACTATTTGAAAATGGCCTTTAAACTACTGTTGCTTGCTATTAGTTGTAAGACAAATCAGACGTCCCCCCCCCCCCCCCAATTAATTTCAATCTTAATCTTTACATTCAGAATCTGCATGACTCATTTCATTCATCATGGGTTTGAGCCACCATTGTAAAAGTTCACAAATTTTGGCCAGCGCGGTAGCACAGTGGTTAGCACAGTTGCTTCATAGCTCCAGGGTCCCAGGTTCGATTCCCGGCTTGGGTCACTGTCTGTGCAGAGTCTGCACATTCTCCATGTGTCTGCATGGGTATCCTCCGGTTGCTCTGGTTTCCTCCCACAGTCTAAATATGTGCAGGTTAGGTGGATTGGCCATGCCAAATTGTCCTTAGTGTCCAAAAAGGTTAGCTGGGGTTACTGGGATAGGGTGGAGGTGTGGGTTAAGTAGGGTGCTCTTTCCAAGGGCCAGTGCAGACTCGATGGGCCGAATGGCCTCCTTCTGCACTATACATTCTATGATTCTCCTCGAACCCGGCAGTAGTGTTTGGTAGTCGAGAATCTGGAAGTAGTTCAGATAGCATTATAAACTTAGTTCCATGTCTTTGCTGGTCCCTGTCTGCAATAATCACCTTTTTTTCCCTAGCGGGTTTGGACTCTATGTTCGGTCTTGGGAGGGTAAGGGTTTGGAGAAGTTTGGGGATCTGTTTAGAGAGGGTGCAGAAGAGATTTACCAGGATGTTGCCTGGTATGGAGGGCATTAGCTACGAGGAGAGGTTGAATAAACTTGGCTTGTTCTCACTGGAACGAAGGAGGTTGAGGGGCGACCTGATAGAGGTATACAAAATTATGAGGGGCATAGACAAGAGTGGATAGTCAGAGGCTTTTCCCCAGGGTAGAGAGGTCAATTACTAGGGGGCATAGGTTTAAGGTGGGAGGGGCTAGGTTTCGAGGAGATGTACGAGGCAAGTTTTTTTTTTAAACACAGAGGGTAGTGGGTGCCTGGAACTCGCTGCCGGAGGTGGTAGAAGCAGGAACAATAGCAACGTTTAAGGGGCATCTTGACAAATACATGAATAGGTTGGGAATAGAGGGATACGGACCCCGGAAGTGTAGAAGATTTTAGTTCAGATAGGCAGCATGGTCGGCGCAGGCTTGGGGGTCTGAAGGGCCTGTTCCTATGCTGTACTTTTCTTTGTTCTTTGTTCGTGAAGGGAAGGTTTGCCCACTTTAAAGAGCTGCCGGAAAAATTTCAATTTCCTGCTTCCAATTCATTCAGATACGTGATCTTTCACGCAAGACGTTTCTTTCTTTCCCCTTGGCACCACCCTTCTCCCTGTTTAAGAGGATTTTTCTTTGGCCAGGTCTGTTGGGGGATTATTTTGTGCATTTAGGGCCAAATCATCTTTGTGGAGTTGGCTCTGCTGAATGAAGAAAAGGCGAAAAGGGAGGATGAATTGGGTCCCATTCTGCATGATGAGATATGGGGCAAGGCCTTCACAGGGTCAACTCCACACCCTCATGTGCTCAGCTTAGTCTGGTCCAATTCAAGGTGGTGCACAGGGCTCATCTGACCAAGGCGAGGATTCTTCGCCGGGGTGGAGGACAGGTGTGAGCGCTGTTCTCGGAGACTGGCTAACCACACTCATACGTTCTGCTCTTGGCCCAAGTTAGTAAGCTTTTGGGTGTCTTTCTTCTTCACCATGTCAGACACACTTAATATCGATCTGGAACCATGTCCGTGGGTGGCCATTTTTGTCTATCTGACTCACCGGTGCTGCAGACAGGGTTGAAGGCAGGTGTCCTCACTTTTGCTTTTATAATAGCCCGGAGTGGAGGTCTCCTGCTCTACCAGTGCCGCTGCCTGGTTGGGTGACCTGATATCATTCTTACATTTGGAGACGGGCAATTACATCATTCGGGGGTCAATAGAAGGGTTCTACTTAAGCTGACAGCCGTTCATTTCCTTTTTTAAAGAACTAGTCACTGTCAATTGTTAAGGGGTTTTGTTTAGTTTGGGGGGGGGGGGGGGCTAAGTTAATTAGTGCTTTTGATTGCCATGTTCTGTGTCATTGTAACTTGAAATTTTTGTTTATATTATTTTGTTGATAATGACAAATTTTCAATCAACATTTAAAAAAAAAAAGAATTATTCTAGTCTTCTGAGGTCAACCCATTGGTAGAAACAATTTCATGGTAATGAGGAACATTACATTGGAGTTCAATCTGGCCCCACATTTGAATTTGAAATATCTGGACTGTTTTAGGAGCTAGAATCTTGACCAATTTTGTCCTCTCTTACTGAATGCTTTGAGGCCAATTATAACAACTCACTATCCAAACTAACTCAGCAGATTGAGGATTAATCTTGGATGATCCCCTAAAAAATATTGGAAAAGAGTTCTTTAATAGCTTCATATCTGTCATTTTATTCTCCCCAGATGTAGAGCTTGCAGGGGATGGAATGCTTTCGTGGTCATTGAGTTATTGTAGTATATTCTGCAAGCCATACTGCAGGCACACTGAAACAGTGGTGGGGGGCTAAGTCCAGTGATAGGTGCATCAATCAGACAAACTCTTCTTTTTTTAAAATAAATTTAGAGTACCCAATTCATTTTTCCCAAGTAAGGGGAAATTTAGCGTGGCCAATCCACCTACTCTGCACGTTTTAGTGTTGTGGGGGTGAAACCCACGCAGATACGGGGAGAACATGCAAACTCCACATAGACAGTGACCCGGGGCCGGGATCAAACCTGGGACCTCGGTGCCATGAGGCAGCAATACTAACAGACAAACGGTTCTATTTTGGATAGTGTAGTGCTTTCAAAGTGTTACTGCACTGCAACCATCGGGCAAGCAGTTAAAATTCACACTCTTGACTTGGAGCCTTGTGAATGGCGAGGAGCACAAAACACCCAGTCTCCATCTTGCTCTTGGAGTCAGTGTTGTTGTGGCTGGTCCTTTTCAATGTCAAACCAGTTTCTAGTCCCCACCCCATGGTATGCCAATATGGATGAGCACTCAATGATAACAAGATAGCTGGGCTTCTTTTGTTTAAGATAATCATGTGACGAGTATGTTACCTGTCAGTTGTCAAAATGTGACAATTCTGAAGATGCAGCATTCGCAAATTACTGATCCAATTCAGCTCAGAAATGAGCTAGAGTGACTTTTGTTGCAATGAACTGCAATCTTTGATACACGTATGTTTATCTCCTGAAGTCAAATTGCAGTATTTTCTTTCAACTAAAATCAATTAATTTTGTCCCAAAACTGTACAAATGGATAAAACTATTTTATTTTAACAGTGAAATAAATTCAAATCTCATGGATTCTCTGATACTGCATAATCAAAGGGCGGACAAGAGGAAGCAAAAGTATGAACAGCATTATGCCTACAATAGAAATCTGAAATAATCTTCAATAGAGTGTACTCCAATCAATAATAATGAGATTTTTCAATTTCACCCCCACAGAAAAATGCATGTAAAATATATGAAAATGAAATGAAAATCGATTATTGTCACAAGTAGGCTTCAAATGAAGTTACTGTGAAAAGCCCCCAGTAGTCACATTCCGGCACCTGTTCGGGGAGGCTGGTATGGGAATTGAACCATGCTGCTGGCATGCCTTGGTCTGCTTTAAAAGCCAGCTCTTTAGCCCTGTACTAAACCAGCCCCTAAAATATATCCTTTAATATATTAAAGCCACTATCTTCATCCCACACTCATAACTGCAATAACACTATATTTTACTTTGTACTTACGTCCTTATATTGTACCCAAGAGTTCAACTTTGAAATAAAAAATTGAAGGTACCACATTGGTCGATAATTAAGAAACCCAATTCAAAACAAAACCCGGAAACAATCTAAAAACACAGACAGCTTTCTCTGTAGATATACAAGCTTAAAGGAGTTCTATAAATTTTGCAGTTCCCCAAATCATAAGCAATGTTAATTGCCACGACGAGCTCTCATCTATATTTAAGAAATTGATATCACAGAAATTAGAAATTCATTTAAAAGAATATGGTTAGTACATTAATTTAGTTTCCCCATTTAGTAATGTAAATTTTCCATCTGAATGAACATGATCAAGCTCTCTTTAACGTGCAAAAAAAATAAAAGTTAGGCTACATGTTTAAATACCATTCCAGCTACAGTCCAATTCCACTGAACAAGCTGCCTGTCATATGTAAATCCCAATTGGAACTGGGGAAGTGATAACAATGTGTTAAATAAATATTTAAAAACAAGTCTTTGCGGGGATGACAAATGCCAGGAAAAAAAGAGGGCTCCCTGCAAAACTGAAGATTTCCTATGAATCAAATCAGCTTTTTAATATACAAAAAGGCTACTAATGACCTGAAAAATTAAAGTTTTGCCACTTTACAGGAACTTTAATGGAAATGTTCTCAGTTTAACCTGAAATAACCTTCTGCAGTTACATTGCATTCTTTACTTACCTTAAGACTTGACTCATAGTCCGTGTTCACTTTAAACATCAACCCAAGACGCAAGTGAATCTCATTGGCCCGAGAGAAGCTGGGATCAATATAAAGCACCTCTTGAAATGCTTTAATTGCCCTGAAAGTAGAACAAAAATAACTTAGTATTCTTTTTGTTAGATTTATTTAAAGGAGGAATTTTCTTCATAGCTATGTCTCCATTAATAAGCAGGATAACAATTTTTTCTCCCCCAATATGAATTCTGTAACAACAGTTAAAGCTAATCGAAACATCCACAGTATCTATTTTCTAGAAGGTTCTAGACAAATTCTTGAGCAAAATAAACCTTTGAACATGGAAGTGAAATACCAGGCTTCTGGTTAACATTACATTTCCTAAATTGTAATACGTAAATATATATTCAGAGGTGCAGCCCCCACCATTTATTGGGGATTAATTCGTACAAATATTAGTTGTCCATTATATGCAGTAGTGAAACATGGAATTTTGTATCTCCACTTTTCTGCTCCTAGCCACTGTAGAACAAAGCAATTATATATAACTGTTCTCACAGACATACCGTATATACTCGCGTATCATGCGACTTTTGAAGACCTAAATTGTAACCTAAATTTGGGGGGGGTCGCATGATACGCGAGATACAAAATTCGCGGGTGTTTTACTTGCTGTTTTTTCTGATGGGAAGATGTTCAGCCACTTGACGTTTCCATTCATAAAAACATGAATGGAAACGTCAAGTGGCTGAACATCTTCCCATCAGAATGCTGTGGTCAAAATCTGAAGAGTAGTATTCCTGATCATATGGGTAGTTTATTCAATACATGGCCGTCTTTTTCCGATACAGAATTCGCGGGTGTTTTACTTGCCGTTTTTATGAATGGAAACATCAAGTGGCAGAACGACGCTAGTAAAGACAGCTGGAAAGCTGTTCGATTCGCGAACAGCTTTCACAACAGAATCCACTCTGCAGAATCCACAGACAATGATACCATTTGGAAGTTTTAGTTTGGGCATTAATTTCCAAAAAAGTGACTCGCATGATACATGAGATATAGCATAGAATCATGTTTTGGGGACGAAAATTTAGGGGTTGCATGATACGCGAGATCGCATGATACGCGAGTAGATACGGTACATTAAATTCTGCTGTATGGCTTAACCAAAAAGCTTTAATTTTGTACTTTATGGTCCAAAAATCACGTGTGCAAAATCTAATTAAGAGCATCAAGCCACTTAACTTCTTTAATTCTCTAGTTTTTTTTATAATCAAGAGTGTTCCTGTCAAAAGACATATGTACTGTGGGAGTTTTTCATCTAATTCAACTTTCGGATGCTGAAGAGAGAAGAAGTAAGCAGTAGTCTGGTCAGTTTCATCACTGCAACACAGCTCAAATTTCAGTAGGCTTTGACATAAGGTGGGTTTATCATTGTTACTTACTTGTGAGCAGCAATTTCAGGAGTTCTGAGGCTACCTGACAGCACTTTATAAAAAGTAAAAACAGCTGCATGAACTACCTGAAATAGTTGGTTGCTTAAAATGGACACCTATTGTACTGACAAATGATTAGCCTCATTTGCCCAATATCGTAGAGGCAGTGCAAGTGATGGGGACTGGTTCTTTACCCAGCTCAACCATTTCAATTATACTATTACAAAAGTTGGAGAATAAACCTTGTTTCAAGCCGACATGTGAACATAACAATGCTGCACCTGCTGTCTAAATTGAAATGCTTCTAAATTTCATAATTTGGGTATTGAGCTGCAACTTCTTCCTCCCCAATACGTTATACACACGACTGCTTCAGGCTGGTAAACATGCCACATATAACAAAATAAATACCTGCTTGCTCACCTCCTGCAGTCAACCTCACATCTGCTTAACACCATCTGTGCCTAGCAGTAAAACCATAAAGAAAAGCCACAGGTACTTGTTGCTGTATCAAAGCTGTTTTCAGATTGGATCAAACAAAACTATAATTTGTTTCAGAGGAAATGAAAAATAACAAAAGAACACGATATTTAAGGTAAAATATTTCAAGAACTGAATCATGAGACTAGATCCAGATTTGTACATTTCACTCAGCATTTCCCTTCAACTGTTAATTTAAAAAAACAAAAGAAATGAAAAATATCAAGTGGCAAGCAGAAATTGGACACATCCCCATAGAGCACAAGTAACAGAGAAATTCAAAGCACATTGGTGAAGGTCACTTCCCATCTTCTTTGCTAGTATCAGTGAGAACCAATCTAGGCAAGGACAGTGCATTCCAAATTGAACACCCAGTTCCATCACATGCTCAGTAGGTATTAAAAATGAACCACAACAGCAAGGAAAATATCTGCACTGATCTTTTGACTGCTATGCTAACTGTTATTTGCTAGATTGCAAGCGTAAGAGGTATACAAATGGCTTTGGCAATCTTAGTAGGGGGCAATGCACTTAGAATTCTGCACCTCTTCACAGTTTGTGCCTGTAGGACCATTAAGTGAGAACATGCTGTCCAACCACCTTCAAATTTCCCTCCAATTCACTTATCATCCTGACTTGGAAATACATATTTTCTTCATGTCCACAATTACCAACAGCACTGTGGGTGTACCAAAACCTCGTGGACTACAGCCATTCAAGAAGATGGCTCACCATCGCCTACGCAAGGGTGTCATTGAGAACATACTTTAGCTTGGCTGCAATGCCCTAATAGTTGATTGATCTGCAATCACTACCTGTCCATGCTCATATAAGAACAGCAATTATATGAGCACATAATTTTATAGCACCTGGTATTTACTGAACCAGACTGTGCAGTTAACGTTTTGAAGGGGAATGGAGATTCTTTTCCAAATAGTCCAATGCTAATCATGTGTATTCAAGAGAACAAACATCACTAGTAAAATAACTAGCTACTCAACCTGCCTTTCCAAAAGTAACACTCTATACAGCAAGATCCCACAATCTATATACAGATGCGACACTGCTGGCAACACTGGCAACAGCGGGAAATGTAAGCTTAGGTATGTTGGTTACGAGAGGGTATTGCCAAGGAGTGAGAAAACAGATGAAGCAATACACTTATGAAAATAGAAATGATCCCAAGATTACTGAGTGCAATTTGACTATCTTCTTAAATTTCCTCTATTTCTCTTTGCGTTGGTTTCTTCCAAGTTATTTCCCTCCAAACGTGTGTGTCTCTTTTTAGTCATGTGGAAGGCGTACTACTCAATATGCCACTTCATTTGTTTACATTGGTCAAGGAGTCATTGTTGTATGGAACCTTCCAAGGACAGCTCATAACAGATCCAAGAACAAACTTAACTCTGTTGATATCCAATAAATATCACCATCGTTTGCTCGCAAAGCTTTTAAAAATCTAATCTTATGAGCAAAACTGGGAATAGTTTTCTGGAATCTTGTCCACCAGAAGATCAACAATCCACCCGAGATCCCAAAAACATTTGTCGTTTGTGCTAGAAACTGACAACGATGACATATAAACCCACCTGTACTAGGTATACGTTGTCTGCTTGTGAAAGGTTCACTTATGCATATACATATGAACCCCACTGTCTGTAATCTCGTTTACATCGGTTTGTACTAATAGGGTTCATAAATCCTGACTGCACCAGTGTCCTTTTTGCAATGTTTCTGCACAAGTGAAGGTAGTATCACATTCAAAGTCTTTCTTCCACTCTGACCATGTCTTTTATGTATTAGACCACTGCTATATTGTAGTCCAATGTTATCTGCACTACTCTACACCAGTGGGTTTCCCTCCGGGGTTCCAACTTTTACCAACCAGCCGACCTTCGCAAGCCACACCAGCCGGGCGATCTTCGCAACACACCATTTTCACCTACCTTAAATGCGGCAGGTGAACCTGCTTAGTCCTCAAGATCTTACTTGCTTTGTCATTCAATGTTACATTTCTGCTAAGGACAGCAGAAGTGGCCAGAACCCTGCTGCACAGACAGGTGGTACAATGCACAGCAAAGCAATAGTGGTAGGGGATTCAATAGTCAGGGCACAAATAGGCGCTTTGTGGCCGTGAAAGGGACCCCAGGATGGTAGTTTGCCTCCCTGATGCCAGGATCCTGGATGTCAGGAGACACACCTTCACACAAAAAGAGTGGTGAGCCTGTGGAATTCATTACCACAGGAAGTAGTTGATGCTAAAACTTTGAATATATTCAAGAGACGGCTGGATATAGCACTTGGGGAGAATGGGATGAAAGGCTATGGGGAGAAAGCAGGATTAGACTATTGAGTTGGATGATCAGTCATGATTGTGATGAATGGCGGAACAGGCTCCAAGAGCCAAAAGGCCTCCTCCTGCTCCTATCTTCTATGTATCTATGTCTGTGAGTGGATGCAAAGCATCCTAAAATGGGAGGGAAGTCATATAGAGCACGAATGACATAGGTAGAAAGAGTAGCGAGGTCCTGCAACGCCAATTTAGGGAGTTAGGTAGAAGATTAAAAATCAGGACCTCAAGGGTAGTAATCTCAGGATTACTCCCATGCCACGTGCTAGTATGGCTAGGAATAGGGAGTTGAATATGTGGGTTAAGAACCAGTGAAGGAGGGAGAGCTTCAGTTTTTTGGATGATTGGGATATATTCCAGGAAAGGTGGAGCCTGTACAAGGAGGACGGGTTACACCTGAACTGGAGGGGCACCAATATCCTGGCTGGGAGGTTTGCTAGTATGGTCCGGGTGGATTTAAACTAATGAGGCAGGGGGGTGGGAATCAGAACAGTAAGCCAGCAAGTCCAGAAACGGGATGAGCATGGTACGAGGGCCAGATTGGCTAAGAGGACGTGCAGGCTGGGAGAGGTCGAACTCAGTGACCCGGAGGTCTGGAGTGCATCTTCTTCAATGCACGGAGTATAACAGATAAGACAGATGAATTTAAGAGCCTTGATTCATGCGCAGAACTTGGATGTGATGAGGTAACAGAGACTTGGTTAAAAAGGGACAAGACTTACAGCTAAGTATTCCGGATATAGGTCTTTTAGGCGAGACAGAGGGGAAGGTAAAAGAGATGTGGGAAGTTGCAATACTGGTTAGGGAACATATTACAGCTGTACAGAGGGAGGACACCTTGGAAGAATAAAGTAATGAGACACTATGGGTAGAACTCAGGAAGGAGGCAGTCACTATGATGGGGGTGTACTACAGGCCTCCCAACAGCCCATGGGAAGTTGAAGAACGGATACCCAAGTAAATTCTGGATAGATATAGAAATAATAGGGTTGTTGTCGTGGGAGACTTCAATTTTCCTCATATTGACTGGAAATCCATTAGGGCTCAGGGTCTGGATGGTGAGGAATTTGTTAAGTGTGTCCAAGAAGGTTTTTTGGAACAACATGTGGGTAGTCCGACTAGAGAGGGGGCTATACTGGACCAAGTACTAGAGAACGAGCCTATCCAAGTCATCAAAATTGCAGTGAAGGAGCATGTGGGCAGCACGGTAGCAAAGTGGTTAGCACCGTTGCTTCACAGCGCCAGCGTCTCAGGCCCAATTCCAGGCTTGGGTCACTGTGCGTAGCCTGCACGTTCTCCTAGTGGCTGCGTGGGTTTCCTCCAGGTGCTCCAGTTTCCTCCCACAAGTCCTGAAGGATAACCCAGCTAATTATCGGCCAGTGAGCTTGACGTCAGTGACAGTGAAATTGTTGGAAAAGAGTCTCAGTGATAGGATCGATGCACATTTGGAAGTGAATGGTCTTATTAGCAATAGACAGCATGGTTTTGTACTAGGGAGGTCATGTCTCCCTAATTTATTTGAGTTTTTGGAGGACGTGACAAAATCATTTACGAGGGAAGGGCTGTGGATGTTGCCGACATGGACTTAAGTAAAGTATTTAACAAGGTCCCTCATGGCAGGCTGGTGCAAAAGATTAACTCACACAGAGTCAGGGGTCAACAGCTAGATGGATTCAGAACTGGCTTGGCCATAGAAGACAGAGGGTAGCAATGGAAGGGTGTTTTTCCGAATGGAGGTTTATAACTATTGGTGTTCCACAGGGATCAGTGCTGGGACCTCTGCTGTTTGTAATATATATATATATATATATAGTGATGAAGACTGTCAGAGAATACAGGAATTGCAGATAGCGAAGAAGATTGTCAGAGAATACATCAGGAATTGGCAGCAAAATTAGGCAGAGAAATGGCAGATGGGATTTAACACGGACAAATGCGAGGTGATGCATTTTGGTACATCCAGTTCAGGTGGGGGCTGTAAAATAAATGGCAGAACCGTCAGGAATCAGATCTGGACGTGCAGGTCCACAGATCCTTAAAAGTGGCAGCACAGGTGGAAATGGTGGTAAAGAAAGCATATGGCATGCTTGCCTTCATTGGACAGGGCATCGAGTATAAAAATTCACTAATTATGTTACAGTTATATAGAAGGTTAGTTAGGCCACATTTGGAATATTGTGCCCAATTCTGGTCACCACACTATCAGAAGGACATGGAGGCTTTGGAGAGAGTACAGAACAGGTTTCCCAGGATGATGCCTGGTATGGAGGGTATTAGCTATGAGGAGGAATTTAATAAACTGGGATTGTTCTCCCTAGAAAGATGGAGGCTGAGGGGCGACCTGATAGAAGTTGATCAAATTAGGAGGGGTGAACAGTGGGAGGCTTTTTCCCAGGGCAGAAATGACAATTACAAGGGGGCACAAGTTCAAGGTGGGGGGTGGGGGTGATAGGTTAAGTGGAGATGTGTGGAGGTGGTTGTGGTGGTGATGGTGAAATAGTCTTTTCACACAGAGGGTGGTGGTGGCCTGGAATGCACTGCCAAGTGAGATGGTAGAGGCAGATACATTAGCGACCGTTAAGACTTATCTAGATAGGCACATGAACAGACTGGGTATAGAAGGTTACAGGCGGTTGGTCTAGATAGGACACGTGACTTGGAGGGTCGAAGGGCCAGTTCCTGTGCTGTACTGTTCTTTCTTCAGCTGATAATTTAAGTTAGAACATAGAACAGTACAGCACAGAACAGGCCCTTCGGCCCTCGATGTTGTGCCGAGCAATGATCACCCTACTTAAACCCACGTAACCCGTAACCCAACAATCCCCCCATTAACCTTACACTACGGGCAAATTAGCATGGCCAATCCACCTAACCCGCACATCTTTGGACTGTGGGAGGAAACCGGAGCACCGGGGAGGACGTGCAGACTCCACACAGACAGTGACCCAGCCGGGAATCGAACCTGGGACCCTGGAGCTGTGAAGCATTGATGCTAACCACCATGCTACCGTGAGGCCCCTAAGTTCTTGCTGCATCCTTTGAAAACATTGTCCTCTAATGCGCCATGCTTAATCTTCAACTGGCACTGAAGTTTTGAGGGCTTTTAATTTTTCATTTGCCAGTACTTCCCTGCATATAACATCCTGATTTGCATTGGCACAATGAACAATTAACAAAGCCATACCTCAAAAATCATATTTATCCTGCTTTGTTCCCAATTTTAATGTTTTCTTTGTTTAAAACTATACATTTTTAGTTCTTCACAGTCCTGTTGCCTTGTTTGCTCGCAGCGAGAAAATGGAGGAACCTCTTTTAAGTACAGACGTATAAGGCACATGACATCAGTTTATGTGCTGGGTGAGTGACATGCTCTCTGCCGCTGCTTCTGCCCAGAAGACTGCAACGTTCCATTTAAAAGCTGGTGGCGGCCAACATTCTCAATTTTAAAGCCAGTTGCGGCCAGCATTCTTAATTTCAACCTCTTGCAGTGACTGGCCGTTTCTCCCGCGAGCAGGAACGGCACGTCCCTCCCGACATCCACCCGGTCGTGACCCACAGTTTGAAAAACCCCTGCACCATTCTCCTGACTGGCTCAACCTCACAATACAAGCATGTAGAGGGCTACCACATGTCATGTATCTAATCTACAGCAAGCATCCCATGACCAATTGTACAGTAGGCGAGGAATGGCAGTGGTCAGCAGCCCTACAACGTAGGCATGCTGTGAAGAACCCAAGCTCAATTCACTGCACCAGAAAGACCGCAATCAAGCCCTTCTTATTCGAAATTGGGACTCCTCAAGATGTGTTCCGTCAAAAGAGCAGCTGTGACTTCTTATGAGAGTACAGATTCTGCAATTTGTAAGGGCTGACTGACGAGACCATGTCTTCAAAAATGATGGGGAATACACATTGCTAGAGTACAATCTCAGTAAGCAAAAGAGCAAAGTAGGTCATGCAGCCCCTTGAATATATCAGTAAGGGCAAAAACGCAGTAGAAACACCACGGGCACGACAAAAGAAAAAGAAAAGGATATAATACTCTGATAGACGTTGCCTACGGAGTTAGTGATGTCGTTTTGGGGAAGATGTATAAAGAGAGACCAAGGAAGCATGCAGCAAACCAATACATCTGCAATAGGTTATCTTGATATACATTTAGACCAAGCAAAGCGGAACTGTTTAAGAAACAAAATTAATATCTAGAGTGTATTCGAAACAAAAAGATATAGAAAATACACAGCACAGCAGGCGGCTATTCAGTCCATCGTGTTGAGCTATCCAGCCAAATCCCATATTAAAGTTCTTGATTAAAGGCCTTCAAGATTATGGAACTTCAATTGCATGTTAAATACTTTGTAATTGCAATGAGTTCGGCTTCAGCCACCCATTCAAGTTCTCGGTCCGCACCATCCTTTGGGTGGAAACATTTCTCAACTCCTTTCTAATCATCGTACCAGTTAGTTATATCTGTCCCCAGGTTATTGATCTTCATAGCCACTCTATTTAGGGCCTCATAATTAAATCTCCTTGCAACCCCCTCTCTTCCTAAAGAAAACAACTTCAGCCTTTCCAACCTTTCCCTGTAGATAAAAGTCTTAATTCCTGCCAATGTCCTCATAAATCTTCTTTGTAACCTCGCTCGTTCTTTTGGACAATATATGTTTTAGAATGTCGAAACACAACTCAATGTACTAGGTAGTGATTGGTTAACAATCCAAAGGTAAGAGAACATCTTGCAAATAGTGACCATAATGTGACGGAAACTGAAAACTGTGGGAATGATTCAAATTCTTTATTATTTAGCAATATGAAAGGGATTGAAAATTCTTTTTTCATAATGATTTTAATTAAGATTCTTTGAAGTAATATGCAGATGATGAGTAGGTTAGATAGATAAAATTGCCCCTCAGGTCTCTCACTTCAGTGGTACAAAGGGAATCTAAAAAATAATTAACAAGGAACTTAGTGAATTCAGTGCATTACAAAATGGTAAATGGAGAAAATGGGGCTAAAACTACAGAAACGCCCTAGACCTGATTATTTTCATAGCATGGAATGAACACCAATGCGGTAACAACACACCCATCAGTATGAGAAGTTAAAGTAATCTATCAGAGGAGTGATTAGCACTTGAACATGTATCCGCTGATTAAGGACTAAATATGGATGTATGATGGGAAATCTGATTAAATTTTTCAGAGGCAAGTGAGCCCAACCATAAGATCAGATCAAATATATGCAGCCCTGTCATGTCTAGTTAAGAGTCAAACTATTAATTGGAGGAGGAGGCACCATGAACATCCTCATTCTCAAAGATCACAGTGTCCACTAGAGTCAAAAAGATCAGATTGAAGTGCTTGCAACTATCATCAGCCAAAATGCAAAGTGGATTATCCACCTCAGTTTCCTCCTGAGGTTTGCACCGTCACAGCGAGCAGTCTTCAGGAAATGCTGTTAACTCCAAGTGATGTCAAGCAGTTCTGTACATTGTTTACATCAAAGGCAACAGGCCCTGAAAACAGGGCCCCCAGCCAAGCTGTGTAAGTACAACTACAAGGGTGGAATCTACTCTATAAAATGGAATCTCACCCAAGTATATCCTATCCACAAATACCAAGTTGAATTGAATCCAGCCAATTATTGGCCCATCAGTGTACACTCAATCATCAGCAAATGATGGAAGGTAATGTCAGCATTGCTCTCAAGCAGTGGATATCCATCAATAACATGCTCATTGAAGTCTAGTTTGGGCATTGCCAAGACCACACAGCTCCAGACTTTGTTATAGCTGCGATCCAAACATGGGCAAAAGAGCTGAATTCTAGAGATCAGGCACAAGTGACTGCCTGAGATCAAGGCAGCATTTGACCCAATGTGACATCAAATAGTTCTGGTAAAATCGAAGTCAATGAGAATCCGGTGGTCATTGTAGATGTCAATCATCTCTGTCGCAGTATACCACTGCAGGGGTTCCTCAGGGTGGTATCCTCAGCTCAACCATTATCAGCTATTTTGTAAATGACCTTGCCTCCAACATAAAGCCATAAGTCCAGATGTTTGTTGATGATTCCAGGGTGCTGTGTCATTGTCATTCACAATTCCTCAGATACCAAAGCAGTCCATATCCACTTGCAATTAGACATGTAGGGCATTTGAAATTGGACTGATAATTGACAACTACCATTCATGACAAACACAAGTGTCAGATAATGAAAGTTTCCTAAAGGAGAAAATCTAACTAACATTGCTGAATCCCACACGAGTTCCTGGGGTTCACGACCTGATAAGAAATTTAACTGATCAGCCACAAAAATATTGTACTACAAGCACAGGTCAAAGGCTGAGTATTTTGTGGTTAAGAAATCACCTCCCGACTCTCCAAAGGTTTTCCACTATCTACAATGCACTAGTGTAATTGGCGCCGTGGAGCAGCAGTGCTGACCACTGCACCACCGTACCGTCCATCGATGGATTCCCTATTGAACTTTATAAACAGTTTGCTGGTCTGTTGGTTCAACTTCTGCGGGGTCAGACATCGATTTCCTCGATTCTGAAAAAGGACAAACTCTGTGGGATCTATGGTTGTACCAAGCTACTTCTCAGCTGAATGCTGACGCTAAGTTGTTGGCTATGGTGTATTATGGGCCAGGGTTTAGAGAACACCAAAGTATATCACGGCGTTCACCTGACCCACAACGTTTAATAAATTTTGGTTATGGGGAGCACGAGGTCCCCCTTTACAGGTATGATGCAACAGATATCCAAAGTATTTCCTTTAGGAAACTTTCATTATCTGACACTTATGTTTGTCATGAATCCAGTTAACAAGTTATATAAACAAACAGTGAACATCTTATCAACTACCAACACTGATTCCCCCCCCCAAAAGATACAGTACTACAGGTAACCTTTAGTAACTTTCCTAACAACATCCATAAGTCAAAGACCCTTTTTAATAAAGACAGTAGGTTTGCATTCCTCACAGAAACAGGTATTACTTTGAAATCAAGTGATCTGAAGACATTCTTTAGCCTGGAGAGAGACCAAAATACACCTCCTTGGTTTGAACGCAGCTCTCCAACCGAAAATGAAACTAAAACTCAGAGCCATAAACAGCTTCCAGCTCAAAAGTATAAAGCTGAGCCCAGCTCTACCCACACACTGACATCACTGCAGCCACTTGAGAAACATTTCTTAAAGTGACATTCCCATGACACCTCTCCCCACACCCAAGAAAAAAAGTAAACCATCACCTTTACGATGGTTTCATTTTTCACCTTTTCACTCTCTTTTAAACAACATTGACAGTAAACATACTTTTTTGCTTAACAACACTCAAACATTTGTAATAACATAGTCCATTTTAATTCTTCTTCCTGCAACTGGAATCCCTATTGATTGACAGTCTCTTTGGACAAGAAGGTCTCTGTACAATCCATCCATTTCTCTACACATTGGCATTTCTCTTTAAGGTCAGATACTTTAGTTCAATCCGATCACAGAGCCCCTTGTAATTCTCCAACACAGGAGCAGTGGTTAACACAGCTGTCAGGCAGTCAAATGCCTGTTGCCACTCCGCATTTGCTACGCTTCTTTAGCAAGTCCGTCAGTGGAACAACTACACTAAGATTCTGCACAAATTTCCGGTAAAATCTACTCATGCCAAGAAATCGCATTATTTCCCTTTGTGTCGAGGGTATTGGAAACTCACCAATAACTTTTGATTTCACATCCCGTGGGACCATTCGACCCTGTCCAATTGTACGGCCAAGGAAAGTGACTTGGGCTTTTCCAAATTCACTTTGGGCTTGGTTTACCACCAAACCCACTTCCTGAAGTCGATCGAATAACTGCATCAGGTGCTTCAATATGTTCTTTCCATGCCTGACTAAAATTATCAGATTGTCGATGTATACCGCACAATTGGATACTCCTGAAACAACTTCCTCATTTTCCAATTTAATTTGAGGGATGTCAAATTCAAAGTCATCTGGATTTGGTTCTTCACTTTGAGATAGAATCATTAAAACCTCCTCTGTTTGCTCTCCTTCCCTTTAAAAGTACCTTTTAAGCATATTCACATGACACTCGATGAGTTTTCCTTCTATCTGGCGTTCTTACCACATAATTCACTTTACTTAATTTCCTTTCAATCTGATAAGGTCACAAAACTTTGCTTTTAAAGGTTCACCTACCACTGGTAACAATACTAAAACTTTATCTCCACTGGCAAAACTACAAGCTTTTGCTTTCTTATCCACTACCCATTTCAACACATGTTGTGCAACTTTTAAATGTTGTCCAGCCAATTCCCCTGCTCTATTTAATCGATCCCTAAAATTTGATACGTAATCCAATAATGTAAGTTCCGACTGCTGACTCACCAATTTTTCCTCAATCAATTTAAGTGGTCCTCTTACCTTGTGACCAAAAATTAGTTCAAAAGGACTGAATTTGGTAGACTCATTACAAACATTGACCTAATTGCAAAGAGTACAAATGGAATTCCTTTACCCCAATCCTCTGGATAATCTTGACAATAAGCCCTCAATGTTGTCTTTTAATGTCTGATGCCACCGTTCTAACGCTCCCTGCAATTCTGGATGGTAGGCAGTTGATTTCAATTGTTTTATTCCCAAACTATCCATAACTTCTTTGAATAACCGGGAGGTAAAATTTGATCCTTGATCCGATTGTATTTCTGTGGGTAGTCCATATCTAGTAAAGAATTTAAGTAACTCCTCCACAATCCTTTTAGCTGTAATATTACGTACTGGAATGGCCTCTGGAAACCTAGTAGAAACATCCATTTTAGTCAAAAGATATCGATTCCCACTTTTCACTAAAGGAAGCGGTCCTTCGCAATTAATTAAGACCCTTGTAAAAGGTTCCTCAAATGCTGGAATGGGTATTAAGGGTGCTGGTTTTATCACTGCTTGAGGTTTCCCTATCACTTGACATGTGTGACATGATTGACAAAATTTATCTACATCTTTTTGTAGTCCAGGGCAATAAAAATGTTTTTGTGTTTTAGCTTGAATTTTCCTTACTCCCAAATGACCTCCCACTGGTACTTCATGTGCTACTCGCAACACCTCCTTTCTATACCCTACCGCCAAGACCACTTGATGAACGTCTGTCCACTTTTCATCCGCCTGCACATGTAAAGTTCTCCATTTTCTCATCAAGACATAGTTTTTACGGTAATAACATTCTGGTATACACTCAGATTCCTCTTCAGTGTATGCTTTCTGATACATCTGTTTTATTTCTTTATCTTTCTGTTGTAACACCACCAATTTTCCTGAACTAAAATATATCCGCCTCATCCTCCACCTGTTCTTGTTCTTTTTCAACCATCTGCTCAAAAATCGTTTCTGATAATTGAACTTCACTCTGTGATTTCTCTTCTTAACCTGGGACTTTGCGACCTTGTTACTACACAATTCGGAAAAATCCCAGAATATTCGTCCTTCAACACTTTAGTTGTCTGATTTTCCACTGGCTTGTCAATCACAGTAGGCATCACTCCCCCCTGCGATCCAGCTGCATCATTACCCAAGATAAACTGTATTCCTCAACAAGATAATTTCTCTATTACTCCTACTACCACTTCGCCACTCTTCATTGGACTTTCCAACCTTACCTTATATAATGGAGCACTACTCCTCTCACCCCGAATTCCACATATTACTTTCTTTTCTGGCAATATTCCTCCCAAACTACGTAACTCCTCATCTCTTACCATCAAAGATTGACTAGCTCCCATATCTCTTAAAATTGTGCATTCTTTACCTACTCCTCCTGGTACACCAGAGTAAACTTTAGCCACACAAGTAAATTCTTGAAAGACATCTGGCACCTTCTTATCAATCACCTCTTGATTAGGCTGTATAATCTTTTGCACTGCCTTCGCTTCACTTGGGCTGTCCTTTACCACTTTCACAAACCCCACTCATCCTGTTTTACCACATCAGCCTTCCCAGTGCTTTTCTTCAACCACCAACACCGTGACTTTACATGGCCTAGTTTATTACAGTGAAAACATTTGAAACTTTTAATTTCTCTTCCACCCTCCAGGATTTATTTTTTAATTTGAGGTACACTCTCCTTATTATCTCCCATCAGATCGCCTTTACCTCTACCATTTGAGTATTTCTCATGTCCCTTGTTTCTATCCCTCACAGGCTGAAACTGATGTCGAAAACCAAACTTTGATTTATGAACTAATTCATAATCACCTGCTATTTCTGCTGCTAACCTCACAGTTTTAACCCTCTGCTCTTCCACACGAGTTCTTACTACATCAGGAACTGAATTTTTAAACTCCTCCAAAATTATAATTTCTCTAAGAACTTCATAAATTTGGTCTATTTTCAAAGCCCTTATCCACCTATCAAAATTACTCTGTTTGATCCTTTCAAACTACATGTATGTTTGACCAGGTTCTTTCCTTAAATATCTAAACCTTTGTCTGTAGGCTTCAGGCACTAGTTCATATGCATCTAAGATGGATTTTTTTCACCTCCTCATATGCCAGATACCTCCACTGATAGTGATGCAAACACTTCACTGGCTCTACCTACCAACTTTGTTTGAATCAGTAATACCCACATGTCCTGTGGCCAATTCATTTGTTTAGCTACCTTCTCAAATGAAATGGAGAAACCCACACAGACTCAGGGAGAACGTGCAGACTCCGCACAGACAATGACCCAAGCTGGGAATGGAACCTGGGACCCTGGCGTTGTGAAGCAACAGTGCCACCCATCTTGCTACCATGTTGGCAACGTGCTTGGATCCCTGCCTGCCTGGGGTGATTTCGGGGGAGCAGATAGGATTTGTTAAGGGCCTGCAGCTGTCAGCCAACATTAGGAGATTATTGAATGTGGTGTTGTCGCCCGACTCAGTGGCCGGGCCAGAGATCATTATTTTGATGGACGCAGAAAAAGCTTTCAACGAGGTTCAGTGTGGGTCCTTCTTCAAGGTTTTGGGGTGTTTTCTCTTTGGACAAAATTTATATCTTGGATTAGACTTTTGTATAGGTCCCTCACTGCGAGTGTCCATACAATGGCCTGTGCTCAGGGTACTTTAAACTGATATGAGGTGCAAGGCAGTGGTGCCCACTATCAGCGTTGTTGTTTGCCTTAGCAATTGAGCTCCTCTCCCAGTTGGAAGGGAAACAATGTGGTGGGAAGGAACATAGAGTGCCCTTGTATGCAGATGATTTGCTGTTATACATCATGTGCCCACTTTCCAATGTGGGGGAGATAATCGAAGTGGTTAGGGAGCTTGGCTCATTTTCGAGGTATAAGCTAAACCTGGGTAAGAGTGAATTGTTTCCGGTGAACCCCTCCAAGGAGGGGAGAGGATCTGGGGAGGCTATTGTTTCGCCTGACAAGGACTAGTTCCCGGTATCTAGAAATTCGGGTGGCCCATGATTGACCCTCATTCCATAAACTTAAACTTGGCTAGTCTGGTGGATGGGGTGAAGACAGATTTGAAGAGGTTGGATGCCCATCCTCGGACTTTGGCAGGAAGAGTACAGACAGTGAAGCTGAATATTCTCCCATGGTTTTTATTTCTTTTCTAGTGTCTCCCAGTCGTTCTTTCTTTGGTAGGGTCAACAACATCCGGTAGTGCAGTGGTTAGCCCTGCTGTCTCTCAGCACCGAGGACCCGAGTTCGATCCTAGCCCCAGATCATTGCCCGTGTAGAGTTTGCACATTCTCCCAGTGTCTGCATGTGTCCCACCCCCACAACCCAAAGATGTGCAGGGTAGGTGGATTGGCCAGCCTAAATTTCCCCTTAATTGGAAAAAAGTTAATTGGGTACTCTAAAAATTTATTTAAAAAAAGTTAATATCTACTTTTGTTTTAGCAGGCAAGACCCCGTGGACCGGGAGTCAGAACGCCCATGAGGAATTTCTGTACCGTGAGAAGATAAAGTAAGTAATGACGGGTAGTAAAGACAAAGGACGGGTTTTACTCGGGTGGGAGAGGTTCATTGTCCTTTTCGGGGAACTCGTTACCGTCAGCTGTTTGGTTTGGGGGGGGGGGGGGGTCAGTTTAATGGGATCTTTTTTGTGTTCGGTGGTTGGTGGTGGTGGTGGTGGGGTGGGGGTGGGGGGGGGGGGGGGGGGGTCCTGATAGTCTTGGTATAAAACCTGGTTGGGATGGGTTTGTTTTGTTTTTTGTAATATTGAACATTTTTGTTTGAATAAAAATATATATACATATTTAAATATATTAAACAGTTCATTTGATTGGCACACCATTCACTACCTTAAACATTCACTTCCATCACCAATGTACCATATCCAAGATGTGCTTCAGCAACTAGCTACGGCTTCCCCGACAGCAGCTTTTAGCGAAGACCAGTGAAGGTTTTTGACAGCAGCAACCAGTAAAACTGGTGGCAAATGGTATGCCAACGCCAAGAATCGCTCTTCCAGGGCCGGTCTGCAGTTCCCTGCTGGCCATATCCACCAGCTGTTGCAGAAGGGCCATTATGCTGAGCGGGTGGGGCTGGAGTCCCTGTCTACCTGCCCATCATGCTGGCGTATCTGGCCGCCGAGATCCTCGAGCTGGCCGGCAACGCGGCCCCAGGGCAACCCTCAACATCACCTGCCAGCTGCAGCATGTCAACTCCAATAATGAGGAGCTCAACATGCTGCTGGGAGGGGTCACCATTGTCCAGGGTGGGGTCCTGCCCAACATCCCGGCTGTGCTGCTGCCCAAGATAACCAGTCACCTCAGCAACATTTATGCCTTGACATGAAAAATCCGAAACCCATGTCCTTGACAACCTACTAGGACCAAAGCCAGCAGGTGCATGGCAACATCATCAGAGACAAATCTCCTCCATGCCACACAGGATCCTGAATTGCAAATAACTTTTTCGAAATCTTAGAATTGTTTTCTAGTGCAATAATTCATAGTTCAACATCGAGTAACATTGCTTCTTTCATTTAGAGATGGTGTGACTTTTATTTCTTTGTGCAAATATGCATATTTCTCTGGTGTGCAGATTTTGCCAATGGATCAAAATCCTGGAACTACTTATTAGCATTATAGATGTATCATACAAACGGCAGTAGTTTGAAGAGACAGTTCACCATCATCTTCTCCAGGGCAATTAGGGGTGAGCAATCAAGCTTTGCATTCGGACAGTTGCTCTCTATCCATTCACACAACATCTAGAGGCAGCTTTTGTTCCTTTACCATTACCACCCCCTGTAGGTTTAGTACCATATTGGTACTGCCAATCAAAGTCTGCACATCTTTTCTTTGGAGCATGAGACTATCTTTCAGATACGATTGAACTGTTAAGATTATACCTTGGTTATAGCACAAAATCACAAACAAAATCACAAACTTCCACACATATTGGACACACAGACACAAAACAGCATGTCATTTAGTGACACCATGTGGCCAAAATCTGCACAGCAGAGAGATGTGTATAGTTGCACAAAGAAATAAAAATCCACCATCTCTAAATGAATGAAGCAATGTTATCGAAAGCTCATCTGTGAACTATTGCGACAGAAAACAATTCTAAGACATCAAAATAGTTTATTACGCAATCGTTTTACAAATACAAGCCATTTATCCATGGATGTTTCTTCCAGGCATGACCAGTCAATACTTCTCAAAAACACAGTTGGCCAGGGAGCCAAAATGTAGTTCATTTAAAATCACCCGATTGCTCTGCTTCGCTCCGAAAGCTAGCAATTCCACATAAACCTGTTGGACTTTAATCTGGTGTTGTAAGACTTCTTACTGTGCCCACCCCAGTTCAACCCCGGCATCTCCACATCATGTATTTTTCTGTGATTATACTGCCCCACCACAAAAAATTAATAGTTTATGCTTCGGGAGGAATGGCTTCAGAATTGTGACTGTAATGGCAGGCTGAAATTCTACACTGAAAATGAGCATGAAGCATACTGCACTGCTTGTTCCAAAAGCTTCTCAACAAGTCATGGAGGGTTGAGGAACGTCAAGCATAACAAAATAAAGGTACGGGTGAATGTTAGCTGAGGGCAAGGAATCTAAGCTTTGACCCTCATCAAAGAGTCCGCAGAAGCAGAAAAGGTTCCTTGAAAGTGTGGCTTTCTTTGTTCTCATGCTTCAGCAGTACAGATTGTACGCAGCATTTACAGAAGCTCCTTATGATAAATGAAAAGGATCTTGAAGGTGATAATGAATGAGCTAGACTAGAGCATCTACCTGCTGTTCTGCAGCAACTTATCCCCAGAGTTTGATGAAGCCAACAAAGCTACAGTCCATGGAAACATCCACACCTGAGCTTCACAATGTCATTCAGCAATTATATAGCAAGCTCCGCAGAGATAACATTGTGCCGCACACTGCCAAACAGTAACCACTGCTTGCATGAGGGGAGCTAACCATCTTTCCATAACATTCAATGGTATTACCATCGGTGAATCCCCGCTATCAACATCCTGGGGTTATCATTGACCAGAAACTGAGCTGGACCAGTCATATAAATACGGTGATAACAGGAGGTCAGAATCTAGGAACTGCAAGTAACTCACATCCAGACTCACAAAGCCTATCCACCACCTGTAAGACACAAGTCAGGTGTGTGATAAAAATACTCTCCACTTGCTTAGATAAATGCTATTCCAGCAACAGGATGATTGGTACCAACCAGGACAAAGCAGCCCACTTGATTGGCACCCATCCACCACCTTAAACGTTCACTCCCTCTCCCACTGCAGTAACTCACCAAGGCTTCTTCACCACCACCTTTCAAACCCACAACCTCTATCACCTAGAAGGACAAGAGAGCAGTTGCATAAGAGCACCAACTGCAAGCTTTCGCTGCAAGCCACACACCATCTAGATATAGAACTATATCGCCGTTCCTTCACTGTCGCAGGGTCACAATCCTGGAGCTCCCATCCTAACAGTACCTGCACTACATGGACTGCAGCAGTTCAAGAAGACAGCTCACAACCACCTTCTCGAGGACAATCAGGGATGCTGGACGAGCGATTGATGTCCACATCCCATGAAAGAACTTTCAAGAATCAATGGTTATCAAACACTAGCTCAGGAACCTGATCACCACATGAAAAAATAATAAAACTTCATTATTTGCATCCAGGCAGCATGTTAGTATCTTGAAAGTGGTTTGACCCGACAACTAACAATACACTGTTTTCCCAGAGATGTCTGAACTTAAATAAATATCTCACGTTTGACTTTGTAGTTGAATATATGCAAGACAGCTTCAAGGTACAGTAAGTTGATGTTGTTGAGGATGAATATTGTATTCTTACATCACTGTTAAAGGATGTTCATCAGAACAAATCAGTTTCGGAGCAATGGACACAGATATTTAGAACAGGCTTGCATTTGAGAAATCTATACACGCTATGTTCAATTTGCCTTAAGCATACCCCTATCAAATGTACAAGTCGGACAGGTTTCTTTAATGGAACAAAGGCAGTGGTTGAAGAAACAGGTGCCATGTCAATCTCATTAAGGCTGAACTGTAATTAAAATGTAATTGCCAAACATCATGCAGTGAATTTGTAACATTTGCATGATCAATTTATGGTCTGCTGAAAGCTGTAGCATCAAAAGAAAAGTATCTGAAGTGATTTTATTGAGAGACTATACGTTTCCAAAAAATTACTGTCAAATGTATAAGTTTAACCAAATCCAAGAGATTACAAGAAACATTTGTTGCAAGATTTCACATTTACACCAAGCTTTTATTGGGATCATATGACTATAGGAATTATGAGGAGTAGGCCACTCGGCCCTTAAGAGCCTGTTCTGCCATTCAATAAGACCATGGCTGATCCGATTGTGACCTCAATCCCACATATTAGCCTACCCTGATAATCTTTTACTCCCTTATTCATCATGAATCATTCTAGCTCTGCTTTAAAAATAAAGACACTGCTTCTATGGCCTTTTGGGGAAGAGTTACAAAGATTCTCAGCCCTCAGAAACAAAATTCTCCTCAATGTCTTAAATAAGCAACACCTTATTTTTAAACATTTGACCCCTAGTTCGAGATCCTCCCACAAGATGAAACATCCTCTTCACATTTACCATGTCAAGACCTTTCAGGTTTCAATCAAATCCCCTCTTAACTCTTCTAAACTCCAGTGAACAGAAGCCTAACCTATGCAACATTTCCTCACAAGACAACCCGTCCAATCCATACGGCTTCTGACGTATTACTAAAACCTTAAATAAGAAGACCAATACTGTACAGAGTACTACAGATGTAGCTTCAGCAATACCCTGAAAAACTGAAGAATAACCTTGATACATTTGCAATCAATTCCCCTTGCAATAAACAATTGTACTTTTCTTTTAATATAAACTTAAGAGTACCAAATTCCTTTTTTTTCAATTAAGGGGCAATTTAGTGTGGCCAATCCACCTACCCTGCCCATATTTGTGGATTGTGGGGGTGAGACCCACGCAGATACGGGGAGAATGTGCAAACTCCACACAAGACAGTGACCCAGGGCCAGGATTGAACCCGGATCCTCGGCGACATGAGGCAACAGTGCTAACCACTGCACCATCGTGCTGCCCCAAACAATAGCATTCTATTAGCTTTCCTAATGACTCGCTGTACCTGCATACTAACATTGAGAGATTCATGACAGGTAAAATAAAAGAAAATCCAAAGTTGTTTTACAAATACATTAAGGGTAAAAGGATAACTAGAGAAATAATAGGGCCCATTAAGGACCACAGTGGTAATTTTTGTGTAGAGCATGAGATACAGTTCTAAGTTAATACTTTGTGTCGGTGTTCACTCATGAAAGGGGCAGTGTGGGTATAGAAATCAGGGAGAGGGACTGCAATAAAATTAAAGAGATTAAAACAGATAGAGAGCAGGTTCTGAGTGGTCTAGATGTATCCCCAGGGCCAAATGAAATGTTGAGTGAGGCATGGGAAGAAATATCAGGGGCTCTGGCAAAAAACTTAAATTCCCCTCTGGCCACAGGTGAGGTGCCGGAGGACTGAAGGATAACCAATGTGGTGCCATTATTCAAGAAGAGAGGAAGGGATAAACCAGAAAATTACAGGCCACTCAGTCTAACCTCAGTGGTGGGGAAACTATTGGAAGTGATTCTGAGGAACAGAATTAATCTGCTTTTGGAGAGGCAGGCATTAATTAAGAACAGTTAGCATGGTTTTGTTAAAGGGAGGACATGTCTGACCAACTTGATTGAATTTTCGAATAGGTTAGATAAATGAAATGAATGAAAATCGCTTATTGTCACAAGTAGGCTTCAAATGACGTTATTGTGAAACGCCCCTACTCGCCACATTCCGGCACCTGTTCGGGGAGAAAATGTTTGATAAAGTTGCATGTGCGAGAGATGATTGAGAGAGAGATGATTGAGAGAGAGAGAGAGAGAGAGAGAGAGAGAGAGAGAGAGATGATTGAGAGAGAGAGAGAGAGAGAGAGATGATTGAGAGAGAGAGAGAGAGAGAGAGAGAGAGAGAGAGAATTGAGAGAGAGAGAGAGAGAGAGAGAGAGAATTGAGAGAGAGAGAGAGAGAGAGAGAGAGAGAGAGAGAGAGAGAGAGAGAGAGAATTGAGAGAGAGAGAGAGAGAGAGAGAGAGAGAGAGAGAGAGAGATGATTGAGATAGAGATGATTGAGAGAGAGAGAAAGATGGATGATTGAGAGAGGATTGAGATGTACAAAATTTAAGGGCAGAGAGTAGACAGGAAGAAAACTTTCCCGTTGGTGGAGGCAACAATGAACAGGGATTCAGATTTAAGGTACAGTGCCGAGTGTTTACAGGGGATGGGAGGAAAAGCTTTTTTACCCAGAGGATGGTGAGAGTGTGGAACTGTCTGCCTAAAAGAGTGGTGGAGGCAGAGATCCTAGTAACATTTAAGAGGTATTTAGATGTGCACTTGCGATCCCATGGCACACAAGGCTATGCGGCAAGTGCTGGGAAATGGGATTAGAATATTCAGCTGGTTGTTTCTGACCAGCACAGACTCGATGGGCCGAAGGACCTTTTCTGTGCTGTTTGACTCTATCCACTAGTACACCTAGCGCCTGTGTGGAGTTTGCACTTTTCGGTTCCTCCCACAGTCCAAAGATGTGCAGGTTAGGTGGATTGTCCATGGTAAATTGCCCCTTAGAGTGCAAAAGGTTAGGTGAGTTGCTGGAATAGGGTGGAAGTGTGGGCTTAAGTAGGGTGCTCTTTCTAAGGGCTGATGCAGACTCAATGGGTCAAATGGCATCCTTCTGCACTGTAAATTCTATTATCTCAGAGCTCTGCAGCCATTTAGGTAATTTGCTAAATGTTATATTCTTTATGCCAAATGGATGTCCCTTTGTAGACTCCTTTATGCCCACTTCACAATTTACTTTCTTACCTATTTGTGTGTCACCAACAATTTTCGATCCATTCATCTCGTCATTTATATCAAATGTAAAAAGTTAAGGCCCAGCATGGATCCCTGCGGCACACCACTCCCTCCCACCCACTCTCTCCCTCCCTCACTCACTCTCTGCTTTCCCACACTCGCACATCTCTAAGCTACTCATCCTGTAATAGTCTCAAACCTTTCAAACTCATTGCAACACTTAGCATATTGCTCTCACTGCCCTCCACTGCAACCCTATTACTAATTTTAGAAAAACCTTATCATTCTTTAGGCAAAACCTAATTTTCACACTGATGAAATACATTACAAAAGGTATATTTTTGTCAATCAAGTAGAACTTTACAGTTAAAAAAGGTATATGCTGATGGTACTACTATTAAATGCATGCCATATGGGTGTCAACATGCAGAATAGACTGATGCTTGTGCATATACACATACTTCATTCTTTAAAAAGAAACACCAGTAATGGGATAATTTTCATGGAAAATACTTATCCCTGCATTCATCTTCTGCACTGATTGATTTTTAATGGGGAAAGGGAGGAATCCCCAGTTTAATGCCTCCTTCTGTACGTGACAAATCAAGTTGTACCTTCGCAGTCCATGCGGTGTAAACATGTTCTGGCAAGCAGAGACTCCATTAGCCCATATGCACAAATTTAATTAATTTAAAAAAAAAGAAAGTATTGCTTAACACATCCCAATCAGGATGCATTATTAAACCTATTAAATATTGAGGAGACTGAAAAAATTGGCTTTGTTCCACTCAACAAACTTTCATTTCAGGTCTCCTGTTATTTTTATTACTCTTTTAATTTGCGCCATTCCCTTGTGTGGGCCTCTCCACGCCTATCAGTTATTTTCACATTCTCATTTCTTAATGACTTTTTATTGTCTCACATAACTTTTATATACGACTGTCTCACGGAGCCGAGGACCCGGGTTCGCCCAGCCCCGGGTTACTGTCTGAACATAGAACATACAGTGCAGGAGGAGGCCATCCGGCCGATCGAGTCTGCACCAACCCACTTAAGCCCTCACTTCCACCCTATCCCACAACCCAATAACCCCTCCTAACCTTTTTGGACACCAAGGGCAATTTAGCATGGCCAATCCACTTAACCTGCACGTCTTTGGAGTGAGGGAGGAAACCGGAGCACCCGGAGGAAACCCACACAGACACGGGGAGAACGTACAGACTCCGCACAGACAGTGACCCAGCGGGGAATCGAACCTGGGACCCTGGAGCTGTGAAACCACAGTGCTATCCACTTGTGCTACCGTGCTGCCCAGCTGTCTGTGTGGCGTTTGCACATTCTCCCAGTGTCTGCATGGGTCTCACCCCTGTACTGATATGCATGTACACATTTATGTGTATAGTAATAAATAATGTCTATAGTTATCTATACGACCTCTGACCAGCAAGTGGCAATAGAGATACACCATGTGGCGCCAGAGATATGGCAGTTGGTGGTAAGTTGTACTAAAGGACAGTCGCATTACAAGTAGTTCCACAAGAGTTCAATTATTTGTTACCGTTTGTATGATAGTTCGTTAGTTATCTTTCCGCGCGCTCACATTGTTAATAAACTATATTACGAGTCAAAGAACTAGATGGGCTGCGTGCATCTTTACCAGGGCCACAACACAAACAGCCCCCACAACCCAAAGATGCGCTGGGCAGGTGGATTGATCGTGCTAAATTTCCCCTTAATTTAAAAAATAAATAAATTACTTTTATATACCTACTATTAGGAATGTGGGGAAATAACAAGTTTAACAGTAAACCTGAGATGAAAATAAAAGTCAAGTAACAAGACGAGCAGGCATCCAGAGGAATAACGAGATGTGATTTTCCCAGTGACAAGATGAGGAGTCTAGAGAAATTGAGGCACAAACGGCCATATCAGAAACAGTTTACCAGAGATCAGTGGGGCTATAGAGATGATACTTCTAACGGTAAGGAGGTACCGTTAGGAGGTAGACAGCAGAATCCCGAGAGGAATATCAAAGAGACGAAGCACCGTCATTGGGAAGGAAGTCCAGTTTTCCATTCAGCAGTCTGACAGGCCAATTCCATCTGGGATCCAAGCCAATACATAGATACATTTAATATAGGGGCAGGAGGAAGCCTTTTGGCCCTTTGAGCCTTCTCCGCCATTTATCACGATCATGACTGAACATCCAATTCAATAGCCAATCCTGCTTTCTCCCCATAACCTTTGATCTCATTTGCCCCAAGCGCTAGATCTCGCTGCCTCAAATATATTCAATGTTTTAGCATCAACTACTTCCTGTAGTAATTAATTCCACAGGCTCACCATTCTTTGGGTGAAGAAATGTCTCCTCATCTCTGTCCGAAATGGTTTACTCTGAATCCTCAGACTGTGACCCCTGGTTTTGGACACACCCTCATTGGTAACATCTTCCCTGCATCTACCCTGTCTAGTTCTGTTAGAATTTTATAAGTCTCTCCTCATTCTTCTGAACTCCAGCGAGAACAATCCTAATCTAGTCAATCTCTCCTCATATGACAGTCCTGACAATGGGGTCTTGTTCCATCTAACGGCAGATTGCAGCTATTCTCCTCTAAAAGATGCAGCTTTCTGCTTTCACTGAACCAGAAAGTGATGGTTTCTCAGGCTTGGTCACCTAAGAGGTATTGTGTGGTAACTATTAACAGAAATTGGCCTATAGAGTTACTAAAATTGGATGTTGCTTGGGGAAGAGGTGACAGAGTTCAGGGAGCGTAGGTATATTTTGGGAACAAGAGGTAACTTCAAATAGCACGGCCTATTTAGTTATTCATATACTTAAGTGCCATGGTGTATATCAGTCTCTTGTTGTGTATTTTTTTTCTTTTCTTTTACTTTAATAAATATCCTTTATTAATTGCTTACTAACGACTGGACTGGTTCCTCACTGCGTTGTACATTTTTCCGTCATTATTCCAAATAAAAATACACCACTAAGAACCAGCATTTCAAGCTATCCTTCAGGGTTTTGAGTCACCTTTGCAGATAGCAGTAGCAAAACTCTTAACACTACTAACTTTTAGGTAGTTGAAAAGCCATTCAACCCATCACTTTCCCCCCTCAACCCTACTATAATGTTTATTTTTTAGTTACCAGTTCAAATGGACACAATAGACAATGTTTTTCCCCTTTAAAGATCACACATTTTTGGAAATAACTGGCTTTGTTTCATGTACTGAAGATAATTGACATCCATTCTTGGAGCCACTGCAGAAGTATACTACAATCAGGAAAGGAGTCCAGTACCCTCAAAAGACAACATAGTGTGTGCGAATAGAGCATTTTTAGAACAATTTATAAGAGGGTGGCTATATGTCTAATATGCTAGAGTTCATGCACCAGCAGCACAGCTTATCAATTTAATTTCCAAATTAGAACAACCACTATTGCGAAAGTACTTAATATTGTTGGCCAATACTCTATTCGCAATGCTGTGCACCTTGTTCTACTTATTCACCAGTGGTTTGCAATTAAGTCGAAGCAAAAAGAACGCATCTGTTTAGAAGCAATCTGAAGAAACACATGCCTGGAATTATTGTTGCTGAGCTATTTCGAGATTACTGGTGGGTTACTGACAGCTTCCAAAATTTATTCCTCCCTTTAACTCCCTAATGTTGCTGCTTTTAACTGCAGGAGAACATTCTACACTAGAACTCTAGCACACTAAGCCAATCAATGGACTAGCCAAGTCATCATTAAGCTAATCAGCTGTTAAATGATTTGAGAGCCATGAAACATTTAATTTGTGCAGAGAGGAGCAAACCATGGTTAGCCATGTCATTCTGTTGCAAAATGTAAGGTATCCAGTTCTTGCACACGAATTGATGACCAGGTTACAGAAGTGCTCATTCCAAAAAATGTGGAAAAGAAAAGCAGTGTCCTTTCTAAATTATTTGCCGTCAGCATGTGAGCACCTCTAGCAAGCCCAGCCATATGGTTACTACCCAACCATAATTGCCTTTGTGATGGCGATCCTCTTCTTAAACCACAACACTCTGTAGTGAGATATGTCCACAATGCTGTTAGTTAGGAAGTTCCATGTTTGGAGCATATGCAAAGTGCTTCAAGACAAGACAATCAAACCCACTGCCATGGGGTGACCTTTAAGTCTTGCTTGTATATGCTCCTATATGCCAAAATTAAGTTAAACTTTGCTCGAGTTAAATTCAAAGGATAGCAGTATTAAAATATATGTAAGAGTATTCAGATCGGGCATATAATCCAGCATACTTAACTCAAACATATCCAAATCATAGCTACCCGTTTTCTAACTGACATCAATTCCTATTCACCTATCTCTTTGACTGCTCCCAGCTGAGCAACATCACTGCTTCAAAGTTCTGACCGTAGTTTTTAAATCCCTCCATGGCCTCACTCCTTCCAATCTCTCACAACCTGCAACTCTATAACCCCCAACTCTCAAGATAACAGTACTGTCAATTCTGGTCTTTTGTGCATCCCTATTTTAGTTACTCGATCACTGATGACCATGCCTTCAACTGCCAAGTTCCTAAGCTCTGGAATTTCTTCCATAAAATTTTGCCTTCCTACCATTAGGACCCCCCCCCTAAAAATTGGTTAAAGGGGTAGAGTTATCGAGTATCTCCTTACATGGCTGTGTCGAACTGTTATAACACTCTTGTGAAGTGTCTTTGACCACTTTATTACATTAAAGGCCCTATATAAAAACCAGTAGTTGGTGGTGATAGTAAGAGACACTAGTTTGGGCATCGTGATTCAATTCAAACGACTAGGTGTGAACAACTAATTAATTTAAGCTTAGACGGGATAGTTGTCAGGATTCTATGTTGTGCTAATATCAAATTCCGAGTAATCCAAATAAAATGAACAAATTATAAATTAATTGATTGTCCCTTGTTTACATACTTTGCATCACACTGATTTGTTTCACCAATTAGTGCTGACTACATCTTTTAGAATGTCCTGCTGGAGCAATGCAAAGATGCCGAGCATAACACAGGCTACTCACATCGTTAGGGACTGGCCATATTCCAGCCTGTTTACCTCAATGCACATAATCAAAATCAGATAATGGAATTTCAAGGTACACTATTCAGCAAATCCTGAGACTGATGTCAGCAACAATATTTGCAATTCATGGTCCCAAATTCTTGCCAAAATCTTGAAAGAAAACGTTCAATTGTTCTGCCTTGAACATAGAAATCATAGGTCAGCTTTTATTACTAGATGAATGTCTAGAAAATCCCTAAAGTATGTATATAAACATGCATGTATGCTGGGAGAATACAGTATTTGAACTCAGCTATTGTCACATTCACATGTATAGATACTGAAGATGGGATACAGATTCAGTTCATCAGATTAGCTGGCACATCATTGGCAGTCATTTATATATGGAGCCACACGCCAACATAAACCACTGCCTTCAGAAGAGGGATAGTAGGAAGAGTCTGAAAGAAAAATAGAAGGATGTACAGACACCAGTTTCATTTGCAGTTTCCTACGCCCAGGTTAGAAACTCATCTTTTGTAATGTATGCCCATCTCCAAAGATCACAGGCTGTGATGACTGAAAAGTCATCATTGTGGTATGCAACATTCAAAGTAGATTATGACAGAGTGCATTCCAAACTGCTTCATGTTATTTTTCTCTTCATTCTAAATTATTTTTTCCCCATTATAAATAAGCTTCAGCGTTTAAAAAGTAATTTTACACACAATGGAATCTAAGCTGCTGTTTATCACCTGGATCTACAATTTTTATATCCTAGTAAGTTTTTGAACTGTCCATCAACTGGATGTTTGAAAGGAATATTATTTATTGTTTTTTGTTATATGGGTGTAATAGAATGCAAGCTTACAGATGTAACTGTTGGCCTGAATTTTGCAATCAGCAGCAATGCAAAGACTTTCATCACTGATCTCAAAGAAAGCTGCCCTCAAAGAAAGCTGCCCACAAAGATTTCACCTATTGCAACATTAATTTGATCTCCAGGTGGGGACTTCCGGTGGCGTAATGTAGAGGGAAGACATTCACAAGGTGGCTCCTGCTAGTGTACTGTACTTTTTGCCCTTTTCTTAGTACCACGGATTGTTTACTCGTGAAAACCCACAGTTATTGTAATAAGGATCTTGTACGACTGAAATGATCAAAAAAGTCAGGGGAAAGAAGGCCGAGAGTAGAAGTTCATTGATGGAGTCTGAGGGTTCTCGAACTCATCAGCAGGTAAAATGGCAGAATCAATCTCTGGTGCTCCGGCCACTCCACTAATGGCCGAGGCGCTTTCTAGTACCTTAGCAAAGGAATTCGAAAAGCACCAACAAATTGTGTCGGGACGACCTCAGGGAATCAACTGAATAATAATAGCAATCTTTATTAGTGTCATAAGTAGGCTTACATTAACACTGCAATGAAGTTACTGCGAAAATCCTCTAGTCGCCACATTCCGGCACCTGTTCGGGTACGCTGAGGGAGAATTCAGAATTTCCAATTTACCTGACAGCACGTCATTCGGGACTTGTGGGAGGAAACTGGAGCACCTGGAAGAAACCCATGGAGACGCGAGGAGAACGTGCAGACTCTGCACAGACAGTGGCCAAGACGGGAATTGAACCCAGGTCCCTGGCACTGTGAAGCAACAGAGCTAACCATGAGCTACCGCACCGCCCATTGCCCAGATATCATTTTACTACTTCACTTCACAAAAAAAACCCATTAAATTTTAGAAGTGATGAGTCATTTCTATGCCAAGTTCACCAATTTAGATTCACAAGTTGGTATTTAGTTTGACAGAAGGTTCAAGGGAACCAAACATATATTTTTAATTCTAAAGCTGTAAGCAATTGCAGTACATAGAACACAGTGGGTTTAACAATGAATTTATTGTACTAATGCTCAAAAAAATAGTATTTACAGGCTGTAACAAACAGACAGGTACTTCACGGAATGGTCAGTTTCTTAAAACTCAGAGCAACATCGAAAATTTATGCTGCGTATTTTCCAAGAATATCTCCATCTCTAAGCAAGAAGAATAGGCCTTGGCCCCCATTTGAGCGGTTCTGGGGAAAACTAATCAGAGTTGGAAGCCTAATGAGCCACAATCAATGATATGGAAGTGGCAAGGAGAGTCGAGTAAAAGTGTAGAAGGATGGAGGGCAAGATTCAATCCAATGTTTCTTCCTAGCCCCATTTCCAGAGATTAAAAGAGGAAGATGATAGGATAAGGGAGTAAAAATAGGAAAATTAATGCAGTAAATACTGCTTCCCATCTGAACGGGCCTACAGTAGTGGTGGCATGTCAAATCAGCTAGAATTGGGCAAGGAAAAATGGCAGAAGTACCCACATTTTCAACTTGAAACACAAGCAGACTAGAAACTCCAGTTAGTCTATTTTACAAGTGATGTATCCATGCCAACAGCAAAACAGAAACTTGTATACCTCACGCAAAAGGATATGTATTGCCCTAAATAAACAGATTTAATTAAATGTTCAGGTTTTATCTTATTGTATGCATATATTTGCAACTAAAGAACAATAAATATTTTACTCACCATTGAAATGCATTATAGTGGAAGTAGACAAGACCAAGGCCATATAAAAAGGCAGCATTCTATGGGGAGAAAAATTTTAACAATGTAATGAAGTCAACAAACTCAGTTTTGCTTTATGATTTGTTGCAACAGACCAACACTATCATATATGGATTAACTTATTCATTTGATTTCTCTATGTAGAATCTACATACAAAATAATTATAGAACAGTAGTCACTACATTTCAAACAAGCAGCAAATGCAGCATTTTGAGAAGTTATATCATGCACTAGATCAACATTAGGCAACTCACAGGAAAGTTGCAAGTATTTGGCATCATTAGCATCCCAGTGTTCCATACAGCCATTATCAAACAAAAATAAATGATAAACCAAAGGGATATAGAATGGAAGACTTAAAATTAATTTTTAAAAAAGAAATGCTTTAAGGAAAGCCTTCCAGGATGATGGGAAGGTGAAGAGGAGTTTAGGGAGACAACCACAAATTATGGGGGACAGGCAGGTGAAGATGCAATGGCAAAGAGGGAGTGATGCATAACAAAACAGAATAAGAGGAAGAGGGTTTCCTGGGGACTGTAGACCTTAGGATTCAAAATCAAAATCAGAATGTTAAATTGGACAACTAGAACCAATGCTTCTCACCCAGGATGTGGATGAGGTGGACATGATGACAGTTAAAATATTGGAAACAATTTAGTTTACAGAATGTGAAAGCATTAGGATAATCGAGCTTGAAGGGTAACAAAAGCATGAGTGAGAGAATTTAGAGGCACACAGACTGAAGCAGGGGTACAAGAAAGCAAAGAATGTGTAGGTAGTCTTTGACGAAAAGGATATAGTCAGAAGCTAAGCTTGTGGTCAAACTGGACCACAAAATAACAGCCTGGAGTAGCGGTCAGGCAGAGAGATGAACTGCGGGGCCAGTGTACAGTTTCTGTCAAAAGTCAAAGACAATGGCAAAAACCTCAATAGGGAAATTCAAATACGTAGTGTAAAAAGAGGGACACAGATTTTCAAGGCAATACAGTCAAGGAGGGTGCTGATGAGGAGCAAGAAATGTTTGCAATATGAGCTTGGATAGAGAAGCTGGCATTGGGGGAATGTAGCAGCTCAGGTCTCTTTCTTTATGACAAAGTCCATGAGCTCCCCAAGCTTCGTGTTTGAGGAAAAGGTGGGTTTTATGCAGATGACCGATCTTTGAATGGAAAGGCCAGGATGGTTTTAGTATTGAGCAAACTAGCAAGACAGTGTGATATCTGATGGCATTCAATTTGGCCCAACCAGATCTGGTGATGGATAGCTAAACTAGTTGCACGATATGCTCAAATTTGCACCTCCATTGTACATGAGCAAGAATGAAGACAAATCAGCTAAACTGACAAGGATAGCAGGAGATGGCGTTAAAAAAAAAAAATCAATGGTTGAACAGACTGACCACTCCAAAAATATTGTAGTTAATGGCAGGTCAACGGATAGGCAGCTGGGAATTTCAAAATACAATTCGAAGTTACTGGGTGAGCGATCTTTTCCAGCAGTCGATGCAAAAGGAAATGGGGTGTAGATGGTCATAAATAAAAAGGGCAGCACGGTGGCCTAGTGGTTAGCACAGCTGCCTCACGGCGCTGAGGTCCCAGTTCGATCCCGGCTCTGGGTCACTGTCCGTGTGGAATTTGCACATTCTCCCCGTGTCTGCATGGGTTTCGCCCCCACAACCCAAAGATGTACAGCATAGGTGGATTGGCCACACTAAATTGCCGCTTAATTGGAAAAATCTAAATTTTAAAAATATATATATAAATAAATACATTTTAAAAAAGAAGTCATTGGAGATGACCCTGTGCTTAAGACCCTGGGAGTAAAGCAGTTGCACCAGATACAGTGTTGAGAGGGTGGAAGTAAAAATATGTAGAAGAGTTCACATGGAGGAATGGGTTTAGAGAAAGCAGTAAAATTAGAGAAGGGGGCAAAGAGCAGCAATCGTTATTAAAATCACCGTTCAAAGAGTCGCTTAGTACTGAAGCTGAGGGAGAAATGGAGGGACAATATGAGAATCAGAATAGATAATGGGGACAAAGGACATGATGAAAGCTGGGTAGTGATGAGGGTAGCTCCAGTTATCAAACCTCAAGAAGGAAAGCAAGTGGTTGAATGAAAGCCAAAAGTGATCAATTAAATGACTGGGCAAAAGGGAATGGAAGAGGGAGGATATAAAGATTGAACAGTATTTCAATAAGGAGTAGGGAAGCAATGGGTGAGCTGTAGTTAAGGAGGTATGTTTTGAGTAGCCAAACGAGTAGAGGATATGATGGATCAATGGAGAATGAAGCAAAATGCATGGAAAGTGAGTCACCGATTTCTCAGCGTCAGGGACCCAGGTTTGATTGCGACCTCGAATGACTGCATGGAGTTTGCACATTCTTCCCGTTTATTTGTGGGTTTCCTCTGGGTGCTCCAGTGTCTTCCCTCAGTCCAAAGATGTGCAGGTCAGGTGGATTGGCAATGCTTAATTTCCCCTCAAGCGTCCAAAGGTTAGGTGAGCTTGTGGGATAGGGCAGGGGATTGGGTCTAGGTACGGTGCTCTTTCAGAGAGTCGATGCAGACTTGATGGATGGAATGGCCTCCTTCTGCACTCTAGGGATTCTAAGATTCTACAATGATTTTAACTGGCATAAAAGGTCACAAAGAAAGAACCAAAGGGAGTTATGACGAGAGAGATGAACATTGGCATGAGGGCAACTGGTAGAATGAGAGCAGGCAGAGATACAAGTGGGGATGAGACACTGGACACAGACAAATCTAATTTAATTTTCCTTTCAAACAGAATAAATGGAGAATACTGAAATCAATTCCCAAAAACGCAGGTAATAATCTCACATTCCTAAAAAAGGTAATAAATGACAATGATACAACATGGTGCATGACATGGCATAACATCTTACTGTTATTAAACAGCATATCCTCTTACTTTCCTGATAATGCCACAGATCATCTAATGTTTTACTTCTCCTGTAGCACCAAGGCTGTTTTCTTATTTCTTTGCTTAACAGGGTGGGGGAGGAATTCCTGATCTTGCATTAAAAGCGCACAAGTCATTTTGAAGATATTAAACAGTTTGAACAAAATGCAAATTTCAGTCAATCCAAGATGCACAAAAATTGAGACACTGATTCAAGCTACCGAGAGTAAAAAAAGGTGGTGGGAGTGGGAATGAGAAGATCATTTGGTTTTTTTGTAAGTTGTTTAGAAAATCAACAAGCAAGTCCAAGTCATTCTGTGCATCTTGATTTGGCAACTCGACAAGGGAATATTTAATCAACGAAAAGCAAAAAACCAAAACATGAATTTACATAGTGTTTTTTTTACAACCACCAGACGTCTCAAAAACACGTTCACAGCCAACGAAGTACTTTTTGAAGTGTAGTCAGGGAACAATGAGTTACAGTATTGCAACAGATATCCCAAAGAACAGCAGTAAAATTATATGGAAAACCAGGCACATGATGGAAATCAGTTGTTAGAAGTGACAATTGCTCTTCTCTGTCAGAAACATATTTAAGAAAGAGTCCATAATATTTAACTATGATGGGGCACAGTGGCAGTGACCGTCTAAATTGTATATCAGCAGTAAAGAATGGTGAAGCGTGACAGGTATAATTTACCAAATTCATTACTCTATGGCAGAGGATCCTCAACCGTGTTCAGTAGTTTTCCTAGAGACAATTAGGACCAGGATGAACTCTCCAACTTGTCTGCATGCTTACCTACTGATAAGAGATAATCTTACCCTAGAGAAAATCTTAGTTAGAATACATTGGTCCGAGGAAGCATTATTCAACATTCATGTACTCCATGGCAGCACAGCTCAAAAAATTATATCACGTCAGTGATTTAAGAGGGCTCATCAAGAAACACCAAATTGTACACAAGTTTATGGATTTGGCAACCCTGCCCAAACTGATGTTCAAAAGTAAATGTAATTAGGTTTTACACGCACATGGGAAGAAAATATATCAGTAATTGATATGCAACTTTGACAAGGGATAAGCTGAACTTCAGTCTACACTGATTCTTCAAAAACCTTTTCTCCCCCCACAGATACCTATGAATCAGGGAAGCCAAACTCAAAAAGGCAATTCATCACCAATAAAAATTTGCTGTGGGGGTTAATGCAAAATGGCCATCCATGATAACAGAATACAAATTTGCCGCTTTCGGGCCAATTCGAGAGTCATTTTTGGGCCAGCTTTATACCAGGGAAGGAGTATATATTACAGATTTCAATGCAACATCTTGCATTGTATTCGCCAATGTTGGAGTTGAACCTATGGGTACCAGGCCCAGTAGGATAATTAGCATGCTACTGGGATAATCCCAAAATAAATCCCATCTTTACTTCGGAACTAGTCAGCACCTATTGCGTCACTGTATGATTTAAATAGTAGTTAAAGACTCCTGGTTTGACCGTATGACCGGGGGCAATTCAATAAGGTAGTGGGCTTCTGGCACAGAAAGGAGGTTCCTCAGATAGAAACCGGTCACGAGATCCATCAACCCATAGACAACACCAAACAATTGCTGCAGTTACTCCATAACAGGCATGAGAATTGCATCACATGGCAGCCAGGCAATTATTTGGAGAAATAATTTCAAGTCAGTTGCTTTGATTACCTTCTAGAACCCTGGCAATGTACTGGAGTAAAATAAAGATTGAAGGATTAATTTGAATGTTTCAATGGTGTTTTCAGACAAACCAGGATGGAGTGACCCGATTACATTATAGTGACCCACTGACACAACGTCTTAGTGAAATTTGCATAAGCATAGTAGGCCAGTATCTTGCAAAATTGGAAGATGATATTAATGGGCAATCCTCAGACTCATAAGTACTTCATGTGGTCAAAATCTAGAAAGGTTAGATTTTGCATCAACTACATGAACAAAGTGACAGCCAACGGCAAACATACATGTCAAGTGAACGACATTCAAAGTCCCAAGTATAAAAGCCATGATGTGGAGATGCCGGCATTGGACTGGGGTGAGCACAGTAAGAAGTTGTACAACACCAGGTTAAAATCCAACAGGTCTGTTTTGAATCACTAGCTTTTGTTTCCTCTGGTGAATTCCAAGAAAAACCAAGTTGTTGTGATCTGGAATGCAATACTGAAAGGGAGGTGGAAGTAGATAATAACATTCACAAAAACAACTGGATAAACACAATGGGGAAATAATTAACAGGGCTGTGGGGAAAGTGATTTGGATTTATTACATAGCTCTACCAAAGAGCTAGCACAGGCATATTGGGTTGAATGACCTCCTGCGTTATAGGATTCTAGTACATTCTATTTGGGTTATAAGATACTTGTAGCCATAGCTTGACAGAAATTTTATAAATTTAGAGTAACCTATTATTTTTTTTCCAATTAAGGGGCAATTTAGCATGGCCAATCCCCCTGTCATGCACATCTTTGGGGTGTGAGGGCGAAACCCATGCAAACACAGGGAGAATGTGCAAACTCCACATGGATAGTGACCCAGGACTGGGATCAAACCTGGGACCTCGACGGCGTGAGGCGGCAGTGCTAACCACTGTGCCTCCGTGCTGCCCTGTTAACTTTATTTATAAGTGACATGTGAACTATATTGGGTTGCTTAACTGAATATCTACTCAGTGAAGAACATTATGTTCAAAACATCTGACTATCATCACAGGGTAGCTGCTAAAAAAAGACACCATGCAATATATGAATGTGACTTGGTACAGATTAGGATATAGAATAGTGGAGCTTTGGACAAGCAGGAGGGTGGGAAATTGGTCACTGAAGCATTGAAATGGGTGTGACTGGAAGCGGCAAAATAATAAATAATAGAATTTCTGGCAAGAGTACAGAGTTTGAAATGGAGATTGAAGACAATGGCTTGTCTCTTCCCATGGGGTCAGCGCAATAAGCAAAGGTGGTTCATGGCAACTAGAAAAAGATCAGAGGAAATTGGGCTGATTTTACTCTGGGAGAAAACAAAATTCAAGAGGTAGGTTTGGTTAGCTTTATGATGCAGGGAACTTACAAGATTAATCAAAGAATCACATTGCAATGCTTGAATATCAGAAATAAATAACAGTGAAGAATTCAGAAGAAGAAAGAAAAAAAATCACATGCTTTTAAATGCACAGGCAATAGAACTGTGGCATAAGTTATTGCAAAAGCAATTAAAGCAGAGGGTATTAACTAAATTTTTTTGGAATCCTTAATGTAGATAGCATTGTACAGGTTGTTGGGATAAATATTGAAGTGAGATTTGGAGATAGAGCAGGAACCCATTGAGAATTCCTTTTTAAAGCAAGGTAAATCAACAGAGAGAGAGAATTCCAAAAAAGGATCAACGTGACTATCGTGGGCCACAAGGTCAGAATCAAAGTTCCAACAGAAAAGATACTTAGGCAATATTTGGGACAATAGGGTCAGAAGCTGGGGGTGGATGCGAAGGACAAACGAGGATCTGTGAGGAACAGTATAAAAGCAGCAGAGTTTATGGAAAGTTTAACTTCATGGAGGGAGGTAGATGGGATACCAAAAACAGAGCGGCGAAATAGTCAAGACCAGAAGTGATGAAGATGCACATAAACAATTCAGTGCTTCAGAAGCTTAGGCTGGGGCAGAGGGAAATGGGAGTCCTTAATCTTTTGATGGTCGGATGTGCAGTTTAAAGACCATTCAAAACAGATTAATATGCCAAGATTTCAGACAGCCAGGTTTAAGAGAATGACCAGAGCATGCCACAGACAATGGCATGTTGAATCGGAGGTGCTAGTTTTGATGTCAGACAAGCACCTTGACTATTGTGTCAGATTTAGAAAAGGCATTGGAAGAGGTTAGTACAATCAACCAGGTCAAATAAAGCACAATGAGAACATCATTCATGATTTTGCCAAGAGATGTTTTGGTGCTTTGAGCAGCAACAGTAATCTGGAAACCAAAATATAATAATGAAATGCCTGCATGGATTTTTAAATGGAAGTCTTGCTTGGCCATCCTCATTGAATTATTTTGAACTGGTATCAGAGAAAGTAGAGAAGGGAAATGCAGTAAATGCAACTAATTTCACATCAAATGTGCAACGCATATCTCCAGAAATAGTGACCATCCGCGATGTTGACCAAGTTGGTTACCACAATGGTCGCAGCACATGATCAAGTACTGGAACTCACTACTGACTTTATTACTCAAAACTGGCTTCCAAAAGAACCTAAAGACAGGCATACTGCGACTAGGCTTTACAGCTGCCTACAAGAGTGTGGCATACAGGCCAGCTCCTAAAACTGCCCAGAGTGCTTCTTACCTGGGTCATGACAGATGTTGAAACAATCCTTCGCAACAGACAATTCAAAGTCCACCTTGGGCAAGGAAGAAGGGGATAGCGAAGGCAGGCCAAACTACCAAAAAACTCAGTGCTAGCCCCAATTCCGCCTCCACAATGCCAAAAAAAATAATCGCATATCTACATGGGTTGCCAGAGACTAAAGCATGATCCCAACCCAACAGTGGGAGTGACAATAGTTAGGACCTTGACCTTTGATAACATCTTAAGGAGAAAATAGCAAAGGTCAAAACCAGGAGTAATCTATTAACCAAACTTGCTAGTTTCATGTGGGGCACTGCTGCTACAACACTTCAAACCTTTGCACTTACCCCATCATACTCCACAGCAGAGTACTGTACTCCTGTCTGGTAAAAGTCATCCACAATCGTGTGGACATTCAATTGAATGCAACAGTGCATATCATAACTGGAACACCAACAATTAACCTCTTTCATCTGGCTTCCTGTCCTCGTAAACATCACTCCTCACACATCCGCTGACTGATGCAAACCCACAAGCTGGTGCAAACCATTGTGTTGCACCTCACTTACCACTCCATGATGACCTTTTCAACCTACCTACAGCCTGCCTTCCATCTCGGTGCCCCATATGGAGACACCTTCCCAAGAAAGAGCTACCAGCGGATATTCTTTGGATAAAGGAATGAGAAATAAAGTCACTATCAAGTTCTTTGCAACAAACCCAATCTACCAAATGGCAGGCTTTGAACTACCACAGCATGAGCGGTCTAAATGTTGATCTAAATTTCCAAAAGGCCTTTGGAAATAAACTTAAGACTAAATAACGACTTGGTAAGAATGACTAGGGGCTTTTCACAGTCATTTCACTTGAAGCCTACTTGTGACAATAAGCGATTTTCATTCATTTCAAATAAGAACTAGCACAATGGATAATTAGCTGGGTGCAGGACAGAAAACAGAAAGTAGAGATGAAGGATGGCTAAAGTGTCAAAACACTGTGCAGCGGGGTCCTGAAAAGTTCAGTGCTGTTTACAATTTATTTAATATTTTATAAATTTAAAGTACCCAATTTTTTTTCAATTAAGGGGCAATTTAGCATGGCAGATCTACCTATCCTGCACATCTTTTTGTGTTGTGGGGGTGAGACTCACGCAGACACAGGAAGAATGTGCAAACTCCACATGGACAGTGACCCAGGGCCGGGATCGAACCTGGAACCTCAGTGCCATGATGCAGCAGTGCTAACCACTGCACCACCATGCTATCACTGTTCACAATTTAGAATGATGATATAGATTTTAGAATCAAAACCAGAATTTCTAAGTTTTTGGGGAGTGGGGGGATCGGCCACTCCATGAGGACTGCAACAAAAACAAAAGACGATATTAATAAACTTGCAGAATGGGTAGACAACTGGCGTGAGAATTTCAACACAGATCAGCATGAGATACTGCATTTTGGACAGAAAAATAAATGTTACTTATTACTTGGTAAATAGGAATCTAAATGAGGTGGGGGTGCAAAAGGATCTGAGATAACAAATGCACACATGACTAAAAGTAGCAATGCAGGTTAATAAGGTCATTTTAACTTTTCTCTCGAAGAGATGGGGGAGGGTGATCTACTGTACTTTAAACTACGAACAACTATTCAGAGTCTTTCCACTTGTAAAGAGGAGAAGCTCGAGGCCGCCGATGCAAGTTGTTACTAAAAAATCAAATTCATTAAAGAGGTTTCTTTTGAATTCCCGAGTGGCAAGAATGTGAAATTTATTACCAAAGGGAGCGATTAAGGTAAATAGTATGGATGCATTAAAGGGGAGATTAGGTAAGCATGAAGGAGAAAGCAAGAGAGCGTTATGCTGATAGATGGATGAAAAAGGATGGGAGGCAGCTCCAGCAGAGTATTAACAGCATATGGATTGCTGAGTCGAATGGCCTGTTTCTGTGCTGTTTTTGTTTCTTTTATATAAATTCAAAGTACCCAATTCTTTTTTTTTTTAAAACTTAAGTTCAATTTAGTGTGGCCAATCCACCTAGCCTGCACATCTTTGGGCTGTGGGGGTGAAACCCACGCAAGCACGGGGAGAATGTGCAAACTCTACACAGACAATGACTCGGGCCAGGATCGAACCCAGGTGAGGCAGCAGTGCTAACCACTGCATCACCATGCCACCCTTCTGTGCTGTATATCCTATGCAATTTTATATAGACTCCAGATTGCAGCAATGAACGTTTTATCTGAGAGGCAAAGAGTTAAATGGTGATAGTGCATTCAGGGGCCTTTAATTGGAGAAGAAATGTTCATGAATTCATAAGAAATAGGAACAGAATTAGGCCACTTGGCCCATCGAGTCTGCTCCACCATTTTATCATGGCTGATATGTTCCTTATCTGTTCCCTACAATGCTACCAAGAGCTGAATTGCAAAATCAGCCAGAACATCTCCTCCCTTGAACACATGAAATAGGAGCAGGAGTAGTCAATTTAGCCTCCCAAACCTAAACACCTTCAATGTGATCATGGCTGATCACATCATGACCTCAACTCTACTTTCCTGCCCATTCTCCATAACCCTTCAATCCATTACCAATTAAAAATCTGTCTGAACTCCTCCTTAAATTTACTCACTGTCCCTGCATCCACTGCACTCTGGTGTAAATTCCACAGATTACACAAACCTTTGGGAGAAGTACTTTCTCCTCAAATCAGTTTTAAATTTGCTACCTCTTATTCCAAGATTATGACCTCGCATTTTAAAATACACCACAAGAGGAAGCATGTGGTAATTAGAAAAAAGTTGGTTTATTTTTAAAAATTTTTTAACTGCGCAAGTGATTAATGGGAGATATTGCCCACATAAAGGGAAACATCAACAATAACTGCCCATGAGCTAGAAAAGAGAGTAAAATTGTTAAAGGTATTAAACCTGTATTTCAGTACTGAAGGGAGTGAGTGAGCAAATGATGGGTTTCGGGAAGTGAGTTTGTAGATTGTGAAACAGGAGGGTAAAATACAAAATGTTGAGCATGATGAAGTGACCAGGAAACGGGGAGTTGCAATGGGGCTAAGAGAATGCAATGGGGGGCAGCACGGTGGCACAGTGTGTAGCACTGCTGCCTCACGGCACCGAGGTCCCAGGTTCGATCCCGGCTCTAGGTCACTGTCCGTGTGGAGTTTGCACATTCTCCCCGTGTGTATGTTGGTTTCAGCCGCACAACCCAAAGATGTGCAGGGTAGGTGGATTGGCCACGCTAAATTGTCCCTTAATTGGAAAACATGAATTGGGTACTCTAAAATTTAAAAAAAGAGAGAGAGAAATGAGGAGGAAGGTGCATGGATGGTTTTAATATTCATAGAACATAGAAAATACAGCAAAGAACAGGCCCTTCGGCCCACGATGTTGTGCCGAACTTTTCTCGTAGATTAAGAACAAATTAATCTACACCCCATCACTTTACCATAATCCATGTACCTATCCAATAGCCACTTGAAGGCCCCTAATGTTTCCGACTCACCTACTTCCGCAGGCAATGCATTCCATGCCCCCGCTATTCTCTGGGTAAAGAACCTACCTCTGACATCCCCCCTCTATCTTCCACCATTCACCTTAAATTTATGTCCCCTTGTAATGGTTTGTTCTACCCGAGGAAAAAGTCTCTGACTGTCCACTCTATCTAGTCCACTGATCATCTTATAAACCTCTATCAAGTCTCCCCTCATCCTTCTCCGTTCTAATGAGAAAAGGCCTAGAACCCTCAACCTTTCCTCGTAAGACCTACTCTCCATTCCAGGCAACATCCTGGTAAATCTCCTTTGCACCTTTTCCAAAGCTTCCACATCCTTCCTAAAACGAGGCAACCAGAACTGCACACAGTACTCCAAATGTGGCCTTACCATGATTTTGTACAGCTGCATCATCACCTCACGGCTCTTAAATTCAATCCCTCTACGAATGAACGGTAGCACACCATAGGCCTTCTTCACAGCTCTATCCATTTAAGTGGCAACTTTCAAAGATCTATGAACATAGACCCCAAGATCTCTCTGCTCCTCCACATTGCCAAGAACCCTACCGTTAACCCTGATGGGCAGCACGGCAGCATTGTGGATAGCACAATTGCTTCACAGCTCCAGGGTCCCAGGTTCGATTCCGGGTTGGGTCACTGTCTGTGCGGAGTCTGCACATCCTCCCCGTGTGCGCGTGAGTTTCCTCCGGGTGCTCCGGTTTCCTCCCACAGTTCAAAGATGTGCAGGTTAGGTAGATTGGCCATGATAAATTGCCCTTAGTGTTGGGTGGGGTTACTGGGTTTTAGGGATAGGGTGGAGGTGTTGACCTTGGGTACGGTGGTCTTTCTAAGAGCCGGTGCAGACTCGATGGCCCGAGTTACCTCCTTCTGCACTGTAAATTCTATATAACCCTGTATCACGAAATTCATGAACTTCTCATATTTACCATTTAGAGTCAGGATAGACAAGTTGCAGAAGCCCTTTGATCTTCAATACTGAGGTATTCAATGCAATAGTTATACAGGGTTACGTTCAAGAGAAAACATTAGTGAAGGTAAGGCTAATGAGTTTTTTCTGCGTCAATATAGTGGAACGGTCTAATAGACGAAAGTCGTCTTGAGGCAAAAGAGGCAATCAAGTTTACAGGGAGACAAAACAGTAATTGAATATTTTGTGGATGTATTAGCTAGAAAAGATAATTTAAATTACTATTCAATTTGTGTAATTTTTCCTTTATTCCTTTAATTTCCCTATGCAAAATCGTCCAAGTTTTCACTGATGCAGACACAAAACCATCTGAAATTTAATTATAAAATAATAATTCCCTGGCAATAACAGTATTTTGATACCATTCATGCTTTCTTGATTTTTGCAAGAACTAGATTTACCTGTAAACTATGCTTAATGTGATCTCTCATCACATTAAGTCAGAAAGTAACCTTGTACCAAATTCATTAGTTCGACCTCAAATATATTATTTCCATTAAAGAATTCCCATTTGATGTTCCTTGGAGTTGACTGCAGTTAGCCTTAATTAAGAGACCTATATTATATCATCATCATAAAGGTTGCCATGTTTTCATGGAAGGCTCAAGAGCAAATTTGGTATGAAAGCAGACACGCATATCACTGCTTGACAGCTCCGGCTGAAATTATGGCTTTCTAACAGGTGGAGCTATTATTCAATAGGACATGGTGTGTGTTCTTGGCGTAAACAAGGAGATTGGTGGCAATGCCCTCTTATTTCTCAAGTTGTCCTGCTTTTCTGGTATATTCATTCACCTGGGAAGGGCTCAACACCGTGGGTCCAGTTGTGAAATGGCCAGCTAATGACCACCTTTGAGGAAGAGGGCAAGCAGGATTTCATTTGAGTCAAAACACCTCCAAGATACTCTACCTTATTATACAAATTCTGAACCAAATCAATTCTCTGTAATTTAAACAGTAATTCAATACCTGATCCATAGTTCAGTAATAAGTCTTACAATACCAGGTTAAAGTCCAACCAGTTTATTTGGAATCAGTAGCTTTCGGAGCATAGCTCCCTCATCAGGTAAGTGAAGAGGTAGGTTACACAAACACATATATAGACAAAGCCAATAATGCAAGATGATACTTTTGAATGCGAGTCTTTGCAGTAATTAAGTGTTTTACAGGTCCAGACGGTGCGACTGGAGAGAGGGATAATCACAGGTTAAAGGGGTGTGAATTGTCTCAAGCCAGGACAGTTGGTAGGATTTTGCAAGCCCAGGCCAGATGGTTGGAATTTAAATGTAATGCAACATGAATCCAAGGTCCCAGTTGAGGCCATACTCATGTGTGCGGAACTTGCCCATCAGTTTCTGCTCTGCGATCCTGCGTTATCTCCAAGGCCGCCTTGGAGAATGCTTACCTGAAGATCAGAGGCTGATGCCCTTAATTGCTGAAGCGTTCCCTGACTGGAGGAGTACATTCCTGCCTGGCAATTGCCGTGCAATGTCCGGTCGTCCGTTCTCGCAGCAGCTGCATGATCTCGCCAATGTACCATGTCTCAGGACATCCTTTCCTGTATCGTATGAGGTAGACAACATTGGCCGAGCCGCACGAGTATGTACCACGTACATGCTCTCACATGTAATGGTGGCACCCATGTCAATGATCTGGCACATCTTGCAACGGTTGCCATGGCAGTGTTGTGTAGTGTCATGGTCGCTGTTCTCCGAAGGCTGGGTAGTTTGCAGCAAACAATGATCTGTTTGAGGTTGTGCGGTTGTTTGAAGGCAAGTAGTGGGGGTGTGGGGATAGCCTTGGCAAGATGTTTGTCTTCAACGATGGAAGGTTCCAAAGATGTTGTAGTCTCTCTGCTCCGGGACGTACTGGTTGACGAAGGGTACTCTGTTGGTTGTGTCCCGTGCTCATCTTCTGAGGTGGGCGGTGCGGTTTTTTGCTTTGGCGCATTGGAACTGTTAATTGATGAGTCGAGCGCCAGATCCCATTTTTACAAAGGCGTCTTTCAGCGTCTGTAGATGTCGGTTACGTTCCTCCTCGTCTGAGCAGATCCTGTGTATACGGAGGGATTGTCCATTGGGGATGGCTTCTTTCATGTGTTTAGGGTGGAAGCATCGTGAAGTTATCGGTGGGCTTGCAGTAAAGCAAAGTGCTGAGGTGGCCGTCCTTGATGGAGATGCGCGTGTTGTAGCCATCAGGGATGGCCACTTCCAGAATACAAAATGGATGATTGCAATGACTGGAGGGAAATATGGACAATGTGAGGAAAGCAAGCAGGCACAGAGCCTATATGGTATTGAGAAGGCAACTCCCAGATGAGACTGAAACTGTCGGTCAATTAACATATTGATGGCCCATCTCCGGGAACAAAGGAATGACACTCAAGTAACCGATACTATTGCAGACATCCCGGCGCCAGAAAGACACAAACAAAGCAAGGCCAACGGCCACCTAATACACGCCCAGCCATCAGGGCACCCACCCCTTTATTGGTCAAGATCAATACAAGTGATCAAGATACGGCCCAATTAATTGAGGCCAAGTTCAAGGCCCGCCCAAAAGCGCGCAAAGCCCCTTCAGGTATAAGAAGAAGGCCCCGAGAGAACCACTCTCTTGGACTCGGCTCTCAAAGCGGAGAGACCCGTCCACCAGCTGCACCAGAAGCAAGTAAGTCCAAGGTCAACGCTCGCTATCAGTCGGACGACCTTAGCTGTTCTCCTGTTACCTCTTCGAACCCAACAGCCTCAGATCCGAACAACGGCCATTGTTCCTCTGACTGAGTGGGCACCCGAAGTTAAGTATAGGTGTTAGCGTTAGAGATAGTTTAGTTTGTAGCATTTTGTGCATGAGTAGTTATTACTGTGTGTGTAAATAAATAGTATTGACTTTGAACTTAACTGGTGCATTCTTTGATCAGTATTCGGGTTTGAACCTTGTGGCGGTATTGAAAGATGCCTGGTGACTCTAGAGCAAACATAATTAGGATTAAGGAAGGCGGCCATATTGACTGCCATATTTATAACCAGATAAATATAGCAAGTGTCCAAGAATGCAATCGATTCTGGAGAGTAGTCCATGGTGTGACTGATGGCGGGACAGAACTTATTGATGTCACTGTGTAGTTGTTGCAATGATTCTTTGCCGTGGGTCCAAAGGGAAAAAAAGTCACACCTCTTTAACCTGTGATTATCCCTCTCTCCAGTCGTACCATCTAGACCTGTAAAGACTTGCATTCAAAATATCATCTTGCATCATTAGCTTTGTCCATATGCATGTTTGTGTAACCTACCTCTTCACTTGCCCGAAGGAGCTACGCTCCGAAGGCTAGTGATTCCAAATAAACTTGTACTTTAACCTGGTGTTGTAAGACTTCTTACTGTGCTGACCCCAGTCCAACGCCAGCATCTCCACATCATGAACCGTAGTAATCAAGGGCACATCAGTGACCAACAAGTCTGGTGGATCATTATTGGAATTTAAAGGGGCAGAGTATGCCTCAGCCTGGAATTCTTCTCACTGGTGCAAATAATTCGGCAAATGAATGCTCTAACCAGTAGGAAACACATTACTGAACAGCAAGCTTGGCGTATTCGGTGCTGGTACATTGTGCAGTTTTACGTAGTTATGTCCAGCAGTACTCCCACATTTCCGTGCTAGATGGGAGTGTTTACACTGCCCATTGGTAAACAGAGGCATGTATAAATTTTCAATAACTTTATTCGGTGACTCAAAATACAATTGACCCCACCAAGTGGATAGCACTGTGGCTTCACAGCGCCAGGGTCCTAGGTTCAATTCCCCGCTGGGACACGGTCTGTGCGGAATCTGCATGTTCTTCCAGTGTCTGCGTGGGTTTCCTCCGGGTGCTCCAGTTTCCTCCCACAGTTCAAAGACGTGCAGGTTAGATGGATTGGCCGTGATAAATTACCCTTAGTGCCCAAAAAGGTTAGGAGGGTTATTGGGTTACGGGAATAGGGTATAAGTGAGGGCTTACGTGGGTCGGTGCAGACGCGATGGGCCAAATGGCCTCCTTCTGCACTGTATGTTCTATATCGGAAAACCTGACCCCAAAAAATGTATATCCTGCTGGGCTTTCTGTGACGTACATTAGATGGATTTAATTTTACACTTTCTAATTTCTACATTACATTAAATGTACGAAGTTGTTCAATCATCGTACATCTGTATCGACATTTGTATCTCTAACCTAGAACCGAGGGGGAAAAGCAACATTCTGAAAAGTCAGCAATGTACAAATACAATTTTGATGGACGTGCAGACGCTTCCTTTACCAATAAACATTAATAGATGCATTAAATCTATTTAACTTCAATTGATTTATCATTTTTACCAAATAAGATATTGCTGAAAAGAGAGAAGTTGCCAAACATTTCCACCTTGCACTCATTCGGACAAATTCAAAAAAATGACAAATTTCAAACAATCACAACATTTTATACTACAGGAGCTGACTGGTTGGCAAGCCGACTAATTGGTCAATGGTGCTGCCATTGAGAAAGCAATGGGAAAATATAGCTTCAAGTTCCTGGGTAGTTCAAAAAAGGCACACGGTTGCACATTATTTCTTCTCTTTACTAAGAATGTATGTTGCTCCTATCAAGCATAAATGAACAATTCTGTATGCGCTAATAGCTACACTAACAACCAATTTAAGATAATCAGTTGAGTTCATAATGTGACTCCAGTAATTTTTTAAGATTCCAATGGCTAATTTGGATAATTACATAATTTTCAGACATCCATCTGCTGAAATTGGTGGTGAGCTTTCACATCTACTGTGTAATTATATACGTAAATATATACTGAAGTATTTCTCCGGTTGTGCAGTCAACACGAGTTAAAAATTGAACGAACTGAAGACAATTAAAACACAATTAAATTTATGCACCATTTTCTTTTCTTCCATGATGCCCAAAATTGAGACTGGGATTGGAGCTTGGGTCCCTCAACAGAGTATAGAGTGAAAGTGACCTGTCATTTCCTTGATGCATGGCAACTCAAAGCTTGTCTCACTCGCCAAATCATAAAATTAGTAAAATATTGACGTCCAAAGATTAGCACAATTGTTCACAATGCATTTGCAATCACCATGCAAAACAAACCAGATAAAACTGCCATGCATGTGCCATTGTAAAAATACAGAATTTCCAATGCTTAACGATGATCTTCTGTGTTACCATTTCTTTATATTTTTAACAAATAAAATGAAAACAATGCAGTCGCACCAATAATGGGATTAAAAGGGTGGGAGAAGAAAAAGAACTATCAGCTACCAGCACTAACTACTTTGTGGCTGGAGAATGCTGAACACAAAAAATTGTTCAATAAATAGCAAGTGATTAAATTGCAGTAAGAATCTTTCAAATGCTACAAACCTTCCAGTAGTCAGACTGTAAACTGTAGTACCTCTGGTATGCAGATAATGCTGAAAGACAAAAGAGAAAAAAAATCTAATTATGTGAAAATGGTATGAAATAAGAAAAAGCAAAATGGCAGCAACCTAAAGAATTCCTACAACAGATCAGAATCTAAAGACCAGATTCTTCCAAAGATGAGGATTTTAAATTTAAAACATTGGAAGTCAGGAGGCAAGGCTGATGTAGGTTTGTAGGGGAGAAGTAAATGGACAAGCAGGCGTTAGTCCAGGACAAGATAAAAGCAGCCACACTTTGGACGTGTCAAAGGCGAACCCCCTTTGCTTTTATCTCCCCCCTTACTCCGAGTTATTTGATGGGACGCTGGAGGGGCCTGCTGGGTGAGTGCACCCTTTGTTTTTCCTTCTCCGGTGTTATTTTCCTTTTTTCTTGTTATTGTTCTTTGTACCATGGCAGTGTGCGAGGGGGGAATGGGATTGCCAGTGGGAGGTGCTGGGGCGGTTTGGGTTTGGGCAGAGGGTTTGTGGATTGGGTCTGGCTGTTGTACCGGGCTCCAGCAGCGAGCATGTGGGCGAACTGGGTGAGTTCGGGGTATTTTGGGTTGCATCCTGGGCGAGGCAGGGATGCCCGCTGTCCCCATTGTTCTTTGCCTTGGTGATAAGAGTCATTGGCAATGGCAGTTAGAGCGTCATGGGGTTGGCAGGGTATAGTGCGAGGTGGAGCATAGGGTCTTGCTGTATGCGGACGATTTGTTGCTCTATATATCAAACCCACTGGAAGGTATTGAGGTGATTATGGTTATACTGGAGGAATTCGGACAGTTCTCTGGGTACAAATTAAACATGGGAAAGAGTGAGGTTTTCCCTATCTAGGCTAGGGGGCAGGAGAGGAGGTTGGGTGGGTTGCCATTCAAGGTAGTGGGGCGAGTTTCAGGAATCTGGGCATTCAGGTGGGTTGGGGATGAGTGCAGTTACACAAGTTGAATCTGGCCCAGCTGGTGGAGCAAATGAGGGGGGGGATTTTAAGAGGTGGGATGTGCTCCCACTGTCACTGGTGGGCCGGGTGCAGTCTGTGAAGATGACGGTTCTCCTGAGGTTCTTCTTTGTGTTCCAGAACCTCCCGATCTTTATTCCGAGTGCAGAAGTGACAACCTTTGAACTGTTGGAAGACCCGGGGGTCCAGGGGGCGAGAGAAGCTGACGTCTTGGCCTTGGCCTTCCAGGTATCCCGGAGACGGATCTTGTTGGAATGGAGGGACTTGGGGCTGCCAAAACTGGGGGCTTTGGTGAGCGACCTCACAGAATTCCTCAGATTGGAAAAGATCAAACTCGCCTTGAGAGGGACTGCGGAGTGGTTTGCCCGGAGACAGAAGCAGAAGACGGTCAAAGACTACTTCGAAGACAGTTAAGATGTCTTGGGGGGGGTTAAGAAGAGAAGGAAAAGAGAGAGAGAGAGAGAACGCAAGGAAACTGTACAATCATCTAGGTGGTTGCGGAGTGGCAGAAGATAACAAAATAAACCATGTGAAATGATAGTGGAAGGTTAGGAAACACAATATGTCATGGTTCCAACAGAAAACATCATTCAGAATTTTGGCTCGGGCAGCTACAGCACTGCGTTACGAAAGGCAGATTGGAGAGATTTGAAACCGAAAATCCATTGAGGTGGGAACACAGCAGGGAGGTTATAACACTACCTAACCCCCACAAAAGAGTAAAGGTTACAGATTCCATTATTACGGAAGAGTTAAAGCATTACAACATAATGGGTCGAAGGGGGTATTTTGTGTATTTTTTTTTTCTTATTCATTTATTGTATGCGGGTGTTATCGGTTAGGCCAGCATTTATTGCCCTTCCCAAGTTGCCCTTCAGAAGTTGGTGGTGAGCTGCCTTCTTGAACCGCTGCAGTCCCGGAGGTGTCGGTACATCCACAGTGCTGTTAGGAAGGGAGTTGCAGGATGTTGTCCCAGCGACAGTGAAGGAACGGCAATATATTTCCAATTATGAGGTGACACCAGTAATTTTGAAAAGAGGAGGAATGGGGCCTTTGGGAAACTGCATCAGTTAGCATATGGATTCAGAAGTGATAGTTGGGAGGCTATTCAAAACTGCATACCCCCACAATCAATTTAAGCAACAAACATTGAAAAGGCATACAATTGAATTGGGAATGTTTCCAAGAGGAGACATAGTCTTCATAATTGCTGCCGTCATTTATCTACCAAGCACAGCACTAAATATTTTAGCAACAAAGTGCGCAACTGAAACATTAATTGCTGAATATTTTACAACTGTACCTTAAAGATTAGACAGTTGTTCATTATAAAACAATCCTGCAATTTGTCCCAGTTTTACATTGCTTGGGCTCTCAAAAATGTTGGCAGCATGGTATCACAGTGGTTAGCATTGCTGTCTCATAGCGTCCGAGACCCGGATTCAATTCCGGCCTTGGTGACTGTCTGTGTGGAGTTTGCACTTTCGCCCGGCATCTGCGTGGATTTCCTCCGGGTTCTCAGGCTTCATCTCACAGTCTAAAGATGTGCAGGTTAGTTGGATTGGCTATGCTAAATTCCGCTAGGTAGAGTTACAGCGATTAAGCCTAAGTAGGGTGCTCTTTTAGAGGGTCAGTGTAGACTCAATGGGCCAAATGGCCTCCTTCTGCACTGGAGGGATTCAAGAATCCTTGAAAATGTCACCAGCACCAACACATAAATTCTCTAGAATCTCTTCAAATGTCAAACAACCAAAGAGTCAACCAGACTCGAAGCGTTAGCTCCCTTCTCTCTCGCCACAGATGCTGTCAGACCTGTTGAGATTGTCCAGTATTTTCTGTTTCTGTTTCAGATTCCACAGTAATTTGCTTTTACCAATAAACTTTCACCTGTGATAACTGAAAACTACAATGGTTGAAAAGACAAAATGAAAAGCAAAACTAAAGCTGAAAAAGAGCAAGAATGATGCAACATTCCACTTGGTCTATGCTGCAAAATAAATTTGATTTTACATGGCAAAAAATATGAAACTTTCCCAACGAACATTTCGGATTGTGTGCAATCTCACTTCTTTGTTAATTTATCTGTATGCTTCTGAACGATTCACTGATTCGATATCTTTTTTGCCTTCTCTCTCTCTTTCATGTCTCTTTCACTCATTTATATTTGAGGTCAGGGCTAGAGCCGGAAAGAAGTGGGGAAGGACACAAGAATTTGAATGTCCACTCAAGTGTGGTCATCTCATTGCAATTGAGCCAGATTCAAATATCTATTCCATGTCTACTTATCTGTAATGGAGGAAACACACAGGTGAAATAATAACTTGAGGATCAGAAGAGACGTTGAGGCCGAGAAGAAATGTTCACTATGTTCCTGAACTGGAATTCAAGAAACAAAGCAGCTATACATAGACTGATCAGCACTGAATGAACATGAATGGATCGCAGTAAATGACATGGGCGGGGAGGCAAGGGGCTCTAGACAAAGTAGACAATGCTGGAGGTCAAGAACTAGGGTTGCATTGATATAGCACCTTACACAACTACAGATGACATTCAAAGGTGCATTACAATCAATGGGGTGTCTTTGAAGTGTAGTCACTATTGTGTTGTAGAAAATATGGCAAACAATTTGTACAAAGCAAGCTCCCACAGACATAAATGTGATAATCACGAGTGAGTGGTAGCGTGAAAGGCGGTGCGCTGTGCAGTAAGGCATTCCTGGATGATATATCTCACTTAATCTTTTGATTTATCAAAAGCGGGGACTGTAGAAGACAACTATTTCCTAATACACCTGATAGGTAAAAGATAGCTATTTAGGATAAATATTAAGCCCCAGTTTTACCCATTTTAAATTAAGGATTTCAACACTCTCATTACCTCAGGTCATCTCAAAACATACAGCTTACAAAACAGCATAACACAGAATAATTTACTTTACTAAGTTTCATTATTCTAGCAAGACAGTACAACATAAAAACAAAAGAAGCTGATACATGGAAAAGCAGTAGAGATTAAAACAAACAATTTAACTGAATTAATGAATACACTTTTCAAGACAGTGTCCAAGGACAGGGCAGGCTCCATAGCAACAACACAGTAATATGAAGGCTCTATTGTTATAACAGCTAAGTCAGCAAAAGACCAGTTCAAGCTGGTCGCGATAACAGCACAATATCGCATTCCTTAACATACAAAAGTATGTAGACACAAAACAATTAAAACTAATTTTGCAAATTCAAGATTGACAGCGAACCGTCAAATCAAACTCATTTGATTCTAATCCAAACCAATTAGAGGTGTAGATAGATGGCTAAAGATGGATATGATTTCGTATAACGGTGAGGGTCCGTACGGCCATCTTTATTTATCTATACTTTGATCTGAACTATTCACCGTCTCCCTGTCTTCATATTTCATTTTCAGACTTTGACTTCTAAAGTTATTGCGAGCGGTTTGCCTAAGCAAGAAAATCATTTCTGTGATTCTTTGAAAGTTTCCAATTGTCTACGAATTGCCTTTTAAATGACTTTTAATTGCAATCAATAGAAAACAAGTAAAGCAATTCTTCTTTTAAGTTTCAACTTAAATTTCTACTGAGTTCTAGTAATCGCAAAGTGCTACTGCTTTTGCATGCATCAGGTTCTTTTGTTTCTGTTGTTTTTGTGTTGTACTGTATTGCTAGAATAATGGAACTTAGTAAAGTGAATTATGCTGTGTTATGCTGTTTTGCAAGCTGTATATGTTTTGAGATGACCCGAGGTTATGAGAGTGTTGAAATCCTTAATTTAAAATGGGTAAAACTGGGGCTTAATATTTATCCTAAATAGCTATCTTTTGCCTATCAGGTGTATTAGGAAATAGTTGACTTCTACACTGGAATATGAAAATTAGTTGGAGCAGGCTTCTTATGAGCAAGTCTGCAGCACAAGACAGGAGTTCAAGCAGATGCCTTTTTTGGATTTCAATTTTCTCGAGGACTACAATGTCAATTGAAAATCTTTTTTGGGGGGGGAAATTCAATACTTTTGGCAGCTTTTCCACATAAATTAGAGTATTAGGACACTTCTGCCACTTTATTTTCTGGTCAAATGAGTGTGCAACATGCAAGAAAGCCAACATTGTTTCAGGAAATACATGTTTCAGTTCTGTATGTACAGAGGTTAGACATAAGACAGTATAACAGCTGCTCTACAAACCAATCATGGGAGCACAAAAACCTGGATAAATGAATTTATACAGAACCCGAGATTGACAAGTCCGATCCCCAGACATAACATATTTCGGCACCATTTGAAACCAAGGATGGAATTTCTGGATTTGGCAACAATTTTATGCCGGGGTTCACAGATGTTCAAGTGTTTTGCTGGGAAGCCAGGCTTCCAGAAGATGGTGCAAGACAAAGGAGCAGCTCAATCTGACCAATCACAGCATTATCAACAAAGGCTTGGGTATTTAGAAGACCATGCAAACAGACAAAACACAAAGACAATTAGCTTACAAAAGGAGCAAACATGCTGACAAGAACAGAGGAGGGGGAGTAGTAGTAGACATTTGGACCCTCAAGCCAGTTCTACCACTCATTAATACCTGATCTCATTGTGGTATCAACTCCACTTTCCTGCCTGCCACACTCCCCCGATTGAAAATCTTTAAAACGGCCTTGAATTTCAATTACCCAGCATCCACTGTCTCTAGGGTAAAGATTTCCAACGGTTAACGATTCTTGGAGAGAAGAAATACCTCCTCATATTCATCTTAGATGGGACACCCTCATTCTGAAACAATGCCCCGTACTAAATCCCTCCACTAGGGGAGCCACCTTCTCGGCATCTACCCTGCCCACATCCCTCAGAATTTTATGTTTCAATAAGATCACCTCTATTTCATCTTGGCGCCAATGAGTACAGGACCAACCTTCGCAACCTTTCCTCAAGAGTCACGCACAATTCCAGAGATCATTTCTGCAAGACGGCAGAGGAAGCAAATTAATCAGTAGATTGCTGACAGGGACATGGGTTTTTTTTCTGTTGAATCGCCATATAATTGTCTATCACGACCTATCTACCACCTTGACTGGGAAAATAGATTAAAAGTTAAGATAATTTATCACTACTACACTGATCTCATCCTTTAATAACAGACTTACTCCACATTCTTGTCCTTTCTTTCCATCTTTTCAAAACGTCCAATATATTTGAATGTTCAGTTGCCAACCATGGTCACTTTTTATAACACATGTCTGTAATGGCTACCATGTCATATCTACTTATTTTTGTCTATGCCATCAATTCATCTATCAGTTTTAATGAGTCATTTATTCAGATAAAGAGCCTTTAATTCTGTCTTTTTACCAGTCTCCAATGACACTATTTGCAGGTGTGTACTTGTTTGTATGCTTTGTCCCTTTAACAAGCAAAGTGGATAATGGGATCTAGTAGATATCTGGATTTCCGGAAGGCACGATCACATGGGATTAGGAGAAATTTATTAGCTTGGATAGAAGACTGGCCGATAGACAGGAGTGTGTGTGTCGGGATAAATAAGTATTTTTTCTGGAAGGCAAGGTATAACTGGTTGAGCACAGTGGGCTAAACAGCTGGCTTGTAATGCAGAACAAGGCCAGCTGCGCGGGTTCAATTCCCGTACCGGCCTCACTGAACAGGCGCCGGAATGTGGCGACTAGGAGCTTTCAGAATAACTTCATTGAAACATACTTGGGACATAAGCGATTATTATTATTACTAATTGGATTGGATTTGTTTATTGTCACGTGTACCGAGGTACAGTAAAAAGTATTTTTCTGCAAGCAGCTCAACAGATCATTCAGTACATGGGAAGAAAAGGGAATTAAACAGAATTCAAGAAAATACATGATTTTTAAAAGGTTAGAACGAGTATAAATAAAGTTAAAAGTGGATCTGTTGGGGAGAGCTTGCAGAGAGTCGCCTCGCTCCAGCGCCATCATCTTGCCGGGCTTACTAATGGGATGCCACAGGGTTCTATCCTTGGGCCCTAGCTATTTACAATCTATATTCACGACTCAGATACACGGATAGAAGGTTCTTTCGCCAAATTTGCAGATAAATAAAAAGTAAGTTACAATGAGGAAAGGAGACCTTCCAAATGGACATAGATAGGTTAGGAGAGTGGGCCAAGATATGGCAGATGGAGTTCAATGTCGATAAATCTGAGGTCATACATTTTGGTCAAAAAAATGGAAAGGCAACTTATTATCGGAATGGGAGACACTTTGGGGTGCCGTCCGATGCGGAGGGATCTGGGTGCCCTCATGCATGAGTCACAGAAAAATAGCATGCAGGTGAAGCAGGCACTGAGGAAAGAAAATGGAATCTTGTCAATATAGCAATAGGAATTGAGTATAACGGTAAGGAAGTGTTGTGGCAACTATACAAAGCATTGGTAAGATCACACCTGGAGTATTGTAGACAGTTTTGGTCCCCTTATTTGAGGAAAGTTGTAGTGGCCTCTTTTCCTTGCAGTTTGTAACCCAAACAAAATTGAACAGGAATGTACATACAAGAAATAATATTGCTTACCTTTTGGATAATCCTCCAACAGGAGGTTGAAATGGCCAAGCTGGCAAAACAAGTCAGGGTCAACTTTCCCCTCACACTTCTTGATCACTGACTCAAAGCAGTGAATAGCCTAAACAAAACAGAATACAAAATGAAAAATGAGAAGTTACCCGAGTAATGAAAGATCATTGCAATAATCCTACCTTCAGAGTTAAGGTTAACAATTAGGAGCAAATCAGTATTTAAATGCTAATGTACAGAGTACAGAAGCTAGGGACAATGATTTAATTCCAGAATTCGGGATCTCTTCACTATGGAAGGTATTTAATGACCAAATGAATGGAGCATTTACAAATAGTATATACGTAAAAGATTTGAATTCACTTGTCACCTCAGAGAAATGACTGTATGCCTAGGTTTACTCAATCCAAAATTTCTATCATGAGTAACATAGCAATTGTTTCCGGATGGAGTCCTTAAAAACATTTTTTAGATTTTATTTCCAGAATTTTTATTGAGAGTAGATTAAAAGTTGTACATAAATGACAAATTGGGAAGACAGTGAACTGCACTTAATGGCACATTCAAAATGATGAGTTATGGTCAGTATTCGAGTTAATAAATTACATCTTACACTAACCAACATATCCTTCACACTATATTAGAGAAATTAAAATTATAAAAATTTTAGAGGGAACTAAACTGATATGGGCTGCAGTTGTTACAGTGAAATCTGATCTATCTATGGTGCTAGTTCTTTATATTTCAAGCTGATGCAATAATTAAGTTAAGTTCATGTGGATATCATTACTGCAAGTGAAATATTTATATAGAGATGGTGTTAATTAAGTTAATTAAAAATGCACCAAATAGTTCTTACAGCTGCAAACAAAAAAGTACATGCTCTGTGAGAATCTATTTCCAAGACAAATTGAAAGGGTTTATCAGTTCCAACATTAGCAAAATAGTTTGTTCCCTTTTGGGCCACTATATTATGCAATGACTAATAACGTAGTAAAATCGCAATGCAAAGTGACTTCCTGTTGGACAAAATCTTCATATACTACGATTTCATCTCCCTTTCCTCTCATGACCTATTGTTTTAGATATCCCCATAATGTCACTTCATCTCTGCAAAGTACAGGTGTATTAAGATAAATTCTAAACAGAAGACCAGGTCAGTGGTTGGATTTAGTTGAAGGGCATAAAATTTGAAGCTAGTACCCATTACATTTATTTACTACATAATCGACCAAAAATAACTCCTTCAGACTGACATCTCCATGAAAATATCCAAGCCAATCTCGAACACTAATTCCATTTTTCCAACAAAGCCACAAAACCAATATATCCATAACCCACACCATGAATGCAACTCCCTGGAGCAACAGTGCGAAGAATGCTGCTAAGAGGATATCTCCCACCAGCTATTTTTATGATGTAGAGATGCCAGTGAAATTAATAAAATAAATGAAAAAATAAAAATAAAATGAATAAAATAAATGAATAAAAACCACTACCGAACTTGTAAAACAAAAAGCTGCAACCATTTTTTAAAAAATAGGGGCCGCACTGCGCATGCGTGCCCGATTATCGGCGCATTTGTGCATGCGCGCCGAACATCATGCGCGCATGCACAATGCGGCCGAATGTTTTTTTTAATAAACATGTTCGCGGCGCTTGTAGCCGCCGTTATGAAAAGCTGGCTGCTGAGCGGGGATTTGCGTTATCGGAACGCCGTGCACAATGGCTCCGCGACCCTCCTAACACCCGCCCGCGACCCACCCGCAGGTCGCGCCCCGACTTTGAAGAACACTGAGTTAAGGGACTCTTCACGGGGATTTGTAGAAAGGTGGGGAATGTTTGTGACCGTGTTTGAGGGGCTGTTTGTTGTGGGGGGGGGTGGAATCTGTACAGACTGTATAGTTGGTTGTTGGGAAGTATGTTTCCCGGGGTGTTAATTGGCTGTAACCTGTTTTGATACATGTTTGTAATAAAATACATTTTTTAAAAAACAAATGAAGTTCAATATAGATCAGTTTTCAATAGTATGTTTTGGGAGAAAGAATAGGAAGACCACACACTCCTTGGAAAATAAGCCTTTAAATGAGATAGAGGAGCATTGGAATGTGGTACCACAGGTAGCACAAACCACTAAAATGAACAATGTAATTTAAGAAAGCATTTTAAAATCACAAATCACTTGTGTCATTTCTAGAGGGATAGAATTAACAAGAATTACAGTTTAAGAATTAAAAAGCAGAGCCGTTCTGAAACCATCTTAAACTGTATCAGGCTCACCCTTGCACAAGAGGAGATCCCGTTTACCCTACGCAGTGCCTCAATCCATACTTCCCAATTGATTTCCCCTCCCATTTCTCCTTGATCCTCATCACCCGCTCACCTCCCTGCTCCCCCAGCCACTTGTATATATCCTCAAGTCTTCCCTCCCCTTCCACATCCGGAAGCAGCAGTCGCTCCAGCAGGGTGTATCCCAGCAACCTAGGGAATCCCCTCCAGACCTTTTGTGCAAAGCCCCTAACCTGCCGATACCTGAACTCACTCCCCCTCGGCAGCTCTGCCCTCTCCCTTCGCTCCTCCTGACCGGCGAACCCTTCCCCCAGATACAGATCCCTCACCTTGACCAGTCCCACTTCCCTCCACCTCCTGTATACACTATCCATCCCCTCCCCGCCACCCCTTCTCCTTCTTACCACCGCCGCACCTTGTCCACATTCGCTGCCCAATAATAATGAAACAAGTTCATTGAACTTCATTTGTTAATTACATGTGCATTTACAGGTACGAATGGATACGAACTCCACACCTGTGACCCCTCCTCCACAGAACTGACCATACAGTTCAATCCAATGCTTCCATGCTAGCATTCCCACACCCTTGAAAAATTACCAATATCACTCCCAACCCAAAAATCCCACCCTTGAACCCTTTTGTCTTTGCAAACTACCAGCCACCTGGATGCGTAAACCTCTCCAATCAGATGTCTGCTCCTGCCACAATGCTGTTGAATTGCCATCATGCACTTTCACAAATTATGTAGCCTAGGAAAATATGTGGCCTGTACACAAACTGGTTGACAAGAACTATGCCCTTTTTCAAATCTGAAAGGTGAGGAAAAGCTCAGATTTTAGTCACAAAGAACTGGCAGAAATGAACAATTCTGCCCCTTCCAACAACAGAGTAAACCTCATGTCTTACAAAGAAACAACGGTAATGTTTAAGAAAAGGGGATTTGATCGTAAATTTATGTCCTCCAATAATCAACTCTCAAGTCAAAGTTTTTCCAATTTATTTGATTAAAATTCTGCAAGGGTTAATGCTGCTATCAGATCACATTCTCTATGGGGAAAAAGCTCCAGTTTTTCCTCTCCCTAATTAAAGCCTCTCACTTCTGTTATCTTCGAAGCGAACTTCTTCTGGACAGCAGTCTCTCCATTGATTTGACTTAATTCCTGAAGCAGGGCATCCAAATCTCAAGAATATTCTAACTGCAGCTTAACCAATAATTCATGCAGGTTTAGTTTGGTCTTTCGGAACATTTTCAGTTCTGATTAAAGGCCACAGATCAGAAATGTCAACTTTCAGCCCGTCTGCAGATGCTAGCTTACTTACTGAATACTTTCCAGCATTCTCTGCTTATGTACATTATCTTTTTATTATTCTATTCCCTATTCATAAAATTTACGATCCCATCGCATTCCTAGATTCTTCTATTCCTTTCAATGGTTCCAATTTCATCCCTTAAATCCTTTTTATAGTTTTTAAAATCATTAGCAAACCGCCTCAAGTACCAAAAGTGCCATATTGTAATATATTTTCATCCCCAAATTGGCATAACGGACTGACTTGTTGAGCCATTTCAGAGGGCAGCTCTGAGTTAACTACATTGCTATGGATAGTACACTCTGGTTTCTCTTCAGATCGTATAAATCTTTCGCCTTTTACATTGCTATGGATACATGTATGCTAGACAGTTCAGGACAGCAGCTATCCTTTACTGAAACTAGCTTTCAATTCTAGACCTTTTTTGTTGAATGTATTAATTAGTTGAATTTCAATTCCACCAGCTGCCATGCTGGGATTTGAACCCATGTAGCCTGGCCACTGGATTGTCGAGGGAAATACCACTACTCCACCATCTTCCCTGGTCTCCATAACTAATAGTAAAGATTCGATTGACAATACAGATTATGATGCTGTAAAATTAGTGAGGCTTGTGGTTTAAGACTTGACACTAGAAGCTTACAGGTAGAAATTTTTAAGTTTATAGAAAGCTCTGCAATGTCGTCAGAGAACTGTCATAGAAAAATGGATGATATAAACAGAATGACTAGAAGGATAACTTTTCATGTCTTACAAAAAAAATGGTGTTGTATAGTTTTCTGGAAGTAATTCCATCACAGGAACCTGAATAAGCTGATTGGCTGAGCTAATCATTAAGTAGCATTTTAAGCACCGAGGAGTCAGGCTGTATGGAATTTAAATGCCTTCCTTTAGCTGACCAGAATGATCAAACTGCCCCTGTAAAAATGTCAAATTAATCAGAGGAGCAATACAAGGGTAATTAAATGATATAAAAGATGCAGCAACGCAGCACGGTGGTGGCTAGCACTGCTGCCTCACGGCGCTGAGGACCCAGGTTCGATCCCGGCCCCAGGTCACTCTCCGTGTGGAGTTTGCACATTCTCAGTGTCTGCGTGGGCCTTACCCAACAACCCAAAAAGATGTGCAGGGTCGGTGAATTGTCCACACTAAATTGCCCCTTAATTGGAAAAAAATTAATTGGGTACTCTCAATTTATATTGAAATAAATAAATAAATAAATAATAAAGATGTAATAAGGTGGGAAACTAAGTAAACAACCACGACTCTGGAAGAATGTCTTTGGTACAGTCAGGAAGACTGGACACAACTAGTGATGCAATATGACACTACAAATGCATACGGGTGAGTTGGCTGCAGATAGGGGATAGAACGACATAATGAGTGGTCTGGCAATAGGGGTCATAGAATATGGGGTAGGCCATTTAGGACTGAGACGAGGAGAAATCTCTTTACTCAGAGGGTGGTGAATCTGTGGAATTCTCTACCTCAGAAGGCTTTGGAGGCTATGTCACTGAATGTATTTCAGGAAGAAATAAATTTCAATACACAAAGCATCAAGAGATATGGGGAGAGCGGGAGTATGACATTGAGATAGATGTTCAACCATGATCACAATGAATGGCAGAGCATGCCCGATGGACCGAACGGCCTACCCCTGCTCCTACTTTTTATGTTTCCACAAGACTGTACATGTGTACCAGCATAAAGGTTTACACAATACTGGGTGCAGTTTTTAAACTGATACACGTGTGTTTTGTGCAACAAAAAAATAATCATACAATGAAACAAGAATTTCCAAAATTCATTCTCCACTTAAATACTGGTGAAGTATTAGATTTGGACAGGTGTAAATAAATCAGAAGTTTCAGGATCCATACATACAACGCTTATTAGCTAAAAAGATTAAAGCTATTAACTTGAATCCACATTGCTTAACTGAGAGAATGCCAAGCCTGAAAAATCAGACATCAAGAACAGTGTGCAGTAGCAGAGGCTTTACTGGAAACATTTGTCAGCCAGGCTTGTCTAGTGCCAGGGCAGAGTCCTTTAATGCATAATACAGATGTTCACGTCAACAGGAAGTCACCTGGAATTGTCCAAGAGAACCCGAGTAAATGAGCCTAGCAAGCCGAGGAGGATTCAGCAGATCATCAAACAAAGGATTCAGGTGGACACCGCCAGGAAGCATGGACTTCGCTCCCACGGGCATTTATCTTCAAGACTCTTAAGTTCATCTCAGGCACCATAATTTCATGTTACATTTCATCCACAACAAGATAGCCTTTTTGTTTCTTGCAAAGTCAAAGAAGTGGGTTGCATATGACACATCAGCAGGGACTGTTAAGCTTCTCAGAAGACATTACTGCCTCGGCGATAAAGTGGACATACAATTTTGGATAACTGGCCATGAGGTACTTGCAAAGCTTACAGCTACTGTAATTTGCCAGATCAAAAAAAAATATCTTTCATGCCAAAGTCAAAAATAGCTTGACACCAGCCAACACCTGCAGCTCCTGCAACAGAATGTAGAGATCACAAGAATTGTGATGTGCAGAACACATTGGGGGGCAGGTAAAGCTCCCTCTCAGGAGTTTTCTACCTTCCCATAAAGCAACAGAACTACAGATAATTATGACCACTGTTTCACTCAATCAACAAACATACTGGCAATGGTACTTATCAATCCCACATAAATGGCACTGAGAAATCAACGGCTGGAGGGAGGACATTACATCACAAAAACATATAACATTTCTGCATTTGTTTTTTGTCTCAAACAAAACTAGGCTTGGGTATTGGGATATTTAAGTTTGAAGGCACCAGCATTGTTCAATTAGATTTTGTCGCTGATTTTAACTTGAAGATTTGGCATTTCCTAGAACTGCACTATCATATTAAAGTAAGTGTTATCACATTAAAATAAGTGTTTGAGAAAGGCAGAGACAGATCTGCTCTTTTGAAAAGCTATTCGTAGTTCTAAATTACGTCAGAGACAGGGTAAAGGCAAGAATGGTACAGCAAATATCTGCTGCAGTGTGTCAACCAAATAGAGCATGCCACACAATAGGAAACTTAGCTCTCATTCTCCCACTGATAGCCTGTACTATAAACCTGTACTACAAGCTTTCAATCTTAGTTTAAACCTGAGAAGTGCAAAACAGAAGTTAGTAGCTTCCATAGGAAAAAGCAAGGCAGTAAATATAAACCAAGTTAAGCAAATATGTACTGGTTGAACCATATTAATCAGTTCAACACTCAAGAGAAACCTGGATCCAGATCAACTAAACATACTCTTAATTAGGAAAAGAAGTGCAATGTGCAAATTGCACATGTTGTTCAAGCATTGCTCTAGTGTGACCAAGTCTGTTGCCTAAAACTAATAGTTTTCATTAAAAATGACCTAAATTCTACATAGTACTTATATAGCACAGAATAGGGTGACACGGTAGCACAGTGATTAGCACTGTTGCTTCACAGTGCCAGGGACCCTGGTTCGATTCCCAGCTTGGGTCACTGTCTGTGGAGTCTGCACATCCGCCGAGTGTCTGCATGGGTTTCCTCCGGGTGCACTAGTTTCAGAAAGTTGTGCATGTTAGGTGAATTGGACATTCTGAATTCTCCCTCAGTGTACCGGGTGAACAGGCATCTTGGTGTGGCGACTAGGGTATTTTCACAGTAACTTCATTGCAATGCAACTAATAAAGATTTTTTTTAAATTAACAGTGTTCCATAGTAATACTATACTCCACACAAGCCACCTCCCACCTTACTTCATCTAACTGCATCAATATATCCTCTTACCTAAATTGCCTTTAAATGCATCACCCCAACTACTTCATGTGGTAGACAACTCCACATTCTAAATATTCTCTTGAGTAAGTAACCTTTTCTTGAACTCTCTATTGGATTTATTGGTGACTATCTTATGTGGTCCCTAGTTTTGGGCTCCACCCCAAATGGAAGCACCCTGCTCCACGTCCACCTTATCGAACTTAAGGCTTCCATTTGTTTTGGACCTGACCAGTCACAGCAGTAAAACAATTTTAACAAGATATGATGGGATGCGATCTGCCCAGCAACAGGTAGAAATCTGCCTAGCTACAGGAACAGTCAGCATTCAAAGGGCATAGAAAGAAGCAACTTTTCCAGGAACAAGATTAGCAATCACCTAGATAGCATCAGGTGTAAATCGTCCTTTTAGTAGAAACGGCTTACCTTGACGATTGAGTGATCGGTGGAGGTATACTCATGCCAATTCTAGAATCAAGGAATTTGAGACAGGCAGATATCCAAATACACAGAGTGAAGAAGCAAATGCTAGACAAGGAATGTCAAATACGAGTGTGAATATGATTCAGATTGGCTGAAGCCGTCGAAACTAATGTGGCAACCAGTGGACATGATCATTCACATGTACATCAGCAAAGATCCAGATGAGGAGGCTGATGAAATGTTGTGACAGACTTGGAAAACGAATTGAACAGAAGAGTGGAAAGAATGATGTGACTGTTATGGGAGATTGGACAGTATTGTTAAAGCAAGGAGCAGTGACAAAGTAGTAGAACCATTGGAAAAATAAAAGGGCACGGCCAAAAACTGGTCATTTTTGCAGACTTGGCCTCGTGATAACAAACAGTGATTTACGCATCATAAAAGAAAAAATATACATGGAAAAGGTTCGAGGATACAGTATGATGAATCCAAGAAATTGGTATCTATATTGTATATGTATTTGTTGCAATAATGTGTTAAAAGCCTGGATTAGGGTGCGTATATCTGCTAGTAATATATTTGTTTAAATTCTAGTTTAAAAGTCAGGCACACTTTGTGGCTGCACAAGGTGCAATTAAAATGCTGTAAAAGTGAGATCATAATTCTTTCAAGCCATATTTGAGGACAAATGGGATTGTGTTAGATTTCTGGGGAGTAGGCAATTGGAGACAGTGTTGAAACTTAAGTAAGTCATGGGATTTGAGTGGAATAAAGATGATGCAAGTAATTGGAGGAGTCAGGTCTGTAGCAGTCAGTTTTAGTTAATTTTCTGGAAACTGTATACTGAACAACAGTTTTTGCAGAAGGCTGCCAGATTCAGCGTTAATCTGACTGACGGGGATCTGCAGGGTGTTTACTGAAAGGATCTCCCTCTGCCCAAGCTGTCTTTCAAAGAAGGTTCTATCCAGAGAATGGCAAGTAATCCTGCGTTTTTATTTTAAAATATTTTTTTACCTGGTTGATTGGAGATAAAGGAGGTATCAGTTAGAAGTTAAAGTGTTTCCTTTTTGTTGTTAAGTATTGTTTAATTTGAATTGTACGCTATATTTCTGTGATTTTAAGGGAGTTTATTAGTGTTAATAACAACGTTTGTTTTAATATGCCATATCGCTATATATGTGTGGTACCACTCCTGGAACAAAGTATGCTTCCCTCTCAGTTTTTACAAATTAAAAAGTGATTTGAGTTTCTGTCCAGTATTCTAGAAAATGTTGGGGTCTGGTCCAGATCGTAATGATAGGAAGATATCAACTGGGCTACATCATGGAGAGACAAAGATACAGGACTAGTGTTAAGAACTCAAAAGTACCAGCCAGGAGTATACGCAGCTTGTAAAAATGGAAACAGCATTCCAGCTGAAGATGATCCAAAGTGGAATGTACAGGCTGAAATAAGTGAAGGAACAATTTGTAAATGATGCAAATAAAGCACCAACTACAAAAAGTAAGGAAACCACCAATATGGTAGGTGAATTGGACATTGTGATTCTCCCTCAGTGAACCTGGACAGGTACCGGAGTGTGACGACTAGGGGATTTTCACAGTAACTTCATTGCAGTGTTAATGTCAGCCTACTTGTGACGATAATAAAGATTATCATTATTAAATATGGGTGAGCAATGGAAACGGGTTAAATGGAATTTGTCATGGAAGAAAGGACAAGGGGCAGAACGGTGTCACAGTAGTTAGCACTGCTGTCTCACGGCGCCGAGGTCCCAGGTTCAATCCCAGTTCTGGGTCACTGTCCCTGCTTGCGTGGGTTTCGCCCCCACAACCCAAAGATGTGCAGATTAGGTGGATTGACCACGATAAATTGCCCCTTAATTGGAGAAAATGAATTGGGCACGCTAAATACTTTTTTTTTTAAAGGAAGAAAGTACAAATAGCGCAAGGTTTTAAAGAAAAATGATCAAGGCAGAACTACATTGGAGTTGACCACTTTGATTTCCAGGGAGGAAGAGGGGAAAGAGGAAAAATAAGGTTAATGAGTGATTACAATTCAGAGTTTGGACAGGAATTATACATAGGTTTGTGTGTGTTGTGTTATCATGGTTGTGTTGTAATTCACCGACTGACCACGAGGAGTCTCACTTGTATATAAGTTAATGTTGGAGTCAGGTGACCTCAGGCAGACTAGAGAGGTTGCTCGTGCATGATCATACTGTTAGTCGTCTGTTGTTTTGTATATAGTTGACCCACAGATTATGTTAATACATCATTTATAGCTTTAGCTGCAAGTGTTCTTGCAATATAAATCAGGCCATCCAACAAGAACATTACAGTTTGTTCATTTTGAAAAAGCATTTAATCAGGTTGATCAAGCACTTGACAGCATTGGAAGAATTGAAGAGTTGGATGACATGCAAGAAATCTGTACATAGCACAAACAGCGACAGTGAAAGTAGCCAATGGGGAGTTCAAACCATGTGTCACTGGAAGAAGAGTTAGACAAGGGTATTGTTTATCACCAGTCCTCATCAAATACAGAAACAATGATCTCGGAATCATTTGAAGACAGAATCTGGTGTTAAAATTGGAGGGCAGAATGATAATGGTTAGATTTGCAGGTAACAAAGCACTTGAAGCAAGCACAGGAGGAGGATTACTAGAACTAGTCGATAGACTCGTAATAGAAGGCTTGAATTTTGGGATGAAAGAGAACATTGGGAAAACCAAAGTGCTGCATATTCAATATCACCAATCAATCACTCAGAATTCCTACAGTGCAGAAGGAGTCCATTCGGTCCATCAAGTCTGCACCAACCTCCTGAAAGAGCAACCGACTTAGACCCACCCCCACCCTATCCCCATAACCCCACCAATACTGCACATCTTTGGATGGCGGGATGAAACCGCAGCACCCAGGGGAAACCCACGCAGACAATTGTTCAAGTACTCCTACCCACTGGCACTTCTTCAGATGTAGCTGTCCTGGATGCCTTGTGGATCAAAAACCTCCCATATCTTGCATGCCACACGCATCATAAACTTTCCCAGACTCCCTGCCATCACTACTGGGCAAGATGGTGCACACTGCTGAGTACAAGTAGGCTTCAAATGAGGTTACTGTGAAAAGCCCCTAGTCGCCACATTCCAGCGCCTGTTCGGGGAGGCTGGTACGGGAATTGAACCGTGCTGCTGGCCTGCCTTGGTCTGCGATGTAGCCCTGTGCTAAACGAGCCCCTGCTGTCAAGTGAAAAGAATGGCACAGGACAGAGAGGCATGGAAAAATTAGTGTGTGCAATGACCTGCCTTCAGGCAGATCTCACATCATGATGAGATGCTGAAAAACAGGCTGATATCAAGGAAATCCCTTGAATAATAATGAACCCATCAAATATTAATCTGCCTTTCCAACTTTGAGAAAACATTCCAAAATTGGACTTAGACAAATCAAAGGGCCAGAATTTTGAGAAAGATTTATATTTACATTCTTAGGCCTGTTTTTTCTTTAACACCGACATCTTAAAAAAAAAATTCAACCCCAGAGTGAGAAGTGTTGATTTTGTTCAAGAAGTTGGTGAAAGAATATCTTGAAAACTGATATTTAAAAGTACTGTTGCAATAACGATACTAATTTGACCACAAATGTTTTCTGGATTTCTGCTAGAATACAGTTAATGTACAAATGAACACGGGATGGTAGCACAATTTCAAAGATATGGAAGAGCGGAATGGAGATGCTTACTTTTCATGAACAGAAGTTCAAACATGTTCCTTCCAGATAAAATAACTGGCTTAGTCTAAACCGCGAAGTATATCCCCTTTTTATTAGATTGCAGACCAATAACGTTAGCAGTTATTGTAGGTTATAGGTTTTTAAATTTACACTGAAAGTGTCAACAAAGAACAAAGAAAAGCACAGCACAGGAACAGGCCCTTCAGCCCTCCAAGCCTGCGCCAACCATGCTGCCCGTCTAAACTAAAATCTTCTACACTTCCGGGGTCCGTATCCCTCTATTCCCATCCTGTCACAAAAACAAAAACATAAAAAAATTAGAATGAAAATGAAATTACACGGTGTCAGAGGTAAAGGTGACAAGTTGAGATACATGGACTCTGACTGGCAGGGCAGGGATCAATGACGTTCCTAAGGAATCTGTACTCCAGGCTCATCATTTTGCCATATATGATGGCTCAGATGAAGAAATGGAGTTTTAGATCCAAATTTGTAGATATTGCAAAGTTAGATGACAGTAAACTGTGAATGGCAACAGACAGGTACAATCTGTCAATCTTCGAAACTACAAGAGATGGAGTACAATGTGGTAATGCAAGTTCATTCATTTTTGATTCAAAAGGATTTACTAGGAGCTATGGAGAAGGAAAGAGGTGTTGATGTCTTTGAACACAAATCACTACAAGATAACATGCAGGTACAAAAAGTTAGTGAAATGTTGAAATTGTCACGGACAGGAGGGGGATTAATTTGTTGCAGGATGATCTACCTTTCCAGAAGATGGGACTTCCACAGTGGAAGGCATGCACCAAGATGAATTAGTCTAATAGGTGCCAATACAGAGTACCGATGTTCCAGTCGCACACATTGTAAATGAGTGCCAGTCAACATACCTGAACAGAGGCTCTTTCTGCTGCCACCTGTTGGGTGGTAAAATGGTAGACTACCTGGTTCAGTTTTACATGGCAATATTACAGGTCCTAGCAACTTGAGGGTGGGCACAGTAGTACAGTGGTTAGCACTGTTGCTTCACAGCTCCAGGGTCCCAGGTTAGATTCTTGGCCTGGGTCACCGTCTGTGCAGAGTCTGCAAATTCTCCCAGTGTCTGCTTGGTTTTCTTCCAATAGTCCGAAGATGTTCAGGCTAGGTGCAATGGCCATGCTAAATTGCCTCAGTGTCCAGAAAAGGCTAAGTGGGGTTACTGGGTTAAGAGGAGAGGGTGGAGGTGTGGATTTAAGTGGGGGTGCTCTTTCCAAGGTCCGGTGGGCTGAATGGCCTCCTTCTGCACTGTAAGTGCTATGATGATTCTATGTGTCACACCTCCAACAACTTCTCCTGGGCTTTGGACAAAGGACATATTAAACAAAGATGTGTTTAATCTCAAGTTTGGAATAGTAGTAGTGCCACACAACAGGATGGAGGGTATCCTCAATGTGAAGCCAATTTTCTACATTGTCAGGGACATTCTTGTGTTGGAATCACACTGGAACAGTGAGACTAGAGGCACAGCTAGTTCTAGAGTTCGGGTCTTCAGCATTACAGCTGGTTGCTCTGTCAGGACTGACATGACACAGAACTTGGGATCTTGTCAATAAGTGAGGCGTTAAAGAATAAAGAAGCCCCTTTGCCTTTGATGTATTTAGCACCTGCAGCCTTTTCTTGATATCAGGTAAGTGAACTGAATTGGCTGAATACTTCTGATGCTCCAGACTTCAGGAGGCTGCCTCAATGGATCATCCAGTTGCCATTTCTTACTGAAAATAATTGCACATGTTTTGGTCTCAACTTCCCCAGCATTGAGGATAGATTCACAGAATCTTTACAGCACAGGATGCAGCCATCGGCCCATCGAGTCTGCACTTGCTTTCTGAAAGAGCATTCTACCTAGGATATTTGCGGACGGTGCTCTCCAATTAGTTGTTTAATTGTGCATCACCTGGAGCGGCACGGTGGCGCAGTGACACACACACCAAAATATGCAGGTAGGTGGGTTAGCCATGCTAAATTGCCCCTTAAATCGGAAAAAAAAATGAATTGGGTACTTTTTTAAAAAAATTGTGCACCACCTATTCGTGACTGGATGTGGCAGGTCTGCAGAGCTTCTCGGTCTATCGGATGCTGCTTCCTCTTTTTAGCATAGATGTGTTAGCTTAACCGGGTTAACACCGTTTTAAGTGCTGTTCCTAGTATGTTCTCCTGCACTCACTTTTGCCATCCAGCCTACCTCTGCAGCCCCCGCCGGCCTACCTTCGCAACCTACATCACGTTCGCTTACCTTTAATGCGTACAGGAGCCTTCTTAGTCCTCCTGATCTCACTCCAATCAGGTTCATAGAAGGAAAGGGAAATGGGCATATCAGGTGCAGAGCTCACCCAGTTCCTTTGTGCTGTCTTCATCTTTGTGAGAATGGAAAATCCAATGTCGCACTAAGGTTGCCGTGAAGGGCAATAGCAACAAAATGTTAGTTTTACTCAACACTGAATACTCCTGGGAGATGCTACTGTAAAATGCTGACCGCCTCATAAACATTTGGCGTGTTTTTAAATTTTCTGTCACAGGTCAGGTACAGCAGTTTAGTCTTTTCATTTGGGAGTCTGTAAGTTAATAACTGACTCTGGGGTCTCAAGCTTCAAAAGAAATTTTTCACCCATCACTTCTCTTTTAAAATACGAAACGTCTCCTCTCAATTGCCAGTACTTCCTCGTATGCAACACATGTGTTTTGCATCCTTATTTGCATTGGCACAATTGACAAAACCATGCCTCAAGAAATCATCTTTATACAGCCTTGTTCCCGAGTTAAGTTTCTTCTTTGTAGGCTGTTCACCAAGAGGCCCTGGAGTTTTGTACAGAGCTAATGCTAGCACTGCTCTCCTCCTGAGCAGCTCTCTCCAGAAAATTTAGATGCGAGATCCTGGCCACTAGGCACACTGCCCATTTGTTGCTCTGGCTGCCTCTTCCTTGTAACAAAACGATTCATTTTCATAGTCTTCTTGCCTTGCTTGCTAGCAGCTAGAAAATGGAAGAAGCTCTGCTCTGTGATTTCACGCCAAAAGCACGTACATACTGGATACCTACAGGGTGCATTATGCCAAGTGTACGTGCAAGGCACAGATCTGCTCGCTGCTGCCCCGTAAGGTCGAAATACTGCACACAGCCTCATTCCATTCTCATTTAAAAGGCGGTTGCAGCCACCATTTTCAATTTAAATGCTGATAGAAAACATTGGGCGCTTCTCCTGCGATTGGGACAACCCACAGGTATGCTATGACCAATCGATTCCCGACCCTCCCAACACCAGTCCGTGAGTTGCGACTCACACTTTGAAAAGCTCTGCTTTTATCAATACTGTCATGGTAGTGCACAAGGTAAGAGTTCATGGAGTTTTAGGTAAAGTATTAGCGTAGAAAATTGGTTAATAGGCGCACAGCGGATAACGAGCAGGTGAACTGAGAAACGTACCACGAGAGAAAGAGCATACAAAGGAGAAAAACAGAATAGCGCAGCTGAAAAGTGACATGGGAGTCAGGGTCAAGCCTTGAAAATCCTGCACAAAAAATGAAATTATACCATGAAATGGGGGAAACATGATGTGAATGGCTGAGAAATCACTTCCAAAGCTAGCATTTAAGCAAAAATAATGGATAGTGGGGGAACATGGAATAATAACATCTTTCCTTTGGTGTTTTAAGTTAAATCAAATAACATCACAAGATTCCTTCAGCTAAAATCCCATTGAATTAAAAAATGACAGACAAATTAAAATATGGGAGGAATTTATGAAATGATAGGTAAGGTGCACAGTATATACAGCATTGTGGGACTGGTTTAGCTGCAAGTCAATCTCGGTTTGATTATTTTTCTTTTCGAAAATAACTTTTTGTTTTAAATTATTTTAATCTATACAGATAAAGACAGAATTCAACTCTAAGTATTCTGTCAACTAGACTTGAGCAAGGTGCAGAGTACACTTCCCCTCCAATAACTACTTCTGCGAGCTCCAACGCATGTTTGCAATGTCCTGGGAAAAATAGTCCAGTGTTTGTCATTTGCAACTAAGTACATGGAGAGTTGATTTTGATCTAATACCCAGCTATTTACACCAGCTATAGAGTACCCAATTATTATTTTTTTCCAATTAAGGGGAAATTTAGCATGGGCAATCCACCATGGGCACATCTTTGGGTTGTAGGGGTGAGAATGTGCAAACTCCACACGGACAGTGACCCAGGCAGCAGTGCTAACCATTGTGCCATTTGCGCCCAAATCAGGAACAAAATCAAATACTCTGCTAACTATTACTATCTCTCACTGAATCAGCAAGAGGCCAGGTGCAACAAGAGCTCACCAAATTATATCTTGGCATGAGTCATAACCTCAAGAGTGTAAAACAGGGAGAAAACAAGCAGGGTGGGGGTTGATGCTCCAAAGGGAAATCATTTTGACATTTATCTATTTCAGTGTATAAAACATACTCCAATGTTGCTTTTTAAATTAACAAATTTGCAATTCAAGAGATCCATCAGATGGAAAAATTACTCATCTTCAACTTCTTTGAAACACAGCTACACAACTATTTATACCCCATATGCAACAGAGCAAAATGATCCACATCAACATACCTGCCAATAAGAAGTACTATGCAGAGGCCAGGTTACACTAAACAAAACAAGTTTATTTGCAAATTGTGAACTACAACTAATAGCTAGAGTCATAACAATAGGTCACCAGCACACCTATTATTGAGAACAGCAGATTGAAGAGTTACATCTTGCACTCAATGTGGTACCGTTTATATATCAAACAGATTTTACAAACGGAGAAAATTCAGACTTCAAAGTAGGGAGAAGGGTTGTCGAACTGAACTAAAGGGAAGGGCCAAGAGGAAGATTTTTCAGGCATAAGGGCACAGTGGCGAGCTGATAATGCATAACATGGAGCCTCAGGGGTCACAAGTTTAAAGTACGTCTCCATTAACTTGCAATCATCTTATGCTAAAGAGGCAAACAGACCTTGTGTGCTTATTTAGAACTTTTCTGAAATAATTTACGGGATGTGGGCATCGCTGGTTAGGCCAGCATTTATTGCCCATCCCGAGTTGCCCTTCAGAAGATGATGGTGAGCTGCCTTCTTGAACCACTGTAGGCCCGAGGTGCAGATACACCCACAGTGCTGTTGGGAGGGAGCTCCAGGATTTTGACCCAGCGACACTGAAGGAATGGCAATATATTTCCAAGTCGGGGTGGGTGAGACTTGGAAGGGAACAACCTGGTGGTGGGGCTCCCAGGTTATCTGCTGCTCCTGTCATTCTACATGACAGTGGTGGGTTTGGAAGGTGCTACACAAGGAACCTTGCTGAGTTACCTTGCTGAGGGTAGGCGGGGGCGCGCACGGAAGATGGATAGTATATACAGGAGATGGAGGGAAGTGGGACTGGTGAAGGGGAGAAGAGTGCCCAGGAGGTACTTTACTTGCCATAGGATTCCACACCTCCGACCTGCCCTGGTAGCCATAGTATTAACATGGCTAATCCAGTTGTTTATGATCAATTGCAACCCCCAGGATGTTGATTCTGGGGATTCAGTGACGGTAATGGCATTAAATGTCTGAGGCAATGGTTGGATCCTCCCTTGTAGAAGATGGTCATTGCCTGGTACTTGTGTGGCGCGAATGTAACTTGCCCCTCGTCAGCCCAAGCCTGGATATTGTCCAGTTCTTGCTGCATTTGGACATGGGACTGCATCATTATCTGATGAGTCACGAATGGTGCTGAACAGTCATCTGCAAACACCCCCATTTCTGACCTTATCATGGAAGGGAGGTCATTGATGAAGCAGCTAAAGATGGTTGGGCCTAGGACACTACTGAGGAACTCCTGCAGTGATGTCCTGGAGCTGAGAAGATTGACCTCCAACTACCAGAGCCCTCTTCTTTTGTGCCAGGTAAGACTCCAACCAGCGGATTGATGTCAAGGGCAGTCACTCTCACCTCACCTCTGGCATTCAGCTCTTTTGTCCATGTTTGAACCAAGGCTGTAATGAGGTAATGAGATGAGTGACCCTTGCGGAACCCAAACTGAGTGTCCGTGAACAGGTTATTGCTGAGTAAATGCCACTTGATAACACTGTTGTGATTCCTTCCATCACGTTGCTGATGGGAGAGTAGTCGCTGGATTGGATTTGTCAAGTTTCTTGTGTACAGGACACACCGGGGAAATTTTCTACATTGCCAGTGTTGTAGCTGTACTGGAACAGCTTGGCTAGGGCTGTGGAAAGGTCTGGAACACAAGTTTACAGTACTATTGCCAGATTGGGCAGCACGGTAGCATTGTGGATAGCACAATTGCTTCACAGCTCCAGGGTCCCAGGTTCGATTTCGGCTTGGGTCACTGTCTGTGCGGAGTCTGCACATCCTCCCCATGTGTGCGTGGGTTTCCTCTGGGTGCTCCGGTTTCCTCCCACAGTCCAAAGATGTGCAGGTTAGGTGGATTGGCCATGATAAATTGCCCTTAGTGTCCAAAATTGACCTTAGTGTTTGGTGGGGTTACTGAGTTATGGGGATAGGGTGGAGTTGATGACGTTGGGTAGGGTGCTCTTTCCAAGAGCTGGCGCAGACTCGATGGGCCGAATGGCCTCCTTCTGCACTGTAAATTCTATGATAATGCTGTAAGGACACATAGCCTTTGCAGTACCCAGTGCCTTCAGCCATTTCATTTTTTTTTTTAAAAAGAGAACCCAATTCTTTTTATTTCCAATTAAGGAGTAATTTAACATGGCCAATTCATATATCCTGCACATTGGATTGGATTGGATTGGATTTGTTTATTGTCACGTGTACCGAGGTACAGTGAAAAGTATTTTTCTGCAAGCAGCTCAACAGATCATTCAGTACATGGGAAGAAAAGGGAATTGAACAGAATTCAAGAAAATACATGAGAATACATAATAGGGCAACACAATATATACAATGTACTACATAAGCATTGGCATCGGATGAAGCAGACATGGGTGTAGTGTTAATGAGGACATTCCATAAGAGGGTCATTTAGGAGTCTGGTGACAGTGGGGAAGAAGCTGTTTTTGAGTCTGTTCGTCCGTGTTCTCAGACTTCTGAATCTCCTGCCCGATGGAAGAAGTTGGAAAAGTGAGTAAGCCAGGTGGGAGGGATCCTTGATTATGCTGCCTGCTTTCCCCCGGCAGCGGGAGGTGTAGATGGAATCAATGGATGGGAGGCAGGTTTGTGTGATGGACTGGGCGATATTCACGACTCTCTGAAGTTCCTTGCGGTCCTGGGCCGAGCAGTTGCCATACCAGGCTGTGATGCAGCCCGAGAGGATGCTCTCTATAGTGCATCGGTAAAAGTTGGTAAGGGTTAATGTGGACATGCCAAATTTCCTTAGTTTCCTGAGGAAGTAAAGGCGCTGTTGTGCTTTCTTGGTGATAGCATTGACATGAGTGGACCAGGATAGATTTTTGGTGATGTGCACCCCTAGAAATTTGAAACTGCTCACCATCTCTACCTCGGCTCCGTTGATGCTGACAGGGGTGTGTACAGTACTTTGCTTCCTGAAGTCGATGACCAGCTCTTTAGTTTTGCTGGCATTAAGGGAGAGATTGTTGTCGTTGCACCACTCCACTAGGTTCTCTATCTCCCTCCTGTATTCGGACTCGTCGTTATTCGAGATCCGGCCCACTATGGTCGTATCGTCAGCAAACTTGTAGATGGAGTTGGAACCAAGTTTTGCCATGCAGTCGTGTGTGTACAGGGAGTAGAGTAGGGGGCTAAGTACGCAGCCTTGCGGGGCACCGGTGTTGAGGACTATTGTGGAAGTGGTGTTGGTGTTCATTCTTACTGACTGTGGTCTGTTGGTCAGAAAGTCAAGGATCCAGTTGCAGAGTGGAGAGCCAAGTCCTAGGTTTTGGAGCTTTGATATGAGCTTGGCTGGGATTATGGTGTTGAAGGCGGAGCTGTAGTCAATAAATAGGAGTCTGATGTAGGAGTCCTTGTTTTCGAGATGCTCTAGGGATGAGTGTAGGGCCAGGGAAATGGCGTCTGATGTGGACCGGTTGCAACGGTACGCGAATTGAAGTGGGTCAAGGCGTTCCGGGAATATTGAGGTGATGCGCTTCATGATCAGCCTCTCGAAGCACTTCATTACAACTGACGTCAGGGCCACCGGGCGGTAGTCATTGAGGCACGTTGCCTGGTTCTTCTTTGGTACCGGTATGATGGTGGTCTTCTTGAAGCAGGTGGGGACCTCGGAGTGGAGTTGGGATAGGTTAAAGATGTCTGTGAAAACCTCTGCCAGCTGGTCCGCGCAGGCTCTGAGTGCACGACCAGGGATCCCGTCCGGGCCCATTGCCTTCCGTGGGTTCACTTTCAGGAAGGCCGATCTGACTTCGGAAACTGTGATGGTGGGTATGGGTGAATTATGGGTTGCTGGGGCACTTGATAGCGGATTGCTGGTTACCTGCTCAAACCGAGCATAGAATGCATTAAGTTCATTGGGGAGGGGTGCACTGCTGCCAGAGATACTGCTCGGCTTCGCTTTGTAGCCCATTATGTTGCTTAGTCCTTGCCACAACCGCCGAGAGTCTGTCTGTGACTCTAGCTTAGTTTGATATTCTCTCTTGGCATCTCGGATGGCTTTGCGGAGGTCGTACCTGGATTTCTTGTATAGGACAGGGCCGTCTGCCTTGAACGCCTCAGATCTGTCCTTCAGTAGGGAGTCAATCTCGCGGTTGAGCCATGGTTTCCGGTTGGGGAACGTACGTACTGCTTTCTTTGGCACGCAGTCGTCCACACATTTGCTGATGAAGTCTGTGACGGTGGTGACATACTCATTTAAGTTAGTCGCTGAGTTCTTAAATATGGACCAGTCCACTGTCTCCAAGCAGTCACGTAAGAGCTCTTCTGTCTCCTCGGACCAGCACTGCACAACCTTCTTAGCTGGATTCTCCCTCTTGAGTTTCTGCTTGTAAGCCGGGGGAAGGAGCACAGTCTTCTGGTCTGATTTCCCAAAGTGCGGTCGGGGGATGGAACGGTAGGCGCCCTTGATTTTTGAGTAGCAGTGGTCAAGAGTGTTGTCGCCCCGGGTGGTACAGGAGATGTGCTGGTGGAATTTTGGCAGTACACTCTTGAGGTTGGCTTTGTTGAAGTCTCCGGCCACAATGAACAGGGCCTCCGGGTGTTCTGTTTCATAGTTGTTTATGACTGTGTACAGTTCATCCAGCGCCTTCCTCACTTGAAGATAGTATGGGCGGCACTTTACGGTCAGGTATTCCAGGTCTGGGGGGCAGTAGGTCGCCAGGGTCACCACATCCAAGCACCAGGAGGAGTTGATGAGGAGGCAAACCCCTCCACCCTTCGCTTTGCCTGAAGATGCCGTGCGGTCCGCCCGGTGAATAGAGAAGCCTTCAGGTTGTATGGCACAGTCCGGTGAGGCGGGGGTGAGCCATGTCTCTGTGAAACAGAGCACACAGCAGTCTCTTACTTCCCTCTGAGAGGTAAGTCTGGCGTTAAGTTCATCCAGCTTGTTTTCAATCGCTTGGACGTTTGCCAGGAGTATGCTGGGGAGAGGGGTCTTGAAACCGCGTTACTTCAGTCTAACCTGCAGACCGCTGCGTTTCCCTCGCTTTCTCGGTCGGCGGCTGCTGCTGGATGATCCTGGGATCCGATGGGAGACGTCTGCCCTTGTGGAAGGTAGGTGGTTGCGTCTGGCGGGGTCCAGGGCGCTGGCGGGGTCCAGGGCGCTGGCGGGGTCCAGGGCGCTAGCGAGGTCCAGGGCGCTGTTTACATTTCCGGGGTCGCGTCTGGCAGGGCCCCGGGCGCAGGTTGAGGTAGAGGGGTTGCTGGGAGGGTGAGTCTGCGATCCGGATGGGTCCCGGCGTTCTGCAGGCGCGGGAATACCTTGCAGCGTGTTCGGGTCCTCGCGCACGGTCTCCGTTGTTTCTGGGGTCCTGGGCAGGGGCTTCCTGGGGCAGATTGGGCTAGGTCCCATGGTCTGTTCCCTTCCTGGGCGCTCCTGGGGTCGGATCTTGAAGTCGGCACGGTGGGGCCTCCATGTGGATTTTTCTTTCTTCGGGCTGTGGGGGTAGAATGTGAAAATTCCACATGGACAGTGACCCGCTGGGGGCGGGATCGAACCTGAATCCTCAGCGCCGTGAGGCAGCAGAACTAAGCACTTTGTCACCGTGCCGCCCTTGCATTAGGTAGATTGGTGAGGAGGAGGTCAAGTATGTTTTTCCCTCTAGTTGGTTGCCTCACTACCTGCTTCAGACCCATCTAGCAGCTATACCCTTTAGGAACCAGCCAGTTCAGTCTGTGTTGGCACTACCAAGCCACTCTTAGTGGTGGACATTGAAGTCTCCCACCCAGAGTATATTCTGCACCTTTGCCACGCTCAGAGCTTCTTCCAAGTGGTGCTCAACACTGGTGCTGATTCATCAGCTGATGGTGAACAGCAAATGGTAATCAGCAGATTGTTTCCTTGCCCATGAAGCCATGAGACTTCATGGGGTTCAGAGTCGATGTTAAGAACTCCCAGGGCAACTCCCTCCAACCTATATCCCACTGTGCCACCACCTCTGATGGGCCTGTCCAGGAATGATGATAGTCGTGTCTGGGACATGGTCTGTAACGTATGATTGTGAGTATGACATTGTCAGGCTGTTGCTTGACTAGTCTGCGAGACAATTCACCCAACTTTGGCACAAGCCCCCAGATGTTAGTAAATAGGACCTTGCAGGATCAACCATGCTGGGTTTGCTGCTGTTGTTTCTGGTCGATGTAGGGCGGTCCATCCAGTTACATTTCTTTACTGTGTTTTCGTAGCAGTTGAATACAGCAGAGTGGTTTGCTCGGCTATTTCAGAGGGCATGTAAAAGTCAACCACATTGCTGTGGGTTTGGAGTCACATGTAGGCCAGACCAGGTAAGGAAGGCACATTTCCAAAGCTCCTAGACCATATGGTCAATAGAAAAATGAGCCATTATACTCAACCTCACCGACAACCACCCAGCCCTACCCCACACCTTGTGCTCACACACCTGCAACCATAGTGTTTGCTTTCAATCCTTCAAATAGATCACTGAACTGTGCAAATTTAAGGTTGCTCTACAGATATGGGCTACTTGTACAGTGATATTTCTATGGTCTTTTAGCAAATTAATGAAGTGTAAACGTTCTATTCAAGAAGCTCATGGATTGACCCCTGCACCCATACTGGTACCCATCTACAACACCATACACTCAAGGGTATCTGGCCATCCGATGAAAGCTCTGCATCTTTCCCAGTTGATACCTTCTTTACACAGGAAAAGCATTGACAATTTTGTCTTTTGGAAAGAGGAACGTTTTCACTTGCTCAATGTATTTGCATGGTAGACCATCTTGAGTAGCAAATAGTCCTTATAGTGGTTTGGAAGGTTCCAACATGAAAGCTTCAAAAGCAAAATATTGCAATGCTAGAAATTAGATATGAAAACAAATTTGCTAGAAAACTCAGCACCAGCAGAGCATGAAACAGGGTCGAACCTTTCATCAGAACTGAAAGTAGTTAAGATACTGAACATGTAGTAAGCAAATACAAAGTCACAAAAAAAGTTGTAGGGGGACAGAGAGAACAAACAAAGGAAACGTTTCCAATACTTGTATTTCTGTAAACTGTATTCACTATTGACAATCTGGCTCTGTTATTTTGTGATAATTAAATGCAGACTGGGTGATCATACAGTTAACACCACTGTTCAGTCCATAGCTGTGACTGAGCTTTTACTAGCTTGGAATTTTAATCATCCATCCAATTGCCACATTTCTGTCTTTAGCCTTCAACGCTAAGCGAATGAAACTCAACCTAAGCTGCTCAAGGAACTGAACCTCATCTTTTGATTAGCCACTTTACAACCTTCTAACCTCAACTTCGAGTTTAACAATTCCAGATCATAACAACCACTCCATTTTCTCAGAGGGTTCTGGTAATGGTTCTGTTGTTGCCATTTACACATCCTCTGGAGCAATCTTTTCTTTCTTCACGATTCCATTTTCATACTCCTCTGCACCCTTAAATGCGTAAATGCCTTTTGTCATTTAATCATTCACACCTTCCAAACAATCACAGATCTTCCACTTTTGTCCTTTCCTTGACTCTCGACCTCTTTTTCCCGAGCTCTGGACTTGCTTATTTGTCCATCTCAACTTTATGTTCGAGGGGAAATTCATTAACCTACAACATAAACTGTTTCTCTCTCCACAGTTGCTCCCTGACTTGTACATTTTGCAGCATGTTGAAGTAATTTTCAATTTTACTGGAAGTGTCTTCCCTTGTTAAAAATATTGTGCAGCCATCCTGTAACAAATAATACTGCTCTGTGATAGCCTTTTTGAAGCAGCAACGATAGAGAGAGAATCTGGAATCTCCATGAAGGCAGGACCTAGGCTAATTGACTATGGGTATTGTTGCACCCATATTTGTTGTTCCCCATATATTTTAAATGAGGAAGAGAAATTTATCATGTTGCATTATGAAACCTCCCAAAGGAATTTTCATTCTCACTCTTTCAATGCTAACTGAATGGAAGTTGCGACCAAAAGTAATGAAAGGAAGTAGCAGCAGAAATAAAACCAAACTGTAAACTACTCTGTAAAACCAATTTACAACCTGGTACAAAATATAATTGAACACCAAAAAAAGAACACACTTCAGCAACTTCTTAGCCTCCATGCTCAAGCTAATTACTTGAAAAGGCTAGGCTCCAAATGTAATCATTCACAGCAGCAACTTCTTAGCCTCAATGCTCAAGCTACTTACTTGAACAGGCAAGGCTCCTAATGTAATGACTCAGAGTGCCCACAACTGTAATATTCTGCACAAAACCTAGTTTAAATGAAAGTCGCATTCAATGAGGGCCTTGTAGCACAGTCTCATTCTGTTGTGTCCGGCCGATTTCCCCCAAGAAAATAACTGCTCATCACAAAATGTGGCGCTCAGCCTTTCTGGGATGAGATTGCGGCTGCCCTCCTATCTTGTATGTCCAAAATGCACCAATGAAGTTCCCTGGCAATAACTACCAGGGCAGCACGGTGGCGGTGGTTAGCACTGTTGACTCACAGCAGCAAGGACCCAGGGTCGATACCGGCCCCAGGTTACTGCCGTGCGGAGTTTGCACATTCTCCCAGTGTCTGCGTGGGCCTCACCCCCACAACCCAAAGATGTGCTGGGTAAGTGGATTGGCCATGCTAAATTGCCCCTTAATTGGAAAAAAATTATTGGGTACTTTAAATTTATTTTTGAAAAACTATCAAGGCGGCCAAAGATAAATTAAAACTTCACATCAACACACAGTACAGTCATGGAATTCAATCTCTAAAGCAACAGCAAAACCTCTGTAGAACCATTTATTTAAAGGGGAATTTGCCGACTCAAATCATCCTGATGTTATAACAAAACTATATTATGGGACATAATCTTGAACCAGCGGCAATATCATAGGAAATTTGTGCATAGCTTTTTTTTTAATAATTGTTTTTATTCAAGTTTATCTTAAACAAAATTTTACACAACCAATAACAAAAAGGAGAAAATTTAACAAACAGGTGGTTATAGTCCATTTACAAAAGAAAAGTATACATTCCATACACAGTTCCCCAACTATCCCCCCAAGGGGCTGTTTAGCTCACAGGGCTAATTGCTGGCTTTGAAAGCAGACCAAGGCAAGCCAGCAGCACGGTTCGATTCCCGTAACAGCCTCCCCGAACAGGCGCCGGAATGTGGCGACTAGGGGCTTTTCACAGTAACTTAATTTGAAGCCTACTCGTGACAATAAGCGATTTTCATTTCATTTCAACCCTCGGATTGCTGCTGCTGTTGAACTTTCTTGGCCAGAAAGTCAAGGAACGGCTGCCACTGCCTGGAGAACCCCAGCAAGGACCCTCTCAAGGAATCTTTATCCGCTCAAGACCGAGAAACCCAGCCATGTCACTAACCCAGGTCTCTACACTCGGGGGCTTCGGGTCCCTCCACATTAACACGTCTCCGGGCTACCAGGGAGGCAAAGGCCAGGACGTCGGCCTCCTTCGTTTTCTGCACTCCCGGATTTTCAGACACCCCAAATATCGCTATCTCCGGACTCTACTTTACCTGAGCGTTCAAGATCTTGGACATGGCCTTTGCAAAGCCCTGCCAGAATTCTTTAAGCGCCGGGCATGCCCAGAACATATGGACATGGTTTGCTGGGCTCCCTGAGCATCTCGCACACTTGCCCTCCACTCCAAAGAACTTCCTCATTCTTGCTGTCGTCATGTGTGCCCGGTGGACCACCTTAAACTGAATTAGGCTAAGCCTGGCACAAGATGGAGGAATTAACTCTGCCCAGGGCATCCAGCTCCTCGCCCAGCTCCTCCTCCCGCTTGCCCTCAGCTCGTTCGCCGAGACTTCCTCTGCCTCCTGCAGTTCTTGGTATATGTCTACTCCGCTACCCAGATCCCAAAGACCACCCTGTCCTGTATCCTGCAGGCGGGGGCGGGGGCGGGGGGGGGGGGGGGGGGGGGGGGGGGGGGGGGGGGGAGTAGCAGCGGGAATGCTACCATCTGTTTCTTCAGAAAAGTGCGGACTTGCAGGTATCTAAAGATATTCCCCGGGGGCAGACTAAATTTCTCGTCTAGCGCCTTCAGGCTAGGAAAAGTCCCATCTATAAACAGGTCCCCCATCCTTTTGATACCCACCCTATGCCAACTTTGAAACCCTCCGTCCATCTTGCCCGGAATAAATCTATGATTATGCCGTATCTGGGTCCAGACTGAGGTCCCTTCCTCCCTCCTGTGCCTTCTCCCTGACCATAGATCCTCAGTACCGCCGTCACCACCGGGCTTGTAGTGTACCGTGCCGGCGAGAACAGCAGCGGTACCGTTACCAGTGCCCCTAAACTGGTGTCCTCGCATGATGCCGTTTCTAGCCGCTAGCCATGCCCCCCCCCCCCCCCCCCCCCCCCCCCCCCCCCCCCCCCCCCCCCCCCCCCCCGAATCCATTACCCATTTCCTAATCATCGCTATATTAGCCGGCCAATAATAACTGCAGAAGCTCGGCAGCGCCAGCCCTCCTCCCCACTGGCTGCACTCTAAGAACAGCCTTTTAACTCGCGGAGTCTTGTTTGCCCACACAAATCCCGTGATAATCCTGTTCACCCACTTGAAGAAGGATTTGGGGATGAAGATGGGAAGGCACTGGAAGACAAACAGAAACCTGGGAAGGACCATCATTTTCACAGACTGCACCCTACCCGCCAGGGAAAGCGGTAGCATGTCCCACCTTATGAAGTCTCCCTCCATCTGCTCTACCAGCCGAGATAGATTGAGCTTGTGTAGGGCATCCCAATTCCTAGCCACCTGTATAACCAGGTACCGAAAGCTTCTCCACCCTCTTGAGCAGGAGCTCCACCAGTCTCTCCTCCTAGCCCCTCGCATAGATCACAAATAGCTCACTTTTCCCCACGTTCAACTTGTACCCCGAGAAACTCCTGAAGTCCTCTAGGGTCCACATGACCTCCCCCCATCTCCTCTAGCGGGTCCAAAATATACAGGAGCAGGTCGTCTGCATAGAGCGAAACACAATGCTCCTCCACCCCCCGAACCAGCCCCCTCCAATTTCTTGACGTCCTCAACGCCATGGCCAATGGCTCAATTGCCAGGGCAAATAGCAGCGGGGACAGGGGCACTCCTGCCTCGTCCCTCAGTGCAGCCGGAAATACTCCGACCTCAAGTCAGTTAATAGACACACTTGCTACGGGGGCCCGGTACAGTAGTTTGACCCACCCTATGTATTCCTCACCAAATCCAAATCTACTTAACGCTTCCCACAGGTACTCCCACTGCACCCGATCAAAGGCTTTCTCCGCATCCATTGCAGCCACTACTTCTGCATCCCCTCCTTCTGAGGGCATCATAATAATGTTTAGGAGCCTCCGCACTTTCGTGTTGAATTGCCTGCCCTTGACGAACCCGTCTGATCCTCATAAATCACCCCCGGGACACAGTCCCCTATTCTGGTGGCCAAGATCTTAGCCAGCAGTTTGGCATCTACATTTCGGAGCGATATCGGCCTGTAGAACCCACACTGCAACGGATCCTTGTCCCGCTTAATGATGAGCGAGATCGAAGACCGCGACATCAACGGGGAGAGGGTTTCCCTCTCCTTGGCCTCGTTAAAGGTTCTTAGCTGGAGTGGGCTCAGCAGCTCCGAGAATTTCTTGTAGAATTCTACAGGGTAACCGTCCGGTCCTGGGGCCTTGCCAGACTGCATATTCTCCAAGCCCCTAACTATCTCCTCCAACTCAATCGGGGCCCCCAATCCCTCCACCAGCTCCTCGTCCACCCTTGGGAACCTCAATCAGTCCATAAATTGCTTCATCCCTTCTCTCTCCTCCGGGGACTCTGGCTCATACAGCTTGCAGTATAACTCCTTGAAGACTTAATTGATCTCTTCCGGACTCAGGACCATGTTACCCCCTTATTCCTAACTCCCCAATTTCCCTGGCTGCCTCCCTCCTTCGAAGTTGGTGCGCCAGCATCCTACTCTTTCCCCATACTCGTATACTGCCCCTTTCACCTTCCTCAGCTGTGCCTCTGCCTTCCCTGTGGACAGCAGGTCAAACTCTGCCTGCAAACTCTGGCTCTCCTTTAGCAGCCCCTCCTCGGGGGTCTCCACATACCTCCTGTCTACCCTGATTATCTCTCCCACTAACCTCTCCCTCTCCACCCTAACTTCTTCTCTCTGTGGGACCTGATAAGAGATTAACTCCCCTCTAATAACTGCCTTCAATGCCTCCCAGACCGTAGTCACTGTTAACTCTCCCGTATCGTTTGTTGTCACATAGTTTTGGATACTCCTCCTAATCCACCCACAGACCTCCTCATCCGTCAACAGTCCCACGTCCAATCTCCAGAGAGGAATGCCCCCAGTCTCAAGTAAGGCCAGTGCGGAGCATGGTCCGAGACTGCAATGGCCGAGTACTCTACCCCCTCCACCCCTGGGATTAGCACCCTGCTCAACACGAAAAAAATCAATCCGAGAGTACATTTTATGCACGTGGGAGAAGAAAGAGAACTCCTTCACCCTTGGCCGAGCGAATCTCCATGGATCCACTCCCCCCCATCTGGTCCATGAAACCCCTCAGGACCTTGGCCGCTGCCGGCCTCCTCCCCGACCTGGACTTCGACTGGTTCAGAGCCGGGTCAAGGACTGCGTTGAATTCCCCACCCCCCATTATCAAATTGTTTGACTCCGAGTCCGGTATTTTACTCAGCATGCGCTTCATGAATTCCGCGTCATCTCAATTCAGGGCATAAACATTCACTAGCACCACCCGGGCCCGCTGTAACTTACCACTCACCATAATGTACCTGCCCCCTTTGTCCGCCACAATACTTCCCGCCTCAAATGCCACCCGTTTGCTTACCAGGATTGTGATCCCCCTGGTCTTTGCGTCCAACCCCGAATGGAACACCTGGCCCACCCATCACTTACTCAGTCTAGTTTGGTCAGCGAGTTTCAAGTACGTCTCCTGTAGCATGGCTACATCTGCCTTTAATCCCTTCAAGTGCGAGAACACGCGGGCCCTTTTGACCAGCCCGTTTAGGCCTCTTACATTCCACGTGATCAGCCTGGTCGGAGGTGTTGACCACCCGCCCCATCCTCCCCCCGACTAGCCATCTCTTTTTTCTGCACAGCCACGTGCCCGTGCCCACCCCCGCTCACTCCAGCCCTCCCGCCGGAGTCTCTCCGTCTGTTCCGAAAGTTGGCTCCCCTTCAGCCAGCAAAGCAGCAACCCGTCCCCCCCCCCCCCCCCCCCCCCCCCCCCCCCCCCCCAATCCCCCATGTCAAGCCCCCACTTAACACTAACTCTCCCCCATTGCACTTCCGTAAGTCAGCTGACCCATACGGACCCCGGTCGATACCGCCTCTACCTCCAATCCTACTGTTGTCTCCTTCTTCGGGCCCCCAACCTCCCTTCCCCCACAGGATAAGAGAGAGAGAGAGAGAGACCCACATTCTTCCCGTGTTAACAAGAAAAAAAAACGAGAGGAAAAAAAACGAACGAACTCCAGGCGTTGCCCTAACGACGGGCCCATCTCCCCCTTCTGCGGCGTGGCTCCGTGAAAGCAGAGAGCTGGCAATGGACCCCGAGGGCAAAAACAAAGAGAACGGGGCAAACCAACGTAACATAGCCCCCTACAGCCGCCTCCCCAGCCCGCATATAACTTACACTCTGCTTCCAATCTTAGATTAGGACAGCACCCGGTTACACCTCTTCACCCAGGCGTTCCAACAACAGCCCGTTAGCTCAAGTCCAACTTCTCATTCTTAATGAATGTCCACACCTCATCCGGCGTATCAAACTAGTGGTGCCGGCCTTGGTACGTGACCCATAGCCTCGCCGGATGTAGCAGCCTGAACTTCACCCTTTTGTTGTGGAGGGCCGTCTTGGCCCGGTTGAATCCCACAAGCCTCTTAGCCAGATCTGCTCACCAGTCCTGGTAAATTCGAATCTCAGTTCTCCCATTTACTGCTTCGCTCCTTCTTTGCCCACCGCAGGACACGTTCCTTTACTGTGAAGCAGTGGAATCTTATCACCATAGCCCTCAGCGGTTCGTTCGCACTAGGCTTCCTTGCCAGGACTCTGTGCGTCAAGTTCCAGGGGCCATGGGAAGGCCCCCGCGCCCATCAGCGACCCCAGCATCGTGGTCATAAATGCGCTCGCATCCGACCTCTCCGCACCTTCGGGGAGACCCAGGATTCACAGGTTCTGCCTCCTCGACCTATTTTCAAGATCTTCCAGTTTCTCCTGCCATCTTTTGTGCAGGGCCTCGTGCACCTCCACCCTGACCGCCAGGCCCAAGATCTCATCCTCATTTTCAGAGACCTTTTTTTCCATTTCTTTGATTGCCTTCTCCTGCATCTTCTGAGTCTCCACCATCCTTTCCATGGAAGCCTTCATAGGGGTCAGCATCTCCGTCTTGAGCTCTGTGAAGCAGCTTCTCAGGAACTCCTGCTGCTCCCGCGACCACTGGCGGCAGTTTGTCGTTTCGCGCCCGTTCCCCTCGTTTCACCGATCCAGCCTTTTTTACTGCTCCACTCCTGGTCCACTCCATACAGCGCTGGGGAGAGCCTCACCAGCATTTACTGCCCCACCGGGGATCACCGCCAAAGTGCCGCTAAAGGTCCATTAACGGTCCCAAATGTCCGATCTCGGCGGGAGCTGCCGAACGTGCGACCTAGCTGGGCATGGCCACAACCGCAATTTGTGCATAGCTGACTGACATGCCATTTGGGAATATTTCCAGCACAGATCCAGATTTCTTCTCTCACCCAGCACAGCTTCCAGCCCGGCTGCTAATCTCCACATCCTGTTCATTTGATTTAACTGAATGCATGATGAATGGGGAGACTCCCAATATCGACCATTTGAAGTAGCTGCAGCACAAGACCAGGCGCGCTGAAGAGAAACGGACTTGGCTGAAGTACCACAATAAAATTGAGGGATAATTTGGAAAACAGGTATGACAGTGAATTTGAAGGAGGTGGAGCAGAAAAAAGGAATGCCACTTTATAGTAGACAAGGCAGCAGTAGTGAAAATTTTCAAATTGTCAATTTCATTATGGAGTTCCAGTTACATGCTGAGTAAGCACAGCTGCCTTAGCTGAAAATTTATATCATATGCAATCAAGGCAAATAGGTTCTCAACTAAACAGCCTTTTTGGCAACTCATGGTTGATTGATTGAGTTTTTTGAAGGGGTAACCAAGAAGGTAGATGAGGGCAGTGCAGTCGACGGTGTCTACATGGACTTTTGCAAGGCCTTTGACAACCACATGGCAGGTTGTTGCAAAAGGTTAAATCTCCCGGAATCCAGCGTGAGGTAGCCAACAAAATTAGCTTGCCGTCTGAAGAAAAAAGGTGGTTGTGAGGATAGCTTTTTTAAACTGAAGGCCTGTGACCAGCGGTGTGCCTCAGGGATCGGTGCTGGGCCCACTGTTATTTGTTTATATATATATATATATATAGTAATGATATGGATCAGAATGTAGGAGGCATGGTTAGTAAGTTTGCAGATGACACCAAGATTGGTGGCATACTGGATAGTGAAGAAGGTTATATAAGATTGCACCAGGATCTTGACCAATTGGCCCAGTGGGCCGATAAATGGCAGATGGAGTTTAAATGTGAGGTGAATCATTTTGGTAGATCAAATCAGGGCAGGACCTAATCAGTTAACGGAAGGAAATTGGGGAGAGTTACAGAACAAAGAAATCTAGAGGTACACTCCTTGACGGTGGAGTCGCAGGTGGACAGGGTGGTGAAGAATGCTAGGTTTTATTGGTCAGAATATTGAATACAGGAGTTGGGATGTCTTGTTGAAGTTGTACAAGACTTTGGTAAGACCACACATGAAATATGGTGTTCAGTTCTGGTCACCCTATTATAGGAAGGATATTGTTAAACTAAAAAGAGTGCAGAAGAGATTTACGAGGATGCCGTCAGCACTTGCTGGGCTGAGTTATATGGAGAAGCTGGATAGGCTGAGACTTTTTTCCCCCTAGAGCGTAGGAGGCTTAGGGGTGATCTTATAGAGGCCTATAAAATAATGAGGGCCATGGATAAGGTAGATAGTCAACATGTTTTCGCAAAGAAAGAGGAGTCTAAAACTAGAGGGCATAGGTTTAAGATGAGTTGGGACAGATACAAAAGAGACCAGAGGGGAAATTTCTTCACACAGAGGGTGGGGAGCATCTGGAACAAGCTGCCAGAGGTCGTGGTAGAGGAGAGTATAATTTTTTCCTTTAAAAAGGAGTTAGACAGTTACATGGGCAGGGTGGGTACAGTGGGAGATATGGGCCAAATGCGGGCAAGTGGGACTAGCTTAGTGATAGAAACTGGGCGGCATGGACAAGCTGCGCCGAAGGGCCTGTTTCCATGTTGTAAACATCTGTAACTCTATCTATAGTTAATTGTAGACAAAATTGCAATATTTTGCTGTCAAACTGTAGCCTCATTAGACGGGTTTGGGCCACTGAAACGAACACAATGTTGTGTCTCATGTCTACGTGTTCAATGAGCTTTCATGTCTGCAACAAAGCCCGTTCATTTCGGTCAGAAAATCTTTTGCCAGCTGAAATCTAATTCATACACAAAATAAAATTCTAATTCACTGACCGTTTGCGAGTCTATACATTGCTCTTCCACTGCCGAATTAATTTTACACAAATGTCTTCGGAAGCATCAAGTTGATATGTCATAGCTGCATCCAAAGGTCAGCCAATTTAGCTAAAGGCAGACGGAGATAACTAAAACCAAATCACCAAGTTACATAGCCACAGTAACTATTCTTTGTCCTGTCGCAAATTGTACAAGAATCTTCTTAGGATACCCTAATGGGCATTAACATATAAATGTATGGTCACTCTAAAAATAATTGAACTAGTTACAAGACAAGCAAAATTTGAAATGAGTGTCTGAAGATGTCCCATACTTAAAGGGCTTTTCCTTTTCTAAAAACAAAGTGCAATGGAAGGTTGGGGGGGGGATTATAAATCACTAGGGTGTGTTTCAAATCTCTTGAACCAATTTCCGTAATGTTCTAATGGTTGTGTTTGCTGATGCCGCAACTACAGCGGGTATAACTCCCTGCAAATGCAACGTTAGTGCCTGTGACATCACTGACAACACCCCCAGCTGCTGCCTGCATCAAAGATAATCAAAGAATTCACCTGAAGAAGGAGCCGTGCTCCGAAAGCTCGTGTTTGAAACAAACCTGTTGGACTTTAACCTGGTGTTGTAAGACTTCTTACTGTGCTCACCCCAGTCCAACGCCGGCATCTCCACATCATGTGCATCAAAGATGGCAGAGATAATAATTTCATAGAGTCATAAAATTTACGGTGCAGGAGGCCATTCAGCCCATCGAGTCTGCACCAGTCCTTGGAAAGGACACTCTACCTAAGCCCACACCTCCACCCTATCCCCGTAACCCCACCAAACCTTTTTTGGACACCAAGGACAATTTAGCATGGTCAATCCACCTATCCTGCACATCTTTGGACTGTGGGAGGAAACCAGAGCATCCAGAGGAAACCCATGCAGACACAGGGAGAACATGTAGACTCCGCAGACAGTGATCCAAGCCGGGAATCGAACCTGGGACCCTGGAGCTGTGAAGCAACTGTGCTAACCACTGTGCTGCCATGCCGCGACAGTGTCTGATGAATTGGTAGAACTATCCACAGCCTTGGCACTGAAAATCATGTCGTTCAGGGAAGTTAGGTTAAGAAACATGAGGATTTCATGGGAGTTTAGTTTGTGTCCTCTAAAATTATATTTACTTATTTTTTAAATCACAGGAGACAAGTTATACATAGTCTTAAAATAATCGAAAACAGTGCAGATGTTGAAAATCTGAAATTAAAAAGGCATTTACAAATTAATTTTGAAGGAAAAGTATGCCAATATTCCATTAATAAAAGCAACAGATTTTACTGAGCCCTCAACATCTTATACATAGTGTAAATAATTGTGAATTGTCATGATGTTTAACTTTTTCTCTCTCTCTCTTTCTTTGGCTTCTTGAGCTTTCTTTAATAAATATGAACATTGGTAAAATTCCAATAATGATTGAGCTGATAGGGGAGCCACATTTTCAAGTTTGGCAATAGCACAATAGGCAACATTCTAGTAAGTGTAGATGGAAGCATAACATTGCAAAGTGATTAAAGTAAATGGGAAAAATTATGGCAAATAATTTCAAAATAAGCAAATGGGAGGTCACCCAGTGGACCTAAAAGCGATAGAACAGGGTACTCTTTAGATAGTCAAAATCTAGAAACAGTTGAGGTCCAAAGAGACTCAAGAGGTCTATATACACAGATCATTAAAATGTCAAGAAACGAGGGCAGCACTGCTGTCTCATGGTGCCGAGGTCCCAGGTTCTATCCCGGCTCTGGGGCACTGTCTGTGTGGAGTTTGCACATTCTCCCCGTGTTTGCGTGGGTCTCACCCCCACTTTCCAAAAGATGTGCAGGGTAGGTAGATTGGCCACGCTAAATTGCCCCTTAATTGGAAAAAATTAATTGAGTGCCCTAAATTTTTTTATTTTTTTTTAAATGTCAAGAATAGGTCCATAAAATAATCAGATGACAAATGAACTTTATCGAGAAAATTAAAATACAGCCACAGCTGTACAAAAGTCTGGTTGGACCACACCTGGAGCACAGAGAGGTTCTAGGTACTACACTTTCGAACAGATATACTTATCTTGGAGGGCATGCAGAGTAGATTTACTGTAATCATACTTAGATTCTAAAGAATACCCAAGGAGAGATTACACAAACCAGGGTTGTATTCCTGATTACGGTTAATCAAAGTTTGGGGAACTGATGTTAAATAGAGAAGAACTATTTTTGCTGATTGTTAATTCTGGGTCTAGGGAACATAGCTTAAAAACAAGAGCGAGGCATTTCAGGATTTCAGGAGTGAAATTCGGAAATCACTACACAAATAAGGGTACAAGAATTTTAGAACTCCGCTGCAAACAGCAATTGATGCTAAATCAATTGTTATTTTTAAACTGGAGATAGGCTGACGTTTTGTCAACCAAAACATAGAGATATTTAGGGCAAAGGTGGCTATATGGGATTAGGTCACAGATCAGCCATGATCACACATAGTCAGAAAAAGCTTGCAGGTTGTAGAGGACCATTTTAGATTCTAAGAACAAATTGTTGGTAATCTTTAAGATAGCTTTAACAAATGAATTTCAACCACTGCAACATCACCGAGGTCTCCCAAGGATTCACCTTTGGCTATCTCACCTCTCCTTATGTATGATCCTTCTCAGTAGCATTCCCCACAGACATGGTGTTAGCTTTCACATAATCACCATTACCACCCACTCCATTGTCCATACGAACTCACAGGCACCTATTCAATACCCTGTGTAAGTGGCAGATTTTCCGCCAGAACTGGGAATACCAAAGCCAATGCCTTTGATCCTTACGGACTACCATCTAATTTCCTGATCATTGTCTCAAGTTGAACCATATTGTTAGGGAGTGGCATCCTGTAATAGCAGTATTTGTTACAATAAAGACCACATGCATTAATATCGCACCTTTAATGTAATAAAATATCCCAAGGTGCTTCACAGGAGCATTATAAAACATGATATTAAGCCACATAAGGGGATATTAAGTCAGATGATGAACTTAGAAGGGGCTGCAGCATTAGAAAGCAGTATCAAGATGCACAAAGGAATGGGAGAGGCAAGTAACACTACAGGAATAGTAAAGCAATAGAGGATGCAAACAACCTGGTTCCACCTCAAAGTTGCAAAAGAGAAGGGTGGGAGTCAGTGGTGAGGAAGCAGTTCATGTTTAATTACATGAAGGTGGAGGGCACCGATTGGGGTTTCGCATGAGCAGATATAAAGGGACACTCTTTCAAGGTCTGTTCCAAGGCCTGGCCAAGGTGGCCACTATCAGGTTCAGGCAGTAGACCATGGAGAAGGTCAAAAGACCCAACAGCCTGCCTCTCTTCCGTTTGCACCTGGGTGTTCTTCGAGAAGGAAGACTCAGTCCACTGGTACGCTTGAGGCTTTCTGCAACCAGCGGACCTCGCGAGCTGGATTGCATCATCAGCCCCGAAAACCATATTTAAAATTGAATTTTAAGCTGCCTTTGAAAGTATGTTTTTGTTTAAAATGCCCCCTTTTTTTAAATAAATTTAGAATACCCAATTATTTTTTCCAATTAAGGGGCAATTTAGCGTGGCCAATCCACCTAACCTGCACATCTTTGGGTTGTGGGGGTGAAACCCACGCAGACACGGGGAGAATATGCAAACTCCACACAGACAGTGACCCAGGGCCGGGATTCGAACCCGGGTCCTCAGCGCCGTAGGCAGCAATGCTAACCACTGTGCCACCGTGCTGCCCTAAAATGCCCCTTTAAAGGACTTTGTTTTATTTTTATTTTTTTTATAAAGAGTATGAAAGAGACACTCACTGAAACTGGGGTTGTGATTCAGTTAGGAGGTATATGCTTGTAATGTTTCATCCTGTAAATCAGTGTCAGACAGAGTAAAGATTGGCTCCAATTCAATGTTTGATCAACTTGCTTTCTGGAGTCATCCAAGGTTTTGACAGTCAAAGCTTCAGTCTTCCCAATATTTAATTGGAAGAATTTTCTGTTGATCCACTACTAGAAGTCAGACAAGCAAACTGACAATTTAGAGGCAGTGAACAAATCAAAGAGGTGGTCATGAAGTAAAGCTGGGTGCCATCAGCATAGATATGGAAACTGATACTTGTTTTCACATGATGGCACTGAAGGGCAGCATGTAGCTGATAGATAGGAGGATGAGTAAAATGGTTTCTTAATGAACACCACAGAATAGGGAATAGTAGCAATCGATGGTGGTTCTCTGTCTACAATTAGATAGACAAGAACTGCAAGCGAGTATGGTCACATCAAGTTAGACGACAGTGGAAAGGCATTGAAGGATGGGGGCGGTCAACCGCATCAAAGGCTACAGACAGATCGCGAGCGCAAACGAGGGAGATTATGCCTTTGTCACAGTTTAATTAATTGACGGGATGTGGGCATCACTGGCTAGGCCAGCATTTATTGCCCATCTCTAGTTGCCCTTCATAAGGTGGTGGTGAGCTGCCTTCTTGGACCGCTAGTTCCTGATGCGTACACCCACAACGCTGTTATTTCCCATATATCTGCTGCCCTTTTCTTTCTAGAGGGTAGTGATCTTGGGTTTGGAAGATGCTACTGAAGGAACCTCAGCGAGTTCCTGCAGTGCATCTTGTAGATGGTACATGGCTGCCACTGTTCGTCAGTGGTGGAGGGATTGAATGTTTGTAGAAGGGGAAGCAATCGAGTGGGCTGCTTTGTACTGGATGGTGCTTGAGTGTAGTTGCAGCTGCTTTCATACAGGCAAGTGGAGAGTATTCCATTACACTCCTGAATTTTCTTATAAATGGTGAACAGGATTTGGGAAGTTAAGAGTGAGTTACTCGCTGAAGGATTCCTAGCCTTTGACCTATGGCTAGTAGTCCAGTTTTGTTTCCGGTCAATGGTAACGCCCCCAGGATGTTGATAGTGGGTGACACAGTGATGGTTATGCTATTGAATATCATGGGGTGATGGTTACATCCTCTGTTGTTTGAGATGGCCATTTTCTTCTGCTTGTGTGACACAAAGGTTTCTTGCCATTGTCAGCCAAGCCTGGATATTGTCTAGGTCTTGCTGCATTTGGACATTGGACTGCTTCATATCCCCACGATTGACTTTATGATATGTTATTGATAAAGCAGCTAAAGATGGTTGGACCTCTGACACCACCCTGCAGTGATATCCTGGAGCCGAGATGATTGACCATGAACCACCGCAAGCATCTTACTTTGTGCCTGGTATGACTCCAAATTCCCCAAATTCCCATTGACTCCAATTTTGCTAGGGCTCTGTGATGCCATACTTGGTCAAATGCTGCCTTGATGTGATGGGGAATCACTCTCACCGGAGGCGTTCAGCTTTTGTCCATGTCTGAACCAAGGCTTTAATAAGGTCAGGACCGGAGTGACCCTGAGCAGGCTATTGCTAAATAAGTGCTGCTTGATATCACTGCTGGTGACCCCTTCCATCACTTTAATGATGATGGAGAGTAGATTGATGGGGTGGTGATTGACCAGGTTGGATTTGTCCTGTTTCTTGTGTACAGGATATCCTGGGCAATGTTCCACATTGGAAGGTATTGGAACAGTTTGGCTAGGGGCGAGGCAAGTTCTGAAACACAAGTCTTCAGCATTCTTGCCAGAACATTAATTTTGAGGTGATAAGCAGGAGGTTTAGTGGGGACTGGAGGATTTTCTTTCCTCTCAGATGGTGGTGAAAATCTGGAATGTACTGCCTGGGAAGGTAGTTGAGGCAAGAAACCTCAATCTTTTAAAAATACTTGGATGAGCACTTGAAATGTCACAACATTCAAGGCTCTGTGCCAAGTGCCAGGAAGTGGGATTAGTGTAGAATTCAGAGTAGTTTTTTTTTGTCAGTGCAGGCTTGATGGGCCAAAGGGCCTCTTCTGCACTGTATGATTCTAATATTGTCAGGGCCCATAACCTTTGCAGTATCTAGTGCCTTCAGCCGTTTCTTGATATCACGTGGAGTGAATCAAACTGGCTGAAGACTGACATCTGTGTGGCTGCTTAAGACACATCTTTGTTGTTTCAACTATTTATAGTTTTTTTTTATTTGAATTGTCATTTGCCTATTAATTCATGTGCAATTTATGTTGGTTCAGATTTATTTTAAAGTAAAAGTTACAAAGATTGGAATCTATTTGGTTGTTTTGGTTTATGGTTTCCCCCACAGGAATATGAATAGGTATCACCTGTGATACTGGCTACTGTGGCAACGATGGAAACCCAACTGGAGGGATCAAAAACTGGTGTTCCTGCATGCATAAGCATGAATTGGGAAGACACTAAACACGTTCAAGGACTTGAGAGAAAAGACATTTTGAGGATGCAGCGATAGGTTGCAAGAGTGGAGAGTCTCGGGTTGGTTTTTGAAGAGGGCTGATAACAGCAGATTTTAAAAGATAGATGAGCAGAAACTGGAGAGGACGTTTCTTCCCAAACTCAGCTTCAAACCCCATGACAGCACATCATCTCTATTGTTGACGGCTTGGCTTCACTCCATAATATTTATTAATTGTAAAATAGTTCTAACTATCGGCGAGTGGTGGGATTCACTTGTAACTCTAGTTAGACTCAATTACTGACTCAATTGTGATTGCTGGACTAGGCTGTATTTGCCTTTGATCAGTATCAGTGTAAATAAATGTTCAAAACGTATCAAGATTGACTGAAGTTCTATCCACCAAGTAGCATTCAGAATTATAACATGGTAGCAGAGGATGGTTGCATAAAAGGTGATGGTTGGAAAGTTGGAAGCTAAAGAAAATAAGATTGAAAGCTATTACCGTAATAGCCACAGCAGAAACCAAATGTAAACTGTTACATTATCATTACTCTCCAATGTTCTCTGAGCTTAAACCATTTGACTTCACTGTATGACTATTGTGTGGATGTGTGGATAGCTTATGGATTTATTTCTACCAAAGATGAAAGGTAGTAGAGGTTTTGATATTTCTGATAGGAAATGGATACCTCTCAGCTGGATAATAATGAAGGTTGGAATCTCCTATTGAGTTCTTGGATGAGAACAAGATGATGTGTCATGAGCACTGAACTTTATAACTTTATAAAACAGTTTTAAAATGTTCCCTTTACTTCAAGGTGAAATAGAATGTTCCGAAAAACAGGATGATGGAGTCATGATAAAACACCTTTCTCAGAGACGAGCCCGTGAGATCTGGTTTGCTTGGTGAGTGAAGCTTAAACAAAGCCACGGAAATATTGCATGCCAGTTTTAACACCTTTCACTGGATTTCCCAAAAAAAGACACAAAAAGGGAACAGAACAGACAAGATGCTTGAAGATTTAGGGAACGGGGAGTCACTGAGGTACGTCTTCCTGATGATAATTAGATCTGTAAACTTCAGTTGGAGAATGGCAGGATACTGGAAATTTTGACATGGCAGCACGGTAGCATCGTGGCTAGCGCAATTGCTTCACAGCTCCAGGGTCCCAGATTAAATTCCCAGCTTGGGTCACTGTCTGTGCGGAGTCTGCACGTTCTCCCAGTGTGTGCGTGGGTTTCCGCCGGGTGCTCTGGTTTCCTCCCACAGTCAAAAGATGTGCAGGTTAGGTGGATTGGCCATGCTAAATTGCCCTTAGTGTCCAAAATTTCCCTTAGTGTTGGGTGGGGTTACTGGGTTATGGGGATAGGGTGGAGGTGTGGGCTTGGGTAGGGTGCTCTTTCCAAGAGCCAATGCAGACTTGGGCCAAATGGTCTCCTTCTGCACTGTAAATTCTATGATACTATGATCTATGAGAAATGATGCTGCTAGGACATTGGGAGTGGCTGTGGGATGGTTCCAGGGATGCTATAAATCTGGCATGATGAAGATATATTTTGTATGCGTCAGTTAATGCTCAAGTACCTTTTCTTTAGTTTGATGTACTGGTATCCTGTTGAGTAATTCACGATTTATGTTGAATCTAGTTTTTTTCAGCAAAATCCTTAAAACATGAAATTTTGTCGTTCAGTTCTTTCCGTCAGTTGCTGGAAAAGTCATCTCTTCTTAAAAGGAATTGTTCAATGCTTATGGGGCATAGTCAGACTTTGATAGATTTTGGAAAAACAATGGTCAACAAGGATCATGGACTTTAACAGATTCTATGAGAAAAAAATGAAATCAGTGCTAGTAACTGGATTGCTTGATTTGCCATGGTGTTTCCTATAGTCAAGCTACTGGTTATAACCGGTATTAAGTTCTTGGTAAAGGAAATCCAACGGATCAGATGTCTATTTCTTCAGGATTTTTATTAACGGCAGCAGTCATTTCCTTACGCCTTCATGGAACAAATGGGACATTCTGCAGTGACACAAAGCGACTCAATGATTGCCAGATTTCAACTAGATGCAGGCATCAATACAATGGAATGATTAAAAACAGGCAGAATTAAACCATCTTTAGGAGGTCTGGTTATTACATCAAAAGATAGAACTGGAACAGCAATAAAGGCAAATGGATTCCAAGAATGCCCATGGGCAAATAAATGCTTCAGGTGTGTCACAAATAGTAATAAACTATAATGGTCAGAATGGTTTTAGCCCTTGGAAGAATGTGTTCGCTGTGGATTTAACGGTGGGGTTCTAAATTGATAGTTTGTGCAATAGACCGGTTAAAATGTTAATTTGATTTATGAAGTAGTGAGGATCCAAGCAAGGTTAAGGAATATAAAAGTACTACTTACTTTAGGTTTGAAATTTTATGTAAAATAGCTGCAGTAAACCATTTTTAAAGTAATTATATCTTCTCTAGTTAGACATCTATGCTGTTGAGTAAACCTTCGATAAAGACACAAATGAAACTTGCCCTGCAGCAAGGCGAGGCAATTAATTTTTGAAAGTCAGTAAAACTGCAGTTTACCCAGTTAAGATATTACTGTATTCCTTAAGTGTTAGACAAGTATTAATGGTATCAGGTGATAGGAATCAAATGGGGGGTAGCAAATTATCTTAAGGTGCGAAAATCTGCTCACCATACTTATCAAAGTTTAAAACCTACTAAAAGATGCATGTGTCGTAGAAGAACACACAAGGGCTTATAAAGGTTAGTGGGAAATCTGTAAAAAAAAATGAAGGACGTGGTACATCCTACAGTAAGCCTTCCATTGTCAAGCAACTTTTGTTTGAGGTACTTGCAATGGATCCAAAATCTATGGGGCAAAAACAGAAATATTTTCATTCTACATTTTGAAGACCAGGCAACCAGATTTAGTCTTTCCAATATAATACTTGCTAAGGATAATAGGGTTACAATAGACAACATTATGAAGAAATGAATAGGAACTGGACTTGGGACATCAGCAAATGTTTCTGACTGATTATCGAAGGAAATTTGCCAATTACAAGTTCAGAGACACATGAAAACATGAACATCAAAGTCATGGCTATCACAGCTTAAAATCCTTTAAGCAATGTTTTAAGGCAGTAACGAATGAATCGCTGCATCAAATTTTAGCTGGTCATCCAAACTGCAAGTTGATACTCTCCTGGCGTGGGCGGTTTAAAGAATTTACTTTAGGTGGTCGACGGGACAGTTATCAACAATTAACTTATGCTGAAATCCCAAAAAGCCTTATGTGCCCTGCAATTGTCTTCCCATTCTAACAGTAACAACAACTAGCTTTTATCACTTTTAAATGCTATGCATGTAGGATGATGGACTTTCATGAAGGCGTATGTCTTAAAGAGCACGGGGCATCCTTTAAAGACCATCTGAGATGTAACTTAATCCAGATTTGGTGCAATATAAAAGGAGTGGGTTATAGGGAATGCAAAGACCCTGATAAGAGAACAGATCAAGATGACAAGGCAGTACTAGTCAAACACATCAATCAAACTGTTAAAGTTGAATTTCTCATAATTAAACCAAACCAATTACAAAACTCCAGACTGAGCAACTGATCAAACAAAAAGGGGCATTTTTTAAACTCAACTGCTAACTTGTTTTGTGATGAAGGTCCAGAGGATCAGAATATAGCAAATCAAAAGATAAGTGATTGTGATACAGTCCAAAGTACAATTGTCTAGAATGTGTATTTGGGTTACATACATTCCAGAGAGGTTAAGTGAATGGAAGATATGACAACTGTGAAATGCGCAGGAAAAGGTACAGACAAGTTTAAATATCGGTTGAATGTTCATGTTAATGACAAGTAATACGTCTGGCAGAACAGGATGAAAGAGTGAATAAGTACAATGCAAGTCCGGATAGGGAGTGTGCAAGTGATTCTTGCATCAGAAAATGATCACAGACCAGAGAAACAGTCTTTGATAGCACAAAAGGGAGATCTCATCATAGTAGTTCCAAAAAACAAAACACAGGTGCCAGTAGAGGCCATAGCTTGAATAGATTCCACATTATTGAATAAAGACCACAGACTAATCTTGGAACAAGTGGAAAACCAGAGTCCTCATGAACATGATGGTCTGGTGGCTGCCAATAAACTTGGGCATAAATTACTAAGGAGCAAAAGAAATTGAATTAGCTAGTTGGAAGGATAGTTGAGAGGGAGTTTATTCTTTTGGTTACATTTTTCATTGAAATAGAGATGGAGGGGGCCCCTGCATGGTGACATCTCACCAGACAAGAGCTGCAGGAGCGCTCCCCTCCCCACCGACTAAGCACTCAACGAGCCCAGTGGTGATAGCCACATTCCGGTCGTGGAACCAACTAAGACAGTCTAATCGCAATGTCCATCAAGGCCCCCATCTACAACAACCACAGGTTCAAGCCAGTCAAAATAGACACAATTTCAAAAGATGGAGACAGAACGTTAGGGTGGATAGGGTAGCACGGTAGCACAGTGGATAGCATTGTGGCTTCACAGCGCCAGGGTCCCAGGTTTGATTCCCTGCTGGGTCCATGTCTGTGCGGACCCTGCACGTTCTCCCCGTGTCTGCATAGGTTTCCTCCGGGTGCTACGGTTTCCTCCCACAGTCCAAAGATGTGCACGTTAGGTGGATTGGTCATGCTAAATTGCCCTTAGTGTCCAAAAAGGTTAGGAGGGGTTATTGGGTTACGGGGATAGGTTGAGAGTGAGAGCTTAAGTGGGTCGGTGCTGACTGATGGGCTGAATGGCCTCCTTCTGCACTGTATGTTCTATGTTCTAGGACGGGAGGACAATTACAGTTAGGGACTTCTACATAGTCAACAGACTGACAATACTAAAGGAACTGACAGAGAAGTTACAACTGAATGGGGAAACAAATTACGATGCATGCAAATTACAACTTCCTATGTAGGGAAACAAAGACATACCCACAGGTACAGCATGTTATTAGAGGGTCTATTGGATACAGACAAACTGAGGGGCGGGATGGGACTGTGGGGACCTGTTAGGGCAACTACGGGGAAAGGCATGCTCTCCATTGGACGATAAGGGTACTTGAATGGGTTTGTGATCTGTAGCCCTTTCAGGATCTTGAGCAGGCTTAATCCTAACGCAGCTGAGTGTTACACAGAGCACACTTAACCAGAACCCAAAGGAGCAGGTTCTTCCCTGAGGTGGAGGACAAATGTGCATGGTGCCAGGGAGGCCCAACCAAACACGCCCACGTATTGTCATGCCAAAGACTTGTCGGGTTCTGGGCAGCCTTCTTCGAGACGATGTCCATGGTTGTGGGGATGAGGGTAGAGCCATCCCTGAAAGTGGCAGTCTTCGAATTAACAGAACAGCCGGATCTCTTTCTGGGGAGGAGGGCAGACACCCTAGCCTTTGCCTCCCTAATCGCCTGCCGAAGAATCGTGCTCGGCTGGCGTTTGGCAGCACCACCCAAAGTTGCAGACTGGCTGTCCAACCTATCGGGGTTTCTCAAAATGGAGAAAACCAAATTAATCATCCGGAGCTGGGAAGAGGGTTTCCACAGGACATGTCGACACCAAACTGTTTCATGACCCGTTTATAGCCAGCAGCCAGTAATCCAGGGGGAGAGGGGATCCACAGAAGAACCACAGGCGCAAAAAGAAAGAGAAAGGGGCTAGGGAGAAGGAGGGAGGGAGGGAACAAAGAGGCACAGAACCCAACCATACCCCACACGAGCAGCATAAGTAGCACTAGGCTACCCCAACAGTTCCAGGTTTGGTGAACCAACAAACAAAGAAAACACAGCAGATAGCAAGGGGAGGGAGATCTGGAAGAAAGGGGAAGTTGGGATTAAGAGGCCAAGTCAAAACTGGGCACTTGAAAAAAATTGTGAAATATAACCCATGTATAAAAGTTTGTATATGTTCACTTTCATCTTTGTTTTGTATGAAAAGGAAACGCTAATAAAAAATATTTTTTTAAAAAGACATTTTGCAGAAAAGCAGCGTTAGTTGAGCGTTAGTAGGAGATGCGAACAGAAGTCAAGCATTTCAGCTCAGTTAAAAGATATGTATGCAGCTAGATTAGCAGTTTCTTTCCAAGAAGTTCAGAAGAGTGTGATTAGCAGGTGAGCTGAAACAAGCTGAAGTCGGTCTCCCCCTTCACACTCTGGGACGCACTGAAGGCAGTGATCAGGTGGGAAATAATAGCTTCTGGGACCATTTTTTTTTAATAAACATTTTATTGAGGTATTTTTGGTATCGTAACAACAACAACAAAATAAACAATATACATGAAACCATAAACATAGTGCAAAAGCCATTTACCTCTCGTACAGGTCCCACCCTTATTGACCCACTACTCTAATCTTAACTACTCCCCCATCCCCCAATCTGCTGACGATTAATTTCCTGCAAAGAAGTTGATGAACGGTTGCCACCTCCGGGTGAACCCTGACCGTGACCCTCTCAAGGAGAACTTGATTTTCTCCAAACAGAGAAAGCTAGCCATGTCCGATAGCAAGGTCTCTGACTTCTGGGACTTTGAGTCCCTCCATGCTAATAGTATCCGTCTCCAGGCTACCAAGAAACAAATGCCAGAACGTCTGCCTCTTTCTCCTCCTGGATTCTCGGGTCTTCTGACACCCCGAAAATCGCCACCTCTGCACTCAGTGCCACCCTTGTTTTTAACACCGTGGACATGACATCCGCAAACCCCTGCCAAAATCCCCAAAGCTTTGGACATGCCCAGAACATGTGGACATGGTTCGCCGGTCCTCCGGCACATTTTGCGCACCCGTCCTCCACCCCAAAGAATCTGCTGATCCGGTCCACTGTCATGTGCGCCCGGTGAGCCTGACACATGTTGCGGACGTGTTGACTCTACTCAACCTGTCTGCCCACAGACCATCCTCTATCTCACCTCCCAGCTCCTCCTTCCACTTGCGCTTCAGCTCCTCGGTCTGCATCTCCTCTGACCCCCATAAGCTCCTTATAAATGTCCGAGATGCTACCTTCTACCCACCCTCTGGAAACTACCCTGTCCTGAATCCCCCTTAGCGGTAGGAGCGGGAAGGTTGACACCAGAGGGAAGTCCCGCACTTGCAGATACCTGAATTCCCCTCGCCAACCCAAACTTTTCCTCCAACGTCCTCGGAAAGCTCCCCTCTATGAACATATCCCCCATCCTCTCAATCCCCGCTTTCCGCCAGACCCGGAACCCCCGTCCATACTCCCCGGGGCAAACTGGTTATCATTACAGATTGGGGCCCAGACCAATGCTCCCACATGCCGCCTCCACTGGCCCCAAACTCTCAGGGCCGCCACGACCACTGGACGGGTGGAGTATCGTGCTGGCAGGAAGGGCAGAGGCGCAGTTACCAACGCCCCCAAACTGGTGCCCTTATATGAAGCCGCCTCCATACGCACCCATGCCGACCCCTCTCCCACCACCCACTTCCTGATCATGGCTATATTAGCCGCCCAGTCATAGTTGGTAAAATCTGGCAGCGCCAGTCTGCCCTCTCCAGCATTACCTTCCTTACTCGCGGGGTCGTGCCCACCCAGACGAAGCCCATGATCACTGTTGACCCGCTTAAAAAAGGACCGCGGAATAAAGATGGGGAGACACTGGAACACAAATAGGAATCTCGGGAGGACCGTCATCTTCACCATTTGCATCCTCTCAGCCAGAGACAATGGAAGCACGCCCAATCTCCAAAAATCCTCCTTCATTTGGTCCACCAGCCGGGCCAGATTCAATTTATGCAGCCGGTCCCATTCCCACGCCACGTGGATGCTTCCCTCTACTAACCTAAACGGCAGCTCTCCCAGTCGCCTCTCCTGTCCCCAGCCTGGACCACAAACATCTCAGTCTTTCCCATATTAAGCTTATACCCCATAAACCAGCCAAATTCCCCTAGAGTCCTCATAATCTCTTCCATCCCCTCTACTGGGTCCGAAATGTACAGAAGCAGGTCATTCGCATAGTGTGAAACCCTGTGCTCCACTCCACCCCACCCCCCCTCGCCCCCCACCCCAGCTACGGACCAGTCCTCTCCAGCCGCTCGAGGCTCTCAGAGCAATTGCCAACGGCTCTATAGCCAGCACAAACAATAGTGGGGAGAGGGGGCATCCCTGTCTCGTCCCCCGGTGCAGTCTAAAATAGTCCGATGTCATCCTATTCGTCCGTACACTTGCACAGGAGCCTGATGCGGTAACCTGACCCAGTCAATAAAGCCCCGCCCAAATCCGAACCGCCCCTGTATCTCCCACAGATAGTCCCATTCTACCCGATCAAAAGCCTTTTCTGCATCCATTGCGATCTCTACCTCCACCTCCCTACCTTCCCGGGGCATCATGATCACAATTAACAGCCTTCTTACATTGGCCACCAACTGCCTAACCTTAACAAACCCTGTCTGGTCCTCCCCAATAACATCCGGAACACAATCCTCGATCCTGGAGGACAAGATTTTCGCCAGCAACTTGGCATCTGTATTCAACAGGGAAATCAGCCTGTAGGACCCACACAGCTCCGGGTTCTTGTCCGGCTTTTGAATCAGCGAAATCGTTGCCAGTGACATTGTCGGGGGCAGCACCCCTCTTTCCCTTGCCTCACTGAACATCAGCAACACCGGCCCCAATATCCCAGAGAACGTTTTATAAAACTCCACTGGGTAAGCTTCTGGGACCCTTAGGGGTAAGAAGGAAAGGATAACCAGGCAACGGCTGATCAACTCCATACTGGAGGTGAAACGGCAGTACTCCACGGCCCCAACCATGGAACTACTGGCGGAGTAGAAAAAGCTGCAGATGGAATTTAATCTGCTCTCCGTGGAGAAAGCAGTCAACTAACGCCAGCAGCTATGGCGGCCTTTTGCGAACGTGCCAAGGCCAACCGAATACTTCCGCACCAACTAAGGGAACAGGCTGCCATGAAATAATTAGTGCAAGTCTGGGACAGGAATGGTAGGATCATTGTGATCCTGAACGAGGTTAATGAGACAGTTGCAAACTGTACACCACAGAGCCCGCAGAGGGAAACTGAGAGATTAACAATTCCTCAATGGACTGAATACCAGTGGTGGGGGACGTTCAGAAACAAGGGCTGAAAGCATCGGTAAGGCTCAATGAGATCAGGAAATGCATTAATCCCATGCAGTCAGGGAAAGCGCCGGGACCAAATAGGTTTCTGGTAGACCTTTACAAAAAAATGTCAACACGCTACTCCGCACCTGTGGAGATGTTCTTCAATTAACTGTCTAAGGGCACCCTGCCACCCACGCTGGAACAGGCCTCAATCTCACCGATCCCTAAAAAACACAGGGACGCGAAGAATGTGGGTCATACAGACCCATCTCTCTACTAAACACTGGCACTCAAGTCCTGGCAAAAGCACTGGCGAGGCTCCTGGAGAGTTGCCTGCCAGAAATGGTCATGAAGGTCAGACCGGGTGTCAAGGGCAGACAGCCAACAGCAAATATCAGGTGTCTGTTGGGTGCGATAAAAATAATATTCTTTAGTAGTGTCACAAGTAGGCTTGCATTAACACTGCAATGAAATTACTGTGAAAATCCTCACCATGCGCCTGTTCTGGGGCACAGAGGGAGAATTCAGCATGTCCAATTCACTTAACAAGTCTTTCGGGACTTCTTGGAGGAAACCGGAGCACCTGGAGGAAACCCACGCAGACACAGAGAGAACGTGCAGACTCCACACAGACAGTGACCCAAGCTGGGAATGGAATCTGTGACCCTGGTGCTGTGAAGCAAGTGTGTTAATCACTGTGCTACGTGACGTAAATAATGACCCCATCTGGGGACGAGGCACCAGAAGTGATCATTTCCCTGGATGCCGCAAAAGCCTTTGATCGACTAGAATGGAGGTACCTCATATGGAGGTGCTCAAATGATGTGAAGCAGGGTTCACCATGTAGGTGCTGTCCAGAGCTCCCATGGTGAGCGTGCGGAGGAACGTCACCTGCTCAGAGTACTTTTGGCTGCACATGGGAATGAGCCAGGGGTGTCCGTTATTCCTGCTCCTGTTCGCACTGGCAACTGAGCCACTGGAATTCACCCTTAGATCGGCAGTGGTGGACCGGCAATCGTAGATGGGACAGGGAGCACAGAGTTTCATTCTATGCAGATGATCAGCTCCTCTCCATGTCGAACGCCCTGGCAAAACCTCCTATTCTACCATTGGCCAGCAAAAGCAGAGCAGGTGAGGGGGTGGCTGAAGGAACCTGGAGGTGGACTGGGTCCAAATGGAGGAGGCCTCCTGCATGGGGACTTCTCTCCCGGCGCTGTCCACCGCCGCATACATACTCTAGGAACCCGGTGGTAGCAGTCACATTAAAGACCTGGAACCAGTTCAGCCACCACTAAATTCAGTGGAAGTTTGTATAGGCCCCATCTGCAATAATCACAAGTTCACACGTGCAAGGACTGACGCCATGTTTAGGACATGAAAGGAGGACAGAAGGGCCTTGTGATTGAAGGACCTGTAAATTTAGAGTAGAGTAGCGACCCTGGGGAGACTATCGGAGAAGCTCCAACTCCCGAAAGGGAATGAGCTTCAGTACTTGCAACGGAGAGATTTTCTCCGCAGAGTCAAAGACGTTCTCCCAGCTACCTGGACACACAGATTTGGACACAACGGTAGGGCTGGACTTGCTAGGGGGATACTAATGTGGCAACATACACGGACGACTAATAGAAATGGTCAGGACCCTACTAGACAAAACGTGCCGCAAATGGGAGGAGGAGCTGGGCATGCTCTGGATCAACTTCACCTCTCATGTGCAGGGCTAATCCTGGTGCAGCTCAAGGGGGTGCACAGAGTGCATCGAACCAAGAAAAGGATGAGCGAATTCTTCATGGAGGTGGAGGACAAGTGCAAGATGTGTCTGGGGACCTGGCCAACCACACCCACATGTTCTGGTCCTGCCCCAGACTCGGAGTTCTGGACAGCCTTCATCAAGGCCATGTCCAGGGTTGTGGGGGTTAAAGTGGAGCCATGCCCACTTCAGGGTGTCAGAGCATCCAAAGCTCTTCACAGGGAAAGGGGCGGACGCCCTGGCGTTCGCTTCTCTCTGATCGCCCAGCACGAGACTTCTGCTAGGTTGGAAGTTGGCAGCACCACTCAGCCTCAGAATGGCTCTCAGGTACAGATGAATTCCTGAAGCTAGAAAAAATAAAATTCTCAATCAGGGAGTTAGAGGAGAGATTTCATGACACGTGGAGAAGGTTTATCAACCGCCCTGTGCGTAACCTGCAACTGGGGCTATGCCTGGAGGGGCACCGGCCTCTCTCCCACGTAACAAACCGGGGAAGCAGAATTCCTATTCGTTCTCTAAAATCAACAGTTCGACATGATTCTAATGTAAATAAAATGTCCTCTGTGTAACTATGCACACCATTGTAAATAAAGAAACATAATCATGAAGACCACGATCACAGACGCTTTGACAACCTGTGATATGTTGTTGATGTAGTTGTTGCTCTGGATTTCTTTTTGTTACTTTACGTGTTGTGTAACTTTTGATATCAAGTGTTAAAATTCCATAAAAACACTTTTTTTTTTTTTAAAAAGTTTTATCTCCATACAGACAAACACTGTTCCTCACACTCTGACCTCTTGTACATACTGGTGGACTATACCTACATATCGACTTCTGTCCTAAAATATGAAATATCCATTCTTCACCCGCTCACCTGCTCTGACCAAACATTTAGTTAACTCTCCTAAGCCTGTTTTGGTTCACACCCATTTTCCCCTCATATCACTATGAAGCACTGATAAATGTCTTCCTATACTAAAAGCATTATATAAATGCAAGTTACACACATCCCAATGTCATTTCTAATTGAAAGATGAATCACCTAAGAGTTCTAAAAGCAACTGTTTTCTCCAACAGAATTATATACATGGTTTCTCAATGTTTTTATTTTTATAAAGCATTCCTAAAACTGCTAAGTGAATCAAGGGAAGAAATAGTGGAAGCTCTGACCATTTTCCAATCTACCCTGGCTACAGACATGGTGCCAGGGGATTGTCAACATTGCACCATTTAAAGTGGGAATAATTACAGGACAGTTGGTGGGCAAATTACTGGAAAAATATTATGCGACATTGAGAGGGGCATAGAACAGCGAGCTTAGATTCTTAGGTCATGTCTGACCACCGTGGCATTTTTGCAGAAGTGGTTCTCGGAGGGAGGCACGGTGGATATAATTTCCATGAACTTTAGCAAGGATTTTGACAAATTTCACATGGCAAGTTTTTTGACAAATTTCAAATGGCAGACTGGTCATAAAATTATAAATCCATGGGATCCAAGATAAAGTTTCAAGAAGCAAAGGGTTATGGTTGACAGAGCTTTTGTGACCGAAATATTGTTTCCAATGGGATGTGGGGACCGGTTTAGCTCAGTTGGCTAGACAGCTGGTTCGAGCAAGGACAGCACCACGGGTTCAATTTCCATACCAGCTGGGGTTATTCATGACCTTCTCAACCTTGCCCAAGGTGTAGTGATCCGCAGGTTAAAGCCCCACCAGTCAGCTCTCCCCCTCAAAGGGAAAAGCAGCCCATGGTCTGTTCCAAACCACAGCCACACATTTCTGTCAACACAGGGAGAATCTGATCACATTAGAGAAGGTGCAGAAAAGATTAACAAGGGTCTTGCGTGGGTTTCACCTTCACAACCCAAAGATGTGCAGGTTAGGTGGATTGGCCACGCTAAATTGCCCTGTAATTGGGAAAAAAGTTATTATTTTTTAAATTAACAAGGATGTTGCCAGGATTGGAGAATTGTAGCGCTGAAGAAAGATTGGTTCGGATTATTTCCTCTTGAACAAAGAAGGTCAATGGGAGACTTTAATTGAGGTATACAATATTATAAGGGACCTATAAAGAGCAAATGGGAGGAACTTTAAAGGATAAAAGGATTAGAAGGGAGTGGAACTATTTTTTTCAATCACCCAAAAGATGGTGGGTTTCTGGAACTCACTGCTTGAATGGGAGGTAAAGGCAGAAACCCTCATCACATTTCAAAAACACCTGGATTTGACCGGAGGTATGCAACCTATTGGGCTACAAACCAAGAGCTGGAAAGTGGGATTAGAGTGGATACTTTTTTGTTGGCTGGTCACAATGAACTAAATGGGTGCCTACGTATTGTAAATCTTTATTTTCTAATTTTCAATTTTATCTGAATAAAAGGGGAAATCAACATTAGTAGAGAAATGGTGCTGGGAAAACTGATGGGATTGAAGGCGGATAAATCCTCAGGGCCTGAGATTTTGTATCCCAGAGTGCTTAAGGAGGTTACTCTGGAAATAGTGGATGCATTGGTAGTCATCTTCTGGGATTCTATAGACTCTGGAACTGTCCCTGCAGATTGGAGGGTAGCTCATGTCACTCCGATATTCAAAAAGGTAGGTAGAGAGAAAGAAGGGAATTATAGACCAGTAAGCCTAATATCGGTAGTGAGTAAAATGCTTGAATCCATTATCAAAGACTTTATAGCGGAACATTTAGAAAGCAGTGGCAGGATCAGTCAGAGTCAGCATGGATTTATGAAGGGAAAATCATGCTTGACAAATCTGTTGGAATTCTTTGAAAAGGTAACTAGTACAGTCGACAAGGGGGAGCCAGTCGATGTGGTATATTTGGACTTTCAGAAGGCGTTTGACAAAGTCCCGCATAAGAGATTATTGTGCAAAATTAAAGCACATGGGATTGGGGAAAATGTATTGAGGAGGATAGAAAATTGGTTGGCAGAGAGGAAACAAAGAGTAGGGATTAATGGGTCTTTTTCAAATTGGCAGGCAGCAACTAGTGGGGTACCACAGGGATGGGTGCTGGGATCCCAGCTATTCGCAATATATATTAATGATTTGGATGAGGGAACAAAATGTAACATCTCAAAGTTTGCAGATGATACCAAATTAGGTGGGAGGATGAATTAGGACGAGGATACAGGGATCCTACAGCAAGATCTGGACAAGTTGGGCGAGTGGGCAAACCAATGGCAGATGCAGTATAATTTGGATAAGCGTGAGGTTATTCATTTTGGAAGCAAAAACAGGAAGGCAGATTACTACCCGAATGGGTGTAAATTGGGAGAGGGGAGTGTGCAGCGGGACCTGGGTGTCCTTGTGCACCATTCGCTGAAGGTAAGCATGGAGGTGCAGCAGGCGGTAAAGAAGCTAATGGTAAGTTGGCCTTCATTGCTTCGAGTACAGAAGCAGGGATGTGTTGCTGCAATTGTGCAGGGCCTTGGCGAGGCCGCACTTGAGTATTTTGTGCAGTTTTCTGAGGAAGGATGTTCTTGCTCGAGGGAGTGCAGCAAAGGTTTACCAGTCTGTTTCCAGGGATGGCGGGGCTGAAATATAAGGAGAGATTGACTAAGTTGGGGTTGTTTTCGCTGGAGTTCAGAAGAATGAGGGGGAATCTCATAGAGACTTATAAAATTTTAACAGGACTAGACAGGGTAGATGTTACCAATGATGGTTGTGTCCAGAACCAGGAGTCACAGCCTGAGGATTCAGGGTAAACCATTTCAGACAGAGATAAGGAGACATTTCTTCACCCAAAGAGTGGTGAGCCTGTGGAATTCATTACCACAGGAAGTAGCTGATGCTAAAACTTTGAATATAGCACTTAGGAAGAATGGGATCAAAGACTATGGGGAGAAAGCAGGATCAGGCTATTGAGTTGAATGATCAGTCATGATCGTGATGAGTGGCAGAGCAGGCTCGAAGGGCCTAAAGGCCTCCTCCTGCTCCTATCTTCTATGTATCTATGTATGTATCTATGAATACATGTCAATATTTTCAGTTAAACACTAAGAAATTCTACCCTCATGTAACAAGAATCCATGTTTTAATTGTTTAAAGTCCAATTAAATTATTGAAGAAATTCATGTGTCTTGCCATCATTCTTTCATACTCTCAAAAGGTATACTTACATTAATTTTCTATGCACTGTGACATAGGACAGGTTGAGCAAGAGACCAACACCGATGAAATGAAAGCGGAGTGCTTTACTCTACTAGCTAGTCTACTATTCCTATTAATGCAATTGGAAATCAGCCACAATCAACAATTATATAGTCAACTTTCACCCCTACAATTTATACTTACAAAAAACCTCAAAGAATCACACTTATTTAAAAGTGTTCACATTGACCAATGGCAAAATATTCATCAGCACAAATTAACTTTCACAATCCAGGCAAACATCATAATCCCCATTACTGAACATATCATCCTGGTCAATGCAATTAAGTAGTTCATTAAAATTGGCGATGAGACAAAATTACAGCCACATCAATTCAAAACTTGGAAGTGCGTTGATTTGATCCAAATTGAATGAATCCATCTCAAGCCTGGAGCCCCAAATTTACAACCATCTAAAGTATCATCACATTTTTGGTGGGTATAAATATCAAGAAATTGGAACCATGACAATAGTAAGCAAGTGAGGACACACAACAAAAGAGATTTGATGCACAGTTTTCCCCCCACCCTCAATTGAAGGTAAGCATTTTTATTGAAATGTCACAGGTGCCGACAACCCTCTAATATCTAACTCTATTCTTCCTGCAGGCAATAAAAATCAAGACTGCCGATAACATAATCCAAACACGGGGAGTCATCAGTCAAGCACCAACCTGCCCTCACACAACTACAAACAAAGAATGTTACTGGCAGCAATCAGGATCAGGGAACCCTCAATGTTTTTTCTCCTATGCAAGCTAGCAGCAATTAGGCCACATGCAGTTCCTCTACTGACACCCCAACCAACTAGCCACAAATCAGGGACTTTCGTTTTTCTGGTAGCATGAAGCTTTTGTATGTCGTACTAGACACTTCCCGTACCAGCCTCCCCAGACAGGCGCCGGAATGTGGCGACTAGGGGCTTTTCACAGTAACTTCATTGAAGCCTACTCGTGACAATAAGTGATTTTTTTTTTTTTTTACAAGGTCACATGTTACAATTGCAGTTTCAGAGAATTTAAAATTAGTTTCTTAGCTCTTTGCAGAACCAATGGGTATATATGGCATTGCACTGAGCTATATAGCATGGTCTGATCACATACTTATGGTGAATTTGCAATTTCAAATGGAATACACTATTAACCCCAGCACAACTGTCTTGAGAAAAGAAAATGTGGACACACGTGGTGCTGGTTATTCTGCAACTCTTGGAATGCATGTCTAATCAGTGATGAAAAATACAATTAAGTTTACCAGAGGTTGCCCGTGTTCTATCTATAAACATCTCTGCATTGAGTAAAAGTAGCAAATTACTGAACATATGCCCTGAATCTGTGCCGCAAGATTGAATTGGATTGGATTATTGTCAAGTGTACCGAGGTACAGAGAAAAGCATTTTCTGAGAACAGCTCAACAGATCATTAAGTACATGAAAAGAAAAAGAAAATACATAATGGGGCAACACAAGATACACAATTTGACTACATAACAACGGCATTGGGTGAAGCATACAGGGGTGTGGTGTTAATCAGCTCAGTCCATAAGAGGGTCGTTTACGAGTCTGGTAACAGTGGGGAAGAAGCTGTTTTTGAGTCTGTTCGTGCGTGTTCTCAGACTTCTGTATCTCCTGCCCAATGGAAGAAGTTGGAAGAGTGAGTAAGCCGGGTGAGAGGGGTCTTTGATTATGCTGCCTGGTTTCCTCAGGCAGGAGGTTTAGATGGAGTCAATGGATGGGAGGCAGGTTCATGTGATGGACTGGGCTGTGTTCACGACTCTGTAGTTTCTTGCGGTCCTGGGCCGAGCAGTTGCCATACCAGGCTGTGATGCAGCCGATAGGATGCTTTCTATGGTGCATCTGTAAAAGTTAAGAGTTATAGTGGAAATGCCGAATTTCCTTAGTTTCCTGAGGAAGTATAGGCGCTGTTGTGCTTTCTTGGTGGTAGCGTCGACGTGGGTCGACCAGGACAGATTTTTGGTGATGTGCACCCCTAGAAATTTGAAACTGCTAACCATCTCCACCGTGGCTCCGTTGATGCTAACAGGGGTGCGTACAGTACTTTGCTTCCTGAAGTCAATGACCAGCTCTTTAGCTTTGCTGACATTGAGGAATAGATTATTGTTACTGCACCACTCCACTAGATTCTCTAGCTCCCTCCTGTGTTCTGACGTTATTCGAGATCCGGCCCACTTTGGTCATATCGTCAGCAACCTCGTAGATGGAGTTGGAACCAAATTTTGCCACGCAGTCGTGTGTGCAGGGAGTAAAATAGGGAGAAAAGTAAAGCAGCCTTGCAGGGCCCCGGTATTGAGGACTATTATGGAGGAGGTGTTGTTGTTTATTCTTACTGATTGTGATCGGTGGGTCAGAAAGTCGAGGATCCAGTCGCAGAGTGAGTAGCCAAGTCCTAGGTTTTGGAGCTTTGATATGAGCTTGGCTGGTATTATGGTGTTGAAGGCGGAGCTGTAGTCAATAAATAGGAGTCTGATGTCGGAGTCCTTGTTGCCGAGATGCTCTAGGCATGTGTAGGGCCAACCTCTCAAAACACTGCATTACGACTGAAGTCAGCACCACCAGATGGTAGTCATTGAGCCACGTTGCCTGCTCCTTCTTTGGCACCAGTATGATGGTGGTCTTCTTGAAGCAGGTGGGCACCTCGGAGCGGAGTAGGGACAGGTTAAGGATGTCCGCAAACACATCTGCCAGCAGTCCGCACAGGCTCTAAATGCACGACCAGGGATCCGTCCGGGCCCGTCGCCTTCCGAGGGTTCACTTTCAGGAAGGCTGATCTGACTTCGGAAGCTGTGATGGTGGGTATGGACGAGTTATGGGCTGTTGGGGCACTCAATAGCGGATTGTTAGTTACCTGCTCGAACCGAGCATAGAATGCATTGAGTTTATCGGGGAGGGGTCCACTGCTGCTGGAGATATTGCTCGGCTTCGCTTTGTAGCCCGTTATGTTGTTTAGGCCTTGCCACAACCGCCGAGAGTCTGCAATGCTAGTCTGTGACTCTAGCTTGATATTCTTTCTTGGTATCTTGGATGGCTTTGCGGAGGTCATACCTGGATTTCTTGTATAGGCCAGGTTTGCCCGACTTGAATGCCTCAGACCAGTCCTTCAGTAGGGAGTCATGGTTTCCGGTTGGGGAACGCACATTCTGCTTTCTTTGGCACGCAGCCGTCCACACATTTGCTGATTAAGTCTGTGACGGTGGTAGCATACTCATTTAAGTTGGTTGCTGAGTTCTTAGATATGGACCAGTCCACTGTCTCTCAGCAGTCACGTAGCTCTTCGGTTTCCTCAGACCAACACTGACGACCTTCTTAGCTGGATACTCCCTCTTGACTTTCTGTTTGTATGCTGGGAGAAGGAGCACCGTCGTATGATCTGATTTTCCAAAGTGCGGTTGAGGGATGAAACGGTAGGAGCCCTTGATTTTTGAGTAGCAGTGGTCAAGAGTGCGGTCGCCGCTGGTGTGAACATGCGGGCTAATGTTTGGGATTTTGTGGGAGGTAGGGATCGTTCTTATTGATATGGGGCTTGACATATTTGTCACTGATTGTTTATTGTTGGTGGGTGTAAATTTGGGAGAAAATGTGAAAAAAAGAATAAAAAATATTTTTTTTTTTTTAAATTATCTGAAGAGTCATATAGGGTGCTAAATATTGTGCAGTACTCTGCGAACACCTCCACTTCTGATCTTATGATGGAAGGGAGATTGTTGATGAAGCAGTTGAAGATGGTTGGGCCTAGGACATGATCCTGAGGAACTCCTGCAGTGATGTCCTTGAGCTGAGAGCTGAGATGACGGACTTCCAACCACCACAATCATCTTCCTTTGTGCCAGGTATGACTCCAAAACAGTGGGAGAGTTTTTCCCCTGATACCCATTGATTCCAACTTTGCTAAGGCTCCTTGATGGCATACTAGGTTAAATGCTACATTGATGTAAAGGATAATCATTCTCACCTCACCTCTGGAATTCAGCTCTTTTGTCCATTTTGAACCAAGATTGTAATGAGGTCAGGAGCAGAATGACCCTGGCGGAACCCAAACTGAGTGTCCGTGAGTAGGTTACTGCTGTTAAGTGCCGCTTGATAGCACTGTTGATAACTCCTTCCATCACTTTGCTGATGATGGAGAGTAGAATGATGGGGCAGGAATTTGCTGGGTTGGATTTGTCCTGTTTCTTTTGTAGAGGACACACCTGGGCCAATTTTCCACATTGCGCCACACTATATGGGCGTGAGTTTGGAGAAGGGCCAGGCCCAACGTGCACGCCCACCCCATCAAAAGAAACATTTGATTTTCAACTTTATAATACAGCTCACTCCTTGAATTCCATTTGAAAGGACTTCCCTGCCTTTTTACAAATAATCATTCCAGAAAAAGAAAACTAATGTGATCTGCCCTCTCATCGGAAGTAACAGCAAATCAAGACTAAGAAGGAAGAGTAATGGTGCTGCTATGTGGCACCTGCCTCTCACTTTTCTTAAAAACAGTGTAGTAATTACTCCGCTTGAAAAAGTCAAGTTTCTTTTTAAAATTAATTGAATCAGCTTCCAGTAACTTTACAGATGCAGCATTCTAGATTCTCACCATTTGGAGTTCATACATTTACAAAAACATGTAAATCGTGAAAACAAGAAAAAAATAATTAAAAGACACATAGATAGGGGAATTAAATGAAAATACTGTACTACAATAAAAATTTGACTACAAAAAAAAATTTTTTTTTTTTTTTTTTTTAAAAAGGGTACCCAATTCATTTTTTCCCCAATTAACAGGCAATTTAGTGTGGCCAATCCACCTATGCTGCACATCTTTGAGTTGTGGGGGTGAGACCCACGCAAACAAGGGAGAACGTGCAAACTCCACACAAACAGTGACCCAGGGCCGGGATCGAACCTGGTACCTTGGCGTTGTGAGGCAGCAGTGCTTACCACTGTACCACCGTGCTGCCCTAAGAACTTTCATTTATATACCATTTTTAATGATCTTATGATATCACGAGACACTTCATAGACAATTCTGTTTTGCAAATATATATATTATATATATATATATTATATATATATATATAATATAATACCACATCAATTCGGATGTCACACTGTAAAGCATCACTATATTTCAAAAAAATATGAACAGGTGTTCCTGTAAAGTACTTTTGCTTTAAAAGTAACAGTCGGTTCTGGCTCTGGTGTGCAGATCAGGACAGAATCCAAAAAAACATTGCTGCATTAAGTCGAAGCTTTATTACAGCATTAAAGGAAAACATTCCTGGACAGGTTCAAAAAATGCTTTTAAACAAAGTTGATTTACCTAGACTTTTTTTACCATTTAAACAATGAAAAGTAAAGTTTTCAATAAAACTAGACCATATTTCAGTCAATAAGAAGTCTTACAACACCAGTCCAACATGTCTTACAACACCAGACCCAACATGTTTGTTTCAAACACTTGCTTTCGGAGCACTGCTCCTTCCTCTTTTTGGAGCAGTGGAGTATCTTTTTTTTAAATAAATTTAGAGTGCATAATTCATTTTTTCCAATTAAGGGGCAATTTAGCATGGCCAATCCACCTAGCCTGCACATCTTTGGGTTGTGGGGGCGAAACCCACGCAAACACGGGGAGAATGACAGTGACCCAGAGCCGGGATCGAACCTGGGACCTCGGCGCCATGAGGCAGCAGGGCTAACCCACTGCGCCACCGTGCTGCCCGCAGTGGAGTATCTTGCGCCCTATGGAGCATCGATAGCTGTGAATAATTACAAATAATTTGAAAATAATAGTGACATCTAGACCTAGTTTTCAGGAGTTCCAGAACGTATTTTGGATCAGGACTAATTTGATTCCTGCTGTCTTAATTCCAACAGTATTTTTGTCTGCTGTAACTTTTCCTTTCATACAAATATTGATCTTAATACTTCTTCTCACTATCGTATTTGTTCAGAATATTCTCTTTGAACACTATATATATATATATATATTTGCAAAACAGAATTGTCTATGAAGTGTCTCATTATATCATAAGATCATCAAAAATGGTATATAAATTAAAGTTCTTAGGGCAGCACGGTGGTACAGTGGTTAGCACTGCTGCCTCACAACACCAAGGTCCCAGGTTCGATCCCGGCCCTGGGTCACTGTGTGGAGTTTGCACATTCTCCCTTGTTTGCGTGGGTCTCACCCCCACAACCCAAAGACGTGCAGAGTAGGTGGATTGGCCACACTAAATTGCCCGTTAATTAGGGGAAAAATGAATTGGGTACTCAAATATTTTTTTTTGTAATCAAATTTTTATTGTAGTATTTTCATTTAATTCCCCTATCTATGTGTCTTTAATTATTTTTTTCTTGTTTTCACGATTTACATTTTTTTGTAAATGTATAAACTCAGAATTGTGAGAATCTAGAATGTTGCACCTGTAAAGTTACTGGAAGCTGATTTCAGCCAAATACCATGTCCTTTTCACAGCCATCAAACTTTGCATCGTGTCAAACTGACCATTTTGGAAATTAAGTTTGCACCTTGTGACCAAACCAAAGACCTAATTGAACAACTTCAAACTGTAAATTAAAGGAATTTGGAGTCAATTAATAAAGTGCCTTATAGTACCACTCAGTTGTCCAGTTATACAGTCCATGAATTATGTTGCCTGAACTCAATGATAATACAAATCATATGATTCTCCATTTGTGAAGAATATATGCAACCAATCAGTGCATGGAAAAGAACATGAATCAGCCACAAGTTCCATACGTCACTTGTTGAATATCAAGCAATGTAGCTACAAATGTGGTTCTCAATTGGTGAAGCACACCATGAGTGTACTAGACTGCAAAGGAAAAAAAACACCAGCAGTACCGGACTCATCCTGCCAATACCAGGGCCAGAAATGGTGGAGTCGGGCCTGTTATAGAAGAGAGAAACATGGAAGACCAATAGAGGCCCTCAAAACATTTGCAGTTGGATTAGTATATTTAACCAATTCCATCATCCATCCATCCCATGCCATTCAAGCCCTGGAGTTAAGGGCTTATTTTATGAAAGCTGAACAGGTTAGGGCTATATTCAATGGCATGTAGAAGAATGAGCGGTGATCTTCTTGAAACATGCAAAATCCCGACACGACGTGATAGGGTGGATACTGGGAGGGTTTTCCTCTTGTGGGGGAGACTAGAACTAGGGGACACCATTTAGAAACAAGTGTCCCTTTCATGGCAAAAAATACTGCCTCTCAGGAACGTTGTGGATTTCTTTCACCAGAAAGCAATGGAGGTTTGGTCATTTTGGTAAGTTCAAGGCTAAACTAGATAGATGTTTGATAGAGAGGACAGTTGAGGATTATGGGGGACAGACAAGGTAGTGTTGGGACCACAATCTGACATGCCATGGTCTTATCGAATGACAGGAGACTCAAAGGGCCAAATGGTTTACTGCTGCTCATAAATTCTATTCTCATGTTCACTCTCCATGCAATCACTCTCTCACACCTCCCATCCACCATTTTCCTCATGCCATCTACTCCATTCCACTTCATCTGCACAGATAGCATTGCCCATATATAAACTATTTAAATAAAATTGACGAAAAAAATCCAATGGTAAAGATTGTCCAATAATTTCCAGTCACTGCCTACATTATTTCAGTTTATCACAATTCTCCACTAAATTTCAACCATCAACAATAGTGAGCAAATTCAAAGCAAGTGAAAGCAAGAAAATAGGAGCATTTCAGTGTTAATTATGATTTTTATTTAAGTACACAATTTTATACAATGAAAGCACCACACACCCTTCTTTATTTTCAAAAATGGAGTGGCTGACATCTTGGTACTTATCAAAGAGGGCAGTTTAGCTCAATTGGCTGAACAGCTGGCTAGGTATGCAGAGCAAGGCCAACAGCGCGGGTTCAATCCCTGTACCGGCTGAGGTTCTTCATGAACCATCTCAATCTTGCCCGGCGAGACGAGATGTGGTAATCCTCAGGTTAAATCACCACCAGTCGGCTCCTTCCCTCAAAGTGGAAAACAGTCTATGGCGACTTTATATTCACTTACCAACCACTACAACTGTCATACGGACATTTTTCAGGCTATCTGAACTATTGCAGATAAACAACAGTTTTTAATAGATTACTTAAAAGTTCACTGAGGTTACTTCTGAAGTAAAGGATGAAATAAAGTTGTATTTCAACTGTTTACGGCAACATGCACTAAACCGGACTATTTTCAGTAGAACAGATTCCAATCTACATGCTGTTACGTGAAACAAAAGAGGTGGCTAAAATATCGACAGCAGCTAGTTAAACAGTATTTCAAGCTGCCCTGAACAGGTCGGTAAAGCAACTTTACCCATCTTTATCGCACACAAACCTTCTCCAGCAATATAGCCAATGCTTTGACGTTTATAGATCCCGCCGTTAGAGAAACAACCTCAGAATATAAACAATATAACTTATCCTCCCCTCTTATCACAATGAAAATGTGCATTTGCTTTATGCAATTTTGTGCATCATAGGAATTGCTTCAATTTCGTTGATGTAAACTAACTTTCACAATCATATCGAATTTCAAAACAAGAATTTCAATTCCACTGTAATTTGCCAAATTTAAAATCAGTAGAATTGGTCAAGCAAGTAGTTCATGCAGGTACTAATATACCACTTAATCTTCAAGCGGGGTTAATTTTATTCTATGAATTAAGTCGCTATACAGACAGAAATTAGTCATTTCAACAAGAATTTGTCGCTTGACATATAATCTTGATTTATAGTCCCCATTTAAGCTCCCTGGATAGAAATGAAACAAAAAAAAGCACAAATAATTCCCTAAAAAATATACAGAAAACAATTCACAATTGTATTAAACATCAAAAAGTATCATTTTCAAAATGGCCCAGGCATCTGTACCATATTTATGTTTATCATTCTATTAATTCCATTTAACATTTCAGAGTTTCAAAATATTGCATCTATTTTGAATACAAAATATTTTTGACACCACAATAAGTCACATGAAAGTAACAGTTTTCTCCAAAAACCTTCCAAACTAAATGAACTTGCATCAGGGGATACAGAGCCATAAAGCCAGTGAACAAATCTGATATCTCTGCCTTGGAAATGTGAATATACTAGTAGGCACAGAATTAGTTAAATCTAAAACTTTTTTAAAACCTGGCTTCAGTAATGTTTAAATTCAGGGCAGCACGGCGGTGCAGTTGTTAGCACTGCTGCCTCACGAGGTCCCAGGTTCGAACCCGGCCCTGGGTCACTGTTCATGTGGAGTTGGTACATTCTCCCAGTGTTTGCATAGTTTTGCCCCCACAGCTCAAAGATGTGCAGGGTAGGTGGATTGGCTATGCCAAAATTGCCCATTAATTGGAAAAATTGAATTGGGTACTCAAAAAAAAAATTTTATTTATTTTTTTTTTTTTAAAAGTAATGTTGAAATCCCCGGATTGTTGTAAAACAAAACCCCATCTGGTTCTCAAATATTCTTTAGGGAAGGAAATCTGCCTTCCTTACTTGGCCTACCTACCAACATGTGACTGCAGACCCACAGCAATGTGGTTGACTCTTTCTTGCCCTCAAACCTTCTAGCAAGCAATGCAGCTATATTCAAGGAGGCATCACCATCACCTTCTCAAAAGTAAGCAGTCTTACAACACCAGGTTAAAGTCCAACAGGTTTGTTTGGAGTCACTAGCCTTCGGAGCACAGCTCCTTCATCAGGCTCTTATGGCAGGTGGTGAGGGAACCAAGAGGAAAAATCCTACTCGACCTCATCCTCACCAATCTGCCCGTCATAGATGCATCTTTCCTAGACAGTACTAGTAGGAGTGACCACGGCAAATGCCCTTGCGGAGCTGAAGTTCTGCCTTCACATTGAAGATGTATACCGGGGTAGCACGGTGGCGCACTGGGTTAGCCCTGCAGCCTCACGGCGCCGATGTCCCAGGTTCAATCCCGGCTCTGGGTCACTGTCCGTGTGGAGTTTGCACATTCTCCCCGTGTTTGCGTGGGTTTCACAACCCAGAGATGTGCAGGGTAGGTGGATTGATCATGCTAAATTGCCCCTTAATTGGAAAAAATGAATTGGGTACTCTAAAAACTTTTTTTTTTTTTTAAAAAGGGGTCCATCTTGGCAGGATAAATAAAAAAGCATATTTTCAAAATGGTGAGAGATTGCAGAGCAACAAATGCAGAGGGATCTAGGTGTCCTAGTGTATGAATATGTGCAGGGTAGGTTGATTGGCCACGCTAAATTGCCCCTTAATTGGAAAAAAATGAATTGGGTACTCTAAATTTTAAAAAAAATGTTTACCCTCCATTGTATTGCGCAGCACTACCACTATGCTAAACAAGATAGATTTTGACTCAAAATGAGGCGCTGTGTACCATCAGCAACAGAATTGTATTCAACCACAATCTGTAGGCCCTACATATCTGCCACTCGACCATTACCATCCAGCGGCTGGCTCAACCCGGATTCAAAGAATAGTGCAGGAGAGCATGTCAGGAGCAGCACTACAAATATCTAAATATTAGGTGTCAACCTGGTGAAGCTACAAAAGGGCTACCTGCAAAAGAAAACAGGGGGTAGTTTTGGTGCGGCAGCAGCATATCAGTGCAAAAGGCAAGGCATTTGCAGCCATAGTCAGTCAGAGGGTCCAACTGGATGATCCATCTCAGCCCCCTCCCAAGATTCCCAGCATTACGATGCCAATTTTAAGCCAATTCAATACACTGCATGATATTGAGAAATGGCTGAAGGCACTGGATAATGGAACGGCTATGGGCCCAGACAACATTCCAGCAATAGTAATAAAGACTTGCGCTCCAGAACCTGCCACACCCTTAGGCAAACTGCCCACTGCAGCTACAATACTAGCATCTACCTAACAGAAATGAGTTTAATTTTCTTTTATACAGAACACAAGAAATAAGAGCAAGAATAGACAATACAGCCGATCGAGCCTGCTCCGCCATTCAATACAATCATGTTGATCTTGGGCGTCAACTCCATTTTCCCACCCGCTCCTCATACCCCTTAATTTCCTAAGAAACCAAATGTCTGTCGATTCCAGCCTTAAATATATTCATTGATGGAGCATCCACAACCCTATAGGAAGTGAATACCAAAGATTCAAAACCCTTTTGAGTGTATAAAGTCTATTCTCACTCTCATTTTCCAAACCCCGGCTATTATTCATCCCACTTTATATTTACTGCTTAATTTGTCTTTGATTTTCTAATTTGTAATGCAGAACAATGCCAGCACGGGTTCAAATCCCATACCAGCCTCCCCGAACAGGCACCGGAATGGGGTGACATGGGGCTTTTCACGGTAACTTCAGTGAAGCCTACTTGTGGCAATAAGCGATTATTATATTATTATTATAATTTCCCAGGGCGGCACGGTGACTCAGTGGTTAGCACTGCTGCCTACGGCACGGAGGACCCCGATTCGAATCCCGGCCCTGGGTCACTCATGCGGAGTTTGCACATTCTCCTCGTGTATGCGTAGTTTCCACCCCCAAAACCCAAAAATGTGCAGGGTAGGTGGATTGGGCACTCTAAAATGGCACTTTAAAAAAAAAAATTGGGTACTTTAAATTTATAAAAAAGTGAGCAAGTGAGAATGACTGCTGAGGAAGTGCCACTTCAGAGCACTGTTAATGATCTCTTCCATCACTTTGATAATTGGTTAAATTGATTTCTCCTGCCAATTGTGGACAGGACATAACTGGGCAGTTTTCAAGGCTTGAGGAGCGGGCTGATAGGGCTACTCCTGCTCTTGATCGTATGCTTGTATGTCCCAGAAGCATTTTGCACCCAGTGAGACATTCTGAAGCATAGTCATTGTTGTCGCGAACACAGCAGCAAATTGATACACAGCAAGATCCCATAAATGGTCATGCAATCACAACTGACCACCCATGTTAGTTAAGTGATAAAAGTTGACCACACTTGGAAAGCTCACCTTTTCTTTGAATGGTGTTTTTTGGTTCTTTTGTAACCCCTCAAACAGTCAGGGGGGTTGGGGGAGAAGCTGTCTCACCTGAAAGACGTTACTTCAGACAGTGTTGCAAACTCTTAGCACAGCCCAGGGGTGAGTCTATTTTCCATGCTCAAGCCCTGGAATGGTTCTCAAACCTGTTATCTTTGAACTGAATAGCAAGTGCTACCCAGCGAGCGACAGCCAACCACTGATGGGAACAGTTGATAGAGAGAGAAAAATATATAATGACTAAAGTAGGAGAAGATTGAAAAAAGATGAAGAATAAAACATTGGGGATCATAAATCAATAAACTATGGTACAGGTGGAAAATAACTAAAACAAGAGGGAAATTAGAAAATCTTTTTTAAAAATTTATAGTACCCAATTTCTTCTCCAATTAGGTTGTGGGGTCCAATAGGGTTGTGGGGGGTGAGACCCACACAAACATGGGGCGAAAGTGCAAACTCCACACGGACAGGGGTCCAGATCAAACCCAGGTCCTCAGCGCCATGAGGCAGCAGTGCTAACCACTGCGCCACCCAGCAATAATGCTCACTGATGTTGCGTTCGCCAGGGACAATCAGCTCCTGACCTCATTACAGCCTTAATTCAAACATGGACAAAAGAGCTGAATGCCAGAGGTGCAGCGAGAGTGACTGCTCTGGGCATCAAGGTAGCATTTGACTGAGCGTGGCATCAAGTTGCTCTCGCAAAACTGAAGTAAATGGCAATCCTCTCGAATGATTGGAGTCATTACTAGTGCAAAACAAAACGATTTTGAATATTGGAAGTGAATCAAAGCAGTCGTAGAACATGGCTGCAGGAGCTCCTCAGGGGAGTGTCCTAGGACCAACCATCTTCAGCTGCTTCATCAATGAGCTTCCCTCCATCATAAGGTAAGAAGTGATGCAGTGATTGCATAATGCTGAACACCATTCACTTCAGATACTGAAGCAGTCCGTGTCCATACACAGTAAGACTAGGACAACATTCAGTCTTAGGCTGCTTAAGTGGCAAGTAACATTTGCGCCACACAAATGCCAGGCAATGATCACCTCTAACCATTCCCCCGTGATATTCTGCAGCATTACCATCGCGGAATCCTTTATCAGCATCCTGCAGGAGTACCACTGACCAGAAACTAAAACTGGACTGTGGGTGTATCTATGCCACATGGACTGTAATGGCTCAAAGAGGGCAGCTTACCACCACCTTCTCAAGGACAATAAATGCTTGTATAGTCGGCAACACCCAGATCCCGTGAACAAATATATAAAACTAGCTAATTTACTTATATAAAGGTCCCACAAACAGCTATGTGATAGTGACCGTTTTTAGTGATCTGTTTTTATGATATTAATTCAGGGGTAAATATTGACCATCAAAACCCACTCTTCATCAATCTACTTTCACAGGATCTTTTACGTCCACTTGAAGGACAGTTCTACTCCAGCCTCGAAGAAACACTGTCCAACAACCCAATGAGAGACGAGCCAATTTTCCTCAACAACTTCAATGCCAGAGTTCAAAGCGACGCAAACCTTTAGAAAGGCGTGTTACAATTAACAGTGCAGAAGAAGGCCATTTAGCCCATCGAGCCTGCACCGGCCATTGGAAACAGCACCCCACTTAAACCCACGTCACCACCTTACCCCCGTAACCCAACCCAACATTTTTGGATACGAAGGGCAATTTATCATGGCCAATCCACCTAACCTACACATCTTCGACTGTGGGAGGAAACCGGAGCACCCGGAGGAAACCCACACAGAAATGGGGAGAACATGCAGGCTCCTCACAGACGGTGATCCAGGCCGGGAATCAAACCTGGAACCATGAAGCAACTGGGCTAACCACTATGCCACCGTAGGTAGGGAAGGCTGAGGGAAAACAAACCCCAACTGAGTCCCCCTCCTGACAAAATACCTCAAACATGACTTTGTGATAACGAACACCCTGTTCCGCCAGGGAGACAAGCACAAGACATCAAGGCAAGATCCCTGTTCCAAGTACCGGCACCTAACCGACTACATAATCATCCGAATGAGGGACAAAGATTCCCCACATCACCCGAGCCACGACCAGAGCCAACAACCGCTGGACTGACCACCGACTAATCCACTCTACCACACCCATCAACCTGGCCCAAAACCTGCAGAGGCAACAAACAACAGGAGGAGATTCAATGTCATTGGACTCACCTGGAGAAGACCTACTCAGCCGATGCCTCTCAGTCAACCTGGCGACGACCAACGGTCCAGAGCCACAGAGCACCTATAGCGTCCTAAAAGCCACATTAGTCAGCACCTTCAAGGAGATGCTCGGTCTCCCGACCAGGAAACACCAAGACTGTTTTAGACGAGAACCATCAGGAGATCCAGAATCTTCTAGACCGCAAATGGAAGGCGTTCCTGAATTGGCAGCTCCACCAAAGCTCAAGCGAGGAAACAGGCCTACAGGCAACCGAAACAAAGGAACCTAAAGAACAGATGATGAGTGGAAGGAGCACAGCAGACTCAATAACTCACCGTGCACAGGTGCGCAGCTTCTTCCATGCAATTAAAGTCACCTACTGTCAGAGTTCGCAGGGACCTACCCCACCGAGCCAAAAACAGAGAGACGTTCAAAAGACAGAGGAGGCAGTCAAGCCCGCCGAAGTGTGTATTTCGCAGACTGCCTCAACCAAGACCTATCCCTCGCGCCATCTTACAAAACACTATCTGCCACCATCTCGGCATAACACCAGCGCACTACGAGGCCAAAAAATCCATTCAACAGCTGAAAAACAACAAAGCTTCTGCCACAAATAGAATCCCCGCTGAAGTACTAAAGCACGGACGAGAGACGCTCTTAAATGCGCAACCTCATCACCCTTGTCTGGGAAAAGAGAGCATGCCGGGAGATCTGAGAGACGCTGTAATTGCGACCATCTTTATGAAAGGAGACAGGTCCGCCTGCAGATATTACAAAAGCATTTCTTCACAGGACAGGTGAGAATCCTCCTCAACTGCCTCCTCCGTGTAGCTGACGTACCCCTCAGTCTCAATGTGGCTTCGACATATCAAGAAGCACGATAGATAAGATCTTCAGCATGCGACAAATCATGAAAGTGCAGGGAGTAGGACCAACCCTTCTTGGATCTCGCAAATGCCTTTGGACACTGTCAACCACGAGTGATTGCGGAACATCCTCCTCAAATTTGGCTCCAGCAGAAATTAGTCACTATCCTCCACGCAAAATGGGTGGCACGGTGGCACAGTGGTTAGCACGGTTACTTCACAGCTCCAGGGTACCAAGTTCGATTCCTGGCTTAGGGCACTGGCTGTGCGGAGTCTGCACGTTCTCCCAGTGTGTGCGTGGGTTTCCTCTGGGTGCTCCAGTTTCCTCCCACAGTCCAAAGATGTGCAGGTTATGTGGATTGGCCATGGTAAAGTGCCCTTAGGGTAGGTGGGATTACTGGTTTACGCGGATAGAGTGGAGGTGCAGGCTTGGGTAGGGTGCTATTTCCAAGGGCCGGTGCAGACTCGATAGGCCGAATGGCCTCTTTCAGCACCGTAAATTCTATGAACACTGCCCCCAGCCATTAAGATCCACAGCGAGCCCCTAAACAACATGGACCATCTCCCATACCTCAGGGGCTTCATCACAGCGTTAGCAGACATCTACAATGAAATCCAACATTGACTCTAATGCGCCAGTGCAGCCTTCGGACACCTGACAAACAGTGTTCCAAGATGGAGACCACAAACCCAACACCAAACTCATGTTCTACAGAGCAGCCATGGTCCCCGCCTTCCTGTATGCATCAGAAACATGGACAATCGACAGCAGACACCTCAAATCCCTGGAGAAATATCCAGCGTTGCTGCCATAACATCCTGCAAATCCACTGGCAGGATAGGCGTAACAACGTGACTGCCCTCTTCCAGGCCAATATCCCCAGAATTTGTCCTCATGCATGACACAAGACTCCCTAAGCAAATGTTCTAGTCCGAATTCCACAATGGTAAGCAATCACTAGGAGGGCAGAGGAAATGCTACAAGGACACTCTAGAAGGCTCCCTAAAAAAATGCAGCATCCCACCATTTCCCTTCACCCCTATCAGAATATCTGAATTTTACCCTTAAGAATTTTACCCTTATAAATCGATTGCTATTAGGCAGCTGCACACAGAATAGGAGCTATATATGTGTACACATAAAATGTGCCAGTGAACAAATCAGTATTCAGAAAATACTTAAACTAAGCAAACATAAGTATTGAAAATACCATCTAATTCCCTTGTGAAAGGTGACACGATGGTGCAGTGGTTAGCACTGCTACATATGGCCCGGAGGACCTGGGTTCACTCCAGGCCCAGGTCACTGTGTGTGGAGTTTGCACATTCTCTCTGTGCCTGCATGGTTCTCACCCCCACACCCCAAAAGATGTGCAGTTTATGCAGATATGCCACGCTAAATTGCCCCTTAATTGGAAAAATAACAATAATTGGGTACTCAATTTATTTTTTTTAAATCCCCCGTAAAACTAAAATAAAAAATTATCTTCTGCACATGCTGAATCAAAACGTGGATATATTGCCATAATTTTACAACTAACATAGAACACAAGAGTGCAGAAGGAGGCCATTCGGCCCATCGAGTCTGCACTGACCCACTTTAAGCCCTCACTTCCACCTTATCCCTGTAACCCAATAACCCCATCTAATCTTTTTAGACACTAAGGGCGATTTAACATGGCCAATCCACCTAACCTGCATGTGTTTGGACTGTGGGAGGAAACCGGAGCACCCGGAGGAAACTCACGCAGACACGGGAAGAAGGTGCAGCCTCCCCACAGACAGTGACCCAGCGGAGAATCAAACCTGGGACCCTGGTGCTTTGAAGCCACAGTGCTAACCACTGTGCTACCGTGCTGCCCGTAAACAGCATTGCACTACTTGGAGAAACAAAAATATGCCACAACTATATACAATAGATGACTTACAAAGATTAGAATTTTACATTCGCAGTTAAGTTTCAAATATTGAGGCAGCACGGTGGCACAGTGGGTTAGCCCTGTTGCCTCACGGCTCCGAGGTCCCAGGTGCGATACCGGCTCTGGGTCACTGTCTGTGTGGAGTTTGCACATTCTCCCCGTATTTGCGTGAGTTTCGCCCCCACAAAGGAAAGATGTGCAGGCTAGGTGGATTGGTCACGCTAAATTGCCTCTTAATTGGAAAAAATGAATTGGGTACTCTAAATTTATTCTTTTTAAAGTCTCAAATATTGGACAACTCACGAACGAATTTGACTAGTCTACAAGGAGCAGTATATATATGAAACCACTAAATTGTCAATGGCAGTGATGAAAGTTAGACTAAGGATATATTAAAGGGGGAAGTATAAAGAATGCACAATACACTGTACCGATTCTCAACAAATGCAGTGTCAAAACTGCAACAAGTTTTTTTTTTTTTACATGTAGTTGGTTATGTAAAACTGTTTCTGAAAATTATTTTTAAAATTATTTTTCTTAGCAACTGTTTGACTCCTTGATGGGAGTATGACTCAATGGGCATTGCATTTTGATGCCATTCTTCATGTGCAAGTCTAAAGTTACTTTCTTTTAATTCATACATGGTATGTAGATGTAACTGGCAAAGACAGCATTTACTGCCTCTTCCCAATTGTCTTCAAGAAGGTCACGGCAAGTCATCTTGAACTGCTGTAATCCATGTAGTCAATGACAAGCTGGGAGTTCAACATTTTAACAGTGACAATGAAGCAACAGCAATATATTTCAAGGAAATTAAAGCAGGGTACGATTAGAAGTCAGCATTGTTTTACTAAAAGGAAATCCTGTTTAAATAAAAGGTGTTTCTTGAGGCTGTACTAGTAAGGCAGATGTAAGGGAACTAGTAGATGTAATATACCTAGGTTTTCCAAAAGGCATCGATAAGGTACCACACAAAAGGTTAACGGGCAGGATAAGTGTGCATACAGAGTCGGATGTAATATATTAGCAAGGATAGAGGGTTGGTTAATGGGTAGGAAGCAAAGAGTGGACATAAATGGTACTTTTTCCAAGTTGGCAAGTATTCAATAGTGAAGAACAGCAAGGGTCAGTGCTGAGGCCTCAGCTAATTCCAATCTTTATTAATGACTTAGATGAAGAGAAAGGTGTCTAAGTTTGTTGATGACACAAAGCAAGATGGAACCGTAAACTGTGGGAAGACAGACAGAGGTCGCAAAGAGCTATAGACAGGATCATAATGTAAAAAGTGTGAAGTTATTTACTTTGGTCGAAAAAATAGAAGAGTTGAATATTTTCTGAAACGTGAGAAACGTGTTAAGTGTTGATGTTCAATGAGACATCGTACAGGAATGTTAGCATTCTGGTAGAATATGTAATAAGGAAGCTTTCTTGCAAGGGGATTGGAGTACAAAAATAAAGAACTCTCGCCACAGTTGAACAGGGTTGTAGGGAGACTGTATCTAGAGTAGTGCGCATATTTTTTAATTTCCACATATACCCGCATGCTAACTTTTTGCATTCCTTGTACGAGCACACGAGTCTCATTGAGCATCAACACTTACAAATGCCTCATCTTTCAAAAAACATTGAACTCTTTTACACTTTTGACCAAAGTGAATAACTTTGAAACTAAAAGGATATACTTGCATTGGAGGCCGTATAACAAAGAATCACTCAATGTCCTGGCGATGAGTCCGCTGTTGTGTGAGGAGACTGAGCAAATTAGGTCTATTTTCTTTGGGGTTTAGAGGTGATCTCAATTAAACATTCAAGATTTTGAAAATAGTCTCAGGATAAGGGGCGGATCATTTAGAACTTCAATGAGGAAAAGTATTTCATTCAAGGGTTGTGAATGTTTGGAATTCTCTGCCCCAGAGGGATGCGAATACTCTATTATTGAAAACATTTAAGGTTGGGATAGACAGATCTTTGGTGATTCAAGGAATATGGGGAATGGGCAGGAAAATGGAGTTGAAGCCCAAGATCAGCCACATTGGTACTGAATGACAGAAAAGACTCGACAAGCCATATGGCTTATTCTTGCGGGGTGGTGAGACTTGGGAGGGGAGCCTCTGAACTAACTGAATGACAGAGTGTATCACAATACAATCCCATCCTATCCTCACCAACATCCAAAGAACAAGCAGAGTCACTGAATAGCTGTCAGATGCAGGACTATTTTTATTATTCCTCAGTCAGAATATCTGTAGCACCACTACCACCACCTCAACCATGATTAATAGCATATTTAGCACAAACTCAAGATCAAACTAGCACAATAAATCACATGAAAACTTCATATTTTCCAACCAGAACAGAGAAGAGGACAAACGGAAGTTTTGCATCCAATGTACTGGAATATCTGTGATTTCCTTAGAACAGACTAGTCAGGTATGGGCGCAATGCGATGATTCACATGAAAGGAGTCTCACAGAATTCTATCAAAAAGCATTTTGAGTACACAAGGCAAACAGTCAAACGCTTTCAACTAGACCTTAATACTGTGTCCAGTGTGTCAATTTTCACACACAACTGTCATTGACAGTTAATGGATTTTTTTTGTTTATAGGCTCACAATGACAATTGTTTTAATTAGCTAACACAATGACATTACACTATGTTACAGTTAAATGAAGTGACCCTCTATAAAGGATTATCTAGTGAGTGAATAAAACCTTGATGGTATAAATTTATCATTTGAAAGGTGAATTAAGAAACGAATGATGTCTCAAACACATTACAAAAACGCACTAGGACAAAACATGAATTCAACAAAAAAAAACAATTTAACTAAAATCGAACCAATGGAAGCCATTATAGCGCGTTGGAACATGCCGGGCACAGCACTTACGTAAACTAGGTTTCTACCACTGCCACCCGATTAAAAACAAAAACAGACGCAATTCTAATCGGAAAGAAACATTTCAAGTATACAATAAAAAAACTGGAGAAATCGGACATTCTGTTCACAACGTATACAAAACCTATCAATTACAAAATTGTTTTTAAAAACGCATATACTGCGGTGCAGATAGCCGGAGTCCTGCAAATATCCATTTTTTTACAAAAGTTTTCCTGGAACAAATATAGTCCCATCATCTGAGCAATTGCAACCAATACATATATCGGCGACTTAAAATACGTATGTTTCATGCAATGTCACACACATTCTGTGGCATAGCAGCCATTTCATTATGTTTTACAATTAACTGCTTGGTGCTACAGGTTGAGTGAATCACATTGTGTATTTTTTCTTAAAAACGCATAAACAATCTCGTCAGCGGGCCTTATTTCTGGACTTTAATAAGTAAATTTCTTTCGCACAACACAATGCAGATTTCAGATCAGTTACTGCTGAAATTGGCCCGAGTTTTTTTTGTTGTCCTCTCCTACCAATCACTCACTATTTCTCTCTCTCCTCCCTGTCCCGCCATCTTGGAGAGAAGCAGCCATTTTTAACGCGGAGCAAAACTTCAACCCATACACAACACAAAACCCACACTATAGAGCTTGGCGACTTGAGAGGCAAAGCATATAGAGGGGGGACAGGCGGAACGTGTAACCAACTGTAATGCACACCACAGGAAAAAATGAAAAGACATGTCGTTCATACTGCACGGTCAATATATGTGGACGTTTCTGCTCATATGCACCCTTGCTTCTCAAGTTAGTACATATATAAAAGAAAAATCCTCAATGAGCCTAACACCATGTAAAGTGGGAAGGCTTTCACAAACCTCGCTTTATGATAGGAGGGCGATTACTGCATTAGTTTGGTATTACTATACAGGAACAAACATGCAAAAGATTTTTTTGAAGACTGATATCTCTCAGCTCTTACCTTTATTAACAAGGCCTTCGTTCTGGCGCCATCTTCATGAACCTTCAGAAATCCAAACAGTCGGCTGTGCGATAGCGACAGACAGATGACACACGTTAAAATCTGTTTTAATTTATGCACAAACACTAAAACTTAATCAAAAACACAAGACAAAACTTGCAGAATTTTCTAACCTATCGAGAGTTGCAATAGAGTCTCTCTCCTGGGGCGTCAGAGTTGGAAAGTCATCCTCAATTTCACTCGGTTTTCCCGCCGCCATTTTCTTTTCCTCATCACCGAATGATACTCCACAGGATTTCATGGGTTTACAGACAGAGATGAAAAAAATTTTTTGCAATTTATTTTTGTTATGCTTTATTATTTCCGTGGACTTTTTTGGTTTTTTTCACATCCTTCAGGCTCTTGCTTCCTTCCTATCATGCGTTGCTGGAGTCCTTATTTTCGGGAGGGGAAGAATTAAAATAACATTGAAAGGATATTAGGGAAAAAAATAAAAAACTTCAAAGCAGAAAGTTGTAATTGTGTCACACCGAATCCACGCCGTAAGCGCACAAACAGCAAACCCACTCCCGGCCAATGGGCAGCAGCGGCCCGCCCCACGTGCCGCTGTGTTGATTTACGTCAGCCCGTGCTGCGGGATCAACTGGCACGAGGAACCGCCCCTTCCGGCCTCCGCCCGCTCCCATTGGCCCCCCTGCCCAGCGCTTGGCCGCCTTTGGGAGGAGCACCGGGGTCAGCCGGCGTCCCATTGGGCTGCGCGGCTGCCAATCACCGAGACCACCTCCCACGTCAGCAAGGTTAGGGTTCGTCGGGATATAAAAGGAATGTTCGCTACGCAGAACTTTAGTTTTGTTCCATGGTTGTTTGGTTGTGGGATTGATGAAGGGATTGGGGCCTGGTGGGTGGCACAGAGGGAGCGGGGCACGGTGTGTGGGAACTGTTAGGTGTGTTTGCTGCTTCCTTCAGTCGGACAGTTAGTGGTAGCAGCGGTAATGTTTCGGCGGTGGGGATTTTTTTCAGAAGAGAGGGGCGGGGGGAGAAACATTGCCTACCAACAAAAGCGATGTGGTTACGTCCCCCATACTTTACAAAGTAATTCGCTGTCGCAGTTTGGTGACTTAATAAATTGATTTTGTTCGTTTTTCCAACTGTTCAGATTAAACGGGTGGGGTGGCGCGCCACAAAATGAGATCCGACAAACAGGGAGTCGCCTTGTGAAATTTGAGTCTTCCCACCCCACCCCCGTCTAACCCGGAGCGCGCGTCCGACAGTCGGGAATGTTCCAGCATGATTTCAGTTAACCTGTGTTCCCTGGAAGTAAGATCTGCAAAAGGTTTAATATTCAGGCGATGGAAAATGTATATTTTCAATTGTATTTCTAAGATGTTTGCGCCTGTTTCTTGGGTGGGGGGGGGGATGGATTTTGTTTTGCCGTCCATTAGTTTTGCTGCTCCCCATGATTGACTTCAGTGCCTCGAGTTGCCCTGAACAAATTCTACACTTATTCTATCCGTCATGTGCCTTTCAGAATGATGGTTTGTTTTTTATTCACCCTGATTAGTGTGGACATCGGTTTTGTCGAGCATCAATTACTTTTTGCCGTGGTACTTGTATTGACGTGTTTGGAATTAATGCAGTTTTAATGTCTTGCAGCCTATCTAGTTACTTTATTTTTGTGAAACTTTCAGCTCCGTCATGGCTTGAGATGTCTCCTTCCCAAGAAGTGCATCTTGACTTTTACTGTTAAAGGTGCTGTATGGGTAAAAGTTATTTTTGGTCATGTATATTTGCACTCAATATATCATGAAAGACACTGGTATAATCTGGGATGCTATTAAACAATCTCACTCCAGGTGAATCTGCACATTCTGTAATTGATTGAGCATCACAAAACTCTCTTGACTTCAAACAAAATGTCAAAAACATTTTCCAGCTAGTCATTGGATAGCCTCTGTTTAGGCCGATTAGAGAAAACTGACTTGTATCTATATTGCACCTTCAAAATTCTCAGGATTTATTAATACAAAAATTCAACCATGATTTGGGGCAGAGTCCTGGGTCTGCATGGTTTTTTTGAAAATTGGAGTACACAATTCATTTTTTCCAATTAAGGGGCAATTTAACATGGACAATCCACCTCCCTTACACATCTTTGGGTTGTGGGGGTGAAACCCACGAAAACGCTGGGAGAATGTGCTAACTCCACACAGACAGTGACCCCCTGGATCAACATGGATGACTGTAACAGAGCTCTACCCCACTTCAATAGTGAGGGAGTACTGTGGTTGGAGGTGCACTACCAAGTTCTGTCTTTCAGTAGTTCTACCAGTCCCCATTTGATCCCTCCAATTTGTGTGAAAGGTATGGTGGCATTATTCAACGAAGTGTAGGGGGGTTCTCGTGGTGTTTCTCCAGTAATTTGCTGTCCACTAACGAGTAAAATTAATCTTACTGCTGTTTCTTGGATCTGCATGCATATTGGTGGTTGTATAGCCTTGCGTTACCAAGAACAGTATAGCACAAGAACAGGCCCTTTGGCCCTCCAAGCCTGCACTGATCACATCCTGTCTAGGCCAACTGCCTATATCCTTCATGTGTCTTATCCAGATAAGTTCTAAAGGTTGCTAACGTATCTGCCTCAACCAGTTCACTGTTTTAGCACTGGGCTAAATAGCTGCCTTGTAATGCAGAACAAGGCAGCAGCTCGGGTTCAATTCCCGTCCCAGCCACCCCGAACAGGTGCTGGAATATGGTGACTAGGGGCTTTTCACAGTAACTTCATTGAAGCCTACTTGTGACAATAAGCTATTATCATTTGGCAGTGCATTCCAGGCCACCATCACCCTCTGTTTTAAAAAAAAAACGTTGTACATCTCCACTGAACCTATTCCCACCTCGCCTTGAACTTGTGCCGCCTTGTAATTATCATTTCCTCCTTTTGGGGGTGGGGGGAGAAAGAGCCTCCAACTGTTCACCTGACCTATACCCCTCAATTTTATGAACTTCTATCAGGTCGTCCCTCAGCCTCTGTCTCTCTAGGGACAACAATTCCAGTTTATTCAATCTCCTCGTAGCTAATACCCTCCATATCAGACAACATCCTGGTAAACCTTTTCTGTACTCTCTCCAAAGCCTCCACGTCCTTCTGGTAAAATGGTGACCAGAATTTGGCAATATTCCAAATGTGACTGAACCAACATTCTTTTTTTATAAAATAATTTTTATTGGAATTTTTTCGAAAAATATATATCAGCCGAACAATAATAAACACCCCCTGGCACCCATAACAACGCATATAACAAACCCCCCCCCCCACCCCCCCAAACCCAATAAACAAATTAACTTAAACATTATCCCCTTAAGGCCCCCCCCCCCCCCCGGGTCGCTGCTGCTGCTGACCTAGTTCCTTATCGTTGAGCCAGAAAGTCGAGAAAAGGCTGCCACCTCCTAAAGAACCCTTGTACCGACCCCCTCAGGGCGAATTTGACCCTCTCCAGCTTAAAGAATCCTGCCATGTCATTGATCCAGGTCTCCACGTTCGGAGGACTCTCATCTTTCCACTGCAGCAAGATCCTCCGCCGGGCTACTCGGGACGCAAAGGCCAAAACATCGGCCTCTTTCGCCTCCTGCACTCCCGGCTCCACCCCAACCCCAAAAATCGCGAGTCCCCAGCCTGGCTTGACCCTGGATCCTACCACCCTCGACACCGTCCTCACCACCCCCTTCCAGAACTCCTCCAGTGCCGGGCATGCCCAGAACATATGGGCATGGTTCGCTGGACTCCCCGAACACCTGACACACCTGTCTTCGCCCCCAAAGAACCTACTTATCCTAGACCCGGACATGTGGGTCCGGTGCAGCACCTTGAACTGGATAAGGCTAAGTCTCGCACATGAAGAGGAGGAGTTCACCCTCTCCAGGGCGTCTGCCCATGTCCCCTCCTCAATCTGCTCCCCCAGCTCCACCTCCCACTTAGACTTCAGCTCCTCAACCGACACCTCCTCCACCTCTTGCATCACCTGGTAGATGTCAGGCACCCTATCCCTTACCCCCCGCGGGGGCAGCGAAGGGAACCCCTCCCCCTGCCACCTAGCAAACGCCTTGACCTGAAGGTACCTGAACATATTCCCCGGGGCGAGCTCAAACTTCTCCTCCAGTTCACCCAGGCTCGCAAACCTCCCGTCAGGTCTCCCAACTTCCTAATGCCCGCCCTGTGCCACCCCAGGAACCTGCCATCCATGTTCCCTGGGACAAACCGGTGGTTCCCCCGCAGTGGGGCCTCCACCGAGTCCCCCACTTCCCCTCTGTGTTGCCTCCACTGCCCCCAAATTTTGAGGGTAGCCGCCACCACCGGGCTCGTAGTGTACCTCGTTGGAGGGAGCGGCAACGGCGCCGTTACCAGTGCCTTCAAGCTCGTGCCTCCACAGGACGCCATCTCCATCCGTTTCCATGCTTCCCCCTCCCCATACATTACCCACTTACGTACCATCGAGTCGTTAGCCGCCCAATAGTACCCAGAGAGGTCGGGCAGCGCCAGCCCCCTCTATCCCTGCCCCGCTCCAAAAAGACCCTCCTTACCCTCGGAGTCCTGTGCGCCTAAACAAATCCCAGAATGCTGCTGTTCACCCTCCTAAAAAAGGCCCTTGGAATGAAAATGTGGGGAGGCACTGAAACAAAAACCCCGGGAGCACCGTCATTTTAATGGACTGTACTCTACCCGCCAGCGACAACGGCAGCATGTCCCACCTTTTAAATTCCTCCTCCATCTGCTCCACTAACCTAGTAAAATTAAGCTTGTGCAGAGTCCCCCTAGCCACCTGAACCCCAGGTACCTAAAACTCCTCACTGCCCTCTTTAGCGGGAGTCTACCAATCCCCTCCTCCTGATCTCCCGGTTGTACAACAAACAGCTCGCTCTTGCCCAGGTTCAATTTATAGCCCGAGAAACTCCCAAACTCAGCAAGAATCTCCATCACCTCCGGCATTCCCCCCACCGGGTCTGCTACATACAGCAGCAAGTCGTCTGCATACAGCGACACTCGGTGCTCCTCCCCACCTCGCACCAAACCCCTCCACCTCCCCGACTCCCTGAGAGCCATGGCAAGAGGCTCAATTGCCAACGCAAAAAGCAAGGGGGACAGGGGGCACCCCTGCCTCGTCCCACGGTGGAGCCTGAAGTACTCGGATCTCCTCCCATTTGTCGCTACACTCGCCATCGGGGCCTCGTACAGCAACCTCACCCATTTAATAAACCCCACCCCAAACCCGAACCTCTCCAACACCTCCCACAAATACCCCCACTCAACCCTGTCAAAGGCCTTCTCCGCATCCAATGCCACCACAATCTCCGCCTCTCCTGCTGCCGGCATCATTATCGCATTTAGCAGCCTTCGCACGTTAGTGTTCAGCTGCCTCCCCTTCACAAAACCCGTCAGATCTTAATGTTCCACCCCCGGCACCCAGTCCTCTATTCTAGTGGCCAAGATCTTCGCCAGCAACTTGTCCACATTCAGCAGTGAAATTGGCCTGTATGATCCGCACTGCAAGGGGATCCCGCTTCAGGATCAGGGAAATCAGCGACCGAGACATCGTCGGGGACAAAACACCCCCCTCCCATGCCTCGTTAAAGGTCCTAACCAACAGGGGGCCCAACAGGTCCACATATTTCTTATAAAATTCAACCGGGAACCCATCCGGTCCCGGCGCCTTCCCCGACTGCATGTGGCCAATCCCTCTGACTAGCTCCTCCAACTCGATCGGCGCTCCCATTCCCTCTACCTGCTCCTCCTGCACCCTTGGAAATCGCAGCCTGTCCAAAAAGCTCTCCATTCCCCCTCCCACCACCGGCGGCTCCGACCGGTACAGTTCCCTGTTGAAGTCCCTAAAGACCTCATTGACCTCTGCCCCCTGCCGCACCACATTCCCACCCCTATCCTTCACTCCACCAATCTCCCTAGCCGCGTCTCGCTTACGAAGCTGATGCGTCAACATCCTGCTCGCCTTCTCTCCATACTCATAGACCGCTCCCTGCGCCTTCCTCCACTGTGTCGCCGCCTTCCTGGTGGTCAATAAATCAAACTTGGCCTGCAGGCTACGCCGCTCCCCCAGCAATCTCTCCTCCGGGGCCTCCGCGTACCTTCTATCTACACTCAGCAGCTCCCCCACCAGTCTCACCCTCTCCCTCCTCTCCCCCCTCTCCCTATGGGCGCGGATGGAGATCAGCTCCCCCTAATCACTGCCTTCAGAGCCTCCCACACCATCCCCCCCCGGACCTCCCCCGTATCATTGACCTCGAGGTACCTCTCGATACATCCCCGGACCTTCCTACACACCACCTCATCAGCCAACAGCCCCATGTCCAGACGCCAAAGCGGGCGCTGGTCCCGCACCTCCCCCATCTCCAGATCCACCCAATGCAGAGCATGGTCCGAAATCGCAATGGCCGAATACTCGGCCTCCTCCACCCTCGGGACCAGTCCCCTACTCCGAACAAAGAAATCAATGCGGGAATAAACCCTGTGCACATGGGAGAAAAAAAAGAGTACTCCCGAGCCCTCGGCCTCCCAAACCTCCAGGGATCCACTCCTCCCATCTGGTCCATAAACCCCCTCAACACCTTGGCCGCCGCCGGCCTCCTGCCTGTCCTTGAACTAGAACGATCCAGTAGGGGATCCAGCACCATATTGAAGTCCCCCCACATGATCAAGCCCCCCACCTCCAGGCCAGGAATGCGGCCCAACATACGCCTCATGAAACCAGCATCATCCAAATTTGGGGCGTACACATTTACCAACACCACCCTCTCCCACTGCAGCTTACCGCTCACCATCACATATCTGCCGCCACTATCAGCCACCACCTCAGACGCCTCAATCGCCACCCTCTTCCCCACCAGGATCGCAACCCCCCGGTTCTTCGAGTCGAGCCCTGAATGGAAAACCTGCCCCACCCACCCCTTCCTCAGACGGACCTGGTCCGCCTCCTTCAGGTGGGTCTCCTGGAGCATGGCCACGTCCGCCTTCAGATGTGAAAACACCCGGGCTCGCTTAACCAGCCCATTCAACCCCCTCACGTTCCACGTAATCAGCCGGATCAGTGGGCACCCCGCCCCCCCCTCCCCCGTCGACTAGCCATAGCCCATCGACTGCTCGCCCCTGGCCAGCACCCCTTCGGCCCGTTTCCCACGGCGATAGAACCTCACCCTGACCCCCCCCCCCGACCCACACCAACTCCTCCCTGGCCAATCCAGCAGCAACCCGGTATCTTCTCCCCCCCCCCCCCCCCCCCCCCTCCCAGGCTAGGACCCCTCCTAGCCGCGACGCTCCCTCCATAGTACTCCCGTGAGCCAGCTGACTTCTGCTGACCCCGGCAGCCCCCGCCCTAACTCCGACACCTCCCGATGTGAGGTCACCCCTCCTCCCCTGCATCAGCTTCTTGGCACCGCTTAAGCGTGGGAAAACGGATCTGATAGCCACGCCCCTTGCCACCAGCTCCACCCCCTCGAAACCAGAGAAAAGCCCGCGCTTTCACACTGTCCCACCCCACCCCACCCCCGCAACGCAGCTCCCAAACAGCAGTCCCAACCCATCCACCAACTCCGTACAAAAAAAAAACACATCAACCACAAACCCCAATACCCCCCTTAAAACACACAACCATAACCAACATCATCCGAAAGCGAGAGAAAAAACAGAAACAAACAGAATAACCAGCAACAGCATAAACAGTGATACAGAAATACAAAACTCCCCCAGCCCCCAATCTCTAGTTCGAGTCCAACTTTTCAGCCTGCACACAGGCCCACGCCTCCTCCGGGGACTCAAAATAGTAATGCCGGTCCTTGTAGGTGACCCACAGGCGCGCAGGCGGCAACATGCCAAACTTCACCTGCTTTCTGTGGAGCACCGCCTTCGTCCGGTTGAACCCGGCTCTCCGCTTAGCCACCTCCGCACTCCAGTCCTGGTAGATACGCACTACCGAATTCTCCCACTTGCTACTCCTCACCTTCTTGGCCCATCGCAGAACACACTCCCGGTCACTATACCGATGGAACCGCACCAGCACCGCCGCAGGGGTTCATTTGCCTTAGACCGCCTGGCCAGTACTCTGTGGGCCCCCTCCAGCTCCAGGGGTAGATGGAAGGATCCTGCCCCCACCAGCGAGTTCAGCATCACGGCCACATAGGCCGGCAGGTCCGACCCCTCCAGCCCCTCCTCGAGGCCCAGGATCCGCAAGTTCTTCCTCCGTGTTCGAAACTCCATCTCCTCGAACCGATCTTGCCACTTTTTGTGAAGCGACTCGTGTATCTCCACCTTCCCCACGAGGGCCGAAACCTCATCCTCGCGCTCAGAGGCCTGCTGCTGCAACTCGGAAGTATCGCTGCACCCTGGGTTGTCTGGGTCTCCAGCAGCTTACTAGTCGTTACCTTCAGGGTAACAACTCCCCTTTCAGCTGCGTAAAATAGCACAGAAGGGCCGCCTGCTGCTCCTCAGCCCACTGCCTCCACTCCTCAGGGGCTCCACCGGCCGCCATTTTGTCCACCTTCCCCTGCTTCTCCAGGGGAGCTGCTGCCGTTTTTCTCCTCGCCCCACTCCGAGTCCGCACCATAAATCCCGGGGGGTTTTGCTCCAGACCCCTTTATCCACCGGGAATCGTCGAATCAGCGCTGTTTGGGGCCCTTAAAAGAGCCCACAAGTCCTATTAAAGCGGGAGCTGCCGAACGTGCAGCTTAGCTCCGCATAGCCGCAACTGGAAGTCCTGAACCAACATTCTATATAACTAACATAATTTGCGAGCTTTTATACTCTACCCCATCCGATGAAGGCAAACATGCCATATGCTTTCTTTACCACCATTTCTATATGTGCTGTCACTTTTAAGGAACTGTGGACCTGCACGCCCATGTCTGTGTCTATGCGCCTGATGGTTCAGCCATTTATTTTATAGCTCCCACCTGAATTGGATGTCCTAAAATGTATCACCTTACATTTGTCCAGGTTAAATTCCATCTGCCCTTTCTCCACCTAATGTTGCAGCCTATCTATATCCTGTACACAACAATGACTACATTTCAAAATTATAAACAAAATCCTGGAAATACTCAGCAGGTCAGGCCACATCTAGGGTGGGAAATAGTTAACATATGAGGTTGATGACCGTCAGAACATAATTACTTCATCGCTGTAATGTGCTGACCTGAGTGTTCAAAGCTCTGTTTATGCAAGTCTTTGACTTTGGTAACATTCAGATGGCTTGGAATGCCTCAGTGGCTAGCTACTGAACCATCAGCAGTTCCAGGCAGTGGGCATTTGAGTGGGTCAATTACCTTGTTTGACACTCTTCCACGGCAATGTCTCACCTGCATGTCCCTGACTAGGGAACAGTGTCCGCCAACATGCTTGAGGTCTTCGACAACTAGTAGCATCAGGAACTGGAGTGCGTCATCGTCCTTGGAAATGTCATCTTAATTTGATTAAACTAACTTGCTGTAATAGTTGCAAAGCAAGTGTGACCACTCACTCGACAGATAAACTAACGGGTTTATTGGAGGAAACAACAAATTACAGGACGGAGATAAGAATACTTCCAAACTCCATGACTCCCAGACTCCAACTGTCAAACTATCGCCTCTGCAATTGGCCTAATGGGTCATGTGACACCTGATAACTCCTCCCCACCCCCAAAACAAAAGGGGCATCTCACCACATTCCTCCTCTTCAATTTCTTAATTTTTTACAATAAACTGTTTACAATATTACACAGCAAAAGGGGGGGAACCTTAACACAGTCTCCCAATAAGTAGTCTATCTCGAGATCTTCTAATTCATTTAGAGTGTTGTAATTCTTTAGCAGTTGATGTAGTTTCATCTGAAATGACAGTAGTGTTTTGTATGTGAATAGGAAACAAGCAGGTCTAAGTTGTAACTTAAATTCTTTTCCGAGATGAAATGGTCAAAATTGCTTGGACTTGTTGTAATGCCAACCGTGAAGAATCATACATTTGCCCTTATATAATAGGTCAGGGGCAACACGGTGGTGCAGTGGTTAGCACGATTGATCCTGGCCCCGGATCACTCTAGAGTTTGCATATTCTCCCCATATCTGTGTGGGTCTCATCACCACAATCCAAAAAGATGTGCAGGGTTGGTGAATTGGCCACGCTGAATTGCCCTCAATTGAAAAAAAGAATTGGGTACTCTTAAATTTAGCTTTTTTAAAAAATATAATAAAAGGTCTCTTTGCGTCCTTTTGCTTGTTGTGCCAATACAGATAGCGTGTCCAAGAAGTTGAAGGCGAGGATGATTTACTTTGGCACTGGTGGCGGTGGCAAAGGAAGACAACTCAATGCATCTGCATTTGCAATATTTGGTCACTGTATCTGCGGAGCTTGCACGTTCTCCCCGTGTCTGTTTGGGTTTCCTCCAGGTGCTCCGGTTTCCTGCCACAAGTCCCGAAAGACCTTTTTCGATGAATTGGACATTCTGAATTCTTCCTCAGTGTACCCGAACAGGCGCCGGAGTGTTTCGACTAGGGGATTTTCACAGTAACTTCATTGCAGTGTTAATGTACGCCTACTTGTGACACTAATAAAGATTATTATTATTATTAAATCCTGAAACAGGCTTTCTATTGTACATTGGAATATCGTAAACGCTGAAGACATTTTGAATGACAGCTGGGTAATTTGAAATAAGCTTTTGTGGGTGTTAATTGGCATGACTTCCCTCAATGCCTCGTCCAACCCCAACTGCTGGTAGGCATGACTCATGTCAAGTTTCATACAAGTGAAATCCCCAGCTAATTTGGCATATTGGTCTTCAATTCTAGGTATTGGGTACCGATCCAATTTGGCAGCTTGATTGGTTGTCATCTGCCAGATTCTGGCAGTCCCATCCGACTTAACCATAGGTACAATTGGGACAGCCCAATCAGAAAACTGCACGGGCTTAATTATTCTTAAGTCCTCCAGCAGTTTGAGCTCAGCTTCTACTTTTTTGTGTAAAGCATAAGGTATTGGACAAGCTCTTTTATATATGTTCCTTCTAATTGGTAAGCATTACTCAACAGTAAACTAACAATTAGGAACTGGCAGTCTGATCATCAGACAATTAGACTGAGTTAGGTGGATAAAAGAGAATGGATGGGCGTAAGTAGCAATGCCCACTGAAAATGGACTCGTAACAGGCCAGTGCCATACTTGAGTTAGAGAGTGGAAATGAGCTTTGACACATCACATCACAGCAGTAGTGAAGAAATGGCTCAGGCCCAGCAAAGCCAGGAGCAATGCTGGCCTAGAATAATCCAAAAATAACAGGAGTTTTCAAAGTGAATGTGTCAAATTCTATCTGACAATGCTCCTATTAAATTCCTTGGGCATTTACTACATTAGCTTGCAGTTTTAGTGTTGATTGGAGGGACAGGATTAAGCAGTATTGAGGGGGAAAAGATTAAATATAAAAAGAGGCAATAATGGGCCATTTACTGTGCCTCTGGAATAGTACGAAAACATATGCTTGCTTTCGTAAATTTATCACAAATTTAAAAATCCTAGTATACATATTAAGACTTACCCCACATTCAACATTCAAACGGTCATGATTTAAGACATTTACATGTATTCCAGAAGTCCTACCTTGCCTCTTTTTGCTCCAGCCAGAAGGTTGCCAATTGAGGAATGGCACGGTGGCACAGTGATTAACACTGCTGCCTCACAGCACCTGGAACCCAGGCTCAATTTTGACCTTGGGTGACTGTGTGGAGTTTGTAAGTTCTCCACGTATCTGTGTGGGTTTCTTCAGGGTGCCTAGGTTTCCTCCCACAGTCCAAAGATTAGGTGGATTGGCCAAGCTAAACTGCCCCTTAGTGTCTAAAAAAACAGGTTATGGCAATAGGGCGGGGGTGTGGGCCTGGTGGGATGCTCCTTTGGCGGGTTGGTGCAGACTCGATGGGCTCAATGGCCTCCTGTATTGGAGCTTTTCTATGATATGGTGCCCTTTTTGTGCACTAACAAAAAACAAAAGCTTTGATGGAAATTGTGGTGATGTGCCTTTTGTTGGGGGGGAAGAGTTAATGTGGGTCACATGACCCATCAGGTCAATTGAGAGAGGCAGTTTGAGTCTGGGAGTTGTGGAGTTCAGAAGCATTCTTATCTCTGTCCCGTATATAGTTTCCCCCAATAAACACCTTGTTAGTTTATCTGCCAAGCTGGTCGTCTTCACTTTACAGCTATTACAACTGGCAAAGAGGTAAATCAGAGCATTTTCTGTCGTCTGCTACAAATCGGGAGGGCAGTCCTCGCATTGAACATCTTTAGATAACATTTCTGCAACAACGTGTAAGTGCTAAAATGCCATTGATTGGGAAATTCAAACAATTTAACCCTGAAATAGAACAGTGGGTCCAAGATAATGAGCAACATCCTGTGGTGCTCAGACTTACAATATTATTTAAAATCTAACATCTCTAGAGGCCCCCGAAAAACGTTCGAGCAGCTTGTTGCATTAGTCAAGGAACACTTAAATCCAAAACCATCAGTGATTATGCAGCTATATAAATTTAATTTGACAATGAGAAACCCAAGGGAGACGATTGCAGCGTTCATGGCACGGTTTAGGCAGTTGGCTGAGCAGTGTAAATTCAGGTCAATACTCAATGATATGTTGAGAGATAGATGAGCTTGCAGTGTGGATAACCTCAATATACAACAAAACAAAAATAGCAGAGACAAATTAACTTGGCTGGAGCATTGGAAATTGCTCCGGCTACAGAAAGCACTCAAGGAGGTACATTACAATTGCAAAGAGTGCAGGCAGGCGAGGTGAACCAACTTTGGCGGGAAACTGCTGGTAGTCATGGCGCCAAGGATGAGGGGACAGAAAACTGTGAGCAGAAGAGTAATAAGCAGAGTTGTAGAAAATCAGGTCACCAGAACGGGAGCTGAGTCGAATGCACCCAATGCAGGAGAATGCACCCCCCAAGAAAGATTTAAATTTAAAGATGCAACGTGTTTTGCTTGGAGCAGAAGAGGACACAGCAGGATTAAAAGCAGAGCCAAACAAAGCCTACTAGGGATAAACAAAAATAAACTCCAACTCCAGTGCATAGTTTAGAGAATGACTCCAAAGAGTCTGAAATGTACAGATTGAACAACATTAAACAAGTCAGCCTCAATCGTAATAGTGTTAATGGCGAATGGTCAACCACTAAGTATGTAAGTGGATACAGGAACTTCTGCCATTGTCATAGGAGAGCAGACGTATCGATATTTGCAAGGTGGGGTCCAGCCTTGAAATTAAAATGTAAACGGTCAGACTGACCATGTACACTGGAGAAGCTTTCAGGATATTGGGAACAACAACAGCAACAATAACATGCCATCAGTCAGCCCAGTTATCCATCATCGTGGTAAAGGGCCAAGAACCCAGTTTTATAGGCTGAGACTGGCTTCGTCAAATCAAATTGAAATGGTTTGACATTTTCAGCATCAATGAAGGCATTTTCCATGGAACATAAGGAAATACCAATAAGTATCTCAGAATATACTGGGCAAGATACAGGATATCAAAGCAATGATCCACATTCATCCTGAGGCAACACCCTCAGTTGGGACTTGTGGGAGGAACTGGAGCACCTGGAGGAAACCCACGCATGCACAGGGAGAACGTGCAGACTCCATACACAGTGACCCAGGTGGGAATCGAACCTGGGACCCTGGCGCTATGAAGCAACAATGCTACCCACTGTCTAAATCCACTGTGAAGGTTATTTTGCACAATGGATGATGAGAGAATCACAACATCCTAGGAATATAAGTGTCTATGTAAATTCCAAGCCAAATGAGTGCACTCAACTGACAAAATGCCTCTATTATCATTATATAATGCTTTTGAGGATACATTTTTTAAAAATAAATTTAGAGTACCCAATTTATTTTTTCCAATTAAGGGGCAATTTAGTGTGCCTATCCTCCACATTTTTGGGTTGTGGGGGCGAAACCCATGCAAACACGGGGAGAATGTGCAAACTCCACACGGACAGTGACCCAGATCCTGGATCAAAACTGGGACCTCAGCGCCGTGAGGCTGCAGGGCTAGCCCACTGCCACCGTGCTGCCCCTTTTGAGGATGCATAAGGTTCTCATTCTGGTCTAATTTTTTTAGCTGAGTGCTATTATCTATGATAATATGAGACTTACTCCAAAACCTTTGCTGAGGACACTTTAGAAATAAGAGTAGCCAAGGCTTGGCTATCCTGATTTTCAATCTCAATCCAACTCTTTTGCTTAGGAACATCCCCACAAGAGATTGGTGAGAAAAATCGTAACCTCCATTGCGGTGATTTGTTGCTGCTCCAAATTGCTGCAGTACTGTGTTGAATACAGACTAAATGGGTTTAACATTTAACAGAATGCATAAAAGATGTGGCAATCCAAAGCTAGGCTAGATTTCACTAATTTTGTCAAAATCTAAATGGAAAGAAATGTGTTTATATGGGATTTTTCTTGACCTCAGGGTGTCCTGAAGCACTTTACAACCAATTAAGTGCTTTTACACTGTTGTAATGTAGGAAACATCTTCGGCAATTTGCACACAGCAAACTCTCACAAACAGCAATGAAATAAAATACCAGATCTTCTGAATTTTATGGTAAGAGTTTAAGGGTAAATGTTGACCTGAACAGAAGGAAAACTTTTCTTCTTTTTTTCAAACAGTGCCATAGAATCTTTTATGCCAACCTGAAAAGGAAATATGAACAGCACATTTCTGTCCATTTAATGCCTCATTTGAAAGGTGGCACCTTTAACACTGCAGCACTTCTTCGAAAGCAACTTCTCAACCAATGATCTCTGCCACTGAGAAGAACAAGGACATCAAATGTATGGGAATACCACCCCTCAAAGTTCCCCTTTAAGCCACACACCATCCTGACTTGGAACTATTCCTAGCCTGGATGTGTGCAGCTCCAACAACACTCAAGCAGCTCGACACCATCCAGGACAAATCAGTCCGCATGATTGCTTCTCCTTCCCTCCACCACCAACGAACAGTGGCAGCCGTGTGTACCATCTACAAGATGCACTGCAATAACTCACCAAGGTTCCTTTCAATCAAAATAAATATTTCATTTACGATTAATCAGGTTTGCTAAATTCAAACCCACGATCACTACCATCTAGGGCAAGAGCAGCAGCTACCTGGGAATCCCACCACCTGGAGGTTCCCCTCCAAGTTACTCACCACCTTGATTTGGAAATGTATTGCCATTCTTTCACTCTCGCTGGGGCAACATCCTGGACCTCCCTCCCGAACAGCAAAATGGGTGTACCTACACCTCAAAGACTGCAGTGGTTCATGAAGGCAACTCACCACCACCTTCGGAAGGGCAACTAGGGATGGGCAATAAATGCTGGCCTAACTAACAACGCCTACATCCCGTAAATTAATTTTAAAATATTTTTCACTGGATCAAAATCCTGTAACTCCCTTACAGATAGCACTGTGGATGTACTTACATCACATGGACTCCAACAGTTCAAGAAGGTGGCTCAACACCACCTTCTCAAGGGCAGTTAGGATGGACAATAAATGCTGCCTTAGCCATCAACATCACATCCCATGGAAGAATAAATAACTTTCTCAGTACTGCGCTGAAGTATCAACCTTTGTAGTCAAGTCTCTGCAATGGGATTTCAAACCACAATCTTAGATTCAATAAGTGTGCTCAGAATTAACATGTGAATTACAGCCAATTAATCTCCTAAATTTACCTTAATTCATGTATGAATTGGAGTTTTAAATTGTTACTAAAAGTATAAAATTGGTGAAAAACTCAGTTGGTCAGGCAGCGTCTACGAAGTGACAGTAGTTTTATGTCAAAGATTTTTCCATCAGAATTGTTATTAAGAGCTACTTTTAGGTATCCTAGGATTGTAGTGTTAAAACAAATTTTGGCTCCAAACTATGAGCTTTTTAACAATGATATTGTGTTTAATCTCAAAACAGATGAGCATCTGTGCAAATTGTGTCACTTTGATCACAACTGATTTTAGCCCAATGTTTTGATAATTCATTCATTCTGTTCAATCAGTATCAATTGTTAGATTTATTAATTCTGGAAGAAAACAATAAAGATGTCATTGCATAAGACATGCAAACTGTCAATGGAAACTATCAATCCATTTGAGTGAGGAAGCCATTTATTTAAAACCCAAATTAAAACAGTAGCCAACAATAGTCAACTGGAATTTCCATGGAAATTCTCCCAATCTCCTGCCTTAACTTAAGTGGAAGATTGTGCAGAGAAAGCAAAAAAAAATCTTTATTATTGTCACAGGTAGGCTTGCATTAACACTGTAAGTTACTGTGAAAATCCCCTAGTCGCCACACTCCTGCAGCTGTTCAGATACACTGAGGGAGATTTCAGAATATCCAATTCACCGAACAAGCACGTCTTTGGGATTTGTGGGAGGAAACCAGAGCACCCGGAGGAAACCCACACATGACATGGGGAGAATGTGCCGACTCCAAACAGGCAGTGACCCATGGCAGGAATCGAACCTGGGATCTTGGCGCTGCGGAGCAATAGTTTGATTTGATTTATTGACACATGTACCGAAGTACAGTGAAAAGTATTTTTCTGCTGCCAAGGGAACGTACACAGTATGTACACAGTAGGAAAAAAAAGGATAATCGACAGAGTACATTGACAAATGGTACATTGACAAACAGTGATTGGTTGCAGTGCGGAACAAGGGGCCAAACAAAGCATGAGCAATAAATGGGTGCTAACCCAGTGCGAACCACTGTGCTACCATGCCACCCTTAAAGAAGTACTGTTTTTGGAGAGTCAGTTTACAGCACCAAAAGAGACAATTTGGCCCATCATGTGTGCTAGTCCCATTTTCCAGCACTTGGAATAGGATCAAAAAAATAAATATGATTTTCAAAAATGCATTTCAGAAAAGCACAGTTGCTGTTAGAAACATATTTCCTACATATTTATGCAGAAAATGTGTGATTCATCATATTTATAAAAGCCCTTTGTTCCCTGCACCAATTGACTATGTTATGAAGTAGTACTGGAGGATAAAGTATGTGGGAGTGCAATAGATTTAACAAGTGAAGTTCTGATGCTGCTGGCAGAAATACATGGGAAAGTCACAGCCCATTCTAAGACAATCTGGTAGTTTTGGTATTCCTATAAATATTAGAGTCAGTGAACATTTTAGAATAGGTTAGATACTTTTGGCAGTGAAGACGTTTTGATACCTTTCAATCAAAATAAATATTTCATTTCAGATTAATCAGTTTTGCTAAATTCATCTATTTCTTGCCAATTTGTCCACAATTTTGGAGTAGCAGCAGTGTCTACTGTCCACAATGGACTACTGATAAGAGCAAGACACAACTTGACGGCGTACACTACCTTAAAGGAAAGCAGTTATTTTATACACATAAGTTGAATTTATATGATGTGGAGATGCCAGTGTTGGACTGAGGTGGGCACAGTAAGAAGTCTTACAACACCAGGTTAAAGTCCAACAGGTTTGTTTCGAATCACTAGCTTTTGGAGTGCAGCTCCTTCATCAGGTGAATTTATATAGCACCTTTTAATACAGTAAAACATATCCAAGGTGCTTCACAGGAGGATGATTTTAAAACTAAACTTGATACTAACCCACACAGATATTCAGATAGATGACCAAAAGATTAGTCAATCATCACAAAGCAGATGAGGTCAGGAGAGGGATATCCAGAAGATGGAAGTGTGTTAAAATATCAGATTCATGGGCGACAGGGTGGCGCAGTGGTTAGCACTGGGACTACAGCGCTGAGGACCAGGTTTGAATCTCGGTCAGTCCGTGTGGAGTTTGCACATTCTCCCCGTGTCGGCGTGGTTTTCATCCCCACAACCTAAAGATGTGCAGGTTAGATGGATTGGCCGCGCTAAATTGCCCCTTAATTGCAAAAAAATAGAATTGGGTACTCTAAATTTTCTTTTAAAATATCGGATTCACAGGAAGTCAGGATTTGAGTTACGCAGAGATGTGGATGGAGGAAATTAGTGATGAGCCACAGACAGATTTGAAAACAAAGGCACTTAAAAAATACTAAGACATTAATAAGGGGATCAGGGGTTATGGGGAGATGGCAGGAGAATGGGGATGAGAAAAATATCAGCCATGATTGAATGGCGGAGCAGACTCGATGGGCTGAGTGGCATAATTCTGCTTCTATGTCTTATGACTGGGCCAGGAACCAATGTAGATCAGGGAGCATGGGAGCGTTCGGCGAACTCGACCGTGCAAGTTAGAACACAGGCAACAGAGTTTTAGAAGTAATGGTGAAATATCGCACTGGCCAGTTACTCGTTGGAACTAGGTCTGGAGATAGCTCCCCATGAAAACATGGGGTTTAAAAATCAGAATTGTTAAACTTTTTTAAAATTATATTTCCGACCTGAGGTGCGCCTGGCCTGCGCGGGTGGTGCCAGGCCCCATCACCATGGTGCCCGGGCCCGTCATTCTGACCCCATACAGGATGTGTTTCCGGGTGAGGAGCTGGAGTTATTGATCCATCAACATTAAGGCCAGCTACAGTATGGCGGACCGTGGAGGTAAGCTGGGTGGAAGCGGCGTGCTCCTCCAGTCGGTTAAATGTATTTCTGCGTCAGAGGGTTTATGCGGAGTGGCTGGACAGGCCGGATTGAGAATGGAGAAGGTGCATCTGCTCGGACTAATTTGGTGATGATCCGGCGGAATATGTCCGCCTTCGGTCTGATCCTTGCCTTTTAAGTAGATGCGTGTTTTAATTTCAGTTATAATGCACTAAACATGCAATTCACTGTTTTCTAAAGACCGCGCCATTGAGTTCATGGCAAACACATCTCGGAGCCCCTCACATTTGCCATGGAAAGTGAAGTTTATCCCCCACTGTTAGACGTGTTATCAAAATTACATCAGTTAGTTTCTGATATAAATCAGGATTTAAAATTTATTTCAGGTAATAGGCGTGAAGAAGCGGGCAGCAATTTAACATGACCTTCGCATTTGAGAATGCCCATCCCCAAATGAAATCTCCAGTGGATTATAAATCTGACAACCAGTAACCCGGAGGATCTGCACAGAAAGTTGATTGAATGCGATGTTTGCTCATTGAAGGAAAGATGTCATATTGAGCAGTTTGTGTGATCAATGCATTTTCTTCCAAGTGCCAGATGCTCTTTCTCCCGATTAGATGTTTTTCAGCGTTGAAGTGAAGCCTACTCGAAATTTGTTTTTTTCCCCCCAGAACCGCAAAACTGCCAAACTCTGTTCACTCTGTTGTTGTTTCTTTCTACAATCTCCGGGTTTTAAAAGCTCAAGCCTATTGAACTGCTATCTAATATCTTATTATTTTCCTTTGTGTTGTCTTCGGGCTCTTGGTCTTGGGTTCTTAAACATTCAACAAAGCTTTGTAGGTAGGTCATTTAAGCTGGTTTGGTGTGAACAGATGGCATTGCCAGTAACGAAAAGAAAAAATACCGTTTGCAAACATTTAAACATATAGAAATGTATTTTAAGGCAGGTGTGTTACAAATTTAAGCCAAATTGGTGATTGTTACACATATGACAATAACTTGCATTTAGATAGGGCTATTAATGAAACATCACAAGAAAAGTCACACGCATAATCAGACAAAACATTACACCAAACCAAAGGAGGATGATATTAGCTGGGGTGGCCTTAATCAGAGATGGATTTAAGGAAGTTCCTGAAGGCATGTTCAGAAGAACTTTCAAAGCATGGGGCCCAAGTGGTTGAAGGCATAGCTGCCAGTTGTGAGGCAAAGTGATGCAGTATGTCAGCCATCACTAGTTACAGTAGTATGCCTTTGAATCAGAAGGTTATAGGTTTAGGTTCCATTCCAAAACATCTCACTCCAGTGCATTATTAAAGGAGTGCTGCACTGTCAGAAGTGCCTGAGACATTAAATCTTTTCTCTGAGGTGGGCATAAAAGATCCCATGGCACAATCTTGTGAGGAGCAAAGGAGGTATCCCTAGTGTCCTGACCAATACTTGCCTTTCAATAAACATTACACAAATAGATTATCTGACTATTATCATGTCTGTGGGGATTTGCTTTGTACAATTTAGCTGTCACTGTTGTACATTACAATGGTGACTACATTTCAAAAGTACTTCATTGGCTTTAAACTGCTTTAGGATATCCTGTGGTAATGAAAGGTGCTGAAGAAATGCAAGTTTTTTTGCATAAAGAGCAAAAATTTGCACAAAGAAAAGTAGATGGTAGGAGTGTGGTGGTGATGGCAGTTGGTGGGTTCGAAGAGGTTATAGAGATAGGAAGTGACAAGGCCATGCTGGGATTTAAACAAAAGGATGAAAAGTTAATATTGGGGCCAGGAGCTTATGCAATGTTAAAGGACAAGAGTAATAGTGTGACAAACTTGGCGAAGAAAGATAAGGGAAGCAGAGTTGAGCTGGAACTTTAAAGTGTAGAGACTAGGAGGACATCCGGGGAGCATTGAAGTACTTAATTCTGAATATGACAGAGACATAGATGGGAATTTCAGCTCGGAGGCAGACGTAAATGTTGTTTAGGATGGCAGTAGGTGGTCTTGGTGGTAGAGAGCATATGGATTGAAACCTTGGAATTGAATGGGATGTTGAAGTTAACTATCTGAGGCTTATGGATCATAATCTTTTCAGCTAATGATAATAGATTATATTTACTATCTCTAGTACTTTTTTAAAAATTCAAAGTACCCGTTTTTTTCCAATTAAGGGGCAATTTAGCGTGGCCAATCCACCTACCCTGTACCCCTTTGGATTGTGGAGGTGAGACCCACGCAGACACGAGGAGAATGTGCAAACTCCACACGGCCGGAATCAAACCCAGGTCCTTGGCTCAGTGATGCAGCAGTGCTAACCACTGCACCCTTTGCCACCCTTCTCTAGTACCTCTGTGTTGGTAACAGACATACAAAAACCTTGAAGAGATAAAAGAGGCTGTGGAGGATGTTTGCCTTGTACTTGTTCGCTGCAAAAATGTAAAAGGTTCACTATCTTCTCGGGGATAATTAGGGATGGGCAATAGATGCTCGCTTCCCAGCGACACCCATGTCCCAGGAAATAATCTTTAAAAACTAATTCATCTGATCAGGTCTCACTGGGTGTTGGTGGTGCATCTTTTTTGTGCAAAATTAATCCTTAGTAAGTCTGACAAATTTACAGCAACTACTTTCTTTGTAATCATTCATTTGAAACATGGCTTTTGGGGGGCCGGAGTTAGTTCATATTTCGCTAAATGCCAAGTTTGTGGTTCTGAATAACACCAACGTTGCGGGTTTGATTCCCGTTCTGGCTGAAGTAGAGTTAGGACCTGTCTTCTTGTCCTGCCCCTGAGATGGAAGGCAGTGGCAAACCACCACTGACGAAAGCTGCTGAGGAAACAACTCATGATGAAGCATCAGCAGACAATGATCAAAAGACCTGCCTTCGAGCAGACATGACATGACTATGTTTTATGCAGTTCTTCATTAACATGTAATCAATCCCATGCTTGTGTGATTTTAATCTGTCATACTTCCAGATTATTATAGTTAGCAAAGGTGTTTTAGGCCAGCTGAAGTTTCAGGTATCCACATTTTCAAACCTCCTCCTTTGTCACATGTGTTAGAGGAAGAACATTTTTTACACAGAAAATGGTAATGACTTGGAAATCAATTCCTACGAGGGTGGTGGAAGCGAAGATATTTGATGATTGCAAAAATAAATTGGATAGCCACGTTAGGGGAATATATTTTCAGGGCTATGGGGATAGAGTTAACTGAGTGCCTCTACAGAATGTCAGCATGGACTTGATGGGCTGAATGGCTGTATGATGTAACTACAATTCATATGACCATTTCACCAAACCTCAACTCCTAATTGAAAATCTCAGAAACTTCCTTGCAATTGGCATTAATTCAAGGAAGTTGTGTCCCCCTTTAATTTTCCATAAAATTTAAAAATAACATCTTGCTTTTTCGTTTTGGGTTATGTCTCCCATTTTTAAAAATCTTTCCCCGTTTTAATTTTATCTGGTTCAGATTGCTGCTATTTTATTTCTAATCTTTCCTTCATTTCTATTAATGTAGAATGATCACAGCACAGAAGGAGGCCATTGTGTCTGTGCTGGCTCTTTGTATGAGTAACTCAGCTAATCCCACATCCTGACCTTTTCTCCAGAGATCATCTTCCAGTTCCCTTTGAAAACCACCATGGAATCTGCCTCCACCATACTCTTCGGCAGTACATGTGCAGGTTAGGTGGATTGGCTATGCTAAATTGTCCCTTAGTGTCCGAAGACGTGTAGGTTAGGTGGGATTACAGGGATAGATTGGGGGAGTGGCATAGATAGAGTGCTCTTTCAGAGTCGGCAGACTCAATGGGCCTCAACAGACTCTCCTTCTGCACTGTATGGATTCTATGATTCTTCATTCCACATCCTAACACTCACTGCATTAAAATCTCATTTTGAACCCCTCTATCAAATCCCTTCTCAGCCTTCTCTCAAGAGAACAGCCTCAGAACTTCAATGTATCCAGGTAACAGAAGTCCCTCATCCCTAGAGCCGTTGTCTTTAATGCCTTCACATCCTTCATAAAGTATTCTCCGGTATTGGTCACAATACCCTGGTTCAAGCCGAACTAGTGTTTTAAGAAGGTGGATGTGTTGATATTTTAAATTCCTGTTTTCTATTAACATTTTTCTTTGCTCTATTTTGATTTCAAAGTACACATTGTGTTCATTAACAAGCATCTATCTTGCATGTGATCTTTATAATGTGTTTTTTGTTTTACACATTTTGCATTGTATTAGATTCTTGCTTGTTATGTACCTATCATGAAAGCTGTCTTTTAAAATTGTTTTTAGTGGTTCCAATTAAGGGGCAATTTAGCGTGGCCAACCCACCTACCCTGCATATCTTTTGGGTTGTGGGGATGGGATCCATGCAGACATGGGGAGAATGTGCAAACTCCACTCTGGAACCTCAGCGCCATGAGGCAGCAGTGCTAACCACTGTGCCCCCAGGCCGCCAATAGCTGTCTCTGGAAGTGTCTGCATTGATTGAAAGGTGGCAGATAGAATTGCCAGAGCAAATTCAGCATTTACCAATTTACCCAAGACACCGTGGAGGAAACAAGATATCAAACTTATAACAAAACTTGCTGTGTACAAAGCTGTGGTCAGCTATCCTCCAATATGCCTGTGAGAAAGACTACCAACCCTAGACATATTAGACAGTTGGACAGGTTCCACATGAGATGCTAAAAGCAAATTACTGCAAATGCTGCAATCTGAAACAAAAACAGAAAATACTGGACAATCTCAGCAGGTCTGACCGCATCTGTGGAGAGAAAAGGGAGCTAACGTTTCGAATCTGGATGACTCTTTGTTTCTGTTTTTGTTCCACACGAGATGCATTAGAAACATCATGTGTATCAAATAGGAGTACAAAGTATCCAACGCTGAGGTACTTCAAAGAGCAGAAATGGTTGTAATTTAAGAATTCATCATCAGAGCTAAGGTCAGATGGGATGGACATGCAGTATGTAAAACTGATTATAAAATCCCTGAATGTATTCACAACTTAAACTTGGACACTGCATACAATATAGGGCAAGATTAAGGTACAAGTAATCTTTGAAAATGAACATCAGGATTGTGGCATATCCACCACAGACTGGGATACAAATGCACAAAAAAAATTAAACCAGAGAGCAATCTCTAGTAGAGCTGTTGTTTCCTTCAAAAAGCAAATATAGGTAGCTAAGGACAAAGGCAAGCTAGAAAGAAAAAGGTTATCTCAACAAAATCGGACAATTCAACCTTGTCCACACTGTGGAAAGCCATGCAGGTCTGAAATCAGGCTCCACGCCGTGTGAGAACAACAGATGATTCTATCCATGCAAGAATCAGCCCTCTTTGATTGTAAAGGGAAACCAACATTTACACATTTTTCTTTGTTATGTAGCTTTTCTGAATAGTACAGTAGCATGTCTTGTTGCTGTCAGTACATACGACACTTGTGGTTGGAGTTGGGTATAATTGGAAGAATCCCTTGGGTAAATGGTGGGACAGAGAATAGTGCACAGCATTACTTGTATACCAGCAGAGACCCACAAAACATTGCAGCCTAATTAATAGCTTTATTGCAGTTACACTTTCACTATAGGATTTCTAGTTATTCTTTTACCAAAGACATAACAGAATAAACATTTCTCACTCTGGAAAATCTGTCCATCTGTAGAATTGTGTGCGGGTGTTGGATATTAACTAAATATTCACTTGTGCCCCTATAAAAAGGAACAGATTAAAACTGCAGTTGTTTGCTAAGAAGGTGTATGTTTGTAATGTGTATCTCTAAATTAATGTGGTGTAAAGATTGTTTCCAGTTCTAACCCTCACCACCTGGCTGTCTAGAGTAGAACCTTCAGATTGTATAAAACTTACACCTTTTATTAAAGATTTCCGTGGATAGGAATATTCAGAGTTCATATTAGATAGGTGTGGAAATACTAAATATGTATTTTAACACCTTATTTTAATGAGAGATCATTGAATTATTGTGATCTGAAAGTATTGACACCTGTATAGCTGTGAATGAGCCTGGTGTATGAAGCAAGACAAAATGGAAAGTGAGGACATCAGTGCTGTAAGCCGTCATTCTATATTTAAAAAGGCGGATATTCAAAACTCTGCAACCTGTATCCTAACTTGCACTAAGTTCCATTCATCCATTACCCTATACATTGACTCTCAGATAAACACCATCTTCATTTTAAAATACCCAACGCTGTTTTAAATTCCTCCATGATCTCACCCCTCTCGATTTCTGTTACCAACTTCAGCTCTCCAATCTTCATCCTTGTGTTCCTCTAATTCTGGCCTCTTGACCACACCTGCTTTTAATCACATCATCATTGGTAGTCCTACCTTCAGCTGTCAAGGTCCTAACCTCTGGAATTCCCTCCCTATACCATTCCTCTCTTTCCTCCTTTAAGACATCCCTTAAAACCTACCTCTTTGGCCAAGCTTTTAGTCATCTTCCCTAATCGTTCCATAAGTGGCTGATATATAAACCTTTGTTTGACAATGCTTCAGTGAAGTACAGTGGGATCTTATATTTTGGTGCTTTGTAAATGTAAGTTATTATTAAAATGCAGAAACCTTGATGGTTTTTTTCAAGTGTTTCAACATAAATGACCAAGGGCACTGGAGCACTGTCAAATGGTTGCTTCACACCAATGAAAATAGTAACAAAAACTGCTACAGTGTTTGTACTTGAGTATAGGTGGTGCAGTGGTTAGCACTGCTGCCTCAAGGCGTCGAGGACCTGGGTTCGATCCCGGCCCCGGGTCACTGCCTGTGTGGAGTTTGCACATTCTCCCTGTGTGTGTGGGTCTCACCCCACAACCCAAAACGATATGCAGGGTAGGTGAATTAGCCACACTAACTTGCCCTTTAATTGGGAAAAAAAGAATTGGGTACTCTAAATTTCCCCAAAAAAATAGAGTATAGGAAAGCATGGGGAATGTTCTGTTGGATTATATTCAGCTGAATGTGCAGACAGGGTCTTAGTTTAATGTCTCATTTAAAAGGTAACACCTCAAACACAGTACATGCTTAGTAGTGCAACAAAGTGAACACCTAGTGGAGCTGGAACACAGAACCTCAAGATAATCTCTTAAGTGTTACCAATGTGCTGGGCCGAAACCTGAAAGAAAAAATGATTTGCTGATGCCTTCTCCTTTAAAATATTTAGAAACCTTGATCCTACACAACAGGTGGGAACCAAAATACTTTTTGATGCTAAGATAAAAGCAAATTACTGCGGATGCTGAAATCTGAAACAAAAACAGAAAATGCTGGAAAGTCTCAGCAAGTCTGACACCATCGTGGAAAGAGAACAGCTATCGTCTGTGGAAAGAGAAAAGAGCATTTTGAGTCAATGACTGTCGGAGTTAGGATCCAGAGCTGGGTGCTCTGACAGTCATCCAGGCTCGCAACATTAGGTCTGTTCTCTCTCCACAGATGCTGTCAGACCTGTTGAGATTTTCCAGCATTTTCTATTTTTACTTTCTGATGCTACTGTGCAGTATGTCATTTTGGGAGTGGAAAAAATTAACTTCATTTGTTTTACCCACGTCGACGCTACCACCAACAAAGCACAACAGTGCCTATACTACCTCAGGAAACTAAGGAAATTTGGCGTGCCCACACTGACTCTTACCAACTTTTACAGATGCACCATAGACAGCATCCTATCTGGCTGCATCACAGCCTGGTATAACTGCTTGGCCCAAGACCGCAAGAAACCTCAGAGAGTCATGAACACAGCCTCCCTCTGCCTTGGGAAAGCGGGCAGCATAATCAAAGACCCCTCCCACCCGGCCTACTCACTCTTTCAACTTCTTCCAACGGGCAGGAGATACAAAAGTCTGAGAACACGCACAACTGATTCAAAAACAGCTTCTTCCCTGCTGTTACCAGACTCCTAAACAGCCTTCTTATGGACTGACCTGATTAATACTGCACCCCTGTATGCTTCACCTGATGACAGTGTCTATGTATTTACATTGTGTACCTTGTGTTGCCCTATTATGTATTTTCTTTTGATGTACTAAATGATCTGTTTGAGCTGCTCGCAGAAAAATACTTTTCACTGTACCTGGGTACACATGACAATAAACAAACCCATAAATAAATTATGACACCACTATGGTTTTCATACTAAAGCAAGGTTTCATTTTCTTGAGTAACTTATTAATTTGTTTTAAAATTTAGAGTACCCAATTATATTTTTTTCAATTAAGGAGCACTTTAGCGTAGCCAATCCACCTAACCTGCACATCTTTGGGTTGTGGGGGTGAAACGCAAACACGGGGAGAATGTGCAAACTCCACACGGACAGTGATCCAGGGCCGGCATTCAAACCCTGGTCCTCAGCGCCGTAGTCCCAGTGCTAACCACTGTGCCACCGTACTGCCATAAATTAAGAAAACTTAAGGGACATAACACTTTAAAATGTTCTCTTCAATTCTTACCCCACTCTTTCACATGGAATTGACTCTATGATGTATTTGTATGAATGTTGCGTGTCACTGCCATGTTGTCCACTTGGCTATTATTTATAAATTAGCCCTTTTCTGGTGAATGTTGGCAGGTCATTTGATTATGGGAAACATAGCGGCTGAGCTTAATCCCCTTTTCACCAATCCTGTTTTTAATATATTTTCTTGCTTGGAAATGTAAACGCCTTGCTTGAGGATAGACTCTCACAGCTTCAGGGATATGGCCAAATCTGATTTTGATTTTGATCTATTTCCCAGTGCACATTATTTAACAGTAGATACGAGTAGCGTTAGGAGCAGAAAGCCTGAAAAATGTCTCTTCCCCAATCAAAGACACTAAGACTAACTGGTACCACTCATATTGCTTCGGTCAGTTTATACAGATGATAATCAAAGCATGGTAAACTCAATAAACCATCAGGATGTCCAGGACATAGCTTTTGAGTAAAAGAAGCACGTCCTTGACCCCACCAATGGAGTGGAAAAGTACAACATAATGATCAAGATTGTGCTTACTTGATATTACCCAGAATAATTTAGTGTTATCTTTGTTCTCTCCTAATTTCAGTGCGAGCGATGGAGATCAAAACAATTGGCCAAACTGAAACCAATACCATATTTATACCTTTAGCTTCTCTTTATCATACCTCTTATTTCTCACAAGAGCTTGCCTATTGTCCATTCGAAAAGTAGACCAATGTTTCTACTATCCACTTTCCTTAGGTCAAAACGGTGATGGTGATTCCTATGAAGTCGTAGATCTGTTGGAATATTCAGGACGACATGAGTGGTGGGGTCGTATTTTTGGACAGAATCCTGGACCAGTTGCAGAGAAATATTCAGTAGCTACTCAATTAATGATGGGTGGCGTAACTGGCTGGTGAGTGTAGTCTTCTGTATGTTGCCAAAGCTATATGTACCACTGTAATTCTCTTCTCTCTCTCTCTCTCTCTCTCTCTCTCTCCTCCACACACACACCCCCCCCCCCCCCCCCCCCCCCCACCGCCGCAACACAATTAAGAAGGAACTGCAAACCAAAAACCTTGGAATATATAAATTGAATAAAAAGTGAGATATTTTAATATGGTTAACAATCATATGAATTTTAAAATGCTGTGCCCAGTAGAACTTTGCAAATGTTCTAACTTGTGGATTTTAGGGTCGCACAGTGATCTGTCCTTTTAACTTTGTCAGAGGGCAGCACGGTAGCATTGTGGTTAGCACGATTGCTTCACAGCTCCAGGGTCCCAGGTTTGATTCCCGGCTTGGGTCACTGTCTGTGCGGAGTCTGCACGTTCTCCCTGTGTGTGCATGGGTTTCCTCCGGGTGCTCCGGTTTCCTCCAACAGTCCAAAGATGTGCAGGTTAGGTGGATTGGCAATGATAAATTGCCCTTAGTGTCCAAAATTTCCCTTAGTGTTGGGTGGGGTACTGGGTTATGGGGATAGGGTGGAGGTGTGGGCTTGGGTATGGTGCTCTTTCCAAGATCCGGTGCAGGCTCGATGGGCCAAATGGCCTCCTTCGGCACTAAATTGTCTGAAAAAATTTCACTTTGAATTGAACCCAAATTGACGGGATGAAAATCTCCTGAAACTGCTGGCTTTTAAAGTCCTACTCGAAGTCGGATAATATTAATTCAGTTCCTGGGTACATAGCATAAAACTGTGTCTAACTTGATATCAATTTGCACTAAAGTGTCCCCTCAAATGAGATTGCTAGATTACTGGTACGTGTCTTGGAAAATAATTACTATTACAGTAGAGGTGTTCTTTAATTTATATTGACTGTTTTCAGGTAACGTTTCCTCTTTTCTGTCAATAGTATTAGCTCTCATTTATGCATTTTATCACAGGCAACATTTTTCTGCAAGGTTTATACTTTATGCTGCTGCCTCACAGGGCTAGGGACCCGGGTTCGATTCTAACCTTAGGTGACTGTCTGTGTGGAGTTTGCACATTCTCACCGTGTCTGCGTGAGTTTCCTCCCACAGTCCAAAGATGCGCAATTTAGGTGGATTGGCTATGCTAAATTTCATAGAATTTACAGTGCAGAAGGAGGCCATTCAGCCCATCAAGTCTGCACCGGCTCTTGGAAAGAGCACCCTACCCAAGCCCACACCTCCACCCTATCCCCGTAACCCCACCCAACACTAAGGGCAATTTTGGACACTAAGGGCAATTTATCATGGCCAATCCAGCTAACCTGCACATCTTTGGACTGTGGGAGGAAACCGGAGCACCCGGAGGAAACCCACGCACACGCCCCTTAGTGTCCAAAGATGTGTAGGTAGGTTGCAGGGATGAGGCAGAGGAGTGGGCCTGGGTAGGGTGCCATTTCAGAGAGTCGGTGCAGACTCGATGGGCTGAATGGCCTTCTTTTGCACAGTAGGGATTCTGTGATTGCATTAGTGTTACCAGGAGTGATTACTTAAAAATCATTGTTCCGTGCAGCACGGTGGCGCAGTGGGTTAGCGCTTATGCCTCAAGGCGCCGAGGTCCCAGGTTTGATCCCGGCTCTGGGTCACTGTCCGTGTGGCGTTTGCACATTCTCCCCGTGTCTGCAGGTAGGTTCCAGGGATGAGGCAGAGGAGTGAGCCTGGGTAGGGTGCCATTTCGGAGAGTCGGTGCAGACTCGATGGGCTGAATGGTTTCGCCCCCACAACCAAAGATGTGCAGGCTAGGTGGATTGGCCACGCTAAATTGCCCCTTAATTGGAAAAGAAAAATGAATTGGGTACTCTAAATTTATATTTTTAAAAAATAATTGTTCCAGTTCCACTGTAGAATTACTTGTTCTACATGAAGTACAGTTCCAAGGCTGTTTGCTCTGCTACCTTATAGTTTTGGTACTTTGCTTCAAGAACAGATACTGTCGACTTCTGGTGGCGGCCATGAGCTGATTGGTTGCACACAAAATGGCCCCTGCCTGGAGGAGTTGTTTCTGGCCCTTTCTACCTAGTCAATGGGTGTTTTTTGTGCAAAAAATGTGAAATGAGCGGAAGGTGTTGGTTTCTCCCTGAGTGTGTAACCCAGCAAAAGTTGGTAAGTGCCCTTGCTCAAGAGTTGGAGGACACATGTGGCGCAGCACTAACGGAGAAAATGGCAGAGGGGGAAGAGTCGCCGTCGTTTGTCACACTGCCTATGGAGCGGTCGATGGACTTTATAACAACAATCTTTATTAGTGTCACAAGTCGGCTTACATTAACACTGCAGGGAAGTTACTGTGAAAATCCCCAAGTCGCCACACTCCGGTGCCTGTTCTGGTACACTGAGGGAGAACTCAGAATGTCCAATTCACCTAACATTCATGTCTTTTGAGACTTGAGAGGAAACCGAAGCACCCGGAGGAAACCCACACAGATACGGGGAGAATGTGCAGACTCCGCACAGACAGTGACCTAAGCTGGGAATTGAGCCCGGGTCCCTGGCGCTGTGAAGCAACAGTGCTAACCATTGTGCTTATCAAGGTGGAGTTCCGGCACCTGTTTGGGTACACAGAGGGAGAATTTAGGAAAGGATTTTGGATGGACCCAGACAAGAGGGGAACCAGATGGTTGGGCAGGATCTGTGTTAGGTGGAATGGCGGATCTTAGTAGAGGACGAAGATCAGAAGCCCCCAATAAGGATTGTAACGTGGAACATATAAGGTCTAAATGGTCCAGTTAGATGTTTGTGTACCTAAAAAGGCTAAGGGCAGCTGTAGTTTTCCTTTGGGAGATATATCTGCAGGTGAAGGACCAGATGCAGTTAAGGAAGGGATGGGTGGGGCTAACGTTTCATTCGGAGTTTGACTCTAAGTCAAGGGGGGTTGCGATCCTGTTTAGTAAAAAGGTGACATTTGTGGTGACCATGAAGGTGCAGGACCGAGTGGGGGGCGGAGAGAGTTAGGTTCGTGATGGTGTGGGGTCCTGGGCAGGGGCGTCGGTTGTCTCAGGTAATGTATATGCGCCCAATTGGAATAATGCGGATTTTGTTAAGAAGCTGTTAGCATCCATCTGGGACTTGGATTCACATCAGTTGATAATGGGAGGCAATTTTATTTGTGTGATGGACCCTAAGGTGGATAGGTCTAGCACCAATTCAGTGGTCAGGTCGGGAGTGGCAAAGAAGCTGGGGGCATTTATGGATTCAGATGAGGGGATGGGGAGGGGGTGGATCTGTCGAGATTTAGGCATCCGGGAGAAAGGGAGTATTCCTTCTTCTCACATGTAAATTGAGAATACTACTGTATAGATTTTTTTTGTGATAGGGAATTCGGTGCTGTCAGTGGTCATGGGGGCAGAATACGCAAGGATAGTAATTACAGACCATGCATCATACTTTGTGGATGTGAGGTGTGAAATGGGCCAGGCACAGAGACCAGGATGGAGACTCCTGACAGATAAAAAGTTCTACGAGAAGGTGGCATTGGCGATTAAGAACTATGTGGAGCTTAATCAGAACAGGGAGGTTTCCTCCTCTATGTTCTCGAGGCATTGAAGGTGGTGACCCAGGGGAAGGTTATTTCTTATCAGGCCGACAAGGATAACGTTGAGAAAGATGAGAAGCAGAGGTTGGTGGATGCTATTGTTGAGGTGGTTTGGACTCGGGAGTTTTTAGCAGAAAGGAAGAAACTATAGGGACACTTTTACATTTTTTTTTGTAAAACATTTTATTAGGTATTTATAATTTTATAATAATAACAGTGAACAGTACACATATAAATATAGACAATGCATAAACCATCTCCATCCCTAACAAATCCCACCTAACCGGAACAGAAAATAGTCTAACACCCCTCCCCTACACCCCCCCCCCCCCCCCCCCCCCTTTTCTTATTGCCACTGCTGACAGTTTTCCCTGAAGAAGTCGAGGGAAAGAACCCGAGCATTTGGGCGAACTTAATTTTCTCAAGTCTGAGAAATCTGGCCATGTTGCTAACCCAGATCTCTGATTTGGGGGGCTTCGAGTCCCTCTAAGCTAGCAATATCCGCCTCCGGGCTACCGAGGAGGCAAAGGCCAAGATGTCAGCCTCTCTCGCCCCTGGACTCCCGGATGTTCCGACACTCCAAAAAGCGCCACCTCTGGACTCGGCACCACCCTTGTTTTTAGCACCGTGGACATTTACCATATTTACCATAGAATTTACAGTGCAGAAGGAGGCCATTCGGCCCATCGAGTCTGCACTGGCTCTTGGAAAGAGCACCCTACCCAAGCCCACACTCCCACCCTATAACCCAGCAACCCCACCCAACACTAAGGGCAATTTTGGACACTAAGGGCAATTTAGCATGGCCAATCCATCTAACCTGCACATCTTTTGACTCTGGGAGGAAACCGGAGCACCCGGAGGAAACCCATGCACACACGGGGAGAACGTGCAGACTCCACACAGATAGTGATCCAGCCGGGAATCGAACCTGGGATCCTGGAGCTGTGAAGGAATTGCGCTAACCACTATGCTACCGTGCTGACCTCTGCAAATCTCTGCCAAAATCCCCTAAGCTTTGGACATGCCCAAAACATATGGACATGGTTTGCTGGCCCTCCTGCACACCTCGCACACCTGTCCTCTATCCCAAAAAACTTGCTCATCCGGGCCACCGTCATGTTTGCCCGGTGTACCACCTTGAATTTTATCAGGCTGAGCCTGACACATGATGAGGACGTGTTGACTCTGCTCAAAGCATCCGCCCACAGACCCACCTCTATCTTCCCCCCCTCCCCCCCCAATTTGGACTTTAGCTCCACTATCTGAGTTACCTCCAACTCCATGAGCTCTTTATAGATATCTGATAGAAATCTAACTTTTAATATATAATAAGTTTAAAGGAAGAAATGGTTCAGAATCAAAATGGTTTATTCAGAAGTAAAATGGTTTATTAAGGTCACACAGTTCAAAACAGACAGGCAGTGAAAACTGCTGAATAGCATGAGAATGATCAGGTTAAAACTCCAGACAAAAGCAAGGACACATTTGTTAGTATGTAAATCTGGGCAGCGTTCCTAGCTCAGTTTTCATGACAACGGATAAAGTTTGGTTGGAACGGAATATCACAGTCACACCATATCAAAATTTGATGGACAGCCATTTCTAACAAATTGAATGAACTATAGTTATTATGGTCCAATCACAGACGGAAAGTGGACAGAACATTAAAGATAGTAATTACCTTAAAAATAGATGCCGATTTTGAACAATTCATTCTGGAATCATCTTACTTCATTTCTTTAACTATTTCCTGCGCTTTGCTCTGAAAGCCGCCATTTTGTCTATTTCCAACTTCTCTTTATTGTGTATTTTAATTTGAAGAAATCATCAAGAACTGCAATTTGTATTGAATTCAACTCAGTCATCTGTATTTGCTTGGACAAAACAAACTTTTTTTAAAACTGACCTGATCAAGAGACATTTGAAACTAACTGAATAAAGCTACAATGTACTTCACGCATGAAGCTCAGTTTTAAGTTCTGTCGAGTGATTTATAGTGCGGCAACCCACAAGATATATTAACCAAGTACAGATCTATCAATATCTGAGACCTTTCCCTCTCCCACCCCCTTCTAGAAACTACTTGTCCTATATCCCCCCGTGGCTGTAGAAGCGGAAAGATCGAAACCTACCTTCGCAAAAAATCCCGTGTCCACAGATATCTAAACCCATTCCCTCTCGGCAATTCAAATTTCTCCTTTAAATCCTCCAAACAGGGAAAGCTCCCATCTATGAATACATCTCCCATCCTCTTGATCCCTGCCCTCTGCCATCTCCAAAACCCCACATCCAGCCTCCCCGGAACAAACCAATGATTGTTACAAATTGGAGCCCAGATCGATGCTCCCTCCACTCTCATATGCTTCCTCCACTGCCCCAGACTCTCAGGGCCGCCACTACCACCACTATGCTTGTAGAGTATCGGGCCGGCGAGAACGACAGAGGTGTTGTCATCAATGCCCCCAGACTTGTGTCCTTACATGATTCCGCCTTTACTCGCTCCCACACCGACCCACCACCCGCTTCCTAATCATGGCTATGTTTCCCGCCCAGTAATAGTTGCTAAAGTTCGGCAGCGCCAACCCACCCTCCCCCCGACTACGCTCCAGCAGCAATTTCTTCACTCGCGGAGTTTTACCCACCCACACAAAACCAGAAATCACCTTATTTACCCGTTTAAAAAAGGCCTTTGGGATAAAGACAGGGAGGCACTGGAAAACAAACAGAAATCTCGGGACGACTGTCATTTTCATGGCCTGTACCCTCCCCGCCAATGACAGCAGGAGCATGTCCCACCTTCGAAAGTCCTCCTTCATTTGTTTCACTAGCCGGGTCAAATTTAGTTTATGTAACCGCTTCCATTCCCGTGCCACTTGGATCCCCAAATAACAGACGCTCCCTCCCACCACTCTGAACAGCAGCTCTCCCAGTCTCCTCTCCTGCCCCCTTGCCTGGTTCGAAACATCTCACTTTTCCCCATATTCAATTAGTACCCTGCAAACCGGCCAAATTCCCCTAAGATCCGCATAATCTTCCCCATCCCCCCTAAATATAGAGGAGGAGGTCGTCAGCATATAGCGAGACCCTGTCTGGTCTTCTCCTATCACCTCCAGGACACAATCTTCTATCCTTGAGGCCAAGATTTTAGCTAACAGTTTGGCATCGACATTCAATAGGGAGTTTGGCCTGTATGGCCCGCATAGCTCTGTGTCCTTCTCCTGCTTCAGGATCAGTGAGATCGAGGCCTGTGACATTGTTAGGGGAATAACACCCCGCTTCCTTGCCTCATTAAATGCCCTCACCAGCAGCGGGCCCAGCATCTCAGAGAACTTTTTGTAAAATTCCACTTGGTAGCCGTCCGGTCCCGGGGCCTTACCAGACTCCAGCCCCTCTGCTATTTCTTCAATCTCGATCGGGGCTCCCAACCCCTCCACCAACCCTTCTTCCACCTTCGGGAACTTCAACTCTCCCATTCCCTCCACCCCAGCTGGGGGTTCCGACTCATATAGCCGACTATAAAACTCCTTAAACACCCCGTTCACCCCTGCTGGGTCCAAGACCATATTCCCTCCTCTGTTCTTCACTCTTCCTATTTCCGTGGCCGTCTCCCTTTTCCTTAGCTGATGTGCAAGCATCCTACTGGCCTTCTCTCCACACTCATATATCGCTCTCCTCGCCTTCCTCAACTGCTCCACCGCTTTCCCTGTAGACAACAGACCAAATTCCATCTGTAGCTTCTGCCGCTCCTTCAATAACCCCGCCTCCGGGGCCTCAGAATATCTCCTGTTTACCTGGAGTATTTTCCCAACCAACCTATCTATCTCTGCTCGCTCCACCTTCTCCCTATGGACCCGTATCAATATTAGCTCCCCCTAACCACTGCCTTTAGCGCTTCCCAAACTGTTGCTGCCGAAACTCCCCCGTGTCATTTATTTCCAGATAGTTCTGGATGGAATCCCTCACGTCGGTACATCCCCTCGACTGTTAACAGTTCTACGTCCAATCTCCATAGCAGGCACTGACCACTCTCCTTGCTCAATCGGCGAATACTCGGTATCAACCACCCCCTCCAGTAAAGTCCTGTTCAAGATTTAAAAATCGATCCGTGTGTATACTTGCACATGAGAAAAGAAAGAAAACTCCTTCTGAACCTCATGGGTCTACCGCCCCCATCTGCTCCATAAACCCCTTTAGTTCCTTCGCCACTGCTGGCACCCTCCCTGTCTTTGACCTCGACCGGTCCAACCTTGGATCAATGACCGTATTAAGGCCCCCCCCCACCCCATGATCAGCTTATGCGAGTCCAGGTCCAGGATCTTCCCTGACACCCGTCTCATAAACTCCGCATCATCCCAGTTTGGTGCGTAAATATTCACAAACCCCACCAGCATTCCCTCCAGCTTCCTGCTCACCATGATACACCTATCCCCTGCATCCGCAACTATATTCCCCGTCTCAAATGACACCCGCTTATTGATCAGGATCGCGATTCCCCCCCCCAGTCTTAGAATCCAACCCTGAGTGAAATACTTGCCCGGCCACCCCTTCCTCAATCGGGTCTGATCTATCACCCTCAGGTGTGTCTCCTGTAGCATTGCCACGTCTGCCTTCAATCCCCTCAAATGTGCGAACACGAAAACCCTCTGAACTGGCCCATTCAGTCCTCTATCGTTCCATGTGATAAGCCTGGTCGGGAGGCATCATCCCCCCCCCCCCGCTGATCAACCATCACCCTTCTTAGGCCAGCCTCTAGCTCACGTCCCGTGCCTCCGTAGACCCACCCGCGGGACCCCCACCATAATCGACCTCCCATTTGTCTCCTAACAACAATCTCTCCCCTGTCAGCAGAACAATTCCCCCCTCCCCCCCCCCCCCATTAACAGAACAACAATCCCAACCCCCCCCCCCCTCAACAAACCTGATATGACCATCAATTCACAAGACACGTGGTTGGAAGTGAACAGTGGTTTTAATAGTCTTACAACTGAGCCTGCCTGCGACGAGATGAACTGCCAGCAGGCTCACAACTGCAGATCTTTATACTTCCAGTTAGTGGGAGGAGCCATGTGCGGAGCCAAGGGTGGAGCCCAGTACAAACTCCTCATCTCCCCCTACGGGCAGAGCCGCGCAACTGCTCGTATACCAAGCTTACAAAGACACAACACATACAATATAACAATGTGAATTACTAGGATTGTGATTCACCATATTCACCCCCTGTAAAAAAAATCAAGTCCAGCGGGGGTGGTGGGTCTACAAATTGAGTCGGTCCGGCGGTCGAGTCGTCCTCTGAGATCTACGAAGCACCAGGGTTGCAGCCTCTTCTGGTGGCTGGGTGGTGGCAGTCAGCGAGGGTACCATGGCGGACTCCGGGTGTGATTCGGTCCGAGCTTCGTACCCGACTGGTTCGACTGGTTACGGGGAGCGCCGGAAACCCATAGGCGCGGGGGCGTGGAGCACGGGCAGTGAACCTGCAGGCATGGGGGCGCCAGGCGTGGGGGGTTGGGTGGGGTGTAGTGTGAGGGGCATCTCGGCGGTAGTAGTGTCGGAGTTGGATCCTGCAGGCGCCAGGTCCCGGAAGGAAACAGTGTCCTGACAGGGTATTCGATGAACGCGTATTAGGGGTTTGAGTGGAGTAGGAGCACTCTCTCCATGAGTGGGTCAGTTTTGTGGGTCCGGACGTGCTTCCGGAGGAGAACTGGGCCTGGTGTCTTCAATCATGCTGGGAGCGAAACCCCTGTGGTAGTGGCCCTGGAAGAAACAAATAGCCGCTCGTGAGGGGTCTGATTGGTGGCAGTACATAGAAGGGACCTAATAGCATGGAACGCGTCGGGAGGACCTCCTGCCAATGGGTGGTCGGGAGCTTCCTGGACGGGAGGGTCAGTAGGACGGTCTTCCAGACCGTCGCATTCTCCCTCTCCACCTGCCCGTTCCCCCTGGGGTTGTAGCTGGTAGTCCTGCTCGAGGTAATGCCCTTGTCGAGCAGGTACTGGCGCAGCTTGTCGCTCATAAAGGATGAACCCCTGTCGCTGTGAAACCAAACCGGGTAAAGATGCTGTGCAGGGCTCTAATGACTGTGTGGGAGGTCATATCGGGGCACGGGATAGCAAAGGGGAAGCGGGAGAACTCGTCGATGACGTTTAATAAGAAGTACACATTCCGATTGGTCGAGGGTAGTGGCCCTTTGAAATCGATGCTCAGGCGTTCAAAGGACAGGGAGGCCTTTACCAGGTGGGCCCTGTCTGGTCTATAGAAGTGCGGTTTGCACTCCACACAGATCGGGCAATCCCTGGTGATGGGTTTTACCTCGGTGGAGAAAGGCAGATTTCGGGCTTTGATGTAGTGGGCGAGCCGGGTGACCCCCGGGTGGCAGAGGTCATTGTGGATAGCTTTCAGGCAGTCGTCATGCGTGCTGGCGCACGTGCCGCGGGACAGGGCATCTGGGGGCTCGTTGAGCTTCCCCAGTCGGTACATGATATCGTACTTGTAGGTGGAGAGTTCGATCCTCCACCGTAGGATCTTATCGTTTTTAATTTTGCCCCTTTGTGAGTTGTCAAACATAAAGGCAACCGATCTTTGGTCGGTGATGAGGGTGAACCTCCTACCTGCGAGGTAGTGCCTCCAGTGACGTTAGCTTCCACGATGGCTTGTGCTTCCTTTTCGACCGAGGAGTGTCGAAGTTCCGAAGCGGAGAGGAACCCGCGGGGAGAAAAAGGCGACTGGTCTCCTTGCCTGATTTAGTGTGGCTGCGAGAGCTACCTCTGAGGCATCGCTCTCTACCTGGAAAGGGACAGATTCATCCACCGCCCGCATGGCCGCTTTGGCGATGTCCTCCTTGATGCAGGTGAAAGCCTGGCGAGCCTCATCTGATAGAGGAAAGAGTGTGGCCTTAAATAGTGGGCGGGCTTTGTCCGCATACTGAGGGACCCACTGGGCATAATACGAGAAAAACCCCAGGCACCTTTTGAGGGCCCTGGGACAATGAGGGAGAGGGAGTTGTAAGAGGACGGTCTGGGTCGGGGCCCAGGACTCCGTTTTCCATGACATAGCCGAGGATGGCTAGCCTGGTCGTGCGGAAAACGCATTTCTCCGTGTTATACGTGAGGTTGAGTTTCTGGGCAGTCTGGAGAAATCGATGGAGGTTAGCGTCGTGGTCCTGCCGATCATGGCCGCAGATGGTGAGTTTCAGAGTTTGAAGAGGATGGATCCCAAGATGGCCACCGCCGTGGCTCGCACGTGGCGGGCGGCGAGGAAGATGGCGCCCAAGATGGCGGCCCCTATGAGTCGCACATGGCTGGCCGCGTGGAAGGGGTTGCCAAGATGGCGGCCCCCATGAGTCGCATGTGTCGGGTGGGGGCGAAGTCGGAGTACAGGCCGCAGCTTTTCGGGGCCTGCGGGCCTGTGAGTTTTGGAAACGAGTGCTCTGGGCTGCGGGAGAGTTTGGAGAGGGGGATTTCTTCGCCAGGCAGACCCGGGCATTGTGTCCTTTGCAACCGCAGCTGCTGCAGGTCGCGTTGCGGGCCGGGCAGTACTGCCGTGGGTGCTGTGGCTGTCCGCAAAAATGGCATACTGGGGCTGCGTAGTGGGTGGGTGGCTGCGCGGCGCAGGCCTGGGGCAGTCACTGGCCGGGGGCCCAGGATGGGGTCGCTTGGTCCGCAGGGAACGAGGTGAGGCTGCGGAACAAGACCTCCATGGTAGTAGCCAATTCTACAGTGTCCTCCCAAGTTCTGGGCCCTTTTTTCAAGCAACCGCTGGTGCACATAGTTTGACCTGAGCCCTGCCACGTACACATCTCTGACAGCGAGCTGTTCAACTGATACAGCTTGGTAATTACAGAACCAAGCTAAAGCTTTTAAATCCCGCAGGAATTCATCCAACGACTCCGCGGGGTGCTAGCGGTCGTACAATTGTGACGCGCGTAGACCTCGTTGATGGGCCTCATGTACATTCGATCTAGCATGGCTAGGGCCTCCGTATACGAGGTAATACTGTTAAGTTGAGTAGAGATACGGTGGCTCACCCTTGCGTGCAGTAGGCTGTGTTTCTGCTCCTCTGTAGTTTCTGATGTGCTTGATTCAGCCAGATAGGCCTTGAAACATCTGAGCCAGTGTTGAAAGATTTATTTTTCCTCTGCAGCCTGCGGATCGAGTTCTAGTCGATCAGGTTTGAGGGCTGATTACATAATTGTTTTCTTCTAGTTTCCTAAGACTATTAAATTGATGTGACCATCAATTCACAAGACACGTGGTTGGAAGTGAACAGTGGTTTTAATAGTCTTACAACTGAGCCTGCCTGTGACGAGATGAACTGGCAGCAGGCTCACAACTGCAGATCTTTATACTTCCAGTTAGTGGGAGGAGCCATGGGCGGAGCCACGGGTGGAGCCCAGTACAAACTCCTCATCTCCAACTATGGGCAGAGCCGCGCAACTTCTCGTATACCGAGCTTACAAAGACACAACACATACAATATAACTCAGTGGGAATTACTAGGATTGTGATTCACCACAAAACCTATCACCTGCTCACCCCCCACTGTGCTTCTGTGAGCTAGCCCGCCCAGCTAGCCCGGTAGCCCCCGCCCATGGCGCCATACATCCTACCCACTACTGTTCTACCTCCCACCCCCCCCCCCCGCTCGAACATACATTGTCAAAACAGCACAGTCCCCGACAAACACACACAAGAAAAAAAATCCACCCCCATTCCCCCACAAGAACAAAGTTGACCTCCAGAACTGAGCTACGGACCAAAAATTGATACAGAAAACACTCCATGTGCAGTTCAAAACGAAAATAGCTTTTACAGAATTGATACAGCATTACCTGCCCCCAGAGTTCTGTGTCTTCAGTTACCTGCCAGCCTTTTATCTTTAACAAAGTCAATCGCCTCGTCTGGCGATCCAAAATAATGCTCCTGACCCTCATAGGTGACCCACAAATGAGCTGGATGTAGCATTCCAAACTTCACCCCCTTCTTGAAGAGAGACGATTTTACTTTATTAAATCCTGCTCTTCTTTTGGCCAATTCCACATCCAGGTCCTGGTAGATTGCAGCTTGCTGTTTTCCCACTTGCAGCTCTATGTCTGCGTGGCCCATCACAAAATCGGTTCCTTTTTCAGGAATCGATGCATTCGCACCGCCATCGCCCTCGGTGGCTCATCCACACGCAGCTTCCTCGCCAACGCTCTATGCGCTCTGTCCACTTCCAAGGGTCGAGCAAACGCCCCATCACCCATTAACTTTTCAAGCATACTTGCCACATATGCCCTAGAGTCCTATCCCTCGCTGCCCTCCAGGAGGCCGGCGATCCTCATATTCTGCATGCGGGACTTATTCTCCAGGTCCTCCACCTTCTTCTGCAGCCTTTTCTGGCGTTCCCTCATCAGCTCCACCTCCGCCTCCAGCGCGGTTAGCTGGTCCTCATGCTCAGCCAACTTCTCCTCCACCTCCACGCCAGCCCGTGGGCTTCTAGATCCTGTTCCAGCCGATCGATCGGTGCCTTGATCGGGTCTAAACCTTCCTTCTTTTGCTTGGCAAAACTCTCCTGAATGAATTTCACCAACTGTACGGTTGACCACTGGACCGCCAAGCCAGGATCCTGCACCTCTGCCATGTTTTACTGTGCTGTAGGTTCTGCACACGCCTTCTTTGCTTGGCTATTTCTTCTTATAAGAGCACTTCTAGTCTACGTCTCCATATACTGGTGGGGGATTCTTCCTCACTGCCTCACCCGCCACCGATCTTTCCAATAACATTCCAAAAAGGTCGAGAGAAAAGGTCCAAAAGGTCTGTCACGAGTGGGAGCTTCCAAATACGCAACCTCCTACTCCCTGGCCGCCACCGGAAGCCCACTTTGACCTCCTGACAACAGGAAAGTTGGTGGATCAGCTTCGCTGCTCAAGAGGGGTTCAGTATGAGTATTGGGAGAAGGCTATTCGGCTGCTAGTCCATCAGTTGAGGCGACAGGCGGCTGCGTGGATGATTGTGCAGGTGAGGGAGGCAGGATGATGGTTGGTGACAATGCCAGAAAAAATCAATGAGGCTTTTGAGGCCTTCTATTGGGGGCTGTATAAGTCTGAGTCCCGGGGAGGACACAAATATGGGGCATTTTTGGGGTGGGCTGGTGTTTATAAAGCTGGAGAATGGGAAGAGACAGAGATTTGAGGTAGCATTGGGGTTGCAGGTGATAATGGAGTGTATGGCGTTGATGCAATTGGGAAAGGCACTGGGGCTTTCAAGTAGAATTTTATAAACCCTGTTTTTGGCAGAGTTGATGCCCCATCTCCTGGAGATGTATAATGAATTGTTGACGAGGGGGGAGTTGCCGGCCACACTTATGCAAGCTTCCATTTTGTTGATCCCAAAGAAGAATAAATCCCCGACAAAGTGTGAGTCTTGCAGGCCCATCTCCCTTCTGAATACAGATGTGGAGGTATGTGAAGGTGTAAGGGCGGTGTGGTTAGCACAGTGGTTAACATTGTTTCACAGCGCCAGGGTGCTGGGTTCGATTCCCAGCTTGGGTCACTGTCTGTGCAAAGTCTGCACGTTCTCCCCGTGTCTGCGTGGGTTTCCTCTGGGTACTCCGGTTTCCTCCCACAAGTCCCGAAAGACGTGCTTGTTAGGTGACTTGGACATTTTGAATTCTCTCCTGAACAGGCTCTGTGGCGACAAGGGGATTTTCACAGTAACTTAATTGCAGTGTTAATGTAAGACTACTTGTGACAACAATAAAGATTATTATTATTGGCTAAGATGCTGGCGAGGAGGTTGGAAGTGTATGTGACGGATGTGGTCTCAGAGGACCAGAGGTTTGTTAAGGGGAGGCCGTTCTCAAGTAACATCAAGAGGATTTTGAATGTGATAAACACCCTGATAAGGGCTAGAGCGCCGGAGGTTATCATATCAATGGACGCGGAGAACGTTGTTGACTGGGTAGAATGGAGGTAATTGTTCGAGATCCTGAGGAGATTTGGACTGACGTTTGTTGCATGGGTGCAGTTGTCTGCATCCTCCATGGTGAATGTGAGAACGAACAAGAAGAATTTGGGATATTTTGGGTTGCATAGAGCAACAAAGTAGGGAAGTCCACTGTCCCCGTTGTTGTTTGCGTTGGCTAGTGAGCCCTTGGCAATTGCACTAAGGGCTTCAAGAGAGTGGAAGGGCATTCTGAGGGGAGGTAGGGAGCACAGGGTGCTATTGTATGCGGATGATTTATTGTTTTACGTCTCAAACTCGCTGGAGTGTATGGGGAAAATAATGGACCGACTGGGGAATTTCGGTGCATTTTCAGGGTATAACTGGATAGTGAAAAGTGAGGTATGTCCGGTGAACGCCCAGGCGAGGAGTGCAAATGTGAGAGCCCTGCCATTCAAGGTGGCCAGGATAAGGTTTCAGTATCTGGGTATTCAAGTGGCCCATGATTGGGCCATAATGCATAAATGATAGAGGGGTCAAAGGGGATTTGAAGAGGTAGGATGCCCTGCCACTCTCTGCCAGGGAGGGTACAGACCGCAAAGATGAACGTTTGGCCGAGGTTTTTATTTATTTTTCAGTCCCTTCCAATATACCTTCCAATGGTGTTTTTCCGGAGGGTGGGTAAATTAATTATGGAATTTGTTTGGGCAGGTATGACATCCAGGATTTGGAGGATCGTTTTGCAGAGAGGCCGGCAAGTGATGGGGGTGGTGCTCCCAAACCTGTTGTACTATTATTGCGTGGCAAACGTGGAGAAGGTGAGACGCTGGTGGTGGGAGGTAGGGGTCAGAATGGATAGAGATGGAGGAGGCCTCGTGTGGGGACGAGAATGAGGGCCCTGGCAGTGGCCCCGCTTTTGCCGGGTAGGCATATTGTAGTCCCGCCTTTGTGTCATTTCTCAAAATTTGGAATCAGTTGAGGTGCCACTTTGATATAAGATGTATGTCGGTATTGGCTCCAATATGCGGGAATCATAGGTTTATACCAGGATGGATGTTCAGGATTTGGCATAGGGAAGGGTTAGAGGGAAGTTATTTGTAGAGGGAAAGTTCGTGAGACTAGAGGAATTGCAGGAGAAGTTGAGTTGCCAAGGGGGAGCGAATTCTGACATTTTCAGGTCTGGGATTTTGCATGTAAGGAGCTGCCCTTGTTCCTTCAGCTGTCAAAGCATACGCTGTTAGATACGTTGTTAACTCAGGATGAGCTGGGAGGGGCAGGGAGGATTGGGGATATTTATAAATGGTTTTTGGAGAAACAAAGACACCAGTGGAGGGAATAAGGTGGAAATGGGAGGAGGAACTGGGGATATGGCTTGGGTGGGAGGGTTCTGGAGTGAAATAATGCACCAGATAAATTCAACCTAATTCTGTGCTATGCAGTTCAAGGTGGTGCAGAGGGCTCATATGACTCGGGCTCAGTTTCTTCTGGAAGTGGTGGTACAGGCTTGGAGGGCCGAAGGACTTGTTCCTGTGCTATATTGTTCTTTGTTCTTAGAATGCGAGACATGTGGGAGGGGGCGGGGGAACAACGCTCATATGTTCTGGGAGTGCACAAAGTTTCTGGGCGGTGGTTTTCGAGACTCTGTCAGAAATAGTGGGTGTGAGGATGTCGCCGTACCCTTTGGTGGCGATTTTTGGTGTTTCAGATCTGCTGGAGGGGAAGGAGGCCAATGTCATGGCCTTTGTCTCTCTGGTTGACCAGCAGTGAATCTTACTGAGTTGGATGTCAGCAGTGCCGCAGGATTTCGGCATGGCTGAGGAATTTGTATGAATTTTTGAAACTGGAGAAGATCAAGTTCGCTCTCGGGGGTCAGAAGAGTTGTTCTATGTGAGACGGAGGCTCTTTCTGTTCCTATTTGAGGATCTATTTGTTGCCAGCGGGAGGGGAGGGGACCAACACTCGTTTGTTCACTCATTTCTTCTCTAAATATCTATAGAAACTCTGACTATCCGTCTTCATATTTCTAGCTAGCTTTCTAGCAGTGTATTTTTTCCCTCCTGAAGGTCAGAGTCACAACAGCATAAAAGGAGGCCATTTGACTCATTGAGTCCACACCAGAGTTTGTATAGAGCAATCTAGTTACTTCCCAGCACCATATTTCATTACTTGTCCAGCACCCTCGTCTCTTTCTCCAGCCCATTAGTCTTCACCAGATCGTGTAGGATGTCAGCAATCCTGAGGAAAAGGCTAGCAACTTCCAAGAAAAAGACTGATTCTTGATTCAGCCACCCTCTCCCTGAGCCCATCATCTGCAAGGCAGCCAAGCCCCACTTGGACCTTTACCCTCTGCATCTGGAGTCTTCTCCCATCCCTTTCCAGTGAACAATCTGGTATTCTTTTGACCCCTTATTTGTGACATTTTCATGCAGCCTTATCGGGGTCCAGTTTCCCTCCTCTCGGTCTTCCCTCTACCTTCCATTGTCTTCATCCACTTCCTTGCCCTTCTGCCTGCCATGAGCCCTCACCACTATCTGTCCTTGCACAGCCCTCCTTCCACATTACCTCCCTTGTCTTCATCAGGCCAATACCCTGGTCAAAATTCAGACCTTCATTGTGGTGGCTGTAAAAGTACAGTCCTGTCCAGATAGACACTGGTGCATGGCACTGGGGGAAAAGCAGATCCCTATACTCCCCAACTCCAGGTGCAGTACTGATCCAAGATGGTGACATAGGAGGGTCCATAGGTCCAGTAGCACAATGTGTTCATGAAGTCCAGCTTGGCATGGGGACGTAGGCCCCGACAGAGTGGTGAACCGCACATCAGGAGCAGCGGAGCACTCTGGCAGAAAGGCTTTTTTACCTTCACCTCAAGTCTTTTGTGAACTGAGGTCTGTCTTGTGCATGCCACTCTTCAGCAATCGGGTTTTAGACCAATGTAACTTCACGCTGGCGGGCAGCTGTTTTAATAAGCATTCATGAGATGCAAATAGAATTCACGTCACCACTCAATAGGGTACCCCGGGGCCCAGGGGTATCCTACTGTCTCTTTGCTGAGGAAATGTTTTATTTGTAAGTGTCTCATTTCCTCTCCTGTCGGCAATTCCCATACCTCCATCAGTTCGTTCAGCGTCGCTAGTCTGTGCCCTACGTAGAAGTCCCTAACTGTCAGCATTCCCCCATCCTGTTTCCATTTTTTAAATGTTGTGTCCAGCATGGCTGGCAGGAATCTGTGGTTAATGCAGATGGAGCCATTCTGGTCTTAGTTGGCCCCATGTTTTCAGTGTGGCCGCTACCACTGGGCTCGATGTGTATTTCAACGAGGGGGATGGAAGTGCTGCCGTGGTCAGGACCCAGAGTGTCGTTCCCTTGCAGGAGACCTCCTCCATCTGTACCCACTCCGAGTTGGGTACCCATCTCCTCACTCTTTCCGCTGCTGTCGCCCCGTAGTAATAATGCAGGTTTGGCAGTGTCAGGTCTCCCTTAAATCTCCTCCTCTGCAGTGTTGATTTGGGGACTCTTGGGTTCTTGCACACACACACACACACACACACACACACACACACACACACACACACACACACCCCCCCCCCCCCCCCCCCCCCCCACACACACCATAATTAAGCTATCTACGTTCTGGAAGAAGGCCTTGGGGATGAAGATCGGTATGGACCTACACAGGAAGGGAAACCTCGGCAGCACGTACATTTTGATCTTCTGCACTCTCCCTGCCAGGGAGAGTGGGAGTGCGTCCCACCACTGTAGGTCCTTTTTGACTTCCTTCACCAGGCTGGTCAGGTTCCCACTTATGGATCTGTGTCCAGTCTCTGGCTATTTGGATCCCCAGGTATCGGCTTCTGTTTTGGGCTATTTTGAATGGGAGTCGCTCCAGCTCTGTCCCTCCCCAGTTTGGGTTCACAGGGAATGCCTCGCTTTTGCCCACGTTGAGTTTGAAACCTGAGAAGGTTCCGAACTCTCTTAGGATCCGCATGATTGCTTTCAGTCCTTCCTGTGGCTTTGAGATTCCCTTCCAGTTTTTTGCGTCCCTAAATGAAAATTAATACTTAGTTGTCATGATACCCTGGGCTAGTGTGCGATCAATTCCAGTCCCACTGGATCCGGAGTTGCAACATAGGTAAAATTAGATTGTATTTAGATTACCCAAGGTTCTTGGCTGAGCCCCATAAACTGCAGCCACAAGGTTTGTAACTTAAAACAAGTAATGATCTTTTATTATGTATAGTATTATAATTAAACAGACAGAAAATATAACTGACTACATAATACCCCTTTCCCAACCCCCACCCTCCCAACTACCCCCAGTCCACACACACAGATCGGAAAAGGTGGTGGAAAGGTAAGGAAAATATTGATGTAATAAAAGGATAAAGATCTTTGATGCGCTAGGATGATTTCCGGTTAGCATTTCACCAACGTTTAACTTCCATATTGATACTTCTTTCTGCTAGGTTGAGATAGTTTTCTCTGGCAAGGTTGTCTACTTTTTCTGCAAACTCAGGATCATTCCGAGTTCACAGCAAAGGATGTGCCGGGCACAGCCTGCGCTCAGAACAAAATTTTTTAAAATAAATTTAGATTACCCAATTTTGTTTTTCAATTAAGGGGCAAGTTAGCATGACCAATTCACCTACCCTGCACACCTTTTTGGGTTGTGGGGGTGAGACCCACGCAGACACAGGGAGAATATGCCAACTCCACATGGTTAGTGACCCGGGGCCGGGATCGAACCCGGGTCCTGAGCGCTGCGAGGCAGTAGTGCTAACCCCTGCACCACCGTGCTGCCCTGATAGAGTAGTGCTTTCACTTCAGTAAGCAGGAGAGAAAGCATTCATTTCACCTCTAAAGTACAAACACTTCTGCCCAGTTCTCTAGAAAGCAACATGCAGGAATCAGTCATTGACCGTTGTCAGCAGAACGTTGTACCTGGCCAACCCACAGTTTGGCTGCTAACCAATCTATCAAACTCCCTCCAAATTTGGTTCCTAAGATCCACTCAGTGTCGAGGAGTCGGACTTCTCCTTTCCAAAAACAAAACCTGGGAGCACAATGTCCTGACAAGTAGGCTGCTTGAACTTCAATCTTCTGTTTAAAGGCAAGGACCAAAGTAATAAAATAATATAAAACAAAATGGAAACAACGGAAATAAACTGGAAGGACTTTTTACATGGTTCTATTGTCCTCACTTTCAGGTGTGCAGGTTTTGTATTTCAGAAGATTGGCAAGCTGGCAGCTACAGCCATTGGTGGTGGGTTCCTATTGATGCAGGTAAATAAAAGTTAATTTCAATATTAGTTACATTGAGCATGTTAATTTACATAAATGTTGGCAAACTGGTTTCATATTAATACGGTGCATTGTTATTCAAATTAAATCAATTGCGGGAGTGCCTGAAAAGCAGTACTTAGTACGGCAGCCCATTTCTGAAGAATACCACAGCAGCAAAAACAGAGTAATTTATAAAAGTTATAGGGGCTGGTTTAGCACAGTTGGCTAAACAGCTGGCTTGTAATGCAGAACAAGGCAGCAATGCGGGTTCAATTCCCGTACCAGCCTCCCAAACAGGCGCCGGAATGTGGCAACTGGGGGCTTTTCACAGTAACTTAATTGAAGCCTACTTGTGACAATAAACAATTATTATTATTAAAAGTAGCTAACCTCAAGAATTGTACTACATTTTTAATGCGTTTTTAAAATAAATTTAGAGTACCCAATTCTTTTTTTTTTAACAATTAAGGGGCAATTTAGCGTGGTCAATCCACCTACTCTGCGCATCTTTCGGTTGTGGAGGTGAGACCCACACAAACACGGGGAGAATGTGCAACCTCCACAAGGACAGCGACCCAGGGCCGGGATCGAACCTGGGATCTCAGTGCATGAGACTGCAGTGCTGCACTGCGCCACCGTGCTGCCCCCGCCCAAAATTTTTTATGTTAGCCCAGGCATCTGTTCCTTTTAATTGGGGAAGTCATCCATTTTGCATTTACTGAGTTTCTATTAAATTGTAGAACACCAAGGGTGCGAATTTTCGGACTCGACCCACCGGAATCAGAGTGAGACGTGAACTGTAGATCCCAGGAGAGACCTCTCCCAGAATTCACAACGGTCATTACACCTCGCGGGACCATTGCGCTCTGGATCCCACCCATAATGGATGGGATCCAGACTCAGCTAAGTGAGCTGAAAAACTCACTTAACTCTGCCAGCGTCAGATCAAACCGGCTCCAGTGATCCACTGGCCTCGCTGAGACCCCCAGGGTGCCAGGCTGGCTGTGCCCAAGTGGCATTTTGCTCACGCCAGGAATCAGGCCTGGTTGTGTCCTGCCCATGTGATGTGGGGTGCAGGAACTCGAGGACCCTCCCAACAGGTGAGTTGGGTATTAGGGGGTTGTTTCGGGGAGGTCGAGAGATCGGGGCGCCATTGAAAAATGCCGCCCGATCTCTTCCTGTGCAAAAGATGTGTCTCAGTGCAGCCTTGGTGGGGAATTCCCTGTTGAGGCCTGAAACAAAAGTGTGATGGGAAAGGTTAATATTAATGTACTTGGGGCAGGAAGGTAGCGCAGTGGTTAGCTGCTTCACGGCGCCGAGGACCTGTGTTCGATCCCGGTCCCGGGTCACTGCCGTGTGGAGTTTGCACGTTCTCCACGTGTCTGCGTGGGTTTCACCCCCGCAACCCAAAAGGATGTGCAGGGTAGGTGGATTGGCCAGATAAATTGCCCCTTATTGGACCAAAAAAAGAATACGATACTCTAAAATTTAAAAAATATATGTCTTAATGTACTCAAAATTCATGTTGAAATCACTTTTGAAAGACCAAACTAAATGTCATAATATACACCAGTATATCATGGTGCAGACACACACTGATGGACACACACACAGGGACCAATTAACATGCACAAACACCGCAGCCAATCACCAGTTAGAATACACACTATAAAGGCAGAGGGCACCATGGTTCCCGCTCATTCTGGGTGCTGCCTCTGAGTGTAACAAGAACTCATCCAGCCCAGCACAGACTCACAACACGTGCTGAGAGAATCAACTGGTTCGGACAAGGCATAGGTCTCTAGTTTAAGTTAGCATCATTTAGACCCACGGTCATCGTGAGTTAGTTAGTTAGATATAGTTCATAAAATTGAGTTGAACCTTCATCAGTGTTGGAAGTGTCTGTTCATCTCTTGTCTACACTTGCCAACACTTCATAGTACCAGGAGTTGAGGGATGCTCGCACTTCTGAGACCTACCTTTCAGTGATCTGCCTTCCACCAGTCTTGCGCCATCCTACATGGACTCGTTTGCCCACCGCCGCCTCTCCGCATTGCAGGGAATCTGGGCTCGAACTGGAAACTTTTCAAACAGCGCTTCCAGCTGTACCTCGAAGCCAGGGACCTGGAAGCTGCCTCGGACGCACGGAAGATTGCTCTCTTCCTCTTCACAGCCGGTGACCACGCTCTGCACATTTACAACTCACTCACCTTCGATGAGGGTGAGGACAAATCGAAGTTCAAGACCATAATTCTGAAGTTCGACAGCCACTCCGCGGTCGAGGTCAACGAGAGCTTCGAGAGATAGATGTTTCAGCAGCGAATTCAGGGTAAGGATGAGCCTTTCCAGTCCTTTATTACCCACCTCCGCATCCTTGCGCAGTCCTGCAACTACGGGTCCACCTCTGACTCTATGCTCCGTGACCAGATTGTTTTTGGTGTTCAATCTGAGCCCCTGTGCCAGCAGCTACTAAAAGTAAAGCAGCTCACTCTCTCTACGGCCATTGAGACCTGTGTACATCATGAACATGCCTCCACGCGCTACTCCTGCATCCAGGCTGCTGAAACGGCCGGCAAGCCCCTTACGAAGCAGAACGGGTCCAAATGATTAAATCTTTTCAGGCTCTGGATCTGAACAATGGTGGCCATTTTGCGTGCTTTTCGCGGAGTCCCGCGCTTACACGCAGGGAGCGCGCCGACGTCACCGACCGCTTTGCGCAGGTGTACGCTACGCTGGATCACCCCACGCATGCACGGTGGCGCGACGAACGTCCCGACGCTCCGGCGTGCGGCAACTGCGGCTCCGCCCACTTAAAGCGGCAATGTCCCGCAAAGTCCCGACGCTGCCTGCAGTGTGGCAAACAAGGCCACTATGCTACAATGTGCAGATCTTCCCTGCCTGCTGTTTTTAGGAGGTCCACCCAGCCCCACAGAGATGTCAGGGCTATCCAGCCTGCCATCAATGAACCTACTCTAGACCTTGATCCCGACTGTGCCTGCAATGACCCACAGGTCCCGTTCAAAATCGGCGTTGTTACTAGGAACAGGATGTCCCCCAAGCGTGGCACTGAACCTGTCCACGTCCACAGCGTCAACCAGGATGATGAGTGGTGTGCCACCCTTATGGTCAACCAGTCCCCTGTCAGGTTCCGCCTGGACACTGGCGCTTCTGCCAATCTCATTGCGTCGTCTGATTTTCGCAAGCTCTGCGTACAGCCTGCTGTCCTGCCATCTGCCTGCAAATTGCTGGACTACAATGCCAACGCCGCCAGCGGCTCCTGCCGCCTTGAGGCAGATCCAACTAGATGAGTCAAACAGGAAGCTGTGTACGTTCAACACACCCTTTGGCAGGTTCTGCTACAACCAGATGCCATTCGGCATCATTTCTGAGTCCGAAGTTTTCCACCGGATTATGGAGCAGATGATGGAGGGGAACGACGGCGTCCGGGTATATGTCGACAACATTATTATCTGGTCAACCACCCCACAGGAACACATTGCCCGCCTTAAGCGCGTTTTCAGGCGCATCCACGAACACGGCCTCCGCCTCAATAGGGCCAAATGCTCCTTCGGCCAGTCGAGTATCACGTTTCTGGGGGATCACATCTCCCACCAGGGGGTGCGTCCGGACGAGGACAAAATTGCAGCAATCAAGTCCATGAAGACGCCCGAGGACAAGAAAGCGGTCCTCCGGTTCCTGGGAATGGTGAATTTCCTCGGGAAGTTCATTCCGAATCTTGCCTCACACACCACGTCCCTCAGATACCTGATTCGCAAAACCACAGATTTCCTTTGGCTCCCAGCTCACGAGCATGAATGGCAGAAGTTGAAAGCCAAGCTTTCCACGGCCCCCCTTTTCCGACCCGACCAGAGACCAAAATCTCTACGGATGCCAGTCAGTCGGGGATTGGTGCCGTGCTCCTGCAACGAGACGATGTCTCGTCATAGGCCCCCGTTGCCTATGCGTCACGGGCGATGACTCCCACAGAGCAGCGCTATGCGCAAATTGAGAAAGAGTGTCTCGGCCTTCTCACTGGAGTCGTAAAGTTCCACGACTACGTCTATGGACTTCCGCAGTTCACGGTTGAAACCGACCACTGCCCCCTTGTAAATATTATCAAAAAGGACCTGAATGACATGACGCCTCGCCTCCAGCGTATCCTACTCAAGCTGCGCAGGTACGACTCTCAACTGATCTATACCCCTGGCAAGGACCTTGCCGTTACCGATACCTCTCAACGTCGATCACAACTACGTGTGATCATGACGGCTTTATTTGCCAGATAAATGCCCAAGTTCAGCTTGCAGCCCCCCATTTGCCAGCTTCAGATGCACGACTGATGCAAATTCGCCGCGAGACGGCGGCCGATCCACTTCTGCAGCGGGTGATGCGCCTGATGTTAGACGGTGGCTCAAGGGCCAATGCCCGCAATTTTACAACGTCCGCGATGACCTGCCGGTTGTCGACGGGGTGCTCTTGACATTGGATCGCATCGTCATTCCACAAAGCATGCACCAGCTGGTGTTGGAGCAAATCCATGAAGGCCATTTAGGAATCGAGAAATGCCACCGCAGGGCCAGAGAAGCCGTCTACTGGCCGGGCATCAATGATGATATTGCCAATGTGGTGCTGATCCCAATGTAGGGGCTGATTTAGCTCATTGGGCTAAACCGCTGGCTTTTCAAGCAGACCAAGCAGGCCAGCAGCACGGTTTGATTCCCGTATCAGCCTCCCCGGACAGGCGCCGGAATGTGGCGACTAGGGGCTTTTCACAGTAACTTCATTGAAGCCTACTCGTGACAATAAGCGATTTTCATTTCATTTTCAACTGCTCTACCTGCCAGTGTTTTCAGCCCGCCCAACCACGGGAGACCCTGATGCCCCATGAGCTCGTCACATCGCCTTGGACCAAAGTGGGCGTCGACTTGTTCCATGCATTGGGCAGGGACTACGTCATCATCATCGACTACTTCTCCAGTTACCCGGAGGTCATCAGGCTGCACGATATAACATCCTCGGCTGTGATCAGGGCGTGTAAGGAGACGTTTGCCTGACATGGCATTCCGCTGACGGTCATAGATAGATAGAGAAATACAGCACAGAACAGGCCCTTCGGCCCACGATGTTGTGCCGAACTTTTGTCCTAGGTTAATCATAGAATTCTGGACACTAAGGGCAATTTATCATGGCCAATCCATCCACCCAACCTGCACATCTTTGGACTGTGGGAGGAAACCGGAGTACCCGGAGGAAACCCACGCACACACGGGGAGGATGTGCAGACTCCACACAGACAGTGACCCAAGTCGAAATCGAACCTGGGACCCTGGAGCTGTGAAGCAATTGTGCTATCCACAATGCTACCGTGCTGCCCTTAAGAAGAAATTAATGTACACTCCATTATTGTACCCTAATCCATGTACCTATCCAACAGCCGCTTCAAGGTCCCTAACGTTTCCGACTCAACTACTACCACATGCAGTGCATTCCATGCCCCCACTACTCTCTGGGTAAAGAACCTACCTCTGACATCCCCCCTATATCTTCCACCATTTACCTTAAATTTATGTCCCCTTGTAATGGTTTGTTCCACCCGGGGAAAAAGTCTCTGACTGTCATGTCAGACAATGGCCCCTGTTTCGCGAGCAGGGAATGGGCCGGCTTCACCCGACACTACAACTTCGAGCACGTTACGTCCAGTCCCCTATACCCCCAATCCAATGGTAAGGTGGAAAAGGGGTCCACATCGTTAAGCGGCTCCTCAGCAAGGCCGCCGACGCCGGCTCAGATTTCCATCTTGCTCTGCTAGTCTATCGCTCCGCCCCGCTCTCCGCTGGCCTGTCGCCTGCTCAGCTACTAATGAACCGCACACTCAGAACGACAGTGCCATCAATTCTCACTCCCAACCTCGATTATGTCCCCGTGCTCCACCGCATGCCCATGTCTCAACTGCAGCAGAAAACGTCCTCCGACTCACGGGCTGCTGACCTTCCCGATATCCATCCACGCGACAAGGTTCGCATCCACCTCCCGGACGGTGGCTGGTCTGCGCCTGCGGTCGTTCTAAGGCAGGTGGCCCCCCTGGGCCACCAGTCATTGCCCCACCCTTGAGGTGGTCAACCAGAGTTCGTCGCCCACCTCAGAGACTGAACTTATGAACTCTGTACACATGTGGACTCTCTGAAATTTTCTTTTTCCTATATCCTTTATTGTTGCATTCGTTATCCAGTGATTTGTAAATAGATTTGTTGGTTGTTCCAGTTAATGGTAGTCATCTGCACCAAGCACATTCCTATGTAAATAGTCTTGTTCTCTGTAAATAGCTTTCTAGAATGTCTGTTGTGCCGAACTACAAAGGTTCGGCACAACATCGTGGGCCGAAGGGCCTGTTCTGTGCTGTATTTCTCTATATTTCTATATTTCTACATATGTATTCGCACCTCACACGTAGCTAGGTACATTCTCCACACACCCACACTATTTTTTATCACATGCCTATATCAAAATTTTTTATAAAAGAGGGGATGTCATAATATACACCAGTATATCATGGTGCAGACACAGACTGATGGACACACACAGGGACCAATCAACATGCACAAACACCGCAGCCAATCACCAGTTAGAATACACACACTATAAAGGCAGAGGGCACCACGGTTCCCGCTCATTCTGGGTGCTGCCTCTGAGTGTAACAAGAACTCATCCAGCCCAGCACAGACTCACAACACGTGCTGAGAGAATCAACTGGTTCGGACAAGGCATAGGTCTCTAGTTTAAGTTAGCATCATTTCGACCCACAGTCATCGTGTGTTAGTTAGTTAGATATAGTTCATAAAATTGAGTTGAACCGTCATCAGTGTTGGAAGTGTCTGTTCATCTCTTAAGTCTACACTAGCTAACACTTCAATAAATGGCTTCTCCAAACAATTCTTTCACTTTTTCAAATCCATGTTCAAATAACATTTGAAACTAAATGAAATGAAAATTGCTTATTGTCACGAGTAGGCTTCAATGAAGTTACTGTGAAAAGCCCCTAGTCGCCACATTCCAGTGCCTGTCCGGGGAGGCTAGTACGGGAATCGAACCGTGCTGCTGGCCTGCTTGGTCTGCTTTAAAAGCCAGCGATTTAGCCAAGTGAGCATTTCAAATTCAAGGTGAAGTTTCTTCAGAACTGGATTCCAAAGAAGAGTCATATTAGACTTGAAACCTTGGCCAGGATTCTCCAACCCCCCGCCGGGTCAGAGAATCCCCGGGAGGAGGAGCGAATCCCGCCCCGAGGCCGGATGCCCTATTATCCGGCGTTGTTTTTCGGGCACCAGCGTGAATTAGTCACCTCACTCACGGCAGGACCGGGCGGATGAGTATGCCGGGCCTGTTCTCGTGGGGGCATGGGGGGGATCCGACCCTGGGGGGGGGGGGGGGGGGGGGGGGGCACGGTGGCCTGGCCCGCGATCGGGGCCCATCGATCTGCGGGCAGGCTTGTTCCGTGGGGGCACTTCTTTCCTCCACGCCGGACCTCTTTAGGACTCCGCATATTGCCTGGGGGACCGTGGAGGAGAGAACCCCCCCTGCGCATGCGCGGAAATACGCCGGCCGGTGTGCACATGCGTAGAAATACGCCAGCCGTTCCGCGTATGCGAGAGATCACGCCGGCCGTTCCGCACATGTGAACTCGCGACATTCCTTCGGCACCAGCTGGAGCGACGCCAATCCCTCCAGCATCCACCTAGCCCCCGAAAGTTCGGAGAATTCCTTACTTTCGGGGGCTGTTGACGCCAGAGTGGTTGGCACTGGTTTTCCCAATGGCGTGGGGACTTAGTCCCCAGAAGGGAGATTCCCGGCCCTTAACTCTGTTTCTCTAGGGCATTACGGTGGTGCAGCGAGTTAGCCCTGCTGACTCACGGCGCCAACGTCGCAGGTTCGATCCCGGACAGTGGGTCACTGTCCACGTGGAGTTTGCACATTCCCCCCCAGTTTGAGTGGGTTTCGCCCCCACAACCCAAAGATGTGCAGAGTAGGTGGATTGAACACGCTAAATTGCCCCTTAATTGGAAAAAAATGAATTGGGTACAATAAATTTATTTTAAAAACACAAAAAAAAAGTTTCTCTGTCCACAGATGCTGCCAAATTTGCTGAGTTTTTACATCATGTTTTGTTTTTATTAATGAGAGGGAAGACATTCACCTTTGTAGAAGAAATATTTCCTTCATGTGCAAAACGGAGCGTGCCATGGTGGGGAAAGATTTGGTGTGGGGGGGGACATTGACCAGCAAAACAGAACAAGGCCAGCTTTATAAAAGAGCAGGTCATAGCCTATGAATCTGAAGTGGGTAACTCACTCCCTGACTCCGAAAAGCTTGTCCACCATCTGCAAGGCACAAGTCAGAAGTGCGATGGAATGCTCTCCACTTGCCTGGATGAGTGGAGCCCCAGCAACGCTTAAGTAACTCAACACCATCCAAGCCAAACAGCCCATTTCATTGGCACTCCATCCACAACCTTCAACATTCACTCCCACCATACCCAATGCACAATGGCAGCAGTGTATACGTACCATCTACAAAATGCACTGCAGCAACTCACTAAGGCTCCTTTGACAGCACCTTCCAAACCCATGATCTCTACCTAGGACAAGTGCAGTAGATGCATGGAAATACCACCACCTGCAAGTTACCCCCCAAACGGAAAACATGCTTACTTGGAGCTATATCCTTGTTCCTTCATTGTCACCAGATCAAAATCCTGGAACTCCCTAACAACACCGTGAGTGTACCTACAAGAATTGCAGCAATACAATAAAGTGGCTAACACCATCTTTTCAAGGGAAATTAGGGATGAGCAAAAATGCTGGCCTAAGAACACTGACATCCCATGAAAGAATTTTAAAAGTCTTTACACGTAAAGGTTCTGATATCATTATGGAGGTGCCAAAAATAACCCAAGAAGAAGGTTATTTTGCACCTCCTAGCAGTAATCTAACCGTTAGTAAAATCATTTGGGAGTAAAGTAATATATTGAAAGAAAATTTAACAAGAGCAAAACTCTAATTTGCACCTTGATACAGTATTTTGAATCCTAATGGCTCCATTATATTTATTTAAATGTAGGTAATATGTTTTCAAATGGTGACTTCAAAAGGAACAAATAGCTATTGGGCTTTATTCTATTCATTTGACTTTCTTGAGTTGAATGTATCTTGGTAATTTTGCCAATAATGTTTCAGCTTTGTAAAATTTGTGCTGTAAACTGAAACGTAACAGCACAACTGCTCAAGGGAAGTTTTTTTTAAAATTAACTAGTGGTGTTCTACAGTTTAAATTAGTTCAGTAGATAATGAGATGACCCTCTGAACAGAGAAGAGATGAAGGAAATTGGGGAACCATGATCTGATGTTGCCAGTGGGCAGCGATTCAACAGGAAACAAATCTTTAGAAATAGAAGGCACGTAGTCGGTGACTTCACTTCAATTGAAATTAAATTGAGAAGATGGTAGTGGGGGGGGTGTTGCATTACGAAGAGGGGAGCTTGTTAGATCTAACGGCAGTTTTGCTAATTCTATTGTTTTACACGCCTATGCCTTAATAATGACTGCAATTGCTAAAACAATGTAATAAAAACATAAGAGAATGCAAAATGTATTTTCTAACCACTTGCAAACAGGGACGGGATTATATGGCCCCATTGCAACAGAGGCAGGGCTGTTCAATGCATTGAGTCAATCAAAAATTCATTAACTTCAGCGGGATCGGAAAATCCCACCAGCAAGAGGAGACAGAGGGCGTGATTCTCTAGCCTCATTACACTCAAGCGAAACGAGGCCGGTGAATAGCGGGAGTGGCCAAAAATGAGAATTGTGCCAGGCGCCAAACAGTTTGTGATGCAAACAGCCCGCGCCTGTGGGCGAAAATGGGATCTTGCTGTAAGCGTGGCAAGATACCAATTATCACCACTTAAGCCCGATTTCCATACAATTTTTTAAAAATAACTTCAGAGTACCCAATTATTTTTTGCGAATTAAGGGGTAATTTAGCGAGGCCAATCCACCCAACCTGCACATCTTTGGACTGTGGGGGTGAAACCCACGCAGACACAGGGAGAACATTTCCATACAATTAACGAGAGCCACCCCATAACCAACTGCTTCCTGTCATTCATCGTCTCCCCAGCAAGTGGTCACGCTGACGCCGATTAGTACTCCTTTTTACAAACGTGAACCTATGGGGAAGTGATTGAGTATTTTTGCTCACAGGCAAAGAGCCCAAGGGATTTGGGCTTGCTGCCCTGTATTCGGTGGGAGTCGACATTCGGGGGGGGGGGGGGGGGGGGGGGGGGGGCCTCTGCAGGGGTGGGTCGCCATGGGATTGGTGGTGGTGGGGTTGGGGGAGGTGCTGGGGGGGCAACTGCTCACGGCGCCACTAGGCCAACCCCTGGATATTGTGTACCCATTCCGGGGGAAACCCTTGTCCCTGCCAGTCTGCTCCAACGATCACCTTTAAGCCCCGCCGCCTGCCAAGACCTCTGGCCGCATGGCTGAAGGCTATCGCTATTAGGGAATTGGCAATCGTGGATAAGTAAGCACTTCACACAACCCACAAGGGTGAGTGAGTGCCTGGGGAGGGGACCATAACCCAATCCAGGTGACGTTGTGAACGGGTTTCTGGGGTACAGGGTCTGGGGTCTACTGAGAGGGGCCAGCTCCAGCCAGGTGTGTGTGGGCAAGGTGTTCCGGGCGGGGAGGGGGGGGGATCAATGGGCGAATGGAGGGTCCTGTGCCATGTCCTCGCAGACGTGGCATCACATGATAAAGGAGGATACTCGCTCCTGGTGGCCATCAAGGTAACCGCAGCCCTGAACTTTTATGCCTCAAGATCATTCCAAGATTCGAACAGCAATCTGTGTGGCATTTCTGCCCGGGCAAAACTACATTGACTTTGACATGGACCAAGTCCATCAAGATGCCTGTGCAGCAGGTTTCTCCATCGCTGGGTGCCCCAGGTCCAGGGGGACTTAGATGCCATGCATGTGGCCCTGCGCTCACCGGGCCATCAGGGGGGTGCCCTATGTTAACTGAAAGGGGTTTCACTCCATACAGCTTGTGAGCAACAACCAGATGAAGATAATGCATATGTGTGCATGCTTCCCGGGGAGTGTGCACGAGCTTATTATTTCCTCATTGCAACTTACTATCTCACCTATTTTAATGTTATCTGCAAACATGGCTATTGTAATATTTTACGATACTTGAGTGGGCAGTAGCGAATGAGGATTTCAAGCGAGAGGCAGGAAGGGTGGAATAATGTGAGATGCTCATAAGAAGAATGTGCCACAGAAGTAAGGGGTCCAACCAAAGTGCAATTTGATGTTAAGAGCCACAACATCAGAGTGACAGTCTAGGTAGGGCAAGTGATGTAAAGCATAGCCAGGCGGGGAGCTTTCATTTAGGGAAGAAATGCCATTACCTCTCAGCCAGATGTCCTTCAAGGCCATGATGTCAATGCAATCATCCACACCTTTAAAAACAAAATTCTACTTTTCTATTCTTACTACTGAAGTGAATAACCTCACTTCTCCCCAAGTTGTACTCTTATCAGTCACCTTGTTGGCCACTTATTTAACCTGTCTCTACTGCTTTGCAACCTCTGTGTCCTCACAACTTGCATTCCCACCTAGTTTTGTAACATCAGCAAAATTGGATGCATGACTCTTGGTCTTTTTGTCAGTGGATCATCTCCCACCATTCTGCCACCACCAATACCAAACACATCGTCCCCTCTCTTCCCTTTTCAGAATTTTAAAGGGACTACTTCCTCCATGACACCCAGGTCCACTCCTTAATCACTCCCATAACTCCCACCCTATTACACAATACCTTTCCATGCAAGCACAGGAGATGCAGCACCTGAATTTTTACCTCCTCCCTTTCCAGTATCCAGGGCTCAAAATAATGTTTCCAGCTATTGCAGCAGTTTACTTGTACTTTCAATTTAGTATACTGTATTTGCTGCTCATGACAAAGTTTTCTCTGCATTGAGATAAAACATGACTGGGGTGATCGCTTTCTAGAGCGCCTACATTTAGTCTGAAAATGTAACCTTGACTTCCATTCGCCTATTATTTTAATTATCTGCTGCTTTCTCATCTGGCCTGTCTGTCCTCAGTCTCCTACACTATCCCAATTAAGGTCAACGTAAGCTCAAGGAACAGCATCTCAATTTCAATTAGGTGCACAGACTTCCAGACTCAAAACTGTGATCAGTAGTTCCAAATCATAACCTCGACCCCCATTCCTTTTGGATGGAAGCCATTGGTGATGATTTTGCTTTCCCATTTACATCTCCTTTAGTCCCATTTTTTATTTCTTTACTTGTCCTCATAGCATCTCCCATCTTGCATCATCATCCTATTCGTCATTTAACCTCACCTGTTCTATTACATGATGTGGAGATGCTGGCATTGGACTGGGGTGAGCACAGTAAGAAGTCTTACAACACCAGGTTAAAGTCCAACAGGTTTGTTTCAAACACGAGCTTTCGGAGCACTGCTCCTTCCTCAGGTGAATCCACATTCACCTGAGGAAGGAGCAGTGCTCCGAAAGCTCATGTTTGAAACAAACCTGTTGGACTTTAACCTGGTGTTGTAAGACTTCTCTATTACAAACATTCTGTTTTGTTCTTTCCCTCATCTCCGTCCTCGGTACTTGCTTAAAATCTGTTACATCCCTAACATTTTCAGTTTTGAGACCAAGTCATCAACCAGAAATTTTAATGGCTTCTCTTTCCATAGTTACTGCCTGCTATTTAGTATTTTAAGTTTTTATTCCTTCATGGGATGTTGGCATCACTGGCTGGACTAGCATTTATCGCCCATTCCAATTGCCCTTGAATTGTGTGGCTTGCTGGGCCATTTCAGAGGGCATTTAAAGGTAACCAACATTGCTGTGGATCTGGGTTCACATGCAGGCCAGACCAGGTAAGGATGGCAGATTTCCTTCCCTAAAAAGATTTGTGAACCAGATGGATTTTTAAGACAATTGGCAATGATTTCATGGTCATCGTTAGACTATGTAACAAATATAATGATACATTTATCTTGGTGGTAAAGACACAATAGAGAGTAGACAATAGAAAGGAGTCCAGAGCTAAAGTCTTTTTAATCAAAATTTTACAAACCACTACAGAAAGAAAGCAACAAAACACATAATAGTAATAATAAAGAAAAACGAATTAACAACTTAACAAAGCAAGGTGGGGTATCTGCCCTTTACAAGTAAAATCAATCCACCACCCATATCGCTGACCTCCACTTAATGTTCTACGAGAAAGTCAAGGAACGGTTGCCACCGCCTGGAGAACCCCTGCAAGAACCTCTTAAGGCAAAATTTATCCTTTCCAAACTTAGAAACCCAGCCATGTCACTGACCCAAGTCTCCACACTTGGGGGTTTCGCGTCCCTCCACATTAACAAGAGCTGTCTCCGGGCTACCAAGGAGGCAAAGGCCAAGACTTCGGCCTCTTTCGACTCCTGCGCTCCCGGATCTTCTGACACCCTAAATATCGCTATCCCCAGACTCGACTTTACCCGAGTGTCCAAGACCTTGGACATAGCCTTTGCTTAGCCCCTCCAAAATTCTGCTAGTGCCGAGCATGCCCAAAACATATGGACATGGTTTGCTGGGCTCCCTGAACAAATATACACACACCTGTCCTCCACCCCAAAGAACTTGCTCATTCTCGCCACTGTCATATGCGCCCGGTGCACCACCTTAAACTGAACCAAGCTAAGCCTGGCACAAGATGAGGAGGAATTGACCCTGCCCAGGGCGTCTGCCCACAGGCTCTCATCCAGCTCCTCACCCAGCTCCTCCTCCCACTTGCCCTTCAGCTCCTCCACCGAGGCCTCCTCCGCCTCCTGCAGCTCCTGTTATATGTCCGATACCTTTCCGCCCCCTACCCACATGCCTGAGACCACCCTGTCCTGTATCCTCCAGGCCGGTAGCAGCGAAAATTCCCCCACCTGTTTCCTCACGAAAGCCCGGACCTGCAGGTACCTAAAGGTATTCCCTGGGGGCAACCCAAATTTCTCTTCCGGCGCCCTCAGGCTAGCAAAAGTCCCGTCAATAAACAAGTCCCCCATCCTTTTGATACCTGCTCTGTGCCAGCTTAGGAACCCACCGTCTATTCTACCTGGAATAAACCTGTGATTGTTCTATATCGGGGTCCAAACTGAGGACCCTACCTCCCCACTGTGACATCTCCACTGATCCCAGATCCTCAATGTCGCCATCACCACCGAGCTTGTGGTGTACCGTGTCGGCGGGAGCGGCAGCGGTGCCGTTATCAATGCCCCCAGGCTAGTATCCCTGCAAGACGCCTCCTCCAACCACTTCCACGCTGCCCCCCTCCCTCTACTACCCATTTCCGAATCATGGATATATTCGCTGCCCAGTAATAGCTGTAGAAGTTCGGCAGCGCCAGCCCACCCCCTCCCTCGACCGCGCTCCAAGAACAGTCTCTTAACACGCGGTGTCTTGTTTGCCCACACAAATCCCGTAATAATTCTGTTCACCCGCCTGAAGAAGGACTTGGAGATGAGGATGGGAAGGCACTGGAAGAGGAACAAGAACCTGGGGAGGACCATCATCTTCACGGATTGCACCCTGCCCACCAGGGAAAGCGGCAGCATGTCCCACCTCTGAAAGTCCTCCTCCATCTGATCCACCAGCTGCGTTAGATTGAGCTTGTGCAGGACACCCCAGCTCTTAGCCACCTGTATGCCCAAATAGCAAAAGCTCCTCTCCACCATCTTAAGCAGTAGCTCTCCCAGTCTCTTTTCCTGGCACCTCGCATGTATCACGAAAAGCCCGCTTTTCCCAACATTCAACTTATACCCTGAAAAGTCCCCGAAATCTTTAATGATCTGCATGACCTCCCCCACCCCCTCCACCGGATCCGAAATGTACAGGAGCAGGGGTCATCCGCATACAGTGAAACCCGATGCTCCCCCCCCCCCCCCCCCCCCCCCCGAACCAGCCCCCTCCAGTATCTAGACTCCCTCAGCGCCATGGCCAGCGGCTCAATTGCCAGGGCAAACAGCAGGGGGGACAGGGGGACAGCCCTGCCTCGTTCCTCGATGTAGCCTGAAGTACTCCGACCGCAGCCGGTTCGTCGACACACTCGCTACAGGGGCCTGATACAGCAATTTAACCCACCCTATAAATTCCTCGCCAAATCCAAATCTGCCTAACACTTCCCACAGGTACTCCCACTCCACCTGATCGAAGGCTTTTTCTACGTCCATTGCCGCCACCACTTCTGCATCCCTTCCTTCCCAGGGCATCATAATCACATTCTGGAGCCTCCGCACATTCGTGTTCAGCTGCCTGCCCTTCACAAACCCTGTCTGATCCTCATTGATCACTCCGGGGACACAGTCCTCAATTCTGGTGGCCAGGATCTTGGCCAAGAGTTTGGCATCTACATTAAGGAGCGATATCGGCCTGTAGGAGCCACATTGCAACGGGTCCTTATCTTGCTTAAGGATGAGCGAGATCAGAGCCTGCGGCATTGTTGGGGGAAGGATTCTCTTCTCCTTAGCCTCATTGAAGGTTCTCAACAATAACGGGCCCAACAGCTCTGAGAATTTCCTGTAAAATTCTACGGGATATCCCTCCGGTCCCGGGGCCTTGCCCGACTGCATACCCTCCAAACCCTTAACCAATTCCTCCATCTCAACCGGGGCCCCCAATCCCTCTACCCGCCCCTCCTCCACCTTAGGGAACCTCAGTTGGTCCAAGAATCGCTTCATCCCCTCCCCCCCCCCCCCCCCCCCCCCAAGGGTTCTGAATCATAGAGTTTACCATAAAAGTCCTTGAAGACCTCATTGATCTTTGCCGAACTCAGCACCGTGTTACACCCCCCCCACCCGTCCCTAATTCCAATTTCCCTGGCCGCCTCTCTCTTCCGTAGTTGGTGAGCCAGCATCCTGCTTGCCTTTTCCCCATACTCGTACACCGCTCCTTGTACCTTTTTCCACTGAGCCTCTGCCTTCCCTGTGGTAAGCAAATCAAACTCCGCCTGCAGACTCCTGTACTCTTTTAACAACCCCTCCTCGGAGGATTCCGCATACCTCCTGTCCACCCTAAGTATCTCCCCCACCAACCTCTCCCTGTCCCTCTTCTCCCTGTGGGCCCTGATTGAAATTATCTCCCCCCTGATAACTGCCTTCAGCGCCTCCCAGAACACACTCACTGAAACCTCCCCAGTATCGTTGGTCTTTGATAGCTTTGATACTCCTCCGAATCCCCCTACTCACCACAAAAAAGTCAATCCGCGAGTACGCCTTGTGAACATGGGAGAAGAAAGAAAACTCCTTCGCCCTTGGCCTAGCGAATCTCCACAGGTCCACTCCCCCCATTTGGTCCATGAATCCCCTCCGGACCTTGGGCGCTGCCGGCCTCTTATCCGATCTAGACCTAGACCGATCCAGTGCCGAGTCCAGGACCGTGTTGAAGCCCCCCCCCCCCCCCCCCATTACCAAACTGCTTCAGAGCTAAAGTCAGAGGTCCAGTGCCTAATCTATAAATTTTAATTTTAAATCAACAATTGGCTATGGTTGGCAGGACAATAGTCTCTGATTTTGCAGTCTAGTTGGTGAAGGAACAGCAGAGGGACAAAACTTAATGCCATGGAACTATCACAAATTCAGTTTTTTTTTGTTATTGTTTAGAACTTAAAGCATTTACAAACAAGCAGTATACACTGTTGTGCAAAACCAGCTGCAATCACTTCATAAATTTAAATCTGCTAAATTTGAATTATCCACTAAAATTGTGCAAAAAAACCCTTCAATTTTCTATATTTGCCTCCTGTCGCATGATTTGCTGCTTTCGTATCGCATTGTTTGCAGAGAATTAGAGTACTGGTTCTCTCACCATCGCAAGTTAGTTGAAAAATCCATAGAACTTATTTATAAATATTAGATACTGGAAGGGCATCTAATATATCTTTACTAATTTGTGCATATTTTCCCTCAGGTTGCAAATCACAGTGGCTATATTAAAGTGGATTGGAAAAGAGTTGAAAAAGATGTAAATAAAGCCAAACGACAGTTGAGAAAGAAAGCAAATAAAGCTGCTCCTGAAATCAACACCATTATTGAAGAGGTGAGAAAAGTGCACTTAAATTTTTCTGTTTCAAGTACGGTATTTCGTGCACAGCTTTGGCAGCATTTTCCTCACAAACTTTTATTTCATTCTTCCCATAATTTCTAGACTTCTGTAGGGTACAGTTCCACAAGCTGTTGGCAGGCCTCCAGTATCTCAACCAAATGTTTATTCTGTACGCTAGAGCTGTTATTTAGTGTTGGTGGACTATTGCACAGGCATGGGGAAGATCACAGCTGAGTCCAAATGGATGTTCATATGTCTGCTCTAAAGGGTAGAAGCAGTTGTGCCTCCATCTCTGAGCCAATTTGTAAAATGAGATACCCTCAATTACGACTCAGGAGAGAAGATTGGTAATTCAAAGGCTTTAATTACCAGAGAAACGGACAGCTGCCGAGAAGTGTGGTCACAGCATGCTGCCCAGTTAGCATCACCTTATATACAGTTTGCTGGGGGCAGAGCCAGAGGCGGAGTCCCCCAGGGTTCCAAACCCGGTCTTAAAGGGCCAATGTATTAAAGACAAGGTACAGTTACAGCAATTATACCGATACCATTCATCACATTCACCCCGTTTTTTAAAAAAACATAGTCGGTCGGGGGTGAAGTGGAGTTATAAGTTCAGTCCTTTGGGTGGTCTGACCGTCCGTGCTGACCTTCTCCGCTCCGGTGGTGGTGCCTTTGATATGGTCGGTTTCGGTGATGGTATATCCGGGAGCACGGTTGGCTGAGCCTTTGCCCGCTTTGGAGCGGGGGGGGTATCCGGGGTGACTAGGGTGATTGGTGCCGGCGCCGGCTGGGGGGAAGGGGCGCTGTCGGGGTCGGCAGTTGGTGCGGGGAGGAGAGCGTCGGTCGGAGGGGGGGGGGGGGGTTGGTGGGGAAGCCAGCGGGGTCGGTGGGAGAGCCAGCGGGTGCCAGGTCTCGCAGGGAGACGGTGTCCTGCCTGCCGTTGGGGTGCTCAATGTAGGCGTATTGAGGGTTTGCGTGTAGCAATTGGACCCTCTCGACTATCGGATCTGTTTTATGGCTCCTCACGTGTCTCCGGAATAGAACTGGTCCCGGAGTCGTCAGCCAACGTGGAAGCGAGTCCTCCGAGGTGGACTTCCTGGGGAAGACAAACAAACGGTTGTGAGGGGTCTCGTTCGTCGCCGTACAGAGGAGCGACCTAATGGAGTGCAGGGCATCGGGTAGGACCTTCTGCCAGCGGGCGATTGGGAGAGTCCTTGACCGTAGGGCTAGGAGGACAGCCTTCCAAACTGTCGCGTTCTCCCTCTCCACCTGCCCGTTTCCCTGCGGGTTATAGCTCGTCGTTCTGCTCGAAGCGATGCCCTTGCTGAGCAGATATCGACGCAGCTCATCGCTCATGAACGATGTATCCCGGTCGCTGTGGATATAAGCGGGGAAACCAAACAGTGTGAAGATGCTGTGCAGTGCCTTGATCACAGAGGCCGAGGTCATATCGGGGCAGGGGCCAGCAAAAGGGAAGCGGGAGAACTCATCGATCATGGTGAGGAAATAGATGTTGCGGTTGGTGGACGGGAGGGGCCCTTTGAAGTCCACACTTAGTCGCTCAAAGGGCCCAGAGGCCTTTATCAGGCGAGCCCTGTCTGGTCAATAGAATTGCGGTTTGCACTCCGCACAGATCTGGCATGCCTTGGTCATGGCCTTGACATCCTCTGTGGAGTAAGGTAGGTTGCGGGACTTGATGAAATGGGCACGCCGGGTGATCCCCGGGTGGCAGAGGTCATTGTGGATGGCTCTCAGGCGGTCTTTTTGCGCGTTGGCGCACGTGCCACAGGACAGGGCATCCGGGGACTCGTTGAGCTTCCCCGGGCGATATTTAATATCGTACATATAGGTGGAGAGCTCTATCCTCCACCTCAGAATTTTGTCATTCTTTATTTTGCCCCATTCTGCGTTATCGAACATAAAGGCAACCGACCGTTGGTCGGTGAAGAGGGTGAACCTCCTACCGGCTAGGTAGTGCCTCCAGTGCCGCACGGCCTCCACTATGGCTTGTGCCTCCTTCTCGACTGCAGAGTGTCAAATTTCTGAGGCGTTGAGGGTTCGGGAGAAGAACGCTACTGGTCTGCCCGCCTGGTTGAGGGTAGCAGCCAGGGCGACGTCTGATGCGTCGCTTTCTACCTGGAAGGGAATGGTTTCGTCCACCGCGTGCATGGTGGCCTTGATGATGTCGGCCTTGATACGGCTGAAAGCCGACTGGGCCTCAGCCGTCAGAGGAAAAACCGTGGTCTTAATGAGTGGTCGGGCTTTGTCCGCATATCTGGGGACCCACTGGGCGTAATAGGAGAAGAGCCCCAAGCACCGTTTGAGTGCTTTGAGGCTACGGGGGAGGGGGGAGTTCCTTAAGGGGACAATGCGGTCGGGGTCTGGGCCTAGGACCCCGTTTTCCACGACGTAGCCGAGGATGGCTAGCCAGGTTGTGTGGAACACGCATTTCTCTTTGTTGTATGTGAGGTTGAGGGCCCGGGCAGTCTGGAGGAACTTCCTCAGGTTTGCGTCGTGGTCCTGCTGGTCATGGCTGCAGATGGTGACGTTGTCCAAGTACGGGAAGGTAGCCCGTAAGCCGTACTGGTCCACCATTTGATCCATCGCCCTTTGGAAAACGGAGACTCCATTTGTGACACCAAAAGGGACCCTGAGAAAGTGAAACAGCCGACCGGCTGCTTCGAAGGCCGTGTCGGGGCAGTCCTCTGGGCGGATAGGGAGTTGATGGAGAATACCCGATACTGGGCGATTTGATTCACAATTTCTGCGATGCGGGGAAGTGGGTACGCATCGAGTTGCGTAAAGTGGTTTATGGTTTTGCTATAATCCACTACCATTCGTTGCTTTTCCCCAGAGTGCTGGCGGCAGGTCGAGAGGAAATGTCTGGCGTGTACCTCGTTAATCGGCTTTACAAAGCGTTTCCTTAGTATTTCAACCGCAGTTTCGTATGTCGTAGCGTTCTCGATCACGGAGGAGAGTCGGTGGCCCACCCCGGCATGTAGTAAGCTCAGCTTGCGAGCGCCGTCGACTTCAGTCTCTGAAGATTTCTGGGGCCTCCGGCCTCTGGCGACCGAGCGTCTAGGTTGAGTTTCTCCGGCTTTAGAGCGCTGTCCATCTTGATGTGTTCTGGTAATTAAATTGAGATACCCTCAATTATGCCTCAGGAGAGAAGATTGGTAATTCAAAGCCTTTAATTACCAGAGAACCGGACAGCTGCCGAGAAGTGTGCTCACAGCATGCTGCCCAGTAAGCATCACCTTATATACAGTTTCCTGGGGGCGGAGCCAGAGGCGGAGTCCCCCAGGGTTCCAAGCCCGGTCTTAAAGGGCCAATGTATTAAAGGCAAGGTACAGTTACAGCAGTTATACCGATACCATTCATCACATAAAGGCCGGGGGTTGAACCTATAGAAGTTCCCACACCACGGGCGGAAGTCTCCCCCCACGCCGGGTGGGAGAATCGGCGGGGCGCCGAGCGAGTCCTGCCACGCCACCCCGGCACCTACACGCGATTCTCCCACCCTCCCCCAAACCGGCGTGGCGAGATTCATGGCTGTCGGCTGGGAGAATCGCCGCTCGCCGTTTGTCACTTAAGTGGCGCCGCTTTTAGGCGGTGCCAAGGCCCGGCACGCGTAAATGACGCGGCACCGCCCCGAGCCCCCCGGGGGGGGGGAAGAATAGGTGGCTGAGAGCGGCCTCCGATGCCGGTGTGAAACACTCCGGTTTTCACTCTGGCGTTGGGGGGAATTGCGCCCAACGTCCCTACTGAAACCATAAAATTTACCACAGACCAAAAATCAAACCTACTAGTTTCTAGATCAATAATACAGAACGATTGCGAGCCTGGGGGAGTTGGAGCAGAAATTTGGGCTCCCCCCGGGAAACATGTTCAGGTATCTGCAGGTAAAGGCATTTGCTAGAAGGCAGGTGGGGGGGAAGAGGGGAAGGGAGGGGAAGGGGGAAGGGGGGACGATGACTATGTTTGTTTATTTAATTTTAATTTATTTTTAAGTTCTTTGTTGTTCATTGGGGTTGGGGGGTGGGGGGATGTGATACATGCGTCGATACGGTCTGGGGGGTGTTACAGTTATTATGGGTTATTTTGTTGCATTTCATTGTTTGTCGTTATGTTTTATATTTTCTGTAAAAAAAGTCCAATAAAAATTTTTTTTTTTTTTAAATACAGAACGATCTTGAAGGCAGCCCTTGATTTATTCTTTTTAAAAGAAGTAACTTTAAATGAAATTCTTGTTCAATGTAAATTCAATAATCAGAACAAAAAGATAGAGCAATTGTGTGATAGAAATTTTCCACACAAGTATTGTAAAGTAACATGCTATCTCTCTCCCTCTCATTCACACCAAAAGACTTTGCCTCTTGTAGTACTGAGTTGACCTCTCCCGAGTGAGCAATAATATTCATGTAGCCTTCTGTTAATTGTCCACCACCATTCCAAACTGATGTGTTAAGACTAGATTGCATTGTTTTGCTCGTTTGTTATGGGACCCCTTAGTTGTCTACAGCCTGCAGAAATATCTTCACAATTCCAAAAGGTATACTCTAGGGCTGATAACGATTGAAGATTGGACTGCGGGGTGACAAGGTTGCAGATTGTGGTGGTTATTCTATTGTTACTGACAACTGAAACACCTCATGGATGCCCGGTTTTGGGATGCTAGATAGTTTTTTTCGTCCAAGTCTCATTTAGCATGTGAGAAGTACCAACTACACGATGGAGAATGCTGTCACTTTGGTACGATTTAGAACATAAGAACTAGGAGCAGGAGTAGGCCATCTGGCCCCTCGAGCCTGCTCCGCCATTCAATTAGATCATGGCTGATCTTTTGTGGACTCAGCTCTACTTTCCGGCCCGAACACCATAACCCTTAATCCCTTTATTCTTCAAAAAACTATCTATCTTTACCTTAAAAACATGTAATGAAGGAGCCTCAACTGCTTCACTGGGCAAGGAATTCCATAGATTCACAACCCTTTGGGTGAAGAAGCTCCTCCTAAACTCAGTCCTAAATCTACTTCCCCTTATTTTGAGGCTATGTCCCCTAGTTCTGCTGTCACCCACCAGTGGAAACAACCTGCCCGCATCTATCCTATCTATTCCCTTCATAATTTTAAATGTTTCTATAAGATCCCCCCTCATCCTTCTAAATTCCAACGAGTACAGTCCCAGTCTACTCAACCTCTCCTCATAATCCAACCCCTTCAGCTCTGGGATTAACCTAGTGAATCTCCTCTGCACACCCTCCAGCGCCAGTACGTCCTTTCTCAAGTAAGGAGACCAAAACTGAACACAATACTCCAGGTGTGGCCGCACTAACACCTTATACAATTGCAACATAACCTCCCTAGTCTTAAACTCCATCCCTCTAGCAATGAAGGACAAAATTCCATTTGCCTTCTTAATCACCTGTTGCACTTGTAAACCAACCTTCTGTGACTCATGCACTAGCACACCCAAGTCTCTCTGAACAGCGGCATGCTTTAATATTTTATCATTTAGATAATAATCCCGTTTGCTGTTATTCCTACCAAAATGGATAACCTCACATTTGTCAACATTGTATTCCATCTGCCAGACCCTAGCCCATTCACTTAACCTATCCAAATCCCTCTGCAGACTTCCAGTATCCTCTGCACTTTTCGCTTTACCACTCATCTTAGTGTCATCTGCAAACTTGGACACATTGCCCTTGGTCCCCAACTCCAAATCATCTATGTAAATTGTGAACAATTGTGGGCCCAACACGGATCCCTGAGGGACACCACTAGCTACTGATTGCCAACCAGAGAAACACCCATTAATCCCAACTCTTTGCTTTCTATTAATTAACCAATCCTCTATCCATGCTACTACTTTACCCTTAATGCCATGCATCTTTATCTTATGCAGCAACCTTTTGTGTGGCACCTTGTCAAAGGCTTTCTGGAAATCCAGATATACCACATCCATCGGCTCCCCGTTATCTACTGCTAATTTCCAATCCACCGGGACCACCCCAGAGTCCAGTGAATTTCGGTAAATTATCACTAGTGCATCTGCAATTTCCCTAGCCATCTCTTTTAGCACTCTGGGATGCATTCCATCAGGGCCAGGAGACTTGTCTACATTTAGCCCCATTAGCTTGCCCATCACTCCCTCCTTAGTGAGAACAATCCTCTCAAGGTCCTCACCTGTCATAGCCTCATTTCTATCAGTCGCTGGCATGTTATGTGTGTCTTGCACTGTGAAGACCGACCCAAAAAACCTGTTCAGTTCCTCAGCCATTTCCTCATTTCCCATTATTAAAACTCCCTTCTCATCCTCTAAAGGACCAATATTTACCTTAGCCACTCTTTTTTGTCTTATATATTTGTAAAAACTTTTACTGTTGTTTTTATATTCTGAGCAAGTTTACTCTCATACTCTATCTTACTCTTCTTTATAGCTTTTTTAGTAGCTTTCTGTTGCCCCCTAAAGATTTCCCAGTCCTCTAGTCTCCCACCAATCTTTGCCACTTTATATGCTTTTTCCTTCAATTTGATACTCTCCCTTATTTCCTTAGATATCCACGGTCGATTTTCCCTCTTTCTTCCGTCCTTCCTTTTTGTTGGTATAAACCTTTGCTGAGCACTGTGAAAAATCGCTTGGAAGGTTCTCCACTATTCCTCAACTGTTCCACCACAAAGTCTTAGCTCCCAGGCTACCTTAGCTAGTTCTTCTCTCATCCCCTTGTAATCTCCTTTGTTTAAACACAAAACACTAGTATTTGATTTTACTTTCTCACCCTCCATCTGTATTTTAAATTCCACCATATTGTGATCGCTCCTTCCGAGAGGATCCCTAACTATGAGATCATGAATCAATCTAGTCTCATTACACAGGACAAGATCTAGGACCGCTTGTTCCTCGTAGGTTCCATTACATACTGTTCTAGGAAACTATCGCGGATACATTCTATAAACTCCTCCTCAAGGTTGCCTTGACCGACCTGGTTAAACCAATCGACATGTAGATTAAAATCCCCCATGATAACTGCTGTACCATTTCTACATGCATCAGTTATTTCTTTGTTTATTGCCTGCCCCACCATATCGTTACTATTTGGTGGCCGATAGACTACTCCTATCAGTGACTTTTTCGCCTTACTATTCCTGATTTCCACCCAAATGGATTAAACCTTATCCTCCATAGCACCGATGTCATCCCTTACTATTGCCCGGATGTCATCCTTAAATAACAGAGCAACACCACCTCCCTTACCATCCACTCTGTCCTTCCGAATAGTTTGATACCCTCGGATATTTAACTCCCAGTCGTGACCATCCTTTAACCATGTTTCAGTAATGGCCACTAAATCATAGTCATTTACGATGATTTGTGCCATCAACTCATTTACTTTATTCCAAATACTACGAGCATTCAGGTAAAGTACACTTATGTTGGTTTTTTTACCTCTGTTTTGAATCTTAACATCTCCAGTTTTATTCCTTTTGTTATTACTGGGCCTATTCACTGAACTCCCCTCAGTCACTGTACCTTGTACTGTCACCCTTTTAGATTTTTGACTATGTCTTCTCTGCCTTGCACTTTTCCCCTTACTTCCTTTTGCTTCTGTCCCTGTTTTACTACCTTCCAACTTCCTGCATCGGTTCCCATCCCCCTGCCACATTAGTTTAAACCCTCCCCAACAGCTCTAGAAAACACCCCCCCTAGGACATCGGTTCCAGTCCTGCCCAGGTGCAGACCGTCCGGTTTGTACTGGTCCCACCTCCCCCAGAACCGGTCCCAATGCCCCAGGAATTTGAATCCCTCCCTCTTGCACCATCTCTCGAGCCACGCATTCATCCTATCTATCCTGACATTCCTACTCTGACTAGCTCGTGGCACTGGTAGCAATCCTGAGATTACTACCTTTGAGGTCCTACTTTTTAGTTTAACTCCTAACTCCCTGAATTCTGCTTGTAGGACCTCATCCCGTTTTTTACCTATATCGTTGGTGCCTATGTGCACCACGACAGCTGGCTGTTCCCCCCCCCCCCCCCCCCCCCCCCAGAATGTCCTGCAGCCGCTTCGAGACATCCTTGACCCTTGCACCAGGGAGGCAACATACCATCCTGGAGTCTCGATTGTGTCCACAGAACCGCCTGTCTATTCCCCTTACAATCGAGTCCCCTATCACTATAGCCCTGCCATTCTTCTTCCTGCCCTGCTGTGCAGCAGAGCCAGCCACGGTGCCATGAACCTGGCTGCTGCTGCCTTCCCCTGGTGAGCCATCTCCCTCAACAGTATCCAAAGCGGTATATCTGTTTTGCAGGGAGATGACCGCAGGGGACACCTGCACTGCCTTCCTACTCTTGCTCTTTCTTTTGGTCACCCATTTTCTATCTCCCTCAGTAACCTTCACCTGCGGTGTGACCGACTCGCTAAACGTGCTATCCACGACCTCCTCAGCATCGCGGATGCTCCAAAGTGAGTCCATCCGCAGCTCCAGAGCCGTCAAGCGGTCTAACAAGAGCTGCAACTGAACACACTTCTTGCACGTGAAGGAGCCAGGGACAGTGGACGTGTCCATGAGCTCCCACATCACACACGAGGAGCATGACACGGGTCTGGGATCTCCTGCCATGTCTTAAACCCTTGGTAAACTTAAACAACTAGAATTTCAAAATAAAAATAAATAAATTAGACAATGAAAAGAAAAAGAGAGACTACTTACCAGTCACTTACCAGGGTTAAAAAGCACCTCCTCACACTCTGCACCGAATTACCTCACTGCACCAAATTACCACGTTTCAATCCCCACTCTGGATGAGTCTCACTGCGGATGTGTCTCCTGGAAAAGTGCTAGCTTACTGTGTGTGCTGTCTGTCTGTCTTTTATACAGACCTCAGCTAACCGATGACTCAAAAAATACCTTAAGTTCAAAGAGAAGAATACAATGTGCCCCTAAACAGGCCTCAGGTGATTGACAGATAACTGCCTCTCAGCAATTAGGGTGGGGGCAGCTTCAACCAATCAGACACTAAGCTCCACACTGCACTTTTAACTGAAAAACAGCAGAATTAGATTTTCCACTTGCTGATTTACCTCACTGCACCAAATTACCAAGTTTCAATCCCCACTCTGGATGAGTCTCACTCCAGATGTGTCCCCTGGAAAAGTGCTAGCTTAATAGAGGTTTTGAAAATTATGAAGGAATGCAACAAAGTAGGTAAAAATGCACAATTTCTAATGGTTCAGAGATCGAGAGAGAAATATCATAAATACAAAATGATATGAAAAGCTATTTAGGAGAAAGAGTAGGAGAAACATTTTTAAGTAAGCTGTGAGACTCGAATACACTTACTGGAGTTAACGATTCAGGCAGGGACCATTTGTCATTTAACAAATAGATCATTAGGTAAATTACAGGACTTACCTTACTTTTTCACTCTTGTTTCAATAGCATTAAAACTCAATATTTTGCAGTCCTTTCCAGTAACATTAAACTATGCATCTATGATGAAACGGTTTACATATCAGCTGAAGCCAGAAAGTGCCACATTTGCTGCCATCTTAAATTGCAGAATAGCAAAACACAAGATTAAAAAGTACATTTCACAATTAATCAAAGCTGTCAAATCATGAACATTTAGAGATACGTGAGCAGCTTTTCAAGCAGTTTTCATCTTCTGGACCAAGTAAAGCCGCACACAGGCTTTTGCTCACAGGATTCTTTTTGAATGGCCAATAATTGCAAATTCAGTAGATTAAATATAAACAATTAATATTGTTTGTTTTTCTAATATTTGTCACAAAATCTCCATAAGCAGGAGTGAATGATCTTACTTTGAAATAGGCATTTATATACAATGATCTTTTCTCCTAGAAAGCAGTCACAGAAGATATTTTGAAGTTTGCAACTAATATCAGTATTGCACATATTCCTATATAGTCCAAAAGCTCTTGTCATCTGAAATAGGATTAATCCTCTAGGCCAGTCACACCTGATGGAGAAGAAAACAGTTATAGTTGCCATTTTAGGGCAGCGCAGCGGTTAGCATTGCTGCTTCACGGCACCGAGGTCCCAGGTTCGATCCCGGCACCGGGTCGCTGTCCATGTGGAGTTTGCACATTCTCCCCGTGTTTGTTGGGTCTCACCCCCATACCCAAAGATGTGCAGGTTAGGTGGATTGGCCATGCTAAATTTCCTCTTAATTGGAAAGAAATAATTGGGTACTCTAAATTTTTAAAAAACAATCCCCTGGGAAGTGCATGAATGGATGTACAGTGCACACAAAATTAAGCTTGCTGCGATTTTCCTCAAAGTTGGATAATCCACCAACAGTTGAAATGAACCAAAACACTAATATTCCTGTTGCCAAGAAATAACAGTCTATTTAGCTGACCCCTCCAAACTTCTGCACCAGGCTTTGTTGCTTCCTTCTTCATCACTCCAACTCTGAGCTCTTATAATTTTTACTTTTTCCAAAGTAAATCTGAATCTTGCTTCTGTCTCCCTGTGTCCTGGTAAGGTTTGAATCCAGACTGGTCTTAATTTTGAGGTTGTATTTGTCATCAGCTCTTCAGCTTCACTTTTCTAATGCTCCCCCGGCTAGTCTTATCAATCCACATATTAAAACTTCTGCACAAAGCCCCATATTACCATCAGGAACCTGTCAAGGCAAGGTTATAAAAATAGGAATGTAAAAATCATATGGGCTTTTTATTATTCATATTCTGAATATATCTTTGACTGGAAAGGCCACTATTTATAGCCCTTCCTACTTTACCTTGAAAAAAGTAGTATCTGATGGTGAAGGATGTTGTTAAATAGACATTTCAAAGTCTGGTGTGATAGGCACGTGCATTAGAGTTTAGGCTGTGGAAATGGAGAATAGAGCAGTGTAACCATTTGAAACCAGAGTTGGACTTCGAAAGCTGCTGGAGGAGCATGCAAAGAATGGTATTAAAGAACAAAGAGCAGTCATGGAAGAGGATGAAACCATAAGCCACAATCACAGTAACAGCAAGCAAATGAGCTTTTCCTGGTGACACATCTTTAACTATTTCCTATGAAAACTTTATTCTTCAGGGATAACTCATTCTCCATCCCTCCCTCCATCCATCCAACACACCCACTAGCTGCAAGGAAAATCAATGAGCACAAAAGCTGGATGAAATTCATGAAAAGGTGGAAATCTGGTTGAGGTGATCCAGAAGGACCAGTGCCCATCAAACTGAGCCAGCAAAGAATCAAAGGAGGAAAGAAAAAGGCACTGAGGAAATTTCCCAACAGCTGGCCAGTTGACTGAAAAAACAGCTGCCAGTTATGGCGACAATAATATAATTTCCAAGGAAGGTCCTGTAGCTCTGTGGGTAGCGTCCCTGCCTCTGAGCCAGAAACCCAGGGTTCAGGTTCCACTCCAGGGCATGATGGCCAAGGAAGGTGCTTTCATAATGCGGCCAAATGGGTTGATCATCAACCTGTAAATGCTTTCAGTACGTGTATGGCAGGCAGTAAAAGCAGGAGTCTCCTCGTCAGCCATGCTCGATATAGAATGGCAACCCTCAATCTAGAAACTCTGTGACAGGCTAGCGACCTATTCTAGTAAAAACTAGCTGTGGAAACAGACATAAGCATGTGCTTCATATGCTTCTAGCAGGAAGCGAAGCAAGAACATAACTTCCATGGGGCTTGTGTCATTGGTCCTGTGGCAGATTATGCCATTCAATTTGTTTGTTGAGAACTGAGAAATTTCCATTTAGCCATAAACAAACATTTTACCACTTAAAATCTTATTCTATAAAATTTAATTATTTGATTTGACCAGCTTTGTTTTCAATTTCTGACCAGTCATATCTTGGAAGATAGCAACAGGAAAAAATTCTTGCAATGTCTTTTGACAGTATAAATCCACACCTTCCTAATCTCATTAAGGTTTTAGTTTTTGATTAATACACATCTCAACTGCAGTTTTAATATTTAATGTTTGAAAACATTTCCTAAACTAACTCTTAGAACGGCTGAAAGAATGGTGGTTTGGTTGAAGTGATGCAGAGGGATCACTGTCCATCAACCTGAAAAGTTAACTCTGTTTCTCTCCACAGATGCTGCCTGACCTGCTGAGTATTTCCCGTATTTTTTGTTTTCATCTTAAAACTAAGTAGTACTCTTTGTAGGATGTTTTTTCAATCAAGAACATGAACAAGATTATTTAAAAAGGCTGAACTCTGTGGTTAGCGCAGTTTGTGATCCAGAGCGATGCCAACAGCATGGGTTCAATTCCCGTACCAGCTGAGGTGATTCATTCTCAGCCTTGCCCCTCGCCTTTGGTGACCCTCAGGTTAAATCAGCTATGGTTCTCTGGGACTGTGCTGACCTTACCTCAACATGTTTGACATCTGTAAATGCAATATTTCTTTAAATCCCCAGATCTGAATTGACAACAATTAATTCACATAAATAAAATAAAAAACTTATTTGAACTTTGATAATCTTTTTTTAAATATAAATTTAGAGTACCCAATTATTTTTTCCAATTAAGGGGCAATTTAGAATAGCCAATCTACCTATCCTGCACATCTTTGGGTTGTGGGGGTGAAACCCACGCAGACACGGGGAGAATGTGCAAACTCCACACGGACAGTGACCCAGGGCCGGGATTCGAACACGGGTCCTCAGCGCCGTAGGCAGCAATGCTAACCACTGTGCCACCGTGCTGCCCCGATCTTTGATAGTCTTAACACTAGATAAATCAGTGTGTGCTTTGTGAAAATTAGTAATGCAACCAATCTAACAAATGAATGTAACTGCCTTTTGTTTAACAATCTTATGACACTAGGATTATTGGTAATGTTGCAATATTATGTATTTATAAGCAAATTTCCAGGTTTTAAGTCTGTTAAACATTTTTCCCCTCATAGTCAGCTGAATTTGTAAAGAAGAATATCGTGCTGACCAGTGGTTTTGTTGGAGGCTTTTTATTGGGACTCGCTTCCTAAGAATTTCCCGCAGCGTACAGACACAATGACAACAATGAAGACAATGCTACAATTTGGTCCTGAAAATCCAAAACAGTGAGCAAAACTAGCGCATCAGTATCAACAGTTCACTAAGAGTAACATCAGAGTGTTCAAGGACACCATTAAATATTAAAAGGACACAAAAACAAAACTATTCAGCCTGTTTTGCATCAATTTGTACAACTTATATTGTCAAAGAAAGCTAATTTTTCTCAGTTGAGTTTTAACAGTTTTTGTATAGTTTCTCCTGCTATATCCATAATTATTATGCTGTAAATCTCTTTGCAATTTCAGATCAAGTAAATGCTGTATTTTCTGTTGTATAGACTTAAATATATTATTCAAAATGTACTAATTAGGATGATGGATCTGATTAAAGTATAAAAACCTTATTATTGTTTAGCTGCAATTGGGACTTAGGCTCAGTCATATCTCCATATTTGTACAATTCAGTTGATTGAATATGAATTAAAGACTCTGCTTCAAATTTCATAGAATATTGATTTTAAATTAAAAATACAATTTTGGTAATTTATTTCCATTTGTATCCTTCCTACTTGTCAGCTATAAATATTTTGAGGGAATAATCAACTTTGGAATTATTCTAACTGAGTATCGTTGCTAATCAGCAATTTTACTAACAATTGTTATGTTACAAAAGCCATTGCTACAGTGTTTGAACTACTTCACTTTAGGCAAAAACAAAATTAAGCAGATACTGGAATAAAAATACTCAGCAGGTCAGACAGCATCTGTAGAGAGAGAAACAATTATCATTTCAGATCAATGGCCTGATGAAATATTGTGGTAGTAACAGTGATAGTAACAACATAGCAGTCTTGAATTCCAATCTGCATTGGCAACTTGTGAAACTGAATTCAAGAAACTAGAAAATGACCAAAGAAGCTACCAGATTGTTGTAAAAGCTCCACAAATTCACTATAGTCCTTCAGAGAGGAAAGAAAGAACTCACACTCACATAGTGGACTTCAGAATCTCAGCACATCTTAAATTGCTTCACATCCAATAAGCTCATTTTAAAGTGTAACACTGCTGTGATGCAAGGAAATGTGACAGCCAATATTCACACAGCATGATCCCACAAACCATGATGCGATAAATTAACAATCAACCCATTTGGTTAATGGCAGCTGGTTGAAGGATATATGTACAACATGGAATCCTTCAACCAGCAACCATTAAACATATATAAACAGCATATATGTTGGCCAGGACTCCCCAAGGCACAGGAATGGATAATAAGAGATTTTACGTGGGCTGGATACAAACTGCTGACATATAGATGAGTTAGAATTTCTGTAAGATGGAGCTCAGAAAACTTAAAAGATCAGAAGAAAGTAACCTGGAGGTGAGAAAGAGAGCACAGAAGAGGGAGTTCCAGAGTGAAAAGTTATATTGTTGAACTAAAAATACTACATAAAATGGCCTTGATGTTGCAGCCAACTGTCAGCATTTTCCATCTTTATCTCTCTGAAAATGTTGACCATGTTGCAGTCTAGCACTCCGTGCTCCACCACCAGCTATGATGTGGAGCCAACAGAGAACAGAGCTGGCCGTGAAAACATAACTGTATATTTGTGGAGTGCTGTTAAATGAATAATTAGTAGATTTTAGCAAATAGTAGATTAGTACATTTTAAAAAGGCCCCTTGGGATATTTTAGCAACTGCCTTCATCCCTTTGTATAGCTTAATCTTTCAAAAAAATTCAAGTTATTTTGTTTTGCAGCATTTTTCTTGTTTTAGGTGTCTGTGAAAATGCTATGATTGGCTTCTTTGACAGCTTGATAACAACACTCCAGCTCCACATGAGAATGCTGCAATTGGTTGCATGATGATAAGAGTTGAAGTTCTCACCAGAGAGATCACGAGGTTACTGAGACTTACTTCAAGGTCATAGCAAGTTTAATTCCTTCACTGCTGGTGCCTGAGCTAATAATGTGATGTAAATATGTATCATAAACTCGAGTGGGGATGTTTGTTCATGATTGTAATGTTCAGTACCATTACAACTCCTCAGATACTGAAGGGGTCTATACCTACTTACAATATTAAGGCTGTTAAGTGATAAGTAATGTTCATACCACACAATTGCCAGGCAACGAACATCTCCAACAAGAGAGATCTAACCATCTCCCATGATGTTCAATGGGATTACCATTGCTGAAACCCCATCCATCAACATCCTGGTGCTTACCAATGACCAGAAACTTAACTGGACCATCCAATATAAATTCTATGGCTGCAAGAACAGGTAAGAAGCTGGGAATTCTGTGATAAGTAACTCTTCTCCTGATTCCCCAGTGTTTGTTCTATATCTACACTGCACAAGTTAAAAATGTGATGGAATAATCTTACTTTCTGGTGCAGTTCCGACAACACTCAAGAAACTCAATACCATCCGGGAAAGCAGTCTGCATCACTGGCACCCCATCTACCACCTTAAACGTTCACTCCCTTCACCACTGGTGAACAGTGGCAACAATGTGTACCATCTACAAGATGCACTGCAGCAACTCACCAAGGCTTCTTTGACAGCAACCTCCAAACCACAACCTCTATCACTTTGAAGGACAAGGGCACAGATACAGGGAAGCATCACCACTTGCAAGTTTCCCTCTAATTCAAATAGCATCATTACTTGGAACTACAAGCTAAATTTTACTTTGGGAGTCGGGTGACTAGTTCATAATCTAAGTTGGGGTGAGTCCTCCAGAGCTTGGCCCCATAGCCATTTTAACAGTTGTTGGGCCTTTAATTGACTTGAAGTGGGACTTCTGGCCTCTTCAAAGAGGAAGTCCAGTTTCAAAGCTGCCTGCCCCCCACTGCGGGTAAAATACATGAGGAAGGCAGATGGGCATGGCGCCATTGCCATGGTGCTCAGTTTTTAATGTCCCCTGGGAGACCATAAAATGGTGCCTTCACTATCACAGGGTCAAAATCCTGGACTCCCCAACAGCACTGTGGGTGTACCTACACCCCATGGACTGCTGAGGTTCAAGAAGACAGCGCACCACTATCTTGTCAAAGACAATTAGGGATGGACACAAATGCAGGCCTTGCCAACAAGGCTCACATTCCAAGAATGTATCTATAAATTGACCTGGGAGAAGATAAACAAGGCATGTCTCCTCGCCAGTAAATTTGTCCATCTCCTCCAATCTCAATATTTTATTTTGACTGAATTTCCTGCCCTCATTCTTTATTTCAGAAATTTTTTTTTTGTTTGAAAAAGTATGGATTTTCAGGGGAATAAAAGACTAAACATGAATTGCCAGGAAAGCTTAAATCAGTTACACTTAATGGTTATATGTGCTCATTTCAAAACAGGAGGAATTTTTCATGTAATTTCCTGAGATGTTGATGCTTTTCTGGCTGTGGCTTTATAGGCACTGATCGCTTTTGGTTTCTTACCTAAATAACTATTATTCAGGTGTAAGTAGTGTTAATGAATGACTGCAGTTATTTGCCAGTGGGAGCATCACATCCTCTTCCAGGAATAGTGGATATTGTTGTGCAGCAGAAACGTGACCCAATTTCCTTCCCACGTCAAACAACGTTAAGGTTATGTTTAGCCCTCCGAGCAGTATCCCAGCTGAGATCATGCAGCATCTTTGGTAAGACATAGTGGATTCATGACTAAGGTCAGAACATGTGGAATCATGGGACAAATAGCAGACTAGCTACAAAACAGTGAGTAAAGATTTAAAGGTAGTTCTCAGATTGGAAAAAGGTTCCAAATATGTTTCACAAAGAACACTGCTGAGACCACAATTGTTAAGAATTGACATAACTGATTTTGGACTCAAATGTGACTTCAAAATAGATATTACAGAGGAAGGCTGGCAAAATACAATACCAATAAACTTGCAGAATGGGCAACTAAATAGCAAACAAACTTCACCATTGCCAATTGTGAGGTGGTGCATTTTGGTGGGAAGAAATAAGAAGCCACATACTCTGGAAAACAACTGTTTAATTAAGGTAGGCAAGCAGAGGGATCTGGAGGTACAAATACATAAGCGACTCAAATTAATAAGGTCATAGAAAAAGCAAACAAAGCACCAAAGGGACAGAATTGAAAAGCAGAGACGTTTAATTTGTATACAACGTACAGTAGACCACACATCAGGTTGAATTCTTATTTACCTGGTGCACCGAACAGGTGAATTAGAAAGTCATGGGAAACCCCTACACCAGGATTCTCGTAGAGTATCGAGTTTTAATTCCACATTGTATATGATGTCATCGATTGGTTCTTCTTGCTGGATTCTGGCAGGCAAGGGGGATTTTGAAGGATGGGAGTGGGCTGCATATGGAACAAGGTCAGAGGCCTTGGGTCGTGAAGGGTGATGGAAGTTTGGTGATGAAGGGGAAAAATCTGTTGATGGTAAGGTGGAACCAGAGGCCTTATGGAGGGATTGGAGGCTGCGGAGGAAAGTCAGTGAGGGAGTTAAGAGGGATGCCTATTCACTCTCATCAGCGAGGCATTTTGATCCAGGAGAGAGGTGTAAAGTCACCTACTTCTTGTATGAAATCCTCACCTCGATGAAGGCGCCAGGTTTAGGAAAATCAAGAAGCCCAGACAGCTAGAGTTAAAATTTAAAAAGAGGCTTGTAGCCTCTTTACCATTATAAATTTCCTCCCTGCTTCCTTGAATACTACGTAACGCACACCAGTAACCAAACCCATCACCTTGCTGATTCGTACAACTTGGGCAGCATGTTGGCACAGTGGTTAGCACTGCTGCCTCACAACACCAGGGACCCGACTCAATTCCAACCTTGGGTAACCTTGGAGTTTGCACTTTCTTCCCGTGTCTGTGTGGGTTTCCTTTGGGCGTCTGGTTTCCTCCCATAGTCCAGAGTTGTGCAAGTTAGGTGGATTGGCTATGCTAAAATTGCCCTTTAGTGTCCAAAGATGTGTAGGTTATGTCGGGTTGTGAGGATAGGGCGGGGAGTGGGCCTAGGTAGGGTGCTCTTTCAGAGGGGTTGGTGCAGATTTGATGGGACGAATGGCAACTTTTTGCACTGTAGGGATTCTATAGACTTGCCGATTCAGTTCTGAGTGGTTGTAACAATTTTTAAAATATTGTTGTACCTAGATCAAACAGACATGCAAATAATGGATGTGATAAATTAATTTAAATCTGTATTGCATTAAGCTAATTAAAAACAGGAAACTCTGAAAGCAAACAGTTGGCTGGCAAATTCATGAATGCATTATAGCATGAAGTGAGGTTAGTTGAAAGTTATAATACTACACACTGAACTCCTGATCTGGGCCTTGCTGACAAAGGTAAGAAAGTATGTGTTCTCAGGCTGTTGACACATCTTTTTTTTAAATATTTTATTCTCCTTTTTCACATTTTCTCCCAAATTTACACCCACCAACAATAAACAATAATCAGCACCAAATATGTCAATCCCCATATCAATAACAACGATCCCATTCTCCCATCAACCCCCAAACATCAGCCCGCATGTTTACATAAACAACTGACATAAAGGAATCCGGGATTACCCATCGTCACCCTTAATACACACAACACCCCTCCCCACCAACCCTCCCACCCATCTCCCCCCCCCCCCAACTAATGTTCGATGTTATCCAGTTCTTGAAAGTGCAGAATGAATAATGCCCATGACTTGTAGAACCCCTTCATCCTTCCCCTCAGTTCAAACTTAACCTTTTCAAGAGTCAAGAATTCCAACAGGTCCCCCGCCACGCCAGGGCACAGGGTGGAGAGGCTGCTCTCTATAACAATGGGATCCGCCTTTGGGCGATCAACAAGGTGAAGGCTACAATATCTGCCTCCGCACCCGTTTCCAACCCTGGCTGGTCCGACACCCCGAATATGGCCTCCCAGGGACCCGGGTCCAGTTTCACGTGCACCACCTTGGAGATTACCCTAAAAACCTCTTTCCAGTAATCCTCTAGCTTTGGACAGGACCAAAATATATGAACGTGATTAGCCCCCCCCCCCCCCCCCCCCCGCAACACTCACACACATCTTCTACTCCTTCAAAGAATCGGCTCATCCTTGCCCTCATGAGGTTTGCTCTGTAAACCACCTTCAGCTGTATCAGCCCCAACCTCGCACATGAGGTGGAGGTGTTTACTCTCCGGAGCACCTCACACCAGACCCCCTCGAAAAACCTCTCCCAACTCTTCCTCCCACTTTGCTTTGATCCCTTCCAATGGTGCCTTATCCTCTTCCAAAACAGCTCCGTACACCGCTGACACTACCCCCTTCTCCAGTCCCCTTGTCGCCAGCACCTCCTCCAGCAATGTGGAGGCCAGTTCCTCCGGGAAGCTCTGGTATCTCCTTTCTGGCAAAATCCCGAACCTACATGTATCTAAACATTTCTCCCTGTTCCAGTCCATACTTCGCTTCCAGCTCCTTCAATCCTGCAAACTGACCCCTAAGAAACAAATCTTTTAGCGTCTTAATCCCCTTCTCGAAAATGAAAATCGCTTATTGTCACAAGTAGGCTTCAAATGAAGTTACTGTGAAAAGGCCCTAGTCGCCACATTCCGGCGCCTGTTCGGGGAGGCTGGTACGGGAATTGAACCTTGCTGCTGGCCTGCCTTGGTCTGCTTTAAAAGCCAGCGATTTAGCCCTGTGCTAAACCTTCCCTCCCCATATGAACGTGGTAATCCTTCCCTCAATCTCCCTGAAAAAATGCCTTTGGCAGGAAAATCGGTAGGCATTGAAAAATAAACAGAAATTGCAGCAACACATTCAGTTTAACCGCCTGTACCTGACCCACCAGTGACAGAGGTGGACCATCCCACCTTGCCAGGTCAACTTTCACTCTCCCCACCAAACTGGAGATGTTGTACCTGCGAAGCCTCCCCCATTCCCGGGCAACCTGTACACCCAGATACCTAAAGTGAGTCCCTGCCCTACGGAATGGCAGCTCCCCCCACCCCCGGCCGAGACACCACAAAATATTCATTCTTGACCAGGTTCAGCTTGCACCCAGAGAAAGACCCAAATACTCGCAGTAGCTCCAATATTCCCCCTATCGACACACTTGGTTCTGACACATATAACAGCAAGTCGTCGGCATACAAAGACACCCTATGCTCTATCCCCCCCCCCCCCCCCCCCCCCGCACTATTCCTTTCCATGCTCCCGAACTTCTTAATGCAATGGCCAATGGCTCAATCGCAAGTGCAAACAGCAGGGGGGGGGGACATAGGACATCCCTGCCTTGTCCCACGGTGGAGAGAAAAGTATCTCGAGCTGATGTGGTTTGTGCAGATACTTGCCTTCGGCTCCTTATATAATAGCTTTACCCAGTTCACAAATCTTGGTCCGATCCCAAACAGCTCCAGAACTGCCATCAAGTACCCCACTCTGCCCGGTCAAACGCCTTCTCAGCGTCCAATACCACAACCACCTCTGTTTCCTTCCCTTCCGCCGGTGCCATAACGACGTACAAAACCCTCCCAATGTTCGAAAAAAGCTGCCTCCCTCTCACGAACCCCGTCTGATCCTCACCTATCACCTTTGGGAGGCACTCCTCCAGCCTACTCGCCAGTACCTTCGCCAACACTTTTGCGACCACATTCAGAAGTGATGTGGGCCTATACGACCCACACTCCGTCGGATCCTTATATTTTTTTAACAACAGTGAAATCGATGCCTGCCCCAAGGTTTGTGGCAACACCCCCTTCCCTATCACCTCGTCAAACATCCCCACCATCAGGGGTGCCAGTTTATCCTTAAATTTTTTATAATATTCCACCGGAAACCCATCTGGCCCTGCTACCTTTCCCGACTCCATCCTCCCAATCGCATCCTTTATTTCTTGCTTCACTATTGCTCCTTCTAATGTAGCCTTATCCCTCTCCCCTCGCCTTGGATACTCCAACCCATCTAGAAATTCCTGCATCTCACGGTCTCACCTGGGTGGCTCTGACCTATACAACCTCTCATAGAACTCCTCAAAAACTCAGGAGCCACCACCAACTTCCCTGCCCTATCAATCAGCTGAAGAATTTCCCTTGCCGCTGCTTCCCTCCGAAGCTGACCTGCTAACATCTCCATGGTCATAGACTGCACCCCTTGCTCGTCTCAGTTGGCGCACCGCCTTCCTGGTAGACAGTCGGTCAAAGCTCGCCTGTAGTTCCTTCCTCTTCCAGCTTCGCTGGGTCCCCATCTTCTGCATAACTCCTATCTACCTCCAACATCTCATCTATTACCCTCTGCTGCTCCAACCTCTCCTCTTTGTCCACCCTGGCCTTAAACAAAATTACTTCACCCCTCACCACCGCCTTTAGAGCCTCCCAGACAACTGCCTTCGACACCTCACCCGTACAGTTGAAACCTACATATTTCTTAATTACCTTTTCAATTTTCTCACAGAACACTTGGTTCCCCAAAAGCCCCACATCCAGTTTCCACCCCGGCCTCTTCGCTACCCCCTTCTCTAGTACAATATCCACCCAATGCGGAGCATGATCTGACACTGCAATTGCCGAGTATTCCGACCCCTTAACCCCAGCCAGCAAAGCCTTCCCCCAACAAAGGAGTCGATCCTCGAGTATACCTTATGGACTGCTGAGAAAAACGAGTACTCCCGTTCCCTTGGGTGCAGGAACCTCCAAGGGTCCACCCCTTCCATTTGCACCATTAGCCCAGCCAGTGCCTTGCCCCCCCCCCCCCCCCCCCCCCCCCCCGATGGGATCAGCGAGCGCGGCCGTGATCTGTCCAACCTTGGCTCCTGCATCAAGTTCCAGTCTCCCCCCACAATCAGTTCGTGTGTGTCCAAGTCGGGAATGGCCCCAAATACCTTCTTCGCGAATCCCACATTGTCCCAATTGGGACCGTATACACTTAACAGGGCCACTAATCTCCCCTCCAGCGCCCCGGCCACAATCATATATCTATCCCCCCTGATCTGCCACCACCTTCTCCATCTGGAAGCGTACCCTTTTGCTGACCAGCACCACTACCCCTCGAGCCCTTCCGTCAAATCCAGAGTGAAACACTTGACTGACCCAGCCCTTCTTAAGTCTCACCTGGTCCTTCTCGCTCAAGTGAGTCTCCTGCAGCATTGCCACATCGGCTTTCAGACTTTTAAGATGCGCAAGCACTCTTGACCAGTCCTCCTATCCCTCTCACGTTCCACGTGATTATCCTAACTGGGGGTCTCTCACCACCCCCCCCCCCCCCCCCCCCCCCACCACCTTTCTTATCCACCATCATCATACCACCGGGCCCTGCCCAATAAGCCTGACCCACCCCTGTCCATTGTTAACATCAAACCCCTTCCCCCCCCCTCCTAAGAACCCTCCCTACATTTCCCTTAAAAAAACATCTTCCAGCATCAATCCCCCCCTCGCTCGCCTCGTAGGCCCATTTTAGCGTGCTATCCAGGCTCCAACGTCCGCAGCCCTCCTCATACCTCACCTACGTCACTAGCTGACTTTACTTAGCTAGCACGGGTGGCTCCCCCCGCCAAGATATATCGTCCCCTTCCACCCAGTCCCAGAGAAAGAAAAAACAAAACCAACTATCCAACCCATACAATTCACTAACATAAGATTTAACCGTCGCAACACAGAACACCAATCAACCCACTATTAACTTGAACTCTGTAACAATGCAAAGAGAAGTAAATTACAATACACATCAGTAAAAAGAAAGTTGTAGCATTTATACATTTTCCAGCTGCCCAAACACAGTCCACAGTCTTTCTTCCAGTTCCGCTCCTCACGTCTGTCCCAAGCCTTCTGCCCTCACAAACGCCTCAGCCGCCTCTGCTGTCTCAAAATAAAAGTCTTTGGAATCATACATTACCCTCAGCTTCGCCGGGCACACCATACCAAATCGCACCCCCTTTCTTGTACAATGGCGGCTCATTCACTTTGGTCTTCGGCCTTAATGACCGGTGAGCTCGGTCTAGCTCGTACCGGGAGGGGTTCTCACCCTCCCCCATCAGCTCCGCCAACTTCTTAGTGAAGTATTGTGCTGGCCTTGGGCCCTCTGTCCCTTCGGGCAAGCCCACAATTCTCAAATTGTGCCGCCTTGAGCGGGTCTCCAAGTCCTCGAGCATTGCGCGGAGTCCTCTGTTAACCTCCACCACCCTCCGCAGCTCGTCCCCCATCGAGGTGAACTGGTCGCTGTGCCGTGCCATGGCCTCCTCCACTTCCTTCATCTTCTCGCCCTGCTCTCTCACCTCGGCCAATGTTTTTGCCACAGCCACCCTCACCGGGGCGATTGCCTCCTCCACTAATGACTTCAATGCGACCGCCGTCTCCTTCCTGAAGCCCTCCATGTGCCTCGCAAACTGTTTTTCCAGCTCCATCACCATCATCTCGGTCATCTTCTCCACCGTAGTACGGCCCCACCATGCGGTTCAGCTTCCGCCATCTTGTCAGCATTTTTGCTTGTCCTCTCATTCAGCGACGAACTGCTCTTCGCATCCTTTAGCGGCTTATTGTTTTTCCTTTCTTTTCTTCCCGCTTTCACCCTGCTGTCCTTCATCAATCTGATTTTTTTGGGGAAAAAAAACAATTTTTCTTCTTTCACACAAAGAAAAGGGAAAAAGGGGAGAAAAAAAAACTTTCACCAAACTTCTTTAAAACTTCCTCTTCTCCACTACATTCCCCCAGAGCTCCGCGGGACCGGACTTTAGTCTTCTAATTTAATCCTGGGTGGGAGCCATCACATCGCACCCTGGCCTCGGGCCTGCCGCCTCGGCCTCCTTTTGGCTCCGACCCCGCTGCTCCGACCTCCGCATGGCTGGGCCCAGCGCCTCAGCCCCCGACACCCGCGCAGTGTTCTTCGCTGGTCTTTAAACCGGCCCCGCTAGCTGCCCGTGACGGCCCCAACGGCCGATAATAGTCGGGGGGGGTGATCGATGTATTGGGGAAATCCCCAAAAGCGTTGCAAATCGTGGCCACCGGCAGGAGCTCTTATTGATGCAGCCGCCCCGCTCGCACACGCCATCGAAGTCTGACACATTTTAAGGAATAGCTTTAGATCAGCACAGATAGACCTCTATTAGCAGTAAAATGGGGAATAGCCGGGCACACAATCCACTATCGAGGCAAAACAAATAGTGGACATTCTAGCATAACGCACACCCATGATGGTTTAGTGGATGGCCAGTTCAGTAAAATTTCCAGAGGCAGCTATTTTATGTAATTTCAATAATCTTTGTATTTTCCATGCAAGGCAAATTTGGGGGGGGGGGGGGGGAATGAGAGAGCAACCTTAAAAGGCTGATGTAGTCTTAACAGGGGGAGGGTAGCAGCTATTCTGGAGATTGTTTATGGACAAAATGGCTGGTGGAACTCCTAGAACTGTTGCCTTAGTGAAGTTAAGCTTAGTAGCAGAAGGTGACCCTGAGAAAAGTAACAATTTGTAGATTATATCGAAACCCTTCAAATAAACCAAGTATAAAGTAAGCACAGTAAGAAGTGGTAAATTGTATCCCATAATGTGGTGTTTATAGAAACGTTGATAAGCTGAGTAATGGTACATCAGTTAGTATCAAACTGATGAAACCATTAATTCACTAGACACGTGCTTTAAGATATGAACAGTGGTTTTAATCTACTTACAACAGAGCCAGCCTGTTCCGCGTTGAACTCTCGATGAACTGAACGACTGGCTCTGAGCATTGGTATTTATACAGCAGTCCAGGGGGAGGAGTCGTGGGCGGAGCCAAGGGTGGAGCCCTGTACAAACTCCTAAGCATTCCAAGCGCTAGTCCCCCTAGTGGTCGGGCAATGCAACTGCGCTTACAAATGCATAGTCTCATGTATGTACAATACAGTGTGAATTACGGAGTTACATTCACCACACAAACAGTTCAGGAAAAGCCTGCAATATAGTAGCATGAGCGATATGTAAAAATGTGGTGCTCAAAGCTTCCAGGAGTCAATTGGTTTAAAAATTATGAGACGTTGGTATTGCTGGCTGGGCCAGCATGTACTGTCCTTTGAACTGAGTATCTTGCGAGGCCATTTCACAGTCTGGAGTCACATGTCGGCCAGGTGAGATACCCTCAATTACGACACAGGAGAGAAGATAGGTAATTCAAAGGCTTCATCTTATATACCGTTTCCTGGGGGTGGAGCCAGAGGCGGAGTCCCCCAGGGTTCCAAGCCCGGTCTTAAAGGGCCAATGCATTAAAGGTAAGGTACCGTTGCAGCAGCTACTGATAACATTCATCACACCAGGTAAGGATGTCAAATGCAGATTTCCTTCCCTAAAGGATATTAGTGAACCAGATGAGTTTTTGTGACAATCAACAAGTTTTGCAGTTATCATGAGACTTTTAATTTCAGAGTTTTACTGAATTTTGATTTCACCATCTGCCATGGTGTATTTGAACCTTGGTCTCCAGAGCATTACCTGGAGTCCTAGTCCAGTGAAAATAAGACTGTTACACCACCTCCCCTAATGAAGGAAGCAAATTAGGTACTAGCTTTGGCTGAACCTACAAGCAACATCTTAATAATCTTTATTGTCTGATGATGTCTGTAACTGTTTATAAAGCCAAAAACTACCTCAATAAAATTGTTTATTAAAAAAAAATAATAATCTTTATTGTCACAAGTAGGCTTACATTAACACTGCAATGAAGTTACTGTGAAAAGCCCCTGGTCACCACATTCCGGTGCCTGTTCGGGAACACAGAGGGAGAATTCAGAATGTCCAATTCAGCTAACAGCATGTGTTTCGGGACTTGTGGGAGGAAACCAGAGCAGCCGGAGGAAACCCACGCAGACACAGGGAGAATATGCAGACTCCGCAGAGACAGTGACGCAAGCCGGGAATCGAACCTGGGACCCTGGCACTGTGAAGCAACATTGCTACCGTGCTGCCCTATTTATCCCTCTGGCTGTAATCATTGCTTGCTTCTTTCTTTGTTTCCATCTTTACCTTTGTCCCACAAGAGTTGCTTTAACTCTATCAAAAAATAATTGTTATTAATTTTTCCAGTACAGTTCAAATAATGATCACCAAATGGTTTTGCACCTTGCTAAATGATTGTTAGCACATTTGCATGGCAGTCAGGAGAAAGAGATAAAATAATATATCTAGGATGTAAAATAATCAAAACTATGATCAAAAGCACTTCGGAAATTAATTTTCTGTAGAAGATGTAGAAAAAACAAAATTGTAATTTATTTTTCTGGGGAAACATTTTTTCTGGTTCCTGTTCCTATGTTCCTCATTGCTTGGGTCGATTTATCCCTCCAATTAAGGGGGAATTTAGCATGGCCAATCCACCTAACTTGTACATCTTTGGGTTGTGGGGGTGAAACCCACGCAGACACGGGGAGAATGTGCAAACTCCACACGGACAGTGACCCAGAGCAGGGAATCTGTGTCCTCAGCGCCGTGAGGCAGCAGTGCAAACCACTGTGCCAAGTGCCGCCCTATCCCTTCAACAAATATAGTAAGAAGTCTTACAACACCAGGTTAAAGTCCAACAGATTTCTTTCGAATCACTAGCTTTCGGAGCACTGCTCCTTCCTCCATTCACCTGGTGTATGAGGATTTAAAAGAAATCATAGTGGAAGACGTCAAACCAGGCATAGGGACAGAACTGCCAGCGAGCATTCCGCAATTCTGGTTAAGTCTGAACCCGTATTAAAGCATCTGAGAGATGAGAATGTTAAATGGACAGAGATTGACAAGCAGTGGAGCTTCACTCTGGAGTATACATTCTGGCCTAATGAGTATTTCACGAATGAGATAATCACTGAAGTATATTAGTTGGACTCACGGCTGCTGAAATTGTGCGTAGATGAGCCACAGATCATCGGCTGTACAGGCTGCACGATCGACTGGAGGGAAGGCAAAAATGTACAAACAATTCAAAAGAAAATAAGTCTTTTTTGTGTCCTGGAGGTTGATCTTATTTCTGGAGACGCCAAGGCAATCCTGGAGGGTTGGCAACCCATTGCCTGTCATTGGTGACATACGTTCCCTCTAATCTAAAACTCTCATCCTCATGATTTCACTTCAACACTTTTCATATCTCCATCTCTCCCATTACCTCAAGAACTCTGTATTCGAGAGACCCTATCCCAATTGCATCCTCCCATTTTAGATGTATGTGGTGATCCACTGTGTAATTGTGTATGTGCCTGTATTAGGGGATGTACAGCAGTACTTGTACTACAGGTTTGCCAGTAGCCCCTGCCGGCTAGCTCCGCCCACAAGGAGCCGTATAAATATGTATGAGTTCTCCTGAGCAGTCATTCTACCAGCTGCAGTCGGAGGATAAACATCTAACTGTAATAAAGCCTCTCTTGTACCCATTCGAGTCTTTAGTACAATTGATAGCGCATGAATTTATTACAGTTAGATTTTCCGCATCATGGACATCAGGATCAAACCAAATCGCTTGCAGCTGGATCCGCAATCGCCGAACACCAGAAAGGACTTTAATCACTGGCTGGCTTGCTTCGAGGCCTATATCAACTCAGCAACTCCCGAGCCGACGGAAGCTCAGAAAATCCAGGTTCTCTACTCAAGGTTGAGCTCCAGCATGTTCCCGCTGATACAGGACGCGCTGAATTACGCAGGCGCCATGGACCTCCTTAAAGAAAATTACGTCCAGAAGACGAACACTCTATTTGCGAGGCATGTACTCGCCACTCGCGTACAACTACCTGGTGAGTCGATTGAAGACTTCTGGCGGGCCCTTATCCCTCTCGTACGGGACTGCGGCTGCCAAGCCGTCACGGCCACGGAACATTCCAATCTCCTCATGCGTGATGCATTCGTGTCGGGGATTGCATCGGACCCCATCCGGCAATGACTGCTGGAAGGGGCCACACTCGACCTAACGGCACCATGGGCGCCGCCATCTTTCCCCCCAGGTCCACGTGCGGCCGGTGGGCGCCGCCATCTTGTCCCGCCCCCACAGCGTGCGCACCATGGGCGCCGCCATCTTGCCCTGCACCCGCAACATGCGCTGCATGGGCGCTGCCATCTTCTCCCCCACAAGGTCCTTCGTCCGCCGCCATTTTGTCTCCCCCTCGGGACTGGTCCGCTGGACCCGGGTCACTGCCGCTCCTCATTGGACTCCTCGGACGATCGCCCGCTGCTCGCCTCCATGACGCTGGACCAGTCCCATCCTCACAACCTGGCTACCGCTTCGACGGCGGTGCTAATCAACGGCCACGCGACCTCCTGCCTACTAGACTCCGGGAGCACCGATAGCTTCATCCACCCGGACACGGTAAGGCGCTGCTCCCTCGCGGCCAACCTGCGGATCTCTCTGGCCTCCGGATCCTACTCTGTCCCGATTCGGGGTTTCTGTGTGGCCAACCTCACCGTGCAAGGCGTTGAATTCAGCGGTTTCCACCTGTACGTTCTCCCCACTCTCTGTGCTACACTATCACTGGGCCTGGGTTTTCAATGTAACCTCCAGAGTTCGGCGGGCCCCTACCCCCACTCACCGTTTGCAGCCTCACGACCCTCAAGGTTGACCCTCCCTCCCTCTTGCCAATCTGACTGCAGATTGCAAGCACATTGCCACCAGGAGCAGATGGTACAGCACCCAGGACAAGACCTTCATCAGGTCCGAAGTCCAGCGGCTGTTTATGGAGGGTATTATCGAGGCCAGTAATAGCCCAAGTGGTAGTGGTTAAAACTGGGGAGAAACACAGGATGGTCGTGGACTACAGCCAGACCATCAATCGGTACACGCAGCTCGACGCGTACCCTCTCCCTCGCATATCTGATATGGTCAATCAGATTGCACAGTACCGGGTCTTCTCGACGATTGACCTTAAATCCGCCTACCACCAGCTCCCCATCCGCAAATCGGACCGTCCATACACTGCCTTTGAGGCGGACGGTCGCCTCTATCAATTCCTTAGGGTTCCCTTCGGCGTCACTAACGGGGTCTCGGTATTCCAAAGAGAAATGGACCGAATGGTTGACCGGTACGGACTGCGGACCATGTTTCCGTACTTAGATAATGTCACCATCTGCGGCCATGACCAGCAGGACCACGACGCCAACCTTGCCAAATTTCTCCACATCGCATCTCTCCTCAACCTCACTTACAACAAGGAGAAGTGCGTGTTCAGCACTAACCGCTTGGCCATCCTCGGCTACGTAGTCCAAAGCGGACTCCTGGGGCCTGATCCCGACCGCATGCGCCCATTCATGGAGCTCCCCCTTCCCCACTGCCCCAAGGCCCTCAAAGTTGCCTGGGGTTCTTCTCCTACTACGCCCACTGGGTCCCACAATACGCGGACAAGGCCTGCCCACTGATACAGTCGACTCAATTTCCCCTCACGGCCGAGGCACAACAGGCCTTCGCCCGTATTAAAGCAGACATAGCCAAGGCCGGGATGCATGCAGTAGACGAGACACTGCGCTTTCAAGTAGAGAGCGACACTTCAGATGTCGCCCTTGCCGCCACTCTAAACCAGGCAGGCAGACCCGTGGCATTCTTTTCCCACACCCTCCATGCCTCCGAAATTCGACATTCGTCCGTTGAAAAGGAGGCCCAGGCGATCGTTGAAGCGATGCGACACTGGAGGCATTACCTGGCCGGCAGGAGATTCACTCTCCTCACTGACCAGCGGTCGGTAGCCTTCATGTTCAACAACACACAGCGGGGCAAGATCAAAAATGATAAAATCTTGAAGTGGAGAATCGAGCTCTCCACCTATAATTACGGGATCTTGTATCGCCCCGGCAAGCTCAATGAGCCCCCAGACGCCCTCTCCCGAGGTACATGTGCCAGCGCACAAGTAGACCAGCTTCGTGCCCTGCACAACAGCCTTTGCCACCCGGGGGTCACTCGGTTGCACCACCTCGTCAAAGCCCGCAATCTGCCCTACTCCATCGAGGAAGTACGGACAGTCACCAGAGACTGCCAGGTCTGTGCGGAGTGCAAGCCGCACCTCTACCGGCCAGACCGCGCGCGCCTGGTGAATGCGTCCCGCCCCTTTGAATGCCTCAATGTGGATTTCAAAGGGCCCCTCCCCTCCACCGACCGCAACACATATATCCTTAGTGTGGTCGATGAATTCTCTAGGTTCCCATTCGCCATCCCATACCCGGATATGACGCCTGCCACCGTCATCCTCGATTCCATATTCGCTGTGTTCAGTTTCCCCGACTACATCCACAGCGACAGGGGATCCTCATTCATGAGCGATGAGCTGCGTCAGTTCCTGCTCAGCAGGGGTATCGCCTCCAGCAGGACGACCAGCTACAACCCCCGGGGAAACGGGCAGGTAGAGAGGGAGAACGGGACAGTTTGGAGGGCCGTCCAGCTGGCCCTAAGGTCCAGAAACCTCCCAGCCGCTCGCTGGCAGCAGGTCCTCCCGGATGCATTGCACTCCATCCGTTCTCTACTGTGCACTGCCACGAATAACAAACCCCATTAACTTGTTTTTATCTTCTCTAGGAAGTCCACATCCGGGGTGTCGCTCCCGACTTGGCTCGCAGCTCCAGGGCCGGTTCTACTGCATTGGCATGTCCGACTCCACAAGGCAGACCCCTTGGTGGACAGGGTACGCCTGCTCCATGCAAACCCCCAGTATGCCTACGTGGAGTTCCCCGACGGCCGCCAGGATACGGTCTTGCTCAGGGACCTGGCTCCCTCAGGTGCCAATCCCACTCACCTCCCCACCCGCGCACCCAACACCAGCCCCACCAGGTCCATCCCTCCTTCCCTTGCACACGCTAGAGGACGAGGAAGATTTCGGCACGCTCCCGGAGTCATCCAGCTACTGGCCAGCACCAACACCGCCAGCACCGACGCCGTCGATGCCGCCACCGCCTGTACAGACATCGCCACCACTGTTACATCGCTCCCAGCGAACCGTCAGACCACCGGACAGACTTAACCTCTGACGGGCACCGGGTTACAAGATGGACACATAATTTTTTTTCCTCAACCTCTGGACATTTTTGGAAGTTGAAGGGGCTATATAAATGCAAGTTGCTGCTCCAACTTCTAATAATCAATCCATTGCCTGTGTTTTTAGTTAATCTCAACTGGAGATGGGGCTGTATCTGTCGCTAGCGCGGGCGTGGTAAAAGCAGAACAAGTAGTGAAGAGTTGATGAGTTATGAGGATGGAGTGTTTGCCAATGGAGAGGATCACGGGCAGCAGGTCCCGCCCGAATACACTGACCTTCTCAAGATGGCGATCAACTCCGTTAGGCTTTTTCGAACGAAACACGCATTCTAAGAAATAAAACAACAGCGGGTTGCGAGTTAAGCAAGAGATCCGCGATATCGGGTGCAAGCAAGAAACTGAAGCCGGGGAAGAGAGGTCACCGCGCAAGAGTTTGCGGGTAAAAATGGAATTTGTTTGGAGCCCTTCCTTTAATGGCCGAATGTTGGATTCGGAACAGCTCGCGCGAACAGCCAGCGTGACGATGTCACCGTTACCGAGGCAACGGGGGAAATAAACAAAGCTCCCACTGAGCCTGCAGAGCACAGGCAACATGACTTTACCACTCTTACCAGGGAACACATTCAACAGGAATGTGAGTAACAAACCAACACATTTTTTTCTCCAACTAATAAGTCTACACGTTGTAGAAACGGATTTCTCCTTCAAAACCTCTTTTCAAACTGGGTTCCCCCAACCCTAACTCTGGGGGAAATCACTGGCTTCTAAATTTCTGTCTGTCTGCTAATTCGTTTTATGTGTGGATGATATTCTACAGTGTTACTTTTGTTTTCTGTGCACTAATAGGACATGTTTTCTGCAAATGTTTGGGTAGCTGACACCACACTGTCTGAAGCTGTGTTCAAGCTGTGACAGTCTGGTCACCGGGGTGTGGGAAGCACTGCACAGGAAACATTGAAATGTACCACTGTAAAAAGACCTCGTCTTTCCTCAGGACCGATCAGTGGGGCTCATGCTGGTTTCTTTGTTAAGTGTTGATCATGTCCAGGTTCCATCTCTTAGGAGAAATGCGTTGGAGTTTCTTGTGGGGGTTGGGGGTGGGTAAATGTTCCATTTGCCACCTAAAAACTGCTGCTGGAAAGGTGTATCATCCACTGGGGTTCACACTGTACCTATCTGCCCTGAGGATACTGCTTTCCGACAAGATACCAATGTCCAGTGGAAAGCAACATCATGGATAGCCTTAATGATGTTTCAACACTGAGGTTATCGCTGATACACAAAGGGGCAGATTTCCACCAGTGCTATACATGTTAAAAGAAAGCCAGCCACATGTGCTCAAAATATATTGTTACTTGCATGGGTCTGATGTATGAATGATTTCAATCTATCCAGGAAGCTGAGTCAGACCTTCTCCTTATTTTTAGCGTGCAATTCCAGTTGGACCATCATAGAGCAGGATGTTTAATCTTACCTAGACTAAAGCCGCAGTGAAGGAAGAAAATGTCTGGGCCACATAGAGCAAGAAGTTCACTGATTCAATCCATGGTCTGTGTTGACTTAGCTGATCTCACTTAGCTAGGGAGCTGTAGGGACACTACATTATCTGTCTCAAATGATGTAAAAGCAGAATCCAAGTAGTGGATTGAAGAGTAGATTTGGAAGAGGAGTGTTGTAATTGACAATGTCAAAGGCACTAGACATTGGTTGAGAAAGATGAATGAAAAATAGAGAGCTAGTCATTACTTAAAGATCTCTATAAGGTGAATTGGCGGATGTCAGATTGGAGGGATGAGTTGGTTTAGGCCCTGGAGCATGTGAATAGAGTGCTTGAGGGGTTTTACAAAATGTGTAAAGCTTAGAACCTCTGGAGGATGATTCAGACAGACATAGTTGGGGTGGCACGGTGGCACAATGGTTAGCACTGCTGCCTCTCAACTCCCCTGCCGGTGCTGAGGATCCTGGATCGATCTGGGCCCCGGTTCGCTGTCTGTGTGGAGTTTGTACATTCTCCCCATGGCTGTGTGGATTTCACCCCCACAACCCAAAGATGTGCAGGTTAGGTGGATTTGCCATGCTAAATTGCCCATTAATTGGAAAGAAATAATTGGGTACTCTAAATTTATTTTTAAAAAGACAGACATGGTTGATCTTTTTGGAGGGGTTGAAGTGTCCAAGGGTGGAGGATGAGGATTGGGAGGGATTGGATGGGCCACTGAGGGCAGAGGCAGTTTGGAAGATAATTGGGAATATGCAGAAGGGGAAAGGCAACGGGGCCGGGTGGATTCCTTGTGGAGTTTCATAAAAAGTTCGTGGACAGGTTGGTCTCGCTGCTGATAGAAGCATTTGAGGATGCGGTGGCTTGGGGCGTGCTCCCAGAAACAATAGTCAGGCCTCCATTTCACTCCTTTCGAAGGAATATAGGGACCCCGTGGAATGTCGGTCATATCGACCAAACGTGGACGCAAAGATTTTAGTTAATGTGTTGCCGCTGAGGTTGGAGGTTTGTCTCCCGCAGGTCACTGGGAAGGATCAGATGGGATTTGGAATGCCCTGCCCATTTGAGGTGGGGTGCAGGGGGGCTCGAGGACTCCCTAATTGATAAGTTGGGGCATTGGAGAGGTCCAGAGGCAGCGGTGGGGGAGTTGAGAGATTGCGGCGCCAGTTTAGTTAGCAGGGGCTGTTTAGCACAGGGCTAAACTTGAAAGCAGACCAAGGCAGGTCAGCAGCACGGTTCAATTCCCGTACCAGCCTCCCTGAACAGGCGCCGGAATGCGGTGATTCGGGGCTTTTCACAGTAACTTCATTTGAAGCCTACTCGTGACAATAAGCGGTTTTCATTTTTTCTTCCATTTCATTTTTTTTCAGGAAAAGAGTATAAGTGTGGCTTCGGCAGGGCTTGCCTCACAGCGACCCAGAAAAGATGCCGAAACCAGGGGTTGTTCTCGGCGCTGCAGGCTTCGAGAAACACCCCACCAAACGGGCTCAAAACGGGATTCTTTTTTCCCCATGAAATCGCGCCCACAGACCTTTGACAAGCTTACAAAGAAAAAATGTAAACTTCCCCTCTTTAGAGTTCTAAGCCACAATCCATGACCATCATCACCTGGTGTGTCAATTTCTCATTTTAAAGAGAAATTAGAACTGAGGAAGGGCCCCTCTCCCTATAACATTGCCATGGACGAGTGCAACATTTAGAGAGCGTAGTCTCTGTTTAGGTGCTATTTTTCCTGGACCAAGTAACTTCAGAAGTTTATAGATATGTTAATTTAGTAGATGTCATGAATTTTAATATAGAGAAGTGTGATGGGTGAATTCTGCGAGGAAGAAAAAAAGGAGGATATATAGACCAAGCCCTAAATCTTGAGAAGAGGCAGAGGAGCAGAGAAATTTGGGAATTCAAATAAACAAAACATCACATTGATATAACATTCCAGGTTTCTTTCTTGGATTATAAAACATAAAGTCAAAAGAAATGCTGAGCCTATTCAAATCATTCGCCACAGCACAGTTGGAATGCTTTGCCCCATTTTGTAATACCATCTTTTAAGAAGCATTTCCAGACCATGGAGCGGGCAGCATGGATCATTGCTACACGCAGTTCGCCAAGCCTCCTTCAACAGCGCCTTCCAAACCCACGACTGCTACGACCTGGAAGGACAAGGACAGCATATGCATGCGAACACTGTTATGATCCCCGTAACAGTCTGTCCAGACTTAAAGGAACCTCACAAGATTTCAAGTTTTAAACCTAACTGTGACAAACAAACTAAAAGCAATATGACTAACATGTTACATAGCAGGTAACTAATACTTTAAACCACTGAAAAGATAACCTTTGTTAATCTTTTTTTTTTAGCATACCCAATTCATTTTTTCCAATTAAGGGGCAATTTAGCGTGGCCAATCCACCTGTCATGCACATCTTTGGGTTGTGGGGGCGAAACCCACGCAAACACGGGGAGAATGTGCAAACTCCACAGGTACAGTGACCCAGGGCCGGGATTCAAACCAGAGTCCTCAGCGCCATGAGGCAGCTGTGATAACCACTGCGCCGCCGTGCTGCCTCCTTGTTAATCTTTTAATGTGACCGATAACCCCTGCTCTATACAAGAGATGTGTTGAGACCTAGACACGGAGATAGATCCTTTCCTGTAGCTTTCACTGTACATATGTAGTTAGTAAAAACTTGCTTTGAACATACAGAAGACTTTGAAGACTCCCTTAACAGCCAAGTTCTATAACCAACACCATTACTACGTCATGTCAGCTTGGGATCAAAAACCCTCAATCATACAAGAATGCTGAAAAACTGAGAAAAAGAAAATCTTCCACAGATTTTGAACTGATAGAAACTTAAGTTACCAATGCTGAGAAAATGTGTCAGAAAATCTCCAGACAGAAGAGCCTAGAAGCTGAAGGGAACTGTTTTACTGAAGCAGAAGACCCCATTAAATGTCCTTTGGAAGTCTAACTTCAGCACACAGAGTCTTAAGCCTGGAAGGGTGAAAAAAATATTTTTATCTTCCAGGCTACAGGCAGTCCAAGAAGCCCCTTTCAAAAATTTGAATGAAACCCAACACTAATCTATATTCCCAACTCTGGGTTGAAAAGTAAATGTGCAGTTAATTTACGTGACTCACTACTCACAACTCTACATTGCTGAGTAAATCAAATCAGCAGATCCGTGCCCCTCCAGAAGTGCGCTGCTGCCATTTTGCAAAGCCCAACAAAAGCAGCAAGCGTGGGAAATCCATTTTTTTTTGCAGTGACTGGGGGTACCAACTTTGAAGCCTGTAAGGTCTTAAAGCTGTACCCGCACTTAAAATATTTTTCAACATGAATCACAATTCTACACTTCCAACTTCATTGGGATTCACCCAAGGCCCAGACCAGTCACAAATGTGGGCAATTAATGCCCACTTAAAGATTTTATTTTGCTGCTACTGGTATGAACCCAACAGCGTGTGGAGGGTTCACCATTCAGGAAACACAACAAACAAACCCTGGCATGTTTGCTTGTGGACTCCTTGGGGGGTGAGGGGGGCAGTGTTCCTCCTCATTTAAGGGTAGTTAGGTCCTGATTCTGACATGGGGAAGCAGAGAGCCTGATAAGACCTACCTCTATCCCCTTGCTGCCGAGCCCCCTCTCCCGCAACCTACGCTGTCCAATCCCCTTCCTGCCATTACTCACCTAAGCCTGTCCCCCTCCTCAATCTGAAGCCTCAAGTGGGTGTGGTACCAGCAGCATCCACCAACTCCCCAGTGGCACTGCTGAGTACAGAACAGCTACCAGCCTCTGATTGGCTGGCAGCTCTCAGCGGTCAGGATTTCGGCCCATGGAGTCTTGATCTCAGGGAAGGCCTGCTGCTGACCTGTCAAGCGCCAGAGTGACACAAGATGTAGTGGGACTTTCCTGAAAGAGGTGATCAGTGGTCTCACTGGCTCTCTAACCAGCTGCGGAGACCATGTCACCTCCACATTCTGCCATTGTTTACAAACATTATAACGGGTTACAAAGGTTCAGAAGAATGCTATCAGAAGTGATATGTGGAAAAATGGGGGGAAATGAGTTTTCCCACCAGAACAGAGAAAGTTGATGGAGATCTGACGAAAGTTTTGAAAATTATGGAAGTTTTTGTGAGATGGCAAAATGTGAAATATTGTGTTTTGGCCAGTTGATGAATAACAAGCTGCATAGATCAAAATTATCACCAACACAAAGAAGGGGGAAATTGTTCAGGAAATAACATCTTGGCAATCCAAATGCTGGACAAGTGAGGTGCATACTTCTTAAAATTCATTCCCACGATATGGGAGTCAAGGTAAGCATTTATTGACTATCCCTCATTGCCCTTAGGAGATGGTAGTTTTGAACATGGCAGATGACAGGCAGTTTTATAGAATGGGGTGGCTTGATCGGACTCTTCAGAAGCCAGCTAAATGTCAAGTAAATTATCGTGGGACTGCAGCCATGTACAGACATACTGAATAAGATACTGCGCATGTTTCTTTCATAAAGGACCTCAAAGAACCAGCTGAATTTTTACGATTTGAATTCTATGTAAGTTAAATGGGGTTTGACAGAGTTAAAGTCTCACCCAATAGTGTTTATTTTAGAATTAAAGTGAAAGTGAAACCTGTGTTGAATTGTTTCCAATGCTAACATTTGTTTGTTTCCTTATTATAGTTAGGAAAGGAAAAATTTCATAAATCTCATCACTTTGACTTCCCAAATGATGTCCCTACCATGGTGGGAGAGCAAAAACCGGGCATTGGGGGCGAACTACTGCTTGGTCAGAAGCTGAAACCTAAGTTCAGTGTATTCCCAAAGGGACAGGGCAGTGATGCACCAGCGTGGGTTGTCTTTGACAAACAGGTATGCTTTAGTATGTTAGTTCCAGGTGAAACATCTAAAATAAAGTGCTTCTTGCTGAAAGTATGCATGTGTGGATGTCCTGTAAGGATCAAATTCCATTACACAGCTCAATCTGTGAAACGTTTTCTCGTCTTTGTAATTTTCTCCCTTCTTAACAGCATTCGCCCTCTATTCTTTTTGTTATAGTTGCCTTCTGTTCTCAATTCACTTTGTTGTAACATTTATTTTTTATAAATTTAGTGTACCCAATTATTTTTTTCCAATTAAGGGGCAATTTAGCATGGCCAATCCACCTACCTTGCACATCTTTGGGCTGTGAAACCCAGGCAAACACGGGGAGAATGTGCAAACTCCACACAGACGGTGACCCAGGGCCGGGATTCAAACCCGGGTCCTCAGCGCCATAGGCAGCAATGCTAACCACTGTGCCACCATGCTGCCCCACTTTGTTGTAACATTAGCAGCAAAGCCATCAATTATTACTACACTGTACCATTAAACTTTACTGCCTAAACCTTAGCACCGTGGTATTTTGCTCCTCATTTTCAAAAGCTTCTTCAAATCATTTTGTACATTCCATGAATTACTTTCTGTTATAACCTGCCTGCTTACCACTGGCTGGAGACTAATGGCAATCTCACAATCCTTAGGGAGTCTCCCCAATGAGGGGGACGGATAAATCATTAGCATATCCTGCATAAATAAAACTGGCCAGTATGGAACCAGCTAGAGAGGAGTGAGCAGCAAGGGAGTTACTGCTGCTGCTGTGTGTGTATATATGTATATATATATATATATGTTGTAAACAAAGATTTCTTTTTGTTCTACAAACTCGTGCTGGATTCTTCGTGGCCCTCACAAAACTGGTGATGAGGGTTAAAGTGGATAGCTGTCTATGCTGCTGAAGCCACCTCCCTGGATTTTTGTTGGATACAGGTTGGAAGTTTTTTTTCTGTTACACCATGCCTCTTTATGAACATTTGGATGTCTTTGATCCTGCCCTGGAGAGTTGGAACCAGTACACATAACGGATGCGTTACTATTTCCGGGCAAACAACATCACCGAAAACGAGCATCAGGTGGTCATTTTGCTCACTGCCTGCGGCCTGCATACGTTTGGAGTGATAACGAGCCTTACATACCCAGCTGCGCCGGACACCAAGACGTTTGGTGAACTTGTGACCTTAGTGGGGCAACATTTTAACCCAACCCCATCCACGATAGTCCAGCATTACCGGTTTAATACCGCTGAGAGGATCCCAGGAGAATCCCTTGCAGAATTTCTATCCAGGACTTCCGGTTGCGACGATGCAGTGCTAAGCCGCACGTTTGGTGGCTCCCGCTATTTTTGGACTTTCGGGCTCTTTTAAGGGCCCGCAACGGAGCTGTTTTGACTTTTCCCCGGGTGGGAACGCAGCCTCTGTGCTTGGCGGCCGGTGGATGGGCTGGACTAGAAGTGGAGCAACCAGAAAATCAACTCTGCAGCAGAAGAAGGTGCGAGGCAGAAAGGACAAGATGGCGGCGGACGGGGAACCGGCAGTGTGGCAGCAGTGGGCGAGGGAGCAGCAGGAGCTGCTGCTGCACTCCTTCCAGGAACTAAAGGCTGAGATCCTGGAGGCGTTGAGGGCATCGCTGGACAGGCTCGGAGCGACTCAGACGGCTCAGGCCGCGGAGATTCGGGAGCTGCAGCAGAAGGCTTCGGCGAACGAGGACGAACTCCTGGGCCTAGCGGTGAAAGTGGAGTCGCACGAGGCGCTTCACAAGAAATGGTTGGCAAGGATGGAGGAGATGGAGAATCGCTCCCGCCGGAAGAATCTGCGGATTTTTGGCCTCCCGGAGGGGCTGGAAGGTTCGGATTTGGGGGCCTACGTGGTCCTGATGCTGAATTCGCTGATGGGCGCGGGGTTATTCCGGGCACCCCTGGAGCTGGAGGGTGCCCATCGGGTGCTGCTGCGGAAGCCCAGGCCGAACGAGCCGCCCAGGGCGGTGCTGGTCCGCTTTCAGCGCTTGGTCGACCGTGAGTGTGTGCTTCGTTGGGCGTAGAGGGAGAGGAGTAGCAAGAGGGAGAATACGGAGATCAGGATCTACCAGGACGAGTGCGAAGGTGGTGTAGAGAAGGGCTGGGTTTAATCGAGCGAAGGCAGTGCTCCACAAGAAGGGGGTCATGTTTGGCCTATTGCAGCCGGCACGACTGTGGGTCAATTATAAAGACCGTCAACTTTATTTTGACTCCTCGGAGCAGGCTTGGACTTTTGTCCAGGCAGAGAAGCTGGACTTGAACTGAAGACTGGGGGCTGTGGAACGTTGTATGCAGCCCGGAGGCTTTGTCCTCCTTGATATCCTTTCGCTTTTTTTGTTTCTATTTGACGATGCTTTATTGCTGTTCTGTTTTTTCTTTTCTGCTTTTCGGGACTGTTATCTATTTACTTGGGTGTTTTATCATATCATGTTGGGAATTTTATTATTTCACTGGTTGCGGGTTTGGGTGGGGTACGCGGCCCTGTTGGGTCAGGTGCCTGTCTTCCCGCGTTTTGGGTCTGGGGGGCGGGGCTTGGAATGGGGGCGCGGGCTTTTCTCCCGTGCTGGAGAAGCAGGGGACGGGGTCGGCATTGGTGGAATGGGTGTGTGACACTGGGGAGGGTAATTGGGGTAGCGGGAGCAGTCAGCAGGAGTCGGCTTACTTACGGAAGTACAATGACTGGAGTTACGCAGCTAGGGGGGGCCCTAGCTTGGGGGGGGGGAGGTTTTTTGGGGGGGAAGAGGGGGAATACCGGGTTGCTGCTGGAATGGCCAAGAAGGAGCTGGAGCGTGTAGAGGGGGTCAGGATGGGGGTCTGTCACTGTGGGGAACGGGCTGAGCGGGGGGCGTGGGCACGTGGCGGATTACGGAAGGGTGATGGCTAGTCGACGGGGGAGGGGGGTAGGGGGACTGAATGGGCCGGTCAAACGGTCCCGCGTGTTCGCGCACCTGAAGGGGCTGAAGGCGGACGTGGCTATGCTTCAGGAGACGCACCTGAAGGTGGCGGATCAGGTTAGGTTGAGGAAGGGGTGGGTGGGCCAAGTGTTTCATTCGGGGCTGGATGCAAAAAACCGGGGGGGGGGGGGGGGGGGTGGCGATCCTGGTGGGGAAGAGGGTGTCGTTTGAGGCGTCGAGTGTGATGGCAGACAGCGGCGGGAGGTACGTGATGGTGAGCGGCAAGCTACAAGGGGAGCGGGTGGTGCTGGTCAATGTATACGCCCAAAATTGGGATGATGCGGGTTTCATGCGGCGCATGTTGGGCCGGATTCCAGATTTGGAGGCGGGGGGCCTGATAATGGGGGGGGGGGATTTCAACACAATGCTGGATCCGCCACTGGATCAATCCAGTTCCAGGACGGGTAGGAGGCTAAGGTGCTGAGGGGGTTTATGGACCAGATGGCAGGGGTGGATCCATGGAGGTTCGCAAGGCCGAGGGCCAGGGAATTTTCATACTTCTCCCATGTGCAAAAGGCCTACTCCGCATTGGGTGGACCTCGAGCTGGGGGAGGAGAGGGACCGGCGCCCGTTGTGGCGCTTGGAGGTGGGGCTGCTGGTGGACGAGGTGGTGAGGGGGCGGGTTCGAGGATGTATCGAGAAGTATCTAGAGGCCAACGATAATGGGGAGGTCCGAGTGGGGACGGTCTGGGAGGCGCTGAAGGCGGTGGTTCGGGGGGAGATGATCTCCATTCGGGGCCCACAGGGAGAGGGGGAGCAGAGAGAAAGGGAGAGATTGGTGGGGGAGATGGTGAGGGTGGACAGGAGGTACGCGGAGGCCCCGGAGGAGGGATTGCTGAGGGAGCGGCTTACCCTTCGGGCTGAGTTCGACTTGTTGACCACCAGAAAGGCGGAGGCTCAATGGAGAAAGGCTCAGGGTGCGGTGTACGAGTATGGGGAGAAGGCGAGCAGGATGCTGGCACACCAGCTCCGTAAGCGGGATGCGGCCAGGGAGATTGGTGGTGTTAAGGATCAGGGAGGAAATGTGGTGCGGAGGGGGGTAGACATTAATGGGGTCTTCAGGGATTTTTATGAGAGACTATATCGGTCCGAACCTCCGGCGGAGGAGGGGGGATGGGGGCGCTTTTTGGACGGGCTGAGATTTCCGAGGGTGGAGGAGTGACGGGTGGAGGGTCTGGGGGCGCCAGTTGAGCTTGAGGAGCTGGTCAAAGGGATAGGGAGCATGCAGTCGGGGAAGACGCTGGGGCCGGATGGGTTCCCGGTTGAATTTTACAAAACGTTTGCAGAACTGCTGGGCCCCCTGTTGGTTAGGACCTTCAGTGAGGCAAGGGAGGGGGGGGGGGGCTTTGCCCCCGACGATATCACGGGCGCTGATCTCCTTGATGCTTAAGCAAGACAAGGATCCCCTGCAGTGTGGGTCACACAGGCCGATCTTACTCTTGAATGTGGACGCCAAGTTGTTGGCAAAGATCTTAGCCATGAGGATAGAGGACTGGGTGCTGCAGGTTATCCACGAGGATCAAACGGGGTTTGTGAAGGGGAGGCAGCTGAACACTAATATACGAAGGCTCTTGAATGTTATAATGATGCCGGCGGTAGAAGGGGAGGCGGAGATAGTGGTGGCGCTAGATGCGTAGAAGGTCTTTGATAGGGTCGAGTGGGGATACTTGTGGGAGGTGCTGGAAAGGTTCGGGTTTGGGGAGGGGTTTGTCAGTTAGGTGAGGCTGTTGTATGAGGCCCCAATGGCGAGTGTGGCCACGAATAAGAGGAGGTCGGAGTATTTTCGATTATATCGACGGACGAGGCAGGGGTGTCCCCTGTCCCCCCTACTTTTTGCACTGGCAATTGAACCCCTGGCTATGGCGCTGAGAGAGTCGGGGGATTGGAGGGGGCTGGTCCGGGGTGGGGAGGAGCACCGAGTGTCGCTCTACGCGGACGACCTTTTGTTGTATGTGGCGGACCCGGTGGGGGGAATGCCGGTGGTAATGGGGATTCTCCGGGAATTTGGGGATTTCTCAGGGTATAAGCTTAACTTTGGGAAAAGCGAGCTGTTTGTGGTACATCTGGGGGACCAGGAGGGTGGGATTGGGAGGCTCCCACTGAAGCTTCAGGTACTTGGGGGTTCAGGTGGCCAGGAGCTGGGGGGCCTTGCATAAGCTTAACCTCACAAGGCTGGTGGAGCAAATGGAGGAGGAGTTTAAGAGGTGGGACATGCTGCCGCTGTCTCTGGCGGGTAGGGTGCAGTCAGTCATGATCTCATAGTTAGGGATCCTCTCGGAAGGAGCGATCACAATATGGTGGAATTTAAAATACAGATGGAGGGTGAGAAAGTAAAATCAAATACTAGTGTTTTGTGTTTAAACAAAGGAGATTACAAGGGGATGAGAGAAGAACTAGCTAAGGTAGACTGGGAGCTAAGACTTTATGGTGGAACAGTTGAGGAACAGTGGAGAACCTTCCAAGCGATTTTTCACAGTGCTCAGCAAAGGTTTATACCAACAAAAAGGAAGGACGGAAGAAAGAGGGAAAATCGACCGTGGATATCTAAGGAAATAAGGGAGAGTATCAAATTGAAGGAAAAAGCATATAAAGTGGCAAAGATTGCTGGGAGATTAGAGGACTGGGACATCTTTAGGGGGCAACAGAAAGCTACTAAAAAAGCTATAAAGAAGAGTAAGATAGAGTATGAGAGTAAACTTGCTCAGAATATAAAAACAGACAGTAAAAGTTTTTACAAATATATAAGACAAAAAAGAGTGGCTAAGGTAAATATTGGTCCTTTAGAGGATGAGAAGGGAGTTTTAATAATGGGAAATGAGGAAATGGCTGAGGAACTGAACAGGTTTTTTGGGTCGGTCTTCACAGTGGAAGACACAAATAACATGCCAGCGACTGATATAAATGAGGCTATGACAGGTGAGGACCTTGAGATGATTGTTATCACTAAGGAAGGAGTGATGGGCAAGCTAATGGGGCTAAAGGTAGACAAGTCTCCTGGCCTGATGGAATGCATCCCAGAGTGCTAAAAGAGATGGCTAGGGAAATTGCAGATGCACTAGTGATAATTTACCGAAATTCACTAGACTCTGGGGTGGTCCCGGTGGATTGGAAATTAGCAAACGTGACGTCACTGTTTAAAAAAGGAGGTAGGCAGAAAGCAGGAAATTATAGGCCAGTGAGTTTAACTTCGGTAATAGGGAAGATGCTGGAATCTATCATCAAGGAAGAAATTGCGAGGCATCTGGATAGAAATTGTCCCATTGGGCAGACGCAGCATGGGTTCGTTAAAGGCAGGTCATGCCTAACTAATTTAGTGGAATTTTTTGAGGACATTACCAGTGCAGTAGATAACGGGGAGCCGATGGATGTGGTATATCTGGATTTCCAGAAAGCCTTTGACAAGGTGCCACACAAAAGGTTGCTGCATAAGATAAAGATGCATGGCATTAAGGGTAAAGTAGTAGCATGGATAGAGGATTGGTTAATTAATAGAAAGCAAAGAGTTGGGATAAATGGGTGTTTCTCTGGTTGGCAATCAGTAGCTAGTGGTGTCCCTCAGGGATCCGTGTTGGGCCCACAATTGTTCACAATTTACATTGATGATTTGGAGTTTGGGACCAAGGGCAATGTGTCCAAGTTTGCAGATGACACTAAGATGAGTGGTAAAGCGAAAAGTGCAGAGGATACTGGAAGTCTGCAGAGGGATTTGGATAGGTTAAGTGAATGGGCTCGGGTCTGGCAGATGGAATACAATGTTGACAAATGTGAGGTTATCCATTTTGGTAGGAATAACAGCAAACGGGATTATTATTTAAACGATAAAATATTAAAGCATGCCGCTGTTCAGAGAGACTTGGGTGTGCTAGTGCATGAGTCACAGAAGGTTGGTTTACAAGTGCAACAGGTGATTAAGAAGGCAAATGGAATTTTGTCCTTCATTGCTAGAGGGATGGAGTTTAAGACTAGGGAGGTTATGTTGCAACTGTATAAGGTGTTAGTGCGGCCACACCTGGAGTATTGTGTTCAGTTTTGGTCTCCTTACTTGAGAAAGGACGTACTGGCACTGGAGGGTGTGCAGAGGAGATTCACTAGGTTAATCCCAGAGCTGAAGGGGTTGGATTATGAGGAGAGGTTGAGTAGACTGGGACTGTACTCATTGGAATTTAGAAGGATGAGGGGGGATCTTATAGAAACATTTAAAATTATGAAGGGAATAGATAGGATAGATGCGGGCAGGTTGTTTCCACTGGCGGGTGACAGCAGAACTAGGGGGCATAGCCTCAAAATAAGGGGAAGTAGATTTTGGACTGAGTTTAGGAGGAACTTCTTCACCCAAAGGGTTGTGAATCTATGGAATTCCTTGCCCAGTGAAGCAGTTGAGGCTCCTTCATTACATGTTTTTAAGGTAAAGATAGATCGTTTTTTGAAGAATAAAGGGATTAAGGGTTATGGTGTTCGGGCCGGAAAGTGGAGCTGAGTCCACAAAAGATCAGCCATGATCTAATTGAATGGCGGAGCAGGCTCGAGGGGCCAGATGGCCTACTCCTGCTCCTAGTTCTTATGTTCTTATGTTCTTATGTTCTTATGACGGTGCTCCCGAGGTTTCTGTTCCTGTTCCAGTGCCTCCCCATCCTTATCCCGAAGGCCTTTTTTAGGCGGGTTAACAGGAGCATTACGGGGTTTGTGTGGGCACACGGGACTCCAAGAGTGAGACTGGTGTTCTTGGAGCGGGGCAGGGATGGGGGGGGGGGGCTGCCGTTTCCCAACCTCTGTGGGTATTATTGGGCTGCCAACGCAGTGATGGTGCGTAAGTGGGTAATGGACGGGGAGGGGGCACCATGGAAGAGGATGGAGATGGCATCCTGTGTGGGCTCGAGCCTGGAACCGCTGGTAACGGCGCCGCTGCCGCTCCCTCCAACGAGGTATACCACGAGCCCGGTGGTGGCAGCTACCCTCAAGATTTGGGGGCAATGGAGGCGGCACAGGGGGGAGGTGGGGGCCTCAATGGGGTCCACAATACGGGGGAACCACCGGTTTGTTCCGGGGACAATTGATGGCGGGTTCCTGATTTGGCACAGGGCAGGTGTCAGGAGGCTGGGGGACCTGTTCATAGACGGGAAGTTCGCGAGCCTGGGTGAGCTAGAAGGGAAGTTTGGGCTCCCCCCGGGGAACACCTTTAGGTATATGCAAGTAAGGGCGTTTGTCAGGCGGCAGGTGGCAGGGTTCCCTCTGCTGCCGCCGCGTGGGGTTCAGGACAGGGTGCTCTCCGAGGTGTGGGTTGGAGAGAGGAGGATCTTGGAAGCGTATCAGGTGATGCAGGAGGTAGACGAGGCCTCGGTGGAGGAGCTGAAAGATAAATGGGAGGAGGAGCTGGGTGAGGAGATTGAGGAGGGGACGTGGGCGGATGCCCTGGAAAGGGTGAACTCCTCCTCTTCGAGTACGAGGCTTAGCCTCATACAGTTTAAGGTGCTGCATAGGGCTCACGTGACCGGGACAAGGATGAGCCGGTTTTTTGGGAGCGAAGACAGGTGTATTAGGTGTTCTGGGGGCCCAGCAAACCATGTCCACATGTTCTGGGCATGCCCAGCGCTGGGGGAATTTTGGAAGTGTGTAGCAAGGACGGTATCGAGGGTGATAGGATCCAGGGTCAATCCAGGCTGGGGTCTCGCAATATTTGGGGTTGCAGTGGAGCCGGGAGTGCAGGAGGCGAAAGAGGCCGGTGTTCTGGCCTTTGCGTCCCTAGTAGCCCGGCGGAGGATTCTTCTTCAGTGGAAGGATGCGAGGCCCCCAAGCATGGAGGCCTGGGTCAATGATATGGCGGGGTTCATCAAATTGGAGAGGGTGAAATTTGCCCTAAAGGGGTCAGTGTAGGGGTTTTTCAGGAGATGGCAATCTTTCCTAGATCTCCTGACAGAACGGTAAAATCAAAAGGTCAGCAGCAGCAGCAACCCGGTGGGGTGGTGGGGGTGTCTCTTTGTTTTTGTTTTGGGTTGAATCTTTGCCAACGACGGCCGTTTATTTATTGTTCCTCTTTTGTATATACGGGGGGGGGGGGGGGGGGGGGGGGGGGGTTGTTCTTTTTGTTCTTAGAATTTTCTGTTACTGTTTTCTTTTTTGTGAAAATGTGACAATTTGAATAAAAATTATTTAAAAAA